>NC_092817.1:48846126-50221126 GCF_023375885.2 Dermacentor andersoni | reverse complement strand
ATGCATCTGTGCGTTGCCATCAACGTGATCCTGTTCAGTGCGCTCAGTGGCATCGTGTTTGCTTATTTCTTGCACATGGGCACGATAAGGAAGGCGTAGACCCAGATACATCTGAGATCATGATGCTTGAGGAGGCGCTCGCATGACCATCGAGCTTGCGTTGTCCGGCCATAATAAATCGCTGGTACGAGGCAGCCTTCAAAAGTGAATTTGTTTGAAACCGCTATAAGCGGCCATCAAAGCAAGCTTAGTGTTTTACAGCGTAAGCCCCCTGTTAAGGGCTCGTTCCCTCTTTCCACAGCGGTTTCGGTAGGCGATGACGTCCGCCGCAGCCGCCACCGGTGTCCGTCGCAGCTATCGCCATGCTGCTACCTGCTATGAGTGATTGGCCAAGAAATGGTTGGGTTGTCTCGAGGAAGAAGATTAAGGAGATCTACAAAAATGCTAGAATAAACAACGAGCTAACAAGCACTTATACATATAGGACGCAGGGTGTTTTCCCTCGGCAGAGTAAACTAAATAGAGCTCAGGCCATTAGCGTTACACTAAGGCTGTTGCAAACAAGAATCTATCCGAACCCGCTTCAAATCAAGATCTATCCGGAGTTATCTACACCTACAACATGCGATAAATGTAACACCTTAGATCTGTCATATTCTCTGGCGTTGGTCCGCGTTACGTAGTGACAAGGACAACACTGAAGAGCGGTTTTTCCATCCATCCATCCATGAACACGTATGGCATACTTTATTATATCAAGCAGGATAGGTGACTGTTTCATGGGCGATGGCAACAAATCACCAAGCTCATCATCATCATCATCATTAGCATTATCGTGCCACTTGCCACGCGATGAGAGATGCGCGCTGCGTAGCATCAATACGTGCGCACTTTGCATTGCAGTTGCATATTATTACAACAGGTGGCACGCCATGTAGCAGTTACATGGGTAGCGGTACAAGGTAGCTTGTGTTTCCAGTCAAGTATGTGGCTCCTACTCACCATGAGGGATTGGCCAAGAAACTGATGGATTGTCTCGAGGAAGAAAAAAAAGAATGATACGTAAACAAGAATACCACAAAGAACATGCATAGCATATTTGATTACATCAAGCAGGCTAGGTGACTGCTTGTCACCGCCGCGTTTCAAAAGGGATGTCAATAGATACCTATCTGCAGCAGCATCTAATCGTGCCACTCAATTGTTACAGTGCACTTTACACTTGTCACGCGATGCGGCATGCACGCCGCATAGCGTCGATACGTGCAAACTCTAAATTGCAGTTGCGTTGTATTTCACCATGTGTCCCGACATGCAGCAGTTGCATGCAGAGAGTTTCATACAATAATTACTGAAGGGAACTCTGGTGCTAGTGTCTACGGGAGCTGCAATGGGAGCGGCACCGACATGGGAATTATGGGAGGTACATGGATTTGCCTAAACTTCGTCCTTCTGGCTTCACGTCAAATGGCTTTGTGACTTTATAAACTCGTCATTTTCAATAATGTACTGCGCAATAAATAATCGAATAAACATAATTAAGATTGTCGAACGGCAGGATTCGCACACATGACCTCTAGCGCAGATGCCTGATATTGAAACCATTAAGCCACAGACGCATGCATCGACAAGCCATGTGAAACGCCCTTATGAATATCGCGTGCATGCCAGTGCCTTGAGACGCTTGGCGCGTTTCGATTAGGCCACCTCAACAAGCTCAATCGTTACAATTAGTAACAATTGTGCATCTTCGAAGCGTCCCTACGTGAGAGGCGTCCGCTACGCGCTAAGCGCATCCGGCAGGACCATAATAAAGTGTTCCAGTGTAGTCCTGCATTTCGAAGAGCTTGCTCTTCAGATTGCTCTTAAATTTACGACAATGAAGGCTTGTCAAGCGTAATCGTGCCACGGGTTAAGGCGGTCAAGGAATGTGACATGTGCGCTGCGTAGTGTAAATACCTGTGTTTACTCTTCGGTGTACTTCGTGGCGCCTCCTGACAAGGTACGAACCGCTTCTGAAAAAGCGAATCGTAGAGCTACGCGTGCGGCTACAACCAGGCAACGTCGGGCTCAACCAACCGCTGTGCAGAGAGCAGCACAAGCCGTAAAAACGGCGCAAGGAAACTTCGCCGCGAAGACAATCTAGTGCGCGCTGCCGAAAATGGAGAGCCGCTCCTTCAGCTTACGCTGTGACTGTGCTGGGTGTGCCGCGCAGGCTTGTGACTTTTTTAAAGATGCCTTTCTTGGCGAGTTATCCCCACTTCTCTGTATGGTGTGTTTAAACGGCCCCTCACGTACCAGGCCCGATATCACATTTTGGTTATACGCTGGAAGTTGTTACATGTCCTCTAGGGAGCGCTCTGCCGCAATTTTTTTTTAATGGGCTCATTAGTAGCCGAGATATAAATATTTCAGTCGAGCTCGAAGGGGATGCCAAGTGAGACACTAGAGACTTTTAGCGTGTCCGGTATTCCGGCAAGCGCGGGCGGTTTGCCGGTTTAGCGGGGGCGTAAACGTGAGCGGCCAGATTGGTGGCGCCAATTGGTGGCGCAAAGCTCAACCACACAAACACAATGCTAATTACTATGTTCTGCTTAGCTGCTGGTGTGCATTTTCGACAGCGGCGTAACTGCCAAAAATTTGCACGAGTAGCGAAGCAGGATATAATGGGTTACTGCAGTTTTAGCTCTGTGTTTGTCTGGTTGAACTCTACGCTACCAGGCGGCTGCACCGCCATAGCACCGCTCTGGCCACTCACGTTTACGCCCCAGAAAATCCGGCAATCCGCCCAAATCGCTGCCGTTATAGCGGACAAGCTAAAAGTCTCTCATTAGAGAGTTTTAGCAGTGCCGTATTACGGTACGGTAAGTGCAGTATACGGTACGGTATTACCGTTCCGTACTAATTTACCGCGATGACCGAAGACGTTTTAGCTGCGTGTGCCGCTCGATACGTACGGTGATGTGATAATGATGATAGCGGCTAACATTGTGGCTTTGCAGAATATAATAAGTATGCGCTGAGCGCGAAATATTCCTTTTGACGAATACTTTTAGACAGCTTTAGCTTGTCCATACGCGCATTATTTTTTACAGAAGTGCCCGGCTACGGCAAACCTTACAGTCACAAGGCCGGTAGCGACATCTTGTAACACTTGCTCTTCAACACGTGAAACCTTTTGTCACATGGGTGTTCTTATCTAATCAATACATAAAAAATGGTATGTTTCTTGTAAATTGCACCGCTGCTGACACTTTACACCAGCAGATAAGTAGAATATAGTTGGTTACTGCAAAAAAACTCTGTGTCCCCTCTAAGTAAACTCTGCATCACTAGATGGCGCCACCTACCTGGTTATTTTTTTTATGCCACTGTTTACTTTTTGTCACTTCGTCGCTCCGCAGAAGGTGATTTAAGTAACCTCTTGCCTTGGTAGTATCACGGTAAAAAAAGCATGCGAGACGTGGACTCTGTGGCCGTCATCAGCTTCTCACTGTTTTGGCTTGGTGCATCTCGGCTCGCGACACACGGTGCCAGCCGAGCCTTACCGACTCCTTACCGTCTAGTGTGCTGTACGGAAAGTCATTCCGTACGGTAAAGTTGGCGCATGCGCAGTCCTCGACCGGTACGGTATTACGCACTTACCGTACCGTATACCGTACTTTCCGTAGCACCGCTAAATGTCCCTACCGTCTAGCCTCCGCAAGCGAAATTCCTTCCTTGCGTTCACCCATATCGGACCTCGAGGAACGCGTGACGCATACGTCACGGGCCCCGCTTTCATTTTAAAGCGAAAGCTTCACTGGCCGCGAACTTGCGATTTCGCCGTGGTGGTGCTCAGAGGAGGCACATGACGTCACACCGCGTTCCTCGTCACACCGCGTTCATCGTCACACCGCGTTCATCGTCGTTGCGCTCGCCTCCGCTCGCTTCGCCAGCTGCGTCGCATGCCTGATAACATGTCGGAGGATTGAAAAGGAGAGCTCGCGTGCGCCGCAACCACAGTTGAGGCGGCAGTATCGACGGCGACAATTCTGATAAGAAAGAGGCCTGGAATCGACATCGGAACGAGATGAAGAGGAAACGAATCGCCCAGGAAACAAACGAACAGCGCACCGAACGACTGGCTAAACGCCGCAACATAGCCAAATAACCAGACTGACCTGGACTTGCAATCAAGGTTAACCAAGGCTAACCATGCTATGCCTTAGCTTTCGCTATGCATATCCTGGCATAGCCGAGCTAAGCCACTGCCAATTTTTTGTTTTATCCTCGCTTTTTTAGCAGGCGCACTTCCGCTGACGGCGTCGCGCGCGATCTGTTGATTGGTTGTGATTGTCTGGTTTCGCGAAGCGCACGTTTTTGCGCGCTGTACACGAGGACACCCGACCAGCGGTATTGGCCTCGAGCTCCACCGCTGGAAAAGCTGGCGCCACCGTCGGCGTGACGTGCTAGGAGGGATCACGTGGACATAGCGGCCGCGTCGGCTGCTTCGGAAGCGCCGAAGCGAGCTGAAAACGAGTTTAAATTCCTTCGTACGCTGCGGTCCTCATTTAGTGGCGAAATTTTCCCGCTTCGAGTGTCTCCTTTACAACGCTTCAAAGCACAACAATAGGTAGTGGCTGCCTTTGAAGGCGCGCAACGTGGTAGGCTCGGTGCCGCAGGGCCGGACGCACGTAACGGAGGCCGGTGTCAGCCTTATTCACACGTAGCCGCAGGACAAGAAGCTGCCTGAAGCTTGGCTCGCGAAACATAAAACCGGCAAACAGTCATCGGCTACAACTCGGGTATGCAGCAAGCACAGACTCGAGAAAGATTTCTGCTACGGCGCCTGGTCTGCGATGTTCTGAAAACGCGCACTGAGACGCTCGCCCGAGTCCGCTGCCCGACTAATGTCATGACGGTTTGGTCTATGAACTTGTCGATGCTATAGGTACTGGCAAGTTCAGTGGAGTGGAAAGGCAGCGGTAAGAAGCACATTAAAAAAAAGCATGGCATATGGTCATGTTTGTGTTATGAATTAATGCACTGGATTACAAAAAAAGGAGCAGCGGGAAATTGCACGCTGAGAACACCGATAAACATACAGTGCAACGCAACTCGAGAAATAATATTGAAAGGTCAAAGAATTTAGAAGAAAAACAAGATTGAATCGTCGCGACGGCACATCACAGTCCCTGTAGGCGTCGAAGTCTCTACAATGAAATTATTATTGAACAGCTCTGATAGCGCCCACGCAACAATGGTTGCTTGTATACTGTCAAATGCTCATATTCTGCGGCCTAAAGCTCATGACACGGTGCGAAAACGCGCGTGCGGAGAAAGCGAAACCGTGCGCGGACAAGCTTGCAGATGCGCAGTCGGTCGCTGCGAATCTGCGCGATCGCTGCATTGAGGCTTCGTTCTATTACGCTCCATTTAGTTATACAAACACTATAAGAACATATTTCACATAGTTTGCTCTCAGCGTTTACCTACCTTTCACGCAAGAAGCCGGTTCGGGAGACTTCATCGCGGCGACCGCGCGCAGTGGCGTTCACTGTACGTATTCGGTAAAGCGATAGCGTCTGTAAGCGATTGTGTGCTTTCAGTTTGCGCAAGATTATTATTTAGACAGTAAAAAAACGTCTCTCGTTTCGAAAATACTTACAGAAATGTCCGGGAGAGCTCGCGCGTGGTGTTTTCAGTGTGCGCTGACAGCAAAACCTATGAGGAGCGCGCCGCGTGATCCCTCATACTACGCCAGCGAGGCGCTTCCGATAGATGGCGACTCCGTAACTCCTCGCCGCCAATAAGTGAGTGCTACACGAATACTGAGGCAGGCACAAGTGGATCACATAGCTGATCCCGCGCTGGGACACGGTAGAAAATGACATAGTTTCGGTAAACCCTGGTTTCGGTGTCTGCGCGCGCGACTGCACGACGTGAGAACAAGCAGACGAAACGGAAGTACATCTCTCTTGCTGCAGTGCGAAGTAAAACAAAAACCTGCAGACATTCACACGCCACCAGGAAACCGCCTCTTGATTTTGCAGTCGAGAGTGTAGGCGTTGTCTAGGAAATGCCTGGTGCAGAGGCAATTTGTCGTTGACAATTAATTTCCCCTTGAAATATTATTCTCCCACTTGTCGCATAGCTCTCTGTCACCAGGAAGCTGGTGGTAAGACATACGCGGAGTTTTCCCAGAGTGCGACTTGCAAAACGGAAAACAGCAGCAGTGCACCATCACGGGGCTCTTCCGTGTACGTGCGTCAAATTCATGTGAGCCGCGCTGAAAGATTGAAAGCGAGTAGTCACTAGAAGCTACCGCACAGGTACATGCAGACTCCGACAGCACTACTTACTTCAATGCATTTTGTGTGAGGCGAACGTGCGTGGTTTTACCATGGTTTTACTCCCCCGAGTCGAGATACGCGCACCACGTGTCGCTTGTGCATATTCATAGAGGAAGGATACTGTTTCCTTCCTCCATGTTCATATGCATAGAATGGTATATCTCAGCGACGAACGGAAGTAGCAGAGGGCAGCACTAGCATGAAACTATGGTTGCATGCAGCTGCGTAAGAACTGCACTTTAGAGTTATGGAGGAAAAAAGAAAAAAAAACTTCCTCCTTGTTATTCCACGCTTACAATATTGTCCCGAGACGTCGATCTATTAGACGTCACTGCAGCAGCGGCGTAGCGAGCCCCGTCAAATTAGCAAGAGGTTTGTCCCAGCTTGCTTCGACGGGCTATGTGGGTCTATGCTTATGTGCGAGCGCGTGCGGACCATTGGCGGCTATAAATGAAAGTTCAGAACAATGTCGCACATAAAGATCAGAGCTTGCTCCATAATACTTAAAGACCACTTTGGCTCCGTTGTTCAGTCCGTCGGTGAATGTCTTCTTAAAGTGTCATGGAGAAGTTTGGGCGAAATAGCAAGATCAACCAATCTGCCACTTGCCAAGGTACGCAAACGGAACCACTCGGACAGTGTAAAGTTTGCTTGCGCGTTCTGACGTTCATACTGCTTTTGTTACGTAGATCAAGAAGTCTTTGATGGTCCTGATTCATCAGAATCTTGTGGATTTCGAGGCTCATCCCAGGGGAACTGTCAAGTACTCCATAAACGCCGACCGCGTTTTATGTATGCTCCGATATTCGCGTTACATATACTGCACAAAAATGCTGTAAGTGGTAAACATGCCATCCCTTTATTTTATTTATTGCGGTTCAGAATGTGAAGCCATTTATCCTCGAACTCAACAATATGAAACCCTTGCTCATATTGTGTATTGTTTACAGGTATGGTGACGCAGGTGAATTCATTATTGAGGAGGTGCTGCTGAACGGCAGATTGTGTATGTCCCTTGTCCTCCAGAAAGTGCTGGAAAGGCTGCAAGGTTAGTTTTGCAAAGCTGGATTCATCGTTGCTCCTCACCTTCAGTCTGCATTTGCATGTTGTTATGGTCGTGTTTCTTCTCACAGGTGGCCATACCATTCCTATTTCCCCTTTGAATCATGATTTCAGCGTCCATAGCCATTAGAAAATGCAGGTCACAATGTGCATCATGCACAAAGGCATGTTGCCTGCCACATGCTCTCATGTAATGTACATCTAATCCTAGATACAAAGATTGAACAGTTCCTGACTTCTTGTTATTTTTTATGCCAATGGCATTCCTCAAGTGTGTTCAGCAAATCACATTTAATACGCATTTTACTCGTATTTAAGCGCATGCCATATGCATACTGTTCCCACAAGCGACTTACTGGGGTCAGCATTTTAAGTATTGTGCACCTCTGCCACTGCATTCAGTGTCTGCTACCAATATTTGCGATTGCCATTCACGCTTTGCTTCTGTGTCATGGTAACTCGTCAAACTTTTTGCATAAATTCACCTGTACATCAAACCGAGTCGAACTTTATTCACGAAGTAATTGGGTCTGTTCATATATTCGTGCCCGACTCGCCATAGAGGTGCTTTGAGCCAATGAATGTTGCATATGCAGCACGCCGGGCAGTCCTGGAGAGTCGAGAAGAACAAATTGAAGTTGCTCACTGTGTACATGCATAGGGATTCATTCAGAAGTAAATCCCTAGCACGCGCACCTCCTGTTAGAAAATGAGTAGAGGTAAATACAAATAATCGCATAAAAACACTGCATTTGTTTTAACACTATAAACACAGCAACTTTAAATGAATAACGTGCACCATAAGAATATAAACGCAGAGAACATAGTGATACGGAATTATGAAAAACACGGCAAAATATAGCTATACAGATTAGCTGTTACATGCTGTTTAAGAGTATAAAATAAAGGAAGTAAAGCTTATTAAAGGCCGTAATTGAGAATAATTGCTTAGTACTTAATGGTATGTAATTCCAAGACTCGAACTGCCACAAATGTGACACTACGCATGCCGCAATTAATGCACTCAAGTGGTAACAAAGAAAAGGTTTTGTTCAAGGTGTACCTAATGGCTTGGAGGTGAATAAATGACCTTTTTAACGTATCCAATGAAAAGGTACGATTTTTACATTTGTGCACAAGAATTTCTAGTCGATGTTTGAACAAATCACTCACTGATGATACTCTGTGTTAATATATTGACATAGATGCACTTGTGGAAAGTAAGTTTCATGTTGAGATGCGGATAGGGGCTTTGTTTTCTAGACATTTAAGTGGAAGTACTATTTGAGATGGAGATGCACCTAAAATACAGAAAAAATCACTCTTACCATAACAGAGGACTTGATACGTCAGATAAGATGCAAAAATGAAAGATGGGTGGCAGCACCACTTTGAAGTTCTTGCACCAGCTCTCTCGACTCTGCTCTAGATTTTGACGGCATTGACTCCCGTGTATTGAGGGCACGTTAAAGATCCCCTGGTGGTCAAAATTAATCTGATTCTCCCACTATGGCATGCTTCATAATCAGATCATGGTTGTAGCTTGTAAAACCCCAGAATTCATTTCTACTTGGGCCTTGGTAACTTTCTGGACTACAAGATGTAGTACATGGTATTCAAACATAGCCAGAGACTGAACTTATCAAGTCTTGAGAAATTTAACTATGCCATAATGGCACAAATATGACGAGAAGCATTGAAGTCCATGACATCACACCGACATACTGAAGCTGTGGTGTGGCTGCAAAATTAAAAAAGAGATATGAAAATGTTGTCCAAATTCTTCTTCTGGTAATCAATCTCCTAGCATGAAATTAATGGAAATGAAGTCTTGGAAGAATGCTACATAAGTCTAAGCTAATTTACTAGTGTTTCTCGTTATTGTCCCTATAAGGGATCGATGGACCTGTCGCTGGTCACTATATCATCTTCCTACTTGAAAAGGTTGCACGTTAAGTTGGCAGTAGCACATCGAGCACTTCATCAGCTTCTGCCTTATGTTATTCTGTCGGTCTTGTTATTCCCGTAATTGGGGCTTCAGCATGCCTAGAACCATTTCTCTTAAAAGTATTTCTAGCAAAAGCTTATAAGATGGGAAATATGCAGACTTTTCCATCATGGACATTCATACTTGCGAGCTTTTGCAACTGTATCGTAAAACATCCGATTGTTAGTTCTCATTTATTATGATCGTATTGACACAAATATTCTACAATTTTTTGCTTGCATGTCGTTTCAGGCAGAAAAGAAAAACTTAATAAAGAAAGACAAAGGCAGTTGCTGAGCGATTTCTTATGGCCAAATTTCTTGGACCCATTGATTGCATGAGTACACCTGTCTGTACAGCAGCAGTATCAGCTAATAGAGCCGATGTATAACGACAATCAAATCTTTGAGAGCCATTGCGTGAATATTGCATTAATAAACTTCATAAACATTTCTACTTGTCAGCAGCACAGACCATTGCTGCTTTGACTATATAGAGCAGGGTGCAGGTTCTTAGCATCCCTCTAGGGGACAAGTTTGCGAATTTATAGTAAACTGTAAACATATTGAATATTAAAATATTTCTGGTATTTTTCAACAAATTTTAATTCATTTGGTCTTCCACTGGTAGCGTTTTTCGAATTCTATGGATGGCAGGTGTGGGCACTGTTTATCTTGCCTGCAAGTTTTCAAAGTTTTGCATTAAAACCTTATGTTCTTGCTCCAGGAGCTGGCACCGCGGAGGACGTGAAGCAGAAATTTGTAGACCTTGTCAAGACCAGCTTCTTGTGTAGAGTGCCATATCCCGACCCGGACGCCCCGGCCTCAAAGATTCCCTCTCTCATTATGCCTGATGATGTCATGTACAAGATCCCAGAGGTCAGTTCACCTCTCTGTTGCTGTTTGATAAAATTAAACTGCAAAGCATATTGTTAAATTCAGCTGATCCACTGTAGTTTAATACTCTTAAGATGGAATAACCTGGTTGCAGTAGTATAGTACATTATTGCCGCTTTCAGAGATATTCACAGCATATCATACCAAAGTTCGCCCTCATACTTTTTGAGGAGAGCTGAACAGACCCACCAGCTGATTTTGCTAAGTATGAATCCTCCTGAATGGAAGCTTTGACATATGCCAAAAAATACCTTGTGATAAGTAATAAACGAGAAGTAAGCACGTTAACCGAGGGGCCCGATTTTTATTAGTCATATCATAAGAAGCCAACAAACACTGACGCCAAGGACAACATAGGGGAAACAATGCGAAGGTTGTTGGATTGATCCCCACCCACGGCAAGTTATTTTTTTCATCCACTTTCCTTCCCATTAATTTATCGTTTCTTTATTTCATTTATTAAGCACAAGTAATTTCCCCTATGTTGTCCTTGGTGTCAGTGTTTGTTGGCTTATGATATATCTTGTGACAAGTAAAGAAGACAGAAACATCTCAGGACACATGTTCACGAGTCCTTATGCACACTACACATGACATGCTCGATCACTTGTTCAGTGTGTTTTAGCTGTCCTCATTGTGCCGTGGAAGGTCAGCCACTACTGACTGACGGCTTTCAGTTAGCCACGGAATACTTAAATTATTATTTTTGTTATTTATCAATACTGTTGGCCGAAGCCTGTTACAGGGTGGTTGCAAGACAAGTACAACAAGATAGCAGTGCTGCCATAGTCTAGAACAGACCAAATGAGACATATACACAGAAAAAGGCTCAATACAAAGCAAGAAGAATCAAAAGACAAATTACATCAGGGTGGCATCAAATGTACTACTACAGCCACTGTATTAAACGTGTGTTACAACCAGGAACATAAGTTAATTAGACAAATTACCATTACTAAAGTAGTAGCCATGTACTTCTAGCTGAGGTAAAAATTTTGTTAGTGTGGTTTCAAATTTATTTACACTGTCTACTGTTAGTAATTCATATGGCAGCACGTTCTATTCCTCTATTGTTATGGGGAAGAATGAGTACCTTTGTACGTCTGTTCGTGCTGAAATGTGTTGAATTTGCTCTTGGTTGCTGCTTCTTACTGTTCAAGACAGACGCTGTTTTATGTACTTCTGTGTATTAAGATTAAACCAGTTATTGCGAAATTTTAGTCTAGCTATCCTTCTGTGTTCTGAAAGAGGAGGTAAGTTGAGCTTCCCGAGCATTTCAGTTACGGAGTCGGTTGAACAATATTTTGACAAGATGAACCTTGCTGCTTTTCTTTGAATTTTTTCAATTTTATCTACCAGATTTTTGTTAAACAAATTGCACACAACACTCGCATACTCTAATGTAGAATGAACAAGCGTTAAATATGCAACTAATTTAGTTTATTGAGGAGCAAGTTTTATCTTTCACCTCAAGTAAAAGAACTTTTTTCCAGCTGATGAGCATATGTTATGTGTGTTTTCCAGTTAAGGTCACTCGATATGGTAATTCCAAGGTACTTAATGTGATTTTTCACAGCTTATGACCTTACCATCTATCTCATAATCAAAGGAGTGTATATTTTTAATTGTGCTGGTTACCTTTATATTCATAGTCTTGCTGTAGTTTATTTTCATTTGCCACTTATTGCAAAAGTCACTCATATTTTTTAATGGGGAATTTAAGGTGATCTGATCATTGCGGCTGTATACTGTGGTATGCATTAAGCAGTCGTCTGCAAAAAGTCGAACTTTGATAACAGGGTTAATCTTGTCTGCAATGTCATTTATATAACTAAGAAAAAGGACAGGGCCTAGGACCGATCCCTGAGAGACTCCTGACGTTACAGGTAAAACTTCGGATTTCGCGCCATTCACTTCCACAAGCTGTGTTCTTACTAAATATGATTGAATCCATTTGATAATAATGTTAATGCCGAGACTAAGCAGTTTATCAAGAAGTTCTGGGTGTGGAATGCGGTCAAACACTTTTGAGAAATCGAGGCGAACAGCATCTAACAGCTTTCTCGTTAAGTAAGTTTGAAAAATTATGTGTGGTTACGATGAGTTGGGTAACCGTTGACAATTTTTGCCTAAAACCATGTTGGTTAGGAAGAAAGATATTAGCATTTTTGAAGTAATTGGACGAGCATTTTGATATTACATGTTGTATAATCTTGCAGCATGTGGAGATAATCGAAATAGGTCTAATTTTCGATGCTGTGTCTGTCGCCAGATTTATAGATAGGGACAACTCTAGCAGTCAGCCAATCAGATGGTAATTTGTGCTGCTCTAGGGACGCCTTAAAAATGATACAGAGATACTTAGATATCCATTCTGCATATTGTTTTAAAAATTCGATTGGGGTACCACCAGGACCGGCTGATTTTTTTTTGTGTCTATGTTAAGGAGTAGTGCAAATATTCCCACCTCAGAGAAAACAATGTCTGGCATAAGCAACATACCCTTGGTGCGATTCTAGTCAAAGTCACTGTAAGATGGTTTCGGTGGAGCGAACACAGAATGAAAATATTCATTATATCTTCCAGCAATTTGTGCACAGTCGTTAATTATATTGCCATCAATACAGACACATTGTATTTGTTCGTGCGACGGGGCAAGGTGATGCCAAAAACGTTGTGGTGAATTTCTCACAAAATTGGGTAATGTCTGCAAGTAAAAGTGTTCCTTTGCCCTCACAAGCATATGCTTAAGGGTTTGGGAAAGCTGCGAAATCTCCATTTTGTTCCTCTCTTTATTCCTCTTTCTGCGTCTTATTCTTCGTTTAAGCTGAATTATATTGTGGTTAATCCAAGGATTGTGCTTTCTGTATGCCTTGATTCGTTTTGGTACAAACTTTTCCATACAGTAGTTCACCGTATTCTTAAGTCTATTCCACAAGATGTTGACGTCAGTCGCCCCGTCGAACGAGTACAATGACATTTCAAGACAGTTCAAGATGCTAACATTGTCGACATTGCTATAATCTCTTATGTAGATAGTTGGTCTTTTTGAATTTTTCGTCGGGAGGGCTTCCTTTACACAAAGCAAAACCAGTTTATGATCAGAAAGTCCGTCTTTGAGAGAAACACTGCAATCTGGTACATTGCTTGAAATGGGCGCAAGATCATGCAAGGATTCCGAGGTCTGTGTAACTCTAGTACTTTCAGTAACTATTTGCGTGAGGTCGTAACTGAAAGTGAAGTTTAACAAAGCTTCACAATGTGCAACATCTGTTCTGCCCACTGCAAGATCAGCCCAATGTATTCCCGGTAAACTGAAATCTCCTGCAATAATGACACGGGTGTTAAGAGGAACATTCTTGAACATAAAATCTTGAAGGCATTTTAACAATGAAAGAGGAGCATTCGGAGGTCGATAGACAGCTGCAATAATAAAATGCCTAGAATGGCTAGAACCATTGTTCTGCACCAGATACTTTTAGTAGTAGAGCAGTAATCCAAAACGATCAGTTCAATGTCTTCTTTACAAACAACTGCTACGCCTCCACCACTTGTTCCGCGGTCCTTGCAGATCATGATATAACCCGGGGGGATTAATTCACAGTCTTTCATTTCGGGGCGTAGCCAAGTTTCTGTGACAACGACATTTGGCTTGTACTGCAAAAGAAGGTGTTCAAAATCGACGGTCTTGTTTGCTAGGCTACGAATGTCGATATTAATCAAGTTGAAATCCCTGGGTTTGTTTTCTCTTTGTCACTCTGTTGTACGCGAGCTTGACCCTCCCTTACCCACCTTCTTTTGGCACCTTTTTTCTTCGTCCCAGATAAACATGTTGTTGTCAATCAAAATATTATCACGCACGAAGCGTACCTTCATTCTACTGTCCTTTTCAGCTTTTGCACTTTCTTAAAGGTTTTTACACTTTCGTAGCGTCACCTCGGAAAAATAATCTGCAACCGAGGTACTGCTGCCCTTTAGCTTTTTGCAGTTCTGGAATATTTTCACCTTTTCGTTGTAGTAAAAAAATCTTACAATAACTGTTCGACATCTATTCGTACGTCGTCTCCCAATTCTGTGAATTCTTTCAACTGTGCTGACTTTTACTCTTAAGTTTCTCCTCGAATACATCTCGCAGAACTCTCGTTTTTAATTCATCATTCGTTTCACTAGTGCTTTCTGTTATTCCGAAGACAGTTAAGTTATTTCTATGACTTCGATCTTCTAAATCAACCATTCTTTCTTGGCTGTACTGTAGAGCTTTACCAATGTTGTTAATTTCTGTTTGAAGGCGCTTTATTTTCCATTTATTTTCCTTTACAGCCCTCATGGTCAATTCCATCTCCGATATCTTCTTGTTTATGACCTCTAACTGGTTACAAAAGGAAGCTTGTGTTGTTTTTACTTGTTTTATATCCTCACTCATTAGTTTTTGCCCTTCCAAAATTTCCGTGAGCATTTCTTCAACTGTTTTGGGATCAGGGTTAAGCTCAACGTCACCAAACGACAGCATCAGCAACATAAAAACACATCATCCCAGGACGCAAAAAGCACACACTTCGAGGCATCGCAGAATATGATAAATTCATTGCCACTTATGAAGCACTTCTCAAGTTCACTAACCTGTAACAACAGAATGGCCGGTTCAGTCTTCATGACAGCACTTTTGCCATGCCCATTAGGGTGTTTTACATTCCAAAGCAACACATGGTCTATGAATGAGCGAGTAGTAGGGGCTCTGGAATACTAATTTAGACCACATGGGTTTCCTTGAAGTGCATCAATACCTAAATTTACACAAGCAGTTTTGGATTCCACCCCATTGGAATGCAGCTGCAACACCCATGAATCAAACCTGTGACCTTGCTGTGAAACGGGGAATCAATTTTTTTTAGATGAGCAGTTCCATCGAGTGTGTAGCCTGGAAACATCTGTTTTAGTCTGTCCTGTTTGTTACACTGCACCATTCAGCAGAGATTTGAAAAACATTGACGTCAACCACAAATAGCTACCTATATGAGCTTTCCATTACATGAATGAAAAGAAGAGGAGAGCCAAGGTACCTGATTTTTGTTAGTCAGAACCATATGAAGCCAAGGAAAGCACAGGGGAAGTTACTTGTTTTGATTGAAATGTAGAAATGATAAGGCAAAGAGAAATGAAAGTGGATGGAAAAACAACTTGCCAGCTGTGGGAACCGAACCCAGACATTCAGCATTATGTATGTGATGCTCTACCGATTAAGCTACGGCAGCGGCTATACCACCACTCACTTTATTGGGTATTTGTGTACAGGTGCAAGACCTGGCACTAGGATTAGTAGCTAGCACCTCATTGCGATGGCGATTGATAGGCCATGGTGGCAAAGAAGGGAAACCAAGGGGCTCGATTAATGTTTTATAGTTTGTTGCATAGCAAGCATCTCAACTATGGCAGCTTAGATGCCTTCAGGTAGCACATAAGGGTTTATTGGCTAGTTCGCCTGCTTCTATGTTCACATACTTTGTGATACCTGCAGTTAAAGGATTGTTCCACATCTATCACCATGACCATGAGTGGCACTGGATAGCACTCCGAGAGTCAGATGTTGTACAAAAACAACAAATACTTAAGTATGTGTACGTGAGAACAGCTGTTGCTGTAGCTCAGTCGGCAGAGCATCGTACACATAATGGGGAAGATGTGGATGTGATTCTCATTGGCAGCAAGTTATTTTTCTTTCACATTCGTTTACTTTTTCCTAATCATTTCTGCATTTTAATTAAATCAACAGTTATATAAACAAGGGTAAAGGGTGCCTCAGAAAGGCTGGCCAACGTTCCGATAGCTGGACCTGATTTTGTCAAAGGCAGCCTTGTCATCCTCTGCAAGTTACATATAAAGGTTTAATTAGTAGGGAATGTCACATATGATCATCGTCCGTGACGGCTGGCTATAAAGGAAAACACTGATAAAAAAAAAATTAGCACTGTCATTTGGTGTTACGAGGCATGGCAGGAATGGTAATGCTGGAAGACAGGAAGAGAGCGGCGAAGAGGAGGGGGGGGACGCGGCAGGGAAAAAAAGAAAAGAAAAAAAAACAACAACATTACAGACAGTTTGGCTCCGCCAACCACGGAATGCCGTGTGAAACCACATTTTTGTGGACCAAGTTAGCCATCTTCTTGCACCTAGTTAGGTATTGCAAGGCCATTATTTGACCAGTCGCTAATCAATCCTTTGCAGTCGCAATGTTGTTGTTAAGCTGTTGTTTTATTGCATACATTATATGCAGTCATGCACACTGGGTTGCATAATGCATACAGGTTTACTCGGTGGACACAGAAGAACGAGGATTGCAGACTTGCACAAAGATCGTTTTGTACTGTCACGCCGTACTGGCCAGTGTTGTAGAGCAGCCTTCACACTTGCATGAATGGTATGTGAAGGGAAATCATGCTGCTCACTATACAGTTGAGTAGAGGGAGGTGGGCAGGCTTGGGCAGATATTTATACCCATTGCTCACAGAGTACAAAGGCACTTTAGGGGAGCGAAGGCTTGCACGTGCTACTCGACTTAAATCAAAAGAATTCTTCAACATTGGGAAAGACCAAAGCCAAGGTCTTGTACATGGGAGTCATGATGCAGCCCAAGTTATTCTTGTGCCAATAGTCTGTCACATGCTGAACACGCAAAACTAAACGCGTTGTCAATGAAGTCATGCATGAAGATGGCCTTTGCAACCATTGCCAAAGACAGACGTTCCTTTGTCATGCGATGTTGGAATGCAATGTCCGCGGCTAGTCAGGCTTGTCACTGTTCTGTTTCAGAAGTGTGCTTGGTATGCTTGTGCAATCTGTCATTCTCCAATCACTTCTATTGTTGTTTGACAGTTTCGTTGGCTCGTTTTAACACCATCAACTGTCTTTGTTGCTGCAGTCGTTATCACTTATCTACATCTTCATCGTTGGTCGACTCCCACTGCTTCTGTCACTAAGCTCATTGTTGTTCGCTGCACTTGGTGGATGGATGGAATAACTTTAATGAAAGGTCCCGCTAGCTACGGGGTGCAAGGTCCCATAGAGCGGGCTACTCCCACGTTGGGACCGGGAGTTGTAACTCCCTGGCCACATCGTGGGCTCGCTGGACAGCCCAGAGCTGCTCCGCCTGGTCCGTGCTGCGTAATGCTTCTTGTAGCCTGGCGGAGTCTTGATCCTTGTTTGCGTGCGTCCGACCACACGGCCAGAGCAAGTGGTGTATGTCTAGTGTCCTATGGCAATTTTCGCAATATGATGTATTGTATAGGTCAGGCATGTAGTGATGTAGTCTGTTCTGCGTGGGGTACGTGTTTGTTTGAAGCATTCTGAACGTGAGGGCTTGAGGCCTGGTGAGCTTATTGTGAGGTGTGCTGTATATTCTGCGGTCTAGATAGAAGTGCTTTGTGATCTCGTTGTATGTGGAGGGAGGGTCCCGATTCTCCCTGGGATGGTCATGACCAGAGTAGGTGGCGCCGCGGAGGGTTAGGTCTTGCGCGCTCCTGTGAGCCATCTCATTGAGATTGCGAGGGGTGTCCTCGATCTCTCCGAGGTGTGCCGGGAACCGGCAGATGGTGTGATGCTGCAGTGGTGCGGATCTATCGATTATTTGTAGTGCTTGGCTTGCAACTGCTCCTTTCTGAAAGGCTTTGACGGCCGAGTGTGAATCGCTGTAGACGTGAGTAGTGGTCGGGTCTGTGAGCGCGAGTGCGATGGCGACCTGTTCTGCTATCTCGGACTTGTGGGTCTTGGCTGTGAGAGCGTTTGTGACTTGACCTTGATTATTGATCAGGGTGGCAACGAAGGCCTTCCTGGTCGTGTACTGTGCCGCGTCTATGAAACAGGCTAGGATCTTCTTATCACGTATTTCGCGCAGGATGAACGATCCGCGTGCCAGCCTTCTGGGTTGATGGTGCGCGGGAGTGGGCGAACCGGGTAAGAGTTGCGTGTGTCCGTCGGAATGCTTCGATATAGATTCTCCATTACTGTGGTGTCATGACCTAGTTTGGCTAGGATTTCTCTACCCGGTTTGGTTCCAGAGAGTCTTGTCCATTGAGCCCGTTCTTGAGCTTCGGCGATTTCTTGACACGATAAATCTCTTCTTTAGAGATTTCCAGTGATGATCCCGATTCACTTTCGTTATTTATTTCACACATACGCACATAGGTGTATGTGTGAAAAGAAGATACTGTGCACCTGAAACGTGCGTATGAAGAGGCTTCACACAGATACGTAGAGAGCGAAATCGAGGTTGGTAGGCTAGTAAGTATAACTCGGCTGTATTGAATTTGCAAGGAAATGCCTATCAGCTCAATACAGAGCATAATTCGACATAAGCCTGATAAAGAATTGGATGTCATAAAAGCACATACTGTTTATAAAATCACTTTATTGATTAAACAGCTTAGTTTCACATGAAATAGTCCTGTATTTTCTCCTGCTTGGGCAGTTTCGCTGCCTGCGACACACGCACTTCTCCACATTGTCTAAGGAATCGGAGCAGCTGAGGCCTTCCACATTCGCGCACAAGCACTGGACTAGTGCGAGTGCATCAATCACCTCGGAGGACGTGGGCAAAGGACCGTCGTTACTTTCCTCATTGTTCCCTCTTTCACCTGTGTTCGGTATGATGTTGGCAATGTAGTCTTTGTTTTCGGGCTGTCCCGTGGTCGCGACACCATCATCTGCACTCAAAAACTCGTCGACCGTCGATTCGTCAACAGCTTCCAGAAATTCTGACATCTCGGTCCAAACTTCGGCAATACCAGCAGCGGCTTCGTTGCATTCATCAGAATTTACAGTCATCAGCGGGCATGTGGAAGCCGGCACATCTGAAGCAATTTAGGATGAACCACTTGTACACGGCCGTGTGTACGTATCAGGCACCATGGGCACCGGGTCATGAGTTTGTCTGCTTTAGTCCCAATCTCCCCCTTATTCTTCAAGGTCGTGCTGAGAGTGCTCCTTGGAATCTTGCACACTGTGGGGCATCCGACTTCTCACCGCGTTCTACCTGATTTATGATTTCGAGCTTCACGGTAAAAGGCGAATTCTGCTACTTCATCACGGCAACAGTGTGGGAGAAGGCCCACAAGGCGCAAACACAATGAACCCGAAAAGCAGCAAGACAACTCGCATTTGCGCCATCTTGCACGATGCGGGCACAAGACCCTCTGATTGGCTGTCTGAGCAAGCGCTGCAGGCGGACCAGGATCATTTTTTGCAGGGGGGTGTCGACTGCTCGTTTGACTCAGCGTGGTTATGGTATGGAGAGCGGTTTGATGGAGCCGCGCCACCGGGTTTCCCCGCGATCGCGGGGGAAAGCCAACTTCTCGGGGTACTTTTCCGCCGCTTGATGTTCGATATATCAGGAGTCGCCACTATTTTTGTTCAACGTAAGCGTAACTTTTGCTATATATACTTATTGTAACTATACTGTGTTCAGAAATTGTTCAATATAAAGAATAGTTCTATCTAAATGGGTTCGATATAGCCGGGTTCAACTGTAGTGTTTTTGCACCAAAAGAGAGAGCAGGGTGGGGGGGCTGTTGGGGAGGGAGAGGATGGGAAGCCTTCAGTGTCGTTGGCAACATTTGTTCGTGGTTTTAAAAGTACAGTCAGGTCAGCAGATCAGCATCGGGGCTACCCAAGGGACATTTGCTCCTGCTCTGACCGGCTTACCTAAAAAAATGTTGGAAGTACAGAATTGTTTCAAGAGATGCATATTTCACGCTTTGTCTTTCTTTAATGTTTTTGCAATAATTTCACAAGAATTGCCAGAAATTCAAGATGAGCTAACTCGTCATCAGCAGTTAAGGGGTTAACATGATGAATATAAGGCCCATTATCAAAACATTGCTTCCCTTGTTTGTTTTGAATCCTTTGTCTCGTATAAAAGAAGTAATTTTGAAAACTTCTTGTTTGTTACTTTCATGTACCTTTCTTATGAGAGACTAGCTAATAAGCTAGTTTGGAATAGCACTCCATGCACTGCACCCAACGGTTCTCAACTAATCCTGTTTGAAACAGTAAAATAAAAAATGGCATGTTATTAAGCAGTTAAGAGGTAGGTACAAGGGCTCTGTGGAATTATTTTTATTGAGATGTAGCTCTAATATGCAAATTATAATTTATTATGGCTGGCACCTTCAAATTTAAGTTATTTGTTCAAGAAATATTAAACAAATATCAGGGCTAAAATTCAAAGCTTTTCTCTGTCTCATCTTTCTTGTAATTTTGAGGGCATTCAGACACCTTGAACTGCACCTTGCATTAAAATATGAGATTATGTGGTCAGTATGTCAACTGTATGATGCAACATTTTCTTACTCAACATTGTACCTGCCATATTGAGTCGGTGGCTTTGGGGTTCTGCTGCTGAGCATAGGGTTATGGGTTTGCCTACCGACTGCGGCAGCCGCATTCCTATGGGGGCAAAATGTGAAAACGCTCGTGTACTTAGATTTAGGTGCACAGTAAAAAAATGCAGGTGGTCGAAATTAATCGGGAGCCTTCCACTGAGGCATTGCATGATTCATAGTCCATGTGTTGCTTTGGGATGTAATTTGATTTGATTTTGAATCAACATTGTGCAAACTTGTCAATGTGAACATGTGAGATATTTGTACAGCATGTGCATGGAGGCACATGCGTGGCTTACTTGAGCTGGAAAATGCCTTGTTAATCAGCAAAGCAGCCAATGTTTATTCTTTCTCCTAATTTTTTCGGAGGCACAAGCGAGCCGAAGTAAACTAGTTGCTATGTTTCATGTTGCTGGTTATAAAACACCTTCTTCTATTCTTTGTGCAGGTCAAATTGTACCTACTAAAGCAGAACACAGGTGAGCCTTCTGCAGAGCCTCCAGCAAAGAAGATAAAGATGGAGAAGCCCGACGGTGAGAAGCAGCCTGATGAAAAGGAGTACTGGCGTGTCAACATCGACCGCTTCCACCAGCACCTCAGGTGGGAACCAATGCCTTGGTTGATGTAAACATGTGTCGAACAAGCCTTTCTCATTCTCTCTTTACATCACCACTATAATGCTTCTTACGGTTTACTCTTTTTGCTACCCCCTGCAGTGTCTTAGCAGCATTGCACTCTTAAGCACGGGGTCACGGGTTCAATTGCCAGTTGAGGTGGCCTTGTTTCGATGGGGGCTAAATGCAGCAACACCCATGTCCTATGCACTGGGGGAATTTTTTTTTTTTGTAGTACAGATTTTTTTTTACTCTTTGTGTTTTTCCATCTTTCTCTAAGCTTTGTGTCCTGAACTCATTTAAACCATGTAAATAATTGAGAGCAGGATTTCACTGAGGGACAGTGCATGCTCTTCGTTGCACTGTAACCTGGAAGAAAATGGCAGAGGTTCCCTCAACATTTTCTGAGGGTTCTTGGGCACTGCTTACATCAAAGAGATGGGGAAAGTCTGCTATAAAAGGTGTGCACACTTCTATCATGTCACTGAATTGCTCCAATCGCCTGGTTGCTGCTGGTCATAAAATAAGCACTTCGTGTTAGCAGGGTCCTGCAAGACATACTGGATGCTTATAAGATCTTCGTTCTCTTGTTATTTGCTGGCACTGTGATGTGCTGCTGTCAGATCTGATGAAAACAGCTGAAAGGTGCAATCTGAAAGTTGTTGTAAACACCAGTTGCTGCAGTTCAGTCCCTGTCACTCCCTGTCGTCCCAAGCTTTACAGCGGTAGCTCTTGTGGGTGTCTGTCAGCACTTGATTTGTCCAGCTCTGATATACATCCTTGTGTTGTGCTGCAGAACTAGCCAGTTTTACACTTCTGTAGCTTCTGTAACTTCTGTGGCTGCTTCGAGTACTTACGTTGTGGTTGCTGAAATGTTTTTTCGGCAGTCATGATTGTTGTAAAGCACTAAAGGTAACAATAAAGAGTTGTATTGTAAGCTTAGTTGGTCTTGCCCAATATCATTACCTTGAGAGCTGGGTTCTGTGTTCATTATTGTTAGCATTGTCATTGTAGTAAGATGATCGAAAGTGGCCACTAACTGATCACGCTGAGATGATAGAACCCAAGTCAATTTGAATGGAAGCTAGTTGATGTTGTAAATATAATGTGTGACGACACTATTGAAGGAACAGCACGTGGAAAAAAACAGACACAAGAATGAAAAATGATCACAGCAAATGCTCTTTCATTCTTGTGCTCATTGTGCTTTTTGTACTGCTGGTTCAGTATTTTGAACCAGCTGGACGTAAAATAGGCTGGTGATGATGATGATGAATTTGGAGAAATAGAATTAAGGGCCCTTAGAACTCCTTCGAAATAAATTTTCTCCTTTATTTTTCTTGAAAACTGGGATTGGCGATGGCTTTTGAACATTCAAAGTAACAAACTCTGCATAGGGGCTATGCCATAGACACTATCTGTGGGAAAACAATCCTAGATATTTTCTTTTTAGAGTTATTAAAAAATTGTTAGGTGTTACGTGTCCACAGCCATCAACGACAGGCTTGTTTGAATCACCATTTCCATCATGGAGCTAGACAAAGTCAGAGGGAGCGATATTGTTGAGCCACCATTTTGTTGTTTTGCTAGTTGGTTCACACCACAATTATCATGGCTCCATTTTCAAGTCTATGCTTGTGGGATCTTAAGGTCTCACAGGAGTACCGACCACCGCAGGTTCGAGCTCAGCAAGCCAAAGGGCCGTGTCAGCCGTCAGCCTCTAGTGCCGCTGCACATGAGCTCAGGCCACAAGGGTCTACCAAGTGACGCACGGAGGAACACTGTATTGCCCTGAGTTAGCGGAAACTGTTTATTGTATCCGACGGCACCTGACACTGCACAAACGCCTGGTCCTGGGACGGTGGGGAACCAAAGGAGTCTCGCACCAAGGGTGAAAAATACAGTCAGGAGCGCCTATAGCACATCGCTGGAAGAGCACAGGCTCATGCTGAGACACGCCGCTAGGAAAAGTCCCAGCGGCTATGCTACTTGCTCTCGCAATAACCAATGGGCCAACTCGCGAGAGCTCGGGCAATGTCCTTTGGCTTGGACCTCCGATGAGTGCGGCTCGGCGTGGTACAACCTCGCGCGGGCACTAGGCACCCGTTCTTTGGCTTGGCGTCAGGACAGGATCAACACGAGGTATGCGCTCCCCGCACGGGCAAAGGTACCATGCGTGAGCTCAGTCTTAGTCACAAAGGTGTCAGCGGACGAGACGAAGCGTGTACGTACCCGGCGCAGTCCCAAAGAGAAAAAGACATGCTACCGTCACGACAGGAGCCACCAGGAGCCGCTTCATGATGTCGCAGTTGCGCCCTCACTGCGAACCATCACGAGTGGAGCGCCACCGCTGACAAGCAGTTCGGAGTGAGGAGGCAGTGATACGTAGGGATTGCAGACAGGTGAAATGCGCCCACACAATGGCGCCGTCGAATTCCCGAAATCCCCACAAGCTGGGGGAATGTTTCAGCCATTTGGCATTAACACAAGTAACTTTGGCTGCTCCTTTTGCTGCTGCAGCGAGGCAAAGGCACTTTCAGAAGCAAAGATTGGGAGCATTACGTCCTCCTTTTGCCTTGCCTTGCGAGCAAACAAATTGATAAAATAAAATGGAATGAAAATATAAAAATTTTTTTGACGCTTCTAATAATTATGCCAGAAAGTTATTGACATCATGTATGTGCGGCTCAAGCCCTACACAAACAAATCACGAAAATAAACATACCTGCTAACAACTGCATGAAGTTAATACATTATAAACTAAGAGGAAAATGGCAGTTTGCTTAGAATATCGAAGTTAACAACAAACTACTCTTATTAAAGCCCGTGTTAGGCGAATGGAAATCTTGCACACACCAGGAAAGTTTCAAAGAAGTGATTCTATGCTGTCTTCGTAAAGGACACACACACCTCGCACACAACTTCATTCTAACAAAGCAAGACGAACCCCAGTGTGAAACATGTGAAGGTGAACTAACAGTAAACCACATCTTATTTTCATGCAGAAAACTTGAACCACTGAGGAAGAAGTTTTTTACCCTGTTTTACAATGAATACATTCCTTTTCACCCAGCTTTGATTTTAGGCGAAGATACGGTTGTTGATGTACCATGTGTTTTTAGCTTTTTAAAGAAAGCAGGTGTCCTCGTAAAACATTAACACCTCGCAAAGTGCTTCACTACACATTACAGAAGGCCTCATCCACCTTCTCATTCCTGAGAAGAAGGTCGAGGTTTTTAATTAATTTGTTGGGACCCTCCGTGCTCTTGCCCAGACAAGGACTCACCAAGGGGACCCAACTTTTAAAGAATTTATACCTAGTGTTTGGCGCATGATAGCCTTAGCTGCTTATGTGCCATTCAGCTCTACTCACATTGCCAAAGTAAATGTATGAAAACAGCCTGAAGCATGTATTCAACTCAGCAGCTGCTTAGCTGCAAGAAATTGCAACTAAGATGAGATCTCACGATTTTTCACTGTGTATGTAGGAGTAAGGTTTGTGTCCCCCTCCTTGAATTTTTGCCTTCAGCATCCTTGAAATCCTTCAATAGTCCTTGAATCTTGAATCAAATGTTATGTGTGAGCCCTGACTGCCACCCATGCATCAGAGCCAATATTGCTATTTCTTGTCTCATTAAATCTTTGTATCCATAAAAGTGAACGATCAAAAATGCCTTCCCTGATCTAAATCATTGTAGTTGGATCTTTGAGTTATGCCTTAGGCGTCTTGAACTTTCTCTTGTTTAATAAATCTGGTGCTCCAAAAGCTCAAGTTCAGTGGTCCACAAACAGTGGCACTAGAGCAAAATGTTGAGTAGCTTGAGAAAAGCCTTTGCTCTCATTACAGTTAGCCACTGAGACCACTGGTTTGTTGTATGGCTGTACTGGCTGCATGTTGTGTTCTGAGCAGCTTCTCATTGCTACGCTCGTATGTATTGCAGAGACCAGCTGGTAGTGCAGGCTGTGTCCAAGCGAATGGGTGCAAAGGCTGGTGAGGTTGTGCGCACGATGTTGCGACTGTCGGAGACACGATCCCACCCAAAGGATGCTTACAGTGCTCCTGTCAGTCGCAGCGAGATTTACCAGTCCCTCCAACAAGAGATTAAAATCTCCCAACAGGTAAGGCAACCAATGTGGGCCTTATTTGTGCTTCTCTCATTTTGTTGAGTGATCCTGCGAACCACAAGTTTTTTGCATAGTGATGGTATCGGGCCTGAAAACTTCAAAACATCCCTGCTTACTCTTATTTGCATCTTACTCGTTAATGCTACCTTGATCTCGTCATGTTGTCACAATACTTGCTGTGCCATCATTGAACATGAAAACCACCGTAAGTGGGTTTGTTTAAATTGGTGGTCGCTGGCACCACCAATAGTCAGAAAGAAGTAAAAAGGAGTTGAACACGGTTGGTAATGACTGTTCAAATATTATTGCAAGCACAACTGTGGTGCATTGAGTATGAACAAAGGTGTTCGCAGTGGGCAATGGGAGAGGAACAACAAGAAAGAAAAGAAATGGCTGAGTCTCTGAGATGTGTTGCAGAGCCCCTGTAAGGAAGCATTCATAGAAAATTTCTAACTTGAGATCGTTTTGTTTATCCTCTGCAATTATCTAGTAATAAGCAGCATTATTTAATGTAAGTTCCAGGTAACAACTCTGCTGGCAGCATAAATATGAGATGCTCTTGATTAGATAACAGCGTGTTATTGAAGAAGGAAAAAAAAGGAAGCTGGTCCATTTTCTTGTGTAGTGACTGCTGCTTCTGAATGAGAAATACAAGTGCCCTGCTCCAGAATAATTTTGAATGAGAGTGGTCAGAATGGGCTGAGTATTTCAAGCTGAGTTGACTCAACTGCAGACATTAAAAGCGGTTAGAAAACAGCTGCCATGATATTGTGGTATATTGTGGTATTGTGATATTGTGGTACTTGTGATATGTTATCTCTGGTATACTTGAGTGTAGGAAAATAAAACTGTCTTTCTGTTAGGTTTCGCTTTCATTCTCCATGTTAAGTAATCGAATCACATTCTTTTCCCAAAATATGGCAGAAATTCTAAAGACGGTACTAAATAGGCAGCAACAGCGGGAGGATGAATTGCCTATTTTTTTAAGCAGATACTACCGATGATTGCCATGGCCTTGAGACATGCTAAGACCACAGACTAGATGCCACTGTGTCAGAGATGTGATACACTAAGTGATACTTTGGAATTTCATAAACTTAGAGCTGTTGCTGGCCATGCCACACATTGAAGGGGAAAAGTAGCACTAATTTCCTCTTGGCCAAACCAAATGTTTCTGGTTTCTTTAATTGAAGCTCTTTTCAGTTAAATGTTTTTCAACCATAGGCCCAAAAGCTTAGTTCGCGTAGTTTTAATGGTGTGTGGCACAGGTGTTATCGTGTCATTATCAGGTGTTATCACACTTATTGTTCATCTACACCCAAGATTCAATTCTGGATCAATAATATGCATGATGTCATTGCCATCATTATTGGAGTTGTAATTGTCTCATTGTTATTGTCGTCACTGTGTCGCTGTTGGGCCCGCTCTGGCTGCATTGAGTAGCGAGTGTTTGAGGCTATCTTTTCAGTGTCCCTCTACAATGTTAATGCGTAAGCATTCTTTGGCGAGTACCCCAGCAAAATCTATCTGCCCCGTGACGCCCTATATCTGCAAAATAAGTGCATAATTGATCAAGTTAGCTCATGTAATCATTATAATAGTGTAATAGTAGATGATTGGTAGCAATGAGTAGACGTGCATAAGCTAGCCAAATAAGTAAGCAAAAGTGAAGTAGCACCCAAGGCGTGGAATGCTTACGCATTGGTAGACAATTCTCAGAACTTCTGTAGCATATTTTGCTAGGAATTACTTGAAGTATGCTGGTGCAGCGCAATAAGCAAAGAGATGTGTTTCTAAAATGCAGCTTGTTTCATGTTATGGAATAGCAGGTTGCTCATATGGACACAAATAGAATGAGATGGACAACACAAGTGCACCTGTGTTTTCCTTCTCGTTCAACTTGTGTCCATATTTGCATGTCTGCGTTCTGCTGTCGTAAATCTGTACCAACTTGCTCTACATTCAGTCGTTCTAAGCAGTTTATTTTTGCAGGAGCTGGATTCCTATCTGAGCCTTCTCGCAGATGATGCCCTGGGCCTAGTAAGACGAACGGATGAACGAGGTGGCATGTTTAGTGTCAACCTAGAGCGCACGCTGCGTCTCCTCGCTGAGGGTGTCCTAGCATCCATAGTTCAGGACCGCTTTGGAGCCAAGAGTTGCCGCATCTTTAGGTACGACAACAATGTGTCATGGCTTATCTCTTGAGGTTGTGCTGTTTAAATTCATGTTTGACATCTACTCTGCAGCTTTTCAAAGAACATAACTGTTACCCAGCTTTAACATTTGTTCAAAGTGTACTCAGTAATTTTATTCAGATGCTAATCGGGAAAAATGGAAATCTGTAAGATGTGTGTGCTGATAACGCACCTCTTGTTGGTGCATTCAAATATGGTAAACTTCACTTCACCTTACTTTATTCGCCTTAAAGACTCCCTGTGGTGTAGTACATAAGAGGTGCGTTAATATACAGGGCTCTCGTTACAACGGACCCTGATAATCTGACAAAAAATGTCCATTTTATCCAAAGTCCGTAATATTTGAGACACCTCACTCCCGAAACTTTCGTCACAATGTCTAACAAATTTATTGTAAAGAGTGAGTGATGAACGCCGAAAGTAAAAAAAAACTAACAAAAAGTTGCAGTTTCGACCGAAAGGCAAAGTATCGATTGCGATAGCAAATTAAGCAAGATAAGTGCGGCAGCAGCAGCGAGCAAAATGACCTTGGTGCTCTCTCTCGCTTCAACACAAACTAAACGTCGAAAGCACAGCACATACAAAGCTGCCGGCACTGGGCACATTTTGTCCACATCGCAGATTACTTTCAAGATACGGCGCCCACGCAGGTGCACATTTTGTCCACATCGCAGCTTACTTTCAAGATACGGCACCCGCACAGCCGCGCCGTTCACAGCAGCCACGTCCATGCCTCGCACGCAATAGGCGGCATGCTTCCATCCCGCTTTCCTCCCTCCCTCGCGCACAAGATATTGAGCCGCGATTGTCGGCTGACGCTTGCAAGTCAGTTGCCAGCCTGTGTCGACAGTGCAAAAGTCCGTTCTATACGCCCGATCTTGACAGAAGTTGCGACTAATTTCGTCTGCTGTAGCCAATAGTCTGTGGTAGTGCGGTCCATTAAAAGCAAACTTCGTTGCATTAATAAAACAGGTAGAACGAACTAAGGTTGAAATATAGTCCGTTATATCCGAAAGTCTGTTGTACGTGGGTCCGTTGTAACGAGCATAGACTGTATTCAACAAATAAATACACTGCCTTATAATATAAGCAGCTACAGCATTTGTGTATGACAATGGGCATGTAATGGCGACGTCAGTGGGGAGGGCGTTCCAGTCCACAACACTGTGGGGAAAAAAGGAAGCTGAAAAAGTCGTAGTTTGAGAAACGGGCTGGGCAATCTTAAGTGGATGTGCAGTGCAGGTAGATATGCGAGTTGGATGAGTAATGTAAGGTGTTTGATTTAAAGTGCTATGGTAAAACTTGTGGAGTAAGCAGAGGATGGTGATGCAGCAGCGAGCTTCGAGGCTTTCGAGACTGAGGTTTGTCTTCAGGGATGAAACGCTGATGTACGAATATGAAGAATGGAGGAATCGAGTGGCATGGTTTTGAAAAGATTCAAGTGCACTTTTTAGGTATATTTTATGCAGGCTCCAGATCTGACTGGCAGACTCAAGTTTAGGTCTTATGAGGGTTTTGTATGCCAACAGTTTCACATGTTGCAGTGCATGATGAAGATGACGTTTTATGAATCCTAGAAATCTGTTGGCAGATGATATGATTACGGTAATGTGTGTTTGCCAAGAAAGGTCGCTGCAGAGGGTGATACCAGATACTTTAATGACTGAATGCTTTCAATAGGCGAGTTAGCAACTGCATAAAAAAAATAAAGGGGTTGTGTTGACGATGAAATGAGACCAGTTTACATTTGTTAGCATTTAGCATCATTAACCAGAGGCCGCACCATTCATGGATGCAGTTAAGGTAGTTTTGAAAGGTAGCTTGATCTGAAGGGTTAGTAATAGTACGATAAATTACACAGTCGTCGGCGAAGACACGGATTTTACACGATACAGTGAAACCTCGTTAAACCGTAGTTGGCCGGAGCTCGGAAAAAGTACGTACTTAACGGTAGTACTGCTTAACCGAAATAGCATGAGATCGCCCACTTACCTGTCAAAAACGGAACTCGGAGAGAGTGCGATGAAAGGGGAAAAAATCATGCACTATTTATTTACTTCGTGCAACAAACGTGTTATTTTCGTTTGATGCCGCAGCAGCCTAGCAGTGACAACAGCGGCCTCAAACTTGCTGAAGCTGTGAGCCAGCTTTTCAGCCAGCCCCCTCTTCTCGGCAAACACTCGCATGGCAGATTCCTCGTTGGTGTTGCATATTCTTCGTGCACATGCGTGGTAGCATTGCAGAAGTTGCGGGGCACCTTTTCATTGCGGGGTGCTGTTCTCGTCGCGACGATTGCATTCATGAGGCTAACATAACACGCAGCTTCCGCCACTGTCGGGCCTGAATCGCCTGTGCTGTCGCTTTCCGTATTGTCCTTATCACTGTCGCTAGGCGACACTTCAGCAACAACAGAGACAACGATGGCGAAAAGTCGGACCTCATAGCCGACATCTCTTTGCAGTCGCAGCAGCGCTGCCAAGCAACTTCTTCGCATTCCAAATGCCACACCGTAGTTAACAGTAGACCTATGTCTCGTGCCAGCACCGACTTTTCGCGTCACGTTCGATAGCACAAACAATGTCTAATTTTTCTTCTATGCTAAGCATCCGGCTTCTTTTTTATCCAAGTTTCGGCATGACGTGAGCTCTCACTTGCACAACGCCAGAACGCTCTCTGGCACGTCACCGAAATGATCTTGATGTGGCTTCACGCGCAAATGCACAGGGTGCTTGGAGGCCTTTGCGCTGATCTCTGAGACTTGTTGTTCTGCTGGGCCGCCCGCAGGAGACAACGCACCGCCGGGTTTGCACGACGAAAAGTGGAAACACTGCGTGTTAACCGATACGTATGCAATAAGCTGGTACGGTTTATGCGGATACAAAACACATTATGTTTAGTGGCCGCTGAGTCGGGGATTTGACTTTACTACTTTTAATACGAAACTACTGTTTAAGCGGGTATGGTTTAACGAGGTTTTACTGTACTTGGAGTGCCAGATCATCTATATATATGAGGAAAAAAAGCGGGCCAAGAACAGATCCTTGCAGTAAGCCCGATGTTACAGGGAGAGTGCTTGAGTTGTGATTGTTAATAGAAACAAACTGAGAGCGGTTAGTTAGGAATTATTTAATCCATGCTAAAATATTAGGGTGCAAATTCAAAAAGGCAAGTTTTAGTAATAGGCATTGGTGTGGTATCTTGTCAAATGCTTTCACTAAATCTAAATACAATGCATCAGTCTGCAGGTTACAGTTAAGGTTAGAATGTAGGTTGAAGCCGGACATTGCCAGTGTTTCGCAGGAGAATCCTCTACGAAACCCGTGCGGAGCCGGTTGAAGGAAATTGTTAAAATCTAGAAAGGTGATTATATGTGAACAAATGACATTTTCCGTGAGTTTGCAAGGCACACTGGTTAAGGAGATGGGACGGTAGTTTAATGGAGAATCTTTTATACATAACTGAATTGTGAGCCTTCCAGTCGTCTGGTAAAGTTCCTATTGAAAGTGACAGAAAACAGTAATCAAAGGTATATGGCTGAAATGTTTTGTGTTTTTTAATATTTTTGCGTTGATTTCGTCGACTCCAGCGGCTGATGAGAGTTTAATTCTGTCGATAAGGTTCGTGATGCTTTACGCAGTGAATTCGATTGATTTCATTGCTGAAAATGTTACGCTAGGCAAAGTGGGCAATGATGAGTCAGTTTCGTCTCTGAAAGTGGAAACAAACGCACGGGGAAATATGTCAGCACATTCACTATCAGTGGCTTCATCACCTGCTGTGCTTGTGAAAGTGACGGCACGTTTCATGCGGGTTTATTATTTCCCAGAACCTCCTGGGATTATTCGTTAGGTTTCTCGGTAGGTCAGTTTGGAAAAAAAAAGCGTGTTTGGCTCAGCGAATTGCATCATAATAGGAATCCTCGGCTGCATAGTATGTATCCCATACATCTGCACATGGGTTTCATTTCACTGCCCTGTAAAGATGTTTTTTTCTTCATTCCAATCTTTTCAGATTGTCTGAGAACCACAGTTTCTGGCGGTTTGCACGAAAACTGATACAGGGAATAAATTTGTTTGTTAGTTCATTTATCTTGTTTTTGAAAACTGTCCAGTTATCAATAACAGACCAGTGATGAAATGTAGATTGAAAAGACGGCAGAAAAGCTTCTAGTTCGTTGTTAATTCCTTCGTAATTTCATCTGTCGTACATGCGGATGGTTTTCTTGAACGTTTGGCGGGGAGTGGGGTAAACTTGAAGATGGCACAAATAACCTTATGATCGCGAATTTCACGCAGGTAAGTAATCGATGATAAGCTTTCGAGAGTGTTGGTTAGAATTAAATCCAGAATGTTTGATGATCCTTGTGTAATGCGAGTCGGTTCGAGGACCATTTGCCTCAGGTTAAAGTTTAAACACACATCAACAAAGTTCCTTGCTTCAGAGTTACCAGCAGTTAGAGGGCCTACGGTTTGCCAGTTTGTACTTGGGGTAGTTAAAATCTCCAAAGAAAATAATTTCCACGTTGGGGTGCTTCCTAGTAATCTGGAGCAGTGTGTTGTTAAGTTTATGCATGAAGTTTGGGTTACTCTTAAAAGCGCTGCAGCAGACACGAAGGAGAACGGTTTCCAGTGGGGCGCTGCATTTTAACCATAATATTTCTAGGTCTGAAGTAATGGTAACGAATGAACATGGAATTTTCTTGTTAATAGCAATAAGAACACCTCCCTTGCATGTGCCTTGATGAGCATTACGGCAAACGTTAACATTTGCTAAGTCATCCAAAACCTAATTATCTGTGACGTCGCTTGTTAGCCACGTTTCAGTTAAGAGTAGTATGTTGCTGCCAGAAGACGAGAGTAGATTTGACAAGAACTCGCGCTTAGGAAGAAAACTGCGTACATTGGTGTAGATTATGGAAGAGGAAAGATTAACTCTACGGTTAGGCCACTGCTGCTTGCACATGTTCCCACGGTGGAACGATTCCTAGGTGATTTTTTTACTGACTGTGTTTCTTGGTCAAAGATGTGCAGCATGTTGTATCAGACGGAAAAAAGTGCATACTTGGTCCTGGCGAAATCCACAAGGTGTTTTCGTGCATTTCAACCGGGTCGAGAAAAAAGAGACAATACTGAAACCTGTGTCTTTAAGCTAAGAGTCTTTCAAAAATATGATCCCTTTCGTTTTGGAGGAAGTCAACTTCACTATTACCGGCCTTTGGCGGTCTGTGCTGTGGTGGCCTAGATGGTGAGCGCACTCTTATGTCTTTAGGTTTGATTACCAGGTTCAGGCTATCAAGGCAGTGCTGGATGATTATTTTCTCTGATTGTTCATAAGATTTCTTTTTATTTGGGTTGGGAAGTCCACAGATTACTAGGTTAGTTCTACTCAAGCAGTTCTCGAGATCATCAAGACATGCTTCTAACTCGAAAAGCTGATGAGCACTCCTCACAGTGTTAGTTTGAAGTGTTTCGAGTTTGGTTCGTGGGGTGCTAATACACTGGCATTCAGTTTCAAGGTCAGCTAATGGTTTGCTTAGGGTCGATATTGTTTTATCTGTTGCTACAAGCTGATTTTTGAGTCCTTGGACTTCAAAGATAAGTGTTGACTGTCCAGCCGTCAACTTTTGTAGTTCGGTCAGAACAGCATCAAAGTCAGGTGCTCCCGGATTTGTTTCAACGCATCTAATTGAAGCAAATACCAAATGTTTCCTCATTTCTGAATATGTAGAACTGACACCGAATGAATGCCATGTCCTAAAGAGCTTACTTACGGAATGCTACACCTTGGGTGCACTTCATTTGCAGGATGTTTGAGGGCATTGACATCAAGGTGCACAAATTAGTGCTCACAGTGTAATTTGTTGATTTCCTGTGGTAACGATGCTCCAAGGCTTTGTCATTCAAAGATAACAAAGATAACCATGGAGAAGATTGTTTATTTTCGTGCACTTGAAGAACCAAAGTGCTACATGAAAATGCTGTGATGTTCGTGATGCCCACATGATGTCATGAGTCGAGTGGCTCAGGTGTCAAATTTAAGTTCAGGCTGGACTCTTGTAGCTAATAACCAACAGTGGAACTTCAGTGATATGTTTCTTTTGTTACATTCTCTCAGCTCTGAAGCGCCAGTCCCATTTAGTTCTCACAAGGTCATGTGTATCGGCTTCCCGTTTTTTGTTTCCTTTCCCAATTGTCAAGTCCGAAAACTACAACAGTGTGCCAACAACACGGCGTCATCTGTTGGCAGCACTTACTTGACTGCCGCATGTTGTGATTTTCAATATCTTGCAGTAGAACACATTTTGGGGCTAGTTGGTTCATAGCTTTTCGAAAGATGAAGCGCCAACAGTGACAGCATACTAAGAAGGAACAAAGACAGGACAAAGTGCCTTGTCCTGTCTTTGTGCTGTACTGTTGGTGCTTCATCTTTTGATTCGATATCTTCCATGGTTACTTCGATATACATGGCACGAAAACTGAATAATAAATAAATAAATAAAACAGGTTCGAGTGCTTGAAGATAGACTGTGATTATCAAATACAGTAGAACCTTGTTGATACCATCCCATTTCATACAATTTCCTGGCACCAACATTCACATTCGAGAACACAAAAAATTACCCAATACACAACGCCAAACTGCAATTGTATGATGTTTTCCTGCCGCTAGATGCCATGTGAACAAGAAAAGGCGCCAAGCACGAGCTGCCGAGAGCAGTAGGCAACCTTTAAAGCACCTTCCTCGCTATACTTGCTCACCTGTGTCACATGAAAATGCTAGCGCACACTCAGTTTCCTCTATTGGTACAGTACCAGCAAATCACCTTGCAAGTCGTGACCCGTCGCATTCACAGTTTTCACTGCCAACTCTATTGTGATAAACATCTCCAACTATCTATATCACAATGTGGGGGGCGTAGTGCCGTTGAAATGCCCGTTTTTAATAGGTGATAATACAAACACGCCACTGTTCCCTGATGCAGGCAAAGCATTTAGGTTATTGCCTATTAAAAGGGTACTATAGCTTTAAATGGCATTATAACAGAAATGGTAGTTTGGCGTTCATTTTCTCACCAAGAAATAAATGAAGGTGCAGTTCTTAATGTATACTATTTTGTCAGTCGAAACTGATTAAGTGTTTGTCTTTAGTGTCCTGTTAAATGAGCTGCTTCGTGGGCATGTATGCAGCCAGCAGGTTCAAGGATATGCTCTTTTCGCTGTCCAGGCTGCTGCTTGAAAAGAAGTACCTGGAGCAGAAACAGATAGAAGAACTCGCAATGATCACTGCTCGAGATGCCAAGGAAATGACTTACAAAATGTTCCAGGAAAAGTTCGTCTTGGCTCAGGTATGCAAGCGCCTTCTGCTGTATCAGCATGTGTTCATATTTAAGTGTGGCCTTGTTTTGCACAAACAGAACCTGAGCGTGAGGCTCTTCTTGTGCACTTCCAAGAAACTCCCATGTTTGCTTCAATTCAAGTGCATGAATCGCAGTCATCTCTCTTACATTTTTTTTTAAGACACAAATTCATGAAGCCAACAGATAATTAAAACCCACAAAAGCATAGGGGTATTTAACTGCAAGTTTAATTGAAATGTACTAATATATGGGAAAAGAAAGTAAAAGTGGATGAAAAGACAACTTACCGCCAATGGGAGCTGAATCCACACCTTATGCATTGCGTGTGTGATGCTCTACTAATCAAGTTACAGGGCCGACTGTCCTCCTGCCCACTTTCCTGGGTATTTTTAGCCTTGAAAAAAAAAAAAAATGTAAGCATGCTTTGAATTTATTAATGGCAGACATATGTAAGAGGCTCTTGGAACTGACCGCTCCTGCTACCAGTGTTGTGGTTTGTAACGTGTGCCCTCTGCAGCTACTCCCTTGTGTGTTCTCTGTGCAGGAACTTCCAAGAACACCAGACTATGCCCCTTCCAGGATGATCTACTTGTTCCATGTTGATATTCCACAGGTATGGCTTGTTAAATATACAAACCAAGAATGTGCATTGCCTGTAATCCCACAAAGGTTAAGCAAGGGACAGCCTTTTTGAGACAAGAGTCTGAAACAAAAATATTGGCAATGCATCTGCCTTGTCCTCGTGTTGTGTTTTAGTGTTGGGATTATTAACACAAACATGATTTGCCACCTAAAACATGGTGAAATGCAGCCATTGTGGCCAAATAGATTAGGAAGAAAGAAACTGCTGTACTTGTTGCTGTTTGCTTTTTTTTTAAGTTATTTCTGATGCAGCCCCACACCACCACCCATACCACCCTCACACATACTTTAGTAATGCAGCACTTAGTACTATCTGAGCAAATGCACTTTGAAGCATGGTGATGGAATACCTATGTTGAACCATCATCATTTGGGTTAGTGGTAATGTCCTGAAATAACAGAGAAAGATTGGGAGAAGACAGGCAGATGGGGGGGGAAAAAAAAAAGAGTTCACATATTTTTGTCCTGAAACCTTCCACCTTTCATCCAGTTCTGTCAACTTTCAAAAATACCACATACATGTTCATCTATAAATCACATGCAAAAGAAAATAATAACAGTAATAATAATAAGATTTTGCCAGAACTTGTGTAACCCCTTGTACACTCAGCAGTAAAATTGACGTGAACCTATAACAGTTTCAGCGCATGCTGTGAACGTAAAACGTCACTAAAAGTACTTTTGAAGCCTAAGTTAAGTCTAAAAGTGACACAGATTTGGCTATATGTAGTCTTGCTGCTTAATTTGTGCCTAAGCAATGTTTATGTGTGAACTGTGAAGAGGGGTTTCTGTTTTGGGAAAGAACAATCATTTCTCTACAGTCCGAACAGACACATACTGTGAAACTTGCACAGTATGTGTCACATCTTCAAGGCACAGTATAAAGTGCCTTGAAAATGTCATACAGCCGAATCTCGTTAATTCTAACACGCCTAATTGAAACTTTCGTTTAATTCGAACTGACGCTATTGTCCCCTCAAAGCTATGTGTATTCCAATGGGCGAAAACACCCGGCAATTCGAACGCACAAGCATTTGCGACGTTTAACTCGAACATACTGTGCTCCGACAATGCTCTCAGCAGCACGTCAAATCACGCAGCGGCGCCTCGGACCCCGCCATATAGGAAAAGCTTAGGTGAGACTTCTCAATGCCACGTGCAAAGAAAAAAAAAAAAAGCCATGGTGGAAATTTGTGAGCAGGCGTGCATCACCGATTACTTCCATTCCTGACGAGTTAGTGTCTTCTGTTAATGTATAAGAATGTCTGAAATTTCGCACGCAAAGAAACCTTCACCGTCTGACCTTCCGGACTTTTTGCCGTGGCCGCAGGTCCGAAACGGCATTAATTGAAGCCACCACCACCGCCATTTCGATTATCGCGCCGCCTCGAGCCGGCGCTCTCGCACGCTGATCGCTGCAGCCGTAGCCACACCACGGCAAAGCTAGGCCTAGCTACTTCGACGTTCGCTTACAAGCTTTTTGCTGTTCGGTAGCATATGGCACCGACTCTGCCTGTGTAATCCTCACCAATGTCTTCGGAGCGCGGAAAGCACGGCGCATTGCATGATGCCGGTTCCCGAAAGTCAGCTTTGCCACATACAGTAATTTTACGCGGTAAAGCATACCAAAAGTTCGAAGGGACAATTGTCACGGGACATACGTTTCCTATTATTATACACGCGTGCACCCGCCGCCTCCTATGACAGTATGAGCACCGATACGCCTAATAACTGACTGTAATTTGTTAACATGTGTGAATAAATCTTGTGGAACTACCTACTCATGTGTTAGCTCAGTGCACATGCACTGAGCTAACACTGCAGGTAAGTCCTCCATTCAATTAGCTCCCTTTAATTCGAATTTCTTTTAATCCGAACAAATCTTTGGCCCCTTTTGAGTTCAAGTTATCGATATTCAACTGTGGCTATATTCAGTTATTGTTATGACAGGCTTATGACAAAAAAGATATTGAATATTAATACTTTAGAAGGTACCATAGTGTGATGCGTTGTTTGCTTACTGTGAAAAAAAGTTTGCTTTGCCCACAATGCGAAACATGATGCATTAGCTGGTGCAATATTATATATAAACAATGCGAGACAGCTAGTCTCGCACTGTTTCGTGCAGTATTGGTTGGAATAAAGATTCGCCAATGTGCGTGAGCAATCTTCTTTTGAGAAGAACTGTGATACTTCTTGTCTGGATTGTCTTCGTTTGTATAGATGGCGCTTCTCGGTGTCGGAGAAGCGAAGAGACATTACTCTCTCTTTCTCTCTTCATACTCTCTCTTTCCAGCCTTTCCGTTCTTGTTATTGGCATATTTTATATTCTTTCACCTTAGTGCTAGTTCATGGATAAACAGCGAGTGCAGTGATAGCCACTATGTATTAATGAGCACTCAAGAGGTAAGGCACAGTGTTGGCCAGGCGCATTATATTTTTCTGCCTCATTGACAGAGTGGCTAAGGGGTAGAATCTGTGGCTTACAGACAATCTCTTGGCCTGGAGTTCGATTCCTGGAGGGACAATCCAGATTTTTTCTCTTTCTTTATAAAATGCTGGCAATATGTTCTGAAGTTTCAGCAATTAACATCGATACAGCTAGAGTAGTGAGCCTGTAGCAGGTATGGCTCTATGATTCGTATTATGACAACTTTATTTCCAACCAAAAGAGGCTTGTGTTCTTTTTTCAGGTAAATCCCACAGACTTTATGCCAATGAATACATCCAATCACGCCGGCTGTGCAGCACCTGTCCAAGCACAGAAGATTGAATAATGAGAGCTCTTGTGACCTATGCTACTTAAAAGTGCAATGTGGCAACATAGAGTATTTCATGATTGCGCTGAATTTCATGGCACCCTTCTTTCTTTCTTTTTTATAATGAAATAATCAATATAATGTACTAAACTGTGATTATCTTCGAAAGTCTCATCAAAACTTCTGCATTTAAAATCTCATTTAAATACAGCAAAATTTTGTTGGGCTGCTGAGCACGAGGTCGCAGGATCAAATCTCGGCCACGGCGGCCGCATTTTGACGGGGGCGAAATGCAAAAACACCCGTGTACTTAGATTTAGGTGCATGTTAAAGAACCTCAGGTGGTCAAAATTTCCGGAGTCCTCCACTACGGCGTGCCTCATAATCAGAAAGTGGTTTTGGCACGTAAAACCCCATAATTTAATTTTAACAGCAAAATTTTCAACAAACAAACCTCACGTTGATTAGGCCAAAATCTGGTGGTGTACAACACTGCTACTAACTCATCTGATGTAGCAGTTTAAAACTTGCACAAGCTGTCAGCTACCTTGCAATGTGCTGAGGTGGTAATTCTGCCAAGTTGTAGACCACTCTGCCGACCCGAAATTCTCTTGTGCTCTCTGCACACATGTTGCGCCTTGTCCGAATGTCGTGTGCTATGACTCTGAATGAGAGAGAGACAAAAGCATTTATATTGGATTATGATCATATTGTGAATGTGTCAGGAGAGAGCTTCAAGCCTCTTGATTTCCTAAAGCGCTCATCACTCGATGTCAGTATAAAGAAATTGCTTTTTGCTCTTATTTAGAAGTGTCCACTCGATTGAGGAAGCACAATGGCAAAGTGTACTAGAACCTATTTTGAGTGGCACGACCATACCTGACTGCCTGACGCATTTTGTGTCACCAATAGTGGGGGCACTGCAGTTGCTGACTGCTGAAGGGGCATCGGGTCAAGCATGTCATGCTTTGGAGCACGGCTGGTCTGGAAAGCGTGTCTGGCGTCTGACCTCATGCACACTACTAACTAGCTGTGGATAGACCTGTAATTTGCTAGGCACATTCAATAGCCAGTGACGACAACGTGACCGCACGAGCATCACTTTATGTGATGACGTGCTGCACGTGTCAGTCGGTGCACTGCCCATATATTTTAGTTCACTGTAACAGTGGTCACAAGTGAAGTGATATGAGCTCCCCCTTCAATTTTGAATTTCTAAGGTTTTACTGTATCTGGTATGTACTGTCTTTTTCCTGTAACAAGTGAGTTTGACCATACGCATCCTTTGTTCTTGGCACAGCTGAGTCGTCAGGTGCTGGAGTGGTGCTACAAGGCACTGGCCAACATGATGCTGCGAAGGATTCACATCACTGAGGACCTTAAACGACTCCTGGACAAGAAGCAACGGGTGGACCTCATCTTGTCTACTATGCATCCAAACAACTCCACACCCGAACAGATCGCAGAGGTACTGGAAATGTTGGACCAGTGGACGACTGTAGTTTTCGTTCATGGGAGCTGGCGTCTTAAGCTGCAGAGCAAACTTTTTTTATTATTATTACTTTTTCGAATGAGTAAAGGCAAGGCACAAAAGACCAGGACTGAAGAAGGACACAAACAACTGGCGCCTGTCCTGTCGTTTGTGTCCTTCAGCCTAAAGTACAATTGGGAGCAAAATTCTAGAGACCAGAGCATCAGAATTTTTTTTAGCACAGTTATGCAATGCAAAATTATCTGAATGCATTGTATTGTTAGAACAGGCACACTTAGGCTGTACCACTTGGTTTTAGTCTGCATAGATAGGTTGCAAAGAAGAAAAAAGATGCTATTCATGTCATCTGTGGTCGCTAGACTTGTGCTTGCAACTGTACATTTAAAGTCATGAGTCAGTGCATTTATATTTTACAAAGATCTTTTTTATAACATAATCTTTAGTTAGAAGTTACTAGAATCTAATGTATTTTCTTTCCAGCTCTAAAAGGTTTCTATGTGCTATGTGACTGTTTTAAGTTGTGTGTGCTTCCGTACAGAATTTATCTGGTACTCTTATGTTGCGTCTGAATTGCTGATGGCGTTGCAATATTTATCATTGGCTGCATTCACTTGTTCCTGCCAATTCCTAGTTAACATGCTTGCATCGTAAAGCCACAATTTTCTAAAAGCACAAAAAGCAATTAGTTTCATCATAGTTTTAAGCGATCAGTTAAGAATGTGCGCAAAGTGCTGCACAGTGTCGGGCTTGAAGCAGGCTTTCTGGTTACATCACATAAATCAGAGTTGACCCTTGATGCGCAAAGTCAGACAGCCCTGTGCAGTTTTTTCAGGCCACACCATGTCTGTGTCACCAGAAGTTTAGCTTAAGGTCAACTTCAGTGAAATTTCACTTTGGCTAAATTGACTATAAATTGGTAGTACATGCTATTAAGCAATTCTGGCAAAGCTGCAGGGCTGGTAAAAAGTAGCCTTTAAAGAGCACCTAAGCAGACACGTGCGTTTGGCGGTTAGTGGATATGCTGAAAATCCCAGATCATGGCTTCCGAAATACAGTGGAATCTCATTAGCCTCTTCAGTGTTTTATTATTTTCACTAAAAGTGACATTATTTTGCTTTTTGATATTGTGGCTTATTTTGAAACTTCACTCCATTGCAAATCATTCTAAAGCTTCTTCAACCGGTTTGCTTCATGTTTTATCATCCCAAATTTTGGTTGTCCTTATTTTGTTCATCTATGGGCCAAGTGGCAGTGCCGCAAGGGTGTCCAGGGCCGTGAATGCTACTTATTAAAAGATCTACCAAGTTTTTGAAGGCTTGAGGCTTTGCCATTGCTTCTTAAAGATGGCTTCATGGATAGAAGACAGGTGCTGCAAAAAATATTTCAGGTCCTGCCACTTTCTGAAAAGATCCTCTAGAGCCCACTTCTGTGGTTTCGTTTACAGAGATTTGCAAAAATGTTTTGCATTGCCAAGTACAAATCTAACCAATAAGACTGTAGTTCTATATTAAGTAGCAATTCCGTTCAAGCAATTTCCGGTTAACAAGATTCTTATGTACTCAGCGCGCCTAATCATGGAGGTTACGCTGAGGTGCTGTGTTGGCTCTCAACGTTCTCATTGTCAGGGTCATTTCCAATGAACGGTAATGCCAGTGTTCTTGTCAGTTAGGATGTAAAAATCTGTTACCTCTTTGTGACAAATTGCATCCCCTTGTTTTTCAGATGTAATATTTTGCACAGAGGCTATATATGAAACTAGGCGTATTGCACAGGCCAAAGTTTCATTGCAGTTGGCCTTTAAGAGGAGAGAAAGTAAGATGTGCACTCCATGTTCAATGAGAAGCTATGTTCTTCTATCTGATGTTCCTGCAGAGGGTTGTCGCCTCATGTCCACATTCTGCAAATTTGACAAAGCTCACTGAAGAATTGAAAATTCTCACTCCATTGTATAGCTAGCTGTACACTTTCCACAATTCTGAACATGCAAGAAATGCGGTGAAGCTAAATTTTCAATGGACATAATTGGCGCCTGAAGGGCATATTTCATTACAAAAAGGATGCGGCCTGGGGAATGACCATCGTCATCAGATGTCAGGACAATTCCTCTCCTAATCTGTTTAATAGGAGGAGAACAGGCCTGCAGTGGCCTCCTGTACCACTGGACATCTGCACATTGCCACGAATGGCACCCACTTCTTTCCTTCCTTTCTTCAGCTTTTTCCACCACTATGTTCGTTCATGACATCTTGAAAAGCACAAGGAAGGACAGGTAACCTTTCCAGCTAAATTGTAGGTTTCCTTGTACGTGCATGCATATTTGCCTCGGGTATTAACAAAAACTTTATTTTATGTCTAGGCAAGCTTGTTTATGTTCTAGAAATATTGCAAGCTTTGTTTTGAAATTTCTTATTGCTGCACATCAGAAATATATAACATTGTGTAAGTCAAACAAAACCTGTATCGGACACTCTATATCGATGCTTTCATGACTTTTGTTGTTAGTTTGGAAAGCTTGCATTTACGGTGGGACATCGTTTTCCTTTTTCAACAGGTGAAAGAAATGGTCACTCCTCCTGAACGGAAACAGCTTGCCTACGTCAGGCATGTCACATCCAAGATAGGGCTTGGTGAAGTGCAGCTGGATGAAACCATCCTCATACTGCAGCTCTACATTCTGTCGTTGTCAAAATAGGCATGTGACCTCCGAAATGAGGCTCGTTGAAGTGAAGCTGTGTGAAACCATCCCTGTACTACAGCTCTAAATTCAGTCCCTGTCAAAATGAATTATACAAACATTGCAATGACTTGCTGTTGCCTGGCTTCCGTTTCTCTCATAATATTTAAAATAGCTTTTAAAGAGACACTAATGGCAAATACTAAGTCGACGCGCAATGTTCAAATATAATTAGAAGAACCTCGCAGTGCTTGTTTCGTGCCAAGAAAATACTTAGTTTGCGAGAAAATTGCGTCTGAAGGGTCTGTGTACCTTTAGCATCATTCAAATCACTTGTCCCAAGTAGGGAGTGGCGATGTTGCATGCGCCATCTCCACCCTCTACTGCTGTCTTTGAGTAAAACGGCACCCAGCAGATGGCACTATGGTTTTCTGCGCAATATGCAAATGCGCAGCCCTGAATAAGCCAAGCCAACCGTTGGATTTGCCACTGCAGCTACTCGTGGTCAAGTGGTGTGGACCATTCAGGAATCCTGCGATATCACATGGATGTAGCATTCTCTGCTACTTGCGCTTTGTGTGAATTTTGTGAGCTTGAAAACGAGTGCAGCGCTATGCGATAATGAAACTACTGAAACACGAAAGTGCAGGTGCCGCAGAGTGGAGAAAACGAAACTTTTCGATCACCCCCGTCGTTCTCAAGGGTAGCGTCAATTAGATTTTTTTTTTTTTAATCCGATAGAGCTGGACAATTAGCATTTTCTTTCGTTTTATAATGCAACACAATGATATTACGAGTGGTTGAGTACTAGTGACAGAATTATAATGAGAAGTGCCTTTGTCATTGGGCTAGTACTTAAATGTCCCAGGCGAGTCTCAAATCGTGTCCTGCATTCGCCTCGATTTCTCAGTTACTAAAGCTCTCTTCGCGATAATATTGATGCCTTAGACATTCTAAAGCTATGTCACTTTAACTTGATGTAATATTCGCCTTTAGTGTTCCTTTAAGAATACTTCCTCCAACTTTCATAAACTGTTGCTGATATCATCGTCATCATGCTTATAATCATGACTCCTTGACAGAAGTTTACCAAAAAAAGAAGGCCACTTACACAAACATGGGACTTGACCCCAAGGTCTGTGAAACCTCGGCCATCATGCCATTGTTGTTATACCACTGTCAGCTGTCGTCATGTCATAAGGCCACTTACACAAACATGGGACTTGACCCCAAGGTCTGTGAAACCTCGGCCATCATGCCATTGTTGTTATACCACTGTCAGCTATCATCATGTCATCATTTCTGGACCCGATACCACTATTTTTAGACAGTGCTCAAGGCTTTGCTTTCAACAGTCCTCTATATAGTATTCTTTTAGGTTAAAAATAGCAAACAAAAGCACACTGAGCTTTGAATTCACCTTTTGGATTTTGACAACTTATTGAGAGTTGACCCATATCCCTGTAGCCAAAAACAACATAGAAGGTGTTTCATGCCATTTGAACTAAACTTTTTAATAGTTGCACATTGTTAGTAGTTATCTAGAGTTACTTACTATTTATTAATATACAATTCACGAACTAGTTGGGCTCAATATTGAATATTTTTGGGGGGGCATAGGTTGTATATGACAAGTTGTGGGCGTGCTTAGAAACACCCAATGAAGTTGTTTCTATGACACTATTTTTCACATAGTTCTGTTCCTGGGGCTCCCAAGATAACCCGCAAAATAAAAAGATGGTATCACTGTGCCTGTGCATCTAAATTGCAGCGCTCTCAATCATGTTTCTGAAGAACAAAGCCCATGTGCCCATCCTATAAAAGAAAAAGCTGACAACAGCTTTTCCATACGTGTTTGGATCCAGTGCATTCCTTGTCGTTTGAGAATGTTGAGATTTCCAGCTTCGCAACAATGGCGCTGACAAGGCTGCCTGGTTCACGCCAGATGCTGTGGCTGATCGCCATCTTTTAAAGTGCAGTGCATCCGTTCCTGGGTTGAGCGTCAGCGTAACTGCGCGAACGCATGCGGGCCACTGCTCGCATGTTCGTCTTCTATCTACCATAGCTGGCTTGTTGCTGCTCCTCGACGTAACCACACGAATGTGCTCGTGTCACTTCTGGTGCCACTGCTCGCGCGTTCATAGTCATCTTCTTCCACAGCTGTGTCCGATGTCACTCATCATGCCGGCACTAACAACACTGGCCCACTGTTAGTCAGTGTGGCGATTACGGTGTCAAAGTTTTTGCCTCAGTATATCGCAAAGTGAAAACACGTATAAAGCTGCATTCAAATTTCGCACTAGAAATTATCGTAATTGTCGGGACATTTTTTGCAATGGAAATATGGGCGAGAAAAAAGAGAAAAGGCGAAGACAATTCTGTGCTGCTGATTGAGCCAGGAGTCAAACAAGGGAGCTCTCAATTCCTAGACAGGCATACTTGCCAGCTAGGCTGCGAAATGAGTAGTGCCGTAGCACGTCTTTAGATAAGCAGGGTCGGCAACCTTGAGCGACGACATTTGCATCACTCAGCACCCGATGCTTTGGCGTACAGCCGACAATGTTCCTGGCACTAGGCCAGGCTTGCCATCTTTGCACTGTGCCAGGAATGCTGTTGGCCATGTACCTTGACCTGTCAGCGCTGAGTCATGCAAAGGCTTGCAAAAATAGTTGCCTGAGAAACCGCCCTTGCAGTGATTTATAAAAGCTTGTCAGAAAGTTTCTAAAGAGGAGTGCAACAGCGACTAATCTGCCATTGCATGTTGGTAGCTATAAAGATAGTAATGATGGTGATAAGGAAGAAATTGTCTAGCTGGAAATAGCGAAAGGATCACATTCTTTCGCTATGTTGTATTCACTGCGACAGTATTCTGTTGCAGTGAGGAAGGTAGCATTGTTAATAATGAGAATTGGCATACACTGTTCCTGTAAGAAATGCATTCTATGTTGACGTTCATTTCTAGGCGCGTGATAGGCAGCCATTTTTTAAACAAGTTGCGGCCTGATTGTACTTGCATTAACAGATCTGTATTTATTTCGTAAAAAAGGTTTGCTTGAAGTGGTATAAATCAGAGTGGGTACGAGAGTACTGCAATCAAGCAAGCTGCTGTTATGATCAAGTATGATAACGTACAAGTGAAGCATGCTCTACAGGCTATTCCAGATATTTTTTTGCCATGGGCAAAATTTTTCACCTGACTATACAAGTGCAGACCTGTGAACCTTGAACCAAAAGAATGCTAGAGCTGCAGCCAGAAAAGTAGGTCTTACTACTGCTTATTTTGCCCTTTTATTTTTTCCTTTCTTGCTTTTATGCATAAACCTTGTTCAAGGAGTGTTATGAACAGCCACATGTCTCTAGTTGCTGAATGATCTGCTGAAGATTAACAGTAATTATACACTCTTTTCATGCTGTCAACCATGTCAGACACATTCTTTTTTTCCCCATTAAAATGCAGCAATATTTTATACTAACCAGCAAAGGCAACGTTAATGTCACAATTAGCACATGCTGTATATAGCATGCACTTCTACACTCAAGGCTTTTTGAAGTGACCATCCATACTCTACTTAGCTCCTGGCATAAAGGGTTGGCAGGCACATAATGGTTAACACGCCGGCTATTTTCTATCAGTTTCATTTGACAAGAACACTCATGGTTGTGGGTAGACAAAGCGCCGCAAGATATCACTACCAGCATTTTTGCTACTGTATAAAGCGCAGTTTTAAATAAAAGGAAACTATAGTCCACAGCTCCAGTGACCCAGTAATCAATAAAAGTAGCCTATGGGCAAGCTAAAATTTCTTATCACGATGATGGCAACAGTGGTATTGCTACAACCATAGCAGCATGACTACGACAGTGCATGCAACAATGACTACAATGATGCGACAACAGCACAATGACAAACACAATGGTCAGCATGACAGTAACCTGAAGGTAGTAGCGGCATGAAGACAGCACTGTGACATATGCCACCACATTAAGAAAGGGACGTAGAAAACCCAGTTTCGAGCTATCGAGTGCCGTTGCGGTAAAAAGTTACGCATAGTATTTGTATCCAATGCATGATTCACGGCATGACAACCATGCTGCAGCATTATGGAGTGAAATGATAGACAAAGCAAACCCTGTTTCAGTAATACTTTTTCACTGTTGCAGCAAAATCATAAACAAGTGCAAGAAAATTGGGAAACTTTTGATAAATGTTCTCAAACTTGACAGAAAATAAAGTTGTCGGTGGATTTTGTTCAGACTACTGCATTCTTCGATTTGGTTAGTCTCTGTCACTGTTTCCATTTTATTTGTTGCAATTACTACTGCAATTAAAGAGAGGTCAGGGAAATAAATGATGGTGGCAACAGTGAAGTGCACCTGGTGCATTGCTCCTGCTTTGTGTTCTGTTACTTTCAAATACTCGCAGAAATGGATGATGCACGGAAAAATCTGTCGCTCACTGTGCCATAGTTTGGTTTGAACAGCATGCCCAAACTGACTCTGCTCCTTTGCACTTCACTTCAGCCAAACATTGCTTGATAAGTCACTTTCAAGACAAAATCATTCCAAAAAGAAATACATAAGGGCCACAGATCACCTGTGGACATCAAAACAAGACTATAAAGTGTGACTTGTGCCCTTTACACACGCAAAAAAAAGCAGATACCAGTGTGCAACAAACAAAAACGCTTCCAATCTGCACATCTTTTTCAGTTGGATTTTTTATTTCACATATTGGTTTAGCAGGTGGACGACGCATTGAAGCTTCATATTCTTGCTTATTGGCAATGTAAGTGAATCCTTTGGATTGATTTTCCATTTTTTTCCTTTGTTTTTGACATCTTTCTGTACATATGTAAATTTCATCGTTTTATGCCAATGTTTATCTTTTTATGTTTATGCATCGATATCTTTTTACAGATTGCATTTTGTGATAAGCTGTACCATATGCCCCCTCACACTATGCCTCTTCGTAGGCCTGTGAAGTCTTTCTAAATAAAATATTAAACGTTCCAAGCAGTTTCGGCACTGCTACTACAGTCAAACATAGGTATAACTAATTATTAGGTACAACAAATTAAATATAAAATCTCTCACTGACAGTGTGTCAGACATATATGCTTATAACAAATATTGGATTTAACAAAGATATTTTCATGTTGGCTGCAGCTTTTACGAAAATCAACGGTATAGATAACTGTAGTTTAGGTTGCAGATTTCTCATCTTGCTTTTGCACAGAACGTGTGGTGTACCGCCTGTCACAGTGTGCTTGTACTCTCGCCACTCGTAATCGTCACTCATGGTTCCCGTGCCGCCCTACAAGGGCACTGTTTGTTCTGATGCTGCCAACTATGCTACCACTCAGAGTAAAAGGAACTTCAGAAGTTGCAATCGGCAGCAATATAAAGCAAATAAAGAAAACTACAATCGGCAACAATTTCTTTCATATTGCACAAAATCATCCAACTTGCAGTACCAGTTCTAAAATACAACATTCAACAGGCTGATTTGCTTTATTTTACAGCATCAGTGGTTTGCCCAGTTACATTGCTTAAAAATGTTCAGCACAATGTGCATCAGTCATTTTCACTTGCTTGTCCTCCAAATAAAATTTTTATTCAGGCCAGAGGGTTCCTGGAATGAGGAGACTTCCCACCTAGAGTAGAGCTGGGGCTTACCCTGGGATACCATTTCAAAAATAACCGTTTATTCCTCCTCCTCCTCTCTCTAGCATCACTAAGAAAAGACCTCACATCAGAGATCGCCAGAGCTAACAAATGTAATTTTTCTTACAGTCTACAGTAGTAGACTCATTCAGCAACAGTTCTGTCATACATGTAGAAATCCTGCAATGCCACTGAAGACCCTGTGCACTTTCCTGGATAAGGTACACTTGCAAACGTCATGCACAGGCGCGGCACTGCATCACATTTTGTGCGAAGGACAGCGCAGTATATGTACCATGGAACAATATCCCAAAGCAATAAAATTAAAAGCATATAAAATGTGATTTCTGGTAAAGAAATACATCACTATGTTGTGTATGTAGGTGCTTCTGGTGCCACTGAAGGGCCTGTCTCTTCTTGTTGCAAAAATGCTTTTAAAAAAGCTAAAATTGACATCAGTGTCTGCAGTCATTGGAAAATAATGCTTGCTATGCTGCAGTTGTGATGAACACAGTCAAGCTAATCAATGGTATATGTTTACACTACAGCTTTCTTTGGCTGGTGAAACACCAGTTCAAATAAAGGAGAGCAGTGTGCTGAAGCAATACATCAAAGATTGAGCCATGTCTCAATCACCACCATGTAGGCCTTCTCGAAGTTTGTGCACTTAGTCTTTTCACATGGAATTCTTTTTTCTGTTTTACACTGAGCAAAAGCTGCAGTCTAGCCACCTAAGCAGCTGCATGGTACTTGACAAATGCCACAGCTGCAAGCTCTTTGCAGAACTCCTCAAGGACAATGATGGCTTCCAAGACACCAGACTCTTCGCCTAGTGTGCAGTCGTCTCCACTGTCATTGAGAAGTGCATTGCGTGTCAGCATGAGTTTGCGCTTGAGGTTTTCCATGCCGTGAACTGCCACTTGAATCTCTTCCACAACTTTCAGGAGGGCACTGAACAATGACCTTGCTCCAGGGACCAAAGGCAGCAGCGGGTTCAAAAGGTACTCGTGAAGGTTCGGGTGGGCAAACAGTGCAAGCCGGGAAATGAGAGAGGTTACCAGCAGGTTCACATCATACGGCTGTCTGTGCATGTTTTCGATACGGTCCAGCAGCATGGACAAGAAAGGGCCTTCGTAGAAGCTGCGGTGGAGGCTGTCAGCCTCAGGCTGCGAATCTGAACTCTGGTCGTCTTCGGCACTTGGTTGTTCCTCTCTCACGGGCTCACTAGGCCACTCCCAACCATCGGTGACTGCGAGCATGTCCTGATACTGCCGGTGTGCGTCGGAAATGTATGCATCGTAGCCAGAGTCAGTCTCCTCGCACGACTTTATTTCATCGGGTAAGAGCATTAGAAAGCAGTTGAGAATGCGATGAATCTGTGCAGGTGCAAACGTGCGGCTAACTGGTGATGAACCGGGCGAAATTTCGAAGTCACTCATGTTTGCCTTGCCCGCTCGATTGCACAATCCCTCTTCATCGTCGTCACTGAAATCAAAAACTTCAGCAGCAGTGTCATTTTGGTAGTTGCGGCCAACAAGGTGGCTAAGCAGCAAGATATCTAGGATTTCTTTTGAAGGCCTTTGCAACAGCTCTTCAAAGGCCTGAAGGGTGGTGAGCACAAGCTGTGGAGAAGCGTTAGGATCGCGGCCACGCTCTAACAGCATGTCCTTTGGTGAAGCACGGGAACCTTTCTGATCACCTAACAAGAAGCTTCCCACGATGACAACTAAGTCTTTTGAATTAAGATTGCGTAAGCAAGTGGTGACTAGTGAAGTGATGAAAAGGAAGCTCTCTTCAGACTCTGCTTTAGTGAAGTCGTCAAGGAGAGGACCCTGCAGGAATTCGTCCAAGAATGTCTTGCCTAGCTCAGCACCTATGAGGGCATTTGACAGTTCAACCAAGGTGTCCGTGAAGCCTAGCCACTTAAAGAAGCAGAGAAGTTTCCGCTTTCCAGGGGCGATAACTTGGTGGTCCGTTGAACCACAGGAAGCAACAGTGTCGGCGCACCAAGAAGTCACTGCTTCGTCAATGTCGGCAGCTTTCAGTGTGCGAGGTATGGCACAGTAGAGCTTGACTAGGTGATGAACTACGCTTGAACACATGTTAGACTTGGCGATTACATAGCGTGCGACATCATCGCCTAGGTTAGACATGCACAATATAAGGCACTCTGCTGCGAGCGTAGAAACGTCGGAGTCCGCACTCTCCATAAGGGTAAGGCAGGCTCGAAGTAACGGAAACGACACTGCAGAAGTGTCTCCACAGCCTCCATCTGGTTGCTTTCCATTTACAATGGACGTGCAATGCCTCTCTTCCAGCACTCTTGGTAAGAAGCAGGTAAGGATGCTCGGGTCGGCTCGGATTTTTTGGCAGATGACGTTAAGAAAGCCAGCCTGAAAAAAAGAAAAAAATTAAAAGATTATGTACCATATCAACGTGTAACTTTTCAGCAGTACTATGTTATAAACATTCGTTTCGCGGCAGTATAAATATGGCACGAAAAGCAAACCATAAGCTAGAACCTTGCAGACGACTGTCGATGGCCATTTAAGCACTCAAAAATAATCCCGGTCCCTATGCATACCTCTTCCCGTTCTGTCGGCGCCGCCAGAACTTCGCCACAAAGGCCGATGAGCTTTTGGACGGCAGTGTATATCCCCATCTGTGGCAGCAACACTTGTTTGCTGTTGGACAGTAGCCGCGTAGTGAACACAAGAACGCACTTTTTGATCCCGGGGGGAGTGTCCGCTCTCGACAGGGCGCTCATCTGTTCGAGCATTTTGTGCTGCAAGAAGTATTCCATACATGGCCCCATGTTGTCGCTTCCCAGCTCGGCTTCCTCCTGTTCTAAGATCTTGGACATTTCTTCGAGGCGTCCGGCCAAACCTGTGAGCTCGATGGGTTTCTTGCTGTTCGAGTTGCGGTCGGTGTAGAACTTCATTATCGCTGTCCAATGCCACAGGAACTCCTCGTGCAATGGCAGCGGCGGAGCTAACGCGTCCACCGCATTAGAAAATGCGGTGGCAAGTCGAGAGAACATCTTGACGCGGGCGGCTACGTTAGCGAACGCTTAAAATAGCCATCTGCCAAGCTGCGGCGACAACCCCACACGACAGATTTACGTGTCGCTGCCAGACAGAGTAGCTTGCCTCCTCGGCACATAGTTGCATTGAATTGTACAAACTGTTTCGTCAGAAGAGAGGCGCCGCTGCACCCATTGCGGTCAGGGACGATGAGGAAGAGTCGGACGAATCGAAAAGTCTCTCATTATTTTCGCGCATCAGCTGCACTCGTAAGCAGAGGTTCGAAGCCGCCATGTTTACCGGATGCTGGCAAATGCGCAGACAAAGCTTCCGGTAAATAATAATTTTAAAATAAAAGATATTAAGCTAATAAATACACAAAATTTAGGTAATATTATAATAAAATAAATAACATTTACATTTTATTTATTGCATCTAATTTACGCTCACATATTTTAGCCTTCAGTGCGGGGTAGCGCGTGCTCATTAATGGCTATCGCCTTATCCATATTGTGTGTGCGCTGCGTATTGTGAGTGGCAAAGAACTTTCCGCTACTGGATTTCTCGAAAACAGCCGTCAGGATAAACGGTGAGCATCAAGCACGTTGTTGTCGTTCTGTTCCACAGCGAAGTGCAAAGTCAGAAGTGTTGTTTTCCGCCCTGGCGATGAGGGCAAGGGAGGGCATTCTCCCAAGCTGCTTCTTTCCCCGATAGTGTATGTGTGCGTCCCCGGTCAGAAGGAACCTTGGCGCCCCGTCGCGCTTCGCGAGCGGCATTGCGGCATTCGTCTACGCTACACTTTTAGAGTAAGGACAGCTAGCCATGCTTTCGAACTGCACTGTGCAGACACGTGTCGCATTTTCGGTGCGTTTTGAGCGGAATTCGTTCGCTGCCGCTCAGGAATGCGATGAAAGAGGGGGTGGGGCGGGAGCGGTCAGCGTAGTGGTTCCGCTTCCCACAGTCTGCGCGGGCTACGGCTCCCATGCAACTAGATGTGTCCCGACTGCTGGACCCCATTGTACGAAGTTGCACTAAGTGTCGACTGTTCTCTCCGGACTTCAGATTTACGTGTGCAAAAAGTCTGCTGCCAGCGTTACGAAGAGCCGGCAGTCATCCATGCGGAAAGCCCAGCGTAACGCGCTGCTTAACGCATTCCCACCAAAGCCAACGAGATCGGCGGCGCTTTCCTTTTTTGCATGATTTGGGCCTGGGGAGTGCGTAACTGGCCCGCTGCAGCCGCCGCCAAGCAAAGGCGCTAGGCGGAACTTGGCGCCCTTTGCAGAGTTCGCGCCCGGCACATGCACTAGAAGGGAGTGGGAGGCAAAAAGTAAAGGAAAAAAAAGTCCTATGCAGCAACACGCATCCTCCTCCGTGGTTCAAGGTCACGACGATTAGCTCAACCAGCTCTGTTTAGGACGCACGGGACCCCCTGTTCCCGGAACATCATGCCCTTTGCGAAGCGTCAGCGGCCAAAGCGCGTCGTTCCTTGTCACGTTTGCATTTACGTAATGCTGTAGGAAAGCGAAAGCGTGGTCTGTCTAGCGCAGTTTAGAGGATGTAGGTATCCTGCGCATGGTTCAGTGTACTTATTTAAAGAAACATAAGCGACATAATCGAACCTACGCAGCTTGTTTCATTAGTCTTCAGTAACTGTCCTTTCGTCGAAACAGCCGGGTATGCTGACTTGTACACAGACTTCAGCTGGCCCATGGAAATATGGCTGTTCGAGTACTGCACGCATTCATAACGCTATTATAGCATATCTGAGCATGCCCCCCCCCCCCCCCCCCCATCTTTTTTTTTCTTCTCTGCAAGCCGGAACTGGCAACTTCGGCTATTCACAGCTTGAAATCTAGAGGCGTATCGGCGCAGCTACTGGTGTACAAATTTCCTCATAGGAAACGCGAAAATTGCTTTCTTTTTTCCTTATTCGAGCCTCTCAGTTCCCTTACGCCCTTGTCTGCGGATTGACGAGGCACTTTTACGAGAACGTGTTGTCATTCTCTCACCTTGCGGCTTGTTTTTTTCATTAACGGATACCACGTAAACTGGATACTGCGTGTCCGGTCACTGCGGAGGAACCCTAAGATCGCGCAAGCAGTTTAGCGTAGTCTTCTGACACATAGCCTCCTGCGCGCCTTTTGTTTTTCGCATCAATTGTGGTTTATGCGTAAATGCTACTGCTTATGCGCACCAATAATAATAAAGGCCGTCCCACGTCTGTCGATATCTAAACGTCTCTACATTTCAGCCCTCTTTTTTTTCACGCTGTGAAATTCACTTGTGTTCCTTCTGGTCAGGGTTCAGACCTTTTAGAAATGCCTCGCAATCACGTGTTTTGAAATCAAATTAAGGCTAATAGGTGCCTTGGCTAATGACGCCTACGGAGGATCCCCCATTACTCCTGTCATGATTAACCGGGCCCTCGTCCCCTTGCTCTGAGGTTTGAGCCCGGAGCTGCAGTCGTCGAACTTCGAACTACTTTCCCTTCACACCTATTTTACGCATATATTTTTTTTTAAATCTTGCACTTAAGCTAAGGTGCCTGCGCAAAATTGCAAATGACATAACCGTATGTCCCCCTGGGGGATGACATATGGTGCACCTGCCTCGGCAGATACAGTAATTGAATTATGTACAAATGAATTCCCAAGTGTTTCTTCAGTTAGATAACAATTTCAAACGAACGACGTTAATCGAGTTAATCATGAGTGGCCGCTAACTGCTGCCGAGTGAGTCTTCAAAAACTGAGTGACTGCTTTGACTGCAATCTTGTCGCTTACGTGCGTTTCGCCGTATGTGAAAAGCATTGCCAGAAGTTTGCTCTGCGACAGTGCAGCCATAGTAAGGTCTCCGGCGAACTGTTAGTGCCGCGTAAAAATAGGCGGCGTCTGCCCAACCCGGAAGGTCAGTCAACCCTAAATGTTTTTGTTTGCGTTCCCCCTTGTCGTTAGACGAAACATGGGCGTGTGGGGGATGAAGTCCAGGTCCGGACGGAGACTGTTGCTTCCACAACACAAGGCGTGTATGTAAGTTTATTCTGTAGTTGGCCGTCGCAGGAGTCGCGTTGCCGAGCTGTAAATGAATATTTGCACAACTGCTGCACTTCCTGCTTGGCCGCGAGCACGTTCTACTTAGGCAGCTATACCCGGAGCAAACTGCCGCAGAGCGATGACTTATAGGGACGTTAAAGGCTGCAGCAATTGAACGGATATTAGCACTTCTGCAGTAGCGTAACGGCCACTCTCACCATAACAGGAGGCTTGTAAAGCCAGATGAGACGCGAGAACGAGACTAGTGGAGCCGCCTCCCTGAATTTACATACCAGCTCGTTGGTTTTGACGTCTAAACCTGTAACTAACCGTCTATTGGCAAACGAGAGCCTATGTTACATTCTATGAGAACAAAATATTCAATCTAGGAGAAATTTAGTGAAGTATTCCTGCCCCCGGAAACGGCCCAAATACGAGATTATACTTTGAAATCCATGACGGTACACTCACGTGCCTGCGCCGAGGTTGTGGCGCGAAACGAAGTTCAGGGAGGAAAAATTGGCCATTTTTTCCAGTAGTAATGAACCTTTTCACGCCAAACGAATGAAGGTAGTTTTGAAAGAATACTTCGGTTGTGTTAACTGATTCTGTTGAATGTGCCTTTGAACGTCTTATTTCTAGGTTTGTGCGATTATTCGAAATTTCCAATACGAATCAATAATAGTCGAATATTCGTTTACCGTCTAATATAAGGGATCGGCGCACTTATTGGACGGAACTTGGGGTCGAAACAACGAAACTGTTCCGTATGATTCTGCTAGAGGAAGCCGCGGTTTCTCAGAGGCCGCAATTCCTGATCGAATGCGTGGGGCAGGTAACCTCCTGCTGAATAATTTCTAGTCACTCAAGAGGCGAGTCAGCAACGGTTGACGTCGTAAGAGGACAAGGTCTTCCGTGGTGCAATAGTGTACCATGCGTTTTTGTTTTTTCTTGTTCCATGTTTGTTATTCGGGAGGGAAAAGAGGTTCCTCCAGAAAACGTTTTCTCTTTCCTTGATGTCAACCGCTGTTGAGCCGTCTTAACTTCACCTACGCAACATCATCCTGCATTAGTACTAGCTCACTCTTACATAATGCCCGTTACGTAACCTTTGCTTTCCTTTTATAGAAGCCTGCACCATCGGGATCGGCCTGCATTTTTTGTTGACTAAAGCCGCACTTCCGGTTTTAGGCGCACGCGGTTTGAACGAGCGCATTTCGGTTTCATTTCAGCTTTTTTTTTTTTTTTCGCTAGTGACGCATTATTACTGCTCCATGCTAGCTTCATTTTAACGCCTTTTTCCGTTGTATTGTGTGCATTACAAGGCCTCAAATCGTCTAATTTGAAACGGAAGGGGCCAGATGACAGGATCCCACGAACCGCAAATCGATCTGAACTCGGCTCTTGTCTTCAAGGACCTTGCTTTCAGGCAGCCTACGAATTTTCAGTTAAGCAAAGGAAAATATTATTCATTCTCGGCATGCTTGCATCACTTTAAAAGAACCTGCAGTATTGAAGTATTACACTAATCTCTTTCAACGAACTGAACACTCTATATTTATTTATTTATTTATTTATTTATTTATTTATTTGTTTCATTACCTTCAATGCCCGAAAGCGTTACAGAAGGGAGTGGGGGAAAACAATAATTGTCGTGATAGTTGGCGGCTAGTATATACAATAATTGTCGACAGCGTATTTAAATGAAGAAACACTTAGAATGGTGACGACGGAGGTGGGCAGGTGGTTCCATTCCCTCGATGTGTTTGGCAAGAATGAATCGGAAAATAAGTTAGTATGGCAAAAAGGGATTTCAACTTTATGGCGGTGGTTAGTACAAGGCAAATAAGGTGGCTCATTAAAAGTTCATTTTTCATGTGTGGATTACGAAAAGTCTTATGAAATAAGGATAAACGAAACACTTTTCTGCGCAGAGATAGGTTAGGAAGTTTCAAAATGTGTCTCATCGACGATACACTTGAAACGCGGGATTAATTTGGCAGAATGAAACGCGCACTACGGTTTTGTACTGATTCTAATTGGCAGTTAAGAAATTCTTTACTGGGATCCCACAAAGCCCATGCATATTCAAACTTAGACCTTATAAGTGTTTTGTATAATGTTAATTTAAGAGAAGATGATGCCCTTGAAAAGTTGCAGCGTAAGAAACCTAGCCATATGCATCAAGGGAGCTGCTGTCCCCAATCTACTCGAAGGGCGATGACGCGTCGGCTAACTGAAATCAGCTGTCGTTTACGAACTGCTACTCAGATGACCGGACGTCCAGTTGTGAACGGCATTGCATGCATGTCAAAATGTAGAAGTAAGCCATTCTACGAAGTTGACTGCACGCGAACTTCATGTTTCACCTTGTTTAGAAAATGTACAGTATTCGGTGTTAGGTTCGGAAAGTTCTCTGTTGGAACGCCCTTACGTTTTTGACACACTCTTGAAATACAGAAATGAAAGCCTGCTTAATTGTGGCGTCCTCCTGCGGTCGCCGTAGGCGCTCGCTTCTGTTATTGACATACGTTTTCTTGTGATTGCAGTCAAAGGCACCACCTATCAAGTCGCCAAACTGAGGTGCGTGTTGCTTCCAGACAAGCTCGATCCACCGGTAGGATTGTACACGAAATATAAGAGGACAGGGGGGAAAGGAGGGCGCAGCAGTCGTTTTCCTCGTGGGTTGCCATCGTTTTCAGCGGCCTACATTTCGTACTCGGCGGCCATTCACTTTCGGACACAGTCGTGTTTTCGCCGCGCCGGCGAGACTTGCGAGCTGTAGCTTCCCTTCGTTGCAGCTATTTACGAGCACCTTCGTCATTCGTTCGCTACGTTTGCACAATGATGTCCTTGTGTCAATGATCAGGCGAAACTTGTCGCGAGCAAGGCCGCGCGAACGCTTGTACTATACTGCAGCGCTTCGTTGGCGAGTTTCTTTCTGCTTTTGGTTTTAAACTGAGTAAATCGTTGATTTCATTGGCGTGCACGTCGTTGATCCGAGTAAGCGTGGGCTACACTGACGCTGTCTTGCGAATGCCGATGACCTGCATAGTGGAGCATTCGGCGTGTTTCTTGTACGGTCTACTCTGTCTTCATTAAGTTTCAGGAGGACAGTTAATGTTGGGCAAAAAGAAAAAAAAAAGGACGCGAACGCGAGCACCCTGCCGAAGCGTGAACATCTTTCTTTTCCCCCTGTGCGAGGACGCACAAGCTTCGCGTGTAATTATATGCGGAATTAAATCGCGACACCTACAGAAATGAGGTTAGCTCCCACTGGTGCAGCATTCCGCGCCTTATAGAGGGGACGTCATGCGTGCCTCTGTTCGCGTGTGAAGTTCCTCCCGTGTTCGGCATCTGCAAACATTGAAGGCAGCGTCTCCTGATTTTATCGTTACTCGGGCTCTTAATTCGTGCACTCTGGCCCTTAGCGATGTGGCATGGCGTCGTCCAGTGCATGCATTATATACACGGTCCTAATGAATCCGCATTTACGGGAAGCGCTCCGGCCGCGCGATCATGGGCTGCCGTTGTACGTTGGATTTCTCGGGTGTCCTACAAAAAATTGCTGGCGCTTCGACTGTTCAACTACTGCGGAAACGATGGTTAGTTAGACAGATTTGTCTAACTTTCGTGCTCGTGGCTTCAGACGTGGCTTTGTTTACTTCGTTTTATCTTTCTAAATTTCCCAGCACTTATTGTTTTAGAAACATGGCAATTCACTAAGTATCTGCGCACGTGAGTAAATCATTGCAAATAGTTACCTTTATACCACAAATATCGCGTCGAAAACGATCGATTTGCGAAGTAACGATGCAGTTTGAATCCAAAAGGATGGCGTTTTAGGCAAAACCATGTATACTGCCCGTCATTATACCAGTTGAACCGCCATATACTTTCAGCTCCCGTAGGCACTAACGCTGGAGTACCCGCTAGTAATGTTTGTCGCAAACACTATGCAGTTTTCCGGGGCCTCCGAGATGATGTACTGTCGCACCCTTTGCTGTGTGGTTGTGATCTCGAAGGACACGTTATTTCTATCCCCGTTTGCAAAGCACGCGTGGCGTCAACTGCGGTCACTCTGCGAAGGGAGGCATTTTATTGCGCGACGTGAATTCCCTGCTGAGCTCGAGGCCGCGAGTTCGAATCCCGCCCGGGGAGCGCAGTACAGGTTGGGCGCTCAGATCAGGCGCCTGTTACAAAATACCTCGGGCAGTAGAAATTAACCCGAAACACGCCTTCACGATCGTTATAGCGCGCTTTGCAACTCTGTATAGTGTCGTCGCGTTGCCCAGTCTCTGTGATCGTTATGTTCGTTACAGTTCACGAAAACTGAAATGCCCCGCCTACTGCTACCGTTAATGGTGGCGCGCGTGAAGCGATGGCGTGACACCGAAGATTTTGTCATACTGTTTTTGTTTTCTGGATTGGTTGGAAGTATACTCGTTGGAGCATGTGCATGCCGTTTTGTTTTCTATGCGGCACCGATTTCGACAGTGTTTGACCGACGGCGGCGCCAACCGAGGCGCCAATACAGAGAGCAAACAATGCGTTCTCTGCTGCGGCAGTGATCATTTGCCCCGCAGCCGCAGATCGACCTGGGTTCCTTAGTAGTTTTGGGCCAGCTTCTATCGTCGCTTCGTCCCGCCTTTCCGCTCGTCGTGTATCGAGGTCGCCGCGACATCGACCAGTGGGCCACAGCGTCCTTCACTCTGAGGTCGTTCTATACTATGTCACAACATTCGCTGTACTTCTGGTATGACGGCTGGTGCAGAAACGTCAGCTAGTAGCCTTACTAACTAAACGAGGTAGTCGCCGTTGCTAATGGGGCTTAACTACCAACTAAAAAAGAAAATGCAGATAGCATCACCGAATACAAAATTTTACAGGCCTTACAACGCGTCTATCAGACCTACTATAAAATATATGCTATGACATGCGCCTGTGTCGCTAACTTCCTTTTGGAGCTGGTATAGCGGAGCCCCATTATAGTAACCGCGATGTTATGCCGTGTAGCGCTAAAATTTTGTTGCCAGAAGAGAAAGACAAAAGGGAGACGCAGGCACCGCTGCCCTTTTGTTCTTGCCTCCTGGCGCTAAGGTGTTATCCAAGTTCGTATGCGAACACGCCCAACACTCACCAGTGCAGCGTATACCTTGTTTATTTAGCAAAGTTATTAACTATTGTTACTATACCGCTCGTTATACCAAGGTATAGTGAGTATTGCGACAGCTATACGACTTTTATTAAGAGTCTTGGTATGAGGTGTATTTCAGTACTAGCGGCCCTTCGAGTTCTCATCTCCGTGCTACGTCGCGTCAGGTTTTCGCGAACGCCCAGCAGATTGCGAGGCTACGGTTGTTAGAAGCCGATTTCGGACAAGCTACTTGTTTACCGTAGACACTCATTTGACCGCGTAAGAACTGCACTTATGCCGGTTGTGTACATCAGCCTGTGTGCAGTCTAAAGTGGGTGTTTGTTATAATAACAGGAACGGCTGGCGGGCGAGGCGGAAAAGGCACTTACGGTTCCTACGCGTGTTCAAGGGGACGATGCGGAATAACACAAAATCGGCTTTAGAAGATACGTTGGTAGGGAAGCTGGAAGTTGCCTGCGGCTTCGCCTGTCGTGCCAGCGACGATTACCGCGCGTTCCGCTTGTCCTTACAGTTTCTTTCTTTTTGTTTCTTTTAATGGGACGAGGTGCTTTGTGGCATGGCGCGAGTACTGTTGAAGCACTGTAGACATCAGCAAATTCCGATTTTGCGAAAATTTAATGCCACACACGACACAACCCCAATCCTTTTCGGTTGTCAGGGCGTGCGCGTTGCAATTTGACGTTCCTTCACCGACCGAACTGCCACCGACCTGTGTGGGCTCACGCGCCTCACGCCGTCCTCACGGCATTCATTTTGCGTCGCAGCTGAAAAAGTTGACGTCACCGGTGACTCCTCTTTCGGAACCCTCTTGGCGCGTGTTGTTGTCTCGGAATGCAAACGCAAACGTGTTCCTTTGGCTCGTTCGTACCCAGCCGGAGCTTTAATTGGCACTGAAAATTATCTGTGGGAAAACGACCTTGGCCTTTTTTTAACATGCTTTTCAGCTCGTGAACGAGGCGTGAGTCTTCTGTTAGAAGCGTTGTCGGCCGTGTGTAGGCCATAAATTCGTGGCCCCCGTTGTCCGACAACGAAGCGCGACAATCTCGGAGACAATGACGCAGGACCGTTGCCCTCGCGGCGCTTCTGCGAGTATTACGGAATTGCAAAGCGCGTGAAGACAAATGATGCTTCTATACATTTTTTTTTATTTCACAATAACCCTAAACACCCCCTAGGGAGGGTATTACGTAGGGTAAAGGTTACATCGGTGAGGCAAAAAACAGTGCGTCAACGTAAAAGCACAGAAGAAACCAAATAAGAGTCGTTATCAGTACAGCAACTTTAAATAATTTGCACAAACTATGGTAACGTCACGGAGACTGGTTATCGGCTCAAAAAAAAAAAAAAAAAAAAGAATCGGTTCACAAATCAGAGTGAAAAGTCATGTATTAGGTGTGTAATGTTACTGCTCAGAGCGGCGTAGGTAAATTTCGAGGCATTTGTTTCTGCGTCAATGTGCGATGGCATGGCAGATCATTCCACTCTATCGCGGTGCGAGGTATAAATGACTGACCAAATGCGAGGGAACGACACATGATACATTTGACATTGCAAGAATGATCACGATGTGTAAAAATTGCTGAAGGTTCACACATGAACTCGTTATGAAGATATACGTGATAGTAAAGCTTATGGAATAGTGTTCAACGATGTATATTACGACGAAGGGATAAGGCTTCAAGCTCGGCGCGATTGTTAATGCTGTTACACTGGTTTGTGGGGAATAATCTGCAAAGCTGAAGCGTGCAGCATGGTTCTGCGGGGCTTCTAATTTAGTTATTATAGGTATATCTGATTGGGATCCCATATGGCTGAAGCGTACTCTATTTTAGGGCGTGTTAGTGCTCTGATTTAGGGCGTATTATCTCTCTGATTTCTACTATACACCACATGCCCTCCTATATAGTCGCACCCATTTCCCGTCATTTACATTCTACGCATCGTGGGTTTGTATTGCCTCGGTGAGCCGCAACCGCCGATCGGTTCTAGACGTATATTGGTAATGCGTGTTACTTTCAGCAGAACCCCGCACACGTTTTAAAGGACGGAAATGGGAACGAACAGGGAAGAAACACAGCGCGTCGATTTGTATACCTAATGTGCGTAGTGCGTGAACGAAATCATTGGCTCTCTCATTAGGGGACGCAAGCGGCCTGCGTAATCAGTCTGTCTGGGCTTTTGCTGGTGTTCGCTTGCTTGTACGCAAGCCTCTTGTGTGCGCTAGTCTGCCGAGTGTCGCGTTCCTCGTCGACACCCGTTCTCGATTTAGCGGCACCGCCCTGCGCTATTGACCGCGACGAAATATGCACAGAGTGCTTGTATAGCATATATATCCTCGCGTAGCAGCCGCAGCGTGCGGTCAATTGCTTCCCGTCTCGCCCGTGGTGTCTGCGGATATCGTGACCCCCCCTCCTCCGCCCTTCCCTTCTTTGTTTTTGTAGAGAGCAGGCGCACGAGCGGAAGCAATAGGACGTGGCGAAGTGAAATTTAAATTCGCGGTTGCGTCTGTCGACACTACGGGGCGACCCCGGCCTTATGGAGTGCGCGGCAATCATCGTGCGGGCGTTGCGGAGGAAAAGGGGGTCTCCAATCGTTACTCGTACGACCCGCGTGCCAACCGCCGCCTACTTCCTCGTCTTCGTCGTCGCGCTGTGTGGTAGGGCCCTCTTCAACTCCGAACCGTTGGGCAGCGGGGGAAATAGAGAGATGGGAAAAACGGCAGCACTTGCGGGGACGGGTGTGTGTCGGATGTACACGCGTTATGGGACACAATTATTTGCGCGGGGGGAGGGGGGGGATGTCAGCCCGTCCATCTGTTGCTCGCAACGAGGAATGATGCTGCACATCGCCCCTCGCCCCCCACCACTCGCCTTTTTGTGTCGCGATCTTCTGGCGTGCGCTTGCCTTTTCCGTGACGTGGAAACGCAGCGCACACGTATACTACTAGGTATCTGGCAGATATCCGTTCTCTTCGATGTCGTTGGTTGGCTACCTACGGTATAGGTGTCATTCGAAAAAGTTAAACGTGGAAAAGTGAAAACTGTTGTCTTTCGTGCGTGCCTGCTGGGTGATGTCAGCTTCGCCGTGTTCTTTAGGACAGGGTACACTCATTAGTATCCGGCCCGTGGTGGACGGGGGTCGTGTCTCTTGACGAGATTGGCCCCCTTACGAACGAGGAGTGGAAAAGAGTTCCTCCTCTCCTTCCTCCGCGTAGCGCCTCTCTCAAGAGAGTGGCGGCAGCATGGAGGAAGGACTCTGCTCCAGACGGCTTGGTGGAGTAATACTCACTTTTCCTCGGAAAGGCCCCCGCCATTCCCTGCCTCGTAGCGAGTCGTTCTTTATTTGTGCTTCTCATCTCTGTTTAGCGGGTCTATCACTCGCCGTGAGTACCGCCGCGTCTCCCGCACGCGCGTACCGCCGAGGGCTTCTTTCCTTTTATTGAGCTGCCTGCGCTGGGATTCGCCGCCTCGGGCTACGTGCGGCCTGTCGAAGCCGCGCTGCCTGTTAATCCAATTACTCGATCGGCCGGACCGGTTGGCATGACGCTTCGCCTATTCTGCAGAAGTCTCTCGCTGTCGTCGTCCCGTACTTCTTTGTTTTTGTGAGACAAGAATCTCATTGTAATAGTTTTTGTTTTATTATTGTACCGCCGCTATACGTTGTGAACGATGAGGTAGGCTGCGGGATCCCTCCGGCACTTTCTTTCTTTTTACGTTCCCCCTTATTCGCCTGTTATTGCGTGGACGTTGACGGCTTCTTGGCGTCCGATGCTCTCGTGATGCCCGTGCATTCGTCCGTTGTCTCGTGTACGACTGCGGGCCATGCTGCCTATACCCCTTGTCGTCCGGCGCACTGCCCTGTTCGATCTGTTGTTGGGACACCGAGTGCCGTCTTGTAACGGGGTCGTATCGATCACTCCATTTTCGGCGGGGCAGTCGGCCCGGAGCTGCTTGCTTTGAAGAATGGCCTGTCATCATTCTACGCTGATATTTCGTGAAGTGGCCTCCCGTATCGGGACTGGTATAGCCAGCTATATCCAGCTGGCTGTTATTTGGGCAACGGGTAATTTTATATTGATTTAAGTACGCTCCAGTTGCAGGTCGCTGCGTGCTTGCTTGCTTTTCCACGTTTCTTGCTTGTTTGCTGTTGCTATAAGTAGCGGAGATGGAAGTGAAATTTGTGCGACATATCGCGTCGCTGTGCTTCGCACGAAGGGTAACCGCGAGAAGTTGCACATCCACTGCAATTTTATATGTAGTAGCACGAGCTCTAAGTAGAGCATAGACTAACGGTTATGTCTTCGAGTACATGCTTTGTGCCGTTTCATGTAAGGCGTAGTAATACGATCGAATAACACATACACGGTCTCCGGAACATCCGTCTCGTCTTACGACTTGGTCTGTGACCGTCTTCCATGTCTGAGGTGGAGTCTGTAGGCATCGCCCATGGAATCGAGCGGTAGCGCAATTAAGTGCTAAGCTTGTGCACGCGGTAGGCATTGACACGCAGCTCTAAAGCAACGAACCGAACCAACGAACTTGACGCTGGAACAGTTCGGCCCAAGCGTCGTCGTTGCTTCAGCGCTCGATCTTCAAAGCGCTCGTTCATGAGAAAAGTAGAGAATCTTAAAAAGGTAGGAAGTAGTAAACTGTCCCCGCCCGACTCGGAAGCATTTTTCACGTCGCCGCTGTCAAAACACTCGCTAGCCCTCTTAAATTCAATCTAGATGTCCCTCGCCGATGTTGCCTCGCAGCCCTCCCCTCGCTTTCTGCTTATCAGACAGGCCTCTGCAGCATAGTGACGAGCGGTCCCTCGTTGTTGCGTAACTGCCAGTTCTGCCCATGAGAAGACCGCTACAGAAACGACTCGCATCCCTCGAAGCGCTTTCTGAGCGAAAGCGAAGATGTCGCGTGATGGCTAAGGTAACGAATAAAAACAAAGAAACGGTAACGCAGGTACGCGTACTTTAGTGCGTGCAGTTCGCTCTCGACTCGCTGTTTACTGTTTCGGCGTTTCGAATAATAAGGAAGAAAAAAAAGGCGAGGAGACCACGAAAGTGGCAGCTAGCCGCGCGCAATGAATCAAGCTCGGAATGTCTATTCGAGACACGTACGGCACACGGCGGCTGCGTCTGTATCTCTCTGCCTCTCCATCGGCCACTCGTCATCGTCGTTGGGCGGTGGTTCTCTTATCTCTCTCTCGCGCTCTCCCTCTCTCCTCTGCCCGTACATCGCTGTATCGTATAGGGACGGTGGTCACGTGGGCCGCTTTTGGCTTTCCGAACATGGAGAGGTCGGCCATCATCAAGGCGCCCACCCTCTCTCTCCTGTCCGACGTGTCAAGGTCGATGTCGAGGGCGGCGGCCCGTTGGGGCCCTCCACCATCGAAGCCGTCGTGGCCGAGCTTTCGATTTAGCCAGGCTTGTATAGCGGATGCGCTTTCGGTATCGCATATTTTGCTCTCTTTCTCTCCTCACTTTTCGCACCCTCGCACGTTGTTATGCTTGGCGCTTGCATTCTCGCGTTCCATGCCTGGCGATGCGCAAACTCGTCACGCTTCCAATTTGCGATCGAGCTGGAACGCTCTCTCGCTTGCGAAATAAATGCGGCCTGGCGGAGGTTTGCGAGAGCCGCCGCGTCGAAGAAAACATCGATTGGCAAAGAGTGCTCTTATCTGGTATTCGTTGCATCGCCACTCGAATTGTGCTTTAGTGGGTGGCTTTATAATAAGTGCCTTTACACAAACCACGCTGTCACCCGCGCGCCTACACGTGCCATGCAAACGGAGTTTGTGGCTTGCCCGACGGTAATTTCAACTTTCACCGGCCGCGATGACGGAGTTGTTTCCGGCTGCCGTAATGGTGCAAAGTGCAAATAATCGTTCGTGTACTGCACTTCTATTTAGGTGCACGTTTAAGGAATACGGATAGTAAAAAGTCCATCCCCCGCTGCGGCGTTCGGGACGTTCATACAAACGAATGAATTAACCGATCAATTTCGTTTACTTTTCCTTCGAATTTCATAGACATGGAATACCAAGAATGTTATTGCGGCCTCAACTGAATATCTGCGAATTCCATTGCTAATTCGCCCAGCGTGCTCTAGAGTCTAGCTTTGTAATTATGATGGGGCGATTGCTTGCACTGTTTCAGTTTAGTTGCCTTGCTCGAATCGCATGTCTCCGTGCGACCACTGCATTTGTTTGCCTAAATTTCAGGCCCAGCGGCGGCGTCATGAGGAAATTTTCATCTCTTTAAAACTTTCTCAGTTGACTGCACGTCGGGACTCATTGCCGGTATAGCGCGTCGTGAATGTCACGTTGAGTTGTAGATTACATATACAGTATGGCCGACTCTTAAAGGGAACACCTAATTACCATTCCAGCACCGATCAGAACTGCTTTTATAGGAAGGCCCTGGGATTTTTTTTTTTCATTAAGAAATTCACCTAACGTGTCGCATCAAGCTTTTCTGTTAAGTGGAATATACGTTGAAAGTCATGCTAATTTGAACACTAGTTAGGCGTTTCATTTGAAGTGACACTAAAGAGGAGCATTGCGTTCAACTGCTTTAGTAGATTACGCTAGTGCAATAACAAAACCAGCACTCTTGTATTGAGAGGAGAGTTAATCTTCAGCCAGCAAGGACACCAAAATGGAAGGAAGACTTGTGGCGAGCGCTGGCGACGCAGGACCGCCCTGGACTTTTCGCACTAGCCCGGAGTGACGTCAGGAATTTTGACACCATATGCTAGGATCTAGATCTGCTACCGGTAAAGAAGCATTGGAATGCAATCCAAGAGAACGAAAGTCTCACGTATAAGCAAGTTTAGACAACTGTACCCGGACCAAAACGGCTCAAGTATGAGGAGGTACATTAAAACCAATGACATAACTCTGCAGTATACCGGCGCGCTTGTTATGGCGTAAAATTTAAACAGAGAAACTTGGCCTTCATTTTCTCTATGTTAAGAAGCAGTGTTTTCCCACCAACTAAGTGAAAATAGTTTTCAAACATAACCTTTCCAGTCTTCATTATAATTTAATTGTTTGCTCTTTATTGTCGTATTAAAGGACTGCTGGCATATCTTCAGCGATGCAAACACTCCGCGCGTAAAACGGCGGCATTTAGCAATTCGGTATGAAGGTCGGGAAATACATATTTGGATACTGAAGTTGTCTCCAAATGCCGTGCCTGGCGTCAACATTGCCCTGACGTCATAGCGTGAAGCTGTAAGTATGTTGCTCACAAAATAACATGGTGCGTGCGTTTATTCTAGCTGCGCTCGCTTGCGACATCCGCAGCGCTTGCGGTAATGGAGCCAGCCGCTGTATCGTGACGTCGTGACGTCAATAAATGTTAAATCACATACGACGCTCAGGCATTTGTCAGGTATTTTCCCCCTAAGCTTTAGTGGGTTTGGACTTTTAATTAACGCGAAGGAAAAAGTCGAAAGTCACGTCAGTACTCATTTAACCCTCCCTGTAAGGCCGAACTTGAGTTTGATTGAACACTGAGTTTGATTCCTCAGCGCTCCGATTTAATTGCGGCCCATAGTCGCATTCTTGATGCGCTGAAGCGAAGTTTCATTTGTTTACAGCTCAGAAAAGCAATGAAGCGATGTTCTAATTAAACTCTAACTCGATTTTTTTTTTTTTTACAAATTTGCTTTTTGTGGCCTGAAATGAACGTGTGCCGGTTGTTTTAATTTTCCCCCCGTGAAGCGGTCATTTGGGCTATACATATAGGGTTTAGAACGAACGTCACCGGGAAGAGCGGGCAGACGAGCGAGATTGACGCCGGGCGTGTCTTGCTCGCTCGACGGGGTTTGCGCAAGGCTCGCCTGCTGCCGCGTCGAGCGCAGTCGATCGGAACGGTACGCGGCGGGTCGGCGGTCGGGACCTTCTCTGCCCTTCGAGCAACGGCGCTGTCGTGTCGCCGCCGACGGATTGGCCTGGCGCGCGCGCCCTTCCCTCGTCGGCGGTCGCCGCTTCGACGGCCGCGGTGGCCGCATCTCCTCCACGCACTCTTTGTGAGATGTGTGCGCTTACTCGAACCCGCTCGGTTGAGAATGCGCACAGCGAGCGCATGTGTGAAGAGTGGAGGGCGAGGCTGTTTTCTCTGTTCAACGTGAGAAGCTCGTTCCCTCCGGCTGTATAGCTGTACCGAGCCTGCGTCCGCAGTTTTGCTTCCCGCAGCAGGGACCGAGCAAAAAACGCGTTCCTTCTCTTAAATGGCGTTGTTAGATCTTCTGCGCAGTGGATCTGTAAATTTAGGCCAAACTTTGTAGTTGTCTTGCAGAATTTTCACACAGCGTGCTTTATTTTGGAAAGGTCGAACAGTATTTGCACTTCCTTTTTCTTTCTTTTTTTATTTTCTTCCTGTGTTCAACTACTAAGAAATAACAATCGCTTCGACTTATTCGTGGACGCTGAAACAACCGAGACCCAAGATATGTTAGTTTTATAGTTGGACATAATGTTGCGGTAGTGCTATCAATTACACCGCAGATATGTTCTTCTATAATGAAAAGGGGAGGGGAGAGGGAATAAGACGTGTTAATTGAAGTTAATTGAGAAATTTGTGTCTGGGCAAAAGCAAGAAAGTGGAATTCGGCATCCACAGGAGCAAGTGTCGCATGCGCGAACTAGATTTGGAGAAGAGAAAGCTGCCAGACTAATTAGTCGCCGGTTTCTGTATTCCGCGAGTCGCGTGAACCCCGTTGAAGGAACCCGCTCGTGGGAAAAAAGAACGTCGCGCTTTTGTCTCGTCGTACAGTAATCCTGTTGCGCCCCCCCCCCCCCCCCCCCCCCACACAGCAGGCTATGTAAGCAGAGATCGCTCCCCTTCGCATTCACGACTTCGTCGTTTGGTATTCAACGTCGCGCTTTCAGCCGCATTTGTCGTCGTTACGGGCTCAGCGCCGTGCGTTTCCGCGGTCCCCTTTTGTTGCCTCCAAGGGGCGCGCGGTCCATACGCGTGAAGACGGAGGCGAGCGGTGTGGCGTTCAACACGCGAAGCGGCTATATATATATTTAAAAAAATACATATATCTTCACACGCGGAGAAAACGGGTGCTTGGCCCCACAACTCGCTTCAGCCCCCGATTTCGTTTTCCTTTCGCTCGGCAACGGCGAGCTGGTCAGTCGGCCAGCTCTTGTTTGCGGACACCGAGATCCCACTTCCTGAGTGGCGTTTCCCCTTCGTGTCCCCCTCCCCCTCCTCTACCCCCTCCCCTTAACTCGCGCCTCGAGATCGACACCTGCGCTCGCCTTCTATTGCCGCTTGCTTGGAAGAGGCAGCGTCCGTCGCAAGCAACGCTCGATTGCTGTATTGCAACACCGGGATGGAGGGCAGAAAAGAATTCCTTATTATATCGCTGCCTTTTCCTTCGTACCACTTCGACTATTACGTGTTTTCTTTTTGGACCGAGAGGTGTTGAGGGCGGGGGAAGGGGGGGGGGGGGGAGTTCTTTTCTAAGGAAAGAACGCACGCTCTTCCATGCATCCCTGCTGCTGTTCCTCCTGATGCTAATGGTCTGCCGTTGCCGCGCGTCTCCATCATCCGTTCTTGCTCCCTTGCGCAAAATCCCTCCTCCATGACTTTTTTTTTTTTCTTTTTTTTGAAGACGTCTGGTGGAGTGCGTGTGCATCGTGCGCGCGCGTCTGTCGTCTGTCCGGATATGTTGTCCCCGCTCCATGCTTTCGCTCTGTCCGGCGCTGTGTGGCAGGCGGCCATGTTTTGTCGCCGTGTACGCTCTCACGTTCGAGCGAAGCCATTCTTCCGCTACGCGGTCCCTCACTGTATAGTTTTGTGCGGCGCTGTGAAGCAGAGGGCTGCCGGGGGAAGCACAGACAGCAAGTTTGTTCTTGCAAGGAAAGAAGCTAGTTTCTGGACTTTGGACGGTCTCTGCAGCGGCGACTTGATTGCTCGGTGCTCGCTTAGTGGAATGCGTGTACTGCCGTTTCCAAATTAATGTATAGAACGAGGAGCTTTGCAGACGAACTTAAGAATAAGTGACGCGAAAGTGCCGCTTGAAAGAAGTGCTGGAGTTGCACGGCTTTTCGGTGCGCTCTCCGGTACAGCGCTAGCTATCGCGGCACTGCACGGAACTTCTGTCGAGACGGACTATAATTTGACGGTGTGTGGGCGTGGTGAAAGGAGCGAGCGCCTTTGAAAGTGCTCCTCGCTACACGATCACTGAACGCATTTATGCACCTCGCGCCTTCACATTGTCAGCGCGGCAGCTAACGCGAGCCCGATTGTTGTTAGATTGGACCGGGATGCTGCAGTCGCGATAAGTGTACGGGGGGAAGGGGAGTTCTTGTACTTCGTAACGATGCGCCGGCGCCTTTAATAGTTCTAGTTTCCTTGGCGCGCAGTTCAATACTTGGACGTTTAATCCGTCCGGGAGAGAGTAATTGTCGTTTTCACCAAACGCTCTATAAGTCTCCGTATGTTGAGTTACGCTCTTCAGTGTTCGGCATCATATGTATCTGAAATTGAATACGTGTACTTTGTATCATATAATTTCACTTTCTTCACTCGGATTTAACCGCTCCTTCGCGGCCTTCGCTCTCGATCTCCGGTGCGAATAGTCCCTGGCCGCTTTGTTTCTCATAGCATGTGCTTGTACTGTATAGCTGGCCGCACGCAAATGATGTTAATCGGTGTTGTCCCGCAGCCCATGCTGCGTCCTCCCCATGATACGAAATCATGGGGAGGATATATATATATATATATATATATATATATATATATATATATATATATATATATATATATATATGAGAGAGTCGAACTCAGCGGACTCGTCCTGCCGCCTTTCTCCTTCTGATCGGTACGGCGCCCGGCATTAGTCGATCGCAGCTGTCCAGGCTTTACGTGCCTTTCCTCCGGCGAAATCAGTAGAAGCGAGCGGCGTGTGCTTCTTTCTTTCTCCCTCTGCGGGCGGCTTTTCGTAAGTGCTCGGCCTCGCGGCGGATGCCCACAGCGACGACCGATGCCTCGCCCGACCGCGCTTCGCTTCTCGCTCGCTTTCCTCTCGCCCGCTATTCGTCCCGCAGAGCAAATGAGCGCGGCTTCCCCCCGCTGGGCACTTATGAGCGCGCCGCCTGCCTCGGGGCAGCGGCGGCAATTGCCGCTCCGGCGGTCTCCCTGGGAAGCTCTTTTCCTCGCTGCCTCAGGTTCCGTATTGAGCTTCCTTGCCTTTCGGTCTCGTGGGGCGCGTCTAATTTGTTCTTCCGAATGGCAGGCGCGCAGCAGCAGCCAGCGGCAGTTGACGATGAGGACGTGAGACGTCGGCTCTTCGAAAGTGGAGTCGCGTCTGAGATCCAGCGTAATTGCGAAACTCTCTCTCTCTCTCGCATATATCGCTTTAGATCAGCTGTGCTCGCGGACATCCGTGTACGCGCGCGCCCAACCTGCAGGAATGATTCTTTTTCAACGCTTGCCGTATGACTGCGCATTCGTTTTAAGATTGGTCGGTCTTTCTTTTTGTTATAGTGTCAACACGACTCGTATAGTTCGCGCAGCCTGCATTCGTTTCTCGCGGTACCAACCCTTAAAGGCGACCTGCCGCGGCGGCTCTGCGGCCATGCTGTTGCGCTGCTAAGCACGACCTCGCGGGATCAAATCCCGGCCCGCATTCTGATGCTGGCGAAATGCAAGAACGCTCAGGTCCCGTGCATTGTGGGCACTTTAAAGATCCCCTGATTGTCAAAATTGTTCCGGAGTCCCTCCACTACGACGTGCCTCACAATCAGATCGTGGTTTCGGCTCGTAAAACCCCCCGAATTCGATTTCCTTAAAAGCCAACTGCAACAAAATTTCACTTTGTCTACAATAGCTATCGGCATAATGTCATACTGAAGAAATCGTGACAAAACTGCGGCACCGGTAATTGTATGTTTCTTACTAGCAGCCTTTGAACAGCACCTAAGCAGACATGTGCACCTGGTGGTTGTCGTGTACGTATGACGTAAGTACCAGCACGTCACCTTCGAGATTTTTCCGCTCGCCGCGGGCAACAGCTAATCTCGAAGGTCATACCGAGAAGCCGCGCGTCCTAAGTCACGCGGCCCAAAATTTTGTTACTTTTCCGCTGGATATATAGTTTACGTCGCATAAGTTATCTACTAAGAGGCTGAGGGGAATGCTTTCTTTTTCTATACTTTTTATTTTTACGTCCTGGACGCATGTCCTATTCTAACGTATAGCTGAACCCGCACAGCAGTTTAATCCAGGATTCGTGAGCGATCGCGTCGTTCTCTCGCCGTGACGTACGCTTCGGGACAACTTCATTCAACTTCCGCAGCGGGAGGCGCATGCACGCAAGGTCAGCCGTGCTCGAAATCCGGTGGCGCGAAAGTCCTGAACAGGCAAACGCCTCGCCGCGGCGCTCCTTCGTGCGTAACCGTCGCGCCGGTGCCCGGGGTCACCTCTCCTCCCTGTTGGCGGCTGGCTGCCCGCGGATAACACGCGCATACCTTGCCCCCGCCGCAGCCGCGACGCGAAAGATGTCCGTTCTGGTAATGACCCGCGCACAGTGCCGAGGCACGGCGTCGAATGTACAACATTCGTATACCCGTGGCCTCCGAAATCGCACCCTACGCACTGCGATCTCGGAGGCCACGGTATAACGCATGCCGCCGACTCCGTACAGTGCGACGAGAGGCAACGATTCGCGTGAGCCAACCAGAAAAGAGAACCGGAAGTGCTCCTGCACTCTCCGCCTCTTGCTCACCCTCCGCGCGATACCGACTGAATGGAAGCTTCACGGAAAAAACTAATAGCGTGCAGTGGGTGAGCCCTCCTTCCTCCTCGGAACACGCAGCCCGCTTTTGTTACCGATTTGCCCGCATGATCCCTATAGCCTTCGCTGCATTTAACGGGATTGGTGAGACGGGAGTTATTTAAGACGGATGTGCCCTTTTCCCTTTGCACTGTTTTGTACGATGCTGCGAATCCCGATGTGGAATTCCACTTTCTGGTGCTTTTCTTTTTGTGCGTTTTATATACCGCTGGCGGCATCCGTCCATTCGGCGAGTTCGCCCTCAGGCCGCGTCCCTTCTCGCGGCGCGAGCGGCGAGATGACGAGAAAGGCACCTCGCGCGCTCCCACGCGCACGCGTCCTTTAGCGTCGTTCGTGTGTGTTGTTTGAAAAGGGCCGACTGGCTGGCTGGCGGGCGGGCAAGAAAGCTTGTGTACGCGCGCCGAGTGAGCTCGTCTTGTGCAACCGAGATTCTCTCCTTCGCCGCCCGTCTGTGTGTGCAGTGTACGCGTGTGCATGTAGGCGACGCTGGCGAGAAACCCCTCAAGCTTTTCTTCGGGGAAGATCCCCTCGCCCTCCTTTCTGCTTTTCTCGCTTGTTGTGTTCAGTCGTTTTTTTGCCGGGTGTAGATGCATGCGCTCGCGGCCTTCGCGGCGCCTGCGAAGCCGCAGGTGTTGCCCGCGTCGTCGCGCCCCTCTACCCCTACATGAATACGTTGCTTGTGGCGATAACGTCACCTGCGTACGCGCAAGCAATACCTCGCGAATTCCGCATGTTCGCAGACGCATGCACGGTGAACTTCCGCGTATTGGCCGAATGCGCTCTTCCTACTTCCAGAGCCACTAAGGACTCCGTTACTGCGTAAGCTTGAGAATGGCAACTTATAAAATACTTTTTCGCCTTATTAATTGCGATTCGCGTTGTAGCCAGTCATGATGCTATAGGCCGGACTTTCTTGGCCTGCGCTATTCGGGAAGCATCCCGTTATCGCTCCTGAGACGACACAGCAAGGTATTCAAGTGTTAAGCGGTGGCAAATCGTCTGTACAGTTTAAACCCGTGTGTGTGTGTGCGCGGCGCCCGCTATTTTGCAATTAAGTGCGCTGCCGAAAGAGTTCCCAACCCTTATCTCTTCTTTTTTGGCCTGCGCTATTCGGGAAGCATCCCGTTATCGCTCTTGAGACGACACAGCAAGGTATTCAAGTGGTAAGCGGTGGCAAATCGCCTATGCAGTTTAAACCCGTGTGTGTGTGTGTGTGTGTGTGTGTGTGTGTGTGTGTGTGTGTGTGTGTGTGTGTGCGCGCGCGCTATTTTGCTATTAAGTGCGCTGCCGAAAGAGTTCCCAACCCTTATCTCTTGCTTGCCCTTCAGGCTTCCCCCTCCTCCCTGTCCTGTGGCCATTTAGCGTACATTCGCATTCGTGCTCGCATATTTGCCCTTGCTTTGTTATCCGTGCTTAGCCCTTCCTCGCCCCCTTTTGTCAGACGAAGATTTGGCGGTTATCCACGGAACTGTCACGACCGCTGCGCATCTTTATATTGACAGGGTGATGCAGCGTGCACTTCCGGTCAGTGTCTCTCGTATTTAAAGGGGCACGAAAGAAAAAGACCAAGTCGAGCTAGATTAAAGGATTATGCCTGTGACGTCAGCGCTGCCTGATATCGGAATGCCTAGAGGGAAGTCACGTGGAGATTACGTCAACCCGTCCATTCCGGCGCGGGCGGTTGGAATTGAGGAGCAACAGCGGCACCTTGCCTCGGCGGCAGTTTTCTACGCAACCAGTAGACATATTTGCACGTAGAAAACGATGACTGACTTTAGACGAATAATCTGTCGATCTCTGAGCTCGACATAATTTTATGTTAGTGTCTCTTTAATAGTACCCCGCAGCGATGACGGAAATCATTACATCTATGTAGGGACGGGGGTAGCAAAAGGAAGTTAGATTCGTTAAACAATTCGAACGGTACAAGAGAACTTCTTGGGACAACGTAAGGCGCATAAGAGGTACTGACAGTGGCTTCAAGGCGTAACTACTGCCCTGGCCGTGCAGCGTGAAGTTGTCACTTTGAGGGCGTAGAGTCCGTCACTATAGTCTCTTGACGCTCGTGAGATCGAAAGGCAATCAAATCCATTCTTGTTCGTCACCAACGAGGGAGAGAAAACGCCTTATTATAACGAGGCGCACCACAAACGGAATTGTTGGCTTCCCAGTAGCTTACTAATCGAGACGACTGGAATGCTCCTTCTCTTGGCGAGGGCGAATAGGGTTGTGTTTTTCAGGGATTTTGCAGTCCGTGGAGAGAGCGAAGGGGGCTAGAGGGTGTTGGGCCAGACCGAACCTTTCTCGTTCCGAGGTGAAGCTCTCTTCTCCATCAAATTGGCAGCCCTGATCATGCGGCCGGGCCGTTGTTCCCTCGTGTAGAAGCCGGATGGTGGGCAGACTGCGCCGATGCATATCCGCCGCCAGGCGCGTGTGAGCCACTACTCGCTGGGCTTGCGAAAAGTGGCAGTGGAGGAGAGAGAGAGATGAGGTTGCGTCGACGACTCGCGGCGTCCGCCATTTCTTCATTCGTATGTACTATGCGCGCGTGGGTCGCGGCGAGGTGCCTGCCGCGCTTCGTCGGAACAGAGAGCGTTCGCTGTTGTCTTGTTTTTCTCGCCGTTTCGCGGGAATCCGCGCAGGGGCGACACACGAACTCGTGACTGCGGGCCCCGGCGGCCCGTGGCGTGTCGTCACCGCGCTGTGGGGGCACGGATATTGCGTGCCTTACTGTGCTGCCAACAGAGAGAGAGAGAGAGAGAGCAATTGAAGAAAAGTGAAAGCGCGGCTAAGCTAAGGAGGAGTTGAGAGAGTGCGGATAGGTGCATGCGCGTGCTTCCGAGACGAATGAGCGTATATCCGCCGTATTTTCTTCTTCCCTTTCTTTCCTGCTTTATTTCATTCTTTTTTGTCGCCGACGTGAGGTTTACAATGACTACTGCTGTCTGGAGCGCTGGGATTTTCATTACTGTTTAAAAAGAAAAATTGCACGTCTCTCATTTTATTTCTCAGCTCTGTCTACCGTCGGCTTTGCGAGCAGTGTGCGGCCGGCTGCGGAAGTTTACGCACGGCGGAAGCTACTGCAAGGGAAGAGAGAAGCGCAATTACTATATTGCAGCCTGGAATTGAGGTTTAGAGCCTTGTTGCGAAACTAGCTTTCCAACTATGAATGTCCGCTGTATCACTATAGCTTTCCAGATATTCTAAATTAATGGCTGTGGAATAAATATACAAGTTCTGGGAAAAGAAGTTGCTAAATGACTCGTGTGACGTGGACACGTGTAAAAGGGGCGACTCGTTACAAGAAAGAACAAAAAAACTGGTATAACAGCGTAAAATATAAAGTTGCTGCTTGACTAGACTGCAAGAAACACTAAATTACAGGACTACAACCAAAAGTCGCAGCTTGTCAAGTAGACCATATACCGTCGCGAAACTGAAACAAATGTTCCGTTATCCATTTTGTTTTTGCATTGCTTTGAAAGCTTTTGTCGTTGTTTCACTTGTAATAATTTGCGATACTTTGTTTAGCAGACGGAGAACGGTAATCAGACTTTACCATTCGGTTGTTGGTGAAATATTTAGTTATTTTCGATATTCTAAAATATCGAATATATTGTTCATTTTCGAGTGCGGGTACCAATAGTTAGTGCAATATTCGATTCGTATTCGAAACTTCGAATGTTTCGTTGCAGTTCGCCTGTAGTTATGAAGGGGCACATTTAGAGATACGTTTGTAATGATGAAATGAAATTATCAATATCAAAACTCAATTTTCGTTAATTTCGCCGTAAGTGGTTGATTAGGACAATAGGAAATGAAGGCCAGAGTAACTTTTTTTTTTTTTTTTTTTATTGTCGTGCCAGCACCGGTACGTCAGTACCGGACGTCACGTATTTCGATGCATTTTCTCGTATTTCGGCTGTTCTGGAGCTGTAAAATTCTTGACTTGTCAAGTTTATTCTTTAGTTACTTTAGAATACAGCTGCGTCGAGCTTAATATACCGATAAAACGAAAGTAACCATCGCCAAGCAGACATCATTAAAGATCGATGACGTGGCCGCGAGCTGCTGCAGGAACTTCAAAACGGCGCCCCCCCCCCCCTCCCCCGTCTTTAGTTTCTTTTTTGCGTAATTTCTTGATTAAACCGTAAAAGTGATTTTGCCGATATTTCATTTTTCTCTTTAATGTCCCGCGCTTCCTTCATATACGTTTTTACGGAAATCAGCTCCGTGTATATAGACGCACTTAAATCCACATCGGTTAGACCTGAAAGGATCGCCTTCAAACAGATCCACACTATATATCTGCGCTGCCATTATTTATTCTTCGTCTACATCTTTCAAGCACCACTTTTTCAGCACATTGGATAAACCATAAAACTGTTTTTTTTTTTTTTAAACCTTGCTCCGAGTTACGGTGGTACAACCATGCAGGTTAGGCTTCGCCGGTGAGCGGGAAATGCATTTGCTATATACTTGTAGCCTGTGAATCTCTATATGCTTTCGCTTACGCTTCCCATAAATTGCTTCCCGTATGGCGTTGGGCAGGCGCCGCAGGGCCTGCCCCCTTTTTATGGCCTATATACAAAAGACGATAAAACGCTGGAAACGAGCTTCAGCGTCAATTAGAATGCCGCGCGTCGATTGGGTTTATGGCTATAAACTCGCGGTGTGTGTCGGAGCCCCGACGAGCACGGGGTGTACGCTATACTATGGCCGTCTTTGTGCTATACGGCGCCATGCGTGTCGGCACGGCAGGCGTCAACGGAAACAGCTCTCGGCGCTCCAATTTGTGAGCGGAAAAAATACTGGTGGCAGATGAGTAATGCACAGGATGCGGGTTGCCTATATCGTCGTTGCAAGGTTCGTGGCGTTGCCTATGCATACGCGACCTATATGCGTGCAATCTTCGTTGGGTCGCAAACATTACCTTCCAGTATACCTCGGGAGCCACGGGAGCTCAAGGGTTGCAAAAGCATAAGTTTATATTCGGCTTTACAGAAACCTGCTTTGACGTAGTTTGTGAATAAGCACGCTTTTCCGGAAAGTGCATGGCAATTTGTTCTATGTAACCGCACTGGCGCGGGAAAAGCAAAAAAAGGGGGTGGGTGCGAAGGACCGTCGATTTCGAAGCGTGACGAACCGCGCGCTATAGCTTCAACCGTTTTCTTCTGCGTAGAACAGTAAGATCACCCCTCACCAAAAGCAACCTTCCGTTCTATATTTAAACTCTCGATTCGCTATTGGCAGAGAATGTGTAAAACATTGAAGGTCTGCGATCCGCAGCGTAATTAAGCAAAGGCCAGCAGTGGAGAGTGCGAATGTAGAAAGGGAGAGAGATAAACACAGCGTGAAGGGTGTAAGGGCTCATTCACACCGGCGACTGACAGTGGTCGCGCGACCAAGTTGGTCGCAAAGCGACCAGTCGCAAATGGTCGCAAACGGTCGCCTTTCTTGAAAAGCGACCATTTTGGGCCAGTCGCTCTCTGCGCGATTTTTCAGTCGCGCGACCGTGGTCGCAAAACTGATAAACCAATCAGCGGCGCACCGGAAGTGATCTTTCGTGTGTCTACATCCGGCCTCCTCCGGCGTCGCGTTCAAATTCCGCGTAGATTCCGAGAGTTCTCGCTGAGAACGATAATCTCCGGGATTGCGACTTGCGGGTCGCGCTCAGCCGGGCTTGCCGGTGTGAGCATCAGTCGCCTTCGGTCGCTTTTTGATTGCGAGTCGCAAATGGTCGCGCGACCTCCTCAAGTCGCCGGTGTGAATGTGCCCTAAGAGGTACATGCGCGCTACTCTCACACTATCCGACCGACTCTGGTCTCGAGCAGATGTCGTTTCACGCGGACTTCGCCCAGTCGCCAGTTTTATAGGGCTTCGCGTCGCCGAAGCGACAGCAGCGAAAGCTGCGGGCGTCTCATCATTTCCCCGTGCACGTCTTCTCGAGGTTCCCAGTTTCAACGAGGCTGCTGCAGCGTTCTCTGGCCCGCGGTATATGAGCTCGTTTCTGTGTCGCCGGGTGCCTTCCATCATTTCCACGTGCCTGGAGCGCGTCCCTTATTGCCCCGCAGCTAATCGAGTCGGTGTCGTTGCAGTACACGTGTCGTAACCGAAGTCACGTCAGTGCGCGGGCAGTCTCTCTCTCTCTCTCTCTCTCTCGGCAGCCTCGTATGTGTGTGCCGTCTCCGAGGCGTCGTTCGCGCCCTGCATTGGCTACGGGCGAGAAAATTATCGGCCGTGCCCGCGATTACGGCCCGTTTCCTTTGCCGTCCGTCGCTCAGCGTCGCTGATTGCGCGACCGCCCCCCGTGTGTGCGAGCTGCATCTATGGCTGCACGACGTGTGCCCAATTGCGTGCAGTGCAGGGTCCCGTCATGCAGTCGGTGACGAAAGCCGGCATGTCGGTGTCCGCGGGCAAAATAATCCACAGGAGGGTTTGGCAGCTGTGCTCCGCCAAACTTTCCGTTCAGCCTGCCGCCGTGCGTGGCGATATGTTAGTGGCGGGGAAACGGTAGTTATGATTCTTGCTTCTTTTTTTTTTCTTTCTTTGTTAGGTTTGGATGAATTGCCGCTCGGCATAAGTTCATGCTATAAATGCGCCGAGTTCTGCATCATGCGGGAACAACATTCTCTGAAAGCTGTTTCTCCGTCACCTAACGGCTGTATAGTGCTTGATCGGTTGATCGCCACTCTACCCGTAGCTATCGCTGTAAATGCTTCTATGCCGACTGTGTACTGTTTATATACGCAAAATGTTGGAACAGGCACAAAGCAGACAAGCTCCAGTGATGTTTGTCTGACTGCGTTCCAACATATTGAGTTAATATACCTTACTATATGCGAGATTACCTGTTCCTTCTAATTATATATATATATATATATATATATATATATATATAGTACGCTCTATAGTTTGCTCTGGAACACGCTATGTTGCACAATTGGATGGGCTACGAATGCCTGTCAGCTTCTACTTCGTGTGACCCCCCCCCATTCGCACAGATGGCGTGTTTAGCAGCTTTAGCTTCTGCTAGACTGCGCCAAACTTGAAAAAAAAAAAGAAATTGAAAAAAAAAACTACGTATCGGGGTGGAAGGGGGGGCGGGGATGCGCATGTATCACCTCGTTGTCGTCTCCGCCAGACGGGCGGGCGGTCGGGCGCGCGCCACATTCGGCCGGCGTCGGTGACCCACATGGCGCCGTGGGGGCCGGAATGCGCAAGAGAGCAAGCCACGTGTCTCGCTTGCGCGGTCGATCGAGGGGCGCTGATTGCGCTCAGCGTGGGGGGCGTAAGCCGTGCGCTGCCTCCGCCGTTGTTTGGGGCCGACGGGGCGCGGACTTTGGTCGCTCGGAACTCTCGCCTTTAGCCTTTGCCGCCTCCAAATAGCTGTGTTAAGCAGCTAGCTTTTCTTTAGGGTGGCGGGGGGAGGCACTGATTTTGCGAAATTGGCTTTTTAACTTGTAACGCGCACTACTTCAGTTAAGGGCTAATGGTCAATGGACGGACGCATCACCGCGTACTTTATACCTAGTTTTGTGGTGCTTATCGTAAGATTAGGTTAAAATTGAAATAAACGTGAACGCTTTTCAGGACGTGTCTGAGCTGAAAAGGTACACACGGGATGCTGACGTGCGTCATTCGTATACAGGGATGTTTTATGCAAATATAACAAATTCGACATAAAGTTCGAGCTTGTCAGTTCGCGCTTTATCTGATGTTCACTCGCCCACTGTCGGTGAAGTTGCGAGTTAAAATTCGTTCGGTACAAATCGGACAGACGCCCGGGATCGGCCTTCTAGAGGTCGAGGCATTGTAAGGGGAGTATTCTGAAAGCGAAATGTTCCAAAATGGCACAAATCCTTTTTTGGGTGTTGCTGAGGTCCTTTACGGAGGCCGAAGAAGTTGTTTCAACATAATGGTTATACAGTCTTCTGGCTCCCGTTATCTTTGCTCTGGGCCATGATATAATGTAAAGATTGTTTTTATTCGAAGTCCGCCATTAGCCCTCTTGGTAGGTCAAAAGCCATTTTGACCTATCACGGAGGGCTAATGGCGGATTCGGAATAAGAATTGATTGCAATAGTTTCTCGTTATAACCGGCCCAAAATGATGCAGCTGAAAAGCACGGCAACATAGGATTACCGACACCCTTCAAACATGAGCGACATTATGAAGTAAGAAAAAAAACTCTACTTCGCATTCCGTTACATACTGGGTTCATCGTGTCTGTGTCCCGCCCGTGCTACGCAGTATAGTGCAATCCTCGACACGAACATCTGATTCGAAAGGGCCCGTCGTCGTTGGCACTCGCTCCGCTATATTTGCGCAAGAAAACGCACTGTCTCTCCCGCCATCAGCGTTACGCGAGAAGGCTAGATGGTGTGTCGGTCTCGGACTTTGTGTGCAACGAGCCGTCGCGGCCATAATAGCTGCCAGCGAGCACTTATGGGCTCATTAAGGACTTGTACTTGGACGCTGTTGCAGTGTCCTCACGCTGGACAGACAGTCAGTCGTGTATTTCTTTTACGCCTAAATCCAATTTTGCCAACGAGGATCCGTTGCACCGAAAAGAATGTGTGCCAAACTGGTCACTATGCAAGCTCAAGTTCTCGTTAAAGTGCTCTTTTCCGAACACTTGTAGTAATACCTTCTCTAATAGCGATTGCTCGCTCACTATGCTTGGAATCGTACGCTTCTTTGCAAGCTTTAAACAGGCACAAATGATGGTACACTTAGCTATCACAGCTAAGCATCATATTTTAGCAGTTATACAATCTTGACCGCCGGTCAGCAGAACGCAACTGCAGAAGTTTCGGTCTGTGACTGCCGTGTAGCATTTCCCTGAAGGCTGCGAGAAAAACTTCAGCGGGCTTACGTACTGATATTTTTTTTCTTCCTTTTTTTACCTGTACGCGCTGTCTAGTTTGAGCGCACCGTGATCGGGCTTGAAGCGTGGGAATATTCCGTCCTTTTATAGCGCGTGACGTTACACGATGCTGCGCCTCCCCGTCCACTTAGTTCGCGATCGCGTGGGTGGCGCGGCGTGCGCGCCCGTCGTCCCTGTGTCCCCGCCCTTGATGATCGGGGCGCGTCGGCGCGCTAGGCCTCGTCGTTGCTGGCGCTAACGAACGTGCATACGCACTTCACTCCCTCCCCGCTTTCCCTTTCGACGGCGGCAGTTAGGCGAGATGGGCGCGTGCTCCTCTTCCACCGGACGCTTCTGTACACCTTGCCGCCGCCCGGAAACGGACGTTTGCGTGCGTGTATGGGTGTATGCGCGGCAGCCCATGCAGTAGTAGTATAGTGGTGTTCGCTCTATGCGACCTATCCTTTCTTTGCGCGTGTCGGTATTGTTTGGCGCGGCGTGTTACGCACTCTGATATGGATGCCACCTGTCGTGAGAAACTTCACGTGTGAACCGAGTTAACGACCCTGTTCGGTTGATGAAGCATGCGTGTGTACGCTTCTTCGCGCACTTGGTGCTTGATGACGACACGCGCAAGCGCTTGAAGCCGATGCGCAAGGCAAGTGTGTGCTTTTGGAACATGGATATGGCGTTTGTTTCACAGCAATTCTTTTCCTTGAGGGCAGAGGCGAAGTTTCTGAGACATTACTTTGGGAAGAAATGGGCGTGCATAAGAGGGGATAAAGGATGTATACTTCGTCGATAACGGCGATGTCGTGTAAAAATTGCTTTGAAAACTGTTCAAGAATATGTCGTTTGACGACTTTTCGCGGATTTCAGGTTGAAGATACGGTGTTGCGACAAGTCGGCGTGCGTGGGTCCTGCTTCTTCACCGTCATTGACATGTAAGTAATGTTTAAATTTCTTAATTCTCAGCACATAACTCTCGCCGTGTTCCCGTTATTTAGAAGCTACGAAAATGTTTAAGCGAGGTTCGGGCTCGTCTTCTGGTCTCCATATAACCTTCGGGGATACTTCGTTTCAGGCGATGCCGCGCTGATGCCAGGGGCTTGCTGGATCTAAATTATTTATTCAACGCTCTAAGCAATGTCGGCGAAAGTGATCTGCCGCGGTATACGGCCACTTGCGCATACATATGACGAATAGTTTTAGGGTTTCCATGTAGGATGACCTTCAATGCGCTTTCGTATTGCACCTATGACATCTTTTTATTAACCTACTCGTGTATAAATTATCAGCCTTTACTAGGCATGGCATCTCGGTAACTCGAAACGGCCTCTATTGTTGCGCAGACCAGACACACATGCGTTCGTCGTGCGCAGTTATGCTCAACAACGTATTGTGTAGAGAGCGCGGCGGTACCTATATACATGTATACTTCGCGCCCTGCATGCTTCTATGCATGCGATGTCGGTTGACGTGCCTGTGTCACACGCGAAATAATGCAGCTGTTGTTAAAAAAGGGGGATGACTTGTCGTGTTTTTCTTCTGCGTTTGCCTATTGTCTCTGACCTATTCAACGCTCTGGTGCGCTAGCTTAATAAAATACCTGACCCTAATTCTAAATGCAATCAGTATGCAAAAACAACAACAACAAAGAAATGTAGACGGGACGCGCCTTTCAGACGTCAGTTAAGCAGCTAATAGCGTGGTAGCCGGCCAGTGGCATGATCTATACACGAATGAAAAATTTACGACTATCACCGTAATTGTTAGTTCAGGCTTAGCCGGTCGGCGCAGTTATAGCTGAGTAGCGTGGGTAGGTCTTTGTTCAAACGACAGTGAACGTCCCATTCGCTTGACTTTTTTTTCCCCTATGAAACCTCGCACCAGCTAAGCAGTGAAGTCTGTTTTACAAATTCGTTGTTTGGCTCTTCATCAGAAGCTTTGTTTGCATAAACTTGACGCGAGCGGTTCGTGTCAGAACTCGGGCTGACCCACACTGAGCCGACTGGGTTGACGTACTACATTCTGCTTCGAGCTCCCCTGCAGGCGGGCTCACCCAACGCACGACAGATGTAGCAGACGCAAGGCACCGCGATAGCGTGCTATCCGAACGGCTCATACGCCAGTGCCGCACACGTGTCCCTAATTTTTCCCGGTATTTCTTTTTCTTCTTTTGGCATCACAGAACAGGCAGATCGCTACAGTTATACTGTACGGCTGATACGGAAACGTGACACGACTCCACTTATTCACTGCACGGGGCATCTTGCCAATACTTCCATTGTAAGGTAGCCGAACGCTGACCCTCCATGAAGTAAAAGAACATGCAAGTTAGGAAGGTTCGTCTTCTTTTCTTCTTCTTCTCGTAGGTTACGTGCCGGGGCCAATCTTTCTCCGGCTGCCTGCCGATCCCCTTTGCTCTCGCCGCATTTCGCGCTTTTGTAGGCGGTGAAAGGCTGCGCGGGGCCAGCGAGCGGATCGAAATCACGCAGCCGCCAAAGAAAGCCTCGGCCCTTCCGCGCCGCCTCCCTTTGTGAAAGCGCGCTTGTCACGTGGCCGGCCGTTGCTTTCTTGCGTAGACACGCATCGCCGGAGCCCGGCGCGGAAGTGCACTTACCTACCACCGCCCGCGCTCACCGAGTGACCTTTCCTCGAGTCAGGTGTGCGCTCTTTCTTTTTTCGCACTTCTTTTGAGCGATAGGCGCTGGTTGACCTCTTTGTCGTGTTTGTACATTTCTCGGCTGCACTTTGGGGGCTCGCAGGTTTTATCGAAGGTTAGTGGAAGTGGCTGTCTTCGGGACGGTTATCTCCGAACGTCGGCGCTTTCGGCGTCTTCGTCGAAGGTCTTGTGTGCGCGTAATGCCGATTCGACGAGGCCACTGCCGTGATAGACCTCTGTTCGGAAGCACACCTTTGTGGGTAGAAGGGAGACTAAAACATTGTGTTTTCCTGCGGCAACGTACTTTACCTATATACGTTGCTGCCGGCGTCCTCAGTACGTGCGTTCTCGGTGACCTCGTACTGCTCATGACGCCTTCCGTTCTTGAAGACTGTAGATTTAAACGCTTGCTCGTGGGTGTTTCATCGGGAGCCATTCGCAAGTACTTATACAGACGTGCGAAGCACCCACTTATGAGCATAATTCGTAACTATAGCTGAATCAGGCTATTTATTATGCAGAAGGCAGTACACTCGAACTGAAACTCGTCCAAGTATGTGACGCGTAACCTTATCAAATCCCGACTTTGCGCTGTTCATTTCAACACTTTTTGCTGCCTAAAATAGGAAGCAGTGGGGTGTGGGGTGAGGCAGCTGCGCTTCTGTGCTGTGTTTTTCATGGTAGCAGCTGCGATGCCCGACAGGAGTTCGACTGCGTTCATGCGCCTTTAGTTTCGGTTGCCATGGGTGTGCGAATATTCTAAATTTTCTGATAACGAATCGAGTATCCACTCTTTGGAAATAGGAATATTTTACGTGGTCAGCTATACACAATCAAACATGAAATTGAAGCAGAAATGCGATGTTCATCCTTTCCACTGTGGACATAACGTGCTAGCGCACGCTGCGTCGCTCAACTCAGCCAGACATTTCCAGCTAAACACGATCATTCGCAATAAAATGTTGCTTAAGCGCGCTAGTCGGCAGTGCATCCCATAAGATGACCTTTATAAACTTCATATGATAATGCATGACTGCGTATTCTCCTATAACAGCCCCGAGTTAGCGAACGGTCTGCTTAGTTGTTTCTAATATGCCCCCTTTCTGCATTTAGTAAAGCATGCTTTATCATGCGCAGTGTATTGAAACGTATTGAAAGTGTTTTTCTCTTGCAAGAACACCAGGTTGTTAATGATAATAGCGGTGAGAAGGCCACACATCATTCGCAAGCATCTCGCGCTGTTGGGTTCCTATTGGATTCGCTCTCGAAAAACTGCCATTCGCACACTCCCAGTTGCCACTTCAATACAACTGGCAAAGCAAGGCTTGATACTTTTTGTTTTGGAACGCGTTTGTGGGTGAAGCAAAGTTAGATCTCTGTCAGGCTGCTGCGTGTGGATCGCGAATGTAATTCCCTATTAGAGGATGACTGAGTGTTCAGTGAGCCGCGTTGCAGCAGGACGACTGTCTCTTCGTTCCAATGCGCGTGCGTGAACAGACCTGTGTAGGCGCGTCGTGACCCCTCGTAAGAATGTGGTCTATACGGGCTTGCTATAGGCCAAATAGACTGTAGACCAAATGGCTTCTATAGACTAAACAGATGAACGGTCGTGTCATAGTCTGTATGTGGACGTGTACGTATGTGGACTTTCTGCAAACAACTTTATAGGAAATCTCTTAGATCGCTAAGAATGAGCGAGATGCATGTTAACGGCCGTTTGTTTATAGCCAACGTGTAAATTTTCGCAGCCAGAAATAACAAATTTAAGGCTCTGCAAGGTGTCTAACAGACAATATAAAGATCGTATGAACTCATTTACATAAGGCCTTTTGGCAGTTGATTGACGTTCGTGCTTCGCGCGTTCCGCTGCTACTGCATTCTCGAAACGAGGAGGGTGGTCAGCTATACGGCGGGCGCATATATACGGAGAGTGAAAGCACCCTCGGTGGATTGGATTCCGCGCCCTCTTGTCTGCTCCTCCTTTCCGTCGAGGTCGTTTGGAAGGCGCCTCTCGGTCACGCCGGCACGTCTTCCTGCGGTGTCCCGCGCGTGACAGCCCTCGAAAACGAACCGCGAGGGGAAGCGTTGGCGACGGCGGCGGCGGCCCTGTTCGGAAAGCGTCGACTAGCGGCGTACTTACAACGTCGCACTCCCCACCGAAGGAGGAGGCCATCGATGGTTCTCTCCTGGACGCTTCCGGGTGGAAGACCAAACGAGGAGGAGGAGGAGGAAATAAGTAAAAGGACGTGCGGTCTGCCCCGCGGGCATGTTCACGTGACGCGCGAACCGTTGCCGGTTGACCCCGATTGACGGGCGCGCTGTCTCTTCCGGGGCGCCGCCATCCATGGGACGTCTTCTGTCGGACGTCGCTTCGCCGTCTGCGAGGCGAAGGAGAAATGGGAGGTAGGCGGAGGGGCTGGGCGGAGAGTAGCTAACGCGCCCGTATAACCCCCTCCTCGTCAAATTGCCGCTGTTGCTGCTGCTGCAGCCGCATTGCCTTCGGAGGCGAGCTGGCGCGATTTATACGCCACATCGACGATAGTGACCGAGCGCGGTGGGGGCTGGCGGGACCGACGGTCGCCGCTGCCGCGCGTGCTGGGACGATTTATGGCGTGGCAGACCGGTGGCTGAATTGAATTCGTTTTGCCGTCTCGCTTTTGTTTTTCAGCGTGGGCGGCGAGCGTAATGGACGCTGCGTAGCGAAGAGTGATTCACTGCGCCGGGGCGGCTGCAGGACGAGCCGTAAAAACGGAAGTTCTCGTGCGGTGCGAATAGCCGAAAAGAAAATGAATTCTTAAAAGAAATAAGTGAAGTTAGTTGTACTACAAAGTAAAGCGAATGTAGGTGCGGCGCGCTGCCTTGTTAAATGCTCGGCAGGAAAGCGGCGTAAGCCGGAAGAATAATGCGCAGGAAATGGGTTCGGGTAATGCACGTAGCATCGCTGTGTACTGCTGCGCGCCCGGGCCTCGGTTCGCTATATAGGTGAGATGCCATCGCGCTGGCCCCGCGTAGGTGCAGTACACTTTTATGTTGTTTTGTTTTTTTCTTATCATCGTAAGCTTAACCTAACGGTCCTGTGCGTTTCTGGGCATAGCCTGTTTGTGGACGCGTTGCTTTGGAAATAATATGCGAAGCGATCTGTGCTAGGACTCGGTGCAGCGAAAGACAGTATACAGTACTTGAGCTTGGATATCCTGCTCCGGTAGAAGCCCGGTTACTTCAGCGCGTAGGCTATTCTTGTACCAGTGCTCATTGTCTCACTTTCAGTGAGTAACTGGTAAAGTAACGGCGATGTAGAACCTCTGAGGCCCTGTGCACCGTGCTTTGACAGCCTCAGAGCGATGTCGTCGGTAGAAGACTTTCCCACGCTTGTTCCTACGCTCACGGCTCGACTCACTGGAGCTGAGATATTATGTGGCTCCGTGGGTTCTTGCCATACGTTTTGCGCCATTTGGAAGTCCTGCCAAGTAAAGACTTAACCGAGGAGCCTACAGTGCGCTTTGCTTTATTTTTTTAATTTTCACCCGATGATGCTTCATCGCTAAAGCAAGCAATTCTTACATAGCATGGCCTCCGCCAATCCTGTATAAATTGCCTGCTGGATATATAGCAGGCAAGGACGACACATTTTCGCACACCAGTTTCAAAGCGAGTAGCATTTTTGGGAAATTCACTCAGTTTGCGATCTGTTTGTGCGTATCTAACGTATTTAACTCCTACTTGGGTTACTTGGTAGTCCATGGTCTAATGGGCGGAGCATGGGGCTGCTGTGCCGAGGGAACCGGTTTGGAACCAACCGTCGGACTAACGTGGGTCACGGGGTATGTGCCGCTCTTCAATGAACCTCTTTGACGCCAACTTGGCTCACTGGGAATTTGACACTGGGAATTTGACACTGGGAATGTGACACTGGACATGTGCCGCTCGTCAGTGACGAAAAAAATACTTTAAAATGTATCTTGTGTTGCGCGGAATACAAACACGCGCCACGCGCAGACTTCGTGGCGGCGTCGCTAGATGTCGCAACGTATTAAGAAGTAACGGCAGTAGAGGAGGCCGGCTCCAGTAAACGCCTCATACATGACGCATTTTGGATGTGGCATGCAATACGGTGTGTCGCTGCATTGCTCACATGCTACTCGCATTAACGTCTACAGTCATCCTGAAATGGTTTCTGACGCAATTTTTTCTTGTCGTTGACGTTCGCTAGGTCAGGTGCTTGTCGCCTTAGCTGTCTTTTTCGGCTTGATGTGACGCTAGCCGCCCTCCTAACTTATTTAGTCGCTCTGGCAACCTCTGTGCTTTTGTGACCAGATGAATATCGAAAAGAAACTGAGTGCGTCAACCTAGCTGTACAATTTTGTCCAGCATCACAATCGCTTTATTGTCTCAGTGAATGTTGCTTACGGGTGCCCAAGCGTTGTTTCTCCTGCGCAACCGGAATGAGTGGGTTAGTAGCCAATATATAACGCAAGGAAAATAAAAAACATCATGCACACACCTACAAACATCCACTATCAAGATGGCCCCGTTTCGTTGTTGGAAGCGATATGCTATAGTTTACCTCGTACGCGGCTGGCATTTCCTTGGACATTGGCCAACGGAGGATAATTGTCCTGTTGAACGCAGATGGCTGCGTAAAACGATTCCGTGCGCGAATGTTCGGTTGTTATCGCGTTGTCCGTCGACTTTCAACCCATGCTCGCGCGCGCATCAACTTGGCGGTGTAATATATAAGCGGCGGCCAGCGCAAATCTTGTCGGGTAGAATCCGGCTCGCTGGCGAATCTGCGCGTTTTCTGTGTACTTCTGCGTGTGCGACTTTCGGAACGAGCGAGTTATCGGTCTTGCGTCGTAATGCAGCAACCGCGTCGCGTCCCGGGCCACCTGCGCGCCGCGAAAGCGGGTCGACTCCGTCAAGGCGCACGCCGTGTGCGACGAGCCGGCCGAGCGAGCGCATTCCTGCGCCGGTCTCGGCAAGGCCGCGGCGTATTGTGTGTGTTCTGAATCAATTGCCAGCTAAGGAGCGGTGTTGGAATTCAGTATTATACCACGGGAGGGCGAATCGAAAGGGCTACCGGTTTATGGCCTAAAAGCACGCACAGGCTTCCGCAGCTCCTGTATGCTTTTATATATCGGAGGAGCGTTTGTTAAAAGCGCACATTTTTCCCCCCCTCGCTTGTCTCGCTAGCCTGTTAATGTGGTCTTACAAGTTGTTTCCTTTCGTTAGCAAAACAGTGACATTTGGCAAGAAAAAAAAAAGTCAAGGTCAATTCGCTGTAACTTTACACTAATGTAGAAGGCTGGTCTGTAAGTGTGAACGCAATAAGTGTGAACGCAATAAGTGTGAACGCAATAAGTGTGAACGCAATAAGTGTGAACGCAATAAGTGTGAACGCAATAAGTGTGAACGTGCACCGACACGCAAATCTAGTGTGAAACGTGTGTACGCATTCAGCAACAGTTATACGTATACCTTATACGTCTCAGTGCGGTCTTGAATTCAATACGCTGGAACTTTCGATCGTCCTTTATTCGTCCTGCTAAAGCATCATTTTTTTTTTCTTGGCTCGTTTATATCGGCCAGTGCGTTTTACGAGGCTGATAGGAAAAAAAAAACGCGAACAGCTATGAATGTTAGAAAAATGTAACGTAAGACGCGTATCCGCCGCACACTGCAGAGTTATTAGAGAGCGGAAAATACGTTGCGCCTCCTATTCGCGCATATCTCAATACCTCTTGTGCCGCGTCTCTCGGCTTATTTCACATTTCGCGCCGTATTTCACGCGACGAAACCGTTCTTCGGGCCTTTATTTCTTTCCTTCTTTCTGTGATTTTTTTTTTTTTTTACCCTTCGTCGGGCACGCATCGCATAGTGGCGTCCTCTCCTCACATGCGCTTGTTTCTCGTTGGTTTTTCTTTTTGTCGGCCTCTCGGTATGCAAAATGGGGCGTCTTCACGCGGCGCGCGTGCTTCACGAAGTATTCGCGATTCGAGGGTGGCCCTCCCGACCTGCGGCGGGGTATAGGGTGGCGACAAGCACCCGTCATTATTATTACGACGTGATCTCTTCCCCCGTCCGTGTTTTTCTCGGACGACTCGCGCACTACTGTCGTCCCCTCTCCGGGGCTTAACCCCGTCCTCGCCTCCCTCCCCACCTACTCGCCCATCTCGCATCCCTCCGGTCAAGAGGAGAGATGCGCGCTCACGCACGGCCTTGTCCATTGTTCTCCCTCCGTCCGAGCCATTCACGAAGAGAAGCGACGCGCCTCGGCCGTGTAAACGTCAGCCGTTAGCCCTTCGGGCCAGGCCTGTCTTGAATCACGATGATGGCCGTTCACTCTTTTATGCGCGCTTCCTTGTGATGTGCGGAACCCTTGGTTCGGGAACTCGATTGGACGATTCATCCACGTCCCGGCGGCAAGAGAACTTGTTCTTCTTGTGTTACTATTGATTTGGTTCGGCTTATTTACTTATTTCTTTATTTATAGGCTGCACGAGATCGTGCTGACGCTGAAGAAATACGCTTTACGCTTTCATTTGTTTTGGGAGGTTTATCGCATGCCGTTTGCCTATGGGCAAAGCGTCTTGGTTCCTGATAACAGTGCTGCAGATGTTTTCCTTATTCTGTGCAACGTATTCTCGGCAGCGCAATTCCATTATTGTCCGAGGATCGTCACTCTTGAGGGAACGGCTTATTCATGCGTTGATACCATTGGCGCTCCTGTAAGGGTCTCCAATATTTCTTCTGCGTTGAATAGTGGCCCTTATGACATCTGGCGTGGATTTATGTTTACTGTAGTGTTCAGTCGGGATACTTCATTCCAATCTTACGCTACTGCAAGTTTTACAATAAGAGCTGCGTGAAATCCCTCGCTAAGCGTGTGCGATCATGTATACAGTCGTGAGCAAAAGTTTGGAGTTCACGACATAACCATAAATATTGTGCAGAAACCATATCGACGATGATCGTTACTGTAATCGAATAGGTGAACTTGTAGAAAGCTATCCTTTTTTTTCTTTTTTCTTTAAGAAGTGATGCGCTTGAAGGCCTTTATTTGTTGCAGTGTGGATATTTAGGTTTGTTGTTTCGTTGCGTAATTCCGTACAGAACGAGCCGTTAAAGCCCTTTCGTCATGCATGCGTGTAGTCTCCTGCGGTGCCCTTTCCCGCAACCGCCACAGGGGGAAAGAGGGAGGCGGGAGAACAGGAGAGGGCTGCCCATCCTGAGTGCTCCATCACATGCACCTAAGCAGTCCAAAATCTTGTGTGTAAACCTTCAGACGCGATCAAAGCTCCCGCGCTAAAGCACGTGCGTTGTCGTCGGTGTTTGCGAACGCGCCCTGCAACTCGGTTGCGCATGCGCACGTTCCCTTTGCATCGGCGAATTTGTATCGGCAGTGAGAGCCCCACCGCCACGAAAATGGACGGGCGAGCCAAAGAATGCCATTTAGCTTTAAAAATTAAAATTTCTTCTATAGCGTAGCACATCGACGCGGTATTCCCTCAGTGCACTGCATTGGTCGAATACGCGCGTTTAGGCTGTGTCCACTTGGATTTCAAAATGACATGGCTGCGAAACAAAAGCGGGGGGGAAAGCTTTCATGACACCATTGGTCTGCTGCGTGCTATCACAGCCGTTTCATTGAACAGCAGAAACTACATTTTTTAGGGCGGAAGGGGTGTAAAATGAGGTAAAGTAACATGGTTCTACTTCATTCCCCCTTCCTCCTTCAAGTTTCGCATATCTGAAGAAACTTGCTTTATTAGTTCCCCCGTTATCTTCATTCAAAAGAGAAGTGCAAGATACGTTTCACATTGAGAATTTCAGTGTAAGCTGCAGCTGGCGCGAGCCAATTAGGAGCGCGACGGCGTGAATGCGTGTGTCGCTCCTCGTGAGATCTGGATCCTCCTCCTCTTTATTATTGAGCGCCAGCCTACGTCCCGTATGGCCTTCGCCTTGTTTACGCAGAATTGTGAAACAGTGCAATTCACGGGTATATCACGGCACGTGTTGCAACCAGTATTTCATTTAAATCCGAAGCAATAAAACCTAGAACCTCTGACAGTTGGCGCGTTTGATGATATGGGGAAAAAATAATTCTCTAAGTCTCCCAGCGCTTAAGGTGGTAGGCCACCTTCGAAAGTTCATGTTATTGCACGAGATGGAATTTTAGCTTTTTTTTACGTTTTATGAATGCCCAAACATTCAGCAGCGCGTTGCAAAAGAAATGATCTTCCGATCACCATTAGTTTGGGAGTTACAGTGAGTTCTCTGACCTGTACCTTCGTATTGCGAAACCGAAAATCAGTACTGTTTCTTTTTATAAATATTATTCAAAATACTTTCTTTTCTTTTTCATTTTATGTTGTCACCGAGTAGTCACACGAACAAAAGGACTCTAGTGCATCTCATGGGGGCTCCGGCTATGAAGCTGCATGGTGCATTTTAGGCCTCTGTGTTAATTTTGACATCTTTCACATGATTTGAAGATCTGTTTGCGTTTTTCTCAAAACATCTTGCACCACGTAATACTACTTTTTAAATGAACATTCTGATACAAAATTTTGCGCACTCATACATGGAGATGTGTTGAACGAACTAGATCAAAAGAAATTGATGCAATATTTTTTGCATTTACAGCTCATTTTGCAAATACATTTAGTCCAACTTGGCAATTTTTTCGCTTTCCTTAGTTTTTCGAACATCACTTAATGTTTATCACATTGCGTTTATCCTAGTTCATTGCATAGATCCCGCACTTAGCTACATAAATGCCAAAGCGTTACTCAATTCAGCAAACTTAACACTGCTGGCGCGACTAGTACTTTTACCGCATTTTGACAAAAATTGGCTGCCAGAAAGTGAACCATTTTCTGTACTTTTATATAGTTGATTGAGTCAAATATGACATACTTAACCAGGAAAAATAAAGCTTGATTGAGTCCTGGCTTCTGATGTAAGGAAAAATGAGAGAGAGAGAGAGAGAGAGAGAGAGAGAGAGAGAGAGAGAGAGAGAGAGAGAGAGAGAGAGAGAAAGAGTGTGTGTGTGTGTGTGTGTGTGTGTGTGTGTGTGTGTGTGTGTGTGTGTGTCCTATTAAGGGGCGCAAAAGACCTCCGAGGGGAAGTTAGATGCGCGCGCGGTCTTAAGTAATGATACACGGTCGCGTGAATAAATGAAGCTTTGCTTTCCATTTACTTGATGGAGAGCGCCGTTCAACTTTTCTCTCCCATTCCCCGCCGTGGCTGCCGTAGGGTTCGCGAATGTGGCCTTGAAGCATATAGTTTCGGCGCTGTTCCCGCTGGCTGCATGCGGGCGTTTTATTTCCCCGGTAATTTATGCGCGCAAAAAAGTGCGCCTGTGCGGGCGCATAGTTTTTGTTTGCCATTAACTTCCGCAAGCGTAAATTCTGGTTGCCGTATGGCCTTTCTTATACGATGTCGATGTTCTGTCGTTAGTTTGGCAAATAGCGGGCTGCTTTTTTTTTTTTTTTTTTTTTTTTGGAGCCCGTCTTCTCATTTTTTTTTTCTTAGTGCAGTAACAGATGGACCTTAATTCAAAAAAAAAAAAAAAAGTAGAGACATCTATCGTCGGCCATGGGTTGTTAGATTCTGTGTGACTTCGTGGCGAGTTGATGCGGAAAATTCAGTGGTGTCGCCATCAGTCTTGTTTTTGTGCGGCTTTCGCGCAAGCCTTCCCCGTTCAGTGAGGCTGTGTGTATTGGATTCTTGTTATGTATAATCTACGAGTCTACCTTATATCGCCGTGTCAATTTTAAGCGTGGCTGTTCTTTTAGTAGCGTTTATATCGTGCGTTTATATCGTGCGTTTATATCGTGTGTTTACATCGTGCGATATCTTTTTCATTTTTTTAGATAAGCCACGAACTTCGTCGTCGTCGTTGTTGTTGTTGACTGGTGTATGTCATAATTTAAACAATTTTCATATTGATTTCTTTATGGAAACCTTTATGTAATGACCTTGCGCCGTCAAACCGCATCAGTCGTTATCGGGCGTTTGTCAAGGGGCTTCGTGAACTGTGGATATATAGTACTCAAAACGAGATGTATCGATTATAAAAATACCATGCTTCCTCGCCGTATCGTGCCGGCAAATTGCGGCTCGGTTCGTTGATGCTGCATTTCTTTTTTTTTTTCTTCCGCTTCGCCGACTAGGTGCGCAGCGCCACCTGTACTTACTCTGAACTGGTCACTTCGTGACCCGCTGTCGCTGTGAGGAAAGCGGCTCTCGAGCGCGCCGCACCGTAGACCGCGTTCTTGGACTTGGCACAGATTGGGAGCAGGCGTTTAGCCTTATTCTGTGTGTGCGCCTTACACAGTGGCGGTGCAAGTAATTCGCCCCCTCGGTTCGACCGCAGTATCGCTGGCGAGACTTCAAATTGCTCGTAAAGGCCGCTGCTGTCAAGACCACAGCGTTCGTAGAATGTCTGTGGCTGGACGTCATCCAATGAACATGGGTCGATTGCAAAATTTGTATTCTGTTCAATGAAAAAAAAAGGAAAATAAACGTGTACGAATGCGCTTGGCATCGCCTTACCAAACGGAGTTGCTGCGTCGCGCAGGTTGCGTACCTGAAAACACTTGCGCCCCTTTTCCCTCTCCTCTTTTTATTTTTCTTTTTCACGCCTAATAACTGCGCCCCTTAGGGCAGGATTCGCTCCAGCTGGCGTGCGATGTGTTCATCCGCGTTAGGTTACATACACTCTGTGCGTTGTGCGCGTCGGATGTCACTCACTCTTCGTCGAAGGTGTTGGAGTCAGGTTTGCTGGAAAAGACCGAGTTCCCCTCTCATTTCTACCCGCGTACAGTTGAGGAGGAAAAAGAAACGCGAACTTGTGGCACGCCGAAGGTCGAGAAACCCGATCACCTTGGGTAATTGGCGCGATCTATATAGCTTCTTCGCGTCGAATATCAAGTGTCGTGACGACGGGGTCGACGGTTGTCGTTGCCCTCTGATTACGGCGACGGCTTCATCCATGCGTTGCCGTGTGTGTGAGTACTTGACGGTGCGTAACCCTCTCAAGCGCAGCTGGGGCAGGAGGTAAATGAGGCTGCCCTTCGCCCACTGAGCGCACGCACATTCTCGGGGTGTCTACTCGACGACGTGCGAATCATGCCTAACGCGATCCACGCTGGCCGCCTGTGTCGCGGTATACTTGGAAGTGCTGCTCGCAGCTGACTTATTCAGGAGCCGCACTTCTTGCTTCGTGCTGTCTGGTAGCCGTAGTTACCGATTCCGGCGTGCATGCATATATATATATATATATATATATATATATATATATATAGTGAAGCTGCTTGCGGCGTTTGTTTGCAGCTCACTGCGTGGGTGACCGGTTCGGAGCTGTTGTCTGATTGTGTGATTGACGTGAATAAATTTTTCGAGCTGGTTGTGGCGGGCTGATTAGTACGTGTTCTTACACCTTCAACGCAGGTTTCCCTTGCTCTTTGGAATATATACGTCTGCTGCGTCAGAGCCGCGTACATGTGACAACCACGTAGCTTCCTTCAGTATGCAGATGTCTCGCATTGGTTTCCAAAGGTATATCGCCACGGGCTCCGCACGAGTATACAGCCTTCATGTACGCTCCCCGAACGAAGACTACCTACCATAAAGGAAACCGAAGGAAATATAAACTAGGAGGCATCATTGCATCACGCAGGCAGCTTCGGCGTCTGTGGAGCCATTCTATATACTTGCTTTTTCCGCTCGAGAAGTCAGCCGAACAGGTGACGTCTGTGATGAATTTCATTGCCCGCCATCGTGGGGGTACTAGAACATGGAGAATCTGAGAGAAAAGTAGCAGCACCATAACACAACAGGCGCGTATTGCACCGAGTTACCAATTTGATAACAGTAATAATCTATAGTGAAAAACACTCGCCGTAAGAAAGCAAATCAATCTACGGGGAGGTGATATGGTGCGCTGACATCGTGGCCGCCATGTTTGGGTAGTAGCGCGGTGAGCGGGTGCTTTCGTGACGCGACGTGAAAGCTATCTATAATTTTTCATCGATACGACACTTGCCATGACCAGGCCTGCCTTGCGGAGCGGGAGCGCTGAATCTTACCGCGCGCTCTGACGTGGTGATCACGTGTTGGGCCGACTAGTTGGGCTTCAGTTTGGTCGCGCAGTGCTCCCTCCCAATTCTGTTCTTCCTCCGTGCTTTCTTCGCACAAATGTCGCTTGGTGTTGCGCATGCGCACATGCTTTACGTCTGTCGCGTTCCACCGGTGTATGGCTTCGCCTTGTGCTTTGATTTGACTCTGGTCGCGTCGCTTCTGCGGGCATATTTCTCCCGCGTATCGTGCGTTCCGGCATATAAAAGACAACGCTTGGAGATACTCAGAATGTTTCTTTAGCATTCCGCCTAGTTACATAATTAGACTTGATTAGTTAATTAACTTCTGAAATGTTTTAATTAGGGGAAAATTGTCAATGATAAAATTGCAGAGCACTATGAAAAGCTCCCGATACAGCTTTCTGTTGCTCAATACGTGCTGCATAAGTGTTTCTCCGAGCGTGAGACAAGCCCGCAAAACACTTCTATATAGCACGTATTGAGCAATAGAAAGCTGTATCGGGAGCTTGTCATGTTGCTCTAAAATTTTGTCATTCACACTTTTCATCTAATTATAATATCCGAGAATTTTCTTTAAAGATTATGTAATTAGGCGGATTGCAAAAAAAAAATCTGAGTATCTCCAAGCGATGGCAAACATTACCTTGGTTGTGTCCAACCGCGTGGCATTTGCAGATTTTTAAAGTTTGGCTAATGTTACGTGGTGCACCCTATATATATAATGCATGCTCCCCACTGCAAGAAATGTTACACTTATGTCAGTTTGTTTTTATGCATGCACCATATTTCACTGCTAGCACGCAGACACATATACACACACTCACCTGGTTTCTCAAGTTAGCTTTTTAGGTCTCATCTTCGATTACATTTCGTCCCCAACATCGTTCTCGCGCGCTGCTCGCATATATAAAAGAGCTCGCTCCTCGTAACAGCCCTAGCAAAATCCCGAACAGTTCTCGTACTCTCATTCATTCATTCATTCTCACTTGTATATTCATACGTAACTGCACCGGATCCTCTATATATATATATTTTTTTAAAACACCTCGACAGATGGATTCCGGAGGCTACTGTCATCGCTACGCATGAACCGGGAATCGTATTATAGCGCCTTATATGTGTGTCTTGTGTGTGTGTGCCTGTGTACAGTGCATGCGTGCGTGTGCTCATGCGCTTTCGTTTGTCCGTTCGTTTGTGTAACACTCTCCGAGATTCGCGAGCGCCGCCGCCTCTGCTTGCTCGCACGCGAATCCTTTAGCCGCCGCGCCGTAATTGCCGCCGTCATTTGTAGACGCGTCCCCGAGGCAGCAGCAGAAAGGGCACTCGCTGCTCTTGAAGGAATGGAGAGTAAGAGAAAAAAACGGAAAAAAAAAACCTAACGACGACCTCCTTTGTTGAACCTGTACCGCGCTCGGGCAGCCCAGGCAAACGGTTTTCGCCGCTACTTTTGCGCGGGCGACGTGCAATTACGGGGAGCGTTGACGCAGCGCGATGGGATAATCATTTCTGCCCAGGCTCTGTGTCTCTCTGTCTCGTCGTCGTTTCTTTTCGCTCTCCCCCGCTTTGTTCCTCGCGTTTGCGAGATTTAAGACCGCGCTGGCCCAGCAGCTGCGCGCTCCCGAAAAAAAGAAAAAAAGATGACCCCTACTTCGAATGTCGTATTGTGGAGACCGCTTTTATAAGCAGCCCTTCTTTTCTCTCACGGCCGAATTTGATACTGTTATCCCCCCTTTCCCCCTCCCCCTCGCACACAAGGCCAGTGCTGCTTATGGCCGTTGTGTAAGGTCGTTCGTGAACTTGGGCAGCAGTACTACGTAGCTGTGGTGATCTTCGTTATCTTTTTTTTTTTTCTTCTTGCAAATGCCCGTTATCCGTGTTATGACCCCTTGCACCGTTACACTGTGTAGGCAGTGTTCCAGAGAAACTACGCCATTTTCATTTTGTTTTTCTATCTGTCCGATCTTCTATTTTCTTCGCTTTAATCGAGGTGTCGTTTGCAGTGCGCAATTTGGTAGAAATTGGTGGAAGTGATGATTTTGACGAACGTCGTCACGCTTATTTGTTTTGGGGTAATGTCACGGATGGTTTCTTGTCGTTTAGAAACGTTGCTGGGGAAAAATGACCGCAGGAGGCCTGTCTGACTTCTTGGTGTTGGGCGTAAACTGCGCCTTCGTTTAAGCTGGCACGTACAGTGACAGTTAGTTCTCGGGATTTCTCGACCATAGGTCATCTTTGTGGAATGGTGCTGAACTGCAGGCGCGAAAAGCAAACTTTGAGACTGCAGCTATGATGTTGGAGTGCTTGAGAAAACGGTAAATCGGTTCAGGCTAAAAATTACTCCTTTAAGATCTCTATTTGCGTTTCTTTAATGACACCGACAAGGTTTACGGTTGCAGAAAATAAAACCAAACGTTCATTTTTAATTTCGCTCCCTAATCTCGTGGCGAGCGAGAACGCGTTTTCTTTTTCTTTCTTTCTGTGCGGGTAAAGTCTTCGATAGTTTTGGTCTGCTGCGTCAATATTATTTACAGTTAATGTATAGTAGACTGCTATAGTGTCAACATCTATGACGCCACATGGAGCTGGTGCGAGAACTCGAAGCACGGGATTGCCACAAATCGGCAGTCTTCGCTTTACTTTTGTTGCATACGTGGTGCACAGCTGCCGTGGCCTTGTGAAGGTGACATCAACTAACTACTTGCGAACCTCGTGTGCCATTTCTACACCGCACTATTAGAGATCTTGGAGAACGCGATTTGTTCTTGGCTAGCTTATGCTGTTAAGGTGGAGTTCGCTGATTATATTTGACCAGGTGACTCATTTTACCTCTTTAATGGCCCTTTGGTCGATGCCATCTGTAGCGCGCGAGAAATGAAAAAGAAAAAAAACATGCCGGTGTCTCTTGAGTTTCATACACGTTATATATATTCGTCCCATACTTGCATGTGAAGGTATTGTATACGTAATCCTGTAATTTATGACCGGCAGTTAGAGCTTGTCATTTTGAGGCCACGTCCTTCGATCCGGTCGTGATAGTAAAGCCTGCGAACTTGAATTCAAGCGGCATGCATGACAAGGCTTTACTTTTCTTTTCGCCTGGGCACTTAATTACACGAAAAGCGTGATAGTACCAGAAATGTAGTACTACCAGAAAAAAAAATCCTTTCATATCAGATGTTTTATCACGCTCAAATGCACGCTAGTGAACGGGTCGCTGTAGAACATCAGATGTGGAAACATTTTCTTGTTTTTGTTGACAAGGCTCGTGTATTTCGTACCGAATATGAAATCGCAGTTTGTTTCCGACATGATGGATGGGGTTTAACGTCCATAAGATACGACTGCGCATGTCTTGACTGCACGGTGTTCTTTTCCCTATCTGTACACAAGCATTCTTGCACTCCGCCGCGGTCGAGAATTGAACGTGCCACCTTGCATGTAGTATAGCGGAACGCCAGCGCTTCGCGTCAGTCTGTTTTGTGTATCCGGGGCTTTACACATTTGCACTACTTTAACCCCGCGGAGACCGAACAGCATTAGGCATCAATGAGAATTGAAACGACTTGCTTAGATTTGAGGTCACGAAGGGTACATACGTACAAAAAAGATAAAGAGAAAAGAAATGTTTAAGAAAGTTAGTGTGGTAATTGGTAATTTGTTGAGGGACCTATCGAATGCTGGAGGGGCATGGTGGGCTGCGTAATTTCTAACACTCGCCAGCATGCCGTAAGCGCTACTATGAGCTTTGCGTTAAGGGCAACTCAGGCGATTTTTCTGTGTCAACGTATGTCCGTGAAATTCGCTTGGTACGTTCCTCTGAACAATTCCGTCATGTACTCAAAGATTCAGGTTTGAGAGTTGCACAGATTTTTTGTGCAAATGAATTTAATTTATTGCCTGGAACACCCTACTGTACCTCTTCCTCAGTTACAGGCCACATTGTGTATGACGTCAAAAGTCTTCCCTGCAGAGCATGCCGCGATCAGGCAGACGACATTGTCAAGAGCGTCGAGGAGTCGACCATCGTGAGCTAGTGCATGGCGTGAGAAGTTGCTGTCGCGAGAAGTTGCGTTCCCTATAGACGGGCAAGAGACGGGAGGAAAGCGGTGCTGCGTTGTTGGCTGCGCGAACTTTAGCCCTCGCCATCCGCACGCACAGTTTGAGCCGATGCCGATCGCGTTCAGCCGAGGTTGAACCTATACATCACAATCCCGTAGTTCATGCGTTTACTGCTGGCGGACCTGAGCGACTATCCTGAAGCTAATTAAGCCATCAGGATGAAGAAAACTGCTTCTGTAGTTAAGTTTTGCCCATACCGATTTGAAATAAACCATTCCTCATTTCGTACAGTGCACAAGCAAAAATCGAGAAGCGACGACACGGAGCAGTATCGACATCGGTACGTTGCCGTTACGAGTACGTTACCATCACGAAACGAGTGCCCCCGCTGGGGACCCAGGTTTCGGTTGGCCAGGTTTGGCCAACCAGGTTTGGCCAGGTTTCGGTTTAGTTCTCTTTTGCTTATTTAAAATTATTTTTGGATTTGCGGAACAGTTCTATCAGACGCGCGACAGGGGAGTCTCGGGAAACTAAATATTACATTATCTTGATATGGTCAAAAAATTGCCGGAGTTGCCCTTTGGGTTCACAGCTCTTGAATAAATATGTTGAGATATCAAATTTAGCGAGTAGGGAATGACCAGTTGTTTTTGTTGTCATGGAAATCGCTAAATGCAGCCCGCCAGCACTTGATAAGCAACTGACCTTGCAGGTTCTTGTGCGTAGCGTTGTTTCGCCTTAACGAATTTACGTACGAGAAAACCCCCCTCCCTTCGAATCGATAAGGGTATTGACGTCTACGTACCTGCAAGCGCGTCTTAATGGAGAAGTACGTTTATTTATTTATTTATTTATTTATTTATTTATTTATTTATTTATTTATTTATTTTCGTTAGGCTTTCGCTTGTCACTCCCTGTTTATCCACAATGTGCAGGCGCGGACTGTATGCCCTAAAAATCTACGTCGGCCTGTATACATTAACTATCGGGTCCTTTAATTATGTGGAAGTGACTGTTTTCAGTATATATACGATACTGCCGGCACGTATGGTGAACGTTGCCGGAATCTTCGGTGGTACTGCAACGTGGTACCATCAACTGCACGCGCCGACGGCTTCTGGCGCATGCACGATTGTGACGCAGCTACGATTGTGGCAGGTCTCTCATCCAACAGTTGACGAAGCACCGCGCATGCACTTCCAAGTACAGGAGCAAGCGGCCAGGAGGTTGTAGCGGGCCAGAACACCACGCGTCCGTGTGGTAGGAGTGTGCCGCGATTGCTTCGTGTACTGAGCGTTGCTGCCAATAGTTCATTGATTAGAGTGCCGTTGTGTCGAGGTCCTTTGTTGTACTGATGCTTACGGCTTGTAAAGTATACACTGTTACGGTACCCCAAACTAAAGCGAGTACGCGTCCATGTTTACAACTGGATCACAACGAAATTCCTTCCCCCAAAGTCTGCTTCTTTGCTCGGCCTTGCCGCTCGACTGGGGAGGCCTCCTTCCTCTATTCCTCCTCACCCCTCCCCTATGCAGTGCTGTTGAGGTTTTCTCACGCGTAAAGGTCTACAGCCAGGAAAACCTTCCATGCTCGGTGGTAGAACACATACTGCACCCGTCGGGCTGCAACGCCATTCGCAGGGCGCTCCTCCGTGCTCTGGTCACCTTCGCTGGCGACGGCGGACTTGCCGATCGCCTCTAATGTCGTCTGCTTCGTGCGTTCGCGGCGCTTCTGCTGCTGCTCATCCCCTCCTTTCTATCCTCACTCTCTAGTGCAGCGCGGTTGAGGGGTACTCCACTGAGCGGCACTTACTGCGCTGCTCGTGACCCAACATTTCGCCTCCCACATACCAAGGATATCTCTCCTCACAGCGAGAGACAGTTAAACCGAAAAGTGGCCAGCATATAGTACACACGTGAGCCTATATAACCGCAGTCGTGTTCGTTGACCGTAGCTTGTAAGGTTTGGGGTCGGGCATGAAATAGATGATAGCTGGCCCATGCTGTCGTCACTCATCCACGCTGAGGACGTTGTTGAAGGGAGGGACTTCTTCTAATCGAGAACGAGGAATATGGGACTTATTTACAATATTTACATGAAGGTTGGAGAACTTTACATCAGTCTAGCATGACAAAGAGAATGCACACCAAGCAGCCGTAAACGGCTGCTTAAAAACACTTTCTTTCCTAGATCCCTAGGTGAGGGAAAACTGCCGTTCAACCTTCGTCCAGTGGGAGCGTGCCAATGTCATCGTAGTTAACCCGCCTTTGACGGGGAGGGTTCATGCACTCACTTCCGCACTTTGGTTTCACTGAACGCACCGAGGTGAGAGGGCTCTCGTAGACAAAGGTATTGACCTGAGCAGGCGCCTCTTGATCCCAGAGCTGACCCCGCGGTCAGTAGCCGCCGCGTCTGTCCATTGACTGTGACAACTTCTGGGGCCCGTGAGAAAGCACCGCAAAACATCCTTTTCCAGGAGTTCTCTTGCTCCAAGCAAACCGTGAAGGCGACAGCGTATCAAATAACAATACTCGGCCCGCCGAACGTGGCTAGACATGCTGGCGCCGTTGGGCTTTTGAGGAGGCTCATTGTCTTTACAAAGCGAGTCGTCGCAACGGGCTGGAAAGGGTTCGGAGGTCGCTCCTCCGAATATCGCCAGCCCCCACAGGCCGATCGTAACAAGCTACGTTGGCTTCCGTTCCACCTGTCATCTCGAGAATGCTTCCATGTCGTCAGGGTTTCTTCGCCAGGAGGAGGAGGAATGAACGTTTATCGTAAGAAACAGCGAGAAAGTGTTCTTTCTTCGCTCTAGGTGGGCGGCTCTTTTAGTCCAGAAAGCCGTTGGCTAGTGCCGCAGCCCTGGCCCGGTCCACGAGACTTCGCTGATCTTCCAGACTATGTGCCTTTAACATTGCCTCCCACGTTTCTTCGATCGCTTGTAGCGGTTCTGAGGCATCATCTTCACTGTTTTTCTCGCGGTGTGGACACACCAACACAATGTGTTGGAGCGTGTCTGGTACATCACAATATCTGCATAGGTATAATTTGGTGGGGGGGCATTCGGTGCATGATAATTCTATGTACGTACGTATTCGTATGTAGTCTGCGGAGGGTGGTGGCTTCTTCCTTGCTTAATTTTGGATGTGGTAGATGATATGGTCTTCTTTCCAGTCGCTTATGTTGCAATATTACCGCGTAGTAGTGCAGCAGCTGCTGCACCCGCCATTTTATCCTTCGGCATCTCGCTCGTGTACGCTTATAGGTCGGCGCCTCCAGCCCGAAAGTACACACTGTCGCCCGCGCGTCGTGTTTATCGCTGTTGGCAAAAATATCGCGTGATAAGCGTCGCGGTGACGTGCCGTGTGTGTGTGTAGGGGGGGGGGGGGGGTGTCATTGTGGCGTTCGTTCGAGCGACCGCTTTAGCGCGTGCAGGTGTATACAGAACCGGGGCAAAAGAGTGCGAGATAGTGGGCGACCACGTGCAGTAGCGTTGCATACACTGTCCCGGCATTGTTCGCGGCCGAGACAATGAGCTCGCGGGCCTCCCCGCTTAAACACAGCGCAGTGGCACACCGGGCGGCGCGCAGGCGTCACGTGCAGGCGCCTCGCTGTTGCTTTCTCTGGATTGCCACCGCGGCCCTCGGGTTTGCGTGCGCCTCCCGCGTCTCGCCGGGCCCTTCTCTCTGCTGTCCTGCCTCCCGCCGAGCCCCGCGATAACGCGAACTCCCCTGCCGCTGCTTTCGCTTCCGAGCTGCGCCGAGAACGCACCTTGTTTTGCGTGCGGGCTTCTGCTGATCGCGTTACCTACTCTGTCACGTTCGCCCACGTACGCGTTCGCCTATTCATAGCAGGCGTGCGCGTGCTCTCTTCTCGTGCTTCTTCTCGGCGCTGTTACGCCGTGTGCGTCAAGCCTGGAGTGATGATGACGAGGCGTTCGCTTCCCTCCACATCACCTCCCTCCCCACGCCCTTCTTTCTCCTGCCATAGGACACGAGCTGCTTCTAAAAGGGGGTAATAGAGATGTTTAACTCAGTCGCCCACGTGCCGCTGTGTGCTTTGTTTGCCGGTTCTTTCGCGTTTACTTGGGGAGTAATGAGCTGCATTGCCAGCTGCTGGTTGAATGAGTGCACCTTGTTTGGATGTATTGTTCGCTCGATGTCAATGCCCGCTTGGTTCATTGAATTTGAAAGGACCCATTTTAATCTGAGGACGCTGCAAATCGCGCTATATAGCGCCGGTCCTTCCGTGTCCCTACGTGGCACGGAAGCGCTGATAAGTTGCGGCGCTTTCGGCGCGGCTTTTGACGAAGCATCGAAGTATATACGTTTATCATGCGCTTACTCCGTATACAGAGCGTTACCCTCCGAAGTGAACAAACGCGTCTCGCTGCGGAATTCCCTCAAATCTCAGTCGTTGAACCCAGGGACAGAGTGCATGGTGCAAGTAATTTACAGTGGCGTCGAGAAGAAAACTTCCCCAACTGTACAATAGTGCCGTTATCGTGCGCCGTGACCCCTGCTTCGATTTACCGAACGGAATGATCTATCGTGTACAGCTAGGCAGCTGTCCCAGACGGTGAGGTTGTTTGGCTGAATGTCCCTATTTGTTCAGAAACGAAAACGTAGCATGTATACGTCACGTACTGGAAGCACGAAGCTTGTGCGCGAAAAACACGTAGTTTGACGAAGCCTCATACGTCCACGAGCTGTAATTGTAATACATGATAGTGCCTCCGTAGAAAGCGTCGCAAATTAAAAGCAATTGCACTAAGAAACTCGCGGAGTGAGACATCTGTGACTGTATTGTACACTTCGGTATCTTCCTGAACGTTGCCTGCTAAGTATGAAACGGAGTATAATAGGAAGTCTGAAATTGGTGTGTGTGTGTGTGTGTGTGTGTGTGTGTGTGTGTGTGTGTGTGTGTGTGTGTGTGTGTGTGTGTGTGTGTCACAGTGATTACGCCAAGCAACCTTCATTTACAGATCGTGTCTATACAAAAATTGAATTGTTATATTGCGGCGGTGTAAGAGTGTACTGTGGTCACAAAACAGCTGTTGTCTAGCAGGTCTTTGAAGGTGGCGGTGCACTTGTCTTTCTCGATCGGTGGCTATGTACGGTCTGTTTTGAGTTCTCGTGCGACATCCGGAGGTCTTGGACCCGGTGTCGAATTTGCTAGTCATTTTTTTTTTTTTTTCGGGAATACTTTCTTCAACCACGAACGTTGCCCCGCATATACGCATATGTATGCGCAGGGACGCCGCTGCAGCCGCATATTCTGGGCAACGGCCTGCCAAGCAGGAGGAATATACTGGCACCCTTTTTTCCAATTCGCCAAATCTCGCGCGTTCTTTGTAAAGCTCTTCTAGCTGCCACATATGACTTCCAAAGTAGATGCGGAGACTGCGCGCTTGTCCGTGCTCGCTTTCTTGCTGCTCGTGTGAGGGATCGTGTGAATGCGGCACCTCTCGTTCAGATGCGGCCTGTCCAGCAGGCGGGACCGTTGCCACGAAATACGAATAGGTGGCGAAACGTTCACGTTACCATGTCTTCCTCTCTTTTCTTTATTCGAAATCTGTGGTAGCGCAACAAGCCACGCTCCGTCCTCGCGTATTCCAGCGTTCTTGTTCTTTTCGCTCCCTGTCTCTGCTTGCGTGCGTGTGCGTGTGCGTGTGCGTGTGTGTGTGTGTGTGTGTGTGTGTGTGTGTGTGTGTGTGTGTGTGTGTGTGTGTGTGTGTGTGTGTGTTGCCGCCGACGACAGCCAGCGGCAAGAACTTCACTGCTCGCCCGCATATTGCGTTCGCCAGCCCTCGCACGAACATCGGCAAAGCAAGCAAAGAAGTCGTTCGATAACCCTGGCGCGAGGCTGACTGCCCTCGTCCATATGCACCGGTGCGGCGCGCGAACTGCGTCGCCGAAGGTCGCGCTGCATGCTCGCCTTTATAGCTCGCGTGCACGGCATCTTGTCAAGGGAAACGGCGTTTGTCGCGCGCGCGCGCTGCGTGAAAGTATGCGGTTTCCTCTCTCTTCGTCTAAAACCCGCCCTGCATGCGGGCCGTGTGCATGCGCTGTGCTTGCTCTCGTTTCCCTCTGCGCGCCGTTCCAGCTTGCGGCGCATTCTGTGTGCGTGAATGCCGCGTGTGTCCAAAGCAAGACCCCTTACCGGCACCCGGCCAGGCCGCGGTCGTATGATAGTAATACCACTGAGAGAGAGAGAGAGTGAGAGAGAGTAACGATTGCAGGGTAGCATAGCATGTCCTCGCCGTTTTACGGTTCGAGCACGATCAACGCCCCCAGCTGCCCCCGTGTCTGTGTTTGTTCCGCCGACTGTCGCCTGTCTTGCGTAGCGGCCGACTACGCTTGAAACGCGTGAACCATAAACCTTCGCGGGCGTCGTCGGAAAATAAGCGACTTGGCGTTCGATCCGCGTGTGGCCAACAGTGTGGCCCGTTCGAATCGACCCTCACGCCTTTTTTTTTTTTTTTTTTTCAAGTTGCTTTAATAGGATTCAATGGTCAGCTGTAGTGGCGTGCTCTTATCCACGTGTCCATCTCTTTCCGCGTATGGTATGGGGAGAGCAGTGTCGTTTGAAAAGTCCGCCACGAGTGCTGCAATTAGCTGAGGCCAACTTCGCAGCTGCGATAGCGGTTTTCTTTATTTAACCATATCTATCGTCAGAATCATTGTGCAGTACCTCGTCGCATACGAAAGTGCGGATAATTTTCGAAATTCCCACACCCGCTTCCGGCAATGTGTTAAATTTTGATGTCTGTTGGGCGCTATGTAGCTAACCGTTTATCAGCAAAGAACGACTACATTGCGTTCTGAAGTACTACGCATAGAGCATTTGCGCTAAATATACCAAAGGGTAGGTATATGCATTGGTGCCTGCGTGCACAGCCAGCATATGCCTGTTCAACTGCAGCATCGCCACCCGCAACAGCAGCGGCGGCTGATCTGGCGGGCACGCGGAGCTGCGCGAGCCAGTGGGGCCCTGAACTAAGGCCTCCACCCTACGAGGAAGTCACCCCATCTCATTACAAATAAATGTTCTCTCTCTCTCTCTCTCTCTCTCTCTCTCTCTCTCTCTCTCTCTCTCTCTCTCTCTCTATCTATCTATCTATCTATCTATCTATCTATCTCTCTCCCTTCAGTGATGGGCATGTGCGTGGATTCGCCTTCATTGTCGTCCTTCTGGCTTCTAACGACGTTTTTTTTTTTTATTATCATTATTATTCCTAAATTGACCGTCCGGAAGCTCATTTTTTTTTGTAGAAAATTTCCCAACGCAAAAGACGGTCGACGAAAATGCAATGCATGACGTTCGTTCAACTTGCGTTTTTGCGTCGCGGTTTTGGCGGCAAATATAAAGATTTGGTCTGTTCTCTCAGCCTAGTAATCCACATTAACCCGCTAGAGGCGTGAAAAATGAAGAGCCGTGTAAGAATGCTGTCTAAACTGATTTCCAGTATAGAGGCTTACGAAGGAGATTGTTCGCTCTACGCATGTGTATCTACATCGCCGACTGACGTGCGCATGCAATCGGAACTCGTAAACTTGTGTCCGCTTCCTGCCGAAGGACTATGCTGTTGTTTATATACGCCGCCGGAGGGGATGCGAGCGCGTCTTTGAAGGAAGGGTACATCTTCGCTCAAGCGGAAGTGAAAAGCCCGTTATTTCCGCTCTTCGTTCCCCGCGGCGCACCGTGCGCCATCTTTCTGCTTAAGGACTGCAGTCAACTCTGTCACGTTGTTTTCGACCGCAAGTCACATCCCACTGTGTACTTCTGTCGTACTTGTCTTCTAAAAGCACGTGCAACCCCCGCCCCCTTCCCCGCTCTTCTGACACGGTGGCTAGCTGGGTGGCTATGTAGTTCTGTTGCCGAGCGCGAAGTTGCGGGTTCGACTCGTTGCATTCAGTTGTAGTGCGATTCGGAAACACTCTACTTAGGCTTAAGTGCATGTTAAAAAAAAGAAGGGAAACATCTGGTCGAAATTAATCCGGAGCCCCCACCGCGTTTCTCATAGCCCTTTGTTGTTTTGGGACGTTATATATACCCCATAATTTGGCGCACTCAGGCAGGGCTGCTTTCATAAATAGCCCTAATTTGCGCGCGCAATAAATCCCCTCCTATTCAGCGCGCCACCTCTTGCGTATTGAGGCACGCCGGAGTGAATTCGGTGGGTGAGGAGGATAGCCATCCAGCAGCGTTTTCGCTCCCTCGTTCTATATTCTCTCGTTCTAGCTATAGTCGTTCGGTTATTGCCTCGATCACTCGATTATCACCTCGCTGCAGTATAGAATTCGGCTCTCCATACTCGATGAAAAGCTCGAAAGCAACGTAATACGGGCACGAAAGAGAGGCCTGGCCGGAAAATTGATACAATCGCGCGGTCGACGACGAGACAATCGCTGCTGCTCCTCCTACCTCCGTTCCTCTATTGATGCACGAGGAACGCATACCAGTTTTCACTTACGCTGCAGCGAAGGAAGTATCAGTATATAGCCGCATACGAAATCGTGCGCTTCAAGCATCTTCCCTGGCGTTATTATTCAGTTCAGTGACTACCACTTTGATCGCCAGATTCGAGCTCTGTGGTCATTGGTAACTGTATACTGTATGCATACGCTCAGTTCGTGTGTGATAGTTCTGTGCGCCGTCGGGGAATGCCGAGGGGATGGCAGAAACCAGGAGCGTGCGTGTGCGGGTTAAGCTGTCTGGCGGCCAAGTGTAGAGAGAGAGAGAGAGAGAGAGAGAGAGAGAGAGCGAAAACCACCAATGGGTAAATGCACGTACATATATATGTGGTCTTCGGCGACGTTCCGTTCTTTTTTGTGTGGTATATATATCAGCGCAGAGGGCACGGAGGCTGACCGCGCGACGGGCTCTCACGTACATATATCCTTCATCAGTATACGCCACCGTCGTGTCGAGTGAGACATTCCGCGCTCGCGTTTCTGATTGCATTGGGGGGAAGAGACCCTGGACTTGGCGCAATGCTGCACTCAACCGTCGAGGCAAGCCGCGCGGCGCTCCAGCGGCGTTTGCTCCCTTTGTTATGCGGGCTGCCGACCGACCGGCCGGCCGGTCCGTAGAGAGAGGCTCGTTCTGTTCCCGCGGACCTCCCTACGGCCTCGCAGGAGAATGTGCATGCACATAAAATAGAAAAAAAAAAGAGCCGTAGCCATAAGCGCAATCTGATAAGGGCCACGGCAGCGGAGGCTATTTTTACGGATGATCGACCGGGCGAGGCGCGCTCCGCTCGTGCCCGCCCCCTGGAAACGCTGGGCTTATTTCGGTCGAGTCCCCACTGTTTCCTCCCCTTCTTATTCTTCGCCATTCACGCCATTCGTGCGCCAATCTTTCTGTGAATGTGTGTATGTGTACGTTTGCGTGAGTGCGTGTGTGTGTGCGTGCTCTTGTGTCTTTGGTGTCTCTTTACCTCGTATCTCGGAATGCGGAATTTGATGAGGAAGAGATTGGACGACTCGCACCGCGGGCTCTTCCGATTTGTGTATACACACGCAGCCCAATTTTCGACGGGAGCAGCGTTCGTTCGTCCCGTCTCATTCCGCATATGACGAAATCTGTGAGGCGCAGTGTGGATCGTTCGTTGTCCGCGTCTTTTCGCCTCGAGAATGGCATGAGCGGATAATTTGATTGTCTGCTCGTTATTATATGCCTGGCTATCGCATTTCATACGAAATTTGTCTGGCTGTGTACGGCAAGTATTTGTAAGGCCTTGTCGTCTAAGGTTGTTTCGACATAGTGACCGCGGCCCCACTGGTCCATCTATATATTCGCATGCCCCGTTTACGTCCCCTGAAGCGTACGTATTATTTCATCTTGTACTTCAGACGTCACAGCATCTAATATAAACTTGCTCATCTTGCTGGACTTCTTTCTTCTTCTTCTTTCTTTCTTAATTTAAAAATTTACATACCTGACAGCATGGTTCTTGACGCAACCAAGTTTCACCTAAAGAGCACGTTTCTTCCAGAAACGGCGCTTTTGTGACGGGCCGGGATCGTAATCGCGCATTCCTTCATTTAAAAGTCCATTTTTACGTGAGTTCATGTTATGCTGACCTTTTACTTTATTTTGCGATGCAGTACGCGGCATTCCGGCCAACGGCTCGGCCGCAGCGCTTGTGGCGGCCGCCCGGGGCCCATTTCGCGGGGTCGTTAACTCGGAGCCGCTGTGCTGAGGCGGTGAGAAAACGTCATTCGGACGTAGAAGTGGCAACATTGCGCATAGCTGCGCCGTGTATATACACAGCGAAATAGCAGCCGGTACTTCCAACCTAAACAATTTTTCGCATGGCTGCAATATCCGTCGAAATTTAAGCGCCTGGTGTAAAGTTAACTTGCGCAGTGTTTACGACAATTTTTGCTTACTCGTCGAAATAACGCGTGCAGCTGCACATACTCTCACTACGTAAACCTTCGTCGTCGGTGAAAAATGGAAGAAAAAGTGCGAGCTTGTTTTCAGGGGCGTATTTATGGGTCAATCCAAGGGCGGCGGTGGAATCTTTCGTTGTTTTTGTTTCATTTTTGTGTGTCTACAGATAGTATTTATATATCCTATCAAATGCTGAATAGATCTACAGTATATCGTGAACCTACGTAAAACGGCATTGTATAATTATGTGCCCCCCATTAACTAATTTCGCCCTTGCTTCTTTTTCGTTCAGCTGTGCCTGGTTAAGGTGTAAGTGTTCGAATTAGCGATATTCTAGTTGTGCGAGTTTTACCTGTTATGTATACAGTTAAGTGACGTGCGTCGTGAAAACTGAGTGTTTTAAATGCTGTTTTGGCCACCGACTGTCTGTACTGCTGTATAAAGGTGAGCAGTCAACGAGACAGATCTCACTCGTGAGAAAAATGTAAAGTTGCTGAAAGGGACACTAAAGAGTAATAGTAAGTTACTCTACCCGCCGTGGTTTCTTAGTAGCTATGGCCCGCTACTAAGCCTGAGGGCGCGGGATCGAATCCCGACCGCGGCGGCCGCATTGCGATGGGGGTGTGAAATGCAAAAACGCCCGGGTACCGTGCACTGTGTGCTTGTTAGAAAACACCAGGTGGTCAAAATTAATCCGGAGTTCTTCACTGCGTTGTGCCTCATAATGAAATCGTGGTTTTGGCGCGTAAGAGCCCAGAATTTAATTTCTAAAATTACCTAAGGTACCCGCATTTTTACTTAAACGTAAAGGGAGAACAAACCTTTCGTTGTGTACCTAAGGAACACTAACGAGTAATGAGTTCAGCTAAAATTTGGAGAATAAAATTGGAGCGCTGTGTTTTTAGAGATAACCATCTAGCAAAGGCTTAAAATCAGCGACTTGTGCCATGGCACCAACGTGCCATCAGTGACGTTCCTTCCATTGCGCGTCCTTGTATACGCTCCTAAGACTGCTTGTGCAAACGTCGAAAAGCACCCGACCTTATGCAGTCTTCATCGTAAGCGTGTAGACAGCCGTGTGAGGCCTGCATGCCAACCTAACCTAACCTCGGCACACCACGGCACGTCATGCAAGCGCAACATTTCCTCCGTGATATAGAATCGCCAAAGTACATGGTGGTGTGTGTCCTTAACTTCAAAATCTCTGGAACGCTTTTGATGTTCTGTACTCTTTGCGGCCTATATGTAATTAAAAAAGAAAGCTCGCCCATCTGATAGTATGACACGGAAAGCGCTCTGCGCATGCCGGACTGAATTGCTGATCTTGCATGCGTGCGTGGAACGGGACGCACGCCAGACGACCGACGTACGAGTACGTGTGGAATGTGCGTATATGCGTTCTCCGTTACGTTGTCACGCGCCTTTGTGTGCTTGGCTCGATAACTGACGCGTCACGGGGCCATGTGCGTGCAACGTCCTCTGGCTCACTCGATGGGAGAAAGCGCAAGACAGCGTTTTACGTACGAGCCTTTCACGTCTTCTGGCACGCTTCAGTCGGCCGCACGTCACTGTCTGCGACCGAGATAAACGGTTCGGCAAACATAGGTCAACGTACCTCGGTTACACATATGCTGCAAAACTAGTTTCCATCGCATTTTTCTTGCCTCTGCAGCTGTCTTCATTGATTATGCGCGCCGCGCTATGCAGACAGCTTTAAAGGAAACATTGTGTTCATTCAGCTTGTATGACGTCTCGAAGACAGCGCCTGCCGCAAGGACGTTTTCCCGCTATTGAACAACACTTGTCCCATCGTTCACTGTCTGGTTCGCAGTTTATTCACGCGATTGAACTATACGAAGGATAACACCGATTTGAGTAGATCAAGCAATGTTGTATCGGTGACGGTCCATGGTTGAATAGGAGGCACTGTAGTTCATTTCTCTGGTAACATTATACAAAAGAACACTTCCGCTAGAATCTTAACATTTCGTCAGCGGTAGTTCTGGGCCGTCCCGCTTCCTTCCCCTTGATAAACGCTGAAAGGGCCATGGTTGGACTCTGTAGCTAACAGGAGCGGTATAGGTCGGTCTCGGCTATACCGCTAACGCGGTTGATTGGCGCAATTTCGACGTCCCCTTCGGCCAAAGTGTAGTCGTCTTTTGCTCGGCCTTCATGTCTGTCCACCATAGCCCGCTCTCGACCGCCAGCTGTGAGCACCAGGCGTGTCGTTGGTATGAACTTACGGCCCCGCGACACCGTATCGACTTTTGCTCAACTGTGTCGACTTGTAAACGGTATATATTTACAACCTTTCGCGACGCTATCGAAATAAGTTTCCGAAGGACGCTCCGTCGCAGCGTGCTCTCTCTCTCTCTCTCTCTCTCTCTCTCTCTCTCTCTCTGTACGGGGGGGGGGGAGTTCGCTGCCGAACGGCGCAATGCTCTATATCGCCGTCTGCTATCGCAGTGCGGCTCGTGTTGCGTTTGCCGTGGTATCGTCGTCGGCCACTGCGCAGTTCGGTAAAGCACGCGGGTCACGTTCGGACTCGATAAAAGAGCGGCGCCTCTGCAGCTTCCGACGGCACGCAGCGCTCGCCGGCGGCGTTTGCCCGAGCCATGCTGGAACGAAAGCATTTACCGTCGGCCGGAACCGCGTGTGCCCGCCCTCATTTGGCTGCCGCGACGGTTTGTATATGCCGCCTGTATCGGGCTTATGAGCGTTGAACACCACCGCCAATTCCCCCTGCTCCCGCAGTACATGTCCCAGAGTCCCGGTCATTCGGGTACTCTTCCTCCACTTTCTCTCCTACCGTTGTTCTTCTACTCGCTAATGGGAAAAGCGTCCCGCGTTGTTGAGTGCCCGTTTCGGTGTGGCTGCGTGGGGGACTTCCCCCGCGAACCGCAGGGCAGATTGCTTAGCACCGCACACGTACTACGTACTATATACACGTTGTTCTGCCTCTCCTCCCACGCAATTCGAGTCGCTGCGCGCTGCAAAGCCATCGTTCGGCTGTGTCAGCGCGCACCTGCGGCTTATTTTGGAGGACGCTCGTCGCGAGGCCGACGAGCAGAGTTGTGGCCCCTATATAGAGCGCTCAGAACTGCAGCTTCGACCTGTTTCCCCGGCTCGCAGCGAAAAACGTGGGCGATCGAACGTGCGAGTTTCGAGGTCTGCTGTCATTCTTGTCGACGTGTTTCGTTGTTTCACGGCACGACCGCCGGATGTTTGCTGTCTCGCGAGCTATCGCGGTGTTCGGCGGACCAAATCGAATGACGACTGTGTGTGTGTGTGTGTTTGCGGGAGCAATATACCACGCGCTAGGGTATTTGATGTACGAATGACTCGAAAGTGCTGAGCGCTGTAGTTTTCTTGCAACTTGCACCAGTTCGGCATTATTTGTTGTCGGCTGCTCAAACAGCGTGTGTGTGTGGGGGGGGTGGGGGGGGGGGGGGTCTGCTTGCGTACAGGCGTCATTTTTCTTTCGATCTGTGACCATGTGTACTCTATACTGATGCCTGCCCTGCTTGAACGCGTGTACGTCCACTAAAGGCAATTACAGAAAGTCCCTCCCCCTCCCTCCCTTCCATCTTTGGCGCTGCAATTAATTGCTAATGCGCAAAAGATTCCTCGCTACACTGACCACCAAAAGGCATTAGGTAAATCTACCAGGAGCAGCAAAGACGTATGTGCACGAATGAACGCGAAGAACAGTAACGTGGCATTCTAATGGTTTTTCGCGAGTGCGCCAATCGAATGGAGCCAAACGCAGGGGGCGTGCCCTTGCTCTTCGCGGTACGGACGGCGCGAAAGCTGTGCGCAGCAAATATACACGCGGCGGTATTATATATATATTGTATGTACGTAGCGGCGCCAGGTCGCGCGCACAGGCGTTTCCGCCGCGGCGTTATTTTTCTTCGGCTTTCCGCAGCCGGCATCTCGTAACGCACGGAAGCCGCACCAAAGCGACGGCAGCGGCTACACTTTCATATTTCTTTTTTCCCTACAGCTGTGTAGCCGGAGACTTCCCCGTCTTTCGCGGTGGCCCCTTCCTTGCATGGCTGCGCGTCCTCACTAGCGCCATTTGCGGTGCGCCTACCGGCCTTGGTGTGGGCCGTTTTGGGTTTATTATTTGTTTTTCTTTCTCGCCTTGGCTCGGACTTGCGGGGAGACCTTTTGGGGCCGTGCGAATTATTTACAGGTGCCGGAGAAAAAAAACGAGGGCTCTCCCACGAGCCTCTTGCCACCGCGTGGTGTGTGTATACATATAAATGTGAGGCGATGCGGCGACCTTGCAGTTTGCGTCGCCATTGCGAGCCCGCACTTCAGATCCAGACGTACGGCCCACTGCGTTGACTGCGCGGCCGTGGTATTCTCCTGCTGCGCGCGAGGTTGCTGGTTCCGACTCCCAAGGGCGGTTGGATGCAGCGGAATTCGAAAGCTATACATGCGTACCACGCGTCGAAGTGTTCGGCGAACGTTAAGGAATATCACGGGGTTTGAAATTGCTCCGGAGGCAATCACTGATGACGTTTCTCATAGGCTCTAATAGATGTACTGATATATGACGCCGGTCATCACTTGTCGTCATCCTTACATACCATCGGGTCACGTGCTTTATATTAGCCCTTGCGCCCACGCTTGTAGCGTGACCGAGCTTAAGGCACGGCGGGCCGTTCTCTCGGCTCATCTTAGATTCTATACATGCTATCACCGTTAAGGGGGGGGGGGGGGGGGGGGAATAGAGACAGAGAGAGAACACGCAAATTTGTGTTTTAGTGACTACACTTCTGTCGACATGAAGGGCATCTTCGTGATGCTTCCTGTACCATTCGTACGCTTGTCTTCAGATCTTTTGCATTTTTTCCCGCCTGTCGTATAGCAGCATGAAAAACCGAAAACGGTGAACGACAGGAACAGCGGAAACAACGCTGCGATTCTTAATCGAAAATGTCTATTCTTGTAGGCGTCCCTATTTGTTTTTGACATGTTACTGCACGGCCCGTGTTCGCCTCTGCCCGTATAAAGAATGCGGGAAAAAGAAGTATAATACACAAGCACTAACCCTCACATAGACATCCAGCAGCGTTATTTCGCTAACAGTGAGGGCTACAGAGACGGCTATATGATTCATTTAGCTTCATCCATTTTATTAAGTATGCCTTCATAATCTCCAGCGCCTTCGTGGCTCTTAATTTTTAATCAGTACCAACCTGCCCAGTTCATTGTAACCGTTACAGTGCGCAGTCCAGATGGCAAGCACGAAGTCAAAGCTTTGCCACTTGTCATGCGCTGCTGTGATCTGTCCCGTCAAAGGCCGCCCGTTCGTGTATGACAAACAGAGTTTTAAAACATGCGGTCTGCCGAAGCACGCGTTCGCCCGCGCCCGCTCAGTTTTGATCGAACTGTGTTCCCCCCTTGCACAGTTAGACGTCGGCGTGTTTGCTACTTACTGCTTCAGAGAGCGCGGACCAATGTTGGCCTATAAATACAGCCTCTCACTTTCGCTCTGCCGCTGCTGTTTGTAATTGTGTGTCTGCGGCCAAGACGGATGACGACCGCCTCTCGTATACGGATTGTGCGGCGGCTCGATCCGAACGGATAACGGTTACCCGTGAAGCGCATGCACCTTGGTTGCTGCTCATTTATTCGAGAGCGTGGTATAAGTTGGTGGTTCTCGGCGTTCAATTATACTCTCCCTTAAGTCCTAATCTAAATGTAATATCACCGTTCTGCCTTCGTTATAGGCCACGCTTCGCTTTCGCGCTGTCGAGTTACACAGAAGGTGGGAAATGCATCACTTTTAAGCGTGTATGTATATGGGTTGCGAGGGTCGCACGATGGATGTGGCACTGTAGCCACGCGCACGGCGGCACAAATTTCTATGGCGCCATGGCGCGGCCGTAATTGCATGTCGCATAATGTACGAGCTGTGAATCAGAAAGTCATTGCCCCCTATATTTTATTAGCCAGAATGAGGTACATAAAGGTAATTACAAATGTGGCGTACTATTCTACGTAGCATGCACTATATTTTTTTTTCATAGTCCCCGCACCGGTTCAGACCATTTGTCCCATCGCAGCACTAAATTTGCGATGCCACTGTGGTCAGTCAGCGACGCACGCGGCCTCCCCGAACGCTCATTGTCGTGCAGGTTTTCACGGCCGTTTCGCGAACTTGCAACACCACCACCTCACACTTTTTCAAAGCGAGACAGCTTTCCCCTTACGTGGGCTGCATTTCCCTGTAGATTTCGATGGGCGTTCGGCCCTTGCTCCGTAGAGAACTGATCACACTTCGTTGCTCGTACGCCGTGGACGTGTGAAGCACAACGGCCATCTTCAACAACTGACAGCAGCGCCGTGCCGCGGAGCTACCGGAAGATTAGGCCGGGCCGGTCCAGAAAAGGTCCACCGCTGGGAACGAATATGTTGACTTCGCATTTACAGCTGTAATATGGCTTAAAAAATAGGGGCAAGGACTTTCTGTTTCGCCCTCGTATCTCAATTTTTTAGGGTTGTCAATAAGTCGCAGTCGAGTATATTTCCTCCATCGGTGAGTACAAAAACTTCCGGCAAGTACAGTTATGGAACACACTTATTCCCGTATAAAACAGTTCCTATCGCTTCATATTTTTTACACACCAGCTATTGTAACGATTCCTTTCGTCATCGACTCGCATGCCGCCAACTCGCTCTTATTATGGTCGGGATGAGTAGCTATATTGTCGCGATGGACAAAAATATTAGTCCAAGGAAAAGTGCTGCAAAATGCGATCCTGGTTGTTGCTGCCACACTAGCTGTACGTTTCCATGAAAACAACGAGGTCGAGTCGAGTCATCTTGTCGGGCCGAGCGGGCTTCGGGGCGAGTTCGGTCAGCGCGCCCAAAAACGGGTGGTTTACGTCGCCCAAGCCGCTTGATAAGATGTAAACGCTGTCAGGTCTATAGCTGAGCAGCTCGTCTTGCGACTCGACCCGCGCCCGTGGAGTTTATGTAAGCGAAGCTGCTGTCGATATCGTTATCGTCGGTCATGACCACTGCAGCGCAAATAAAATCCCTTCCACTTTTATTCCACTAAAATATAGCCAACGCTATCCAGGGAGCTTCGCACGTGTCCTGTGATCGGGGAAAGCGATTGCGTTGTCTGTATGCTGCGCCCTGCTTACTCAGTGTCAGATATGTATACACTTACTCAGTGTAAGATAGAAAGAATAAATTTTATTGTAATACAGTCCCAGAGCAAAGGACATATGCCAGCCATAGAACTGCCAGTCAGCGTCCTTGCATGCGCATGAGGTATAAGCAGGGTAGTGCCATTTCTTAAAAAAAAAAACGTTCCTCCTTGCAGCCCAGGGCCATGTTTGCTGTACTTTTGATCGAGGACTCCTAACACGAAGCAGCGTCGATCCATAGATCTTTCTTTTCCTATTTTTTTCCCCATTTATTTAATCTTTTCTTTGGGTGCATCCGCACCTACTTCGTTTTGAACACACGTGTGCGCGCTCAAACCGCATGCGCATTTGCATCCGTTCCGTCGCACTATTTCCCTCGGGGCCCACGGGACACCGCTCTCCCACTCCTCCCTTCCGTTTCTCAGCGGCATACCTGCTCTCCCCAAACTGTCATTTTGCATTCCGTTCCTCGTCACCAACTTTCAAAACAAACAAAAGGAAGGCGGCAGGGCGTCGGCGTCGCGCACTTGCGCGCGCCGCTGATTGGGAATTCTAAACGCGCACTGCGCGTCTGCTGCGACGCTGTCAAAGCTAGTCGGAGCGAAGGTCGCGCTGCGCTCTGCACCGCAGCCGGCGGCGGCGACTCCGTGCACGCCTCGTACGGCAGCGGCGCCGAAGTCTCACAGAATAGGCTCCGCGATCGCTTACTGGCGCCGTCAATCACGGAGGCAACGTTGGAGCAGCGACGCTGCTCGCCGCGCGCTCGTTGCGCTAGCCGCTCGCGCCGCCGCCACCGCGTCCGCGCACGCCTCCAGCGCTCGCACTGCTAGCCGGCCAGAGCCGTCGAGTGCGCCGAGCCACGAAGAACGCGCGACGGTCTGTAGTCCCTGTGGTCAATGTAGTCCTCCTCTGCCCCGTGCTCCGGAGGTGTCCTCAGGGAACTGTGTGCTGGGAGGCCCCTGCCTCCCGCTGTCGGATACGGGATCATCATCCTCCTCCCCCGCATCGTCGTTATCCTCGTCTTCGTCCTCCTCGAAGGTTTCGCCGTGCGCGGCCCCGACGCGGACGGGGTCGCACGTGCCGGCCGACCTCGAGTGGGTGGTGGTGTTACGCGGTGAGTGCGTGGTCCTTGTTTGCGAAACGTGTGAAGCCGCTGCCGCTGGGCAGAGCCACCCTGTGGTCCGACCCGCTTTTCTGTCAACATATTACGCGCGCCCTCTGCGCAGTTCTGCTACGCTTGTATATAAATGGAGCTGTTTGTCTCGAAAGCGCGCGTGCTTGATCCGCATTCGAATAGATCGAGTGGCGCGGCTTCCTTTTTTTTCCCCGTGTTTTTTTTTTTTTCATTGTTGTACGTTCTCTGTGTTCTGATGTTTTGGTTCGCTTTCGATGCGTTATTCACCTTGCCGTGTAGGAGGTTGCGTAGATTTGAATAAGCGTAAACAGCTAATTACGATTTATGCTGTTACGAGTGCACTTCTACCCTGACTTTCCCGTGCTGCTAATCGTTGTTCTGCCTCGTCGTCGTCGTCGTCAAACTTCGTCCGAGACACGACTACCAAGACTGCGGCAATAGAGGACAGAACTCCACCACGAAGATGCCAGTTCTGTTTCACAACATGCGACTAGCATTTGTAATATTACGGCTAACACGTAACATCTCCTTGGAGTGAGGGGCAAGGTGTTGGGGGAGGGTAGGTGGGGGAGGGGCCTGGTACAGCCGAAACCATATCGTCTATATGTTGCCACTGCCGTCCACTCCCGACATGTTCTTCCTTTTTTTTTTTTTTTTACTGTGCTATACGTGACACGTAGTTTTGATGCAACTCCCGCGCAACATATGTTAATTCGGCCAATTCAGAGACCGCGGGAACTGTTTCTTATTGCCAGTGCGGCACATTGCTCGGCGGCGATCCTTGGTTTCTCAGAACGGTGGCATTCAGATGCAAACTTGTCGCATCGGGCTGTTCGGAATCTTCGTAATTTTTTTCCCCCTTTTAGAACTGGCCCTGAATTAGAATGTGTTGACGCTTTTCTTCGCAGAAGGAGATATACGACGCAGAGCCGGACACCGGTACCATCATGCATGAAGGGGCTGCGCGGTATATTACTTCTCTAGTTTCTTAACGAACTTCTCCTGTCAGTTCATTCCGCTAGCGTGCTCTTTCGACTTGCTTGCTGTACAGACACGTTTGACGTCACGCTGTGCTGGCCCTTCAGGATCTGTGGCAGCGTTTCGCTTTGCCAGGTTGTGCTACATAGAGCCTTAATTGAGGGCGGGCTTACAAAATGTGGACTTGTATGCAGGAACTACGAGAGAATAAGTAATCAGCCGGCGTCTCAAACCGGTACCACCGTTCCGAGAATATAACTTTTGTTAAAACCCCCTAAACAGGAAATGAACCGGTTTATAACGACAAGGTCTTGTTTTCAAAACTCTGTTCTCGTGTATTGGCGGCGTCTGATTGCATAGCGGGAAATGAAAGCGATTTTTCTTTTCGTTTCTTATTCTTTGAATTTTGCTTCGAACTGCCGTCAAGTCTGCCGCTGCAGCAGGTCGTTTATGTAACGTCACGTATTTCGTTTTACTTGCGCGCATTTCGTACGCTTATGTGCGCTAAAATTTTCTAATTTCTAGGTTGAGCCCCTGATTTCTTTACATATCAAAGCACTCCTTGTTTGTCTGTTAACAATTACTTGCACGAGCATTTGCAGCAAGGAGATAATGGTAATGTAATGAAGTTGACGCTGGCAGCCGTCTTTCCTTTCGACTCCTTTTCTGAATTATCAAGCCTCCGCACTAGCGGCAACGCTGACCTTTTTTTGCTATCGCAAAGTGTAACTTATCAATCTAGCTTACCGTAATAGTATGCCTCTTCACTGTACAATCGAGACAAAGACGTATGCCTTGTCAAGATGCAGGCACCGCACTGAGGCGTCCCCATCCTTTGTTCTACTATGTTTCTTACCGCTGTACAGTAACGCCACCTATGAAGACTGTTAGGATTGGGGGCTCAATCCCATCGCTCGTACTCAGTTGTCAAGATTGGAGTCGGGCATGAATTAGGAGGTAGCTGGCCCATGCCGTCGTCCAACTTATCCACGCTGAGGACGTTGTTGAAGGGAAGAACTGCTTCTCATCGAGAACGAAGAATATGGGTTTATTCACAGTATCTACATAAGGATGTTGCAGTTCATCAGTCTAGCATGACTGCGAGAGAAAGAGCACTGAGCCGCCGCACAACAGCGGTTTATAAACACTCGATCCTCCCTCGATCCCAAAGTAAGGGAAACGGCCGACCAGTCATCGCAAACGAGTCGCCTCTCTGCGGGACGGCTTACACACACACACGTCCTTGCGCGAGGTTCACGGTCCCCAACCGAGGCCAAACGGACTTCGTAGAACTCGGGGCTTGTGTCGGGAAAGGTGCCTTTTATTCCCCGAGCTGACCCCCGCAGCGTGGCCTGGTGCCCATTGTCTTGCGTCTTGGACGGCGCGTGGGAAGGGGTCTCGAACTACGTTCCCTCGGGGACTGCGTCGTTCACAGCTGACCAGGTTGGCGGTGGCGGGTTCAGGCACAAAGCCTGCTTCGTCGCACTCATCTTGGCTCCAGCGACGAAGAGTTGAGGACGCGCGTATTGTTCTTCACACACAGTCGACTTAGTGACGCCGTGGCTAGAGGTTTGCGGTGGCGTTCCAGGAAAGTTGCCGCCGCTGTCGCAACTGGCTGGCAAAACTTGCACTTCAGCTGGCCGTTCTTAACAAGACACATTGGCGTTGTTCCGGCCGCACATGACACGAATCTTGTGCTTGCGATTTGGTTGAAGGGATACTAGGGAACGACAGTATAAATCAGCTTATGCCGACAAAGTATTCTTTCAAAACCCTAGTTGTCTTGGTTAATTTCGCGGTAAGGTGTCGATTACTAGAAGAGAAAATGGTCAGTTCCCTTTTTTCCGGATATCGCGGGCCGTAGTTCCAGCGCCTGTACGTCAGTGGGGCTTCGCGGGTTTCAAGCTATTTGTATTTTCTTTCGTATTTAGGCCGTTGTGGCCCGGTAAAGGCTCGCGAAACTTGGTAAGTTCAGCCTTTTCCTCTCTTAGAATACGACGCAGTCTAACCTTTCCCGAACAAAAAACAAGATACTAGGCCCGAGCATACGCGCAATATCTCTGGCGTCGCTACCAGTCTATCTTCTTGGCATCTTTTCTTTCTCGGCAAGCTTTTTCACGGTAACAGGGGTTTATATTGATATTGTAGAAAGGCAGTATACAAATACAGCGCTCAAGTTATGTTTCTCTTCAGTGTCCCTTGAAATTTTGTGAAAGTGTTCTGAGCGTATATATGTCCTCGTTGTCTTTCTTTGTGTTTTTCTGCGCACAGGTTCATTCGATTAATTTGACAATGACACTGAGAGATGTAGAAAAGTTTAACAATCCCAAAATTGCAAAAAAAAAAACAAAAAAACTGCGTCTGGGCTCCCCTTTAAAACATCCGACTTCCGTCTGTGTACTCGAAGGCCGGTATGCTGCCCAGTGTATAATTCAGTCAGATCCTCTCTGTTCCCTTTGCCCTTTCTATAGCACTGCGATGCATTGTTTCTGTGTGCTTGATCCGTAGAAGCTGTGCCTTATGGGGCGCAGACTTTAAGGCGTGGGAATATGCGCACGCGGTCTGCTCGCCCCTGAGTCATCTCATCCGGTGTAGCGAACGCGGTCGTTTTCCGTGACTTCACTCGCTAACTCGGAAACGAGCGACTGGTTAGAGAGTTCTCTCTGTAAGTGTAACTTGCATGTTTAAATGCGGTGTTCCTGCTTTGTAGGGCGAAATTTTTTTTTTTCTAGGTACAATGTGGTTATAGAGCGAGTCATGAAATCACCGTACTAAGTGGAATCGAACCATTTCCTTCTCCCGCCACCACTCCCCGATTTTTTTATGATTTTACAATCATAGGCAAATTAACGGCAACAAACTACATAATGTAACGAGCTTAGCTTCTGAGCGCGCTTTCCTGCTTTGAAGGTTTGCTGTTTATATTTTTTTCATAAACATGTATGGAAGTAGATTAAGAAAGAAAAAAATGAATTAGCAGCTTGACAAAGCTCTGATCCCTGTGCAATTGTTACACGGATAGAAGCAATATTTTCTTTAAAGAAAAAAAAAGGGGGGGGGGGGGTTCCATAGTGCTCAAATTGCCATTAACGCTTTAACATCTGAAACCTCACGACATCTTGTGTGCTCGAGATGGCAATATCGCAGTTTTTCGCGAGGTTGTGAACAACGGTTAAGTGGGCGTGCTCCACATTTTATTGAATTCGTGTCGTTTTCGTGCTAATATACCACCGGAATTATCATTACTTTATTTTTTTTTTTACCTTGAACGTATTTGCTCTTCCGCAGATGGGTAGCCTTATTTTTGTACTTACGGAATCATTACGAAAAGCCTGCGTTACCCGCACTTATCTGTTTGTTGTTGTCGACGCTTCCGAAGTTGCCAGCTGGCCTATACCCGCGTGAAGCTCTCATGCATGAACACGAATTCGTTTTTCGCTTGTGGCGTTCGCTGTGGGCCTTGGGAAGCCAGCCGCAAACTTAGATTAAGCTCGCGTAACGTGCACACGTGACTTCAGTCGACAGGCATTACTGCTTGCTCTGCACTCCTCAAGGTTATCGCACTGAATGTACAGGTAAGTCCATTGTTCAAAGGAACGCACATTACTCGAGCATGAGCAAATTTATCTCTGCGCTATGTATGGAAAGGTAGAGCTGAAGATTCCGCTGAAGATTGCGCTGGCTCTTCTTCATCTGTACAGAAAAGGTCAAAAGTTTACGGAGTACGGTTTCCCTGAAAAATTCCAACGGCAGCGCGTCTAGACTCATTTAAATACTTCTCCCTTTGTCCCGCGTACTGTAGACATTTGAACCTTGCCTGTGTCTGTATATACTGCATCGACAGCACTTCTACTAGTACCAGCAAGTGCGGCACCTGAAAGATGTACTTGGACCGTGCAGCATGTAGTAACGCTACACTATAGGGCGGTTGGTCATGCCACTCTGTACGAAGGCGCTTCGTTCTTTGAGACACTGGTCTCAGTGTTACGTGCTCAGTGCTTATGTCATGTCTCATTTTTCCTATCTCGAGTAGCACGCTAGGAGTTCCGCAAGATACTCATTCAGATCCGTTGTTGTGCTGCATACTTATTAACTGAGGCTGGTTAGAACGCCGCAGAGCTTTCGCCACCGCAGGAAAGCGTCGTCTCACAGCGTGTTTACGGGATGCTCGTCTGTGGCGTATTGTGCCTTCTCTGACCCCGTCTTGCTCTCTCTTACGACACACTTACGTACGCTGAACGCGTCGTAACAAGCCCTCCACCTGTATTCTTGAATTCATCGCATCATTGTCGGCATTGTATGCCTGGCGTTGCATCGGATGCATAGTCCGTAGTCAGGATCAGTTCAAACGTCGGCATCATCCACTCGATATTGCGCGGGCGACAGATTCATATTATTTAACGTAACGTCCAAAAGACAACATGCACGAAAAGCAGAAACGGATACACTGGCAGCACTGTAGTCTCTCTCTCTCTCTCTCTCTCTCTCTCTCTCTCTCTCTCTCTCTCTCTCTCTCTGTTGTTGTTCGTACAGGCGGAGAACGCAGGCTCGTAATTTCTTGTTCGGATGCCTTGAATGTGCTAACCCACTGCGTGTTCCTTCCAAAACTTTCGATATCGACTCCTCACAGCTCGCGCTTGTTAACTAAACCACGATAGATGTGTCCTAATTCTTCGGGTCTAATTCTTATAGCGGTTGTACTATTTAATAAATGAAGCCGTCCACCAACTATATACCTCGGTTGCCAGTTCTTATGCCGATAGCTCCCTGCCCCCGTACGCGGCTGCCGCACTTCAACGGCCCTCCTCTCTAGAAGATGGGTGCTCACGCATCTGCTTACGCTCCCTGCGCGCCTTGAAATATCGGTGATGTACATACTGTATACACTCTCGTCCTAGTGTATAATCCGACTCCTCCGCTGTGCACAAACTGTTCGCGCTGTCTGCCTGCCTGCTTGCCTGGCGGTCATGTATAACTTCCTCGCCCGGACTCCCGTATACGTACGCGCGCGCATGCTTAAATAGGAAGGAAGGGAGCCCGATAGGAGGGCGTTGTCGGCTTGGCTTATACGCGGTAGGAAAGCGCGCGCGCGAGCGTGGGGCGCATATCTAAAAGCGCACGGGGCACAATTATGGATATGCGAACGGGGGTGCCTCCGCCGCAGACTGCTGTTCCGGTCGCCTCAATTTCTCCTGACCGCCGCCTTGAACGTTCGCTCAGTCGTCGGCGGGCCGCTGCAGGGGTGATCAAACCCGGCCGAGCAGCGCCCATGCACCGAAGAGGAAGGATGTGCGCTGCGAACGACTGCATGCAGGCGGTGGCTTCTGCTCTGCGCACAAGTTCGGTGCTCTACTGCGTAGCGTGTACGCTTATTAGCGGCGCGCACTTACGCACGCACGATGTGGGCGTATAGCAGACCGATTGCTTTCGGCCTCATTAATCGATCCGTCATTCGCACCCCGGGCACCCGGCCGTGCGTCGACGATTCCGTGCGGTCGCGCGTATTGCTCGGCCCGTCGAATGTTCGCTGTTCTGTGTCTGTTTGTTTCTATATATATATATATATATATATATATATATATATATATATATATATATATATATATATATATATATATATATATATATATATATATATAATTACTGTTCTCTTTTGCTGCCTTTTCTCTGAGTCTCGTGGAAAACAGAGGGACGGAGAATATATGTAAAAGAGATTAAGGGATATATTGTTAATCTTTGCGCTGTTTCCTAATGAAGTGGCCGGCCCTGCGATTCATTTCACAGCGTGTCTGAAACTGATGACGTACATTAACGGAAGAGTTTGAACTTGAGATTTCTCGATCGTTCTGCCGCATACTTAGTTTCTGCCGACCTTGTGTGTGGTGTTCGAGAGAGCGCACCACACCTCTGTAGCCGGTGCAGCGTTCCGAGTTTGTTTTTAAATTACGCGACGTGGAGAGTGGCCTTTGTGTGAGCTGCTGTTCCGGGTGCGGTATGTAGCTCAGTTCGTTCAATCAATCAATCAATCAATCAATCAATCAATCAATCAATCAATCAATCAATCAACCAATCAATCAATCAACCAATCAATCAATCAATCAATCAATCAATGTTTGCATTGCCATGTTTGCCAGTAAAGGTGAATAGCACTCGGCACACGCCCGCAACGCATGCGTGCAGCGCTCTGCCGATATTTTCCCTCACCGGGCAGCACTGATGTCTTGCATCTAGCCCACCTTCCTATAGAGTGAATGAATTATCGAACGTGCCTAAGCGTGTGTCGTGGTCCTGAACTATATACATACAGGGTGTCCCAGCCAACTTGGACGAAGATTTTAAAAATACCCAAGAGCTCTAGAGAAATCGTACCGACTGCATAGTAGCCGTAGTCGTATGTACTTACGGCCAGTATTCTTTTCATCACGAAGTATTAGCCTAATTAATTAATTTCAATTTGTGAACTCTTTAATTATTGCTTCAATCGCAAACATATTAATTACGAAGTTGTTGGGCTCCTCAAATACCCACCGAATCAAATATTTGGTTAGTGCTCAGCTTTGCCTCGTTGGTTTTTCCGAGAAAAAACAAAAGCGCGCGAAACATCCAAAGTACGAAATAGGCGCTCGCGCGCCGCTACTCAAGCGCTCCCAAGCGAATAGCCACGGATACACGGCTTTACTAGCGGCGGCAGCTCGATACGGGGCTTCACGCTGTGCGATGCTCGCGACATCAAGAGAACGCGCCGCGGACGCATTGATAAGCGTAGCGGACCCTTCCTTGTACGGTGTAGCGATGAGAGAATGCAGCCGTATATATTTCAATGGTTGCTTGAGTAGCGGCGTGCGAGTGTGCATCTATTTCGTATTTGGCGTATTTCGCGGGCTTTTGTTCTCGAAAAAAAAAAAAAAACGGGACCAGTTCAGCACGAAATAAATGCTTGATTGGGAGGTTATTTAAGGTGCCCTACAACTTTGCAATTGATATGTTTGCGATTCGAGAAATAATTTGAAAGTTCACTAATTAAAAGTGATTAAGTAATACTTCGTGGTGAAAAACATGCTGGTCGTAAATACATGTGACTACGCCTACTATGCACTCGGTACGATTTCTCTAGAGCTTTTTGGTATCTTAAAAATCTTGGTCCAAGTTAGCTGGGGCACCCTGTATATACTATCAATTTAACAGCCAAGAACTCTCCGTCGCAATCTTGCTTTCAGAGGTCGGCACCAACCTTAGCAATGTCCTGCAGGATATTTACCCGTTTGCTTACAGATCTTCGAAGCGAAAACACGTGCGTGAGACACACCCAGCCGCGCGTGCGCGTTGCTGGGTGCTGCGTACGTGTTTTTGCTCTTCGTCGGTTTGTCAGGCCCGCGTGGCGATTGCACGAGAGAAGATTCGCGTGGAATTTTAATTGGAAAAAAGCAGAGGTGTGGCCCTCGCGATGACCATGTCGCATGCGCATGTCAGTCGGTCGGTCGGCCACGCGGCTCATGTCAATCCTCCGTTCGGGCACCGGCCTTGAGTTTTGCCCCGGAATGCCGCGTCACGCACTCGCAGGCGGCGGTGTACAGCTGTCCTGTCGTTCCGCGAACCTCTGGGTTTCGAACGCCACTCGCTTTGTACGGGGAGCAGCCAACCCTTACAAAAGCTTTTATAGAAAGTCTGTAGACAGTCTATAGAGTGTCATAGACTGTCTGTAGACACTCTATAAAAAAATTTGTAAGGGAAGGGTGACACGCTGTATCCAAACCGACCGACGGCGACCGGTCGCATTACACGCACCGCGATGGAACCTCGATGGAATAAGTTGCGGCGCTGAAGTTAGGATTGTTTATCTGCTGCTGTTCGCGCTATATACACTAGTGATCGTTTCTTTCATGACAGTTCATTTTCCCCCTTTCTCCTTGATCTAACCACGTGTGAGGTTCCTTAAATATCGCTACTCGCCCTGCCGTTTACGGCCCGTTAGTCCTGCGTTTGCAGCTGTAAATTCAGCCTTTCGACGCTTACATGGTCGCGTGAAGTCACCAAGCGATCTCGGAGGCCACGAGAAGGACATTGTACAAGTTTGCTGACTCACTGCTGGCGGCGCGCATGTGTATGGCTTATTCAAGACATCAAATTCACTTCTTTTCAGATAATACCCCGTCAGTGTGTGTGCAGAAGCACTATCAAAACGTTCAATATAGTGTAGTATCCATGACCAGTTTAACAAGGTGTACAATTAACCCAGATGGCCGATTCTTTAGTGTTTTAGCTTGGGAACGATATAGAGTTTATTACGATCTCTGAGTACACGCTTATGTACCGCGTGCGTATCTAGTTAAGCAGTATATAGTGTAAACAACGCATCACTTAAGCATGCTTCTCTCATCTGTATGTGGACGTTCTGCTGATATATCCCGAATAACGGATGGCAGCAGTAACGTTCGACTGCGGCCCGCATATATCGTATCGTATCGTATCTTTATCTCCCCCCCCCCCCCCCCCCCCCCCCCCCAAATCAAGCCTCGTTGTTTGAGCGTTCAATCTCAAGGCACACGCAAATCATATCTGCGCATATATAGGAATCGATACGCGGTTCACTTCCTGGAAAATAGTATATAAGAATAAAGCCTTGGATGGATAGAGCTACGGGGCCACCAATTCCATCCTGCGGAGCGTTTCGCGTTCCACTCAATGCTGCCTCGAGGGAAAGGCTAGCCGGCAGTGATAGAGCACGCAGGGCGCCTTTTCGAATGTAGTGCGCAAAAGCTGCTCGATTCCTCTCGCTCCTGCGGTGGCTTTGGCGTTCCAAGCTGTGCGCTACCGCTTTCGTTTCTTAGCAAGAAGAAAGAAAAAAAAAGCGAAACAGAGTTCGATTCCTCGTGGAACGTGGCCGGACAATGGCTTCGGGCGGTGGCCGAGAGAATGCGGTCGGCAACGCCGTCGCCCGCTGCTCGTTGCTCTCTGCTGTCAAGGTTGCAGCGTGTTCTTTCCCTCTGCGCACGCCACTCGCATGCCGAGCATGTAGCAGTGGATTCCCGCGCTAACCAGCTGTCTCAAAACAAAAGAAAAAAGAGCGTGAGCGAGAGAAAAAGGAAAGTTTAGAAAGCAAACACCAATGGTGCGAAGTTTTGAAAACTATTGGATATTTTGGGTTTCGGTATACCGCCATCTCCAAACGTAGGAGCGCGAGGTGTGACGTCACGAACTTGCAGCGGCGCTAATGTCAGTCACTCTAGGAAAGCAAGGTAGCTGGAATGTACTCGAAGCAGTTGCGCATGTTTACGACATTACTAACATGACGCCAGCTTTATTTTTTCTCCTTCAAAAGACGAGGGAAATGCTTTTGGTGAAGTTGTCGTTTCCGCTAACGAAGGAAATTATTCAGAACTGCAAATAGGGAAAGAGGGGAGCAGGAAGTTTGTGATGAGCACATTTTTCCAGCTCCCTCGGCACCGCCACTTCGACGCTCTATAACGAAGCTTCGCGCACCTGGTCTATTTCGCTCTTACAATCTGCCAAGAGGGCGCTACGGGTTTGAATACGCTTTGAAATTAGCAGTGTGATTGGCGGCGCCTTTTCGATATCTCGGTAATCGCCTGCTTAGACGCGCTGTACGGGGGAAAGGGACACGAGACGAAGGCGACACAAGATGAAACTGAACTAGCAGAGCTTTTATTCTGATACACGTCTCGGTGAATAGAGCTGATATCGCATTGTGGCAAATCAGCAAGCCCGACGCAGTGTCACTTCTGTGTTAGCGTAATTCGCGTCATACATGTAGTAAGTGAGATATCGTGCATTTGTTGTGATGAGCGCGCGACCTTTGAACAGTAACCATGCTTTGTGCCAGGAGGGTTTATTTTTTTTTTTCGCAGGTTACTGCAACAGCGCACCTAAACAGTCGAAATTTTTTTGTTGCACCTTTATGGGTCCTTTGTTTTCGCTGTAACTCATGCATGTTACCGGGGAAATTAAGTTCGTTTGGCGACTTCTTGGTGGCAAGTAAACAGGACTGCTGTGACAGACGACACGAAAACAGCATGGAATAAATTTTCACAACTATCGGCGTCAAACTATTTGTTGCGCACCGTGCAGGTGGCCAGCATTAACCTTCCTGAACTTCGCCTCTCAGTCAATAAACGTTTATTCTCTCGCTTCTGTCGTCGCAGATGTAGTTTGAGCTCGCTTTCGCATGTACCATAATTTTTCTACTCTTAATCTCCTCTGGGTTAAAAGATTTAAAAAACACCACTATGTTTATTCTTCTGAGCGGCGTGCGTTAAAGAACTGCAATGCGTCATGTTACATTCGTCAAGAACTTGCGCATTGTGGTGGAAAGTTTGCGCCGTCGCTGCGCTCTGTTAGACTCTCTCTCTCTCTCTCTTTCTCTCCTGTGGTGGCGCTGTGAAAGGATGTAGCCGCGCTAGCGCGAATGGTTCGGTTGGCGCGTGTGTCTGACAGGTCCAGTTTCTTTGTTGGTTCAACTTCAAACAGGTTCAAACTTTGTTGCGGTACGCCATAGCTTAACTCGGTCGCTGAGGTCGTGGAAGCGCCAGTAAGTTGTTTTCGTTGTCTTTAGCTGCACCAAACTTTTAAAATTGGAAAAATATAAATCACGGTAGCGTTATGTTTACCATTCGAGTGTACGGATTGGCAGCCTCTAGGTACAGATCAATTTCCGCAATTACATGCGTAATTAGCGATGTTACGGTAATTAACTTTCTAATTATCCGCGACAGGTGGCTACAGCAAATGAGTACTTTGGGGCCCGTCCTCGACACTACCTATCCCAACGATTAAATTTTGAATAGCGGATTTTATGTGGGAGCTACGCGAACAATTAGTTCCCCTTGGCAGGCTCCTTGAAACCCAAACTGGCTGGAAAAAGGGCGTTTGTGTCGTTGATTACCCACGTAATTGCAGAAATTGATCTGTATCTAGAGGCTGTCAATCCGCACACTTCAACGGTAAACATAACGTTACCGTGATTTGTATTTCTCTCACTTTAAAAGTTTCGCGCAGCTAAAAAAGCCCTGTATAAATCGCTCAGGGTCTTGCTTTGCATTTTTAACAAGACACACAAAGTATCAACAAGCACAAAACAAAAGTAACGAACGCCCACGTATTTCGCCCCATACTTCGAGAAGTATCTTGACACTGGTGTCATCTTGGATTCATATCAAGTGAACACGTGTTGCAAACTCACCGGCTACAGTTCGTAAATTGCACTATGTGCCGTGAAGTAACTTATCAATAAAAATTTAATTAGTAAAATTTTGTTAATTAGTTCAATGTTTGTTTCGTATTCTCGCGCTAGTAATATCCTCCTCATCGAGTAATCGAGCTCAAGGACCTGAATTCTGCCATCTGCCACAGGCGATTTTTTTTATTTCGGAAAACAAAAATTATCACCCCGTATTCTTAACGGACATCGTATACTGTCGATTACCAACGCCCTCTACATTATAGTTAAAACACAGGCTTAACGCATTGTTTTGGTTATAATATAGCATCTAGGCCTCAATTCAACCACCGATCGCGAATCGTGCAATAAGGTGCACGGCCAACGGCGCATTGCGAGAACTGCATGCAAACAGCCGAGCAGCAAGCGACCGACCGTTATAACGCTGTCTCGACCCCGTGGGCAATGCTTTGCGCGTGTATTATATGCTACATAGGCTCGCCGGCGTTGCAAATCTGGCTTTCGCGCCGACCAAGGTCGAATAAAAGTCGCTGGTGTGCCGCCTTTTGGCGGACCCAGCCGTAAATATCGGCCAGCGAGAAGCACGTTGGAAGGCGGCGAATGTCTCACTCGGCCGTGTCAACCTCCCAATTTCGCACGACTGCGAGCGCGTGCATGATTGCCGTTTGTCCCGTGCGAGGACACGCGATGAAAGGATCGGGCTGCGGCCCACCTGCTGCTGGGTGGGCCTGCGGCGCGCCTTTGGGAGCAAATTGCCGGGTGCGCGAGTTCGCTATGTAGCACTGCTGCGTATATGCATTTGCCCTGCCGAAGTCACTCGGCCATTGTAAAACTTACAGCGGTTCTTTTTTTTTTTTTTTTTTTGCGCTCTTGGCTGCATGCGTTGACGTTGTGGTACCCAGAGACGGGGATGTGTGAGTGCAGATCACTGGCCATTCCGAGCGAATGTGCGCGCGCGCTTGAGAGCTATAGGTCCGATTTCTATACCGCCCTTGCTGTGTTGCGGTTTGTCCCGTTCGCTCAGCGCGTTGTGCCTTTTCTTGTGGCGTTACTTCTCTGCAACACCAAGCTCGCTAAAGCTGGCGCGCCGCTGCACACGGTTCGTTTGCGTTTTCATTTTGAAGAGATCAAATTGTCACTGAGCTATCAAATAGCATTCGTGCTTTCTTCGCGGCTACCAGTCCCGAGGAAAAGGAAAGACGGAAGACGTGTACGTGGCAAAAAAAAAAAGAAAAAGAACAGCGTATTAGTAACCCCGGCGTGCACGCAGGATGTATATGTATATCGCTGCATCACTCGGCATCGTTGCTCTCATCGAAATTCGAAAGACGCGTGGTTCGAGGCGTAAATAAAAGAGGAAAGAACCATGTGTGGCTCGCAAACCCTGCATATATCTTTGTTATTGGGTAAAAATTTAAAGAAAAACCAAATTTCCCATCAAAAAGAAGCTATATATATATATATATATATATATATATATATATATATATATATATATATATATATATATATATATATATATATATATATATATAGTGGCTTAGCATCTGTCCGAATATAACCATCTGCGGGAATCTCATGTCCAACGGGAAAGCCGTGGCAGAAAACAAATTCATAATACCTACCGCATTGCTCGCGGATTTAATTAGCTTTTCTCGCGCAGTGGCTACATAAGTGCGCGAAGGTATTGCCTCTTCCCGGAAGTTTGCTCACGCTACACCACCACCCGTCCCCCTGCAGCTAGTGCACTCCCTGCACGCCACTTCACTCCAGAGGCCGCCGCATGTACCGCTCGCGTGCGCATGTGCGCACCCACACCGGGCTCCCCTTGGCGCGTCAACCCCCTCCGCCCCCCCCCCCCCCCCTTCCGACAGGCACGGGGAGCGGCGTATTGAGTGGCCGCAGGGCGGAATCGCACGATTTGGGTGAGTTCGTGACTGGCGACTTGGCCCGGCGTGGCCCTGCGGTCCATTTGGCGAGCGCCGTGAGCCGCGTGGTAGTAGCAAAGCAAGCGCGGACTGCTGTTTCTCCTCTTTTTGGCTGCGCCTGCGTTGTACAGCCACCGTCGCCGGTACCTTGACCCCTGCGCGCTCGTGCGGTTGGTCGTCGTCTGGGGGAAGCCTTGCGCTTCTTGACCGTATGCGCGCCAGCCTGTACACGCGTAACCCGTGTAACGACCGCGTGCGACATACCGGAATGTACAGTCCCCCCCCCCCCCCTCCTCCTGTCTGTGCGAAGGGCTTTCGGTAGACCCTTCGCGCATTCTTATGACCGAGACTCGGACAACAACCGCTGACTGAAATGCTAGTGATATGCAGCGCGCCCTGGTGCGGAACACCTTTGACCCGTTTACGGGGTACGGTTGCGGGAAGATTCCTCTGTCACCACCCATCAGGGTTGGGTAAATGTGGGTGTTAACTTGCGCTTGTGAATGCGACCTGGTTTGTCGCGCGTCATCGCTCAGGCAAGGTTCGGTGCTGAGGAAGGAGTTGAGGAAGTCTGAAAATGAACCCCCCCCCACGCTCTTCGTCTCTCGTACGCCCTTGCACGGTTGCGCAGTCGCCTCTGCAGGCAGAGTTGCTCCCCTTCGCAGGGGTGACCCTGGCGTCCCTCCGTTACATTCTGCGGCGCTACTCATCCTCTCAGCACTACGCCGCGGCGCTCCGAAGGCCGCTAGATAATCCGCTAACCTGGCGCACGTAACACTCGGGGCCGGCCGGCCGACGCCGGAAGCGTGTGGCGTCGCTCGACCGCCCGTGCATTGTTCCCGTTCGAGTAGGGGTCGGTTGGCGGCGTCGGATAGCGTCGAATTCCATTCCTTCCCGCGCGCACGCCGCTCGCGATTGTGCGAGTAGAGCAGCGATGAGACTCGGCTCTGCGCTAGCATGTGGCTCGCTTGCGTGGTCGTTCGGCGTGTTGTTGACGGGCCCAACGCGGCGGCTGTGTCCGGTAGGAGGGGGGGGGGGGGGTGCTCGCGAAGAGCGTCGTCGCGTTTTGATAGCGGAAGACGCGAGGGACACACGTGTTGATGGGCTTGTAGTGGAGGCGCCGCCGGGCCATCAAATCGCGTCCTGCTTACGGGGTAGTCGCCGCACCATTTAGCTGACGACACGCGTCCTGCTTGCCGCTCGAGCGGCCCTATTATTTCGCTCTCTAAACTTGCCCCCGTCGAGATTTCGGGACCAGGGACGCTAGCATCTTTGTGGCTTTTCGATCGGACACCTCCTCTGTGCAACTTTCTGGGAAGACTCTGCTTCGTGCCATTTGAACGAAAAGACTCGGCTAACTTGGGTACTCTGCAAAATTAACGCAAGTGCTCGCACTACCGACAGAGCGAAAAAAAAAAAAAAATAGGGGGAAGGGGCCAAGTCAGAGAGCGCTGAAGACCTCCTCAGTTCTGTCTCTTCTTTCTGCACATACCCGATGCCTTCTTTTGTGCTGTTGTCAGATGGGAAGAGGTGCCGCGTCGCAGAGCTTACATGTACTAAACCCAGTATCATTCGGCACATCCCATTGCTCAGTGTTCTGTCTGTTACCTACAAGAATTACTGGACGGAAATCTGGCGCTAGCTTTGTCTGCGGGGAACTGCAAGTTTGGTGGTTTAGTCAGCGTAGTAATTGGTAGTATACGGATTCGTGACAATGTCATTCTTCGGCCCTCAAACGGCTTTGTGATTTTGCAAGCGGATATCGGTGATGTCCGAAACTTGGCGATCATGACGTTTGCAGTACACGAAAGCATGGCCTTCGAGGTTTGTTTCTGTTACTCCAAGGTAGCCGTCTCTGGGAGTGCGATTTGGACAACGCCCTTTTTCAGCGAAACGTTACGTTACAAACCCTACAAATGCGCAGAAGCTTATTGCCATCATGCGTTTAGAAAAGTGATTTCCTTGATTTTTGTAAAGGTAAAGTGTAATAACGCCACCAGAACATGTAAATAAAGCCACAGGCACGAATATTAGACAAATCCATCATACCTACCTTCGAATCTGTCATATACCTAATTACGATGGTAGCTTAACGATAACAGCGCCTGTGTTCCCTGAAGTAATTCTTGTAGGAAACTGGTTCAATCCATGACCTCCGACATACATCTCGGAAGTCACGGTTCAATCTGCTGCTCACCCTCTAGCAGCCATGGTGCCGTCTTGGTGCTCACGGCCACTCTGAGAAAAAGCAAGGGGAATAAAAGCCACCATGGTTGTCTCTTCCCCTGCGGAGGTTTCCGCGCGTTGCAACCCGTTCCATTTATCATCACCTGTAGGCGTGGCTGCTGGGTGATATTCTCTCAGACGTTGCCGTAACGGGGTCGTTTCTCTCTTGCTGTTGTATCAAGGCGCGTCTGTCGGAAATTAGAGCTCTCATTATCAGGTGTGCTATTTGTAACCAAGTGGTCAACACCTTTTGTTCCTTTCCTTTTTTTTTTTTGTGTGTGTGTGTGTGTGTGGGGGGGGGGGGTAATAGTTACCGCAACTTCCAGAAACGCAACAGCGAATAGTTAAACAGAAATAAAGGATAAACAGGACGTCTGGGGGTCGTGTCTGTGCATCCATTAGGTTCGTGTCGTCGTACCCGTCCGCCTCCCTCCTCCTCGGCCGCTGAAACCGTTTTTCCTTGTTTTTGTTCTGGAGGTCGGCTGCTCCCCGGACGAAACGGCGCGGATTAAATCCTGCTTAAAAGAGGACACGGCTTGCGCTGTGACAGTGGCCTAATTGTCCCCAAGAAGATGGGCTTAGGAGCGCGTAACGTTAATTACACCTGGACTTCGTTGAATGAGCGGCTTTAAAGAAAAAAAAAAAAAAAAAAGCCGCGCAATCTGAATGGGTGTCGCTCCAAGTTATAGTGTGATTCTGAGGGGGTACGCGCGCGCACGTTTGTAATTTTGCGCGTGACGACACCTTTGGTTGCGCCTGTGACGAGCAACGGCGGTGACGTTGGCGTGCATTCTTGGCGCGTTTGGCGCGCCTTTTTCTATAGGTCTGCCGTTATCGTGCGCACTTTGTGCGGCCATGTTGGTTTTCGTCTTTACGCTCGCACTGGAATCTTGAATCACTTGCCCCTCCACCTGCCGTCCACCCTTCCCATTTTGTTTTTATCTGCTCTTTTCGACGTGTTGCTGTTGTTGCGTTGTGCCCTATCGCGCGTTCGTAGGTTTCCGCGCGAACGCTATCTCCCGACTGATACGTACTCTGTGACTGTTCTTGCCTAATCTATTTGTCGTTCCTTTTGCCTGCTTCTTTCAGAGTTGCCTGTCTTCCGTCGTTGGTGTGCCATGCTCTAGGTGTCCACATGGCATCGTGTCTTCAGCGGCTATCCTGTGTGAGTACTCTTCTCTAATAAGAACTAAAGAGAAGTTATTTCTGCCGTTAGTTAATTACCCTTCTACAAAAAAAAATGGCACTCTTACCGCGAAAAGACAGTTGGTAAGATAAGACGAGACGTCTGGCGGCGCCGCCTTGAACTTTCCGCTCAAGCTTGCTGTGACGTCATGAATTTCGGTGCCGTCTGCTTGGGCTAAAGATTTTCATCGGTAATAATGGATAACCGATAAGTATTCTAAAAAAAAAAAGAGCCAAAGACTGAACTTGGGAAGTTTCAATGCCTTTATTGGGCCACAACGGCCCAAATGCGCAAAATTATTTGGAATCTGTGACGTCACACTGGCGTACGTACCTCCGTCCCTTGGTGAGTCTCCGTGCGAAATCGAAAGAGTAGAAATTCGACCTACATTTTCCTTTCAAATGATCAACCTGTTACCGCGAAATAAAGGAAAATAGAGTTCGAGAACGCATTATCAATCTAAATTGATTTAGCGCTTCTCTTTAGTGTCCCTTTAATACGGTAGTCGTATTTACCTGTACATGTTGTCTCGGGCAGGCGCACCTCTGAACTAAAAGATGGATTAACTGTATCTATAAAAGTAACAAGGGTCTTATAAAATGGGCGGGGGTGGGGGGGGGGGGGGAGGCATCAGTCGATTAGCGGCGAGAAGCTGGAGTGGCGCCCTCTCGCGAGTGACGTCACGGCCAGGACGCCGCTTGCTCCGGCTCGCTCGGCTGCCGCGCGTGCTCGTTCACTTCGTGCATGCTTGGGGTATTGGCGGCTCGAGCCGTACTCACTGAAGGATATGTCGGCTTCTTTCTGCTATCATTGCCGAACCGCTGTTTCTTCAATATCGCGTGAGCCGACAAAATTTGCGGCTTGGATATCGCAAGCTATGGAGTGTTCAAGGGGTCTACTGGTTTCGCAATGCATATATGCGCCGTGTTTGTTTCAGTTTATTCAGACATACATTGCCTGGGTTGAAAGGACTAAAGGCAGATGAACTCTGCCCGACTAAGGTCCCTCCATAAATGTCCATAAATTTCGCATAAATAGAACGTCTGGAAATTCAGCACGCGAAGTTGTTTGTGATGCTCCGTTAAACACTTGAAATCCCCTTAGTACTTAGCTATGAAGGACATTACATCTTACATAGAAGAAAAATCATGCTGTATGGTGTCAACATTATAAATCCATGTTAGGACACTGCCCGGCGAAGCCTTCATCGTGATTCTTATTTCTCTGATTTGTTGTAGTCAAATATGGCCACTTTATTAGTGCTTAAATAGGCGCGTTTTGTATGGAAAGGTTCGGAACTATACTCTCACCGTTCTCTGAAACAAGCACCCAGAAAACGCATTGCTCATGGCTTGACACAATGGCGCGTCATGTATAGTATGTATATGCTTCACGAATACTATAACAGCAATCGCCTGAAATAAAGGTTTCGTAATTAAGATGGCGAGCCAATCAATTGGCGCTATGTATATCGTATCATTGTGGCTTTCACAGTGGCCCTAAGTAGCCTTTGTCGACACTATGGCATACCCCTCACGCAACGGCAGCAACCGACTGTCGTTATGGCGAGGCACGCATTGTTCTCGAAACCGATCTGTTGTTCACTGCAACTTCGAATTGAAACCGTGATGCAGTTTCTTTACAGCGCCAATTGCAATGCTTAAAGTATACTTGAGGCACTACAGCGCAGCTTAGGCTGCTTTGATGATGAAAATTTAAACACCGTCTGCCTCGCCACATCTCGATTTTGCGTTGTTTAATTTTACAAACTGAGAACTGTTCAGTTTGTCAGTACGTAAAAGAAAAACTCGCATACCCGCCTCATAAGCAAGACACCACAAGCCTCACGTGAATTCACGTGATGTTTAATCTCCTAGGGGGAAAAATATCTTCAACACTACCAATGAATGAGGCTATAGCTTCTTTCTGGCTGCAGATATACGGTCCAAAAGGCGTATTTCACTCATACATTTGGGCCGAGCAGTGTGGGTCAGTTTGTCAAACAGATTCGTCATGTGCCTTGGTCAATCAAGTCACCAGTAAATTGCTCAAGTGAGTTGAACGTGCAGCACGGAAAAGGGAATAAATATTGGTACATTCCTTTCCGTATGCTGCAAACAGCTGTAAGCCTCAATTACCTTTACTTTGATTTACCGCCGCTTAATATTAACGGTGAAGACCTCATTTTTAGAAGCACTTAAAGAAACAAGCGGTTCTGGTAAAACCTAAACTGCAGTGTTACTTTATCGCGGTATTGCCGAGCGTTACTGTGAGGAAATGGCAAAATTTGATATTGTGCCATGAACTGCTCCTCGTGAGCAAACATGTTTTAGCACATTAAAATCAATTTAAATTTTGTGGATGTCATATAGCCAGCATTCGCGAGGTGCTTGTTGCATCACGGCATGTATATTCTAACCGGATTCTTATGTGCTGTTCTTGCGGTTATTGTTTCATTATTCACGTGAGCTACCACTGCGAAGTGTACATCCGCGCATGAAAAACTCGCAGTGGGCCGGTCTGAGCTTCTTCGGCTGGCACTGTAGCGTTACCGTGGAGAAATATATTGTCGTCTAGGAAATAAGCTCCTTAAATTAATTTTCGCGAACGAAGACATCGTAAAAATATATTTTACACGACCGTCATAAGTAAGCAAGCATAGGGAACTTGGGCGAACGAACGGAAACACTGCAGAATGCGCCCGGACACCGCCCGAACTGCAGTAGACGACAGGCGCGAGTCCGTGCCCTGACGTCACGCGAGCGGCGCACGCAGCGCCCCTGTAGGTCGTTCTCGGGGCTATTAGAAATAGAGCGGGGGCTTAGGTAAGGGTGTCCTTTGTCACCTTTGTTCATGTTGCATCTATAAGGATCAGAGACCACATTAGAGAGGAGTGGAACCCGCCGTGGTTGCTCTGGCTATGGTGTTGGGCTGCTGAGCACGAGGTCGCGGGATCGAATCCCGGCCACGGCGGCCGCATATCGATGGGGGCGAAATGCGAAAACACGTGCACCTACATTTAGGTGCACGTTAACGAACCCCAGGTGGTCTAAATTTCCGGAGTCCTCCACTACGGCGTGCCTCATAATCAGAAAGTGGATTTGGCACGTAAAACTCCATAATTTTAAAAGAGAGGAGTGGGCTTGGCTTCAACCTTTTTTTTTTTTTCAAGCTAGGAGAATGGATTGAACAGTCATTACCAGTACTGATGTACGAGGATGATACAGTACTTATGGCTGACAAGGAAGATTTGCAGGGATTGGTGGACATCTGCGGTAAAGGGGGAGATGTATTAGCCTTGAAGTTTAGCAATGAAAAATCGGCAGTCATGATTTTTAATAATCATGGCGGCGAGAATGGGCTAGGAAATTTTTCATCTACTTTTACATGAGGAATGTTGACACACAATGGAGGTGGCGAACCGGAAAATTGCTAGGCAAATATTTGGGCCGCAGCGGGACGGCAAACCAAAAATCATCGGTTAAGAAAAGGATTGAAGAAACAGAGGTCTGTGGAAAATAGGGATGCAGACGAAATCACCACTGGGGACATGCAGAACTTTCAAGCAGAAAATTACTAAAGAAAATATCTGCGATAATTCTAGGGGAACTTCGTTGTTGTTTGAAGCCAGGACAGAGTATTGCGGACTAAGACATATCGAGCCAAGCACCAAGGGTTAGACACGTTATGCGGTGCGTGTGGAGAGGAGGAGGAAACGGCTAAGCGCATATACTTTTCTGCAAAAAGCTTCGTCCTGCAGTTCAAAGCAACGGGGCTGATTTTTTTCAGTGCATTGGGGTTTATGGACAGTGGAAGCAAAATAGAATTAAAGTGGGTAGAAATAACCAAACGGAAGTTATCTTCTTGGTGGCTAAAATCAAGGCAAGAGTGAAATTTCGCCCTCCAATAAGCACAAACTATATCGCTAGCCACGGCTAGGTGACATGTGCCGCTGCCCTATTTGAAGGGTTCAGCTTTATCCATCCATCCATCCATCCATCCATCCATCCAATCGCGTAACGTCCTTCGTCCTATATACCACGGCTGGATTGCGATTCCCGTGGAACCTTGCGATCGATCACCAGTGCTGCACCACTGAAATATCAATCTTGGTCTTGAGCTACAACTTCAAGTATATGGTACTGTGTTATCCGGCGGGTGTTACCGGACTAAATAAGTGACAACGTATTTGGGTTCACTTGATTCTTGGAGGTTCGCATTTGCCATAGATATTGAAGACCTGTCTTACTCAGTATCACATGCGCTCTTGTTGCCTGCGGTACGCTCTTGTATAGAAGAAAATGGTGAGATGGCATTTCAGAATTCTACAGGAATTTCTGTTGACAAACTTAGTTTTACTGAGGTATTGCCTATGCTCAACTTTTGTTTCTTTTGACAACGATGTGTATATCCATGCGAAAGGGAAATTGGGTTGGATCGTCTGTTGACCCATGCAATTCTTCGTAATATTGTTTTAGCTTCCATTGACTGCGACTTGAATGACCTTTTAGACGCCGAGGGAGGTACTACGTCTTTAGATATTTAGATGACTTTCTCGTGATTTTAAACACTAATCCCTTCCAGACGAGTACCTGTAGTGTTGGTGAAATTTTGAGCCTTTTTAGACGCATGGAAAAGGCTGTCTTTACTCACGGACCTCCTAACAATGAATTGCTTCCTGACAATGAAGATATTAACATGCTTTTAAGTGGGCAGCACATTTGCTGAAAATGCTCTCCGAGAGCTCGTAAAGAACTCTTGCCGTTTGATTCAGCACATAGTAAGGTGGTAAGACGAGCGATCGCAACAGTCTTGAGTCGGTGCTGGCGAAGCCTTGTTAGCCACCATAGCCTTGTGCTCACTTGGCTCAAGATATATCTTGAGCTATAGAAGCTATATATCTTGAGCTATATATCTTAATATATATGAGCTATCTTGAGCTATATATCTTGAGAAGCTATAGCTTCAGTTGCCAGACTGAGCTCCTCCAGACGCCTGGCTTAATTCCCACGCGCGATTTTGACAACTGTGTCCGAGGCCCTCCTTCAGAAACTGAAGGGTAGGAAAATACCTCGGGGCAAGTTCCACGAACAAAACAAGCCGAAAGTGGTGTCCTACGCTCACAGGGTTGCACACAACCTTAAGAATCCATGGCAAAAAGGTACGACGTGCCTATAGTTTTCTGCGCCACGCAAAGTTGCTGGATTGTGCCTACGCATTTCGGGGCCTCCGGGGAAACCTGCCTGTGGAAAGAAGCACACCATGCCGTACGTCGCACGCTCCGTTGGCGTTGTGTACGGGAGCCCGCTTAAGTGCGGAAAGGTATATATCGGACAAACCGGCCGATGCGTCAACGACCGGGCGCGGGAGCATGAGCTATCTGTACCTAACAAAGCTTCCTTTCATTTGCCTATGCATTGTAGATCCTGTCCCTGTGAGCCAGTTCTCTCCGGTATTCGAATTCTAGGCAGGAGTGCCAATGCTTTGGCCAGAGAAATCATGAAGGCACATCATATTAGAAGGAAAAAAAAAAGCGCCTGTATTAGCGATACGTCGGTTGTTTTGCGTAGCAAAGAAAAGCAGCTTTTAAAAAGAAAAAATGATGCTGTAATCTATACGCTTCTTGATATGACGCATTGCTTGGCTTGATGGACAATGCGCTTGCGCGATCCTGGTCTGCTGCGTATTTAAGTAGGCGACGTCGTCACAATAAAATTTAGTTGTGAGTCAGCGCTTGTACTGGGGCTTCTGTGGCTTTCTGTTGTCCCGTCGTGGAACTGCGCTTACCAGTATTCAGTTGTTACCGGACTGCCCTGTCTTTCACTTAGTGACCCAGCATTTCTGTATTTTAGAGGATGCTTGAGGCTAATGAAATCTCCAGAGGGTGGGGGCGATTTTGTGTCGATATTCTTCCGTTTATTCATCCGCACCCAGCCTCCCTGTTTGTACAAACCCGAAGTTGTGGAATAATATCGCGAAACGGAAATACCGTGAATTGAATGTGATGTGCAGTGAAGGTTTCTCGCTTTCTTTATTCGCGTAACGAACTTTGTGCGCCAAAGTTAAATCCACGGGAATGTTCAATGTACTTTACATATACAAGTCCGCGCGTTTCTTTTGTTTCAACGTGGGCTTTCCGCGTAGTGCTAGCCTCGACCTTGCTCGCTGCGGCCTCCATACACACGCATAGACACTCTAGCGCTGTTTGCATCTATAGGCCTCTGAGGGACTCTAACGGGGACGCTAATGCGCGCGCGAACAGCTGACGCTGACGACGCGTGCATTGTTCTGCACCGGGCGCCTGTCTCGCATCATCGCGACTGCTTCTGTGCTGGCTGGTTCACAACAACATTGTGGTTGTTGTTCATCGATGTGTGTGGCGTGTATAAGTACAGCGCAAGCCGCTCGCTGTGCGTGAATGTCACCCATTTTTTCTTCTTCCTTTTTCTTTGTCGCCGAGGATAAAAGGCAAATGGGTGGAGTACGAAGAAGCTGCGAGACAAGGGGTGGCGGTTGGTGGGGACGTGGACCTTCGACGCTGATGGTCCTGTCGCTCGGTCACTGCTTTTCGCTTACCTCAGGCGCGCCTTATCGACTCTCGCACGGCACTTCAGTACGGCACGACACGGCAGGAGGCATTGCCCACCTGCCAACCTCGCGCGCGCACACGCACACACACACACACACACACACCGCTCCTCCCAACCTCCCGGTCTGGATCACCACGTCATTTCGCGGGCTAGACGTGGTGTCGCTCGGCGGTACTGCTCTCACGAGCGCGCGCGGTGCTTGCGACGAGGTCTTGTACAGCAGGCCTGAGAGGACGGCTGCCGGAGTGAGACGCGCCTGCCGATGGCGTGATGAGGAGCGCGGCGCGCCCAAGTTGCGCCCGTCTCCTGGCGTTTGCCCTCCTCCTTCGCACTCCGGTGCACCTCCTCCTCCTTTCCGCCCTCTGTCGCCTTTTCTTCCTTCGAGTGTCCGCAGCTGTCGGGGATGGATGGATGGATGGTCTGGTTCTGATCGCTGCTCGATTCGAGAGAGTGCCGTCGTGGCTTTGGCATATTTTCGACTTTCCTTCCCTCACCTTCGGAAAGCTGTGCCTGTATTCACTTTTGTTGCTGCTCCTGCTGCTGTTGCTGCTGTTGTCGCTTCACTTTTTGGAGCTGTACAACGCACTCGGTAAAGTTAAAGGGCGAGCGAACTACGAAAATGTTAATTCGGTCGCTGTTTGTGACTGGGTGTATTTTTCTACTTCTACTATCGCGTACCTCTTGATGCTGGCCACTGTTCAAGTGTCAGCGGACAAAGCTTGATAGTTATGCTGCAGCCAGTAGCAATTTCCTTCCTTACTATTTCTTTAATATAGACAGTAAACAACCAATTACTGCTGCTACTTGAATGCACAGAAGCTTCAGAATTCATATCCATATCGCAGGAATTTACCACCCACCCCCTTCTAATCTTCATCTATCTTACTTTTCAATTTTGTGGAGCAATTGGACACCATTCAGTGCCTGCTGCATTGAATAGTTTTGACAGTCATTGAGAAGCACGCAGTTCTGGCCTTAACTGTATTCTAATATTGGTGCACTGAACAGCAATGCACAAGCCTAATGGTATTTGCATGCAAAAAGAAAAAGGGGAAGGATTCACATAACAGGAAGTCATAAGCATAGATCGGGAGAATAGACCCGCCGTGGTTGCTCAGTGGCTGTGGTGTTAGGCTGCTGAGCACGAGGTCGCAGGATCGAATCACGGCCACGGCGGCCGCATTTCGATGGGGGCGAAATGTGAAAACACCCCTGTACTTAGCTTTAGGTGCACGTTAAAGAACCCCAGGTGGTCGAAATTTCCAGAGTCCTCCACTACGGCTTGCCTCATAATCAGAAAGTGGTTTCGGCACGTAAAACCCCATAATTTAAGATCGGGATAATAAGCAGATACTCATTTTTATTTAATGACCAATATTTTTTGTAGGCTATGTACTCGCTCTCGTACTTATGTACACTCACAGCCGTCGGCACTCACTCGCGTTTCTACTCATGCTCACCAACACTCTTGTGTGTGTTCATAGTCACTTCCATTCACACCTAGCGACACCCACTCTTGCTCATGCTCATGTCAACTTCCACTTGCTGGCGCTCACTCACGTACATACTCATATTCACTCGCACTTGCCGACAGTTATTCAGGTACATACTCTTGTCCACTCAAAGTGGCCCATCACTGACATTTGTTCTCGCATAAACGAGCCCTCAAACTCACTGGCACTCACTTCTGTTAACCCACATTTTTCGTCACTCACTAAAGCTCTATCTTGTGCCTTCAAAATCTGTTTAGATTGTGTACCAGTCAGTGCACTCATGATTGAGTATGCCAGCCAATGGTCATAAGTGTGCAAGCAGAAAGAACCATTTTGGCCTTTCTCTGTTGAATGTCACATCACTTTCAAAAATTGTTTGCCAAAGCATTTGCATTCTCAAATTGGCAGCTGTAGGAAGCACTTTCATAGGAAAACAGAAAATTTGCTCATCTAAACTGCTGTTTCTTTTACTTATTCATTTATGGCACAAAACCCTCCTTGTCATCAGTGATTTAGATTATGTAACAACATGCTATTTATAGCGCCCTTAAAGAGACGCTGAAGGCATAAGGATGAAGTTAAGCTATAAGGTTAACCCTTTCTTGAGCAAATTTATCACATAAGTGAGAAATTTATAATTCATGCATGCGAATGAGAAAAGACGGGGGGAAAAAAATCTCAGTGCAGTTTTTGGCAACATGATTTTTCTCGTAAATTGACAACAAATCAAGGTATTGGAGACAAAGATTGTGTTGGGCAATAAAATTTAATGAAAAATGAAAATTAAAATAAAAACTAAGCCCTGCCTGCTGCACCTAAGTATTGCAGGCAGGCATTGGAGACAGTGTAAAGTTCTTTGAACTACTTAATTCAGTCATGCTAATGTGAATTATGGCCACAAAATATTCGATGACCATTTTTACGCCAGCCTAGGCAAGTATTATGCCTTACGTACCAATGCACCTAAGACACTGCACAGAGACCAAATAGCCTCTGTTTGATGCAACACATGGGCTTTCATGAAATACAGGGAGAACTGTTTATCTGCTGTGCCAGATTGACAAATACCCGATGTTCAGATTTCTATGATTAGTACTGGTGTTTGTTTTTCTCCATGTTGCATATTTGTTGTAAAGCATTATGACCCCTACAGGAATCATTGGACCAGAAAGGGTTAAAAGGCACTAGTTTGAAATGTCCAAAGCATCACTTGCATTGAGATGAGCTTTCGTAAGCAAGCAAATGTTATAGGACAGGACTGGCACCACCACTCTGAAAATACACAACCAACTCTCACTGACATCATAAGCCCTGATGGTAACAGGCCAATAGTAGTCGGCCACTGATAATAAAAAGATAGTTTCATTGCACTCAAACGAGAAAGGTGAAGTTGGGCCATTAATGTTTGATATTTCTTTATGGACAATCTCGCTATTCCAACCTCTTCACATAACTTTTTGTTCATTGTTTACTAAGCTACTGTGTGCAGAAGCATCACACTCTCAAAAGTGTGCCCACTAAAGCTGTTATGTGCTGTACTAATGTGTGTGTGGAGTGCATTGCTCTGTTCTTGATTTTCTCGGTGACTAATTTTTTTAGAGAAGGCTGAGATTTTTCAGGACATTAATATGGAGTTCTGGCAGGACATTGTAGTTGCCTTCAACATGCTGATTTACATTTTATTTCAACACATTCCTACAATAAATCGCATCTTATTTCTTTTGTCAAAGCATTCATTGTGATGCTAAACGGTTGTGCGGTTTGATACACTTGTATATCATAGCCCACCTAAAAAATAGCTGTGTTTTTTAAGAAGCTTCTTGGACTGCGTGGCAACATTCACGTCAGCAATGAAGTTCTAGGCCCTTTTTTTTTTTTTTTTTTACAATAACTGATTCACAGAGTGGGAGCCCTGAAGAGAATGCTACAATGCTACCTGATAGTGCGTGGACGTTCTTATTCTTTTGTAGCCTGGAAACTGTGCTGTCGGGCGCTAGGATATCCGCCTTCTTTCTCTCGTAATCAGATAGAAAAAAATGTAGGTCTAACCTACTGATAAACTATTGTAGGCTTTATCTGGATAATTCTTGACATTTGGGCTTTGTCTGATAAGAACATGTGAGGTAAGGTATCACAAGATGGAGTGTTGCTCTCTGGAGTGGCCTGTGTAGGCGCTTTACGGTTAGAAGGGGCGGCTAGTGGTGACCGTTAAATGTGAGTCCTGTTGGTTGTTCATCTCATGCTGTGAAGATGGCAGTTTCTCCTTGAGAATGCATGTCTTCAATTTACTGCTGTTGACATGTCATGCTGCAGTCCGTTGTTAGTGGTGTTGATAGTAATGCCCCGTTCCTCGGTGTCACTGCACATCTGCGTTATCGAGCTGTTGAGCCGTAAGTTGTCCTTTTGGCAGGAAAAATATGTCGGCACACGCGTGGCGCTAGTGTACTTTGCTGTACTGTAATCACTTTTCATTGTTAGTTTTCTCACGTGCACTTCTCTAAGAACTGGCCACGTTGCATTTAGTAGTAAGCTATTAGTAGTAAGCAGACGGTCTACCTTCCTTGCTTACCGTCTGGCACCTTAACATTTCAAGCGCTACCATTATGAAGAAATCCTTCCTTTTTTCATTCTCACATGGTGAAATGATTAAGCTTAAGTCACTGTTGCAATACGAGGCAACGATTTTCGAAGGCTAGTAATTGTGACTTATTATAAGGTCATGGAGCTCTTTTATAAGCTCTTTCAGTACAATTTAACCCCCTGTACAGTCAATAATATGATGGAGAAAAACAAAGGTGATACAATGCCACTTTTTTACCCATGTAATGGATGTGTGTGGTTGATTACAGGTTTTATTTTCTGTTGCGTTTAGCTTGAAATAATAAAATACTACTACTGAATATGAGGATCTCATTTTGTTTAGGGCTTTTGAGTGTATGGAGCTGTTGGTCTTACGTAATAATGTGTTGTATGATTATTTTTTTACAGAGCTGACTTTTTACTAAGGGGTTGGCAAAGCAGATGTTGCAAGTGCTTCTACTAGGCCATTGTCGAGAATAAGAACTGGTGAGAAAATATTTACTGTTCTATTGCTGAGAGGACATAATTCCTTTGTCGTTTACAGCAATTGACTGTTTGTGTGCAAAAAAAAACTGGTTTGCAAAGAAGACTTGGGGGAGAAATAAACACTGAAATGTTTTTCATTGGGTCATGATGTAAGATGTCAACATTTAATTACAGTACCAATTTAGAATTTGCATGTTTCATATAAGCAGTAGTTGCTTTTGTAATCCCTTAACAATTCTCACTAAGCCTCGCAAAGATTAATGTGAAAACACATTGCAGCAAATCAAGCATTTCTTGCCAATCATAATTCAGAGGTGTTCTAAAGGCATGACCATGCATCGTGGAAGAGCCTGTTTAACTCTTTTTGACAATCTCCACAAGATATGCCATGCACATTTGCAGAGGACTGCTTGTCATAATTTTAGTGTGGAAGCACCTCTGAAATTAAACTTACATGTAGGGCTGCAAATTTAGTTACATTTAATTACATGAGCCACATTATTGGGACATATTTCAACTTCATTAGGAGCTCAAACTGGGGCATTACAATAATGAGAAGCAGTAAAAAAAAAAGAAATTAAAATAAATGAGAATGGATGCTGTGAGAAGTGTAGAGCTATAAAGAAGTAAATGTGAAGAACAGCAGTGCTTTGACACATTTCTTGTACTGCTACAGTGAAATATAGAGGAATCGCTCACGAGAAAGTTACTAGCTGAACATATTATTCTTTAGTGTCACGATCATCAACCATTGGTTCTGATACTGTTGCAGTCTTTGATGACACTAGGGAAGAATGATTTGTTAACCGCTTAGCGTTTTCTCAAAGATATTGAACGTGCACTGAGTTGAAGATGCAACAAGATGTGCATGTTTCATCATAAGCATCCTCACCGTGCATTGTCATTTCAACATGTTCACGCAGGGGTCGGTGGCCAGCATGTCTCAGCACAGTGACGAGGCGTTGCTGGTGGCTGGCAGTGACAGCTTCTGGGAGCCCAACAACTACAAGCGCACTAGCAAGCGTACAGAGGATGGCCACCGGCTGTGCAGTGAGCTGATCCAGCTGGTGCAGGAGCGGTCGGAGGTGGAGAAGGCGTACGCCAAGGGCCTGCGAGCCTGGTCGCGCAAGTGGGCCGAGCAGATTGACAAGGGCCCCGAGTATGGCACCACCGAGGCTGCCTGGAAGGGTGCACTGCTTGAGGCAGACCGGACCTGTGAGATGCATCTGCGCGTGCGTGACAAGCTGCTCAACGAAGTCGTTCCGCAGGTGTGTGTGGCCCTTTCTTCAGAGCCAAGAGTCATAAGTGGTCGAAGCTGGGAAAGAGAAGCACGAAAGAAAGCAGCATAGTGGGGAAAGTAGGCAGAGGATGCTAATCACATTAATACACCCACGTGCCACACCGTCTACACCTTCGGATGCTACAAAGAAAGCTACAAAGAAAGCTTCACTAAACATGGCCTCCCAACTCCAGCCAGTTCTGTGCCGCTGGCACTGTAGAGTTGAGATTCAGGATAAGGCTTCAAATGAACTACGGTGTGATTGCAAAGGCATCTATTTCAGGCCTAAAACTTTTATTTTTGATTGTCAGCTGGAAGGGGCTGCATTCTGACTTTTATCAGTTGCTCCGTAGACCAGTCAGCGCTGTGAGAGAGGTTAGACCTGTAGACCGAGATGTGCTTGAAGTATCCAAGGAATGATAATTGCATTAAAAAAAATGAGTGCTACATCAGTCTCTTTTGGCTGCACTCACTCGTGGCAGTCACAGAGATTAAAGGAACAGAGCAAGCCAGTGTATAATGTCGTGACACATTCTCCTCGATACCAAACCAAAACTAGTAGATAGAAAAAGATATTATCACAAATTATTTATGGCACTCTGACAGTTGCCACTAATTTTCTGGAGTTCAGAGGGCCTGGACCTTCACTTAAAAAGATATACAAGTCGAAAATGTCATGCCAGCATCTCTTTGAGGCAGTGCTGCTGCAGAATTTATCTGGAAAAGTGACTAATATGCATTAGGTAATAAGCCATCCACCCACAAAAAATAATGTGCAGTGCTTTAGGTCATATGTCTCACCTATATTTGATGGTGGAATACTGATTAAGTGTTCCCTCATGAGTGGACCAGACTATACAGTTGCAATTAAGCATCTAGCAATTATTCTTCCCTAGCACAAATGTCGTCACATTCTTTAATGATTACCGTTTATATAGGACGGTAGTTGTGTTAGATGGGCATGTGGCGAGCAAGCCTGCAAACGGTTTTTTACATGCATACAGGGCTCTTGAGCAAAACCAAAATAAGGAAAATTTTTTGGGTGTGTGATTGTTAGTGACTTCAAGTTTGCTTTGCCTTAGTGCCTACTGCTTTTAGTGCTTCCCTGTTATGAGCACATGACTGACTCATCCAATTTCCTTTGCACACCAGTTCAGAATCTACCAGCTCGCTAGTTTTTAACTCCTTGAAGAGCAGTAGTTACAGGTAAACACTGTAATCTTTCTTTCACCATAGTTTTCCTTGCTTGCTTTCGGCATGTACTACTTTTAAACCTTATTGATCTCTATTTAAAAAGCAGTAACACTAAATTTGCTGACACCTATGACAAGGACATTTCACTAGCCCAGCAGCAGCCATTGTACACCTTAATTTCAAGGTGATATTGAGCATGCTGAAGAAAAGAATGATCATTAAGAGCAACATGAGCATGCAGAAGTTAAGAGCTTTTTATTGTTTGAAGCACCGTAAATCTATTTTGCTGCGTTTTGTCAGAAGATCGGGGAACTGTTCCAGCAGAGTGGTTGTATGTTATTGATCACCTCAGATCACCTTAGTTCCTATCAATAATCTTTACCGTTTTACAGAATAATCTTTTGTCACTGTTATCAGTACAATTTATTTTTGTTAACCAAGCATTTTTTCATGAAAGAATGACTAATTCCCTATGTTGTATCCATGTGAAAGTAAGCACCATAGCACTAGCTCAGTATCTGAATAGAAAAATTCCTGTTCTTTCTTGCAGATAAAAACTTGGCAGAAAGAGAATTACCACCGGTCCATGATGCAACTGCGGGAACGGCGAGAGCTGGACGAGGCATTCAAAAAAGCCCAGAAACCCTGGGCAAAGTTGCTCGATCGGGTGAACAAGGCACGCAGCGACTACCACGCCGCGTGCAAAGGGGAGCGCTCAGCCACCAACCAGGAGAGGAATGCTGGCGCAGACAGCTCGCTGTCACCTGACCAGGTGAGGAGATCCCCCGATCCGGTAGGTGAACGCCAGTCTGGTTTGGGTAATGTTCAGAAATCACGGGAATATGAAGCACTATTACTGTAAATTGAACTGAAAATAAGAGGAAATAATGTTAATTGTAACACCTTTTGTGCACCATTATCTTAGAGTTGCATCATTGACATGTGCTTGATGTGATGTAGCCTTAATTCTTTAGCATTTTGTTTTCCAAAGTAAAACATCTGAGGTGATCTATATATTTATCAGTAGCAGTTTCGTTATCAACGAAGCTGGTTATACAAATTGCCAGCCGTCTTCCACACGTATCTTCCTTGCTATATTCTGTTGAGATGTCTGCCTTTCTGTACGACATTATTCCATTTATTGTGTACCCTTATCTGGAGTTGTTTACGTAACTTTACTTGTGGGGTGAAGCTGTCTTCATTTTAATGTATTGATTTTACTTGTTATTGTACTTGTGTATGTTTCTACAATCACTTGTACGCCACTCCTGCTTGGACCCTTGCAGTTTGCAGTACCGAATAATTATTTTATTGAAAATTTATAACTGCAAAACTTTTTTATCCAAATAAAGTTCATTGCATTCATGTACTGGCAGTCTGTGAGTTACTTAAAGTTACAGTTCCCTGTTACAAACCTTCTGGAATATTTTCGCAGCCTTTCTAAAGTATTGATGAGATCCATTGCTGTAAATGTTGAGCTCTGCCTTGCCATGCATGCATAAATTCTTTGAATTAGGGCTTTTGTGCTGCTGGCTTTCTTGCCGGGCAAGCCTCATCCTGATTGCAGTGAACCAGCTGTGTTGTATTGGAACTAATACCTTGTATGCTGCGCTACCATCGCAGTAGTAGTAGTACTGCTACCACTACTACCACATGACTACTGCTCTGTTTTTGTGCTGCAGGTGAAGAAGCTTCAGGACCGTGTAGCAAAGTGCAAAGAGGAAGTGCAGCGCACGCGAGAGCGCTACGAAGCAGCTCTGCAGGAGATCAACGACTACAATGCCAAATACATGGAGGACATGACTGTGGTGTTTGATAAGTGCCAGGAGTTTGAGCAGCGACGCCTGCAGTTCTTCAAGGAAATGCTATTTTCCATCCATGGTTGCCTCAACATCTCTACAGACCCGGAGTGAGTTTTGTTCCACCTTCAGTTTCCTTCCATCTGTTCCAGCTCTTATCATGAACGTTTTTACAGCTACAGTGTTAGCTTGTTGGTCTTTTCATTACAATGCATGCAAGTGTGTGTATGTATATTCATGCATGCGCCTGGAAGAAGGGCAGCCACTAGAGGCAAAGATTTCTTTGTCTCATGGTATTAATTTTCAATTGTCGCTAAAGATGAATATATATTTTGCCCAATTCTAAAATTTTCATTCAGCTTGTACACAATGTATTGAAGTATCTAACATGATTTCAGTTAGTGGACACCTACCACCTGCAAACCAAGTGCCGCATTATAGGTAACTGCCAATTCTTAGTTATGCATATACTGGTGGTATGCAATGCAAGTATACGTGGAGGAAGGTTACATGAGATGCCAATGAAGGTGTACAGTGCTTTCGGCTTGTCCGCATTACATTGGCTTTGCTAGTTAATGTTGCCAAAGGTAGAGGTGTACAAGGAAACACTGGCACGGGAATTGAAGCTTGCATTTTAGCAATTGAGTCGCACTGAATGCAAGATGCTGCTGCTGTGTACACGACATGTGGGTCATCCTCTGCACAAACAGTGTCTTAATCGGACAGGAGTCCAGCATCACAGATTCCAGTGTCTACAAAATGCCAACCACTGTGCACATCCCCATTTCCACGTTTTCCAGGATTCTGCTGTCTGGTTTTAAAGTTGCTCGCTCTGTGGCACTATCTACGATATATAGCACATGCACTATAGGAAAGTACTGAAGGAGGTCCAGGCTGAGTTTCAATCGAAGCTCCATATTGGAGCATTTCTAGAGGACTAGTGCCACACGTTAAATATTCTGAAGTGTCACATGTACAAATATTGATACATAAAATGCATTCTATGAAAATAGGGAACCATGAGTGCACTAAAGTGTGGCAACAGTTAATACATTAGGGCATCATCCAAACACATGCTAGTTTATTAACTCGAGGTGTGCAGCTTTGCAGGTAATGCCCAATGTATCAAATATGCTACGCTGCTTTGTTACCACATAATTCTGATTTAAGCACGGTTTACATAATGCATAGCCTGCAGTAGCATTTTTTATATCTTAGAAGAAATATTAAAATGAGAATATGTCAGCAATTAAACCAATTGCTAAACAAATAACTCCTGTACTAATTAAGTTTTAATTCAAATAACTAATGTTGTACAATGTACTCTCCATGGCCAGAAATAATGGTGAACAACATGCCATGTTCCTTTATGTAGAACTGTTTGGGCGTAAAAAGGGTTAATGTGAGCAGCAGGGGAGTTCATATGTTGGCTGCATTTCTGAGTTCTATAAATTGAAGCTTGGGAACAAGGTAGAGCAGTTATACAGTGACCTATCCAGTTTACCATGGAATATACACAAAAATTCACTTTCATGGGCATTTAAAGGTCCTCTTACCAGGCCCCATAACAAATTTCGGTTATATGCTGGAAGCTTTTACATGCACTCTAAGGAGTGTCCTATCACAAGAATTTTTCAAGTTGGTTCATTAATAGCAGAGATAGAAATATTTGAAGTGTAGCAAGTCCATGATTTCAGGAGGCAAGCTGCTCTGACAACATACTCTTTCCAATTGCCCTGTCTAGCCTTTGCAAGCGAAATTCCTTCCCTGCATTCTCCCATACTGTAGCCTGAGGATGACATCACATATACATCATGAGCCTTGTTTTTTTCTTGTGCGCGTTCTTGATGCATGGTGGACTTTTCGTGGCGGTCTCATGCACAAGTTGTTACAGTTGTCTTGTTTTATGCTGTGCATGGTTCTGCATGCTGTACACAAGTTCACCTGTGTTGTTGACTGGCTGCTTCTGCCCTACATTGAAATGAATCCCTCAGCGTGCACACATTTGGAGAGTTTCGTTTTCTACGTGCGTGAACAGCATGGTTTGGGAAGAAGCAGACAAAACACAAGTACCATGTTTATTCTAATCTAACGCACACCTTTCTTCCGGTAAAATGGGTCCAAAAATTGCATGCGCGTTAGAATAGAGCATGACCCTAAATCCGCGTTACCGTATTGCCATCGGCATTCGAAAAATGCCCGCCTCGTACGCGCTTCTAGCCTAGCTGTCGTAGCTTCCTCCATGTGCATACCTCCATGTTGTACGTGTAACCAGGCGCCGGTGTAACCTAGTCTACCGCCTGTCTTCCTGTTTTCTGCATTTATTCAATCAGCATGGAAGCGCCGACTGCGAAGACAGAGTCCACCATGATGCCACATTTAAAAGGAAAGTTGTGTGCAGAGACGGACGGAAATCAGGCCGCATCATGGGCCTTCGGAGTTTTCGAAACTTGCGTGTGGGACTGGCGCAAACAGAAGAACATTTTCACCAGCTAGGCAACATGGAAGGGTTTCAGTGGACTAAAGCAGGGCCGCTTCGCCAAAATAGAAGAGCTGCTCGTGGAATACGTGCAAGAGAGGCGAGCGGCACAGCGGCCTGTGACGACCGATCTGCTCAAAGTACGGGTGATGCTGTTAGCCCTACAGAAAGGGCTAATGCCGAGTGACTTCGTAGCGAGCAGGTGCTGGCTATCAAATTTTATGAAAAGAAAAGGCCTTTCTCTTCGAAGGCAGAGAGGGATATGCCAAAAATTGCCCGAAGAATATGAAGAGAAATTGCACAGTTTTCACCGGTACGTTTTGAAGTTGCACCATAGAAACGGCTACCACTTCAAACAGATTGGAAATGCCGATCAGACGCCGCTTTACTTTTTGACATGCCTGTCATCACAACCGTTGAGAAGGGGGCAAAGCAAATGTGTGTTTTGTCTTCCGGCCACTAAACTAGTCCCCGCAATGCTTTGTTGCACTGCGGATGGGCACAAGCTGCCTCCGTATCTTGCCTTCAAACAGAAGACACTCCCGAAAGGAATCGTGTGTCCGAATGGCACGATTGTGCTTGCAAATCAAAAAGGTTGGATGACCATGGACTTGGTCGCTGACTGAATTGATAACGTTTGGCGGAAAAGACCCGGCGACAGTTTGGGTCTGCGTGGGATGCTTGTGCTCGAAACGTTCAGGTGCTGCCTTGACCAGCGCATCAAGGACAAGCTGGCTGCATGCAACACCGACCTTGTCGTGATACCCGGCGGCATGGCATCGCAGCTCCAGCCGCTCAATGTTTGTTTGAACAAGCCAGTGAAAGACAGAATTCGGGCGCTCTACACCGAATGGCTTGTCAGTGGCTGCCATGAATTTACGCCCCCCAATAAAATGAAGCGTGCCTCGCTGCAGGACTTTGCTGGATGGGTGAAAGATGCATGTAGTACGATCCTGTTTGCCATGGTCAACAAGACCTTTGAAAAGTGCGGGATTTCGAATGCCACTGACAGCACTGAGGATGAAATTCTCTGGTCTGTTGATAGCGATAAGGAGTTGTCTGATAAGGACGACGAGTGATATCTATTGCCCCACGTGACTCGTACCGGCCCAGTGAAAATCTTGGCGGCAAGGTACGCCGCTTCCATTTGTGTTTTTATTCCATAACTGAGGTTCTTTAGCGCACGAAAAGGGACGAAAGACAGTGGCGAAACGAGGACACAGCGCTAACTTCCAACAATGGTTTTATTCCACAAAGCGGTAGACACATATATATATAGGTAACACCCACAACCGTACGCATGCGCATATGTACTGATTTTTAGTCAAATGAGACAGCAACGAGACATGTGTAATGGAATTGTTGGAAGTTAGTGCTGTATTCTCGTTTCGCCACTGTCTTTCATCCCTTTTCGTGCGCTAAAAAACCTCAGTTATGGAATACCAACACGCCCTAACCTACGCTCTTTCATGTTTTTATTCATCACAACTTTAGTGTATTGGGAATAAATCTGTTTTTTCCAAATTAGAGAAAATAGTATTTCGATTTGAAAGCACGAGGTGGTGGTATTTTACTTTTTTTTCATGGAAAATGGGTGCGTGTTACAATCGAGGTTATCGTTTTTTTTTTTTTTGGTCACAGAAAACAGGTGCGCATTACAATCGAGGGCGCATTAGAATAGAGTAAATACGGTATGGTCCCTCTTGCTACAGCAAGGAGTAAAGCACAGACTCAGACATTTGGTTTTGAGGTTTATTTCTCTAAACTTTATATCATCTAGTGAAGTAGCAGATCAAACAAATCGCTGCAGTAGCCTTGAATAATTCTCGAAGTTGCATATCATGGGCGAGTGACGTTTCAGCAATGCAGATTACGCAGGTACACTTGTGCATTTGACCTCGACTCTCCAGCTAGGAGCAATGCGCAGTGGTATAATACATTGCAGACACAATCATTAGCGTGCATTCTATACGCTGCGCTTGTCTGTCTGAATTCGCCAAACCTGTTGAGGTGGTTAATGTCTGGGCTTTGTCTGAACTAGTTTTTTCTTGAGAATAGACCTATTTCACTTTTCGTTGCTACTGCTTTTTTCTGTGTGTATCTTACCAATGCAAATGATTGTGGTGACATAAACTTAGGCATTTAAAGTTAAACAAAGCTTGTTTGGTTTGATGATGGCTACAGCCAAATAATTATGCATTGAAAGAAGGGCCTGTAATTTTTGAGGCAGTGCTGAAGCTACCACATGCAGCTTTATAAATTGTACATTCAGTGATCCTTTTCCCACAGTCACTTTTAGTTTTATTGCTTGAAATTGATGCTGTGTTGTTGGCCACATTGCAGTTTATTTATGTACATATTTTTTTTTATGCCTGCAGGCTTCCCCAGATTTACGAAGAATATCGGCATACGATACAGAATGCTGACGCATCAAAGGACCTCAAGTGGTGGTCCAACAACCATGGTGTTGGCATGGCAATGAACTGGCCTCAGTTTGAAGTAATAAGCCTTGCATGTTTTCATGAGTGATGCACTGCGGCAGGAATTGCTTTTTTCCATCTAGCATGTTGGCATTGAACAATGCTTTCTGCTTGAGCAATGCTTTTTGGCTATCTTCGCTTGGCTATTAGTGTTAACTAGAGGAATCTGCTTTCTCTCACTCTCACTTGGCGTTGTAGACACCAGTCATATCATATGTCAGTGCAGCTAGGCTAGCAACTATAAGCGATTCGTTTAGCCTTTAACACTGTCATGCAGCACCAGAATGCTGCGCAGAATGCATTTTGAGCTCTGCTTTCTGTGATATAGGTGACATCAGTACTAGGGGAGCAGGAGTGAAATTACTGCTAGCTCACACATGTTGCTTATCATGCTCTAAATTTATTGCGTGGGAGCCTTTTGCATGCTTTACTATTAACCTCAAGCTTAACTTCCCTGCTTTGCTTCTGTGCTAGTACTATAGGCTTCCTTGACCAGTAATGATTTAAGCGCATCATGCTAATTGGCCCTCGTATTACTAAGTTGCAATTGTGAAACCACGTCTCGTATACTATTGTTTAACCGTGATGACTCATCTGGTTGCACGTTCAACATTACAGTGCTTAGATTACGCATACATTGCACTGCATTATTGCAAATACTTGATATGTTGCACTATGTCACTGGTGTGAATGCTGTGTTAACAATCGCATTGCTGCCAGCAACGTCTTGCATATTACAAAAATGTGCCTTCTAGGGATATGATAATAGTCGTCGCCACTAAAATACAGTGGCAGTGAAAAAAAAGCTTAACATTGAATTCAACATGCGTGCATTAGTGGAGCACCCTGGCATTGCTAAATTTCTTACAAACGTAGATCATCTGGCTGTGCTAGCTTTAACAGCTATGGCATTCTGCTGCTGAGCTCAACATTGCAAATTTGATCCCAGCTGCGGCAGCCACATCTTTATGGGGGTGAAATGAAAAATTCTCATGCACTTAGAATTTAGGTGGACATTACACAACCGCAGATCGTCAAAATGGTGGCCTCATAATCAGACGGTGGTTTTGGCATGTAAAAACACTAGAATATAATTTTACTTTCAGACATCTTGGAGACAGTGCTGTTAGTGTTCGCTATTGCACTCTTTGAATGATTCAGAACTTGAGTACCCGATAGTCAAAAGTGGAATCAAATTATTCCACCACTCGGTGTTACTTTGGTTAAACAATCGTATTCCCACGCTCTTAGTTGCGACTTGAAGCACTTCAAGTGGTCAGCAACCCCCAGTGCATTTATACACGGAGTGGTTTGTGCACGGCCTACATATGTATTAAAGTATAATTACATAAATATGCATAGTAAAAGTAAGAAACATAGTCTATTTACTTACATAGTTGAACAGATAGCTTGTAGTAGGCACACATTGTGCCATTTGCTAGCACAGGTACTCCACAGAAAGGTGAAAACACTGCACAAAATGCACACTGCACAGTTCCTTTACTGTGCCCATGCTTTTGTGCTGTTTCCCCCCTTCCATGTAGATGAACCAACTACTCCCATCCTGCACCCTTTTGCCAGCAGTAGTGCTTATTCAAAGGTAGTATAGCTTGATAATGACAGATGTACTCTAGCTACATTTTTCTTCCACGCTTGCACTTCATAAGTGTCAGACACCAGTGTGTACAGCTTGCCTGTTCACCGCTGCATCTTCGTGTGTGCATTGAGCTTTCGTGTCTGGTTGACAGTAGCGAGAAAGTTGATGCGCTTTTTGTTGCCCGTCATGCACTCTTTGGCTGTCTGCTTCTCTGGCTCGTGCCCACCCACCCCCTGCGTAGGAGTACTCTGAGGAATTCCGGGACATCGTAGGCAAGAGCAGCAAGAAGGCAGCAATCCCCGAGAGCGGCATCACCCTTGTCAACCAGCACAAGATCGGCGAGGAGCTGCCTGTAAAGGAAAACAAAATGCCTCTCTTGCATCGCCTTGTCTCTCCTCTTTTTTTCCAGCCTCTTCTTGACCTTTTCTGCTCCCTCCTCTTCCACTTGGCTGCGGTCTCACCATGTTTTTGGATTGACTTGCGGCTTTTCTACTCTTGCATGCAGTCTTATTGCTCCTTGGTGCTTGGTCATGTTGTTCTCAATGACAGCTGGTGGCTCTAACCCCTGTCAGTACTGACAAGTCGTGCGGGAAACACTCACAAGAAATCAATTCTTTTGCTTGTAGATATTCTTAGTACATCTCTAAAACACACATGCTCACGTCTCTTTTTTTTTTTCTTGCACCGACCCACTTAGTTCAGCCTAAGTCATGGAGTATATAGAACTGCAGTAATGAGGCTTCACTGCACATGAATTGGCTGTATATTTCTTTCCACAGCTCTTTCAATCCAAACATCTTTCACATGAGGCACATATCCAAGGTAACTTAAACTGCTAAGTAATCATTCTCCATGCTAGTAACAGATTGTTCCACAGGATGGTAGAGTTCATATCATTCAATGCAGTGAATATCCTATCATTTGCAATTTCAGTGTAGTTGACGCACTCATAACTTGTTTGTTCAGTAGGTCTGGAATCTCAATGCTCACTGAATATCTTCTGCGCTGTGCAATACAAAGAAATTCAATATGCTAGGCTAGCTGTCTTCATAAATTGGCACAAGTATTTGAAGGCCTCAGCTCATCATTGCATGGACAGGGTGACTACTTAATAGAGGTGTACCAAGAATGCCTGAACAAAAGAAGGCAGTACATTTGTGGTCACTTCTCTAAAGCATGTATTTGTGGAAATTTTCTCACTAAGGTGCTCTGATCATCCTGAATTATTAGTTACACAAACACATGAAAACAGGCTTCGCTACATGATAGCTCCTCCCACCAGCTTCCTGGGCTGTGTACACTTCGAGTCAGCACAGATCTGCAGCAGTTCAGTGGCGGTCCTGATATCAGTACGAAAAAACACTGATACTCTTTGACACACGGAACTTGTCTGGTAGGGTAGATATAGAAAAAGTCATGCAGGACTGCGGCACAACTGGCGCACCCTTCCGTACTTGGATATGCTGTCCGCAGTTTATCTGAACTGGATTCCATTTCACTCGAACCATATTTCTGATGCTGCAAGTCTTCCCTGTTCATTGCAACTCTTAGGAGCAGCATGGCTGTCCGATGTAGACACCGCCTTTTGAGACAATCAGTGCAGCAAAAGGGAGAAACAAAATGAACGAGAGATTATTTACCGGTAAAGCAGAGGTCAGCCTGAACTGCCACACTCCAGCCTTCTACTCTGCAACGAAATGACTTTTTAATTTAGGCAACTTTTCCATAGCCCTCTCGAACTGCCTAGTTGCTTGCTGTTTTACAAAAATGCTAGAGCGATAGGCTAGCAACACACATGTGTAGAGGTACATAAATATATCGACAGGCCCAAAGTCATTGCATAGAAATGAAAGTCCAGTTGCTTGCAGTTCTTTGCCATTCATGCAGAAAAGGCTGAATGTAGCAAACTCTGTAGCATGAAATTATGGTGAAATTGTGACAAAGCTTTTAGGGCAGCAATCTACTGACTGAAATTTTCACTAATGAAATGCACATAGCACAAGTTTAGAATCTACTTGTATGCAACTCCACAGGGCACAAGGAAATTCACTGTATTTTCACTGTTCCCTACTTACGCTTTCCGTTTAGCAAGCGCACAGTGGCTGTTCGCAAATAACGGGAAATAAGTGCGCCCGTGTTTACCAAATTCACCCGTTAGTGGTTTATGGGTTCATCATTGCCCTACCCCCACAGACATGAACCTCTTGCAACACAATCATATAAACGTAATGTACCCTTGTGTATTTCTTTTCTATGAGTACTTCGATGTTGCTTGAATCGTACTTATCCAGTGTTCTCAAAAAAAATTTCCTTTGGTGCATGAAATCAGGCAGGAAAACTTCAGTAGTGAGCTCTCTCAAGCAGCAGCTTTGCTTCTCAGAAGTGTACTCAGCTTGCTGAGCATGCCCACTTTGGGCTCATGAATAACGCATTCCTGCCAAGCTTGTGCATGGCTGGCTGCAGCAAAGTGCCACACCATCTTGCTTTACCAACTAGATGGGATGCGTGCAGGTAAAAAGCCAGTGAGGTTAGCTGAGCGGGAGGCATGGCTGCAGGTAATCAGTAACATGCTTTGTCTGGTTTTGTTAACAGTAGCTTCAATTTCAATCAAACCAACTGGGCCTCCGCCATGACAAAAGTGTTGTCACTGCATCTTTTCAGGGCTTCTAGCTGGCTTCTCTACAGCTGTCCGCGATGATCTATTAGTTTAGGCACCGTCAGGCTACTATTTATCACTAGCCATGTTTACTGCAACAAACTGAATGGTCTTCCTTTTTAGAATACTTTCCCGTAGTGAGAATGTCATAGTCGAAAAGTCTTCGTTTGACACACTGTCTCCACCTGTGTGAATATATGGCAGTTTCTGAAGTTTTGCCAGAATTGCAAAAAAATGTTGAATTATTAAACATTTATTTGAGAGCAAAGCAAATGGAAATACACATCTCATCCACCTGGTGCTTAAATTAATTCCTGTTCATGTTAATATGCAAATGTTCTTTTGCATTTTCACACAGCATTTTGCGTAATCATTTCTTCCCACCTTGTACACTACTCATCTTTCATTCTTTGAAGTGTTCTTGTACCCAAACCACCCAGTCATCAATATTATAGGTGACATCTATATTGGCGGTTTTTCGTTTTTTCCTCTATTGTTCATTTTCATTTGTCTGTAGGGACACACACTCTGCTGCAGCAGCATGTTACTGTACTCTGAATGACATTTCTTGCATTGAATTGTGATTTACTGTTTGTGGGACATCTAACCCTTGTTTCTTGTTCTTTCAGATTTGCAAATTCAGACCGCTGTCCCAAGCATACCACTAACTTTTTCTTTGCCAATCCTTTTATGCTCTGCATAAATTTTTTCACATGTTCGCTGTTATCTGCTTCCAGCAAATGTCTTGCTTAGCGTAGCACTTGATTACTCCTGTAAAATTTTGTGCATGGCTAGCTACCCACTGTTTGCATTCAAGCATGTTTGACACTCTGTTGCATTAGCAACTCTTGTGATACAACTGTCTTCACGCTCCAGTTTCTGGGAATTAACTGCATGTCCATTGTCGTAGTGTCTGATTGTAGCTATAGTTTAGATTGTTGTATAGCCACCATCAGACTTAGTTTGAACAATGGAGACACATGTATAGCAGTTTAACAAACAGACTGTAAGGAGGAAACAGAGTGCTTTGGAAGAAAGATGCACAACACTAGCACATTTACGGAATCCCAACCGGAAATCTCTAGCACACTTTGCAGGAAAATCAAAAGGCACTCAAGGAGTGTTTGGGCTAAGTACGGTGGTGGCTGTACTTAATTTGGCTAGCAATAGTCTGTCTAGGCTAGTGCATTTTCCATAGTGGCCATTTAATTACCTTTAGGAAAAATAACTTTAGAAGTCTTCCTAATAAAAGTTACATTAAGACGGTTAGTTGGCTTCATGATAACATCATTAAAGGCCAACTGGAACATAATGTTCGACTGTTTAAAAAAGCCTAGTTTGAAATATTGTGGATATTGAGGAGCCTTCGTGTAAAATTCCACGTTTGTAATACAAGTGGAAGTGTCGCAAAAAGCTAGCAAGAATAGCCATTTTTGATACCGTAACGTAAAAAAAAAGCCACCATCATTATTGCTCGCTGGAAGTGACTTGTGACCTAGCATGCACAGCCCCTCAACATGACCTCTGAGATTGGCCAACTCCCACAGCTACCTGTGGTGTGCCGAAAATCTCGGAGGCGACGTGCTGGAACTTCCATCATTGCCGCTAAGCGCCAGGCGCACATGTTGGCTACTTAGGTGCTGCTTAGAGGCTGCTAATAAGAAAACTCTACAATTACCAGCCCTGCGTCTTTGCCGAGATTGATTTCAACATCAGCTTCAGTGTTCACAACATGGTATATATACTATTTCGTGGTATATGTACTATTCACATTCGCAACCAATTTAGCCAAATTGAAATTGTGTTGCCGTTGGCCTTTAAGTAAATATATTGAACATTTACATAAGTGAGTAGTGCAATCATGTGTCGTTCACTGACCGAAGTGTGCTCGTGGACCCGATTTTCTAGGAGTACACCCCCGAGGTGCAGCACATCCACCGCAAGGAGAAAAAGGGCATTGACGCAGGTGGCATCACACTGACAAGCGTGAGCACGCGTGCCGACGGTGTGGTGGCCAATGCACCGAAAAACCAGACCACCAACAAGGCACCCAAGGAGACGGGCACCAACCATTCCACTGTAGCGACAACCAACAACTCGACACCCACGGCCACCACAAACACGTAAGGACTTTGTCCACATTCGTCGGTGTCGGCATGCATTGCACGAAATTTGGACCAGAATTGCAAGATTTTAGCCAACACTGCACTAATATTGTAGCATCAACATGCAAGGACTTCGTTGCAGCTTTAGGCTGTTCTCATACTTTGTGACTTTGTGCCAAGATAGTGCCAGCATAGTTCTGGCATTGCGCCAACATTGAAACAGTGTTGTACTACTTCTGTATTGCACTTTTTGGCAGACCTTTTTACTAGATTCAAAGCAAGCTTTTCCTGCGGAACTGTCAGCCCTTTGACTGAACAAGGGCATTATGCTCGCTATGTCATCTCTCGCACTGGTCCAAACTGTGACCTTCTGTTATATTTTTTTGTAATGGAGTATTGCTTTATTTGAAGGTAGCCTAATCAATGTATTGAGAGCCTGTGTATTGTGCTGCAGGATTTTCTCAATACAAGGGCAGAGGGTTGACCTAAATATTGTTTTGCAGAAAACCTGCAGTGTTAGTGTTAGTGCAGCTAACTCTTAATTAACTCTTGGAAAGGTTGTGATATATTTCATGATACCACTTCAACTAAATTTCAGAACTCTGGAAACTCCTACTTTTATTTGCCGCTTTGACAGGTTTGCCATTTTAGTGAAATTTTGAGCAGGGAGTACTTATTGTATAAGCCATAATCACACCCACGGATGTTCTCTAGTTCCTGGAGGCCGGTTCTGTGACGTTTCTTGCCATTGGTGCAGGGTGAAAAAGGCTTACAACCCATTTGAAGAGGACGACGACGAGAATGAGGTCGACCACCCGAATGACATGTAAAGTGGAGTTATGTGGCCGCATACCGCTATGCAAAAAAAAGCTTGTTTGGCCTTGTTGTGAAGCTTCAGCCTCTTGTTCTTCCCACTTCCTAGTTTGCTCCTGCTCCTTCACCTTCACTGCCAGGTGTTTTCTGACACCCAAGCTAAAGCCAAGTTTCCCCTGATAAGTGTTAGTGGAATGGTTGCTTCACTGTGGCAGGGAACAGTGAAGCCCGGTTTAATAACTTCTGACCAACCTTAATTGAAGTTTTATAGATTTCACGTAAACATTGGTAATGAAAGGGTGTTAAATTTTTCTATATGCCGCCACAAGTTTAAATGTTTTGTTGTGCCACTCAGTCGGAGATTTGTAAAGGTGACAGATTAGTGTTATGGAAGTTGTCTGTGCATTCATTGTAATGTGCATATCACTTCTTTTAGGTTGTTATTGTAGCATAATTAGTGTGGAATCTATTGTTTTAATAAGGCTATTTTTAGTAAGCACACGAAACAGATCTGAAACTTGCACATGCGATGTCCCGTCATCAAATGCATGTATCAATATAATATGTTGCATAGTCTCTTCATTTGTGTAGCAGTTCTGTACTACATCTTGAGATTGTGTAGATGGTCGACCTGTAGTCGCCATGGTCAGACCAGTTTCTTGTGTACGTAGATCCCAGTATTGTACATACGACTCATTTAGTTCTAGTTGCGTAGTTTCTGTAGTTCATAGCTCTGTGTGAGTCGTGTAGACTAGTGTTTTGAACAACCAAGACGTGCAACCTGCTTTGCTTGTTCTTCACTTTTGTTTAGGTTGCCTTAGCTTTGTTCTTCTTATTTTGCTATTATCAATGAAAAGCTTATTAGCCAGCTTTGGCAAAAGCTTTTTCTTACGCTTTTTTTTGTTTTGTTTTTTAGTTGTTCCTTTCAATCAATGCAGCATCACCTATTTGTTAGGGGCATCATGAGCCATTCTTAAACCATTCTGCCTGTTGTAAACATTAAACAAGAACTGGTGCTTTTAGTTTGCAGTAATGTGTAGTTCTTAGGCAATTTTGTATGCACATGAACTGCACTGCCACACTTTGTCTTGCTACAGACACAATTCAAATTTTCCATTGAATTGAATAATTGAATAAGCTGCCGAAATAGGGACCCCATACAATATGCCACCTAGGCTTCGGATTTTCTGGTACCATCGGTACTCAGTCTGACAAACAATTATAATGAATTATCGAATATAACAAAGTAAATTTAAATGTATCGCTGATATCGGCATGTAAGGAATATATTCTTGTATCAAATATTTGGTATAACAAAGATATTCATGTAGTACAAGTTTTTGTGTTGACCAGGTCAAGCTGTAGATACTTTTGGTGAAAGCTTGGTGTTTTCTGTGTTTGTTTCTTGAAAGTCGGTAAATTTGGGTCTGTTGCTCACAGAAAGTCTGAAAAGCACAGATTTTCAATGATGAAAATAGTAAAATAGGTTCGAACAGACGAGTGACAACAAGGAAATGTGCATTCTGTCTTCTCCCAAGCACAAAAACTTACGAACAGCACGCATAATTTCTGATTTCGTGTAGTAAAGCTCTTAATATGTTTCCATAAATTTAAGCCAATGTTTAGAAACAATCTTAGCATTACTTAGAAGTGCAGTTGCAGCAGCGAGAACTTTATTTAAAGGTGAACATTGACTTTTCACCCGAAAGTATCATTGAGCTACTTTCCTTTAGTTTATGCTCTCCCCTCCATGGGACAATGTAATGTGGATTGATTCATTCATTCATGGGCATTAATGTGTTGTCTGTGAAGGAAGCCACAGTGGAGGCCTCCAGAATCATTTTGACTGTATGGAATATGGATGGCCTTTACAGTGTGTACATGGTAATTTGACTTCTATTAGACTGAATAACTTCATTAAAGTGAGGAAGCCACAGCATTTTTGTTCACGAGATGGACATATTCAGGAATTGTCTGTTGCTGTCCATCCACACTTTACATTTGCGCAGGAGTGCCATGTTACAGATTTTACGGTATGAACTAATGCAGCATTGTGCATGGCACTATCAAGAACTGGTATCAAATCAAAGGAGGTATATGTAGAGGCCAAAGTGTCCGAAATTTGGCATCCTTTCTCTTTTTTTTTGTCTAGCTTTTCTTTTTCTTTTACACACATTTGTCTTCCAGCGTTCAATCACAACCAGAAACTTGGAAGCCTAAATATACCCAATTTATCGAGATGTATATGTATTGCCACTACTGAAGGTCAAATGCTAGCTCTGCTTTTTAATGTGATGTGGTATGTAGCAGTATGTAACTGTTAGGGCTGATATGCATGCCTGCTGTAGGCATGCTTACGCATTGTGGGAATTGTCATAAAATGAGTGATCATAATTCCTGTGACATTGTTTCTATTGCTTGGCAGGTGGCAGTGTCAGGATGGTAACCAGATAATTCTAGTTCGTTGACTGGCAATGCTGTCTTGAAAACATGGGGTGAAATGTTGAAGATATCATCCAGTGGCACCACAATGCCCAAGGAGCATGATATTCTTTTCAAGTGTAAAATAACTGGTATACAGTTCTTGAGCATCAACAGACCACCAAAATTTTATGCAGCCTTGATTCTTGCATTTTTATACAGCTGGAGAAAATAAAAATGATACACAGTGTCCCCAGGGTGGAAAACCAGAGTTGAGATTTAAGAGAACCCACTGCAAATATTGTCCTCCATACCTGAATACGTACATCTACGTACGACGTCATGCACCTCTAGCTCTACCAGAATTTCAAGAATGTATAAAATCTTTCTATTGTGTATCAAGCAACGCTTTCATGCCACATTTATTTGTTTAATTAGTCAAGCCTGCTAAAAGCAGTCTTTCGTATAGTCACTTATGTTTAAAGTCGCCAGACAGTTGACATAAACATTCCTAAACTGTTGCATAGTGTCACTGGGCCAGTGTGTCAGTGTAGAAGCTTTTCTGTTCACATTAAAATCGAACACTATGGTTCGAACAGAAAACTGTTTAATGTGGACAGGTGAAAAATGGCAAAGCACTCAGTTCTTCATAGCTGTTTTCCATAGCTAATGTTTCAGTTTGTTTCATTAAATTGGCACACACATCAGTCTTTACAAATGTTGCCAGAGTAGTGGTGGTTGCTCATGTTCTGCATCAATGAATGATAAAATGGAGCAGCGGACACTGATTGCATCTTTATTCCTTGGGGTCTGCAGGAATGGACGTGCAGGTGAACCAAACCCATTTGAGGAGGACCATGAAGATTGGGACGAAGAGTCCAATGACGCACTTGTCGACAATGGCGAGCCGGGTGTGCCGGTCAGAGCGCTGTATGACTATGATGGGGCTGAAGCAGATGAACTATCTTTTAAGCAAGGTAACTTGTCAAGCCGTAATTGCACCTGCTACGAGAACTTGTTTTGTGTTTGCTGTGTGATCACAGGCACTTTTTTTTTTTTTTTGTGATGACCATTTTTTATTGGCTAACCGCTGTTGCAAAGTTATCGCTCAGGGCAAGATGTGCCTACATGTGTCCAAAAGTTCTTGAATCTTTTCGGCAATTCCATAGCGAAATAGTCACGTCCAATCAGATTGTGCATGCAACGTGAATAGTGGTGCACATTCTCGAATGTACATGAGTGCCATAGTCGATTGTGCTGCAATATATGGCGAATCATGTGTAAATAGCACACTCTTGACCCGTACGTCAGGTTTTGATGTTGTGCTTGCCGTTATCGTTTTGCCTTGAGGGTTACTTGTCTTTCTGGGTACAAGTCCACCCAATAAAGCGTTAGAATTGCTACTCACAGATTTAGCACTGTCTGGTTCTTTACCGTCACTACAATGTGACCCTATTGTGCCTACAGGTCAATTTTATGCAACTTTAAAGAGCAGCAGAGTCATTAACACTCTATGGAGGCCTACATGAAAGTGCAAGCTGTACTTGATGACACTAAGAAGGAAAAAGCAGCTGCTGTGTCCCAAGCAGTATTTACGCAAGTTGCAAATTTAATTTGATCATTTCACACTGTCTTCTAATCCACTCTATTCAGTGGTTTTTGTAATGTAGTTTTTCAGTCATTTATCCTAGGCAGGACTGTAAACCAGTAAATGTGTTCCTGTGAGTAGGTTAGACTGCCAGCTGTGCTGGTTGTGCTTGTCAAGAAACCAAACCGGTGGCAACCCTAGGTGGCTGCAATAGATGTAACAAGTGTAAAAATACATCTCGATGGGGGCGAAATGCGAAAACACCCGTGTACTTAGATTTAGGTGCACGTTAAAGAACCCCAGGTGGTCCAAATTTCCGGAGTCCCCCACTACACCGTGCCTCATAACCAGAAAGTGGCTTTGGCACGTAAAAACCCATAATATAATTTTTTTTTAGGTGTAAAAATTGTTTCAGTGACAACTTTATCTCATTGTTCTGTAATATTTCTTTCTCTCAGGGGACCAGTTTGAAAAGCTAGAGGACGAAGATGAACAGGGCTGGTGCAAAGGCCGTAAGGACGGCCGGGTCGGTCTTTACCCCGCCAACTATGTTGAAGTCATCGCCCCCTAGATGTGTCTCGAGCCGAGACAGAGCGGCTGACCACTCGCACTGCGTGCTGCAGCAGCTCGCAAGCCGTTCCTCCTTTGCCCCCGTGCTCACTCAAGATGAAATGAGATGGAAAAGAAAGACTGTGTTGCTTTTATCTTCAACACCCGCAACTGTTGCCACGTGGCACGTTGTCCTCTGGTCCTCATGTCCCCTTCTTCCAGTGTCAGCACTCCATGTGCAAGCAAGTGGGCTGCACGGACATAATGTGGCTGGTGCGTGTGTGTGATGCTGGCACACGTTGTTAATGTGTTTGCCATCTCTTAACGTTCTTCTTTGTTTCATCACTTCAGAGGATGTGCTGCACCTGTTGGTGTGTGCTTTTTGCCTGGTGGGCACAGTGTTGCCGGAAGGGACTGTTGTACAGTGGGCTCAACGTGTGTGCGTGTCGTGTGGTTGCGTTGTCAGGATGTCTGCTGCACTTAACCCGGAGACAGAGTTGCCACTGTAGTTCTTCTCTCCCGCAATAGATGTAGACTGAGGAATGAGAGAGACACTTCGCGATGCGCGCATGTCACGCATTGGTCCTCTTGCGCCTGGTAGTAAGCAATGCCTTCTGTATTGGCTTTTTTGTGTTACCATGGCTGGCACGGGAACATGGTCAGCATTGAAGCTTTGTACACATCAGTGGCATTTATTTAACTGCGACGACCTCTCCCTGTCTCTCTGTAGTAATTGTTTGGGTGTGTTGCGCTGAACCTTCCCCCCCCCTCTCTGTACATAATGTTGCTGTGTCCATTTGCCTGTCGGCATGTTGCAATCGCATGTAAAGAGTTTAACTGAAAAACGTAGATGTCAAAGCTAGAAACAGTGTGTTTATTTTTCTAAGTTAATGTTTCTTTCTTTTAAATTTGGCAATGCTGCAGTTGTTTTGATGGCTGGCTTTGAATGCAGTCTCTCGGCACTCTTAACATTGCATTGATGACCATTTTTGCTGCTATGTATGGTGAGGCCATTTTCAGCGTTTTCTTTTTTTTTTTTTTTTTTTTTTTTAAGGGGAAGTTCTTCCAAGACTAGATTAATGCATTCAGCCATGAAAATGTCTTAAGAGTACAAGCCCACTAGAAGTGCCGGCGAGTATTCTTCGGTTAGCCTATTGTTCTAGGCATTGCCCACTCCGAGAAAGCACTTTCAGCGAGGAAGTATGTGAACACATTTTTTAACAGGTCATTTTTTTTAATATCCCTTCTATAGAAGGGGTGATCCTGTCATTGCTAACCAACCAAATAATGTTGATCTTTCATAGTCATTTGCTGTATAGAAACATACTTTTACTGCTTTGATTTACATTTTGCAACCCAACTATAGCGGGCCAACAGCATGGTCTCATTACTTGTGTTGAGGACTGAACTCGCTGTAGCAAACTGTCAGATGCCTCTTTTTGTTTTTCTCCCGGTTTGCACAGGAAGTGCCTTGTATGTATACATTCTTTTATAGCACTCTAGTTATTTTATGCTGTTCTATAACAGTTTTCTACTACTGGCTTTTTTGTTTTGGTGTCTTGTGCAATTTTGCTCCCATGAGATCTTGCAAAGTGGCTCTTGGCATACCAGCGTTTATTGTGTTTGCAGTTTTGGGCTTACTGACCTGTTATCATTTACAAACATTAGCTGTGGGGCATAGCTTGTGCCTTTATTCTTATTATTACACTGATTTGTTGACACTTTGTTCCATCACTGTGCTATTGTACACAGGATGTACAAGACTCGCTAGTAAGACAGTTTGGTACAGAGGCCTCAGAAATACCTTCCATAGTGCGTCAGATCTATTTTATTTCTTCCATTCCTTTTAAAGAAGAGCATTCGGCTTTGCACTACACCATCATCGTGTTCAATGTTACTGCCAGCAGCGATCTCCCTAGTGAGATTTTCTTGACTTTCTTGCTGGGTATACTGAGCTGCGTTTGCACTCTACGTTAACTATAACCAAGCACACTGTGGAACTGTCTGGCATGCGGTACAAAAGTTAAGCCGTTGACTCTGCCATTTGCCCATTGAACTCCAGCTGCGACAACAAGCATAATGCTGTTTTTGTTTGCCATGATCGCGTGTGTGGAGGATATTTTTACAAAGTGAATGTAGGTAGGGTATGGCATTTTGGGGCTGCAGTGCTTGTACATATGCTATACACTCTTCAGTTTGTGCAAACCAAAACTTGAGCAGAACTTGCACGAGACTTGTTTTACTTTCAGCCCAGGACATTTTTGCGCAACTGATTCAGCCAGCACTTTTTCTTTGTTGCACTTACAGACGGGTTTCATTTGCCGACAGGTCTGCCATTTACTAGTGTCCTCGTCACAGGAATACCACTGATAGCCAAGGGACATTTGCGTTCTGTTCGAATGTTTTCGTCAGCAGTCCAAACTCTTGAGCAGACCACGCAAAGCTCTTTGCACTTGACCTTGTTGCAACAGCTAGCTTTCGTCAAAGCTGAGCCACACGAAAACTCTTTGCTATATATTTGTTTTACTCGAACTTGTAAAGTAGCACTTGAGACTTAAAAGCACTTCCACTGTTGAAAGTGAATGCTTTTGGTGTGTGTGCAAGTGAAATTATTGATTGGCTTAGAACATTGTAAATAAATATGTCTGCGAAAAATGGTGTCCTGGCAACGTTACCTACGGTTCATCGAACAGCGTGTAGATGTTACTTCAGCACTGTGCCAGCGTGCACAGCAAAGAAAAATTTCTGTAACACGTCTGCAGTCTAAAAAAAGAACTGAATATTGTCAAAAAAAAAAAAAGTCGCCATATACTCATACTTTGAAATCCCTAATCCTCGAAGCAGAAGCATGAAACCTTTTTTGATGTACATCTCTACAACCTTCAAGATCTGGTAGCTTGCAAAATTCATAGCTACATTAAGCACAATGGCAGCTGGATAGCGAGGGACATACAGTGCAGTCCACTTATAAAAATATCAAGAACGAAAAATTCGATCGTGATAACAGATTATCACTATATCTGGACTACCTAAAGAAAAAAAGAAAAGCTGCCGAACATACCCTCGTAGCTCTGGAACCGCATTTGCCACTTACAATAAAAAAATTGACGTTCCAGAAAATTGGCTGTGAAAAGTGAAACGTTTACACCTCTAAACGATGTGTTGAGCGTTGGGCGCGCTGAAATAGTTATCTGCACTTGCTTTCACGGAAGTTTCAGGTTCACAACCACGGTGTGCATCACGTCCAGTGGCTGCACAAACACTGGTGGCTATAACATGGCATGAATGAAATCGATGAGCGACTCTATCAACGACAGTGCACTATGCGTGAACATTGAGGTCTGTGTCAGACGGGCCACTCAATTTTGTCATCACTGCCGCTGCTGTCATCGCCTCAGTCTAACAACGCCGCCGGCTGTCGCGACAACGATTGCCCTGTTGGATATTCTTTGCAGAACGAGGCAGCGCTGTCTGTACTCGGAACAGGGTACTCAGGGGGGGGGCACCCTCCCGGGTGCCTGACTCAAGCTCCTCCGTTAAAGCACCACCTATTTTATCGCTAGTAACGACGTGCTCCCAGAGTTCGGTAATGTCAGCAGCTGCCGCCTTGTTGGTTTCACATTTCGCCCGTCGTTTCTGTTTATTGGCATGTTCACTGGTTCTAGCCTTCATGATCGTGGCACTCGCAGTTTTTCAGAATCGTCACTGTCATCAACTGCGCAAGTTCATGTTGCGAGTCTTGCAAAATTTGCAGCTTTGTCTCAAACGACACAGCTTTGGGCCTTGACGGCGCACCTACAAGCCGCTTCCGCGGCGCATTTACGTGCTCGCCGAGGAAGGGAGATTGCGTGATCCGCTTCTCGCTTTGTGGTTTTTCTCTTTCTGGACACTTGTAGGCGATGCGGACATGACACGGGCACAAAGCAGCTGGCGCCCTCTCGTGGCACGCTGCACCAACTTGCGATGCTCTCCGTGGCTTTCGCAATCGCCGCGCTGGCGGGACACACTGCTCGGTAAAGTTAAGAACTCGCGTACGCAAGCCTTTTGCCTTGTCTCGGTTACGGAGAACTTAGCAACACAAATTTCCCAATTATTCTGCACGGAATATGCCACCCAAAAGGCAGGATATAGATCGTTATGTCCGCTATGCGGTGAATAATGTATCGTTACGTAATTTTTTTTTTCTCTCATAGCCCTAATGCATAAATTGACACTCTGAAGTCGGCTCATCGATATAACTGATATATCGTTATAAGTGGACTGCACTGTAGTACTTGCGTCTTTATTGTTACGTTCAACGCTGCTTGAAACAAATTTAAATCCAAAGCACACATTGGGTGCTGCTACCAAATGCTAGGTTTGGCATACAGCTGTTCTTATGCGTGCTGAACCAAAAAGCAGCGACACTGTCTATTGAAGGGGAATAAAGGGAGTGTTCACAGAGCAGCAAGGAGATTAGGAGACAGGTGGGGGTCATGACAAAACATGAGGCTTGCCTTCATCTGGCACAGGGAAAGGTAGGAAAGAAGGAATGTTTCTTTTAAGAGACACCAAAGAGAAGTAAGCTGGATTGCTCAATTACACCTGTGGTATTGCAATAGAGTTCTAGCTTGCCCATAAACTGCTTGCCCGTTGCAGATTGCTGGGTTACCGGAGCTGTGCGACAGTAGAAAAGCTGGTAGCTACATTGTGATGCTTTGTCCTACTGCAATGCGTTTAATCATTTTTGTTTTAGTTGCGTGAGAGCTCTCGTTGAAAGAAAACCTTAACTGCTCATTTACAATTATGTCACTAGCAGCACTTTAACAGGCAAGTTGAATATGATAGGTCACTGCAGTATCAGCTTTGCGTACTCTGGTTTAACTCTGCATCACAATAGAGACTTTCAGCGTGTCTGCTATTTCGGCAAACGGGGGTGGTTTGTGCGGATTGCCAGATGTGCGGGGGTGTAAACGTGAGCGGCCGGAACGCTGCAGCTGCCTGATGGTGTAGAGTTCGACCAGACAAACACAGAGCTAAAATTGCAGTAACGCGCTATAACTTGCTTTGCTGCTGGTGAAAATTTTCGGGAGCGGCGTAATTGTGAACGCGATTACGCCGCTGTCGAAAATTTACTCCAGCAGCTAAGCAGAATACAGTAATTTGCTTTGTGTTTGCGTGGTTGAGCTTTGCACCACCAGCTGGCACCACCAATCTGGTCGCTCAAATGGTGTAGAACATGGTGTAGAAGCTAAAATTGAAGGAGTCGGTCTTACTGTGAACCATTGCTGTGAACAGATTGGTAAGCCAGACAGAAAATAATTGCCGGCGCATCCATCCTTCGGCGACTATTGGCGACGTCAATGCGACTAGCAATCTAATGATGGGTGTGCAAGTGGCGATATGTTTTATATGCAACGATTCTGAAGAGCGGCACATACCCAGTAGCACATCCAGTAACCGAAGTTGATGTGAAAGGAAAGCGGTTATATTTGGACCTCAACAGCAAATTAAAAAAATTAAGTGCATGAAGCACCCCACAAATGCTGATTGCATTAAAAATAGGCTTGTGCGAACATCAATTGTTTGGTTTGAAGCAAAGTCAAAAGAAAGTGGTAGCATACAGTCCTTCGTGTTGAATAAATTCAAAGCGAATAGTTGGTACAGTTCTGGGAGTTACATAAAAACCTTGAAACTAGTGCCAGATATTACGAAATTTGGTTCTTGAGAAAAGGTCAGCTTCGCCCGACAGGCAAAGCATTGATTGTGATAGCAAATTATTTAACAGCTATATACGAAGTAAGTTTAGTCGTTTTATCAGCTGCATAAACTGCTGTAAACATTCGCTGTAAACATTGCCACGCGTGCACGGACGAACACGTCTCAGGCGATGAACGCGAACACACGCCGTCGGAATGCTGGCGTGACGAAGAGTGGCAGCAGCGGCGAGCGAATTCCCCTTCATGCTACCTCTCACTTAAACGCGAACTATATAGGCGCGCGAGAACACGGCGCACACAAAGTCAACAGCTTTGTCCGGTCGGCTATAGCCTTCGAACCCAATGCAGATTGCTTTCCAGGAGAGAACGCGCGCGGCCGCGCTCAGTCGCCGCAGCTGGTTTACACAGCTGCCCCCTTGCGCGCGTGAAAGTACCGCGCGCACCCTCCATACCTTTCTTACGAGCGCGGGACGACGCCGCCGTGCGAAGCCACCATCCTTTTCGGCTCAAGCTTTCGCCCTCGGCTACAGCATACGGTGCGCAACCGCGAAGTTGTCGCACTTGGACTTTATAGGGAACATCACGGCTGCGACGTACGCGACGACGGAAATTCGCCATGGAGTGCCCATATAGCTGCTATCGCATTAAAAGGAAACAGGTTCATGTCAGGAGTCACTTTATTTGCAAAGTGCTGTTATTTAAATTTTTTTGTCGTGCAAAATGCAAATTTAAAGCAGCACAGATGTGTTTACAGGCCCTTGCTCACCGTTGTGCTTCAGTCTACATGGGTTGCACCAACGTCACATCCGCAAGCCAGGAAACCGGAAACCGCCATGTTTGAGAACACTTGCTGCGGATATCGTGCTGGGTCGTGTACTCTGCAGTAGTAGAAGACCGACAACTCCAGATTCACGATGACAATTTGTGCCATTTTTGGCTGCAGAACGAGAAGCGATTCTTCTGCTATCAAGGACAAGGCACAGCCACACATCGGACTGTTTAGTTTGCCCGCGGTTATTAAGAACCAGTGTGAACGAACGAGGCTCTTGTCTGAGCAGCGCCGGAGCGTTTGGCTGGCAAGGATAAATAGAAAGGACTTGAAGAATGACAAGTATGTCCGTGTTTGCGGTCTTCACTTCGTCAAAGGTAAAGGAATTTTCAGATTACGCCTTTTATAACACTAACTCGCCTGGCCGCTTCTCTTTCCTGCTGCCGAAATTGTTTGTTTACCCGCGGCGTTCACACGAGCTTTTTCTGAAAGCGCTAGTCAAAGCTCTGTAGATTGCCAACTGTGCGCTTTAAATTGCAATTTATACACGGTACATGTGTAGTTAATGCATTTGCATGTGTATCCTTTTAAAGGGAAGCCTGCCAATTTGATGGAGGATGGAAACTGCTGCCGAAATTGTTTGTTTACCCGCGGCGTTCACACGAGCTTTTTCTGAAAGCGCTAGTCAAAGCTCTGTAGATTGCCAACTGTGCGCTTTAAATTGCAATTAATACACGGTACATGTGCAGTTAATGCATTTGCATGTGTGTTCTTTTAAAGGGAAGCCTGCCTGTTTGATGGACGATGGAAATCCGGACTGGGCACCGAGTCTGCGGCTGGGCCACGGCCGTTATGACCGCACTACTGTGGTTTCATCCGCGCGTTACATGCGGTGTAAACGGCGACAGCAGAACAAGCCACGTGCTGCTGCAGTGTGCAAGCAGCCCGTGAGGCCTGTAACGCCACCTGAGCACGCCATAGGCTCGGAACTAGAGCCTGATGAGCTCACTCCAATGGGCCCCATTCTGGAGTCTACTACAACGACAGGTTCGTGTGCATATGATTCCCAAGCATGTTAGTCTAAAGGTTTCTCAATTTTATTATGTCCTGAGTTTCACACTGACAGGCAATTCTGTTGATCTGTTTCTTTTTCCAGAGGCAGAAGTCCAAACTGAGCTCACGTGCAGAGACCTCCAATTGCTAGAAGAAGATTACCGCAAACTATCCGTTGAGCTGGCCACGTTGAAACAGCAAAAAGAGGAAATGGAAATGTCGGAGGCGTCCCTGCGTGAAGACCCCAACAAAGTGTCATTCTACACAGGCCTTCCAAATTTTGTAGTTTTAATGGCTGTGTTCAACCTGCTAGAGAAGTTTGTTAAACACACACCACAAAACTCATTGGTAAAGTTTCAAGAATTTTTAGTGTTCTTAATGAAGCTTAAGTTGAACCTGCCATACCAAGACCTTGCTTACCGCTTTAATATATCGGAATCGACAGTATGTCGGATATTTGACAAATGGCTACACGTTGCATTTTGCAGACTGAAGCCTCTGATGTCATGGCCCTCAAGGCAAGCAATAAGGAGGACAATGCCTCAAGCCTTTTTTGAATCATTCGGAGAAAAGGTAGCGGTCATAGTCGACTGCTTTGAGATCAAGCTTGAACGGCCGTCATCCCTGCAACCAAGATGTCAGACTTGGTCCCAGTACAAATCTAGCAATACAGCCAAGTACCTTATCGGAATATGTCCTCAGGGAGTGATCACCTTTATTTCCGATGGTTGGGGAGGCAGGACCCCTGACAAACATATTACTGAACACTGCGGCATTCTTGACCATTTATCTCATGGTGATGTGGTACTGGCTGACAGAGGCTTTGATATTGCCGACAGTGTAGGCTTGTACTGTGCAAAGCTCCACATACCTGCATTCACCAAAGGCAAAAGACAATTGTCAGCAGTGGATGTCGAGGCAACGAGAAATATTGCAAATGTCAGAATTCACGTTGAGAGGGTGATCGGCTTGGTTCGTAACAAGTATGTCATAATGAAATCCGTTCTGTCACTAGAGTATGCGACTCTCAAACAGGGACACCAGTTCACACCTCTAGATAAAATCGTCAACGTTTGCTGTGCACTGACAAATTTCTGTCAATCTGTTGTTCCTGCAAATCCAGAGCCATGTAGCTAAGCTTGCCGAGTATGCGTGGTATTTGGAAAAGGCTATTCTTGCACGATAATGTGAGAGAGAATAGTCTAGAGGAATTTGAACTCCCACAAGTAATGCCGGAAGAAGTAAAGAACGCCTTGGGAGCTATGCAAAGGGGGAAGGCAGCTGGGGAGTATCAGGTAACAGCAGATTTGTTGAAGGATGGTGCGCACATTGTTCTAGAAAAACTGGCCACCCTGTATACACAATGCCTCATGACCTCGAGCGTACCGGAATCTTGGAAGAACACTAACATAATCCTAATCCATAAGAAAGGGGACACCAAAGACTTGAAAAATTATAGACCGATCAGCTTACTGTCCGTTACCAGGCAGGATTCCATAAAGGCTACTCAATAGACCATATTCACACTATCAATCAGGTGATAGAGAAATGTGCGGAAGATAACCAACCCTTATATATAGCTTTCATTGATTACGAGAAAGCGTTTGATTCAGTCGAAACCTCAGCAGTCATGCAGACATCATGGACTCGGGGCATAGACGAGCCGTATGTAAATATACTGAGATATATAGCGGCTCCACAGCCACCGTAGTCCTCCATAAAGAAAGCAACAAAATCCCAATAAAAAAAGGTATCAGGCAAGGAGATACGATCTCTTCAATGCTATTCACAGCGTGTTTACAGGAGGGATTGAGAGACCTGGATTGGGAAGAATTGGGGATAAACGTTACTGGAGAATACCTCAGTAACTTGCGATTCGCTGATGATATTGCCTTGCTTAGTAACTCAGGGGACCAATTGCAATGCATGCTCACTGACCTGGAGAGGCAAAGCAGAAGAGTGGGTCTAAAAATTAATCTGCAGAAAACTAAAGGAATGTCTAACAGTCTCGGAAGAGAACTGCAATTTACAATAGGTAGCAAGGCACTGGAAGTGGTAAGGGAATACACCTACTTAGGGCAGGTAGTGACTGCTGATCCGGATCATGAGAATGAAATAATCAGAAGAATAAGAATGGGCTGGGGTGCGTTAGGCAGGCATTTGCAGATCATGAACAGCAGGTTGCCATTATCCCTCAAGAGAAAAGTATATAATTGCTGTGTCTTACCAGTACTCACGTACGGGGCAGAAACCTGGAGGCTTACGAAAAGGGTTCTACTTAAATTGAGGACGACGCAACGAGCTATGGAAAGAAGAATGATAGGAGTAACGTTAAGGGATAAGAAAAGAGCAGATTCCAAGGGATGGGAAGCGTAGCAGGGGGCGGCAGAAAGTTAGGTGGTTGAATGAGATTAAGAAGTTTGCAGGGATAAGATGGCCACAATTAGCACATGATCGGGGTAATTGGAGAAGTATGGGGGAGGCCTTTGCCCTGCAGTGGGCGTAACCAGGCTGACGATCATGATTGTTGCATACACTGTGCAATTTACCTGTAACAAATTTTTACCTGTAATTTTTTTACTGTACTCAGCATAGAGGCTGCCAGTTCTCTCTTAGCAGAACAAAACATCCCAAACATCGCACTGCTTGATTTTAGAGCAGACTATCAAAATTTTTTTTCTGGTTCGTACTATCAATGACTGAAATTATCAAAAGCGATTGTTCAGTGTTCCAACCTAGAAGTTTTGAAAACGCCCTTGCGTAATATTTTTGTCTGTTTTGAATTTGTATGTTTGTGACCCATATAATATGCAATTTTGTTCGAATCTATCTTGCAATTGTTTGTTTGCTGTTTGCACCTGTCTGGGAGCACTATACTGTTTCTAGTTGCTTTGCTTGAAACATTTGTATTCCTGCTGATGCAATGATACGTTGATGTTTTGGATCTTACTTCTGGTTAAAGTATGGCTTGCTTTGTGAATGGTATCTAGGAAACCAATTTTGTTCAGATGTTTTGTTAAGTTGTACTTCTTTTAACCTAAATTCTGTGACCTGAATTATCAAATGTCTGATTTTACACTATTTGTTTGTTTATGGGGTTTTACGTCCCAAAATGACTCGGGGTATGAGAGACGCCGTAGTGGAGGGCTCAGGAAACTTCGTCCACCTCGGGTTTTTTAACGTGCACTGACAGCGTACAGTACACGAGCCTCTAACATTCCACCTTGTATTTCTATTTTATATTGCTCTGTAATCGCAACTCCTGTCTTGGCAGTGCTGACAGTATGAATAAATAACATTCATTCAGCACTAAGGAACAAGGACACAAAAGAAACATACCACAGGACGGGTGCTAACTACCCAATCTCTTTATTGTTGGCAGTGTGATATACTGATTGAAGCTTTCTCTTCATACCGCACTGACAAAGCAGTCTTGCCTAGTGAGCTCTGAAATCTGCATCACATCAAAGACAAATGCAATTGAAACCACCGTTGCAACTTGAAGGGGAAAGTCCATGTACATTGAGAGTTACAGTTGTATTTCAACCCTTCTGTCGTTCGCCTAGCTTGTACTCGGGCATAGAATAGTTTGATTGGTCCCCATATGTGTGACGGATGAGTATGACCTTCTGTTTCGGTGTGTGTTCCAAGAGACATTGCACAGCAGATCACAAGACACCATCTCGGAATGCATAGCGCCACTCGAGTAGAGCATTGTAGCAGTGGCTGGTTATGTGGCCAAACTTCTTTAGGAGTTTCTTCCTTTTCCACATGTGATCTTTCCCATACCATTTGTATGTAGCTGATGAGAGCTTGTCGCCATGCTAAATCCATAAATCCTTCATTAGCTACAAGTCTGATTTGAAGTATCTTCTGCAATTGCTGACACAGAACTCATGGTAACATATTTAAGAAAGCGTGGGGCTTTTGTTCCAGGGACTCTGCTAAGATTTCTTCAGTTGAGCACAGTCTGCACAATACCAGTGCTTCTGCTTTGGTGCCCGCTTCATTCCAATGCACGAGTAGTGGAACCATTTGTATGGGCAGTGTTCCCCATCACATGCCACCATTCTTCCTGTTTCTGGGCCTCGACAGTAACAGTACACAGATCTTTTAGCACTAGTGCCAGCCTTTGGTGTATCTTTTCGGGTGAAGTATTGTGAAAACATTTCAGGTAGCACAACATGTGTGAAAAATCGTGTTGCCAATTCCAGAATTCCTTGAAAGAATGCACAATCTTCCACTATTCTTTCAATATGTACAGAAGTTGGCGTCCAAACGACAAAGTCGCAGTATTTCACCGCACACATTGCCAGCTGTGTTTGGACTTGGTAGAAATACTCGTGCGTCCTCTTTAAGCGAGGTCCTTCTGGACTAGCTTCCAGGCAGAAATCTTTGTTGCTCAATGCTGCTTCTAGTCCTTGTACTGCAAGTGAATAAGGGCATTTTACTTCAACAATGCCTTCACCGCAGCATAGACAGCTGACAATAGCATCTGGGGATGCTGCAAGGTGGGGATATTTGGCACTTAAACAAACGCCGGCCCTCCTTAGTGTCACATTGTTGTGGCATTGCACTGCATTTGCTTGGTACTTGGAGAGGGCAGCACTTTCATGCTTGAGTCCCCAGTCTGTGGCTTCAGATGAAAACTTGTTTTTCTCTGGGTAGCAGATTCTTCTCAACAAGCTTATTGACGGGTAGTCCACGTTTGTCCTACACACACTCTTCATAACTGAAGCTGTTACTCGTCCAGCTCTAAATGCAAACCACTTTGCACATTTTGACTGCTCTCTTGTTACGGCTTCGACATGCTGCACCATATCTTCTGTTATCACCATTTCTTTCAAAAACTCTTCGGCTCGGCTCACCAGAGCAGGCAAATCCTCAGAAGCGGCCTCTTCACACATTAGGGTTCGAAGAAGTAAAGGCTCTTTTGCTCGTGGTGGATGAAAAAGAGAGCTATATTTTTCATGCAGAGTAAACAACGCTGGCGTCACTCCTGCATCTGCTATTGCTGAAAAGCACTGCTCAAGCTCTGCATCTGTCGCAGCTGGGATTGGCAGTAGCCTATGTGATGAAGGGGTTACATGTGCAGTAATAGTACTGTTTATAATGTTGTCCATCTTTTTCTTCTTTGCTTTTGACGAAGAAAAGTCGATTTCCCTTAGCCTTCGGAATTCAACATTCCGGCTATGAGCTGGCAGCCATGTATTTTTCTTTTCAGTACAAGTAACGGAGTCCCTCAGCCTCACAGCTGTCTCTATGGCAAAAAGTGTAGCAGCAACATGCGAGCATGCTTCGCCTACACCTGCCATGCACGTGCAATGCGCTGTCCCGACAGTTCCATCTGCTTTGGCAAGAATCCACACTTTAAGGGGTACCTCCCGTAGGCGCTGAGAGTGGTTGACCTGAAATGTCAAACAACATGATTTCAGCAAATACAGTTTTTGAAATGTGAAATGTCAAATAAACTGATTTCCACCAATACTGTTTTCGAATAAAATGACCTCAGAAAATATTCTTTTTCATACGACCACTTTGCTGAGCACCAGCAACAGTTTGTTGTGTGGTTGTACGCCACTTTATCTACAAAATGTGGCAGGAGCACCATGGTTTCACTTGCGCTTTACAAGGTTCAGAAAAGCTCGCTCTATAGCAAGCAGTTGAGAAAGTAATTTTTCTAACAGTTGTGACAGTTGTGATGCTTTGCTTGGTCATATGTTAACAACTTGTGCACAATTTTCTAACCACTTGTTCTCAAGTTTCCGCTGTACGCGGGCTAGGCAACAAAATGGTTACGCTCAACAACAAAAAAGAAACAAATCAGACAGTCTACAGGAACACAAAGCGTAAATTTGGAGAAATAAAAAAATGCGGAGCTTAACGATCGATAATTTACTAACCTCGCTCAAAACGATGACGCGCTCTGATGCCAGCTGCTTTGCTGCGATGCTCTTGACCCATCCGCTCGTAAAATAATTGTGGCCTTCTAAGGATTTGTACGCCTTCATCTGTTGCAAAGTAACGTGACTTGTTGAAAGCACCAAGTAATTGACGATGTCGGCGTGCGTGACGGTGGGCAGCAAGTCGACGTTCGGCGTAGCGTCCTTGCCGATGCACAGTTCATAAGGGTCGATGCCGTCACACATTTCGATCTTCGCTCTGTAACGTGCCCGAGTCGGTCCTACGAGCTCTTCAGAGTATGATGGACAAAGCGCGTGCAAATTTTCTTTCGTCATGTCGCAAAGATAAACCGAACGACATCAAGCTCAGGCGCGGCGGTAGGCGGTATAAGCGTGCGTCCTGACGCGGTCGTTCTCAAAGATGGCGCACGCGCGATTTGCAAGCCGGAACTGACGTCACGTGCAACCCATGTCTACTTAACATTTCGTGATGGTTGATGACGCGGGAGCGTTCGCCCGTCGTGCGCGTCGTCGCGAAGCTGGACATGTGCGACCTTGAATGCGTAACGTCGGCAGTTTATGCTGTTCATGGTTATGTTGCGCTCAGTTTTACAAACACGATATTAAGGAAGGACAGGACGTGGACGGACGTAGCGCAACGAAATATAAGGTACGAGGAAGCGGAGGAAGATTAGGGATGTAGAAGCCCGATGTACTCGAAATAATATTTAGTAAAGCAATGAAGGGGGCTAGTTGGTGAACGTTCATGGTTATGTTGCGCTCAGTTTTACAAACACGATATTAAGGATATCCTAGCCCCCTTCATTGCTTTACTAAAAGTGTATGCTGTGTTGAGCAAATTCAGCTGCTTGAATCCGTTCCGTTCTGTAAGCTCGCATCAGTAGACTCGCCACTTTTGCGGTACTCAGTTTAGCCCCCGCGCATGATCTCTGGCCCGATCGCTGATGAGCGGCAATCTTCCTACCTTAGCTGATAGGCCTAACCCGCACCTAACGGCAGCGGGGACCGCGCTGCCGTGAAAACAGGGCAAAGTTCGCCATCAGCATTGTCGAAGACGTGGGGAACAGAGCCGCTGCCCAAAGATGTGTCGTGGATGATTAGTGTGTCCGCGAACGGGCACTTAAATGCGTAAGCATTTCTATGCTTACCCAATGAGAAAAAACGTCCGTCCGGTAAGGTAAGACGATCGCTCTCTAGATAGGGCCCGAATTCAGCGAGCGAATTCACCTTCGTTCTGCCTCTCACTTCAACGCGAAGCTATCAGCACTCGCCGCACACTCTGCCTCCATCGCATATTGCTTCAAGATAGGGGCCCATGCGCCTCGCTTCAATGCGAACTAAGCGGCGAGAACACAACGCGCACGAAGTTATCAGCACTCGCCGCACTGTGTCCCCATCGCAGACCGCTTTCAAGATGGGTGCTCGAGCGGCCGCGCGATATGCAGCCGCCGCCGGTGTACGGTGGGTCACGGTTGATAATGGTTCGACGCGGACGGATAAGGCGCTAATGAGCGATACTGGCTTAATTATGATTGGAACGCACATGGTACCTCCACTTGCAGTAGTTTGCTTGCCTTGGCTTGAGTTATCAATTCACCCGCCGTCCGCAGCAGTTCGTGTCACCGCAGCGCTGTCTTTATAATGCTAATCATGGAAGAAGGAAAAATATAGGAGGGAGTATTACGTGACGCAGCCAGCCTTTGCATGCGAACGCTCCGTGAAGCCACAGTGATGGTCAAACACGTGACCTAGCACTTACGTTGAGATCACGGAACAAGAATTGAGATCTGCTGAGACGTTTGGTCCCCAGTAGTTTTTAAGGCGAAAGCCTTAGATTTCTGTTTCAAGGTCGTGTTGCGAGGTATAGAAAATATCACGTGACCCAAGGAAGGCTTGAAGCGAACCAATGTCCAGCCATGTATGAGATGAATAATGAAGGGCAAAGTTCGTTAATGATTGATTAGTGATTGGATTAAGGTCAATTAAGGAGGATTAAGGTCGATTAAAGTGTACTATGGAGGATTAAGATAATTAGGGTAGATTAAGGTCAATTAGGGCGGATTAAGGTGGATCAGAATGAATTACAGTAGGCTTTACAAGGGTTTCGCCTTCACGTCTCTTAGGCGGTAACTAAGGACTCCTGGGACTTCCACTCAGTGCGCGTGTTCAGCTGCCCTGCCGTGGCTCTATGGACTTCAGAGCGGGAACACTAAAACCAACCGCGCACACTTTGACGTGTGAACACGTGTTGAGCCACCAGGTTTGGCTTCAATCGCGAATAGCGCCTCTTCCTCTTCACAATCACACCATGATCACACCACACTCTCATGCCGGGCTGCGCGTATGTTTGCGCACCGTGGCGACCCGACCACTCCAATCGTGGTGTATTCCATCGCAATACGACCTACGGCAAGCCCATCTGCAGTTCATGAGTACTAACACTTATGCTGGTCGCGGCTTCATAGGAATCGTATTGCTTAACTGAACACATTTTGGGCGGCCATTCACAGTGGCGGAGGTGTGACGAGCCACAGTATGTCGACGAACAATACGTTGGAGCAGAACGTCGTTTAAATACGCCGACTGTGGCCTGAGGTATATTGTTCTCACAGTAAGTGACGCTTCACAGAAACTAAGTTCTGCGGTGCCAAACAGTAAGCGCGTATACATGCAGCTTGCCATTTGACGTGCGCGTAGGCATATGTTCTTCTGTAGAGCCTTGTTCAGTATTGTACCGCATCCGCCAACTTTGACTTCCCTGCGCCCATCGAGCACAAAAGATTACTGTAGTAAATGGGGTTCGTCCCTTTATTACTCACAGCAGTACGCTCCTTTCCCATCCTTCCACATGGCTGTTTTACGTGTCACAAGTGCATCGTCCGCTGTCAAAAGCAGGAACACTGCACAGCTGTCACTGACGTACAAGGTGTTTATCGTACGTCATCTGATGCACAGCGGTTTCAGTCTGTGATGACAAGTTAGCATGAATCTACAGAAGACGGGAAATATATCCCCATGTCATCCTTCGTCTGTGGCGTGGTACATGGTGTATACAGCGTTATATGCCCGCTCGTTTCACGTTTAACTGCGATAGCGGACACTCCAAGCGTCGCCGTGAGGTTCCGTATAAAGTCCCAGCATAGAGAAAGAAAAGGTCCAAGGGCGATAACACCGTCGCCACGCGCTCTACGCTGTATGTGCGAGTGATAGCGTGCGAGGGGAGCTGACGATTGGGGCTCAATCTCGCCTGTGCGAAAGGGACGAATGCGAAGAGGAAGCGGTGAGCGATCTGCGTTGGGGCCAGTGTCTAGGTCATGTAGAGACGTCGGCAGCGCGTAACTTCATGCGTGCAGTGTGTTCTCGGCCCTCGCTTTGCGATGAAGCGATAGACAGCACGAATGTCACTTCGCTCGGTGCTGCTGCCGCGTTTCCTCACGCCAGCATTTTGACAGCGAGTGTCCGCAGTCATTAAGCGTGGAGTGTTCGTGTTTCCTGTGCGTGTTGACACCATGCTTATTAATTTAGTTATCACGCAAATCTTTACAAGTTGATACGGCCGATAAAATTATGATCCTTATACTTCATATGGCTGTTTGCTAATTTGCTATCGCAATCGATGTTTCGCCTTTCGGGCGAAACTACATCTATTTACAGTGAAGCTGTATATGGCTAGGTTTTGAAAATTTTTGCATCCGTCTGTCGAGTTCCATCGACAGAGAAAAATAAACATCATAGTCTACCCACCAATCGTTGTGCCTCTTTTTCTTCTGACGTAGTAATCGTCCTAGCGACGTAATCAGCAATTGCACTTTCGACTTGCTACGGACAGGTCGTGCGTAGTTCACTCTGAAGAAGAATGTGCCCTCAAAGAGTGCTGACGTGAACAACAGGGCCAATGGGTGTGAAAACGACGGGAAGCCGCTGCAGCCAAACGCGCAGTAGCCGACAGGTCGGCACCATCGAATATACCGATGAAGTACAGAGGGCCATCAGCAGCGAGAATATGTGCGACGACAGCGGGCGAATAGGACCTATGAGGAGCGGGCTGCGGATACTTCTTCGTACCACAGCGGCCACAAAGCTATGGTCACTGTGGTAACGAATGAGAGAAAATAAAAGACAATAACAACCAAGAAGTTACATGTATGTGTATTTATTAACTCAATATAGCAATAACTATATAAATAAATGGGGTCATCACGATAGTCATCCCAATACAGCTTCACTAGTTATCCTTCTTCACTCTGTGAACAAGGATAACACAGGCACTAAGTTTTTTTGCTTGACCACAACAGCTGGGAGAGCACGGTCTAGATAACGTAGCGGAACAAAACACTAACTAACAGAGACTAACGCAATCCTGCACACGCGACGCCTTAGCAACAGTACTAAACCCACGAAGCATCACGCGCGAGTCCACACATTCCTTCCTCCATGACACAACCATAACAAAGACGCCATTGTACCCTGATAACATGGCCGCTACAGCAAAAATTAAAAAATAGAAAAAAGGAAAGAAAAATTACGCGACTTCCTTCACACTTTTTTCTTATCGTGCGGAGGGGGCACGGCCTCTCCTCAGTTTTTTCCTTCCTCCATGTTGGTAATACTGGTTGGATCAAGTTTCATAACATTGATAATGACACTGGAGCAATTATGTGGCACAATGCTTACGCATACTTGGAGAACTCATAGAGGAGTTCCTGCATGAATTTTTATAAGATTTGAGTGTTTTGTGCGGTTATTTCCCCAGGTTATACACGCAGATTTTTTTTTCTTTCCTAGGGGGTGTTATTGGGGGTGCGGCTTATATGTAAAAATATACGTATATTCGATGGGCTTGAATACTTTGAATATGAAGTTCGACCCGAAGCGAATATCGAATAGCATAATATTTGATTGAATAACCGAAAATATTGAATATTCGCACAAGCATAAAAAAGACTGGTGGTGTCCTCAATTTTAGATTTTGCACTAGCCCCTGCGATTTTCCCGCAGGGGCGTCTGCGTCAGCAGGCGTTTGGTGCGTTGCGACACCACGGACCCGAGCACACGAGGGTTGGACCCTCCCGCATCTAACCGTGTGCAGCATAGCCGTGTCCGGGGAAAAGGGGATCCTGGGGATTGAGCCAATGCCGGGTGTTTGCCTCTCAGTGGAGCCGACACACCTTTTTGGCCTCCGCTTCACGTAGATGGCACCTCCGGGTTGACCCACTCGGGGGAAAATCGGTAGTTGCCTTTTCTTTACTTCTCTTCAATCTTCGTCTTTCCCTCTCCCTTTCCTGTCCTCTACTGACTTCTGTATCACTCTTTCCAATTTTCCAGGCAGTAAGGGTTAACCATGTGTGACATAGCCAACCTGGGTTATTCATATTGCGTTCTTGTCATCGTGTAACCTTACAGATACCCCTTGAAACAGTGTCAGTCAGGGGGGTTATTTTCAATAAGTTGGTAACTGTCTATTCCTTATATATATATATATATATATATATATATATATATATATATATATATATATATATATATATATATATATGTGTGTAGCTCCAAACTACCATCTCATAAAAACAGATTTCTATAGCCTCATATATCAACTTCCGGAACCCTACATACTTGTGGGTGATTTTAGCACTCACAACACATTGTAGGGAGACTCGCAATGTGACGCGAGAAGTCAACTCATTGAAAATTTTCTTCTGACCTCTGCTACCTGCCTGTTTAATAAGGAGGAGCCGACCTATTACAGCATCGGACACAAGTCGTATTCATCGATAGATCTAGCAATTGGCTCTGCTTCTCTTCTGCCTCATCTGGAATGGAATGTCATCAATAATCGTTTTGGAAGCGACCACTTCCCTGTAACATTAAACTTAATAACGCAGCATGACAACCCTCCCCATGTTCCTCGATGGAAATTAGCATCAGCTGACTGGGAGCATTTTAAAGTATCAACTTGTTTACCACGATATCTTATACAAGATTTTAGTATATATGATGCTGTTGCACATTTCACCGCTTTTATTACTGATGCAGCTGAAAAGTTTATCCCACAAATGAATGGTGGTTCACTTAAAAGACGTGTTCCCTTGTGGAACGAAGACTTTATAGAAGGGCACGAAAGAGGCAGAATAGGGCATGTGGCATATTGTGTAGATCGCCAAATGCAGAAAACCTCATTCAATTTAAAAAGATTAAATCACAGGGATGACGGACATGGTGTCAGGCAAATAGAGGAGGCTGAGTGATGTTCCTCTTGGGTATAAATTAATACACACAGGAGACAAAAGTGTGGAATGGCTCAAGAAAGCTAACAAGGGCGAAAAATCCATCCGTCGCCTCTGGTGAACGACCAAGGGAATACCTTGCAAGACCAAGCAGACTCTCTTGGGGAGCACTTTGAGCGTGTGTCAAGCCCAACCTATTATTCACAATCCTTTCTCACATACAAACAAATAGAAGAATGTAAGCCATTCGTACGTAAATGCCGACAGAACGAACCGTATAACCGTCCTTTCAGTATTGTCGATTTGAAAGCTGCCTTGATCACATGCAAGAGCTCTGCGCCGGGACCTGACAGGGTAGAGTACGAAATGATTAAGAACGTACAAACTGATACACAACTGACGCTACTCGCACTTTTCAACACTATTTGTGCTGCCGGATACCTTCAATTCGCATGGAAAGCGATTGTGGTCCCTGTTTTGAAGCAGGGTAAAGACCCTTCCTCGGTGGCAAGTTACTGCCCGATAGCTCTCACAAGTTGCCTTTGTAAGCTATTTGAAAAAAATGAGCAATCGTCGTCTTCTATATTTTTTTTAATGCAACGAAATGCTTGATGATTATCAACACAGTTTCAGAGAAGGCCGTTCTACGACTGGCCATCTCGTGTGCATCTAAGTAAACATTCGAGATGCGTTCATACATGAACAATTCTTTTTATCTGTATTGCTCTATATGGAAAAGGCGTACAACCCAATGTGGCGTTACAGAATACTGCGAGACCTGTCGGCAATGGGCATCCATGGGAAGATGCTGAATGTAATAGAAAGCTACTTGGCCGATCATACTTTTTGCGTCAATGTTGTCCCGTCCCTTCACGCAAGACACTGGTGTATCCAGGGAGGCGTGCTGAGCTGCACGCTCTTCATTGCGAATATGAACATGCTCCCAGCTTCACTACCACCAGCCATTTTAGAGCGCAGCTCGTTTGCGCCCGTTTCCATGTTTCGTGTCGGCCTCGCCGTAACCAAGGTCATCATCCGCGCGCTGCTCTAGCTGCGCCCGCTCCAGCTGCCATCTCTCGCGCGAGTCTTGCTCTCCCCTTGTCTCCCAAAGCCGGATCACGTGTTCCTGCCTATCCTCTCGCCCCCTTCCTCCGCGCAGTGCTGTTGCGGTTACTCTCGCCACTACCGTCCACTCCGCTCTCGCCGTCCCTTCTCCCGCTGTTGCGGAACTGCCGCGGTGCCAGTGGCGGGCGCTCCTTGCCGCCTTGCGTGGCTGTACGGCTCTCAGCTGTCTCTCCCTTCCCCATTTGCGGGGCGCATTCCTCAGTGGCATTTGTCGCCTCTGCCAGTGCTTGCACCTGGCTGTCCTTCTCCCGCTTCCACTGTTGCCCTATACCTCCCCTTACCTGGCACAGTGTTGTTGCAGTGACTCGAAATAGTTATAGCGTTTTTTCCCCTTATTTCTACTTCCCACCCCAACTTTGTGCGGCCACACTGAGGCCTGTCTGCGAGTGAATGTGTGTGACCTTTACTCATTACCCTTATCTCCACCCTTTTCCTCATCCCATCTCAGAATAAACATGAAATAATAATTGCTAGTCCCCCCCTCTCCGCAGCGGTGACCCACTATAATATGGGTCTCGATCTATATAAGATGGCGCATCGCCGGCTCGATAGCGGCGGATCGCGGTGTGTGCTGCCCAATCCGAAACACAGAACCGCCTCCATTCGGCACTGCGTGTTCTGCATGCGGTTGAAATAATGCAGCAGCTGCGCTCAAAGTTCGCATTATCAAGAAGCATAATCGTCAGCCAATTTTTTTTTATTCGGTCTATGTCGATGATGTACAAATAGGATTCAAATCCTGTGACCTTACAGTGTGCGGGAGGCAGGTACAGCATGGCTTGAACAAGTTGTCTAAGTGGGCAGACGAAAATGGATTTAAAGTTAACCCCCAGGAAACTTCTTGTGTTCTTTCTACAAGAGGGGGCTAGTCCCAGAACCCAGTCTTCAAATGTAGAGAGCATATACCTGTAACTACTGAGCATAAGTTCTTGGGCATCATACTTGATTCCAAACTAACCTTTACTTGCGAGATAATAACCTAAAGGTAAGATGCTTAAATACAATGAACCTACTGAAAATTCTAGCACATACAACGTGGGGCAGTGATAGGAAGTGCCTCTTTAATGTATATAAAAGCCTCGTATGTTCGTGCTTGGACTACGGTTTCCTAGTTTACAAGTCCGCTGCACTGAATGCCCTAAAAATGCTCGTTCCTGTGCACCATCTAGGCATCCAACTGGCCACAGAAGCCCTCAGAACAAGCCCTGTACAAATTCTATATATGTAGAATGCAATGAGTGCTCACTCCAACTGCAAAGGTTGTACACTAGTTTCACATACTTTTTGAAAGTACACTAGAAAGATGGACATCCTTCTCACTCAAGTACAATGTGACATGTGCTATACTTTTTCGTAATCAACCAGCAGTGAGACAGCCTTTCTCGCTGCATGTGCAGAGTCTCAGCGATGAAGTGGGGGTACCACCCCTTGAACATCGTCTGATGCGTCCAGCAAAGCTGTTACCACTGTGGCAGTCGCAACTCTTAGAATGTGACACATTATTTATCGAGATCACTAAGCACGCCGCAGAGGAACAAATTAAGATGCACTTTCTTGAACTTCAGGCAAAATACTCGTGCCCAGAGCACCAACACATCAAGATGACATGCCAATGTGTCTTATGCAACAGTAGGAACATCCTTGTCTGACATTATGAATCTGGAAACAAGTATCTTTACGGCTGAGGCCCGAGCACTATTGTCGGCTGTAAAGCACACCAAGCAAACAAAAATACAAAAGGCAATTATATTTACAGACTCGCCAAGCGTTGTTAAAGCTTTAATGTCTCTGCAAAGACATAACAATCCTGTAGTCAATAATCTATCCTTGTTTCTGTGCACTATGTATGCATCTAACCCGCAGGTGATTTTATGTTGGGTGCCCAACCATAGAGGCACTTCGGGTAATATGCTTGCAGAAGAAATCGTTACATCCATAACAACAAAAGCCTTTAACTCTTCTGTAGGTATCCCTGCTACAGACTTGAAGCCATTTTTGCAGAAAAACTCAGAAATTTTTGGCAATCTACTTGGGACAAAGAAACCTTGAATAAGCTCCATTTAGGTAATTAGCTGTCAATAGCAAAGGCGCGATGAATTGATGTCCCGTTTTATCGATCTAGAATAGGGCGCACAAACGGTACGCACTATTACCTTTTGACTGGCAGTGAACTTCCCATTAGTGGTAGATGTAACGAGCGGCTGATAGTACTCCATGCCTTGCTGGAGTGCCGGGAGGCGGAAGTTGAGCAAAGAAAGCCCTTTCCTGCAGCTTACCGACAGCATACTCCTCTCCATCCAGCAATATTTCTTGGTATAGAGCCATTTTTCAGTGCCAAAGCTGTTTTAAATTTTCTAAATGAAGTTGTGTTACATGTAATTAGCCCACAAGATTCATAGCACATCCTCCCACACGAGACTTCTGCTGTGATAGAAGAGCTTCGTAGAGGACGTGCCTCCAGGCCCTTGCGTCTAAGGGTGTCGGCGAGGCAGTAGTGCTACTGACATTGATCCTTTTTAGTATATCAATCAATACAAACCATATCTCTCATGTTAGTAGCACACCTCACCAGGCATCGTCAATATTTTAGCGCATATATACTGTAGAACTTTGTTCATACATTTTGGAAAAGGATGCGAGGAAAAACGTGCTAACCGGGAAAACGTACAATCCAAAGTAACTAAAAAGTTGACAGACTTAACTATTGCTGACATCTACATAGTGTGAAGCATCGTGCAGATCGTTGCGGCACGAGAAACCGATGCGCGTCGAACTGGTGGCCGGATGCAGCCGAAGCGAAACGTGATGCCCACATTGCGCCGCCTGCAGCAGGAAACGGCGGCGCATTTGGATTGTCGCCTACTAAAAGCATGCAGTACGCTACCAATGGCACTACACGCCATGCGCTGTAAAACAGATAGGAGAAGATTCTTACCGCAATAGGTTTGGCGGCGATAGCTGTGAATGTGGCGTGCCATGACCCGAGTGGAGATTTGCTGGTACCGGAATAAGAAACTGTGCACGCCGGTGTTTTCATGTGAGACGGGCAGGCGAGTGTTGCGATGAAGCTGCCACAGCGGGCAGCTATACTCGGTGTTTCACTTAATTTAAGCCAAACTTTAAAAATATGCAAATGCTACGCAGCTGGGCAGAACCAAGATATTGTTGTTTGCTGTCACTTGGATATACTCAGATTACTTTTTGCATTCTACCTAATTAGATAATTAGTCTTAATTATTTATTCAACTTCTAAATTATTATAATTAGATGAAAAGTATCAATGAGAAAATTGTAGAGCAACATGAGAAACTCCTAACACAGCTTCCTGTTGTTCAATACGTGCTACATAAAAGTGTTTTTCCGAGCTTGAAAGAAGCCCGCGAATACATGCAATATTGCCACACAACTGGCCGCTCGAGGCACTTTGCGTGTATTCGCGGGCTCCTTTCAAGCTTGGAAAAACACTTTTATGTAGCACGTGTTGAGCAATATAAAGCTGTATCGAGAGTTTTTCATGTTCCTGTACAATTTTCTAATTGAGACTTTTCATCTAGTTATAATAATTGCGAATTTGAATTATTAAGACTAATTATCTAACTAGGCAGAATGCAAAAAATAATCTGAGTATCTCCAAGCGACAGCAAACATTACATTGGTTCGATCATGCTACGTAGCATTCGCATATCTTTAAGGTTTGGCTCAAGTTACGTGAAACACCTTGTATACACTGTTGATCACACGAACCTCATGCATTTTCTTGTTTACATGGGATCTAGCAGCCGGAAAACGTATCACACGATCAGTTTGGCGATGTACTGGATGTTCGTGTCAAAAAATCGTGTTTTCCGGGAACGTACGAACCGTTAAAAAATTAGTATAACTCTAGTGAGTAATTTTCTTGTGTTCTCGATTGCGAGCATTGGTGCCGGGAAAATGTACGTAACGGGAATGTAGTAACGGTTCTACTGTACATTATCCACTTTACAACAACAACTTTTAGGCCTCTATACAGCCATGCTACATCCGTACATTTACTATTTATCATTGACCAAACCACTAACTACATTAGACCACTGATTGGCGCTCTTTGGCCATTTGTGGCCCTTGCACCATAATACCCCATATATCATCATCATCCTGCGATGTCAGATTTTGGAAGTGTCTGCTAGAAAGCTAGTGAAGTAGTTATAATAAAAATTGCAGTGGATTAGAAGGTTAGCAAATATTAGGCCAAGCAACTTTTGTAGTCATTTACTGTACAAAAGAACTAAACTGAGACGTCACCATTGCAATTTTTGACTGTTTTTGACAAAAGATTGTAAGTTACCAGCTGCATGCAGTGCAAAAATATTTTGCTCACACGTTCACAGGAGCCTCGTCTACAGATTGGCAAATGTTCAATAAAAAGAACCACATTGCTAAAACGACGAAATACTCAACCTAGAAAATTTATTGAGATGTTTCATGTGCTAAAATGACAAATATACAAGAAAACACTTTAACATCCATGACATAACATTTCTGTGGCAACACTGTGGTTTGGGTGCGAAATTCAAGAAATTCTCATCGCTTCTCTGGCAGAAATTAACACTTTCCTGCCTGATAAATGCAAACAGTTTAGCAGTTAGTGCTGCTGTTTGGTTACCCTTTAGAGTTTAGAGGGGCCCTGCTAGTAACAACTGTTCTTCAAACCCAAAAGTGAATATGATGCCTTTTAGTAAATGCTCCATTCCTAAAGAAATCTTTGAAAATGACTCAACAATAATTCAGATATAAAAAACACAATGTTAATGTTCCCCATTAACTTTTACATGATCATATTTGGCTTGCATGTTCACGGTACCATTGTCTACAGATTGTTTACGTTGTTGTCTCTACGCGAGGAACAAACACCTCATGGAAACAATAACTTTATTGTGCTTTAAATCCCTTGTCTATAAAGAGCTCCAACTAGCATTAACATGAAGTTAGATATGTACATAATTGACACCGGTGTGGTAGCAGTGATTAATGAGTGCATAAAGCAAAGCACACAAGCACAAATAACTGAGGTAGATATGACTGCCAAATGACAACAAAAGTCCTCAACACTACATTAGTCGTCATTCATGTACTTCATCCGCAACTTTTCCTTGATGAGAACTCCTTTGATTAGCCTCTTCCAGTTTCCATACACTCTTTTCAGGCGTTTCTGGAAGGAAGAGCAACATGCAACATGTAAAACATGCATTATTCACCCAGAATCAATCGGATCCATTATGCAGGGGTGCAACAGCTGAAGTAGGATTTGGAGCAACTTTTGGAGCAGGAAAATCTTAGTTTTGGAGTAGGAAAGTTCAAATTTGGAGCAGGTTGCAGAGAAAAATAACTCCATTTTGGAGTACCGAATACTAAATTTGGAGCAGTCCAATGTGGAAGAAACCTTACTTTTAGAACATAAAACAAAAAGGTGTGAATACTTGCAGCAGTTATTCAGAACCAACTCCAGCAATGTGACATAGCTACAAGCCATAAAACCATTGAGGTCAATTTTTTTTTAAGGCTCCGTGCATAAAACTAATTTGGTGTAATCTTGTTTTAGCTTCAGTGACCAAGGTCCTGCAAACCAGTGCCCACTGAATCCTACAAAAATACACATGGTCAATTTGTTCCAACCTGCTGAGCAGGTCAATCAAATTGCTTAGAATATTGATTGGACCAAGCAAATTAACACAGACCAAAGAAAAGGTTGGTATAAAAATGCAAACAAATATATTTGTACTTCCAAGTGACTTACACATGAGTAGCATTTCACTGGACTAGACTAGATGACCTGACTCTTGCACGTGAGTAGCAGCTGACTAGACTATGACTAGATACCTTAAAAACCAAGCTGCTCTTGCACATGATTATAAGCTGTTACGGTTGGCGTGTAACACCTCGGGCAAAAAGGATGCTCGAAAGACCCTGCTCAACCAAAACGGAGGATAAATTCCTAATTTGCTATGGTTGTCTCGTGCTGTTGCCGGTCTGGCGGACGCCTCGCAGTGTTTACAGGCCCCTTTGTGTGTGTGCGACCAAGGGGAGAACCCTTTTCACAAACTGTGTGACTCTAGGAGGGACCCTTTCCGCAAACTGTCCGACTCCAGGGAAGACCCTTTCCGCAAACCAATGTCGCCTGAAGAAAGGATCAGCCACCCATTCCGGACCCGCGGGTTGCCACCAGCGGAGGCAATCAGGTGCAACGTCGCCTAGGAAAGTGGGAGCAGCCGCAAAGCACCAACTGGGACGTACAATGTCACCTAGGAAAGTGGGAACAGCTGCAAAGCACCAACGGGGACTTGCAACATCGCCCAGGAAAGTGGGAGCAGCCGAAAAGAAACGAGGGGGACTCGGTGCATGTCACGTGACGTTGACGTGAGCAAGATACCGTCTATGATTTTAGTGGGCCTATTTAAGGAGCCCCGCAATGTACTTTTCAATTCATTCATTCTCTTCTTTTACATCCTTCACCATCCTTTGAATAAACAGTGCAAGTTTCGCACTAGAAATCGTCTCGTCCCTGCCTGATCGCCATGGTATACCAGACGCCTGCAGCCAGCCGACAACGCCACGTCACCCGATAGTAATGCCGGTCGAGGTTCAAAAAACGGTGTCGCAACAAGGCTAACTAACAGCTTATACATGGCTAGACATCAATGCTTTGCCTTTTTGATCATTTGCTTTTCGAGTTCGAGTTTTTTAAGTGCCTGCTCAAGGTTTGCATTTCCTGTCGTCAAAAGCACGCGGCTACTTTCTACCTTGTTCACGTCTTTTTGCTTGATGCCGGCGTTGATCATCTCCTCAGCACTAGTGAGCAATGCCTTGCTGGCCTTGCAGCCTTAAAAAATACTAAGGATAAATGAAAGAATGTTATGTAAACATAGCATAACGGTACTCCATTAAGAGCTGTTTTCCCGATGACATTTCACTTGCATGCACCTTGACACGATCCTTTTGTCAGCCACACCAAATTCAACATGCGGCCAGCACTGATGCTTGACAGAGTTAGCCATGAACAAAATATGCAAATGAAATATACGCTGAAATACTTTAAACACAGAAGTGTGTGCCCCTCGATACAGGCAGAGTACTGTGGTGAGTGCTTGGCGTACTCTCGTAGTTTGTAGGTTAGCAGATTCACTCCCTAATCACGTTTGCGTGTCGTCTGCTACCGTAACCACTGCACAGCTTCCGAAAATGACGGAATGTGCAGCCGCATGCGCATTCATTTATGGCCTGGCAGTAGACTAGTGGCACGCACAAGTGTGATCAGGATGTGAGTCTGCTGAACCTACCAAATACGAGAGTGTGATAGCTGCTTGCAAGAGTGCTCTGCCTGTACCAAGTGGTATGCACTCCCCTGTTAACTTTTATGAAGCTTGTGAATGCACTACTAGTTAGTCCAATTAGCAAAGTCAAGGAAATACCCAACACATACCTCTTCTTCACGGTTGCTGATGTTAGCCTGTTCTTCCTCCCAAGCAGCCATCAGTGTGTCTTTGAACTCTTCACACACGACCCACCCATCAAACCTAAAGAGACAACAGCCATTTAGCTTAGTTTCGGCTTGTCAACCAATGGAAGAGTGAAAGGTGCCAAAGGAGAGAACGGATAAATGCGCAAGTAGTTCCCATTTGTTTTTCAGCAGAACAACTCAGTGACTGAGATGGGCACAAAGAATGAAGATACAATGCCAGGCACATGGCATGCTTTTATGCTTTTGTGTTACCATCGTGTATGTTGAATTATATTCTGCTGAGAACGAGTGTGCCAAGTGCTGCACAGTTCATGCAGCAGCACAACACAAGATGAGTTTCAAACAAATTGGTGACATTGCCCTGCACACAGCACTTACACTGGATGGACACCACGGCAGTGACCTTCAAAGCCAACGACGGCAGGAACGCAATCGATGTTCAGCTTCGCAGCTACACGAGCCAGCCCAGGAGCTGCATGAGAATTGTCACAAGTATGCTGTGAGTAGCTGCTGCTTGTATGTACAGTCGGCACACAATGGGACACAAGATCTATGAAGAATCCGATTCTCGTAACAAAATATACCACTTAACTTTCTTCCATAAGTTGTACTGTCACCCTGTGCTAGGTGAAGAATTAATTCCATTACTTCAGTACATGTCCCATTGCACTGACCATGATTTTAAGGTAGGAATTGAATCATGTCATATGAAAAAAATTTTCAGTATTTTCTTTCACGTGCCCCGAACTTAAGAATGAAACCATCTTCAAACAGAAGTTGCTACTAATGATAGCCATTCTTTTTGCAAAGTAATAGGTAACATCTATTTTGTAGCCCTTGCATTTCTTGAGTGTATACATAAATGACAATTCATTGTCTCCGAAAACACTTTATTTGACATCGCATAGGCAGCAGCGAGTTCATTGTTGCCACTCATGCAATTTTGTATTTAGCTGTCATTTTGCAATCACTCTCGTCTTCAATGCCTATGGCCCGGAGGATATCATATATATATGTATATATATAACAAAATAATAAATGAGGCTGTTTCCGATTTATTATGTTTGCCAGCACATCTGACACGCTTCAGCACAAACACTGAGTTTTAGTATTTTTAGTATTGCTTCAATGTCAACTGACCAATGATTGAATGGCTATGCATGTCATACCTTCAATAATTTCACATAGAAGGTGCATAAATAATTTTTTTCATATGCATTAGAATTTAGCATGCCAATTAGCACATAAAGTAATCGCTGAACATTACCGCATGTCAAAAACCAAGACAAATTCCCAGCACATATATACAAGCTAGCCTTGCAGCAGTGGCCACTAATAATTTTTCAGTCAGTGAAGAATGAATGAATGAATGAATGGCATTCGTGTTGTCCACTTTTCTCTTGTGTCCGTGCATTCATTCCGTACCTCTTTCTTTTTGCATTATGAAACAATACAAAAGTGCAGCAGTCAACATTACAATTGACAACGACTGTTGGTTCTGTCTTGAAGCTGCTTTGTGCCAGAGTTTCAAAGTTGCCTTAGTGACATTTCTGTAATCAGGCCTAAAGCTACAGAATCACGGGTCTGAACAGTGTTTCATCAATTTGTATACAAAATTTCAGCAAATTAAGCAATAAATATACAGGTAAATCAAAGCGATATCAATAAGTCCTGGGTTGCCAACTGTCACAGAATTGTGACTCAGTCTGTAGTTTATGCAAAGCAAGGAACTATGTATGACATCTTCAGTAGGTGTGCGTAATGTAGGCGAGAGGTAACATGAACAATAAGTTATGATGATGGCATGCTTCAAGCCATTGGCCAGATACAATGTACAGTGCTCGGCGATCGAAACATGATCTCTGACTGCATAGTGGCCGGTGCTTCTTGCTCCACAGAAGAGCGCTAGGTAATCGCTGGGGGAGTAAATAGAGTCACAATGTGCTACCAATGCTCTCACCTTTTATCATATACCGCAATTAATAAGCTTGGTGTCCAGGGAGCTCAGCGATGGCATAAAAAATCACCGGCAGTCACGCGCTCAGAGTATTGTGTTTCAATCGCTGAGCACTGTACATTGAAGATGTCCCATTTCAAATTTCTCTTGCTGAGTAATTGATGTTTTTGTGACCAGAACACATATTTTGAGCTACGAGCAAGCAAATATGTACTTTGTTGTAACTTTGTATTGCCTTGAAGTTTGCATTTTTGTTCTTTATAGCAATAGAATACTCACTGAAATAAAGCGTGGCTAACCAAATGTTTTTAATGGCATTAGCATTCTTTGAGAATCTCACATAGTTTGCGGTATGTCTCTATGTCTGTGCCTAACCTATTTCACGCCAACTTGGATCACTAGGTAGCAGGGGTGCAGCCAGGGGGGGGAGGGTGCTTATGGGGCTTCAGCCTCCCCCCCCCCCCCCCACTGAAAATTTTTCTTACTGTCATGCACCCCCAACCAAAACAACCCCTGGCACTGGAAATCGTTCAGGATCTTGTCTAGAATGCCTTTTTCACACTCGAAAAGACATTTCAGCGCGAACATTGCAAACTCGGGCTGGATAGCCCATGCGCCGGGAGTCACATAACGTAAGGAGCCCCATCCGAGCACAATGTTTGAAGGGTGTTTTGATGGCGAGCGGGTTCATTGCTTCATCTCTCTGAGGCTGCGTAATCTACGAAGCGCATGGATTTCACTTCCGAAACTTTATGGGTATAAAGATCTTAAACTTTTGATGTGAAAGATGCATTGACATTTGCAAAGTCGTGCTTTAGATTTTCAATTCCGGAACATTGTGGGTTTACTGTTATAAACATTTGACGCCAAAGGTGCATAACTTTTCTAAAGTCGTACATCAGACCATACAACGAGACAAGTTAAATCAACACACTATAAGACAAGTTGACAAAGCACGCAGCGAGCAAGGTCCAATGAGACGAAGAGTTGTGGTGGTTGATTTGTGCCATCATGTCATAGAAAAGAATATAAACTGTTTTTTCACCTGCGCCAAAGCATCCATGTCAAGACACTAAAGCCAACAAAGATAACTGCGTTCTTATTTATTTTTCTATTTTGACTTTTATTCGCGAGGGCACATTGAGCCTCTTCAATTTTCTTGTTCTCACTACCCGCGAGCTGCCAGAGTCAGCCGCATGCGTTTTTCTCGTGCTGCCCCGACCACCGTGCGGTGCCCTTCGGTGCATGCTTGTTTTTGTCTGGCCGAGTGGATTTTCGTCTGGCAGAGTTCTGGATGCTTTCTGGCTAGCAGACGAGTAAAAGAAACAATATTCGCTCGCCGCGATCACCGTGGAGACTTGACGGACCGCAACGCATTCGCTTGAGCGCAACCTCTCCCAAAGTCTTGTCTCGTCAATGTAGGATACCAAGCAGTATGCATATGGTTCTCTGTGGGCCAACATGCTTTCCTTTGCGTTTGTTTTTTCATCCCCCAAGAGAGAGAGAGAGAGAGAGAGAGATTGTTGCGGCGCAGCGAATTGCCGCATGGCGAAAGTTCAATTTCGTTATTTCTTTTGCGGAAAGTAAAGGGCCATGGGACGCTTCAGTTGCTGGGTGCTCTTATTATATTATTGTGATAACAATTATATGGACACTCCAGGTGCAATCCTGCAGTCGCCGTCACCCTCATGTTCCATATGAAGTCCAAGGGCGATAACACTGACCGCACGCCGCATGCTGTATGTGGGAGTAAAAGCGTAGGGGGGGAGGGGGAGGGGGGAGCAATGGTGAGCCGACGATGGTAGCTCAGTCTTGTGTGCGCAAGGGAGAAAAGCAGGGAGGAAGCGCGCCACCTTCCGCTGCACGAGATACATTCGGGGGAGTGCAGGGAGTGGGGGGGGGGGGGGGGGTCGTGCCTTAGGATTCTGTGATCTGTAACTCTGTGATTGTCCAACATATTTATTTGCCTTCTTTGACGCAATACACACAGTGACTTTTTCTTAGATAGATTTATTGGAGACTTATACGTATTGTAGTGCGGAATATGCATGTGGCGCTGTGCGGACTGCCACCACTACGGTGCGAGACCCAAGCTCGGGCTGCTGATGCGAAGGGCTAGGACTTGTGATCAAAAGCTACTTGCGATCCCTCGAACGAGCTGCAATAAACCCCCTTTCATTTGGTGGAGGCGCTGGGTAATCTCGAAAACTGGAACTCCGAAGCCAGACGCTACCCACTGCTGCGACCATGCCTGATGAAACCACCCAGGAAGATGCACCACAGCCTTCGGCGGTCATCGTTTCTGGCGTGTTGCGCCAGCGTGATCCTGCCATCTCTAGCGGCACCGATGATCATGATGTGGAGGATTGGTTGTCATCATACGAACGGGTGAGCCAGCATAACAAGTGGGCCGACGCCACCAAGTTTCACAATGTGCTGTTTTACTTAACCGGCGTCGCAAACCTCTGGTTCTGAAACCACGAACACGATTTCACAACATGGAGCGCATTCAAGGCAGGTTTCGCAGAAGTGTTCGGGCGCCCCACTGTGTGCAAGCGTCGTGCTAAACAACGCTTACGGGGGCGTGCTCAACATCCCGGTGAAACTTTCACAAGTTAGATCGAAGATGTCATTGGTCTGTGTAAACACGTGAATTTGTCAATGCCAGAACAGGACAAGATAAAACATATCATTAAAGGCATTGATGAAAATGCCTTTCATATATTGTTTGCGAAGGATCCGCATACCGTGGCCAAAGTTATCAATTTGTGCCAAAGTTTTGACGAGCTACGGAAACAATGCATTTTAGCTCGGCGCCCACCGCCTACGGAAGATTTGCTAGCAGCATTGGTTATTGGCGACAACCAGACAACTTTGTTGATGAAAATAAAAGAATTTGTGCACGAGGAGGTCGCACGTCAGCTCTCGATTTTGCCGACCACGGAGAAGCCTTCTCAATATTTGGCTTCAGCGATCCGACAGATGATTCAAGAGCAAGTGACCGAAGCTCTTCCACCTTCGTGTAAGCCAGCTCCCGTGGCTGCGCCTCTGATGTATGCTGAAGCCGTTGTACGGATGCCTCGTCTGCCGGGGTTCCCTCCTCCGTCTTCAGCGTCTCACCCGCCAGTGTTCTCCCCTCTGCCTCTGCCTTCGCCTTGCCAGCCGGCGGCTGCCTTTTTCAGTCCACAGCAGCAGGGCATAAATCCTTGGCGCACTGCTGACAACTGCCCAATATGCTACTCCTGCGGTACCCCGGGACATGCAGCGTGCTTCTGCCGCCAGCGCTTGCCGGCCTTCGTGGGCTCCGAGCGACTACCCAGCTCCGGCTTCCAACCATTCTGTATGCCTCAACGGCCGCCACCGGAATGCTACGCTGCTGATGACATACCAGCTCCGCAGTCACAGCTCTATGGTACTCGTTGCTCGCCTTCCCCTCGTCGGCGCTCACTCTCACCCATGCGTCGTAGCCCCAGTGCCAGTACTACTGAGGCGAAAAACTGATTTCCGCAGTTCCTGAAGCACGAAATGCGTCATCGTTGGAACATCAAAGTCCTCGTTTTTTCCCCGCTAACGTTATTGAAGTGTCCGCTGATGGCATCAAATCTCTTGCGCTCGTCGATACAGGTGGTGCCGTATCCGTGATTAGTGAGAAGCTTTGTCATGCATTATGGAACGTGACCATGACGCCTTCAGTATTATGGCTTAGAGCAGCCAGTGTACAACAAGTTTAGCCAATCGCTATGTGCACTGCCAGGTTGCTGATTCGAGACATTTTGTAATCGATTAATTTCTTTGTGCTAACTTGTTGCTCCCACTATGTGATTCTCGGTTGGGATTTTCTGTCACGCCATCATGCCGTATTTGACTGTGCATGTGCTGAGGTTCAGTTCTCCGTTTTGTGCGATTTGCCATCTCATGACTTTCAAGTTCACAATGTTAGCAGGATCTGTGTAGCTTCAGATACTGACATTCCTCCTCACAGTGCTATATTTGTCCCTCTTTCATGCGCATCGCTTGCCGAAGTGACGGTCATGTTTACACTTGCTGCTGTCTTCAGTTGCCTCCAGCCTATATAGTTGCCTTTTACCCTCCTCACGGTTCACCACGGTGCTGCAGAAATGCTGATTTCTAATCCAAATTCATACACTTTGGCTTTGCACTGTGTCGAGACTATTGGTACCATCCAGACTGTGGATGCTGACATTATTGTGCATTTCCCTGTTGCCGCCGACGTGGATACAGCCAATGTAACAGCACTGACACCCCATGTGCCATCTAACCGAGTAGCACTGGATGTCTTTCGTCGCTCTATTGCCAATGAGCTCGAGCCGACACAACGTGAGTGGCTAATTACTCTTTTAAATGATTTTAACGCCTATTTTGACTGGAACCAAGCATCATTAGGCCGCACAAGTACCGTCTCTCACCACATTGATACGGGACATCACGCACCATTACGCCAGCATCTGTACTGCGTGTCATCCACTAAGTGTCGTGTCATCACCGAGCAAGTTGAAGACATGCTTGAACGTGGTATTATCAAGCCATCCTGCAGTCCTTGGTCGTCTCCCGTAGTACTCGTTAAGAAAAAGATAGCTTGATTCGTTTCTGTGTGGACTATCGTCGCCTCAACAAGATAGCACGAAAAGATGTCTATTCTCTACTGGGCATAGATGACGCCCTGGATTGTCTACGTGGTGCCGAATTCTTTTTTTCTTTGGACTCGCGATCGACTCCAAGACCAATGCCAGTGGCGTTGGTCTTGGAGCCATCTTTGCGCAACGCAAACCTGGCTTTCCAGAATATGTGGTTGCATGTGCAAGTCGTGCCCTCACGAAGGCAGAAACCAATTATTCTGTCACAGAAAAAGAATGTTTGGTTATAGTTTGGGCCTTGAACAAATTTCGCCCTTACTTGTATGGCCATCCGTTCGACGTTGTGACAGACCGCCATGCGCTCTGCTGGCTTGCGTCACTGAAAGACCCGTCGGGGCGTCTTGGACGTTGGGCTCTTCGGCTCCAAGAATTTGACATTCACGTCATCTATCACTCCAGGCGTCAACATACTGATGCCGATGCGCTCTCCCAATCGCCCATGCGATCCGACGAAACACCACCCTCATCCATGGAGTGCCCGGTTGCTACGCTTGCTGTTACTGACATGCCATCTGAACAGAGAAAAGATCTGTGGATTGTGTCTCTCATTGACATCCTCAACAGTTCTTCAATGGCTACATGCCCTCGAGCCCTTCATCTCCAAGCCACCTATTTCGTGCTACGGGACGTCATCTTGCACCGCCGAAACTATCAGCCAGATGGTTGCAAATGGCTGCTAGTCATCCCTCGCCATTTGCGTTCCGACATATGCACGTATTTCCATGCCGACCCACAACACACTCATGCTGGTTTCCTGAAAACCAATAAGTGGCTCCGCCAGCGGTACTACTGGCACGGCATGTAGTCTTATGTCCGCAAATACATTCGGTCATGTGCAGCCTGTCAGCGACGGAAGACATCTCCTCATACGACAGGCCCTCTGCAACCTTTACCGTGTCCTGCACGTCCTTTTGACCGAGTTGGTATTGACCTTTATGAGCTTCTTCCATGCACTGCCAATGGAAATTGTTGGATAATAGTCGCAGTAGACCACCTCACAAGATATGCCGAAACTGCTGCACTTGCTTCGGCTGCTGCTCGTGACGTTGCCGCATTCATCTTATGGCACGGCGCACCGCGAGAACTGCTCAGCGATCCAGGCGGTGTCTTCTTGTCCGAAGTTATTAATGAGCTACTCGCTGCATGTCGCACTATTCACCGCACCACTACGGCATATCACCCACAGACTAAAGGTCTAACGGAATGATTCAACCGCACTATTGGTGACATGCTCACCATGTATGTTGCCTCTGACTATTCCAATTGGGACGACGTTCTCCCTTTTGTGACGTACGCGTATAATACCACCGCTAAGGCTACCACAGGCTTCTCACAGTTTTTTCTTCTTTATGGATGTTAACTATCCACTACCCTCGACACCGTACTACCGTATCATCCAGATGCCGCTGAATTCACCCCTCTTTCCGAAGTTACTCGCCATGCTGAAGAGTGCCACCAACTGGCTCGCTCATTCACGTCGGATAGCCAAGGAATCCATAAAGATCGCCATGACAATGATCAGCCCACACAGTCCTTCGCCATGGACTCTCATGTCTGGCTTTGGCTGCCCTTTCAAGCTCCAGGCCTTAGCCTAAAGCTGGTTCTGAAATATCAGGGTCCGTACCGGATCGTCACATGTACATCGACTGCGAATTATGTGGTGTTATGATCTGCCTGCAGGGGTACTGATCTGCAAACCTTTCCCAGCCCTCTGCAGCGGTTTCGAACGACCTGCGGGGGCAGCGACCTTCGAACCCTTCCCGGCCTGCTGCGACAAGTGGCTTTGGAGAGCCAAGAAAACGCGTCTTTGGAGAGCCTGCGACGCCAGCAAAGTTAACCGACCACAAATCCTACAGTGATCGAACCGGTGATGCCATCGTCGTACAAGTTCCGCCGTGGCTGTGAGACAGTTCACGTCAGCCGCCTGAAGCCGTACCACGACCCCCTTATCGAGTCATCACCTTAGGTCACCAGGATGGCTCTTCTTCGCTATGAAGGCAATTGTAGTGGGGAATATGCATGTGGTGCTGTGCGGACTGCCACCGCTGCGGCACGAGACCCGAGCTCGGGCTGCTGATGTGAAGGGCTAGGACTCGTGATCAAAAGCTACTTGCGATCCCTCGAACGAGCTGCAATAAACCCCCTTTCAGTATAAATATCTTGTTGCACAGTTTTGTGTATTCGTGCAGTGAACTTTGTTTCCAGTGACACTTTTTTGTCCTTTATCAAGCTGTATCTTCACATTTGTATACTCCATTGTACCTTCCCATTTCTAATGTACAAGGGCGAGTCAAATGAAAGTGAGCCAAGCCAATCCGCGTAATAATGGTTCGGTCCATTATCTGCGAGGCATGCGCGTAGCACTAAGGCACCTCTCTTAGAAAAGTGACATGCAGGTGTGAGGATAAATGTTCTTTAATGTTCTCATACACTAGGTTGAACATGGTTGCGTGCTTGACATAATGGACGCTCCAAAAGCTGAACAGTGTGGTGGCCTGAGGTTTTTGACAGCTGAAGGTGTTTCCCAAAAAGAAATTAGCTGCCGTGTACGTTGAACATTGCATTTCATTGGCCACTGTGAAGCGTTGGAGCAAACAGTTCGAAGAAGGACGTTAAAGTTGCAAAGACGATGCAAGACTGGGCCAAAGGCACTGTGCAATCACCCCCAACGCAATTGCAAAGGTTGATGAGCTGATTAGACAAGAACGGAGGATAAGCATAGATGAACTGGCAGGGCGTGTGAACGTCAGTCACAGTTCAGTTCACACCATAATTCATGAAGATCTCGGTTATCGGCTCTTGTGTGCGCAATGGATGCCCAAGATTTTGAACCACAACCAGAAGACGGAGAGGTTCAGCGCTGCCTTGACTCATATGATCTGGTATCACAATGAGGGTGACGACTTTTTGTCTGCAGCTGTTGTCGGGGACAAATCATAGTGCCACTATTACGAGCCTGAAACACGATGGCAATGCTTACAGTGGAAACATTCAAATTCACCACACCAAAGAAAGCAAAAGCTGTCATTTCCGCGGAAAGGTGTTGTTGACTTCTTTTTTATGTCGTCAGAGGCCATTACTCATCGAATTTGCAAAACCTGGAAAGACTATCAATCATTTCCGATATTGTGAAGCGTCGGATCGGCTGCGTGTCGCAATCAAGAACAAACGACGTGAAAAATTGACGAATGGGGTCATGTTGCTCCACGACAATGCCCGTCCCCACGTCATTGATGTGGTTAACACAAAACTGGCAAAGTTTAAGTGGGAAAGACTGCAACATCCGCCATACAGCCCAGACCTGTCGCCTTGTGACTTACACAACTTGGGGCAATTGAACAGACAGCTCAAGGGAACCTGATTCGTGTCGGACGATGACGTAAAGGAGTCAGTTACAGACTCAACTTCTTCATTTCACGGCCTTTACATTCTTCATATCAGCGGCTTGCACTGCTTTGCTGATTTCAAACTGATATAGTTCTAAAGTTGGTGTGACTTTTTCTTTACTTATTAAATAGACAAAAAAAAACATGAAAGCATTGATATCAGTAATTTCGGGCACAATTTTCGGGACATACGAGTATATTCTTTTATGAAAAAATTCATATTTTACTTGTCTTGACAGTGCGTAGCCTTCAAAATTTCGTTTGCAGCATCTTTGGCAATTGCAATGCAGTTATTATTCATGTATTTGTTCCTTTGACAAATTATATAAGGAGGAGGACGAGCTGCAACATTTCTACATTAGTTTTCTACTTTGAGGATATTTCTACTTTGGGGCATGCGTTTAATTCAGAGGCGTGTTAGAATCAGGCAAATAGTGCCAAATAATTCAGCAGTTCTTTTTTCTTTTTTCTGCACTTTGTTTACTATAATTTGATCGACTTCAATGGTCCCATGCAGCTCAAATTAAGGGAACTCAGCTAGCTGGGCGAGTTGGTCCAGCATTGCAGGCATGTAAACATACATGCCTGCTATTACCTAGTTTACCAGTAGGTACCTAGCAGCAGCACTCGTCTGCCTCCCACAGCAGCGACAGATGCTCGACTATTTCACCAAAGCTGTGGTGGAGGACAAGGGGCAGCTGGAGGCCCTCGCAAATATCTATAGCCCTTTTTCGAGATGAGAACCCATATGAACAACTGAGCGCCAGTTTGTGGTACATCTCTACCCATTAGAAAAGACAGGTGGGTTTCCAGCGGCACCAGGATATGCTACGCATCTTGTTCTTTCTTTTGGCTTTGGTTCTTAGGCGCACTTACACACCTGTAATGAAAGTCGATTGTATTTGCCACTAGGTATATGCTGCTTTTCAGTGAACCGCTTTGACGTCAACTTGGGTAGTATTTGCCACCGGATCTATGCCACACTTTATAATAATCATTACATAAAACATATAGATAATTACCCACCAGCCACCAATCATAGGATAAATTGCTCATGCAATTAATGTCACCAATCATATCTAACGAATGCATGTCCCGCCAATTCTACACTTCATTATATCCATTCTATCCAATTTGTTACATCTGTGTTCATTAAATTAAGATTTGACTTTAGCCTCAAGATGCAAGATACTATGGTACTCAAACCTCCCCAAAAGCAAAGCTTTTCACTACTGAGTTCTTAGGAATGGCTAAGTCGTACACAGTTTGCACAAGATATTCACTCGTCACTGACCTCTCAGATGTACAGTGCCAACAGGGAGCATGCAGCTTTTGAAGAGCTCCACGTTGCCCCACTCGTTACGGGGCACCTTGCCATTGAAGGCAATGGGTGGCATGTATGGCTCCGTCTGCCAGTGGCCAAACAACTCCAGGGGCTGCTCCTTAAGTATCTGCCCAGAGAGCTGCATTTATTAAAAAATAACCCCATAAGTAAGCCACAGACACAAACGACTGACACATTCTGTCGTCTGTTGTGCTTCATTTAATATTGAATTTTGCACCAATAAGGAAGCCCTGTGTAGGGGACATTTATAAAGCCAGCACACCAGTGCTACAATGAAGCAATCCTGGTTTTCAGCTGTCGTAGTAACAGATACATTTGGGCAAGCTGTAACAGATGGTTGCCTGCTCCCCTGCATACTTGTGCATTTTATGCTGTTTCTCTGCTGTCCTTCATTGAACTTCAACATGCCAATCTGCTGTTGCGTGCTACTATGCAAGCAGTGTGACTACATGGACAGTTTTGGTAGCAAGGTGTCACATTCAGTGCGCCAGCATACCCTGTGAACTTGGCCATTGTGTGGCCAAGTTCACACTGGCCCATATTTCAGACTATCTGTAACGGTTCAGCACACCAGCTTTGTATCACCAATCACTCAGCATTTTGAAAGAATGTAACTCTATAGTGCGTGCCCGGTCAGTGCCTGTTTTGCGTTCTCATGACCAATAGCATCACCATAATGAGCTGCATTGCTCGTCTAACATTGTGTACACAACAGAAGTCACATAACAGAAGTCACATCTCTTTGGCCGATGACGAGATGCCAGGCAACAATAGCTGCTAAAAGCTGAAGCAATCATGTGGCAAAGCACTAGCAGTTGTGAGGCCACGTTATTGCCATGCTAGATCACCGTGTGTCTGTCATCTGTTTTACGAGATATTGTCAACAATGGATATGTATTTTGTATTAAAGCACCAAGTCGCCAAAATTAGCATTCTGTTGAGAATTAAAATATTTCAGTGCCTCGAACAAAGGTTATAGTGATGCTTTTCTTATGCCTAAACATTGTTTCCAGTAATAAACATACACTTCTCCATACCTTGTCATACTTTGGCCTGGCCTTGACAACTTTGTATGGCTGCTCCTTGACACGCACCATTCGTGCTTCTCGAAGCCAAGTTTCCCTTGAGCGCAGAGTGTGGATGCACTCCCTAGCATAAACAGGCTCTCCTCGTACAAACCCAAGAGTTGGGGCATCTGATGGATAGATGGCTTCAAACTTGAGCAGGTGACGCTTTAGTGCATACAGAGGATGGTTCTTGAACCTGTGTGGACATGGAAGACACGTCAGGCTTCCGGACATCCTTTTACAGGAGCATTCACAAGATCATGTGATGAAAAATCATTCAGTACATTACTGCCCGACTGTGGGAAACCAAGGCAAAGGATTAATGCTTCTCAGCTACAATGACTGAGATGTACAGAAGTCATGAACTTTACTGCTTAGATTTGCAGGTTTTTTTTAGCAACAATTGAAGCCCACAATATATCACGCCAACAAGGATAAAATAAAATTACTTGGGTTCTAGAGCCACATGGTTGATCGATCACTTTGCACAATACTTCCCCTGTTGCGTCATGCAATATTCAGCACAATCAATGCCTTCCCGTAGCAACAAGGAATCATTCATGACACAATGCTACTACTATTTAATCAGTCTATGAACAAGCAAGATTGCAGCTACAGCTGCCAACAAGCATGCCTAAAGACTGATTTCAGTAGAAATAAGTAGTAATTGAGTAGGCCAACAGCATTACACCATAAGTGATTGCCCATAAAATTTGATGGATAAAGTGCTCATAAGCAACATAAAGCAGGTATCTCCGATCTCTTGTAGGGCTTTGCTAATCTAGAAATGGCCCATTTTGTCTGGCCAGCCTGGAAGAAGACTGGCAAACTTTACTTATACATTAGCAAGTAGCTGTGCTTCATTCAGGCACAAGTGAATTATATTTTATCTTACATATTTAGTGTGCAGGTCATGAAAACCTCAAGAGCTATAGGCCTGACGGCTTTAAATTGTTTGTGGCTCTGCACAAGCAAGTTTTGCTCATAGGACATTCTAAGCTGATCACAACTTTAGGATATTTGACAGCGACTCTGCGGGACACAAAACAAGCAGCAAACTTACTCAGCAATGCTTCCAGGCATTGGCTGCCGTTGAAGCTTTGACTGTATTTGCGTATTTTCCACACGCTCTCGCTCACTGTCAGTGGGCCTAAAAGGCTTTAATGACTCTTCCCACCATTTCAGATCAATCCTCTTCTTTTTCACAGATGTTAACCAACCTGAGGCATATTTCTTTGTAATGTCTTTCACCTTGTTGTGGTCATCAAAGCTGAGAATGTAGTACAATGGTTCTCGAATATTACTCTCAGTTATGCTGCCAACTGATCCATGAACTACATCAACTGCAATCCACTTTGAATCCTTTGGAGTGAATATTTCAACCCAGTGTTCAATGCTGTCACTTATACCTTGCCCAAATTTTTCACCATTTTTTTTGCCAGTCTTTCCTTCCTTCCCAGTCTTTTTGTTTGATGAGGCGTCGTTAACTTTTTTCTTCCCTGTTGCCTTCTTTGGTTTCTTGACTTCAAAGTCACTGTCCACTTCATCAGGCTCACTGTGCACCTTTTGAGCTTTCTTTTTGGAAGGTGCTTTGGGCTCAGCAAATTTTCTTCCAGGTTTCGTGTCAGTCTTCAACAGCTGCACAGCATCAAGAGGCACAGGGTACAGAGACATGCACAAACGAGCTTCAATCTGCAAGCACCTTACAATGACCAAAAACAGAAGTGCGTAATCTCGTGCATTCTGAGCGATTTTGGTTGTTAGTGCCACTGTAAGATCATCATGTAAGGCATGGCAGCCAGTGCGAGTGCCAAGCGTGCACACAAACACTTTGGTGAACAGTCTAGACATGCGCTCAACATCCAGAAGTGTGACTGTTTTGCCAGAGTATGCCAAGAATTCAGAAGGAAGCAAAGACAGCGCAATAGCCTGCAGAGTTTGGTCCAGGATAAGGCTGTTTAACCTTAGTCCGTGTGCCAGGAGACAGAGAAGATGCACCTTGTGTTTCAGGCTGTGGACTTCCTTGCGCACTCTATTGATGCGGCGTCTCATCTCTGCCACTGGATCAAACTTGGCTTTCTTGTGCTTTCCAGTCATCACAGGCTCCTTTAGTGTAATTGTGATTCCGTTTTCAGGAACAACTGGTGCATAGCTGTCAAGGTCTGCTCCTTCGGGAACTTCTTCCCAATCAGATTCACTTGAGCTCTCATTGTTCTCGATCTTGGCTTTTTGTGGCCTAGTTTTCTTTCCTCTCACTTGCTGTTTCTTTATCTCTGGCAACTTCTTTGGTGCTGCTTTTGCTTGAGTTTCTGTTGTGTTGCTAGTTTTGCCAGCCTTCCTTCCGCTTTTTGCAGATGACAACATGGACTTGGCCGTCTTCACATCTTGAAACTGCCTGCTTCTAGTTTTGACTGGAGACCGTGCATCCTGACAAGAAGCAGACTGCTTTGCAGAGGATACTAATGAATTCTTTGCAGTCTTTTTAGACTTATGCTGTCCCGACTTTGGTGCGTCATTTACAGTATAAGAGCAAGAGGCCTCTGGTTCATTTTCAAGCAGCATAGCACTGATAACGTCTTTTAAGGATTCAGAAGACTTGCCATCACCTACACGTTCTTTCATTATGACGTTATCCACCTGAGTTGACAGCGCTGCAATGCCTTGATTGGTAGAGTCAGCCGGGTTGTACTTTTTCGACTCGCACAGGAGAACCTTACTGCAACCAGGTAAACTTTCCAACTGAAGCCTTCTTTCAGAAAGATTGTTATTGGAGATCTGAGTGTTCAGAGTCATGTTATTAGCTCTTTTTATCTGTGCCAGTTTCGGAATCTTTATCTTCTGCATCAATTTCTTTTTGGGCCCGGCCACCTTTTGGGTGCTTTTTTTGGTGTCAGCTCTGACGTTCTCGTCAAACTCATCGCTTGACGTTCCACCTTCAGACAAATCGACTTCTAAACATTCGAGCTCTAAAGGCTCATCGGCAGAACTTTCTGAAACATGCGTGGGTTGAAGATCTTTGTGCTTAATTTTTTTTGCCGGAACATCATCCTCAAACTCATCCGTGGAGTCTTGTTTTTTCGGGGGCACGTATTCGTCCTCTGACGAAGAACAACTCGATACGTACTTTTCATCGCTGTCAATATCCATATCTTCATTGCTTGATTTCGGCCCCGATGCTGGAGTAATGTCTTTCTTACTAAGTAGCCTACACGATCGCCTTGTGGCCATTGTGCCAGCTCCTGACGACGACTCGTCCGCTTGTCACGCCGTTACTTTTGTTGAGATGAGAGAATTCAAAAAGCTTCCAGCAAACATTAGATATGTCCACTTTGCTAAAAGACCGACTAACACTTGTTCATCGCGCACATATTCAAATGTGGAAACAGCTAAGCGCGTGCGCACAGTTGTATATTTGCGTCAGAGCACGCCGCTTGTTTCACATAGCAACAACCGAAACATGTTTTAACTTGCGTCTCAAACTGGATTGGATCGACTGATATCGGCTGTTTCACAAATAAATAATATTCAGAGCCTGGCAACAACAACGTGTTTCTGTTCTGCAAATACTTTCGGCGCTCGCAGCAAGCAAATGCATAGCCTTTAAGATTTCTTTTTGTCACTCAAAGGTAAGCGTCGAAATCTCAGATATGATCTTCTTGCGTAATGCAAAAAAAAAAAAAAATTAAATTATGGGGTTTTACGTGCCAAAACCACTTTCTGATTATGAGGCACGCCGTAGTGGAGGACTCCGGAAATTTAGACCACCTGGGTAGGGTCTAACCTGGGGATCTTTAACGTGCACCTAAATCTAGGTACACGGGTCTTTTCGCATTTCGCCCCCATCGAAATGCGGCCGCCGTGGCCGGGATTCGATCCCGCGATTGCGTAATGCAAGCATAAAGAATAAGAAAAAGTTTCTGTCATGGCGCAAAGTTCTGGTTGATTCTGGTCATTACCATGATGTCGCTTGAATGCATTTAATGTACCAATTTTTGTAAGCCTTTTTGTAAATCTGAGGAAGGCCGTCGCCGAACCAAAGACCGAGCACGGCGTCTTCGCCTGCACACCATTGTACACCTTTAAAATTTTTTGTGCGTACCGCGGTACCGCTTCGCCGCTGCGGTGTTTTTGCCCAAATTTAGCAGCGAGATCGTACTTATAGCCCAAATTGTTCGGTCAATAAAGAGTCTCAGTATCGCCCAAAATTTGAAGGTTCGTAGTTTTATCGGCCGATAAACTGCAGTAAACATTTGTTTACTAACTATATTGATAAGTATTTTGTCTCGCGCGCACAGGTAAACGTGGACAGATCTCACTCGATGACCGCGAACACGCTGTCACAACGCTGGTTTGATGCGCTCGGAGCGAACGCTTCAGGCTGCCTCTTTAAACGCGATAGCGATAAGGGCCCCGTGTCACATAAAGTCCGGCGTCGGCGTCCAGCGTGGACCGTCGTTTTGGCAAAAATCATTTCGAACCACGCATACCCAACCACTCAGGACCTGCATGTAACGCAAGGAAGTTACTGCATGAATTTCTCAAGGTAAAGTAGATAAGAAAAATCGCAAAGTACGACTTACACACGACCCACAAACATGATAGCGTCAGTCTGTAATTTGGATATACAAGAAAACATAATTCTGTTACGCGGAAACAAAACACAAACCCATCTTCCAGCGTTTCTACCATTCACAGAGCGGCGATGGCCTCTCAAAGGCCATAAAGCGGCGCACCTGATTTCCTGCAACATCTCCAGATGGCGCTCGCCTCCGCCTATCGCGGCCCACGCAAGAGGCCGCGTTTCTACGAGAAAGCTCGCCTTCGTTGTGGTCCCTAGAATATTCTAGAAACCATACCTTCGTGCACAGCGTTCGCCGCCAGTGTTTCCCGGTAAACATTACAGTTACATGAGTTGTAGTTGCCGGGAAGTGTGGCAAGCAGTCAGGGATCTTTGAATGTTATCGCGCTCCACTCTTGAAGGCGAAGCGCCCTCCAGTTTTTTTTTCAACGTGAGGCCACACTGGAGATCACGCGATCTCCTACACTAGGCACGCGGGAAAACAGCGCACGTGAAGCGACCAGCCGTCACGGCTCGCCCCTTTATGCGCCCGCAGCAGATTACCTTCTAGGTATGGCTACTGCGGCATCTTGCCCGCATATAGCCACCGTACTGCATACGCGCTCGGCCGCGTGGACAGCCATTCGTAGCCACGCCGATTTACAGAAAATATTGTGGTACACTGTAGCTGGTGTGGAGGAGCTAACGCCGCTTAGCCTCAGCTAAGCCCACAGTGGCTGTGCCCATAGGCAGAAAGTTTTCAATTTTCCCGGTGGGGCTGGGGGGGGGGGGGGGGGGGAGGGGAGGCTGGTGACCGACCAGCTTTTCTAGACCCATTTATATATATATAACTTTAGTAACAGTTGCACTTGAAGAAACTTCGTGTGACCTCGAAGCATTGTTTATTGAAGTGAGGGTCTTATATGAGTATTTACAAGACATCATAGTAGGAGATAGTTCAATTTCACAGCCTGAGTCTTCTCGCACTACCAAGAATCTGGCGTCTCTTGGCGGTGTAATCAACCTTCAAGTAGTTGTATACTTCGCTATCACTAATACTGCTTCGCCTTTCCGGAGAAACTGCAGGCTCTCTCTCTCTCTCTCTCTCTCTCTCTGTGAGTCCGAGTATAAGCGCTGCTGCGCATGACTGCTGTTGATTCTGATTTCGAGTGAATCCGGCGTGGCCTCATTTCTGTTATTGAGTGAATTATACAAGGGTGTTCGAACTATCATGCACGAAGTCTTTAAAAAGGAACCATTGCGTTACTCGAATAAAACCTAGTGCATATTGTTTCCAGTACAGTGGAGTAGCCGCCAGTAATTTTTTCGTTACTGAGATTTATGTAGGTGATTGTAATTAATTATCTAACTCGAGAAGTACTGTTCTAGTTATCAAAGTATCAATGAGGCATTTGTAGGCATTCCCAAATGACGTATAACTGTGGTGTTTTCAGCGAGGCACTAATGGCGTACTAATTTTTCCGACTGGTTAAGAAACTCCGCGAAATATCAGAAATGCCACGTGACTGCGCTCCCACCTGCATCATAAAGCAGCGCCCTCAAATAAGCTGATTGAAAGCAACTGATTTGCCTGGTCACAAACTCGAAGAGACAGCGCATCACCTTGATAATGGTACGGAAGGAGGACCAGGAGCAGGTTTCGCGGCTTCGCAGCTATTCTCATTTCTACGCCACACTTATTATCCTTCTCTCAAGGCCGACTGATCACACTGAAAACAAAAGCCCCTTGATAACGCGACCGAAGCGTCGCTCTGACCATAAAACGCGAAAAGCAATGTAATAGGCACAGAATGTTTCAATATCCCGGCTCTGCTCGCACCGCATCGAAAGAGTGCGTGTAGATAGCTATATGGCTATATTTCGCGCCAGAAACTTGTTTCGTACCAAAGCCGAATTAAAATTACGGCTTTATTTTTTTCATGGGAGTGTATACCTTCTGCAAAAAGAAGCTCGTGGCAAAAATAAAAGTGAATAAACAGAACTTGAAGCGACCCACATGTAGAGAAAAGGCAAAGCCGATGCGTTCAAGAAAGTAAATGTACCACTTCTAAATGAGCCGAATTGGGGATCAGGACGCCTGCACACGAAAAGAACAGAAAAAGAAAACCAACGGATTTCAGTGTGCCCTTATTATCTGTGAATTCGTCAGCGCCGTTGAACACCAGCTGCTGCCTATAGGACGGGTTCGAATAGGTCTCCTTCTGCAGCTACGCACTACTGAGCCCGCTTTTACCTCATGTGCGACACAGGCAGCGAGGACACTTTGCTGAACTACTCTGCTTCAAGAGAAGATCTGTCGGATGACGGTGATTACTTGACAGTTGTAAGGCAAAAAGGAAAGAGGAGAATCGTCGCTGCTTCCTCGTCTTCAACAAGGACGACGGCGATGGCAAAGAACAATGACACGGCTCATACCACCCTCTTCTTGCCCGAGGCGCCGACCAACGACGTGAATCGTCTAAACAGGCAAGCTATATCTGTCACACTGGAGGCTCTTGTTCCGAATGACATTACGGATGTGAGAATTAACACCCGTAAGAACATTCTCGCGGTCGATGTCAAGAACAGAGCAGCATTGTCTGTCTTGAGTACAGTCAAAATGCTGGGCAAGATAAATGTTCGCACCATAATACCGCAGGAAAGCGATACTACATCAGGCACCAATGTACCAATGACGGCACAGATCGCGTGCGAGGTCAAGACAACCAAGCAATCGCTATAATCAAGTCTCTAATGAAAGTCATTCGCGTGTTGATAAATAACATGCAAACACCATCTGCTCGGGGTGCACTGCAAGTGCTGGATGGTCTGGATCCGGTTCTTGCGAGCCTCGAGTAGCAAGCACAATGGCTCTATCCGCGTCAACCATTCTTCAAACAAGTCAAGGAAGCATCTGTTATGCACTGGAATGCCCTTGGACTGAAATCCCGTATTGCTGATTTTCGCCATTACGTTTTCACCAATCGATTCCCCATTATTGTCGTCTGTGAACCGAACCTACAGAAACCCGTCCGGATCTTAGGCTATGAACCTTATGTGTCATCGACTTGTAATGACATTAGCTAGGTGATCATCTACATACGGTGTGAGCTGACTTACGTTGTTCATCCAGCGAGGCCACATGTCAGTAATCAGTATGTCTGTTTGACCGTGAAAAAACACAAACTTGCGTTTACTCTAGTGGGCGCTTACCTTTCTCCATAAAGTCGTTCCGACAAACTGAGTGACATTATAGATGCGACTCCTTGTCCATGGATTGTTGTTGGGGACTTTAACGCGCATCATTCACTTTGCGGAAGCATCAAGGTAAATTACAAAGGAAGAAACCTCGTTTCCTTTGCCTGCGACCATGAAATTTGCTGTCTAAACGATAGCAGTCCTACGTTTCTGCGCGGCCGGACGTACAGTAGTTGTTTAGATTTAGCTTTTGTCTCGCGATGCCGCACTTGCTGCGTCCATTCGTTTGCAGATATAGAAACCCACGGATGCGACCACATTCCTACCTACCTGAAGTTAAAAGGTGCAACCAAATCGGTTACACCAAATTTTGAACAAACAATAGATTGGCCCGTGTTTAAATCACTTATGGAAGACGCATGCCACGAAGGCTTTTCATCCACACTAGAAATTCAGATCGCCAAAGCGCTATGCATGATACCATGCGTTAATTTCGGTCATTGGAGAAAACACTGATTTTGATGCGAAAATACAAGGCCCCCGTGCAATCCGCCGGGGAGCGGAGCGACGGTACAGACGGTTTAAATCAATTTACAACCTTAGAGAGGCCAGGCGAATTCAAAACAAAATCCAGCGTCGCGTGGCTGTACTGCAATATCAACGCTGGAAATCCTTTTGCGAGTCTGTCGATCCGCGCAAACCTCTATCCGGTTGTCTGGAGAACAGTCCGCACACTTCAAACAGCTCCTAAATAGCGCCGTTCATTTAAATCCATCATCCATCCCCTCCATCAAGGACGCCGAGAATTCGACGTAGCCGAAGATTACTGCGCAAGGATCGCGGGTGTGGCGTTCACCTATTCACCTTGCGCACCTATTCCTATTGTCCCCCCTTGCTCCCGAGATCCCCATGGACGCTCGTTTCTCTATCGAAGAACTGGAGACCGCACTTGCTGGGTGCAGGCGATCTTCGTCACTAGGACCCGATGGCATCACATACTCTGCGCTTGCAAACCTTGGTCAACAGGCCAGAGATGCAGTTCTTGGCCTATACAATGCATCATGACGTGACGGCCTTGTCCCTACCACGTGGAAATCCAGTCGCCTTGTTCCACTCCTCAAGCCTGGCAAATCTCCATCGGAATTGTCATCTTACCGTCCAATAGCACTGGCCAGCTGTATCGACAAGGCAATTGATGGAGAGAATGATCCTTACAAGGTTAGAATGGTACCTGTTTTCCAACGTCCAACGTTCCAACGTGCGACAATGCAGATCATCATGTAATTCTGGATGCCTTAGAAGCTGTAGGGATTGGTGGACACGCCTTTCGCTGGATGCGTAGCTATTTGAAAGATATTTCTTTATTTTGACTGAAGACGGACAAACACCGTCTAGCTATACCAATCGTGGTGTACCGCAAGGCGGAATACTCAGCCCTACCCTGTTCAACCTGGTGCTCACTGGTCTCGCCGATTCGTTACCGCAAACCGTTCAGCTCTCCGTATATGCAGACGACATTTGCACATGGGCTTCAGGAGTGACACGTGTACAAGTCCGCGCACGACTTCAGAAGGCTTCAACAACCGTGTCAACATAACTAAGAAGGAAAGTCCTGCGGTTTTCCCCTGAGAAATGTGCGCTCGTTGCTTTTACTATATATATCAAAGCGATGGCCCCGTGTGGTTTGCAGATTAATGATCAAACTGTACGATACGAACGTCCCGATTTCCTGGCGTCATCATTGATAGAGACTTGTCTTGGAGCGCTCACGTCTCGTACACGACAAAGTGTTCGGCCGCCATTTTGGACCTTCTCACGTTTCTCGGCGGGAAGTCCTGGGGCGCAACAGTACCATCAATGTTGCAACTATATAAAGCACTGTTTTGGGGCTTCCTGCGGTACAGCTTACATGTACTAGGAAATACTTGCACTACAAATATCCGCAAACTCCAGAGTGTGCTAGCACAAGCACTCAGAACTTGTCTCGGTCTCCTAAAAACTACATCCTCGATTGCGACATTGGCCATTGCCAGAGACGCTCCTTTGACAGTCTACATTGATACAGATGTCCTAACAGCACACATCCAACACCTGACTCGGATTACCTCCCACCATCTTGCTCCCTTGCCAGCAAAAAGGCCACATTCAACTTTTGCCAAAAGTATTGTAAGACATCAGTCCTACTTGCCATCACAATTTACGCCTGCTACACGATTATACGACCCGTTGTGGTGTCTGCACCAGCCGCATGTGCAGTGGACAATTCCAGGCATCAGAAAGAAAGCTGGAGCACCATTGCAAGCTTTGAAACAAGCAACTTTGGAGCACATTCACAACGTGCACAGATTCCGGCAACATGTATACACAGATGGTTCAGTAAAACTCAATAGCTCTGCTGCTGCAGTCATCATCCCGGCAAAATCTGAGGAAATCAAATTAAGAACTTCATGTGTGACCACGTCGACGGGTGCAGAACTTGCGGCACTCCGTGCTACACTTGATTTCATTAATCAGGAACCACTACAACAATGGACAGTCTTAGTGACTCCAAGGCAGCCCTTCAGTGCATACAAAGCCCAATGCGCCACGGACCCAATGAACAACTGACCTCAGAAATTCGACACATATATCACAGGCATGACAAGGGACGCAATTTAATCTTTCAATGGCTTCCAGGACATTGCAACATCAGCGGGAATGACCACGCCGACGAAGCCGCCCGATCTGCATGTGAAACTGGTCAACGTGTCTTGATTCCGCTTTCACGAACAAACGCTGCGGCTGGGCTGCGATTGGTGTCACGTGAATGTACTTTGCCTCTGTGGGACTCAAACTTGTCCACCATCTGTCGTTTGCGTTCGTTGTATCCGGACATACGGATGTACTTACTGCCTGGTTTAGCACGACGTGAACGAACCATTCTGTACCGTCGGTGGCTAGGCGTTGCATTTACGAACTCACATGATTTCCTTATTGGAATGGCCAACAGCCCCACGGGCTACACATGTAACAGCAATGAGACGCTCGTACATACTGTTTGTGTCTGCCCGCGATATAGTGCCCAGAGACAAGTGATGTGCGGAGTACTGGACCAGTTGGACAATTGCCCGCTATCAGAACTCAAAGCTTTAGGAGAGAGAGAGAGAGAGAGAGAGAGAGAGAGGCAAAGGAATGACAGAGAGGGGATTTAGGTCAGCGCTCCCCAAAAACATCCGCACTGAAGGCTTCTCGTTATTAAGGTTCCTGCCGTCTACGGGACTTGACGATAGACTTTAATAACGCCGCCCCCTACCGCTCTGTAGTGTACGCGGTTTGTTCGTGCTCGTCTCTCTTTCCCGCTATCTCCCCCTTCCACTCTCTTATTCTTTTTATCACCCTTAACCCTTCCCGCGTGCAGGGTAGCCAACCGGAACTACCTCTGGTTAACCTCCTTGCCTTTCTGTGCATCCCCCCCTCTCTCTCTCTCTCAAACAAGTTAAAAAAATATTGCTTCCGAGCTCTTCCAAATGTTTATTCACAATGTCATTCAAGCTGTAACTTCTAGTACGCTGAAATTCTGTCATTTCGAATAGCGACGTTCAAAAGGCAGACACAGGGCACTATATATACACTTGATTGTTATCTTTTGGATTGTTATTCACCATTCAGACAATTGTGCCTAAGGCAGCAATAGAAACATTAATAAATTATATTAATTCTTCTGAAGCTGACGTTATTAGCGGCAAAGTATATCCACCTCACCTAGGAGCTCGTTTGCAAGAACAAAGAACACCAAGTTCGCTGCGTTTATAGTTTTTTATGCAGATCTGTATTGTCCTTAAAAATAGCCACCGACGATTACGATACTCTCTAACGCGAAATTTGAGCGCAGCTCTATAAGTGTTTTCATTTCACGATATATTGGCTGGGGCGGGCAATCTGCCTCGTGCAGCACGTTAAAAACGGAACGAATTGTGGCGCGACTGTCTCGCAAATCTGGAGATCGCAAGAGGCAGCGCTTCGGAAACGCGTGGGCGCGATTCAAAGCAGTCGCCACAGACAGACCTCCCAGACGGTGCGCTCTACTCTGGCGCCAACTAGTAGCTATCGCCGCTGCACTACGCTTTTCTCACGCTTTCCCCTTACCCTCCTCATCCGCTTTCTTCCTCGCGCCTGTCATCCCCCGCTGCGTTCCGCGTTCGCTCTTTCATCCTTCACTGTGCTCGTTCGCTCCGTTACGCCGACACTAGCCACAGGAAAGACGCGAGCTGCGCTCTAAAAAGAGAAAAGGAGCACCCAGATACTGAACGCGCGTGCTTGTTTATCCGGTGACCGCATTTAGCCGGCTAGAAAGTGCTGAAAAATTATCGCTCAGCGCAAGACGCGCCCTTCTGTATGGGGAGCTTCTCTAATGTTATCGCTGGTTCTACCTGTTGTATGCGCTTTCGCTGAGCCTTGTGTAGTCAGATGGTATGCGCGACATGAATTGTGCAATATTTTCATATAGACTTTCTAGAAGGCACACGGGCACCAGCCATTACACTGGAACCTTTGACGAGTCATGTATAAAAGCCGATGCACTTGACACGCAAATCAGATTCTCGACGATCGCCGACATTGCTCGCGTCGCTATTACGGCGGTCTCTTCCGGACCACCGTAAGTCGCACTTCACTCTTCGAAGAGGTGGGGCGTGTGTCGAGTGAGCTCCTCAACAACGCTTTGCAATGCGTTGAACGCGGTTTAAACGGTGTAATTCATGCATCCGGGACCTCAAACAGATGCGGCGTCATGCTAACGCACTTCTCTCGCTTTTACCGCTACATCGCCACTGAATTTTTTCTATTCCACACAGGCCTACCCCCTGACAGCGCAGTTCAAGTGTCCAACAATCTGCGAGACATTTATGCTGTCGGTTTTCGTCTTCCGATACTCACTTGTTCCTCCACCCCCCCCGTCGACTTCCATTATTGCTTCAGCATGACTTCCATTACTCTGAGGGAGCCGTTTCCCCTTGGGCGCATCACTAATGGGACCATAATTCTCGGACATCAAAGTGAGGCGGACGTGGCGAGGGGTGGGTGGAATTGAAGGGGCGGGTTGGACAGAGAAACGAGATTCAAGACTTAATCCAACCTGTTTATGTGTTTATGCGCAAAGTCGTGCTCCTCGATGCGACGTTCTGCTTACGTCACCCAGCAGCAGTGGGCAGCCAGCGCGCTATACTGCTCTGTGCTTCTCGCTGTCGCAGCGCGCTGGCAGCTCGCTGACGTAAGCAGAACGTCGCCTCGAGGGGCGTGGCTTCGCTCTCACTACAACCTTTCGGTTTCGCGTGCTCCGATTGCCGAAATTCGTCATGTCACACTTTCGCAGCTAATCGCATGGCTTCAATTTCCCAATTACGATGAGCCCGCTGAAAGTGAATTTTTTAATGTTAATAAATTTTTGATATTCCTAGCTCATAACTGCGTGCCCCAGCAAACCGCGTGGTGCGGTTCGGTCAAGCAGTCACGTGGCATGCAGTCTGGACATATGGACAGTCGCAGTCACGTTACATCCTGTGTGTAGACCGTGTGTGAATCGTCACAGAGGCCCGTGTGTTCGCCAAGCGAACTTACTTTTCCGGAAACGTTGGCTCCTAATCAAGATTACAGCTACGATCACGCTGTACGACTATAGTGTGGCCAGGGCTGACAATAGTAGCCGCATGCTAGCGATCATACCGAAATGATGGAGAATCTCATTGTGGGCTCTGGTTTGAACAGAACTGTTCAAAATGTCTTCACTTCAAAATCTACATCTACCAGCTATCTAATAAAATATTATTCGTAGGTTGTTTAATTAATCCATTGCAATTAGTTGTTTTCAAATGCTGAACAGTTAACTTTGGCGATTACTGATGCGAGTGTCGCTAGTAGGTGCATGCTCTCGCAGAGTGAATTGGAGTATGACTGTTCAAACTTTTTTTCGCTTTTATGAAAGTGATCAGGGGCTATGAAGAACGTCCGATCCATACATACATACTTGCGATGATCTTCACTGACACTGCGCACTTTGTTTTTTGTTCTTGGGATGGGGGGGAAGGGGCGAGGTAGCTTTAAAATGTAGATACCAGTCTTTTGAGAGCATACATATATTTTTGATTTCACTAGAACAGTTTTATCAAGCCCGTGACTGACCTAGATTGAATGTTTACACCACTCGCTAACCGCAGCGTTTGTCTAACATGTAAGGGAATTAGCCGTCACTCTTATCTTCGATGAAGCAGAATAGGCCTGAGCATAAGAACGCAACGCTATCGCATACTCGGTCCATAGATTTTCCTACAACAACTATTAGAGGGAACTATGGCGCCGAAATTGTTTGGTTACGATGGAAATGATGGGTCTAATGATTCGTCTAATCTTCGTACTTGTGACTTTACTACGCTTTAGCTTTTTCACTTTCCAGCAATGATGCTTCTAAACACATCAAAGCAACAGATATGCGTACATTAATATTCAGTGTGAATGATTGTATAGAGAACGCACCGTGTCGTGGGAAACGGTCGATTTGCCAAGTCACCATGCCAATTAAGCAAGAAGGGCGAAGTTTAGGCATATCCATGCACCATGCCCACTATTTCCATACTGGCTCAACTGACATGCTTTAGAACCTTTTTAAGAGAAGCGTCAGAGTTCCGCCGCCAATAATTCTTTTAGGTCACTACGATTTAACTATGGGCGACGCTCTCCGAGCGGAAGCAGACCAGCTGGAGAAAGTAGCCACGAAACAATGCGCCACACGAGTATTACAATTGAAAGAGTGGCTTTATTCAACCGTAGAAGTATGTACGGCACTGTTTGTTCATTATCACAGGGTATAATCACAACATGGTAGGTCACATGGTATTATCACAGTGTGGAAGGTTACAGGGTATCATCACAGTGTGGAAGGTTACAGGGTATTATCACAGTGTGGAAGGTTACAGGGTATTATCACAATATGGAAGGCCACAGGGTATTATCACAGTATGGAAGGCCACAGGGTATTATCACAGTATGGAAGGTCACAGGGTATTATCACAGCATGAACACAAAGAGTGGTGAATGTCACAAACGGCAGCACGCGTCGGAACAGGTGACAAGCTCACTCGCATTAAAAAACAACGTATAGCCGGAATTATGCGTGCTGTATGGATGACAATGAAACAGGCAATGAACCAATATTCCACGAGATCAAAGCATGGAAAATAAAATAACAGCACAATGGTAGCTTGTCACAGAGATCGGGCATACGTCTCGATACTTCGCGGTAATTAATGTGCGTCTCTGGATGACCAAGTTAATTGGAACGTGCGCTAATGGAGGCAAGTTGTGCCAGAACACTTCTGCGTTGAGAGAACGCTTTGTACACTTGTGCCGTTGGCAGCGTTATTGGGCACTCAGACATGTCGCAGAGCGCGAACACCTGCGAGTGAAGCGAATTTACACAGAGTACGGAATCCCTGGTTCAATCCTCGGACAAAAGCGCGTCGAACCAGTAAAGTTGCACGCGGTGCGGTCGAGCAGTTACGCGTCATGCAGTCTGGACATACAGACAGCCACAGACGTGTTACATCCTGTCCGTAGACCATGTGTGAATCCACATTTACAATCCTATATCGTATGAAGATCGAAATCACTGAGTTGCAAAATGGTGAGTGACTACAAACATTTCTTACCGGGATAGCAAAGAATTCATGTGGATAAAGAACTGCCAAACAAAAAAGAAAAATTCAGCTGAAAAAAGAAAAAAAAAAACATGCTATCAAACTACGAAACCTCAGCGAATTGATTGCCCTCGAATTTTGTTAAATATGACGTCAGGGGCTATATTGTGTATTCGCTATATTGGAAGAGAATACATGTCTGGCACATGTCAACATGATCACAAGGAATAAAAAGAGGGTGAGTGAAAAAAATACACGAGACAATGAAATGACGAATGACTAGATAAGTATATACGAGGGTCAAGCAAGCATCGTGTAAAAAATGCGCAGACTCACGGGGCACATGCTCGCGGAGATCGAACACAGGCCGTTGCGCGTAACGAAGGCAGCCAAAGGAAGGCACTGTCAGGCAGAGAGCGTCCAGAGAAACCCGATGCAGGTGCGCGCAACATCATAAAGAGATGCTATTTAAACTGGTGAATTCGCTTCGGGGCGTGATCATAGATGTCAACGCATGCGCTATAGTATATAAAACCTGATCGCAGCAGCCTTTGTAGTACTTGAGATGGCTAAAAAGAGCCGCTGCCACTACAGCATAATGTAACGAATGGTGCTGGGTTCACGAGTACGGGTAAGCTCCGGGACGCGGCACCTATACGGGCGCCAACTCCTCTTCCCATGCATCCGACACCGGAACGTCGATATGCCGCCCGCATTCCGTCTTCGCGCCACCAGTCGCGTCCTATATGTTTAGGCGATGCATACGACGGGACCAATTTTACGGTAACTGCACCATATGGGAGCGCCAGAAGTCGTCGAGCACTGTGCAACACTCCCATAAACTGGACCACACAACAACTCAGCGAACTTCACGCTGACTGATGGGTTCGCATTGAACCGGGGCAGAGTAGGAGGCAAATGAACGTCATTCATGTAAACTTAAGTTAATTCTATGCCACACCTTAGAAATCCCGGCCACGGCGGCCGCATTTCGATGGGGGCGAAAAGCGAAAACACCCGTGTACGTAGATTACGGTGCACGTTAAAGAGCCCCAGGTGGTCCAAATTACCGGAGTCCCCCACTACGGCGTGCCGCATAATCAATTATGGGGTTTTACTTGTCAAAACCACGTCCTAACCTTACGTAAAAAAAAAAATGAAACGAGAAATCAATATGAAAGCTGCATTAATTGAGCGCGTGTCTGACCAGAAGCAAAACGTGTAGTTTAACCGATCTCGCATTGGTAATAAATCAAACATTGACCTAACACCCAGAATATGCCTCCCCCCTCCCCCCGCCCCCCACCTATCTTTATAGCGTGGGTGCTATTCTGGGCTTGAATTAGGAAGGAACAGCGCCAACTAAGACGTTCACGAGAGGGAGAACTACACGGCAGTGGGGACAGACCTGTGTCGTTCTCCCACTCGTGATCGTCTTAGTTGGCGATGTTCCTTCGTAATTCAAGTATGCACCATTTAGCCCAAATTAATGTTGTCCTGAAGCCAGTCTGGACATTTGACCAATGCTTGATTTACCGAAGAGCATTTTTCGTTTGTCGCCGTTGAATACGTGGTCCCTAAATAACACCCCTGATCAAAGAGGACCTACGTAAGGGACAACTTGTCACGAAGCACGTGCACCGGGTTTCTGGAGAACGGTCTACACCGTCCTTTTTTTCACGGCTCGTTCCCGCCGACGGGCGCAACGGACCCGCCCGACGATACGCACGCCGCGGCCGAGCTCCATGAGAGCACGCACGGCAATCATTGTCGGGACGTCCGGTATGATCGCCACGACGCCTTCCGCCTGGGGTCGCTCGGCGAGTCCCGCGGCGATTCGCCGGGCGTCCCGACGACACCTTGTCGTGCCCACGTGGCGCTCCAGATTCGAAAGCGACGGCGAGGCGTAGCCACATAGTCCACACCCGTATGGCTTCTTTCGGGTGTGGACGAGCATGTGCCTGCAGAAACGATGAACAGAGGGAGACGTCAGCAAACGAGCATCAGAGTCAGGTTCGCTTGACGTATGCAATAGCATATCTCCTCGTACCAACAAGCTCGGCTAACCATCAATTTCAAGTATAAATACCGGGCTTGCACTCTGGTCTCACACAAAAACACACGTAACGTTTGACAGGTCTTGCCCTTTCCTTACGGAGATCATGTACAAGTTTTTAAATCGTTCTGAAGCTCCCCGAACGACACTCTTGCAATTAGTCTATCTTCAGGAATTTCTGACGAGTTGTACGTTGACTAAGTAGCTTATCACCACTTCAACCAGTACTGACGCATACTTTTCTGAAACTACAGCAATTTCCACCCCAATATATTGTTCTCTGGTCTCGTTATTTAAATTCTGCACATTTCACTCGGCGTCAAACTTAGTATGCAGCCCACATGACAGACAGAAAACGCTGTTATAAAGCCTCGATAGTCGACGCTTCAGCCACGAAGAGATGCACTGGTATGGGGGACACTGTGCATGCATGCATGCCTGAATTGCAGGGCAGTCAACTCTGTGTAATGGCGGCAACGAAACTGCCTTATATAATGAGTTTGCATTCCACAGAACTCTCCACGTGCTCAGTATTGAGGGCATCGATGCGTTGCAAGGTACGCTTGTATTGAATGCGTGAATGAGCTTGCACTAGAACCGTTGCACAGCATTTGTACCGGCAAAAGTTTTGGTGTGATAGCATTGCAGTGATCTTCGCCGATGTCGCGTTGAGAGTGATGGAGCAGGGAAGGAGCACCGGAGTGGCGCATACATAGGCACATGGCAAAAGTGGCAAGCATTGCACGACGGGCTGCATGGGTTGCGTAATGTTCTCCACTACACTACTCTCCGCAAAGGCGATTCTAATGGAGCAATGTCGATGGATAAAATCGAACGATAAGGAAACAATTCCAAAGCAATACAATCGCTCAAGTGTGGCATGTGAACCTGCGAGCTTTAACGAATTTTTTCGGCTAACATCGCAATGAAGAATCTATTGTGCGCGCCAAAAGAATGTAGGCGCAACATTCGTTTTAGATGCCCTGGAACATGCGACCTACTCTGAGCATACAAGAGAAAAGTTTTCAGCGCTAGTGCTTTCCGTATGTACGGTATGGATGCATCACTTTCTAGTGGTTACTCGAGCGAAAGTAAATGAAGGACGCGCTCGTACATTGCGAGTTCGCACGCTTTCCCTCGGAGATCTTGCCGCGACTGTTTTAGATTAGTAAAACAGAAGATTCGATTCGAAATCTTACATCCAATTCATCAAGATTCACAGTAGCGGCGGAATGCCTAAATTTTATTTTGATGGTTTAAGTAGACGTTCTTGCTAGAGACTGTCCAGCACCAGTTCCGAGAAATTAACAGTAAACTGGAGCAGGAATACATTTCATTGGAGCTTTTCATTTTCCCGGACTGTGGAAAGATTGAAACCTGGGACCAACGCCTTGCCGAAGCGGTCGCTGTGCCACCTGAGCTAGCCAGGAAGCTTGCAGATCACACAGAGAGAGGTTGAAATAATCAACTCGAAGCAGTGGGACACTGAATATGGCAAATCACTACTGCGAAAGCCCGCAGAGTGGACGAAAGTGCATGACTGTCGCACGAAGCTACAAAGAAAATCTATACGAGTGCCTCAGAAAATGTCTCAGTTGAAAAATTTACCCTGGCTTGGGATTCGAACCGGGGACCCACACACTACCATCTTAGCTAACCAGGTGGGTTATAAGAGCCTTTCCTCCACGATGCAGGCTTACGAAAAACTGGCTTGCCATGTCCAGCGTCCCAGTATCTCGAGTTGTCGATTACTTAGCCCTCGATCAGCGATCTCCTGGTGAGCTCAGACGGCAGAGCGACCGCCCCGCTGTAAGGAGTTAGTTCTGCGTTCGAAGCCCGGAAACACTGCAGGACGAATTTTTAAAGGGAAAGCTTTACTGGCCGCGAACTTGCGATTTCGCCGTGGCCGTGCTCCGAGGAGGCACATGACGTCACACCGCGTTCCCCGTCACACCGCGTTCGCCTCCGCTCGCTTCGCCAACTGCGTCGCATGCCTGATCACATGACGGAGCATTAAAAAGGAGAGCTCGCGTGCGCCACAACCACAGTTGAGGCGGCAGTATGGACGGCGACAATTCTGATAAGCAGGAGGAGGCGTCGAATCGACATCGGAACGAGATGAAGAGGAAACGAATCGCCCAGGAAACAGACGAACAGCGCGCCGAACGACTGGCTAAACGCCGCAACATAGCTAGACAACCACACTAACCTGGACTTGCAATCAAGATTAACCAAAGCCAACCATGCAATGCCTTAGCTTTTCTCTACGTATATCCTGGCATAGCCCAGCTAAGTCATTGCCAATTTTATTCATCTGCGAAGTTTTTTTTTTTCTTTTCCCCACAAGCACGTATGGGTTTCTTTTGTAGCTTCGTGCTACAATCAAGTGGATGACAGTCTCTTTTTTCATAGAAATAATCTGTTTATAATCATACTGGCGATTATCGCGCAATTGTCCGGTGCTGCAATGAAGCTTGGCAAGTAGGAATAATTGGATACTTGGAGTGCTCACCGCTCGAGGTGCGACTGCCTGGGGAAGAGGCGTCCACATAGTCGGCACAGGTGTCCGTCGCCATGCTCGAGTTTGCGGTGACGAGAGTATCTATAAAGCGTCGCGAACGACTCGCCACAGCAAACCTTGGGTTTTCTCGCCGGCCTGCCCGGGAGAGGGTGTTTCAAGCAGGCGTGGAGGTTGGCCCTGTGCCGCTTCATGTTGAATTCCCTGGGGCTGCTGTAGTCGCAGTCTTCAATGTTACACAGCGAAGACGGCGTCCACTGGTCGTCCTGGCTAGAAAGGAATTTAGGGCACACGAAAAAAGAAATAGGACAGATCAAAAAAAGCCGCGAGGAGGACGGGGCACCCGTGGGTAGAGTGGCGAAGGGAAGACAAACCATGCGATCGCCTCCCGAGCACAGTGGTTCAAAGGGCTGAAATACGAGAACAAAGCCTGAATGCTCCTAGCTATGCACGAAGCTTAGGGGAGAGAGAGTAAACTTTATAGAAAAGAGCGCACGAGCAGAGGTAGCTATTCCACGAAGCTTGGAACTTGCGGCCAGTTGCAAGGGATATGCTGAGCGAACAACTCTTAGGGCCACAGAACACCTTTAAGGGACACTGAAAACGATCCGCTAAATTGAAAAGCCGAGTTGACGTATTCTTTCAAGAATGAATGCATATACGTGGAAAAAGAAGTGTATGGAAATTAAGATCAATGTTTATTATATATTTCTCAGCGAAACCGCTGCTCTTGTGGTAGCATAAGGCCACGGAATCCACAATGCATTTTCTGAAGTAAGAGCTCTTGTTCAAAAGAAGCTCAGACTTCGCTAAGCTGTCTTGAGTTAGTCGATAATGCAATGTAATCCTCGTTTATCCATCAAGTAATCCAGAGAATACGCCGTCGAACTCGATGATGCTGCGAGGAGCTAGTGTGGAAAATCATTGTTACTTTTTTTTGTTTTTTTTTACAAATGATGTTACGGTCACTGACCAAGTCAAGAGGGTTAGTTGACATCTTGGAACTCGTGCGGCTTTGCTTTTCGTAATGAAACAGGCCTACAATGAAACAGTGATCTGACCAGACGAGCTTTCGTCGAGTTCATGACTACGTACTCCTTTTTGCGTAACAAGGCTCCGCTCACGGCAACACTGACATTTCTTGCGTCTCACCATGAGAATTTAGCCATCTATTTAACCTAATAACCCTGTTTAGCGTTTTAAGGAAATAGGTTGTGTACACCTTATGAAGCTATTGAAGAAACTACTTGTTTCTAAACGTTGACTAATGCAATGAAGGATAAATCTTACAAGGCGCGCTTTCCGGCCGAACGTGAAATTTTGAGTATAGAGTTTCATTTGTGCTGCGACCTGCACTTCGATTTCATCAAACTGATAGTGGTTAAGTGTGGCGGTTGGCCTATTGAAACTCCTTCAGGTGGAGAAAGGGTGGTCGCGATCCGCAATTTAAAAAAGTTTGCGTATAACGTCATGGAGACGGCCAAACAACCGAATGCATTGCGTATACCTACTAGTTAATTACTTGAAAAAGCGCCGAAATTATCAAAAAGGAAATCAAGTAATGTTCTCAGAACTTTGCTAATGACCACACCGAGCGATCAGGGTATTTGCCAAAACGTGAAGAGTAACATCAGAAACTAAGAACGTTGCGCGGTGTTCCAGGCATACGTAAAACCTCCTATGTCCTTCCTTTCATATGTTAAGGATACTTAGCATAACAAAGGCCCTTACATCCATTACTTCAAAGCTCTATTCTAACTGCCGAGGCGCTGACCTCTGCTCGAAGAAGTTTTGATTGATCCCTGTTTAAAACTGACTGTGTGCTCTTATGGGAGCAGACGGGACGCATCAAGCGTGGGAGCATATGCAGTAAGCACCGCGGACTGTTCTGCAGAGCCTCTCCTAGACCGCTGAGGCAACATCAACCACAGGCCTCAGAGATCGGGCGGTGCGCACAACACTATCTCCGAGGCCATGGGCACCGAGGGACGAAGAGGACCAATCGACGAGGTGAAGAGTGCTCAGGAACAACGTTTTGACAAGGGATGTTTTCTTTTTTTTAATGTTCACCCAAAGCGGGAGGAAAAGGAAGAAGATTCAAGCCGCTAACATCACTCACCTTTCCAGTTGGTTGCAAGGACAGGGCACTCGCTCAAACGACATCGTGTTGCGCAGCGTTAACGGGCAACTTCTGAAAACAGTAAAAGTGGAAGGCGGGGGCAGGAAATGAAGTTTTAGCAGCATCGTAAGTGGCATGCTTCCTGAAGCGCGTGGTTTGGAATTAAAATGTTTCAGAACCATTGTGTTTTGCATGCAATGCGAAGGGAACAAATAAAGAAAAAAAATGAGAGGAGTGAGAGGAACGTTTTTAAAGCATGTTGAAAAGAGAAAAAAGGGAACGAAGGACAGGGAGATTAGCCAGTGTTAGTACCGGCAGGGTATCCTGGTCTTGGGAAAGGGGTAAAAATGGAAGAAAAGGTGATTGAAGAAACAAAAATATAAAGTGAAAAAGGAAGTCTCACAATAACCCGATGCTACGCGCAGCAAATTTCTAAGGCGGTCGCACTATTCACAAGCCCTTAACGACTTGAGGAGCATTAAGGCCTTGAGTGCCGAAACCCGTCTGGACCAGTGCCCTAGCACTTTTTCCGCTGTCGATTAAAGGGCGATCGTCCAGGTTTTCGAGCATGGTCGCGAGCATTTTTCTTGCCAGATTCTAATGGGGACAGTAAAAGAGGGGGTGCTTGATCGTCCCCTCGCAGTCACAGTTAATGCAAGCAGGGCTGTCGGCCATTCCAATGCGGAAGGAATAGGCGCTTGTGAATGCCACACCGAACAGGCGGTACAGAGGTATTGCTTGTGCTCGTGGTATCCCTGGTGGAATAATATGCTTTGACTGGCAGTATGCCTAGGGGACAACTCCAGATGACAGGGAAGGACATGAAATTAACTATGCGTGCATATAGTACACAACACACAAGCACACTGCGTGCTCTTGTGTCTGGCCGAGGCCATTGTCTTTGAGAAAGCACGAGAGCGCATTCGTCGAGCGCAAAACACTTCCAGTGCTAATTTAAGGCCCAAGTACACCGTGCAACGCTAAGGAGCAGCACAGTGCGTGCTGACGCTCGAAGCATGAGAGTCGCCATTCACATTGAACGCACTGCGCTGCGGGGAACGAGTCAATTGCAATGTGTGCAAGAGTTTTGCATGAGCGACGTTTAACCGACTGCGGTGTAAACACGTGCGCTCACGTCTTGCAAGGGAACTTGGCACGAGGTCGCATTTCGTCTAGAGGTGCGAGACATGCATGTCACTATAGTACGTGCACAATTAAGTACAGCGCGTGTCACTAGAACAGTGCGAAAGGTAACTTTATTGGCACGCCAAGCACGTACACAGCCGAAGGTGTGTAAGCAAAAGGATGTCGAGGACGGATGAACGAGTGGGGGCTGTCAATCATGGCGAGACAGAAGCTACCACAGCTCGCGTGCACTTGGAAGAGAAAAACGGCTTTAGGTCAACCACGTACGCGATCTATATTGTATTGAAAAACAGAAGAAGAAAAAAACATGCCACGCTACAAGATAGGAACAGCCCAGTTGTGTGAGGATGGGCTCACTGCGTTCTAATTCCAACTAGTCATTTGTTCATGAGTGCCATGACGTTGCACGTTACTTACTACATCAAAAAGGGAAATGTCGTTCAACTACTACCGACTCACAAGACGAAAAACGAAAAGTCAGTCATGTACATTCAGAGGAGTCGTGGGACTGGTATTCTAGGAAAGGAACAGAGCATACGAACCATATAGGAAATGTAACGTGCATCTCATAAGCACGCCGCCTTGTTTAACTGAGCTAATAACGATTCTAATTAGACATAGCTCGGTCAACCAACCGATAACTTAACTGCGCCTTCACATAAGCCCCAATCTGTCGATAACGAGGGACTGGAGCGGGAACTGTTGAAGGAAATACATTGGGGGAGATAGTGGATGTCGCGCAGGATGAAAGGACGGCCAGACAGGTCATCACCGACGCCAAGTCATCACTTGAGCAGAATGATGAGCTGGCGCGATATATATTACCCGCTGTTGTGCCTCAGCATGGCAAAAAGTTTGTGTGACGCTCGCATTAACGAAGACTACAAAATAACAGTTGACGCTATTCAGATATGGGACTCAACGGGGCGATGATTTTTAAGTTCTCCGGAAACATTAAAAATCGCCTGTGGCAGATCGAATAATCCAACTCAAGGACAAGAGTAGCGCTAAGAGGTGGACATTACTAGGACCAGAAAGCGAAACAAATATTCAGCTAAGTAACAAAAATGCACAAATTTAGGTTCATAATTACGGAACACATTGCAATTTAAGAATTGTGGCAGGCGAGTTGGCATGACTCATTCACTTGCAATGAATCTTCTGGCTGACACCAGTTTCCAGATAATAGTTGCCAGAATGTGGGACGAATTCAAGGGCGTTACAGTTGCATTTGTGATTCAGTGCATAAAAGAGCGTTTTGTTAGAAAAGTGGAACATATTTCCAAACTGGTGTAATCTCGGTTTCTCCGTCTGAGGCTGCAACAGCAGATGAATTTAGACATACTTGATGTAGCGCTGGCCACTTATAGCGAGCTGCATGCGAACGTTCTCCTAGTGCGAGTGTCCACCACCAATCAATGCGTTTATCTCCAAATGGGTCCAGCGCACTGCGGTAATTAAGTGCTTCTTCTAGCGCAGTTAAGGTCTTCTGAATGATGACGTACACGACGACAACGTAAACCAAATTGTCACTGAAAACGGATCGCGCTGCCATGGTCGAGTTTTTGTAGCTCAGACAAGCGGTATTTGAAGTGCTACAGACGGCTCGCTTCAGCCTAAGGCTTAACCATGGTAGGGATGACATGCAACAACAGACGTGCGACACGCTTCGATCACTGAAAGACTCCGCTGGGCAAGTGGAGGTAAAACAATAAAAGGGCCATCGCAGTATTTCTTCGCAGATATATGGTTAATGTGCGGTTTAGTGCTTATAAATGCGTTCTTGTACAGTTCATGCGAAGAAGGGCGGACGCTACCCAAGGCCGCAGTCTTTTGTCCCTTTGCAGGATCTGTACATTTAACAAAGTTCCACATTTGATTGGTCGTAGGACGAACAATTCTATCTGGTTGCGCAGCACTGTATAGGGCGCCCACACTTGGCCCTTCCGCGATGCAAGTCACACAAAACCAACAAACTCAGGCATCCGTGCAGGATGATGCTGTTTAGACAAGACTGGAAGTTTTGGTATAACGGTACATGTTTAGGAGGGGTAGAGAGCAAGCCGTATACGAGAAGTGCACAGACACCATGTAGGCGCGGGGTTTTGGTGCGCATGCGGTTTTACGCGCTGTATACTCGCCGTCCATTATGTCGGTAAAGATTCGAGCTTTCAAGTTACGAGTGAAACAGTCATGTGGTACGAACAGAAAAAACTTACTGTGTATTCAGTGAGAGTGCAAAGTAACGTCGAGATCCTGGATGCAGCAAGGGAGACCTGCTCTTGACGGCCAACTCTGCGGGCGGAACCTCCTGCTCGTGAAGTCTTCCTCGGGGTGCTGGACACGAAGCTTTCGAGACAAATGTGCGGACTGCTCGCTTGGCCACTGCGCTCGCGTGTTTTCTTCGGTTCCGATGGTCCCAGCCCCCATTTTTGAAGGCGAATGGCGAGCGACGCAGTGTTGACAACATTGTTCCGAGGGGCGATTGCGAAGTGATAGTGCCTGCAAGTACCAGACGGACCAGGGATATCACTGTCAACCCGAATTCCCTTTACTAGGGAGATTTCGCACTCTTTTCAAAGAATGCCTTTATTTTTTTGCCAGACGCTTGCAGTGCAGCTGCAGACTAACAAAAGAGCACTTATCTGAAGATACGCAGAGCGTTTTGTATTGAAATGAAACGTATGACTAAGATATGGCGACAGAAGATGAAGGAGATTGGGCTAGGCAGACTAACGTTAACTCTGCTTCCTATTGAGTGATGGCAAAGAGCTGCCGTTACCATTCCTAGTGGTTCAGGCACCAACAAATTACCCTGAAACAAACGCAAACAAAAGGCACAAGCGCGAAGAAAGTCGAAAAGTCACAATAAAGTATTCTAGCAGTTATATTGGCAAATAGCTGCACCGTGCATCAATGTAGACGTTGCCCTATGTCTATACGCGTGCTGAGTTGCCCTCGTAAAAGGGACTAGCGTGTGCCGTATAAAGACCATGTTAAGCCGCCCGCAAATGTAAATTATTCGAAGTAGCTTGCGCGAGCATGCGCGGCTCGCGAAATTAGCGCCAACTAAAAGCAATATTATCGAAAATCAATCTGTTAACAGGCGCATTACAGCTAATTTTGAGCCCTAAAATATGTTTTTTTTTTAAAGTTTATTACCGAGCCTATAAAGAACTTTAGAGTTTCACATAATTGCTGGTAAAATTCGCCGAACGTTTTTCTAGCGTGAACACTGCCACTGCGAAAGGTCTTCCTAACCTCCACAGCATTGCATGCGGTGAATGAAAGCGATATAGAAGTCATGGTGAGGGAGCTTAACATGTGCTAACAATGTGTACCCAAGGTCTTGGTATACTGCGAGGCTTGGGGAATAATGACTCGACAAACGAAGTTTCTTCTTTTGAGCATAAAGCTAGAGAAGCACCGCTCCGAAGTAAACGAATGGTGGACGCGGAGAATGACACGTGGTTTGTGCTGGGATTATTTAAGGCTTATGCCATTCAATCGAGTGACTCTGCACCTCCTGCACCTAGGCTTTCGATTCACACGAGGTACAGCGGTGCACCCTGCAGCTCCGTGCCCGATTGCACCGGCTGCAAGCCAAGGTGCACGCCACGGTGCAGTGCACCCTCGAACCTTGCATCGAGTGGGTGCAGCCCGGCCCACCACAACTGGCACCACCTGCACCTCTTCATTTATGGTGCTGTACTTTTTCCGAATTGAACGAACCTATATACAGGCGCCTCAAGGGAGCCGGGAAAACACCGTAAGTGCCGTAAATGCATTACGCAGCTCGTTTTGTGTAATCTGCCGATAAGGACGGGTCACCGGGATGAAAAGGCGCCGAGTTGACGCTGCAAGGTTAATGCACGAAAAAAAGAACTAAGCTTAAGGCAGTGAATTAATGAAAGTAGGTAATGGCTTTTTAGGTGGTCAGGAATTTCACTTGTAGCTGTCTGCGTTGTACCACTCTTCAAAACTCTCGCGAGCTCGTTCAGATATGAACGAGATCTACCGTATCGGGGTGTTTCTTCAAGTTTGTGTACTTCGGATGGATTGAAATGCCATAGAATATTAAAAATAATATGTCAAGCGCAACTGATTTCGTGACGGGACGCCGTACATTAAACGTAAATATTGAGATAATTTATTCACAGGACGAACCAAATAGATTCATTCGGGGTATCGGGATGAATGCGACTCTGCAGTACCTCCCGCCGTGAGCATGTATGCAGTGTGGCACTGAGAGCACGTGGGCCAAGTCACGCCATTGTCTGAAATTATCCTCCAGATTCTGTATAGTTCTGAGCGATTGAAACGAGGTAGTCTGACCCATGGTTGCCGGCGCTTACTTGCGCCCCGGCTCGCCGCTGAAGACATATGCCGAGTTGATGCATTGTGGTATACGACGAGATCGAAAATCCGTGTCGCATTGCGACGGTAAGAACCACCTCTATTGTCATTCGCCAGAAATGGCGCGCGACCCAGAGCGTCGAAAACCCACGGGACTTTTTTGCAAGACCTCCGAGATAGGGTAGAGCTCGCGGCGTGCTGCATGACTCGGAGGCATTGTACTGGGACCTGCATCGTATGCGTTCACCACCTCACGGACTTGTGTGCTTAGGCGATGTTAAGAGGAGTTCAATTAGGAAATTAAACACGCACCAGTTCTATAGCTTTGAGAACATTGCTTCAACGTAAATAATACTTATTTATTGGCACTTAATGCTTAAGAGCAATTCTGTCGCAGCTGGCCTTTTACATGGAGAACGGAGAGACCCGAGCTTCGTTCCAGCCGCGGCTCTTCATCGCCACAGCAAAAGCTTCATAGGAAATAGAGCATGTCTTTAGCAGGCTATTTTACTTCATGGTTATTGATTACCGTTTATATATAATGAAAGAAAGCATACACACACCCGCATAGGGGTCAAAGCACACGCACGATCGATTTACCAGCAAATTTGCACGGCCATGGCGTATTAGGAAACTGAAAAAAGATTTTTCTTTCGCCATGAAATTCCAGCCAAGGACAGAGTGCTGCGTTATATCCGGAGGAAGTGCATCATCACCGAAGCGCAATTTTGCAAAATGTAGTCGCCAGGTGAGAGGGGCGATCCCGGAGGGAAGTTTACGCAGAGGAACTTTTCTAACGGCCTTACAAAAAAAAAAAAAAAAAAAAAATATGTCATGCATGATGGAAGCCTCTCCTGCTGGCATCGCCTCCTTCGAATCAGCTTTCGAAATTTCATGGATGTGCATGCAAGGAAACACGCCAAGTGTGTGCGCAATCGGAAGTGCTTTCACATGTGAAGAATTGGCAGAATAATGTCAGACAGTGGCGACCCGGCTGAAAGGCTTTCGTCGCATCGACATCTCATGAAACTGTCCGAACTCGCAAACGTCCCGCAAAGATTCCCAGTAGAGAATACCACGCCACCTTTGATCCACATCTCTGGTGCTAGCTCAAGCTCCTTGCTCTGCCATCTCTAGTCTTCCAGTAACAATTCGTATCCTGTATCAAGGATTGTTCTGCAGCCATGAGAAATCAGACTAGGTGTTCAAAAAGATGTAGAACTCCTTTTTTTTTTGCCTCTTACAACCTATACAGCTCCATAAAGCCCCAAGTATGACGCGCGCGAGTGATTTGTTGCTGAATGTGTTGGAAACGATGACATTGTAAGCATCAATAATTTGTTTCACTGGTCATTCCAGTGACTCCTTGCTATAGATTAAACTATACACAGGATGTGAGGCGCGTATGGCATGAACCGTAATTGATATGGAAGCAGTCCGAGTGCGTATTCTACTTTGTTGCCTTATAAAACATGCGTAGCACGTTACAGTTGGGTATGAACGCTTCTTACACGTTCTTTCCTTGACATTCAAATCAGTCGAAATCATTCAAAATTTGGTGCAAGGTGACTGCTTTCTAAACGATGACGCACCATGCGTTAAGGACGGAAGGAGAGCTTAGTCTCGGAATCATGCATCACTCAACAGGCGCTGTTGATATCCTATCAACACTCTCCTGGTTTTTCCTTTTTTTTTGCGCGTCCTTTTGCGGGATATCAGACAGCGTGCTGAAAAGCTCTTACCAGTTTTCGACCGTCTGTAATCAACGCCCAACCAAGCGGAACAGCAAAGACAGACAAAGCAGCCAGCGGTCATCGATTTTCCTTGCGATATGCGAAACTGCCCATTTCCAGCCCATTTCATTGTCGCAATTTGCTTCGTATTTGCAACATGTAAAAATTTGTAACATGAACAAGCAAATACACGTTACGCCCTTCACCGCGGTTGTCGCTACTTGAACCACGATGCTCTCCCCAGCTCGTCGAAGGCCGCACGTAGTTATCGAGGAAAGATGAGCACAAGAGAAGAATGCTGACAAGTGGGACAAGGACTCGTAATCAGATGCGAAATTTCCGGACACTCGGAAGGCGCCGAACGAGGCGATACGATTACGAGAAAGAGAGGAAATCCACTGGAACTTTTGAAGTTCTACCATATAACTGCCGATGAGTCATATTGCCAGGCGTGTGCCTTTTCACGGAGAGTGCATTCGTTACTGCAAAGCAATCCACAGCGAGCGAAGAAGATTTGAAATTTGCGAGCGGATTTACGCACTTCGCAATCAGCGGACCGCAAAAGCGGTCGCTGCTCTCTTTGCGGAGATGAGGCTAGCGTGGTGCTCGGGCACACACATTGGCAGGACATCACTTTTCGGCGCAGTATGTGCAGACGGGATGTCGAGTAGAACTTGTCGCTGGGCGAGTTCGTTGGAATCTAATGAATACATTGATGCGCCAAAAAGGAAAATAAAGACTTGGGAGGGAGAGTATGAAACGACAGGTCAAGCGCTCGACCTGTTGTTTCAGGCTCTCCCTCCCAATTCTTTATTTTCCTCTTTGGCGCAACAATGTATTCATTAGACGTGATGTCCTTTTGGTCACGTCGAAAATTGCAGGTTTGTCGTGGCGAGATTAAAGTTAAACATGCCGACGCGGAGGGGTATTAGAGGGCCACTCTTAAACGAATTCCGCTTGATCACCCGCGTGTGCTTTGGGAAGATGCGAGGCGTGGCTGCCTGCGTTAATATATTTTTCATCATCATTATCATCATCATCATCATCATTACCATCATCATCATCATCATCATCCTATGTCATGTCCACTGCAGGACGTAGGCCTCTCCCTTCGCTCTCCAATTACCCCTGTCCTGTGCCAACTGATTCCAACTAGCACCTGCGAATTTCTTAATTTCATCCCCCCACCTAGTCTTCTGCCATCCTCGACTGCACTTCCCTTCTCTTGGCGCCCATTCTGTAACCGTAATGGCCCACCGGTTATCTAACCTGCGCATTACATGACCTGCCCAGCTCCATTTTCTCCTCCTAATGTCAATTAGAATATCGGCTGTCCCCGTTTGCTCTGACCCACACCGCTCTCTTCCTGTCTCTTAACGTTATGCCTTACATTCTTCGTTCCATCGCTCTTTCCGCGGTCCTTAACTTGTTTTCGAGCTTTGTCAGTCGACATATTTCTGCCCCTTATGTCAGCACCAGTAGAATGCATCGATTTTACACCTTTTTTTTCAAAAACTATAATGGTAAGCTTCCAGTCAGGATCTGACAAGGTTGGCCGAATGCGCTCCAACCCATCTTTATTCTTCTGTAAGTTTCCTTCTCATGATCAGGGTCCCCTGTGAGTAATTGACCTAGGTAAACGTACTCCTACACAGACTCTAGAGGCTGACTGGCCATCCTGAATTCTTGTTCCCTTACCCGGCTATTGATCATTATATGTGATATGCATATTAATCTCCATCCCCCTCTTACACTTTCTCTGTTAAGGCACTTAATCATTTGTTGTAACTCGTCCTCAGTGTGACATGACAATGTCATCTGCAAATCATAGGTTGCCGAGATGACTTTCCTCCCACTTCAAGTGATGCATGCTTCTGAAGCTAGCCTAATTATGTTTTCATTTATTGCTTATATGTCATCATCTCTCTGCTCTAAGGCTACGCCTTTGTTTGCAAGTACCAGCATGAATTTGTCTGCTTTTACGCTTACTGCCTCTAGGTTGACCTGTTTTTTCCTGACCAATTTTATCCTTTCCCTCTGTTCAAGTTGAAGTGAATTCTAGCCCTCACTAACCTATGATCACTGCACCCCTTTACCCTACCTTACACTTCTGCATCCTGCACTATGCTGGGATCGACAGAAAGCATGAAATATCATTTCTAGTTTCACCATTAGGGCTTTTCCAGGTCCACTTTTTGTACCGGCGCTTCCTAAGAAGTTGTGTATTCGCAGCTCATTTTTTTCCGCGAATTCTACCAACATCTCTTCTCGAGTGTTCCTGGAATCCACGCCGTAGTTGGGAATTGCTTGTTCACCAGCCTGCTTTTTCCCCACTTTTGCATTGAAGTCGCCCATGACTGCAGTATATTGAGTTTGAGCTTTTCGCATCGCTAATTGAACATCTTCATAAAACTATTCTATTTCTTCATCATAGTGACTGGAGGTTGGAGCGTATGTTTGTACTACCTTCATTCTATACCTCCTACTAAGCTTTATTACTACTACCGCTACCCTCTCAATGCTGTAGAATTCGTCATTTTCGTATAACTGCCTACCGAACAAAATAAGTAAATAGTGTTTCAGCTAACTTTACCCAGAGCTTAAATATATGCCGATGCGCTCTAAGACGATGCGATCAAATGCATGCTGCTTACTTTTGTATGTAGTGTGTCATGCTAATTTGTATTTCGGTTAATTGGATAATTGTTCAGGATTAATTACTGAATTTCTGAAGCAACGCAGTTAGACAAACTCGAATTAAAGAGTTGTAGAGCGCTTTGCAAAACGTCCGATTAAGCAGTTTCTAACTTTCCATCAATTAAGTATTAGTGTTTTTCACCTTACTGTAGATGCCGCTAAATAAAAAGAAAAAAAATACCACGCGAGATAACCGCCTGCTCCCCGTGACTGCAGCACTAACTTTCCGCGTACAAACGAACAAAGCATCCAGCAGGGCGTGCTGCCGCTTAAAAGGCGACAGTGCAGTCCACGGTGCAGTGACGAAGGCGTTGGCTGTGCGCTGAATGCCAGCGATGTTCTTGCCTCGCAGCTGTGGATGATAGCGATAAGCAGTCGCAGCGGCAGCACACCCGGCTAAATGCTATGTTCGTTTGTGCGCGGAACGCTTGGGAGCAGTGCAATCACGACGCGCACGCGAGCATGTCACGTGGTGTTTTTTTTTTTTCGCGGGCATCCGCAGTAAGCCGAAAAACACTAATACTTAATAGAAAGAAACTTTATTCGGACGTCTTGCAAAGCGCTCTGCAACTTTCTAAATTGAATTTTTTCGCCTAACTTCATTGCTTCAGAGGTTGCACGGTGAATAACTCGTGAATAATTATCTAATAAGCAAAATAGAAAATATAGCGTGACCCACTATACATACAAAAGTGAGCAACATGCATTTGGTCGCGTCGTCTTAGTGTGCATCGGCATATTTACCACTATATGTCGCACGCGCAATGAGAGGACGTGGATCGCACAATCGCACGTATACTAACTATCATGCGAATACAAACTGCCTCAGACGATTGCGACATGCTGATTTTTTTTCAGCGAAGCTCTCTATTGCTAGGATTTGGCAGATCGCGTCTACACGTAGACAAATTTTTCATACGTGGGCCAATCCCGAAGAGAGCGCGATACCGAGCCGACCCGCGGTGGAGATGCAGGTCGCCATTAAGGGGCCCACTTACACAGCTTCGCTGGTCAGCCTTCTTCACAGCGTGTAAGAGCAACGAGTTATACACTACCGCCCCTAACAACAACAACGGGTTATGGACAAAGAAATGAGCACCACATTTGAAGGAAATAAATTAAGAAGTACAAGACAATATAAATTTGTCAGATTGCGTATAGCACGAGTGGCCTCAGCACTTTCACTTACCTTAGAGAAGTTGGAATGAAATGAGCGAATTTATAACATTTAATTAATCGCTCCATGACAGGTTTGCTTCACATAGATTTCAAAGTGCGCGTTAGAGTAGTTTTTTTTTTTTTGTATTGAGTTTTCAATCACTGGGTATACACTACAGCGGAGGCCGGCTTCTCATTGCATCGTTTGTGGACGATTTGCAAGGCCGACTTGCCCTGCGCAGAGTGCTTCTACCGTAGATGCGTGACAAGCGGCTTTAAAGACGCAATAATGACAGCAGATGCACAGTCTCACAATTTTGTGCGACCAAACCTAAGCCCTTTTCCTTTCAGGGCGAATCGCGCCATCCGTACCCTCTCAGCCAATATAGAATAGAACAAGTCACCTGTGTTCCAATCAACAGGGATATGTCCTTCCAAACGTGCAAGTCAGGACGTGAATTGCTGCTATTTCGGTTACGTTCTTTCGTTGAACGGTCGTGGAACTTTTCCGCATTACATGCACGCACAAGAAGAATGACAGGCTTTGAACACAAATATGGTACTGCCTCTGTATACACTGGCAGAGAATGCATGTGTTGAGCATTCCGGGAGTAGTAAATTAAAAAAAAAGAAAGTCTAAGCGCTACCCGAAGGCAGAGTTCCCGATGCTTTCGCAAACGTACCGATGCCAGTGCTAACAATCAAAGGAGGCGCAACCAGATTAGCGGTGACAACCACTCGACCAATACAATTTTAAGGCGCGTATATAGTACGACGTGCTGTGCAGCATCCGATGAAGTCGAGTAAGCCGCGTTGGCAATGCCAGGAACACCGCAAATGAGCGCCATGTACACAGTTCGCAATTTGTTCGCGGAAGCCCGCAAGGTGAGGATCGCGAGTGCCTCCGTGGAATTTGCGGGGTTCCACAGAGCTTATGTGCCACGGTAATTTGCCCGTTCACGAAATGTCCTTCACCTTGCGCGGGATTGCGAATAACTGATCTGTCAATGATGTTTAAATCGTTGCGTACGAAGAACAACAGCAAGGCACAGTCCTCAACTCAAAGAGTAATCCACTAAAAGCGAGTCAACATCAGAGAAATGTGCAGTTACAGGCGAGGATTAAGCGAGAACTACTAACCTGCGTTAAGCCGAGCTGCGCTGTGGATGCCATGTTGCTCGGAGCTACCTTCGCTAACAAATGCCATAAAGCGCGCGGTGTCGGCAATGTCGGTGCATGGCAAATTATACGCCTCCTCGTCGACATCGGGGGCACCTACGTCGCTGTCAATAGTCAGTCATGCGCTAGCTGGCACAGGGACAATACGATCATAGAAATGCACCGATGATCGAAAACGGCGCACGAGAGTTGCAGTTCAGATGACATTGATAATTGTGGACAGGTGCCCAGGCGCTATAGATTATAGATGAACGGAAGCTCTTGACGTGCAGCTTCTTCTGTGAGCAGTCGCGCCTGACTCGTGCATGCATGGTCGGTCCGCCGTCGCTGCCTGTTTTTTGTGGCTTAGGTGCGAGGATCAATGACTGTTGTACCCGAGACCGTACACGTAGCTGTGATTTCGCTCGAACGGGAACTGCGATATGAGGGAGCGAATTGGATGGCCTTTATTTTTCTAAAACGGCGAAGTTGCGTTGTAAATTGGGCCGAAGATATACATACTAATTTCCACGCTTTGTCCGGCGTTCACCAGCACACGAGGTGCTTGGTGATGATTCTACAATTTGTTTCTCCATGATTTTGATTTGCTCGTCTCGCAGTTCTTGTAGTCGCTGTCTAGTAAGCGCTATTCAGTCGAGAGACTCTACGACGAACACCCTTACAACGAATTAACCTGTAAACCGAAGGATTGTTCATGTCCCAACCGAATTTATCTCTTTCAAATGTATTGTGAACGCCTCTATGCAAGCAGGACCACTACAACGAATTTGACCGTGCAATGAAGGGGGTTTAGGCGTCCCCGACGGCCACTTTATTGATTTACGACGAACGGCATGGTTTCGGTGCCGCCACTGGCCTCCGTAGACGTCACCGAGGTATGCTAGCGCTAACGCTAGCGACGCTCTTTACGAGCGCTCCCGCGTCAGAAGTCCTGCTACACCGCTCTAGGGATCGCTCAACTCGTACGCTGCTTGCTGTAACGCCTCAGCGGGTGGCGATGTCTAACAAATACGTGGCAGCTGAGGACGACGTGATCAAGTAATCGCAACTGATGACAGTAACGACTTATAGGGCGAAAAGGACGCGAATATCAACGAAGGCAGTAGTGAAAAAAGATCCGGTGAATGAACCGATAATTTTCTCGGGAAGGGGGGGCGATAGCGGCATTCGGCAGTCTGCAGGCTGCCTTTGTTTCTGCGTTTCCTTGTGGAGCATGCTGTGAACTTTGGCAACATTCGCATATTCGTTCTGACAAAGCGCGCGAACACAAAGAAATTAGCAATATATTTGACTAGGACTTTCTTGAATTCATGTCAAATAAACGTTTTATCTTGTTGAACATGCTTAGCCTGCTCTATAGTGAGTGCTACTTTGTGCGGCCTGTGCAACGAAGCGAGCTGCATAACGAAGAACTTCGGATATTCCGACAACTGCGTTATTTCGGCTTGGTAATATTACTCAAGGAACTTCGGCTGAGCTTAATGTCCCACCTCCATTTTTATCTCAAAGGGGGATATATTCTCCTCTTTCTTTGGCTACATTTAAATACGTACCAAAGAGCTTAGCAGTGAGCCATTTGAGTGCATCAAAGCTGATTGCGAAGGGAAAGCACACCTTCGGGATCTCATAACATTTGAGAAATTCTTCGTTTCAAAAATCTGACCAATCTCTCACCGATACCGCAAGTGACATTCGGTGCCAAGCTTCCTCGCGCTTGTAAGATTTTTTAATTATGGGGTTTTTCATGCCAAAACCACTTTCTGATTATGAGGCACGCCGTAGTGCAGGACTCCGGAAATTTCGACTACCTGGGGTTCTTTAACGTGCACCTAAATCTAAGCACACGGGTGTTTTCCCATTTCCCACCCATTGAAATGCGGCTGCCGTGGCCGGGATTCGATCCCGCGACCTCGTTCTCAGCAGATCAACACCATAACCACTTAGCAACCACGGCGGATGCCTGGCACTTGGAGTCGCGAGGCGTTTCGGTATGATGTGATAGCGGGGAACCTTTTCCGCGCTGCAGCGGCGCTTGGTTTCGATACTGCCTGAATTTACCGTTGAAATTCGACGATAAATATATCGAATACGATAGTGAAAAAAAAAGAATGGGTGCATTAAGTTGCGTCCACCTTCAAATTCGCTATTTAAACAAATGTGCCTAAGGCACCGATAAAAATGCTAATAAATTCTTGTTAATTATTCTTCTGAAGCTCACGTTATTAGCGGAAAGTATAGCCCCCTCGAATAGGAGCTCGTCTGCAAGAACACCAAGTTCGCTGCGTGTATAGTTTTTTTATACAGATCTGCATTGTCATTAAAAAGTTCACCGACCATTACGATACTCTCCAATGCGAAATTTGAGCACAGCTCTATACGTGTTTTCATTTCACGGTATATTGGCTGGCGCGAACAATCTGTCTCGTGCGGCACGTTGAAAACGGAACGAATTGTGCCGCGACTGCCTCGCTAATCTGGAGATCGCGATAGGCAGCGCGCCGGAAACGGGTGGGCGCGATTCGAAGCTGCCGCCACAGACAGACCTCCCAGATGACGCGCGCTACTCCGGCGCCATCTCGTGGCCATCGCCGACGCACTACGCTTTTCACACGCTTTCGGCATGCCCTCCTCCTACGCTTTACTCTGCGCGTCTGTCATCCCCCCGCTGCCCTCCGCGTTCGCGCTTTCATCCTTCACTGTGCTCGTTCGCTCGGTTACGCCGACGCTCGCCGCAGGAAGGGTGCCTAAGAGCGGAGGTCTTAAAAAAAGAAGGATAACGCCCAGATACTGAACGCGCGTACTTGTTTATCCGGTGACCGCATTTCACCGGCTAACAAGTGCTGAAAAATTATCGCTCAGCGCAAGACGCGCCTTTCTGTATTGGGAGCTTCTCTAATTTTATCGCTGGTTTTACCTGTTAAATGTATACGTTTTCGCTGAGCCTTGTGTAATCTCAATGTATGCGCGACACGAACTGTGCAGTATTTTTATAGAGACTTCCTGGACTGCACGCCGGCACCAGCCATTACGCTGGAACCTTCGACGAGTCATGTATAAAAGCCGATGCATTGGACCCACAAATGAGATCCTCGACGATCGCCGACTTTGCTCGTCGCTATTACGGCGGTCTCTTCACACCACCGTCAGTTGCACTTCGCTCCTCGAAGAGGCGGGGCGTGTGTAGAGTGGGTTCTCAACAACAATTTGCATTGTGGTAACTGCAGTTTAAACGGTTTAATTCATGGATTCGTGACCTCCAACAGATATGACGTAGTTGTGGTGCCAAAACATGTGCACTCGCCAAGAATAAAAGAAAAATAAACAACATCACGTTTTGGGCCCCGTATGGGTCCCTTGATCACAATGAAGATATAAGCACGGGCGTGCGGCTTTTTACGGGTGAGGTGGCGAAGCGTACGGTTGTATATCTCGGGAAGATTACCCTGCGCCCCATTTATCGTGCGTCTAGTTTAGTGAGTGCAGTGGGATTCTAAAAGCAAACGGGCAGATAAGTGTTTCTCTTTTGCGATGATGGCTGCCGAGTCCCAGTTAATTCTGTGTCCGATTAGTTCGCGATGTTCCGCCAGGGCGTTCGCGGCCGTGTGGCCCTTGGCAACGTCATTCCTGTGTTGTTTCAAGCCCCGTTTAACATTTCCGCCCTCACCGATGTACGACGTGTCACACTCCTTGAATGGTATCTTGTAGATCACTTCCGAATAGTCCGTGGGCTTGAAAGGGTCTTTTGCGTGAACCAGCTGTTGGCCAAGTTTTCGAGAAGGCACGTGGCTGATTTGCACACCGTAGCCCTTAAAAATTCTTGCTAGGGTTTTGCTTGTTCCAACTGTGTAAGGTACCACCGCGCGCTTCACTGTTTCTTTGCGCTCCTGCGTTCTGAGCACTAGTAGAAGATAACTATTGTTCAACAGGTCCCTTTTCACAACCTGTAGTTCTTGCTTACGTTTCGTGGGGTAGGAGCAGACACGGAATACCAGGGAAAGGAGTGCAGCTGCGACGGATCGCTTTTGCCCAATTGGGTGCGCCGAGGCGAAACTCAGGTACTTTCCCGTGCCCATTGGTTTTCTGTACACACTAGTCCTAATGCTAACGCATTTCTCTCGCATTTACCGCTACATCGCCACTGATTTTTTTCTGTTCTACTCTCTACCCCTGACAGCACCGTTGAAGTGCCCAACAATTTGCGAGACACTTATACCGTCGGTTTTCGTCTTCCGATACTCAATTGTTCCTCCACCATGTCCATTGACTTCCATTGTTTCCAATATGACTTCCATTACTCTGAGGGAGCCGTTTCCCCTTGGGTGCATCGCTAATGTGACCATATTTCTCGGACATCAAAGCGGGACGGACGTGGGGAGGGGTGGGTTGGACAGAGCAACGAGATTCAAGTCGTAATCCAAGGTGGTCATGTGTTTATGCGGAAAGCCGTGCTCCTCGATGCGACGTTCTGCTTACGTCACCCAGCAGCAGCGGGCAGCCAGCGCGCTTCTCCTCCGTGCTTCTCGCTGTCTGCTCGCTGACGTAAGCAGAACGTCGCCTCGAGTGGCGCGGCTTCGCGCTCACTGCAGCCTTTCGGTTTCGCGCGCTCCCGATTGCCGAAATTCGTCATGTCACACTTTCGCAGCTAATCGTATTTTTAGAGATCCAAAGGTGGCTTCGATTTCTCAATTACGATGAGCCCGCCGGCATGGCATGGCAAGAACTTTATTTTAGTCCAGAGAAACTAGGGTCCGAGGGCACAAGCCCCCAGGCTAAGTCGGTGGCTCCGCCCACGTAGGCACCGGTAGGCCAAAGGCTTTCCCGATGTCGTTAGCTCTCCGGACGGCCAGGAGTCGATCTTGGAGGACTTCACTGGATATGCGCCGACTCGTCCTCCTCACTGTTGAGATCCGAAGCCCTTTGGTTGGGGCACAGCCAGAACATATGATCAAATAGACACGGAGTGTGTCCACAACATTTACATTCCGCGGGAAAATCCTGGTCAATTTTGTTAAGCACAAAAGGTGTGGGATAACATTTAGTTTGAATCATTCTTAATGTGACTGCCTGAGCTCGGTTGAGCTTCTGGTGGGGGGGAGAAAAAAAACCTCCTGCCGTCCCTATAGTGTGAGGTGATCTCGTGAAAAGTAGTAAGTGGGTCGATGAGCCCGCCGAAAGTGAAATTTTTGAAGTTATCGATTTTTTTTTTCATTTCCTAGCTCATAACTGCTTGCCCCAGTAAACCGCGCTGTGCGGTTCGGTCAAGCAGTCACGTGGCATGCAGTTTGGACATATGGACAGTCGCAGTCACGTTACATTCTGCCTGTGGACCATGCATGAATCGTCACAGAGGCCCGCACGTTCGCCAAGCAGTCAACTTTCCCGGAGACGTTGGCTCATAATCAAACTACAGGAACGATCACGCGCTATGACGATAGTGTGGCGAAGGCTGACACTAGTAGCCACATGCTAGCGACAACACCGAAATGGAGAATTTAATCGGGGGCTCTGGTTTCAACAGAACTGTTCAAAATATCTACTTCAAAATCGACATCTACCACCTATGCAATAAAATATTCGTAGTAGGCTGTTTAATCCATCCACTGCCATTAGTTCAGTTTTCAAATGCTTGACACCCAACCTTAGCGATTACGGAGGCGAGTGTCGCTAGTAGGTACAGGCTCTCGCACAGGGAACCGTCGCATACTCCGTAAACTTTTTTCGCTTTTATGAACGTGATCAGGGGCTATGGAGAAGGTCTGATCCATGCATACTTGCGACGACTTTCAGTGACACTGCTAACCTTTTTGGGAGGGGGAGGAGAGGTAGCTTTAAGTGTAGATACCAGTCTTTCGAGAGCAATCATATATTCTTGATTTCACTAGAACAGTTTTATCAAGCCCGTGACTGACCTAGATTGAATTTTTACACTGCTCGCTAACCGCAGCGTTTGTCTGACATGCAAGGAAATTATCCGTCGATCTTACCTTCGATTTAGCAGAATGGGCGTGAGCATGAGAACGCAACGATAGATGTTCCTACAAAAACTACTAGAGGGAACTCTGGCGCTGAAATTTTTTATGATGGAGATAATGGGCATTTCATGGATTTGTCTAATCTTCGCACTTCTGGCTTTACCACGCTTTAGCTTTCTCGCTTTCCAACAATGATCCTTCTAAACACACCGAAGTACCACATCTGCGTACATTAATATTCAGTGCGAATGGTAGCATTTAGAACACAGAATGTCATGGGAAACGGCTGATTTACCAAGTCACAAAGCCTATTAAGCAAGAAGGGCGAAGTTTAGGCACGTCCATGTACCATACCCACTATTTCCATACTGGCTCAACTGACATGCTTTAGTACCTTTTTAATTGAAGCGTCAGAGTTCCCCCGCCAGTAATGCTTGTAGGTCACTACGATTTAATTCTGGACGACGCTCTCCGAGCGGAAGCAGACCAGCTGGAGAAAGTAGCCACGAAACAATCCGCCACACGAGTATTAAAATGGTAAGAGTGGCTTTATTCAACCATAAAAGTATGCACGGGACAGTTTGTTCATCACAGGGTATAATCTCAGCAGGGTAGGTCACATGGTATTATGACAGTGTGGAAGGCTTCAGGGTATTATCACAGCATGGAAGGTCACAGGGTATTATCACAGCATGGTAGGTCACACGGTATTACCACAGCATGGTAGGTCAAGGGCATTATCACAGCACTGTAGGTCACAGGGAATTATCACAGTATGAACACAAAACGGTGAATGTCATAAACGGCAGCACGCGTCGTAACAGTTGACAAACTCACTTGCATTAAAAAACAACGTATAGCCGGAGTTATGCATGCTGTATGGATGACAATGAAACAGGCAATGAACCAATATTCCGCGAAATCAGAACATGGAAAATAAAAGAACAGCACCATGGTAGCTTGTCAGATATCGGGCACATGTGCCGATGCTTCGCGGTAATTAATGCTTATTTCTGAATGACCAAGTTGACTGCAGTGTGCGCTAATGGAGGCAGGTTGCGACAGAACACTTCTGCGTTGAGGGAACGCTTTGTACAATTGTGCCTTTGACAGCATTATTGTGCGCTCAGACATGTCGCAGAGCGCAGACACCTGCCAGTGAAGTCAATTTACACTGAGTGCAGAATACCCGGTTCAATCCTCGGACAAAGGCGCGTCGAACCAGCAAAGTTGCACGCGGTGCGGTCGAGAAGTTACGCGGCATGCAGTCTGGACATACAGACAGTCGCAGACGTGTTACATCCTGTCCGTAGACCATGTGTGAATCCACATTTACAATCCCATATAGTATGAAGGTTGAAATCACAGAGTTGCAAAATGGTGAGTGATTACAAAAGTTTCTTACCGGGATAGCAAAGAATTCATGTGCATTAAGAACAGCACAAAAAAAATTAAGCTGGAAAAAAGACATGCTATCAAACTACGGAACCTCAGTGAATTGATTGCCCTCCAATTTTGTTAAATATGACGTCAAGGGCTATGTTGTGTATTCGCTATATTGGAAGAGAATACATCTCTGGCACATGTCAACATGATCACAAGGAATAAAAAGAGGGCGAGTGAAAAAAAAATAGACGAGACAATGAAATGACGAATGACCAAATAACGTAAGTATGTGAGGGTCAAGCAAGCATCGTGTAAAAAATGCGCAGACTCACAGGGCACATGCTCGCGGAGATCGAACACAGGCCGTTGCGCGCAACGAAGGCGGACAAAGGAATGAAGTGTCAGGCAGAGAGCGTCTAGGGAAACCCGGTGCAGGTGCTCGCAACAGCATGACCAGATTGCTTAACTCTCTTGCGCTATAAATATTAGGGCCCAAAGAACGCTGGTGCAAAGAAAAAGAAAACGAAAGTTTGGTCATGATCATCGAATGCACGCACGCACTCTCACCGGGCTGTGCGGTGGATGACTTTTGATGATTTGTGGTTATTCATTTAAACATTTATTCATTTGAATTATTACTTATTTAAACATTTATTTATTTAAACATTTATTCGAGAGAGCAGCTGAGAGCTCGCAGAGTCTGCTGCTGCTTGTATCACATTTGCGTTTCTAGCCAATCAGGTCTTAGCGACCCTCTGAGCCAGGCAAGGCGGTGAATTCGGCAACATGGCGTAATTCGTCAATGTCCAGAGCACCCCTGAAACTGGATTTGCCACGAAAGATGTGCATTCGATGTAAGTGATACATCGTTTGTACGTACACTGCATGAGTGCAGTACAACGCAGATACTCGAATGAAATGGCGATTATAGATAAAGATCAAGGATACTGTAGAGGTTTGGGTTTTAATCCACTGTTTCAGTAACAAAGGTTACTCGTGCAAATCTGGGTCTATGCATTCTAGCGTGGAACGAAAATGGTTGCAGTCCTGTTGAAAATTTTGATTTCATCTTCCACCCACGTGACACATTGCTGACCATGTTCTTGCACGACCGCCATACTAATATCGATCCATTGGGGTAACAAGAAACGATCCTTCGTATTTTAAGCAGTGCCTGTAGTGTTGTACGTAGAACATACAACTCGTCTCAGAACAGGCCAACTTGTTGGTCGCTAACGTGTGCTGGAAAATTAAACGTCGATGGGCTCATCGCATGAGGCACTCGCACATGTGTGGCAAGTGGGGAGGAATAATTTGTAATGATGCATTTCTGAACTTGGTTAGTTTACAGATTTACACTGTCCTCGATTACACACAAACCTTTCTCGTTCCGTTGAATAAGAGGCGGCCCCGATTTATTACGATTAAAATTCTATTTATACAGTGTGTTGCATTTTCAGTTGGCCACTTTCCCTTCACCGTCTGGTCTAATGTTTCCTTTTTTTTAAACAAATTCTAGTCGCAGTTCTTCCCTTCGTAAATCAAGATTTTGTAGTGATGGTGATATTTTGTGTACCTCACTCAGTTTCGTGACTCGAAGGTTTCTCGGGCGCTTAAGCTTGTAGTACATCATAAATCCAATTGGTTTGGTTGGTTTGGGTGCCTGGTTAAGAAGGCAGATTTCTAAACGAAACGGCAGATTAACTGACAAATGTGTCTAGGTGGTCTGGGGTCTGGTTATTTGAATAGCTTTGATTACAGCCGCTAGATTCTGGAAACAAACGATGCTGCGATATTTTACTGCATCGTCTGTAACATCTTCGCCGAATTTGTTGACCGACTAGGAATAGATAAGCAACCCCCCCCCCCCCCCTCGCGTATCTCTATAGCAGGGCCCCCCATTCTGGGCATTTTGACCAGTGCTTGATTTACCGAAAAGCCTTGTTCGTTTGCCTCCGCTGAATACATGGTCCCTAAATAACACCCCTGATAAAAGAGGAACCACGTAAGGGACAACTTGTCACGAAGCATGTGCACCGGGTTTCTGGAGAACGCTCTACACCTTCCTTCTTTTCACGCCTCGTGCCCGCCGACGGGCGCAACGGGCCGGCCCGAAGATACGCACGCCGCGGCCGAGCTCCATGAGAGCACGTACGGCAATCATTGTCGGGACGTCCGGTATGATCGCCACGACGCCTTCCGCCTGGGGTCGCTCGGCGAGTCCCGCGGCGATCCGCCGGGCGTCCCGACGACACTTTGTCGTGCCCACGTGGCGTCCCAGGTTCGAAAACGACGGCGTGGCGTAGCCGCATAGTCCACACCCGTATGGCTTCTTTCGGGTGTGGACGAGCATGTGCCTGCAGAAACGATGAACAGAGGGAGACGTCAGCAAACGAGCATCAGAGTCAGGTTCGCTCGCTGTTTGCAATAGCATATCTCGTCTTACCAACAAGCTCGGCTAATTATAAATTCCACGTATATATACCGGGCCTGCACTCTGGCATCACACAAAAATAGGTATGTAGCGTTTTGCAGGGAGATTATTGACAAGCTTTAAAATCGCTCCGAAGCTCCCCGAACGACACTATTGCGATTGGTATTCTGCCAGTACTGACGCATACTTTTCTGAAACTACAGCAATTTCGACCCCAATATTTTGTTCTCTGGTCTCGTTATTTGAACTCTGAACATTTCACTCGACGTCAAACTTTGCATGCCGCCCACGTGACAGACAGGAAACGCTGTTACGAAGCCTCGATAGTTGACGCTTCAGCGACGAAGAGATGCACTGGTATGGGGGACGTTGTGCATGCATGCATGCCTGAATTACATGACAGTCCCGTGTGTGTAATGGCGGCAACGAAACTGCCGTACATAATGCGTGTGCATTCCACAGAACTCTCCTCGGGTTCAATATTGAGGGCATCGATGCGCTGCAAGGTAGGCCTATACTGGAGGTAGCGTGAATGAGCTTGCACTGGTACCGATGCACAGCATGTGTCCTGTCAAAAGTGTTGGTGTGATAGCATTGCAGTGATCTTCGCTGTCGCGATGAGAGTGATGTAGCAGGCAAGGAGCGCCGGAGCGGCGCATACGTAGGCACATGACAAAAGTGGGAAGCATTCCACGGCGGGCTGGCTGGGTTGCGTAATGATCTGCACTAGACTACTCTCCGTAAAGGCGATTCCGATGAAGCAATGTAGATGGATAAAATCGAACGATAATGAAACAATGCCAACGCAATACAGTCGCTCAAGTGTGGCATGTGAACCTGCGAGCTTTAACCAATTTTTTTTGGTAACATTGCAATGAAGAATATTGTGCGCGCCAAAAGAATATAGGCGCAACATTCGTTTGAGATGCCCTGGAGCATGCGACCTACTTTGAGCATACAAGAGAAAGAACAAGTTTTCAGCGCTAGTGATTTTTGTATGTACGACATGGATCACTTTCTAGTGGTTACTCGAGCGAAAGTAAATGTATGACGCGCTCGTACATTGCGAGTTCGCACGCTTGCCCTCGGAGATCTTGCGGCGACTGTTTCAGATTAGTAAAACAGAAGATTCGATTCAAAATCTTACATCCTATTCATCAAGATTCACAATAGCGGCGGAATGGATGGATGGGTGGGTGGATGGGTGCAAAACTTTAATGAAGGTCCTGAGGTACGCGACTCAGCGCGCTGCGGGCCGCTCCCACGTTGGGCAGGCCATGCCCGACCGCCGCATCGTGGGCCCTCTGGACAGCCTATAGTTCGCCGCGGCATCGGGGCTCTTGATAGCGGAGAGCCACTTGTCCTCATTGATTGGTTCTGTGCCTCGTAACGAGGGGTAGCGCCAGAGCATATGGCCTAGGATAGCGGTGTCATTGCAATGCCTGCAAGAACCAGTGGCATAGGTGTCGGGATAAAGCTTGTGGAATAAAGTTGGGCTAGGATACGAGCCTGTTTGCAATAATCTGAGGGTCAGTGCCTGCGCTCTATTTAACTTCTTGTGTGGAAGGGGAAAGTCTCTCCTGCTGAGATAAAAGTGCTGCGCAATTTTATTGTATGTGGTCGGTTGATCTCTGTTCACCCCTGCGGACCGGCGTTGGAGTTCTCCATGGTCGCGGAAAGCGAGACCTCGCGCCTTGGAGTGGGCCAGCTCGTTGAGGTTTGTGGGGCCTCCCATGATGGATCCCATGTGAGCGGGGAACCACGTGAGGGTGTGGGTGGCGATGCTTTTGCCGTCGAGGATGCGACAGGCTTCCTTACACACAGCGCCAACGCTGAACGCGCGGATAGCTGCCCTGGATTCGCTGAACATATTGGCATGTTTGTCGTCCAGGAGGGCCAAGGCAATGGCCACTTGCTCGGCCGCACGCGACGACGGGGTTCGACCGTTAACCGGCGTTAACGGTCGAACCCCTGTGGTTGATCGACACTTCCGTGAAATTGTTGCTGTTGCCATACTGGGCCGCCGCAACGAAGCAGCTGCGGCCAGGGAGTTCTGTCGCGCGGCGTAGGAGCGCCTTCCTTGTGTCTAAATTTAATTTTAATGGTTACAGTCGACGTTCTTGCTAGAAACTGGCCAGCACCAGTTCCGAGAAATTAACAGTAAACTGGAGCAGGAATACATTTCATTGGAACTTTTCATTTTCCCAGACTGTGGAAAGGTTGACACCTGGGACCAACCCGGTCGGGAGTTGGTTCTGCATTCGAATCCCGGAACAGGACAAATTTTTATTCAACTGCGGAATTTTCTTTCCACTGAGAAACACGTATGGGTTTCTTTTGTAGCGGCGTGCTACAGTCAAGTGGATGACAGTTTATTTGTTCATAAAAATAATGTGTTTATAATCATCCTGTATATTGTCTCCTACCAATTTATTGTATTATAAGAATAATAAGCTGAAACTAATAATCACTCGCAATTATCGCGTAGTTTCTGGTGTCCGGTGCGTGAAGCTTGGCAAGTTGAAATTAAACTCGAAGCAGTGAGACATTGAATAGGGCAAATCACTTCTGCGGAAGCCCACAAAGTGGAAGAAAGTGCATGACTGTCGCACGAAGCTACAAAGAAAATCCATACGAGTGCCTCAGAAAACTTCGCAGATTAAGAAAAATATGCCCTGGTTCAGAATTCGAACGCGGGACCAACGCCTTACCAGGGCGGTCGCTCTACCACCTTAGCTAACTTGGAGGGTTATAAGATCCTTTCCTCCACGATGCAGGCTTACGAAAAGCTGGTTTGCCATGTTCAGCGTCCCAGTGTCTCGATTTGTTGATTAACTAGCCCTCGATCAGCGATCTCCTGGTGAGCTCAGACGGTAGAACGACTGCCCCGCGGTAAGGAGTTGGTTCTGCGTTCGAATCCCGGAAACACTGCAGGACGAATTTTTAAAGGGAATGCTTTACTGGCCGCGAACTTGCGATTTCGCCGTGGCCGTGCTCCGAGGAGGCACATGACGTCACACCGCGTTGATCACAACGCGTTCGCCTCCGCTCGCTTCGCCAGCTGCGTCGCATGCCTGATAACATGACGGAGCATTAAAAAGGAGAGCTCGCGTGCGCCGCAACCACAGTTGAGGCGGCAGTATGGACGGCGACAATTCTGATAAGCAGGAGGAGGCCTGGAATCGACATCGGAACGATATGAAGAGGAAACGAATCGCCCAGGATACAGACGAACAGCGCGCTGAACGACTGGCTAAACGCCGCAACATAGCTAAACAACCAAACTAAGTTGGACTTGGAATCAAGATTAACGAAGGCTAACCCTGCTATGCCGTAGCTTTCGCTACGTATATCCTGGCATAGCCGAGCTAAGCCACTGCCAATTTTATTCATCTGGGAAGTTTTTTTTTTCCGAGAAGCACGTATGGGTTTCTTTTTTAGCTTCGTGCTACAGTCAAGTGGATGACAGTTTCTCTTTCTTTCATAGAAATAATCTGGTTATAATCATACTGGCGATTATCGCGCAATTTCTGGTGTCCGGTGCTACCATGAAGCTTGGCAAATAGAAATAATTTGGCTACATAAGTGCTCACCTCTCGAGGTGCGACTGCCTGGGGAAGAGGCGTCCACATAGTCGGCACAGGTGTCCGTCGCCATGCTTGAGTTCCCGGTGACGAGAGTATCTATAAAGCGTCGCGAACGACTCGCCACAGCAAACCTTGGGTTCTCTCGCCGGCCTGCCCGGGAGAGGGTGTTTCAAGCAGGCGTGGAGGTTGGCCCTGTGCCGCTTCATGTTGAATTCCCTGGGGCTGCTGTAGTCGCAGTCTTCAATGTTACACAGCGAAGACGGCGTCCACTGGTCGTCCTGGCTAGAAAGGAATTTAGGGCACACGAAAAAAGAAATAGGACACATCAAAAAAAGCCGCGAGGAGGATGGGGCACCCGTGGGTAGAGTGGCGAAGGGAAGACAAACCATGGTATCGCCTCCCGAGCACAGTGGTTCAAAGGGTTGAAATACGAGAACAAAGCCAGAATACTCCTAGCTATGCACGAAGCTTAGGGGAGAGAGAGTAAACTTTATAGAAAAGAGCGCACGAGCAGAGGTAGCTATTCCACGAAGCTTGGAACTTGCGGCCAGTTGCAAGGGATATGCTGAGCGAACAACTCCTAGGGCCACAGAACACCTTTAAGGGACACTGAAAACGATCCGCTAAATTGAAAAGCCGAGTTGACGTATTCTTTCAAGAATGAATGCATATACGTGGAAAAAAAAATGTATGGAAATTAAGATCAATGTTTATTATAAATTTCCCAGCGAAACCGCTGCTCTTGTGGTAGCATGTGGCCACGGATTCTACAATGCATTTTCTGAAGCAAGAGCTGTTTTGTTCAAAGGAAGAACAGACTTCGCTAAGCTGTCTTGAGTTAGTCGATAATGCAATGTAATCCTCGTTTATCCATCAAGTAATCCAGAGAATACGCCGTCGAACCCGATGATGCTGCGAGGAGCTAGTGTGGAAAATCATTGTTACTTTTTTTTGTTTTTTTTTTACAAATGATGTTACGGTCACTGACCAAGTCAAGAGGGTTAGTCGACATCTCGGAACTCATGCGGGTTTCCTTTTCGTAATGAAACAGACCTACAATGAAACAGTGACCTGACCAGACGAGCTTTCGTCGAGTTCATGACTACGTACTCCTTTTTGCGTAACAAGGCTCCGCACACGGCAACACTGACATTTCTTGCGTTTCATCGTGATAATTTAGCTATCTAGTTTAACATAACCCTGTTTAGCGTTTTAAGGAAATAGGTTGTGTACACCTTATAAAGCTATTGAAGAAACTACATGTGTCTAAAGGTTGACTGATGCAATCAAGGATAAATCTTACAAGGCACGCTTCCCGGCCGAACGTGAAATTGTGAGCATATAGTTTCATTTTCTGTGCGACCTGCAGTTCGATTTCATCGAACTGATAGTGGTTAAGTGTGGCGGTTAGCCTGTTGAAACTCCTTCAGGTGGAGAAATGGTGGGTCGCGATCCGCACTTTAGAAAAGTTGGCCTATAACGTCGTGGAGACGGCGAAACAATCGAATGTATTGCATAGCCTACTGGTTAATTATTTGAAGAAGCGCTCAATTATCAAAAAGGAAATAAAGGAATGCTCTCAGAACTTTGCTAGTGACCACCCCGAGCGATCAGATATTTGCCAAAACGCGGAGAGTAACATTAGAAACTAAGAACGTTGCGCGGTGTTCCAGGCATACGTAAAACCTCCTGTCCTTTCTTGGATATGTGAAGGATACTTAGCATAACAAAGGCCCTTACATCCATTACTTCAAAGCTCTATTCTAACTGCCGAGGCGCTGACCTCTGCTCGAAGAAGTTTTGATTGATCCCTGTTTAAAACTGACTGTGTGCTCTTATGGGAGCAGACGGGACACATCAAGCGTGGGAGCATATACAGTAAGCTCCGCGGACTGTTCCGCAGAGCCTCTCCTAGACCGCTGAGGCAACATCAACCACAGGCCTCAGAGATCGGGCGGTGCGCACACCACTATCTCCGAGGCCATGGGCACCGAGGGACGAAGAGGACCAATCGACGAGGTTAAGAGTGCTCAGGAACAACGTTTTGACAAGGGATGTTTTCTTTTTTTTAATGTTCACCCAAAGCGGGAGGAAAAGGAAGAAGATTCAAGCCGCTAACATCACTCACCTTTCCAGTTGGTTGCAAGGACAGGGCACTCGCTCATACGACATCGTGTTGCGCAGCGTTAACGGGCAACTTCTGAAAACAGTAAGAGTGGAAGGCGGGGGCAGGAAATGAAGTTTTAACAGCATCGTAACTGTCATGCTTCCTGAAGCGCGTGGTTTGGAATTCAAATGTTTCAGAACCATTGTGTTTTGCGTGCAATGCGAAGGGAACAAATAAAGAAAAAAAATGAGAGGAGTGAGAGGAACGTTTTTAAAGCATGTTGAAAAGAGAAAAAAGGGAAGGAAGGACAGGGAGATTAGCCAGTGTTAGTACCGGCAGGGTATCCTGGTCTTGGGAAAGGGGTAAAAATGGAAGGAAAGGTGATTGAAGAAAGAAAAATATAAAGTGAAAAAGGAAGTCTCACAATAACCCGATGCTACGCGCAGCAAATTTTCAAGGCGGTCGCACTATTCACAAGCCCTTAACGACTTGAGCAGCATTAAGGCCTTGAGTGCCGAAACCCGTCTGGACCAGTGCCCTAGCACTTTTTCCGCTCTCGATTAAAGGGCGATCGTCCAGGTTTTCGAGCATGGTCGCGAGCATTTTTCTTGCCAGATTCTAACGGGGACAGTAACAGAGGAGGGGCTTGCTCGTTTTCTCGCAGTCACAGTTGCCGCAAGCAGGGCTGTGTGTCATTCCGATGCGGAAGGAATAGGCGCTTGTGAATGCCACGCCGAACCACATGCGGTACAGAGCTATTGCCTTGGCTCGTGGTATCCCTGGTGGAAGACCATGTTTCAACTGGCAGTGTGCCTATAGGAGACTACTACAGATGACAAGGAAGGACATGAAATTAACTATGCGTGCATATAGTACACAGCACACATGCACACTGCGTGCTGTTGCGTCTGGACGAGGCCAGTGTCTTTGAGAAACCACGACAGCGAATTCGTCGAGCGCAAAACACCGCCTGCGCTAATTTAAGGTCCACGTACACCGTGCAACGCTAAGGAGCAGCACAGGGCTTGCAGACGCGCGAAGCATGATTTAGTCGTCACTCACACTGAACACACCGCGCTGCGGGGTACGCGTCAATTGCAATGTGTGCAAGAGTTTTGCATGAGCGACGTTTAACCGAATGCGGTGTAAACACGTGCGATCGCGTCTTGCAAGGGAACTTGGCACGAGGTCGCATTTCGTCTAGAGGTGCGAGACATGCATGTCACCATAGTACGTGCACAATTAAGTACAGCCCGTGTCACTAGAACAGTGCGACAGTTAACTTTATTGGCACGCCGAGCAAGTACGCAGCCGAAGGTGTGTAAGCAAAAGGATGTCGAGGACCGATGAACGAGTGGGGGCTGTCAATCATGGCGAGACAGAAGCTACCACAGCTCGCGTGCACTTGGAAGAGAAAAACGGCTTTAGGTCAACCGCGCGATCTATATTGTATTGAAAAACGGGAGAAAGAAAAACATACCACGCTACAAGATAGGAACAGCCGAGTTGTGCAAGGATGGGCTCACTGCGTTCTAATTCAGATGACCACGGAATGGTCGAGTGGATACCGTCCTGAAAGCAGAAAAGAAAAAGCCCTGATGTGCCTTCGGGAACAACAGAAGTAATGCGCATTTAAGAAAACGTTTCGTGCCTATGAAATCACTGGTGACGTCAGGCACAGCCTAGCGAGCCATGACGCTCATTTCTTTTTTCCAGAAGGAGATGATGTTCCGAAAAATGTGAAAATTTCGAGCAGCATACGTTGTCCAACTAGTCATTTGTTCATGAGCGCCATGACGTTGCACGTTACTTATACATCACAAATGGAAATGTCGTTCAACTACTACCGACTCACAAGACGAAAAAAGAAAAGTGAGTCATGTACATTCAGAGGAGTCGTGGGACTGGTATTCTGGGAAATGAACAGAGCATACGAACCATATAGGAAATGTAACGTGCATCTCATAAGCACGCCGCCTTGTTTAACTGAGCTAGCAACGATTCCAATTAGACATAGCTCGGTCAACCAACCGATAACTTAACTGCGCCTTCACATAAGCCCCAATCTGTCGATAACGAGGGACTGGAGCGGGAACTGTTGAAGGAAATACATTGGGGGAGATAGTGGATGTCGCACAGGAAGAAAGGACGGCCAGACAGGTCATAACCGACGCCAAGTCATCACTTGAGCAGAATGATGAGCTGGCGCGGTATATATTACCCGCTGTTGTGCCTCAGCATGGCAAAAAGATTGTGTGACGCTCGCATTAACGAAGACTACAAAATAACAGTTGAAGCTATTCAGATATGGGATTCAACGGGGCGATGATTTTTAAGTTCTCCGGAAACATTAAAAAACGCCTGTAGCAGATCGAATAATCCAACTCAAGGACAAGAGTTGCGCTAAGAGGCGGACATTACTAGGACCAGAAAGCGAAACAAATATTCAGCTAAGTAACAAAAATGCACAAATTTAGGTTCCCAATTACGGAACACATTGCAATTTAATTGTGGCAGGCGAGTTTGCAAGACTCATTCACTTGAAATGAATCTCCTGGATGACATCAGTTTCGAGATAATAGTTGCCAGAGTGTGGGACGAATACAAGGGCGTTACAGTTACATTTGTGGTTCAGTGCATGAAAGAGCGTTTTGTTAGAAAAGTGGAACATATTTCCAAACTGGTGTAATCTCGGTTTTTCTGTCTGAGGCTGCAACAGCAGATGAATTTACGTATACTTGATGTAACGTTGGCCAATTATAGCGAGCTGCATGCGAACGTTCTCCTAGTGCCAGTGTTCCCACCAATCAATGTGTTGGTCTCTTAATGGTGCTTCTTAGGTGCTTCTTCTAACGCAGTTAACGTCTTCTGAATGATGACGTACACGACGACAACGTAAACCTAATTGTCACTGTGAAAACGGATCGCGCTGCCATGGTCGAGCTTTTGCAGCTCAGACAAGCGGTATTTGAAGTGCTACAGACGGCTCGCTTCAGCCTATGGCTTAACCATGGTAGGGATGACATGCAACAACAGACGTGCGACACGCTTCGATCACTGAAAGACTCCGCTGGGCAAGTGGAGGTAAAACAATAAAAGGGCCATCGCAGTATTTCTTCGCAGAAATATGGTTAATGTGCGGTTTCGTGCTTATAAATGCGTTCTTGTGCAGTTCATGCGCAGAAGGGCGGACGCAACGCAAGGCCGCAGTCCTTTGTCCCTTTGCAGGATCTCTACATTCAACAAAGTTCCACATTTCATTGGTCATAGGATGAACAATTCTATCTGGTAGCGCAGCACTGTAAGGGCGCCCACACTTGGCCCTTCCGCGATGCAAGTCACACAAAACCAACAAACTCAGTCTTCCGTGCAAGATGATGCTGTTTAGACAAGACTGGAAGTTTTGGTATGACGGTACATGTCTAGGACGGGTACAGAGCAAGCCGTATACGAGAAGTGCCCGTACACTATGTAGGCGCGGGGTAATATAGCAACGGACACTCCGCAAACACTCTTAAGGCGTTTGGGTGCGCATGCGGTTTTACGCGCTGTATACTCGCCGGGAATGATGGCGGTAAAGTTTCGAGCTTTCATGCTACGAGTGAAACAGTCATATGGTACGAACAGAAAAACTTACTGTGTATTCAGTGAGAGTGCGGATTAACGTCGAGATCCTGGAAGCAGCAAGGGAGACCTGCTCTCGACGGCCAACTCTGCGGGCGGAACCTCCTGCTCGTGAAGTCTTCCTCGGGGCGCTGGACACGAAGCTGTGGAGACAAATGTGCGGACTGCTCGCTTGGCCACGACGCTCGCGTCTTTTCTTCGGTTCCGATGGTCCCAGCCCCTATTTTTGAAGGCGAATGGCGAGCGACGCAGAGTTGACAACATTGTTCCGAGGGGCGATTGCGAAGTGATAGTGCCTGCAAGTACCAGAAGGACCAGCGATATCACTGTCGACCCGAATGCCCTTCACTAGGGTGATTTCGCACTTTTTTCAAAGAATGTCTATTTTTTTACCAGATGGTTGTACTGGAGCTACAGACGTTAACAGAGCACTTATCTGAAGATACGCAGTGCGTCTACTATTGAAATGAAACATGACAGATATGGAGGCAGAAGAGGAAAGAGATTGGGCTAGACAGACTGACGTTAACTTTGCGTCCTAATGAGTGACGGCAAAGAGCTGCGGTTACCATTCGCAGTGGTTCATTCAGCAACAAGTTACCCGGAAACAAACGCGAACAAAAGGCACAAGCTCGAGAAATGCCGAGAAGACTCAATAAGTTATTGTAACAGTTAAGTTGGGAAATAGCTGCATCGTACATCAATGTAGAAAAACAAAGTAACATTAATGACTTTGCCATATATCTGTACGCGTGCGGAGCTGCTCTCGTATGAGGGACTAGCTTGCGCCGCATAAAAACAATGCGAAGCCACCGGTAAATGTAAATTAGTCCAAGTGCATGGCTCGCGCGAGCATTCGCGGCTCGCGAAATTAATCCCAACTAAAAGCAAATTTATCGAAAATAAATGTATTAAAAGGCGCAGAGTAGTTAATTTCGAGCCCTCGGATAGATTTTTTAGATTTATTACCGAGCTATCAAGAACTTTAGAGTTTCACATAATTGCTGGTAAAATTCGCCGAACGTTTTTCTAGCGTGAACGCTGCCACTGCGAAAGGTCTTGCTAGCCTCCACAGCGTTGCATGCGGTGAATGAAAGCGATATAGAAGTCATGGTCAGGGAGCTTAACATGTACTAACAACGTGTACCCAAGGTCTTTGTATACTGAAAGGCTTGGGGAAACTTCGACAAACGAAGTTTCTTCTTTTGAGCATAAAGCTAGAGAAGCACCGCTCCGAGGTAAACGAATGGTGGACGCGGAGAATGACACGTGCTTTTTGCTTAGATTATTTAAGGCTTATCCGATTCAATCGAGTGACTCTGCACCTCCTGCACCTATAGGCTTTCGATTCACACGAGGTACAGCGGTGCACCCTGCAGCCCCGTGCCCGATTGCACCGGGTGCAAGGCAAGGTGTCGCCGTGGTGCAAAGCACCCTCGAACCGTGCAGCGAGTGGGTGCAGTCCGGCGCACCACAACTGGCACCACCTGCACCTCTTCATTTACGGTGCTGTGTACATTTTCTGAATTGAACAAACCTATATACAGGCGTCTCAACGGAGCCGGGAAAATACCATAAGTGCTAGAAATGCATTACGCATCTCGTTTTGTGTAATCTGCCGGTAAGGATGGGTCACCTGGAAGAAAAGGTGCCGTGTTGACGCTACAAGGCTAATGCACGAAGCAAAGAATTAAGCGTAAGGCAGTGAATTGTTGAAAATATTTATTAGCTTTAAAGATGGTCACAAATATTACTTGGCGGTACTTTTGCGTTATACCACTATTTCTTCAAAACTCTTGCGAGCTCGTTCATATATAAACGAGCTCGCCCGTATCGGGGTGTTTCCTCAAGTTTGTGTACTTTGGATGGATTGAAATGCCATAGGAAAGATGTCAAGCGCAACCGATGTGACGGGACGCCGTACATTAAACGTAAAAATAGGGATAATAGATTCACCGGGGGAACCAAATAGACTCATTCGGGGGATCGGGATGAATGCGACTCTGCAGGACTTCCCGCCGTGAGCATGTATGCACTGTGGCACAGAGAGCGTGTGGGCCAAGTCACGCATTGTCTGAAATGATCCTCCCGATTCTGTACAGTTCTGAATGATTGAAACGAGTTAGTCGGAGCTCATGGCTGCTGGCGCTCATTTGCGCCCCGGCTCGCCGCTGAAGACATGTGCCGAGTTGATGCATTGTGGTTTACGACGAGATCGAAATCCGTGTCGCATTGCGACTCTAAGAACCACCTCTATTGTCATTCGCCAGAAATGGCGCGCAACCCAGGGCGTCGAAAACCCACGGGACTCCTTTGCACGACCTCCGAGATAGGGTAGAGCTCGCGGCGTGCTTCAAGTCTCGGAGGCAACGTGCAGGGACCTGCATCATATGCGCTAACCACCGCGTGGACTTGTTTTCTTAGGTGAGGTTAATAGGAGTTCAATTAAGAAATTAAACACGCACTAGTTCTATAGCTTTGAGAACATTGCTTCAACAGTGTATTCCACTCATTTATTGGCAATTAATGCTTAAGTGCAATTCTGTTGCAGCTGGCCTTTTACGCGGAGAACGTAAAGGCCCAAGCTTCGTTCCAGCCGCTGCTCTTTATCGCCAGAACAAAAGCTTCATAGGAAATAGAGCATGCCTTTTGCAGGCTATTTTACTTCATGATTATTGCTTACCGTTTATATATAATAAAAGAAATCATACACACACCCGCATTGGGTTCAAAGCACACACACGATCGAGTTGCCAGCAAATTTGTACCGCCATGGTGTATTAGGAAACGGAAAAAATATTTTTCTTTCGCCATGAAATTCCAGCTAAGGACAGCGTGCTGCGTTATATTCGGAGGAAGTGCATCATGATCGAAGCGCAATTTTGCAAAAAGTAGTCGCCAGGTGAGAGGGGGCAATCCCGGAGGGATGTTTATGCAGAGTAACTTTTCTAACGGCATTACAAAAGAATGGAAAAATGTTATGTATGATTGAAGCCTCTCCTGCTGGCATCGCCTCCTGCGAATCAGCTTTAGAAATTTCACGGACTTGCATGCGAGGAAACATGCTAAGTATGTGCGGAATCGGAAGTGCTTTCACGTGTGAAGAATCAGCAGATTAATTTCAGACAGTGGCGACCGGCTGAAATGCTTTCGTCGCATCCACATCTCATAAAGCTGTCCGCACTCGCAAACGTCCCACAATGATTCCCAGTAGAGAATACCACGCCACCTTTGCTCCACATCTCTGGTGCTGGCTCAAGCTCCTTGTTCTGCCATCTCTAGGCTTCCAGTAACAATTCGTATCCTGTATCAAGGATTGTTCTGCAGCCATTAGATATCGGACTATAGGTGCTCGATAAGATGTTGAACTCTCTTTTTTTTTTTTTGCCTCTTAGAACCTATACAGCTCCATAAAGCCCGATGCATGACGCGCACGAGCGATTTGTTGGTGAATGTGTTCGAAACAATGACATCGTACGCATTGGTATTTTTTACTGGTCATTCCAGTGACTGCTAGATTAAACTATACACAGAATGTATGAGGCGCGTATGGCATAAATCATAGTTCATATGGAAGCAGTCCGAGTGCGTATTCTACTTTATTGCCTTATGAAACATGCATAGCACGTTACAGTTGTGTATGAACGCTTCTTGCACGTTCTTTCCTTGACATTCAATTCAGTCGGACTCATTCAAAATTTGGTGCCAGCTGACGGCTTTCTAAACGGTGACGCACCATGAGTTAAGGACGGAAGGAGAGCTTAGTCTCGGAATCATGCGTCAGTCAACAGGCGCTGTTGATATCCTATCAACACTCTCCTGGTTTTTCCTTTTTTTGCGCGTCCTTTTGCGGGATATCAGACAGCGTGCTGAAAAGCTCTTACCAGTTTTCGACCGTCTGTAATCAACGCCCAACCGAGCGGAACAGCAAAGACAGACAAAGCAGCCAGCGGTCATCGATTTTCCTTGCGATATGCGAAACTGCCCATTTCCGGCCCATTTCATTGTCGCAATTTGCTTCGTATTTGCAACATGTAAAAATTTGTAACATGAACAAGCAAATACACGTTACGCCCTTCACCGCGGTTGTCGCTACTTGAACCGCGATGCTCTCCCCAGCTCGTCGAAGGCCGCACGAAGTTATCGAGGAAAGATGCGCACAAGACAAGAATGCTGACAAGCGGGACAAGGACTCGTAATCAGATGCGGAATTCCCGGACACTCGGAAGGCGCTGAAAGAGGCGATGCGATTACACGCACACGCACACACACCAAAAAAAAAAAAAAAAAAATCCACTTGAACTTCTGAAGCTCTACCATATAACAGTAGAAGCGTTAAAATGCAGGCGTGTGCCTTTTCACGGCCAGTGCCTTCTTTACTGCAAAGCGTCCATAGTGAGCGAAGATTTGAAATTTGCGAGGGGATTTACGCACTTCGTAATCAGCGGATCGCCAAAGCTGTCGCTGCTCTCTTTACGGATATGAAGCTGACGCGGTGCTCAGGCACATATATTGGCGGGGCATCACATTTTTGGAGCATTATGTGCAGAAGTGATGTCCTTTGCTCACGCCGCAAATTGCAGGTTTGTCGCGGCGAGATTAAAGCGGGGTATCCGCTCGATCACCCGTTTGTGCTTTGCAAAGATGCGAAGTGTGGCTGCCTGCCTGCATTATTAAATTTTCATCATCATCATCAGCCTATTTCATGTCCACTGCAGGACGAAGGCCACTCCCTGCGATCTCGGAATTACCCCTGTCCTGGGCCAATTGATCCGAACTAGCGCCTGCGAATTTCTTAATTTCATACCTCCCCCCACCTAGTCTTCTGCCGTCTTCGACTGCGCTTCCCTTCTCTTGGCACCCATTCTGTAACGCTAAGGGTCTACCGCTTATCTAACCTACGCATTACATGACCTGCCCAGCACCATTTCTTCCTCTTAATGTCAATTAGAATACCGGCTATCCCTGTTTGCTCTCCGATGCAAACCGCCCTCTTCCCGTCTCCTAACACATCTAACATTCTCATCTAACATTCCATCGCTCCTTGCGCTGTCCTTAACTTGTTTTCGAGCTTCTTTGCCAGTCTCAGTTTCCACCTGATATGTTAGCACCGGTAGAATGCATTGATTGTACACCTTTCTTCTCGATGATAATGGTAAGCTTGGAGTCAGGATCTGACAAGGTCGGCCGAATGCGCTCCAACCCATTTTTATTCGTCTTAATTTTCTTCTCATGATCTGGGTTCCCTGTGAATAATTGACCTGGCCAAACGTATACTTCTTCACAGACTAGAGGTTGGCTGGCCATCCTGAACTCTTGTTCCCTTGCCCGGCTATTTAGCATTGTCTGTCTTCTGCATATTAATCTTCGTCCCCCTCTTACACTCTCTGTTAAGGTCCTCAATCATTTGTCGCAATTCGTCCCCACGGTTGCTGAACAGGACAATGTCATCTGAAAATCGAAGTTGCCGACATATTCACCGTTGATCCTTACCCCTAAGCCTTCCCAGTTAAATAGCTTGAATACTTCGAAATACGCAGTGAATAACACTGGAGAGATTGTGTCTTGTCTGACCATTTTATAGGTATCTTCCTACTTTTGTTGTGGAGAATTAAGGTAGCTGTGGAATCCCTGTAGATACTTTCCAAAATCTTTACGTAAGCGTTTTGTACTCCTTGCTTACGCAATGTCTCTATGACTTCTGGTATCTTGACTAAATCAAATGCCTTTTCGTAATCTATGAAAGCCATATAAAGACGCCGATTGTACTCTGCGGATTTCTCGATGACCTGATTGATGACATGGATGTGATCTATTGTAGAGTATCCCTTTCTGAAACCTGCCTGTTCCCTTGGTTGACTAAAGTCCAGTGTTGCCCTTATTGTATTGGAGATTATCTTGCTGAATATTTTATATAATATTGGAAGTAAGCTAAGGGGCCTATAATTTTTCAATTCTTGAACATCTTCCTTTTTGTGGATGAGTTATGGTGGCATTGTTCCAGTTCACTGGGACCGTTGAAGTCTGTAGACAGTTCGTATAAAGGGTAGCTTGTTTTCCAAGCATTATGTCTCCACCATCTGTGAGTAAATCGACTAGTCGATCTCCTCCTGCCGCTTGCCCCGTTTCATTTCTTGCAAGGCCCTTCTAACTTGATCGCTAGTTATAGAAGGAGCCTTCGTAACCTGTTCATTACTACTTTGAACGGAGGTACTGTAGCTGCTTTGGGTACTGTACAGGTCAGTGTAGATTTCTTCCGCTGCTTTTACTGCATCTTGGAGAATTCTGATGATATTAACCTGTCTATCTTTCAGTGCATACATCTTGGTTCGTCCGATTCCTAGTTTTCTTCCGCTTTCAGGCTGCGTCCGTTCTTTACTGCTTCCTCAGTCATAATTTCTATATACCCCTTATTTTCTCCTTGATTAGTTTTGACAGTTCCGCGAATTGTATCTGACCTCTTGAGTTGGACACTTTCATTCTTTGTCGTTTTTTATTGGGCCCTTTGTTACTCGGGAGAGCTTACCTACTGGTTGCCTTGGTGTCTTACCTCCCACTCAACTTGCCGCTTCTGAAGCCAGGCTAGTTACGGTTTCATTCATTACTTCTATGTCATCATCATCTCTTTTCTAAGGCTGCAGATTTGTTTGCAAGTACCAGCCTGAATTTGTCTGCTTTTACCCTTACTGCCTATAGGTTGACCTGTTTCTTGCTGACCAATTTTACCCTTTCTCTCTTGAAGTCGAAGTGAATCCTAGCCCTTACTGACCTATGATCACTGCACCCCTTTACCCTATCTTACACTTCTATATCCTGCACTATGCTGGGATCGGCAGAAAGTATGGAATGTATCATTTCTTGTTTCCCCATTAGGGCTCTTCCAGGTCTAGTTCTAGCTTGTTCCCACGCTTCCTGAAGAAGGTGTGTATTCGCTGCTTATACTTTTCCGCGAATTCAACCAATATCTCTCCTGGAGTGTTCCCAGAATCCACGTCGTAGTTGCCAATTGCTTGTTCCCCAGCCTGCTTTCCCCCCACCACTTTTGCATTGAAGTCACCCATGACTACCCATACTGAGTTTACATTTTTCGAATCGCTAATTCAACATCTTCATAAAAGTGTTCTATTTCTTCATCATCGTGTCTTGAGGTTGAAGCCTAGGTTTGTACTACCTTTATTCTATACCTCCTATTCAGCTTTATTACGACTACTGCTACCCTCTCATTAATGCTGTAGAATTAGCCATTTTCGTATAAATAACTGCTTAGCTACCTAACGAATTACTTAACTAAGTAAATCGTGTTTCAGCTAACCTGAACCAGACCTTAAAGATATATGCCGATGCGCTCCAAGACGACGCGACTAAATGCATGTTTATTACTTTTGTACGTAGTGTGTCACGCTATCTTGTATTTTGGTTAATTGGATAATTAGTCAAAATTAACTAACGAACTTCTCAAGCACCACAGTTAGACAAAAAGAAATCAATTTGAAAGTTGCAGAGGGCTTTGCCAAAGGTCAGATTGGGCGGTTTCTAACTTTCTATGTATTAGTATTTTTTATCTTATTGTGGATGCCTGCGAAATAAAAAAATATATACTACGCGACAAACCCGCTTGCGCGTCGTGACTGCAGCGCTCTCAAACTGTCCGCGCACAAACGAACACAGCATCCAGCAGGGCGTGCTGCCGCTTAAAAGGTGACAGTGCAGTGACGAAGGCCTTGGCTATGCGAATTACGCCCGCGATTTGCTTGCCTCGCGGCGCCTCATGATAGCGATAAGCAGTCGCAGCGACAGCACACCCGGCGAAATGCTATGCAAGTTTGGGCGCGGAACACATGGGAGCAGTGCAATCACGACGCGCAAGCGGGCGTGTCACGTGGTGTTTTGTATGTCGTGGACATCCGCAGTAAGCCGAAAAACACTAATATTTAATAGACAAACTGTATTCGGACGTTTTGCAAATCACTCTGCAACTTTCTAATTGGAATGTTTTGCCTAACTTCGTTGCTTCAGAAGTTGCATGGTTAACCAGTCCTGAATAATTATCTAATAATCAAAATACAAAATATAGCGTGACACACTACATACAAAAGTGAGCAACAAGCATTTGGTCGCGTCGTCTTGTGCTGCATCGGCATATTTACGACTATATGACGCATGCGCAATGAGAGGATGTGGATTCATGTCCCACCTGCGGTTAGTTGTTTATAACCATTAAGCCACAATCGCACGTATACTATCATGCGAATACGAACTGCCTCACATGATTGCTGCATGCCGGTCTTTCCAGCGAAGCTGTCGATGGTTAGTATTCGGCGGATCGCGTCCACACGTATACCAACAATTCTTCATACGTGGGCCGACCCGCGGTGGAGGTGCAGGTCGCCATTAAGGAGCCCATATGCACAGCTTCACTGGTCAGCATTCTTCACAGCGGGGAAGAACACCGAGTTTTATATTACGACACATACCAGCAACGGGATATCGACAAAGAATGGGCGGCACATTTGAAGGAAATAACAAATTAAGAAGTACAAGACAATATCAATTTGTCAGATTGCGTATAGCAAGAGTGTCCTCAGCAGTTTCACTTACGTTAAAGAAGCAGAAATGAAATGAGCGAAATTATAACCTTTCATTAATCGCTTTACGGAAGGTTTGCTTCACATGGATTCCAAAGTACGCGTTAGAGTTTTTGTATTGACTTGTGTATACCTAGTGATTAACTATACAGTGGAGGCCGGCTTCTCGTCGCGTCGTTCGTCGACGAATTGCAAGACCGACTTGCTCGACGAAGAGTGCTTCCGACGTAGCTACACTCTAAGAACAGTTTACACCCTGTGGCGTGCCCCTTCTGCCACACAACGATAATCGTCATCTGCCTTGATGCGTTTCCTTTCTTGAAACGCCGCGCCCGCTACTTTCCTGTCGGGAATGCTATCATGCTGATAACGCGCATGCCGTTCGTTACTGTAAAGTACCGGGCTCGCAGCGTTAAAGAAAGGAAACGCATCAAGGTAGATGACGATTACCGTTGCGTGGCAGAAGGGGCACTAGAAAGGGTGTAAACATTTCTAATGCTATCTTCGGCTGGTCGTTTCTGAGCACTATACCGCTCTCGCGAGCGGCGTTGTCTTCTACTGGTTGAAAGAGGGTGCGCGCCCTGCGTTCGGCTGGTTCTTCTCGATTGCTCTCCTCTATCTTGGAGGCTCTGAGGCGCTCCGAGCCCTGTCGTCGGAGCAGTCATCGAGATTGAAACGTCATCGCAGCGCCGCGTCGCTGCTGTTGGCGACGGCCCACTGTAACCTTGGCAACCTAGGCCACTGCATGCTGGCGTCTCGATGAACGTTCGTCCCGCCGGCACGTCCGCCGGTTTTTTGGGCAGCGCCGGGGGCTTTGGATAGGCGAAACATCGGACGTTGGCAGTAGTCACGTGGTTTCGCATCAGCAATTTCCTCCTCCGAGAGCGAGTCGCACGTTCGGCTTGCGCGCTTGTCCCCTACCTTTGAGCTCCGGAAACGACCGATCTACCCGACTCTGCTTCGGGGCATACAGGCGACCAGTCGAAGATACCATTAGAGTGTACGTAACAAGCGGCTTTAAAGGCGCAATAATGATAGCAGATGCAGAGTGTCGCCATTTTGTGCGACCAAACCTAAGCCCTTTTCCTTTCACGGGGAATCGCGCCATTCGTACCCTCTCCGCCAATATAGAATAGAGCACGTCACCTGTGTTCCAGTTAACAGGGATGTCCTTGCAAACTTGCAAGTCAGGACGTCAATTGCTGCTATTTTGGTTACGTTCTTTCGTTGAACGGTCGTGGAACTTTCCCGCATTACATGCACGCACAAGATAGGCTTTGACACAAATACGGTGCTGCCTCTGTACACTCTTAGACAAAAGTACACCCTTTGGACTATCTGCCACACAATAATAATCGTCATCTGCCTTGTTTGCGGTTCCTTTCTTGAAAACGCCGCGCCCCCTACTTTCCTGTCGGGAATGCTATGTCATGCTGATAACGCGCATGCCGTTCCTTACTGGCAAGTACCAGGCTCGCATGGTTAAAGAAAGGAAATGCAGACAAGACAGATGACGATTATCGTTGAGTGGCAGAAGGGTGTAATCCTGTTTTAGAGTGTATATACTGGCGGAGAATGCATGCGTTGAGCATTGCGGGCGTACACTCTTACACTCTAAAAACAGTTGCACCCTGTGGGGTGTATATTTGCCACACAACAATAATCGTCATCTCTATTGCCCGCATTTCCTTTCTTTAACGCTGCGAGCCCGGTACTTACCAGTAACGAACGGCATGTGCGTTATCATCATCATCATCATGGTTACGCCCACTGCAGGGCAAAGGCCTCTCCCATACTTCAACTATCCCTGTCATGTACTAATTGTGGCCATGTTGTCCCTGCAAACTTCTTAATCTCATCCACCCACCTAACTTTCTGCCGCCTTCTGCTACGCTTCCCTTCCCTTGGAATCCAGTCCGTAACTCTTAATGACCATCGGTTATCTTCCTCCCTCATTACATGTCCTGCCCATGCCCATTTCTTTTTCTTGACTTCAACTAAGATATCATTAACTCGCGTTTGTTCCCTCACCCAATCTGCTCTTTTCTTACCCCTTAACGTTACACCTATCATTCTTTCCATAGCTCGTTGCGTCGTCCTCAATTTAAGTAGAACCCTTTTCGTAAGCCTCCAGGTTTCTGCCCCGTACGTGATACTGGTAAGACACAGCTGTTATATACTTTTCTCTTGAGGGATAATGGCAACCTGCTATTCATGATCTGAGAATGCCTGCGAAATGTACCGATGCCAGTGATAACACTCCAAGAAGGCGCAACTAGATTAGGGGTGACAACTGCTCGTCCGATACAATTTTAAGGCGCGGATATAATCAGACGTGCTGTGCAGCCACTGATGAAATCGGATAAGTCGCGTTGGCAATGCCAGAAACACCGCAAATGTTCACCATGTTATACAGTTCGCAATAAGTTCGCGGAAGCCCACAAAAAAAAAAAAAATGCGGAGTATTACGTGCCTAAACCATATTCTGATGAGACACGCCGCAGTGGAGGACTTCGGAAATTTGAACCACTTGTCGAGTTCTTCAACGTGCACATAAATCTAAGTACACGGTATTTTCGCATTTCGGTCCCATCGAAATGCGGCCGCCGTGGCCGAGACGAGATCCCGCGACCTCGTGCTCAGCAGCCCAACATCATAAAGCCACTGAGCAACCACGGCGGGTGAAGCCCGCAAGGCGAGGACTGCGAGTGCCTCCGTCAAATTTGCTGGGTTCCACATAGCTTATTGGCCACGTTAATTTGCCCGTTCACGAAACGCCCTTCACCTGGCGCAGGATTGCGAATAACTGATCTGCGAATGATGTTTCAATCGTTGTGTACGAAGAACAACAGCAAGGCACCAGTCCGCAACTCAAACTGTAATCCACTTAAAGCGAGTCAAGCGCAGCGGCAGAGAAATGTGCAATTATAGGTGAGGACTAAGCGAGAATTACTAACCTGCGTCAAGCCGAGCTGCGCTGTGGATGCCATGTTGCTCGGAGCTTCCTTCGCTGACAAGTACCGAAAAGCGCGCGGGGTCGGCATCGTCAGTGCATGGCAAGTTATACGCCCCTCGTCGACATCCGGGCCACCTACGTCGCTGCGAATAGTCGACTGGCACGGTGACAATACGCTTATTTCTAGAAATGCGCCGATGATCAAAAACGGCGCACGAGCGTTGCAGTTCAGATGACACCGATAATTGTGGATAGATACTCAGGCGCTATAGATGAACGGAGGCTCTTGACGAGTAGCTTCTTCTGTAAGCAGTCGCGCCTGTTTCTGTGGCTTAGGTGCGACGACCAATGACTGTTGTGCCTGAAACCGTACACGTATAGCTGGGATTTCGCTTGAACGGGAACTGCGATACGAGAGAGCGCAACCGAAGGCCTTTATGTTTCTCAAACGGCGAAGTTGCGTTGTAAAGTGGGCCGAAGATATACATACTAATTGCCACGCTTTGTCCGGCGTTCACCAGCACACGAGGTGCTTGGTGATGATTCTACAATTTGTTTATCCATGATTTTGATTTGCTCGTCTCTCAGTTCTTGTAGCCGCTGTCTAGTAATCACTATAAAGTGGAAAGCCTCTGCGACGAATGCTCTTACAACGAATTAACCTGTATAACGAAGGATTGATCGTGTCCCAACCGAATTTCTATCTTTCAAATGTATTGTGGACGCCTCTACAACGACGACCACTACAACAAATTTGCCTGTGCAATTAAGGCGTTTAGGCGTCCCCGACGGCCACTTTATTGATTTACGACGAACGCCATGGTTGTGGGGCCGCCACTGGCCTCCGTAGATGTCACCGAGGTGCGCTATTGCTATCGCTAGCGACGCTCTTTACGAGCGCGCCCGCGTCATGAGTCCTGCTACACCGCTCAAGGGATCGCTCAACTCGCACGCTGCTGGTTGTAACGCATCAGCGGGTGGCCACGGCTGACAAATACGCGACAGCTGATGACGACGTGATTATGTAATCGTAACTAATAACCCTAACGACGTCTTAGAAGACGCCTGTAGGGCGGAAAGGACGCGAATATCAACGAACGCGATAGTGAAGAAGATCCTGTAAATCAACCAGTAATTTTAACCGAAAGCGAGGCGATAACGGCATTCGGAAGCCTGCAGACTCACTTTGTTTCTGCGTTTCCTTGTGGAGCATGCTGTGAACTTCGGTGCATTAAGGTTGGTTGCATTCACATATTCGTTCAGACAAAGTGTGCAAACACAAAGAAATTGGCAAATTATTTCACTAGGACTCTCTTGAATTCATGTCAGGTAAACGTTTTCTCTGGTTCAACATGCTTAGCTTGCTCTATTGTGAGGGCTACGTTGTGCGACCTGCGCAACGAAGTGAGCTGCATGTGTGTACCGCTTCGTGGAATAAAACAAATTGTTGGAAGTCAGCGCTGTGTCCACGTCTTGCCACTGTCTCTCGTCCCTTTTCGTGCGCTAAAAAACTTCAGTTATGGAATACCAACACGCCCTAACCTACGCTCTTTCAAGTTATAAAGAACTTCGGAGATTCCGTGAACTCCATTACAAATACGCCTTGGTAATATTACTTAAGCAACTTCGGTTAAATTAAATGTCCCGCCCCCATTTTATCGCAAGGAGGATATGTTCTACTCCTTTTGTGGCTACATTTAAATACGTACCAAAGAGCCTACTAGTGAGTCATTTGGGCGCATCAAAGCTGTATGCCAAGGGAAAGCACACTCTGCAGGGGATCTCATACTATTTTAGAAATTCTTCCTTTTAAAAATCTGACCAATGTCTCATCACTACCGCAAATGACTTAAAGCTGTAGTGTAAACAACAATAAGCAACATATCTTGAAACAAATAAAACTTAACAAAAGGACAAAGTTTCGAGCAAGACATTGACATTAACACTTGGCGACTTTTCGCTAAAAAAAAAAAAAGTTGGAAACACTGGTACAAATGGGCACAATGTGATCTTGTGTTGTCTGACTACACCTCATGTTCACTAGGCGAACGAATCACACGAAGTACGTAGATGCCGATTACACGAAAACGCCTATATGTTCGGCAGTATACTTAAAGGTGTTGTCAAAAAATATTTGCAGGGTTGCTAGGCTCCGTCGCGTTTTCGAGGGTTTTATCGCCGTTCGCCGACACTTGTATTTTCTGCGCGACCCTGTCGCTATTCCGGAGATTGCTCCTCCCATCATGACATACGCGCTGATTCTGGAAACGGTTAATTCAGCTGCGACGAGAGATGGTGCCAGCGCTGCGCTACCGGCACCAAGTGATCTCCGCGGCCGCGATCGAACCCGCGACCTCGTACTCAGCAGCGTAACGCCATAGCCACTGGTATATCGCGGCGGGTCTTAAGTTATATCAGATGCTCTATCACCAATTGCATAATGACCCGATGGAGCTGGGTATGAACTTAGAAAAGCATGGATCTGAGCGCTGAGTTCGCATGTTGGCCACATCCGCGGCAGAATGGCAAAATTAGTTTGACGTGATCGATAAGGTCATCATCATCATCATCAGCCTAGTTACGCCCACTGCAGGGCAAAGGCCTCTCCCATACTTCTCCAACTGCCCCGGTCATGTACTAATTGTGGCCATGTTGTCCCTGCAAACGCCTTAATGTCATCTGCCCACCTAACTTTCTGCCGCCCCCTGCTACGCTTCCCTTCTCTTGGAATCCAGTCCGTAGCTCTTAGTGACCATCGGTTATCTTCCCTCCTCATTACATGTCCGGCCCATGCCCATTTCTTTTTCTTGATTTCAACTAAGATGTCGTTTACCCGCGTTTGTTGCCTCACCCAATCTGCTCTTTTCTTATCCCTTAACGTTACACCCATCATTCTTCTTTCCATAGCTCGTTGCGTCGTTCTCAATTTCAGCAGAACCCTTTTCGTAAGCCTCCAGGTTTCTGCCCCATATGTGAGTACTGGTAACACACAGCTGTTGTACACTTTCCTTTTGAGGGATAGTGGCAACCTACTGTTCATGATTTGAGAATGCCTGCCAAACGCACCCCAACCCATTCTTATTCTTCTGGTTATTTCAGTCTCATGATCCGGATCCGTGGTCACTACCTGCCCTAAGTAGATGTATTCCCTTACGACTTCCAGTGTTTCGCTACCTATCGTAAACTGCTGTTCTCTTCCGAGACTGTTAAACAGTACTTTAGTTTTCTGCAGATTAATTTTCAGACCCACCCTTCTGCTTTGTCTCTCCAGGTCAGTGAGCATGCATTGCAATTGGTCTCCTGAGTTACTAAGCAAGGCAATATCATCAGCGAATCGCAAGTTGCTAAGGTATTCTCCATCAACTTTTATCCCCAATTCTTCCCACTCCAGGCCTCTGAATACCTCCTGTAAACATGCTGTGAATAGCATTGGAGATATCGTATCTCCCTGTCTGACGCCTTTCTTTATAGGGATTTTGTTGCTTTCTTTGTGGAGGACTACGGTGGCTGTGGAGCCGCTATAGATATCTTCCAGTATTTTTACATATGGCTCATCTACACCCTGATTCCGTAATGCCTCCATGACTGCTGAGGTTTCGACTGAATCAAACGCTTTCTCGTAATCAATGAAAGCTATATATAAGGGTTGGTTATATTCTGCACATTTCTCTATCACTTGATTGATAGTGTGAATATGGTCTATTGTTGAGTAGCCTTTACGGAATCCTGCCTGGTCCTTTGGTTGACAGAAGTCTAAGGTGTTCCTGATTCTATTTGCGATTACCTTAGTAAATACTTTGTAGGCAACGGACAGTAAGCTGATCGGTCTATAATTTTTCAAGTCTTTGGCGTCCCCTTTCTTATGGATTAGGATTATGTTAGCGTTCTTCCAAGATTCCGGTACGCTCGAGGTTATGAGGCATTGCGTATACAGGGTGGCCAGTTTCTCTAGAACAATCTGACCACCATCCTTCAACAAATCTGCTGTTACCTGATCCTCCCCAGCTGCCTTCCCCCTTTGCATAGCTCCTAAGGCTTTCTTTACTTCTTCTGGCGTTACCTGTGGGATTTCGAATTCCTCTAGGCTATTCTCTCTTCCACTATCGTCGTGGGTGCCACTGGTACTGTATAAATCTCTATAGAACTCCTCAGCCACTTGAACTATCTCGTCCATATTAGTAACGATATTGCCGGCTTTGTCTCTTAACGCACACATCTGATTCTTGCCTATTCCTAGTTTCTTCTTCACTGTTTTTAGGCTTCCTCCTTTCCTGAGAGCCTGTTCGATTCTATCCATATTATAGTTCCTGATGTCCGCTGTCTTACGCTTGTTGATTAACTTAGAAAGTTCTGCCAGTTCTATTCTAGCTGTAGGATTAGAGGCTTTCATACATTGGCGTTTCTTGATCAGATCTTTCGTCTCCTGCGATAGCTTACTGGTTTCCTGTCTAACGGCGTTACCACCGACTTCTATTGCGCACTCCTTGATGATGCCCATGAGATTGTCGTTCATTGCTTCAACACTAAGGTCCTCTTCCTGAGTTAAAGCCGAATACCTGTTCTGTAGTTTGATCCGGAATTCCTCTAGTTTCCCTCTTACCGCTAACTCATTGATTGGCTTCTTGTGTACCAGTTTCTTTCGTTCCCTCCTCAAGTCTAGGCTAATTCGAGTTCTTACCATCCTGTGGTCACTGCAGCGTACCTTGCCGAGCACGTCTACATCTTGAATGATGCCAGGGTTCGCGCAGAGTATGAAGTCGATTTCATTTCTAGTCTCACCATTCGGGCTCCTCCACGTCCACTTTCGGCTAACCCGCTTGCGGAAAAAGGTATTCATTATACGCATATTATTCTGTTCTGCAAACTCTACTAACAATTCTCCTCTGCTATTCCTAGAGCCTATGCCATATTCCCCCACTGACTTGTCTCCAGCCTGCTTCTTGCCTACCCTGGCATTGAAGTCGCCCATCAGTATAGTGTATTTTGTTTTGACTTTACCCATCGCCGATTCTACGTCTTCATAAAAGCTTTCGACTTCCTGGTCATCATGACTAGATGTAGGAGCGTAGACCTGTACAACCTTCATTTTGCACCTCTTATTAAGTTTCACAACAAGACATGCCACCCTCTCGTTAATGCTATAGAATTCCTGTATGTTACCAGCTATTTCCTTATTAATCAGGAATCCGACTCCTAGTTCTCGTCTCTCCGCTAAGCCCCGGTAACACAGTACATGCCCGCTTTTTAGCACTGTATATGCTTCTTTTGTCCTCCTAACCTCACTGAGTCCTATTATATCCCATTTACTACCCTCTAATTCCTCCAATAACACTGCTAGACTCGCCTCACTAGATAGCGTTCTAACGTTAAACGTTGCCAGGTTCAGATCGATAAGGTATAACCACCCAAAGTAGCAAGAGGGCTATGAGACACATTGTGATGAAAGGCTCGAGGTTACTTTTGGCCACTTCAGTTTTTTTTTTACTTTTTCTTTTTCGCGTACGCCGAAAACTCAGGCTAACGCTTTCACGCTCCACCTCCATCGGAATGCGGTTATCATGGCGATGCATGTATCGAACCCGCGACGTCATGCGCAGCAGCAACGCAATAGCCAGTAAGATACTGTGGCGCGAGCAGGAAAGCCTTGCAGAAAGTTAGGCTTCTACTTTTCATTATAAATATAAGTGCAGAGCTGAAGCTGCGTGAATATAAAAGTGAAAACATGACGGTAGGGTGGAGAACTCTTCTTTCTAAGGTCCCACCTGCAAAAATAGAATAGCGTCATTTAATACAGATAGCGTAAAAAGAGATGGCGAAGGAGGAGGAGGAGAGAGAAGAAGAACAAGAATAATGGAGGGGAGTAGAGAAGTCTGGGCATTGGAGGTCAGCAGACATTTATTTGTACCGACAGCGTCTCCTCGAAAAATACCAAACGTGTCTGGCCTGCCTGAGTTCCTCGGTTCGCGTCCGAGTAGATAGCATAAAACAGGACATGCGTATTTTTTTGGTGTGTGAACGGGCCAGCATCTGTGCCACTGCACGGGCAAATTACTGCGCGATGTATACCTGAAGTCAGCGCACGTTTCAGAGAACAACGCAGGCAGCGCAGCGGTAAAGCAAGACAGCCGTCTGTTGTCCTCGACCGAACGATTTATTCTTCCGTAATCGCGTGGTACGATTGTAGAGCAGCGAATGCATTCACCTCCCGACCATGACGCACAGGCGAGCCACGACTGCTGAGGCAAAACTTGCCCTTTGACGTCAGACGTTGTTTTGAGTCTTCCATGGATTCCGCCAGACTGTTTCTCAATTTCCGTCTGGCTGCTTGGACTGCCAACTCGCCAAACATCTTCTTCTTTCGTTTTCCTTGCGCCGCCTCTACTGTGTGTTTTCGCTGCTCTTAAAATGCGAGATTTTGCTTTTATTTGGTTTCTATGTTTCATTTCTTCGAACGAGCGAGCGGGACGGAGGCGCACATGCTGGGCACGTTCGTCGCGCTTTGTTTCCAGCACTGCTTCGGGTTCGCTGCATTCGAAGTGTTTGCTTCTTTGCTTTGTCCGCCACCAGGGGGTGGCAGACCGGCAAATCTCGCGCCACACGCGATGAGGTGAAGAAGAACTACAAGAAGGTCGGGGCTGGCCGGCGGAGCGAGGACGCGACCTGGGTCCACCAAAATTCGACCTCTGACCCACGGTTGCTTCAGCATAGGTGAGACGGTGCCTCGTTCGGTCGCCGGCAGTTGAACGGTTAGAGCCTGTGATCCACTTCACTCTCTTGCACGGCTATCTGCGCTGTGAAATGTGCTATGAACGAACTGCACATACAATTACGCGCTTCTCGTACCTTCGCCGTCCCTTTTAACCATTGCTGGCACCCTCGTGATCCGCACCATTGCTGACTACACATGAGAAGGAAATCGTACGAGTAAACAGACCGGCACATGTGTGTGGTTGTGTTCGAACTAGGACAGATAGAATATGTCATGTATATTGAATTCAGTTAAAATGCTGGAAACGATCAGGCACGATACTGACTGTAACTATTGCAGCTTTGTAAACTGCCACCGTGCTCGACAAAACCCGCGGCAAAACCATGCCACACACCCTGCTCGGAACTACAAATCTGCGAGCGTTTGTAATTTGAGCCCAACCCAACAGGTAACAGCTGAGTGAAGAACGCTGACTGAAACGCAGTTTAGTGTTCTTTAGTACCATGGCCCTTTTGATTAGCATATATTGCAATTCAACCTTCAAAACGAGCTGCATTCGTTTATTTAGTTATTTACTTTATAGTTTGTGCGAGTCAAAACTTGATTGCAGGAATCCGATACTCACTCACTCACTCACTCACTCACTCACTCACTCACTCACTCACTCACTCACTCACTCACTCACTCACTCACTCACTCACTCACTCACTCACTCACTCACTCACTCACTCACTCACTCACTCACTCACTCACTCACTCACTCACTCACTCACTCACTCACTCACTCACTCCATTCCACTCCACTTCACTTGCTCACTCACTTCACTCAGGAAGGAAAACGACACTCTACAAAAATAAATCGTGAGCCATTCCACTCTGTGAAGGTGGATGGCCAGCGAAGCTGTTTGGCGCACGACACTGAGGTGACACAGTATTGAGAACAAAGGCACGAACTCATTTACCGTGATTTTTGTATACATTCGCGTGGATGACGGGACCGCCGCTCCAGGAGCCGGAGGAAACTAGACACGCGTGACGTTTCGACAGGACCGCCACCACGGGAGAGCGGAAGGGAAAGTAGACACGCAAGCGCTTGGGACGCCGACAAAGATAGGGCGGTGCGAACGTAGACATGGACGACGCGGCTCAAAGTGCAATATCTCTTCTTATCAGCGTAATATCTGGTATGAGCTCTATTTGGACCCAAGATACTAAACTTATTTTTGCAAGTTTGCAGAGTGCTTGAAGCCTGCTTCACCTCCGCCGCGGGTCGGCGCGGTATCGCGATATCTCTGGCATCGGCCCGCGGTTTCGACACACGCAGATGAAAAATGCACGGAACCCTAGCCATGAACAGCTTCGCTGTAATATGCGTAAAACTTGAAAAGCGACAGTTGGCCACTGTGCGCGTCACATGTGACTCATCAACTCGCTCAATAAATTAAAGGGAAAAATAATGCGAAAAGTTAGTGGCCTGAACGGCGTTCGGCGCCCGTCACTCATTCACTCGCACGCGAAATAAGTGCAGAAGGAAAGGAAGAAAGAGAGTTCGCGTGGCTGAAACGGCTTCGCGACGGTTCTTCTGCAGCGGCATGCCATGGACATGGACACCTTCACGTTCCTGCTGGACGCCGCATTTCACTTCGTGTACGCCGTGACGTCGGCCATCGAATTCATCATCTACTTCAACAACGGCTTTGGCAGCGCGACCGACTTCTTCGGGCTCGCCTTCTGCGCGGTCGTTTTCATCTTCCACGCACTCCAGCTCAGGTGCGTTCGCGCGCCCCGCGGTTATAAACGCACTTCTCTATACCACGCTGCTGGTCTGCCGGGGAATGCTGTGCGGGACAGTCCGCCATTTTTCCTCGGGGAGTGACGCAACCAGGAGGCGATGGGTAGGCGCAGCGCATGCGCACATCATGGCTCCAAGGGCAAGCGTCGGCTTCCGATTCGCTTTCGTGGCCTGGCGCCACAATCGACATTGTTTCGACCGAGATGCTGTAACAGAAACGACTAACCTGACGCTCTTGGTCAAGCGGAACGGTTGCACACTGATGTTTAAAATCGGCTTTAGCTACAAGCCGTGCGTCGACACTGTGGTCGTAAAATTTAAAGTGAAATAAAGTGAGAAACTAATCGCTACTACTGAACGCAAGAAATGTTAGCGGCTTCTTCAGGAGCAGCAACATGCGCAGTGGATTTAAACCTGACAGATGGATTCGCTTATAAGTATACCGGGTGCTTCAGTGAACACTTTCAAATATAGACATATATATTTAAATTGCCTGTAGCAGACAACACAATAACCTTTGCATTTCCATAGGAACGAAATGCAAAAGCGACCGTGTCCCGTTAAGAGATCCCCAGGTGGTCGAAATTAACGGAGGCCATGGGATGGCCTGCTCGAAGAGGCGGCCATTACTTAAAAAAATGCATAACCGAATTATTAACAAAAATCGCTAATTAAGTAATAACTAGCTACCTTATGGCACATATTGCAATTTTCAAATTCTAGACGGGAAGTTCGCAAGGCGGATACACTTGGAGCGAATTTTCAGCATGACGCCGGTTTCGAGATATTAATTCCCGAACTTTGCGGAGAAGTGCATTGGGGTCCCAGTTACTTTTGTGCTTCGATGCATAACGACATTTCGTTAAACCCGCCGTGGTGGCTTAGCAACTATGGTGTTGCGCTTCTAAGCACGAGGTCGCGGGATTGAATCTCGGCCGCGGCGGCTGCATTTCCATAGGAGCGAAAGGCAAAAACGCTCGTGTCCCGTTAAGAGATCCCCAGGTGGTAGAAATTAACGGACTGCGCTACTACGGCTTGCCTCATAGTCCTATCGTGGTTTTAGCACATCAAACCCCAGAATTTAATTTTTAATTTCTTAACGTTTCGTTAAAAACGTGGGAGGCCAAGCTAACCCTCGGGGACCTGGAAGACCAACGACAACTCGTCGCCAGGGCCAAGAGGGCAGTCGAAACCAGAGGGTTCCTGGACTAAGGAGCCTTCCCACCTTAGGGTAATACCCGTCCTCGCTTGCGACACTGTTTCGTATAATAAACGTTTCTTTCTCTTCTCTCTAACGTTTCGTTAAGAAAGTAAGTGGAACGACAGTGCATTTTTACCGCAAGCTTAACTGCGCATATCTTTTAAATGCTGTCGTCTATACAGTTCTATTCAAGTGGATATGCCTCGCAGTCCCACCCGCTAGACTTTATAAATTGCAATATGTGCTGTAAGGTAATTAGTTACAACTTACTTAGCGACTTTTTTAATTAGTTGATTATGCATTTTCATTTTTTTTTTGGAAGTAATGTCCGCCTCTTCGGGTAGAGGAGCCCATGGACTAGAATTGTGCTATCTACCACAGGCAATTTCTAAGATATTTTCAAATTGTTCACTGAAATACCCTGTATATTCACCGTCTGTAGCACTTTGCTCCTCGAACAGGCAAGACGTGTGTCGAGTGAGCTCCTAAACAACACTTTGCAATGGGGCGAACGCGGTTTACATCATGGATACGGGACTTCACAGAGGTGCGACGAAATGCTAGCGCATTTCTCTCGCACTTACCACTAAATCACCTTTGATTTTTGTTTTGACTTGCTCCGTGTTTGCTTCACCTATAGGCACCCCGAATTGGATGTTTTCTCTTGTAAAATAAAAAAAGAAAACGGACAGGATTAATGCCTCTGTCAAGTGAATCGGCCATGACATGAATCTGGATAACCCGTGCATCCTGTATAAACAAAGCGTTTACTGTTACACCAACGATGCACATTATAAAGCGTAGCATTACCTTATATATACTTTCAGTGTCTCTGGGTCCATTGCACTGTATACAGAGACCTACGTTTTCCCTTCAATATTCTTTGAAAAAAAAAGTGCTTATCGCTGCTCTACTCTTGCTGAAAATTTACAGTAAGATCGCATTTTATGGTCCAGATAGTTCAATGTAACACTTAGCACAGCTACTTGCTTTGTTCAAGAAGAAAATGCAAATTTGTCTTTATCTGCGTCGTTCTTAAGCTTGCCTCCATAAGCCATGCTTTGCCAAACTGTAGATACCAGAATTGATGATATAACGCCGCCACGCGTTGGAGATCGCCCACTGCGAAAGGTGCAGTTGAAGGCAAATTCATACGTTTCTCTTGACGAACCGGGCGAGTAAAAGTATCAGGCTTCATGTAGAATGATCCATGAAGCTTCATGTAGAGCGCTTGTCCTGTCTAGTCTTTGTCGATTGTCTTTTTCCGCGCTATGCTTCCAGGGTAACTGCGTATTACCAACCAGCCCAAGCCTGTACTCTTCTGAAGAATGATCCAGGCCATAAGTTGTGATTTTGCTCTAACATCTGAACAGGAACAGAGGCGCGCCCGTAAATGCAAAACTTCTTTTTCTTCTCTATTTTTACGACAATGACGGGAAAACACAGGTATTTATATGCTGTGAACACTATATCAGAAGTATGCTCGCTCTAGCGCCACAATTTCACGAAGAGTAAATTTTGCGAACAGGTATCACCAAAAAATTGGGCCGATCGCACTCGTTTGTATACGCCAGGCTTTGTTTTAGGCACAGTGCAACTTGATGCAAGAAATATAATTTTATATCCAGAAGCAGGCACACCTTGTATTGAATTGAAGTTCACTCCATTTCTAGTCCAGCTTTCTAACCATTATACGACGACCGTTTTGTACCACGCCTTGCAATAATATTATACTTGCAGTCTTGAATCGTTCGGCAACGCTTACAAATGTCTGGAATGAGCGATATAATAGTGTCATCAAATTAATAGCGTCTGGAAACAAGCATCCTGAAATTTGTCAGTGTCTGGAATAGGACCCTCGTGTCCAAAGTTGTGTGCCCTGTATGATGGCTCCCTAGTTTGGACACGCTAACTGGGTGTGCGGCCTCCGAGATCTGAGTCGGTGCAATACTGAACACGCAAACACGCACGCACGCGCGCGCACGTGGCTCCAGCGACCTTACAGACACTGGCTTACATTTACCAGACGCCGTTTTATGATTCTCGTATGCACTTGAAGCCTCCCGAGTGTGGTCGCAGTAGAATAGAAGCTTTACGGATTCCTTCAACATCATTGTAACCCGCCGTGATTGCTCAGTGGCTATGGTGTTGGGCTGCTGAGCACGAGATCGCGGGATCGAATCCCGGCCACGGCGGCCGCATTTCGATGGGGGCGAAATGCGAAAAACACCCGTGTACTTAGATTTAGGTGCACGTTAAAGAACCCTAGGTGGTCGAAATTTTCGGAGTCCTCCACTACGGCGTGACTCATGATCAGAAAGTGGTTTTGGCACGTAAAACTCCATAATTTAATTTTTTTCAACATCATTGTAGTGTATAGTGTCGCTCGTCGACCGCAAGTGATGTGCCTTCGAATGAAACAGTCCCGGGCGCAGAAAGCTGCTAACCGTGTTTCATGTTCTCCGAGTTCCTGTAAAGCTGGGGGTGAAGCCGAATTAACGCATGCGTGTACCGGATCCTTTCACTTAATGAAGAATGACTTTGTTTTCTCTCTGAGACCGTCACGTGGCCCTGGCGGTCGCTTCCAGCATTGTAGATAAAGATAGAGTAAGCGACGCGATGGCATGGACGGTGCCATTCCTGTGTGCTGCGCTTCTAATATAACGAGACAGAGATATGCTATTAGCAACCGTGTCAATGAGGTTACTGCGTCCGTGGAGACGTGTCCGGGGTTGGAGCCACAGGCTAGCTTATCTTATCAAGAGAGACTTTCGTCGAAGGCGCACATGCTTCTCTGTGACGCCTGCATGATGCTTCCCACGTTCGCGTCTCTGCGCACTTTCTTTTTTCGTCACCGTGGTCGAGCGTCGAGAGATATCGCTTACGTCAGAAGAGCGCAGATCACAGGAGCCTGTTTCAGCTCACTGTAAGCGACACTTCAAACAGGAACGCCTCAGCTAAACTTCTGATAAGGAGTATACATTACGACGGACACACACACACGCACACACAAAGGTTGGAAGTCCTTGCGGCGTAAGTTCACCCGCGCCTGTTTCAGCGCCATATCACATCTTTTATTCATAAAGTACATTCACCTTGTGTTTTACTCACCTGACAGGAGCTCTCTTCTTTGTGTTCTTCTCCGTCGCAAGAACGTCGCCGTTTTCTAATGTGTGTTCCGCATGTGCTCATTTTTTTGTCTTTTCGGCACCTTGTTTCATTCGTGCGTAATCGCTTCTATTTTAAAAAAAATTTTCTTTTCGTTACGTGGAAGTTCGCTCTTGGGCAGCGTTCATTAATTCCCGGTTATTTACTTGTTCGCAGAAAATATATATCTGTTGAGAAACGGCAGCGTCCTGCGACAGTTGTGTAGACAGCTGCACTGGGAATTGCGGTAGTTTGACGCATTATACGAGTTTTGTGACGTCACGAAGCCGGTGTTTTCGCCTTGAAGGTGGTGTACTGTGCAGAGCTTCGAATTAGCGTTAACCGTACGGGATTATTTATCGGGCTCAGAAATTTCAGTATACACAGGTGTTTATCTCATTCCATCGCCATCGTGATTTCATCGCCGCGCAACGGTCAGAAATCGAACCCACGAACGCATGATGAACACCAGAAGGTCATAACACGCTGCAGATAACGATGACGTGTTTGTGAAGGCCATCCTAGCAATCAGTAAAGTGAATATAAGTATGGAGACCTTTACCTCATCCTTTTCTCACTGATTCGTGCGAACGATCCTAGGTTTCGCCCTTGTGTACTGCCTTAAGGAGTGAGTAAATACTTCTAGTCGCGCTGAATAACGCATTAAAACAGTACATGTAAACGGCAACGGGATAGTTCGTAAAAAAAAATGTGGGGACATTTAAGTGTGCGTTGGCTTAGCCTTATAAACTGCGAGGAACAGGGAAGAAGAGAAAAATAAAATGTCGCATCCTAATAAGGCGTTGACCTGGGCAAGCTGAAATGCGAATACAGGGTAGCTTTCAGTTCAGGATGCACAAAACACACGGGAAACACACAGCGATCTGCCGACATTTGTTTTTGTTTGTTTGTTTGTTTGTTTGTTTGTTTGTTTGTTTGTTTGCTTGTTTGTTTTGAAGTTTCCGCGCAACAATCCTTCAACGTAATCGAAACTGACATTGTCCATGGACAATTTTGATATCAAGTGTTCGATTTGTAGTGCAGAAATGATGCCTCCCACTTTGAGTATTAATCGTGCGCACAAGCAGCCGGTGTATACCGCGACTACGTACCACAGCGTTGCTACACAAAGAAGCGGATGCGCTTTCCATTAGCAAGTCGCATATGTTGCTCATAGATGTTGCGTTGTAATGCGGCACCTATGAGCCTACGATATCATCGTGTAATAGTCAGTTAGCTCCGAGATGGTTTAGCGGCGCGCTCTCGCGTGTGACGTCGATTGTGGGACAGCGCGCTGCCGCTCTAGGCGTGCGCTCGTTACATGCTGCACAGCATGTAACACATGCTGTGTACACAGTATGTGTACACAGCATATACTATACACATACACTATAAAGCATACACTATACACATCATACACTATACACAGCATGAACGAGTCAAGACTCGTTCATGCTCCTTTATGACTCGTTCGGTCGACCTGCCCTGCCCTAGTTTCTGAAGTGAGTCTGCAGGTTTTCAGTGAAGCACAGGTTTCTATAGGCCTCACCGGGTGATGGTGTTCACCTGGCGATAGAACCGTACATAACATACACATTCCAGAAGCGCTGAGATTAAATGTGGATGGAAGCATTAACCGGTCAACAGTCGAGATAAGCAAGAGACGTTCAGAGTATTGGTGAAAAAAAGAAGCGGGGAAGAAATTGACAGGACCGGGTTCGTTACAGCAACTATACAAGGTAGTTAATAGAGGTTTTAAATAAGAGAGAAAATATTAAGGAGATAGACTAAATGCTCTCTATATCTATAGATTACTTGATGAGGTCAAGTAGGCTTGGGGACTATTTGCCGCCGCCCCGTTTAGAAGGGGATGCCAATAAATAATAATAATAATAATAATAATAATAATAATAATAATAATAATAATAATAATAATAATAATAATAATAATAATAATAATAATAATAATAATAATCACGAAATGGAGGAAGATCTTAGAGTCGATGATTGCTTGAGAATACGGGAGTCGGGGGGGATTATTCCCTGTGTCATCTGCTAGCCATTCGAGTGTATATACGTGCGTGTGCAGCCTGAGTATCTTTTCAAGACTGTTGTGTGGTCCTGACGCATCTGAAATGACCATGGGCCCTTTTTTACGATGAGTTAGAGCATTTGGCATTCAGGTGTGTAGCAAAATAGGGTATTTTGCAGCAATGTGGCGTAGGTAACTGATGGATCAGCAGCCTTAAGCGGTTCCGCATGATGCAAACCGAACCTGCTCAGAAAGCACGAAGAAATTGGGAAAACAGGAAATATGGCGGCTGAGTTTCAAATTACCAGTTTGCCTAACACGTTGTGCGTCTTTCACCTAAAAGGGGGAATGTTCTCCGCTGTAAAAAAGAAAAAAAAACAAGAAAACGCAGGCAAGCGTAATCTATACAAGGAGGGTGTATTATCAGTTCATTGCACTCGGAAGGTTGGTTTCAATAGAAGAAAAATGACCAAACTCGCATCGAAGCGTTTTCGTGCACATTGCGATGCGTACCACCGACCGTCCATCCAAAAGCTTGTGGCCGTCATGAAATGTCTGGAACGTCTGGTAGAAGAGCGGATAAGACTAGTAAGCAAAGCAGAGCTAGGCATGGTTTTGTTGTAGGGCTGGCCCGCACAAGAAAATTATTACGTCCACCGTGACTCATCCACGGCCACTGCTCAGCGTAACCCGACTCTTGGTCTTCTTTTGCTCCTGCCACGGGTAGCTGTCGGTCTGTAACTGGCACCTTTACACCCTTTTCGAGTGTAAGGGTGCGAATTATAGAAGCTTTACACCATCTTTTTAACTTTTAAGTGCGCAATTTAATTTGCTGCACACACACACACAGCGAGTCGCCGTATACGTATAGCCATCTGTAGTACCGCTGTAGACACGCTGGTCGCCGACTCTGCTCTCTACGGAATTACGCAACGAAACAACAGAACTCTACCTACAGCTTGTCTTTGGCTCGTTCTCCCGTTTAGTACTCGGACCTCCTCCGCTAAGAGCACTTGCTCTCGTACAACCGAGTTGCTGGGCGCGTTTGTTGTCGAACGCCAACATTACGTATGCGCTGTCGTGCTCTGGGGCTTCGTGATGTCTCAAGATATGGATGCAGTATTCCCGTGGTAGCGCTGTGTCGCGTTTCTCCGCCGCCTGGGCTGACGGTTGTAGGGTGCGTTTGTCACTGAAATTCGCTGCGCGTTACTTGTTGAGATGCGCCCGAAATTTACTCTTCTCCCACGGGTAATACACATTCGCAATGCTTTAAGCTCGCAAAACCTGTTTGTGACTGCTTTAACTGTTTCTATGGCACTCAAAGGCCGCAGCCTCCGCTGTAACAAATAGTCCCACATTTTTTTGTTACCTGTTTGGCCAGACGAGCTTTCGTGAAGCCGCTGACTTCACAATGGTCCATGCTTGTTCCCGACTCCTTGTGCAACGCATGCGTTTGCTTCCCCTCCAGGTTCTACCAGCAGCACATCACCATACAACAGGTGAACGCGCCTCAGTGAACCAAGATGGCCGCCATGGAGGCGGACATGCAGCAGCTGGACGCCGTCTTCCACATCTACTGCGCCATCTGTGCCGTCATCAAGGTGCACGTTGCTTCTCACTCTACCAGGTTTCTTTTAATTTGCTTTGATTCTCTTGAGACATGTGTTCACTGCAATGCAACATGCCAACTAGGTGTGGCAAAAGGAAAGAGGCAAAGCATATACGTCCGGACGAACACTATACTCCCCGGTCATGGGATGAGATAGCAATGGATGAGCAGAACACAACATAGCAGTTCTAGTGATCAGATAAACATACATAGGTGCACATAAACGAAAGAATAGCGTTACAGTAAACATTACAGAGGGAATGGTCGTAGAATTATGCCAATTGCATGGCAGATGCAGCAGGGAATAAAACGGTTCATACTATGCAGAAGACAAGGATACATAGAAAATATCAACAGTGCGGAGAAAGCGAAAGTAACACTAGCCTAATACAACTCTGTTAGCTGCACCGAGAAGTGTTTGTGCGCCCGTGCTGTAACTTCACATACTGACTGCAGCTCCGGAAGAAGCAGCCAGCCTACAAACCCTCACGAAAACGTTGATCAGTCTGTACAATGCCTTTCAAAGTTTTTCTGTTAAGTCGTAATAGATTGTCCGTAGGCCACCGGTGGTGTTATAGACTTGAATGCTTTGCCCACTAAGGTCTGTAGATTTTCTGCTCGCAACCCGCTCGGAAGCCCATTGATGGAACTCGCTGTACCAAAGAAAATATTACCCCATTTCTAACAACTTCATCTTAACCCTAATGATATGAAGTAACATGTAAATAATTTCACCAGACTTAGATTTCCAGCTCTTATTAAAATATTTGTCTATATCTCTCTTTCGGCTTATGTCTCTCTTATATCTCTTGGCCAATAAGCGGAGACAGTAGTTCATAGTAACAGGCAGTGGTATTACATGTTGCGACCTGCCATCGTCCGACTCGAGGCTCAATGTACAAGGCACACAGCACTCCACAAGCGCATGATTGAAGGACTACCACGAGGAACCCAGCCACCCGCAAGGGAAGATTTCACTGCATAGCAAACAGAAACACCCTTCTGCGGACTATAAGCTCACCTAATTCGTCTATATGAAAGAAAAATGAACTCGCGCATTTGCCCACGCACTGAAAGGTCTGCAAATGTGAGCCGCGATTTCAACATATAAAGATTATAGGCAGGAGCAAGTATCAGACGGCTCGGGAATTACTGGAAGCTTTCCATATTGAAAAAAGAAAAGAGGGAGAGTGTATTAGCGGCACGTCAATGCAGTTGTAAAACTCGGAGATTAGTTTCTTTGAAAGCTAGCTGTCCCGGTAGATGCGAACGACGCCGTCTGCGCATGTGATTTTCCGTATACTTATCCCAGGGTTACACCGGAAATAAATCAGTTGGGAGTGCCGCCTGTGTCGTTGCGTGTGTGTTTCCTTTGCCTTTAGTGTGTGTGCATTTTTGCGGCAATTATGTCGCTCAACAATACAGTCATTGAGCCAAAATGAATGTAAGCTGGATTAAAACTGTAGAATTTTTTCGTTAGGCTAAAACTAAAGAGAAAGATTGTTCGTCTGCCACACGGCGTACTGCAGGTCCTCGGTGTTTTGTTCGCCAGCGGGAAGGACGACTTCCGCGTCGCCAACTTCGTACGCTACGTCGTGCTGCTGGCGTTTCACGGCTTGAGACTTCGGTAAGCCATGATAATTGTTACTACAGAGGCAGCTATGTTAAACTCTGTATAGCGAGAGGTCATGACACTGTTTGACATGACACTGAGGTGCCCCCAAAATGTTCATGCAGTGCCGGTGAGTGTATGCGTGATGCCTAATGTGCCGGTGCAGAATGTGCAGGTGCAGAATGTTGCACACACTGCGAAGCATGGTGTCTATAGCTTCCTATAGCCACTGTATGGCTTGGTTTGTGTGGCAGCTTTTCTGGTACAGCGCGAGTTTTCAAAGTGCGTTTGCAATGCAATTTTTCAAAAGGCTACCATGACACAACGCCATGCACGTTACCTCCTTGGCCTGACAGCGCAGATAAATAGAGAGACCCGGCGGGAGCTGTAAAACACGTCAATAATTGGTGCCTGTAACACATTATAGGTACCGATGACTGTTCCAGTTGCATACATAAATATGATCTTGAATGTCTTCTAAAGCTCTCATACGTCCTCCTCAAAACGACAAACATCACCTCGGCAAGCGAAGTCTGCGAGACGCCGTGCAGTGTGGCTGCACTGCCTCGCCAGCGGGTGTTGATGTTCCTTGCACCACGTCTGCACCTCGTCTGCACCGCGTCTGCACCACAGCGCAATCGAGAAGCTGTGGGCACGGGCGTGTTTTCTGCACCGAGGAATCGAGGGCTTTGGTGACAGCACACTATAAACTGGTACACGGGGTGCAATTTACCACGCGTGAGACGAACCGAATAAGTTTGTGTAAAAGGAAAGCCTAAAAGTCCCAACTTGCGAAATACTGGCGCAACTCCTTTTCCAGCTTTTGAACTTCGAAGTTAAAAGGTGTTACATCCAAACAACCTGCGGTAGGGAAAGACTCAGTTTGTATTTTTGTACACTGTACTCGATGCGATTTGTCGGTTACTTAAACGGTACTTCGAGCTGTCTCGGCCTCGCTCTGCAATCCTGGTGTCTCCCGGTTAGCTCAGTTGGTCGAGCGACCGCCTCGCGATGGTCTTGGTACCGGGTTCGATGCCCTGAACCGGGACAAGTTCTTCTGAGAAACACGTATGGGTTCATATAGCTTCGTGCCCCTGTCGAGTGGATGACAAAATTGTCTTTTTCTATAAACCGATAGCTTGTGTGGCGCTGTAGTCTCCGGACGAGTGCGAAGTAAATTACGGGCTATCCCTAGGAGTACAGTTAAACGCAGATTGTGTGTCGATAAACCTCCCACGCAGATCTCACAAATAAACCTGGAGTCTCAATTTCTAGCTACTGCAGATCGCCTGACTAAAGTCGCACTCACTGATGCCTACAAGTTTTAGGATTTCCGGCTTCGAACAGACCACTCTTGAAAAATGAAACTCGCTGTTGGTGAATTGGAACCCAAGCTGGCATTGCAGAGCTTGGAAAAACGTTGATGCACAAACGTAAAGGCGTATACGGGAGTGCCGGAACGCGTAGGTGCCTGGATCAGCGCTGGTCGCGATATGTAATTCTGTTTCGAGACAGTGCATGGAACTCTTAACGATTGACAATGTTTCGCTCATCGGCTGGCATAGACATCTCACCAGCGGCATACTGTCGCGCTCAGTGTGAGTTACAACGCGCGACCGCTTTGCCACGCGCTTTCGCGTTTTCCTTATAGCGCGATAGCAAACGCAAAAAATGTGGTTTAGATTTGTTTTCCCCGAAAGAATTGTGCAATATTGACAACGTCTTTAGCGCATCCTGGCTGATCACAGAGCCACACAATATCGCCGCTAACGCTGTTTCTTTTTTTTTTTTCAACTACATCTGCTGAATTTCTGTATATTCCTATACAATTTTGTGCCGGCGCAATGCTGAAACACACTGTTATTTTTGAAGTGAAGATGAATTAATAAATTTGAGCAGGACAGCTAGCTGATGTGCATAAAAGGTGACATTTTGTGTCATAGAACAAGAATGTAAAGTTCCAGAGAAGGAGAACGTATAGTTGGAATGAGAGAAAATTGAGGTGAAGTGAGCACAAACATATCGGATACAGACTGGCTAAGGCTGACTTATGCAGGACAGGTGCAATTAGCATGGGTCTGCTGCACATTCATTCGAATTATTCATAGTGACGCTGCACGGTTGTGACAAGTGTGCGCGCTTGAGCAAGAAGTAGCGGCAGCTTGATGTGTATTTGGAGAGCACTTTGTCAATGTGTCAAAGCCGCTCGTTAGTCTCCAGCTAAATGACAACTTGATGGTGGTTTCTCTACCATCCCGCAGACAAATGTGATGCTCAATATGAAGACCAGGCAAGACGCAGACATCGGTCCAAATCTTTTTGATCAGCAGCAACGGACAAGCGTTACCGCGGTTTCCGTTGTAGATAAGTCCAGCAGAGAGGGTGGTGAGTACCTGCCATACGCGTCTTCGTTCGTGTTTTAAAATAAAAAAAAAAAGCTATATAGCTTTATCCTACTTTGTCAGTTGCTTCCTGAAATCTCTCCCCATGGTTTCCGTCAGAACTAAGTAGATTCGAAGTGTCGTGGTTTCATCGCTGTTTTTTTTTTTTTTTAGTTGTATAACGTATACCATGAACAGCTCGCCTCCCCAAAGCAAGGCGATTTTGATTTCATGGCCGAACGGCTAGACGCATTTGATAGGCGCTGAAACGACGATAAACAAGTTTTAGCGAAGAAACTGCGTCAAAGCGACATCAGGAGAACGTATGCGATGACGTCGACGCAACGCGAAATTTGACGGGCTGCTTATTTTTCCAGCGTTATCGGCAACCACTGAAACGCAGTCGTCGGTCAACGACCGACTTAAACGCCCGAAGAGGTTTGAAAGCCTGGTGAATTCCTCGTTAGGATGCTTTTGGAATGTCTGTAGCGGAGCGTCATTCAATTGCCTGAGGGGGAAAATGCTTCATTAATATTCAGTTCGATATAGCTTCAACTTATTCTGCTTGATGAGAAAGAAAGTAGCCAGTGAGGATATTGAATAACTGGACTAATCCGCAGGTTTTCAGCCCCGATTTAGGCCTCAATGAGCGCTTCAATACAAATGAGGCTTTTTTTTTTTTTTTTTTGCCCTGGAACGCATACGGTATACGTGCCGTACCAACACATGTTTCAACGGGCGCTGTGTGCTTTGCTGCAAATTGTGCTGTTGTTTCAGTACTTCGGACAGCGGGGCGAGAAATGTTGTGAAATTAATATGGCAATAACACCATCTAGCGTTGCCTGCTTGTCTCTCGTCTCTCATGTACGATAGATAAGCTGGAACAGTTAATTCTGGCGGAGAATGCGAATAAAGCCGCAAGCAGACTCAGAATAAGATAACAACAGAGACACGTAATCAAAGGTTAAGAAGCCGTCATAGTACCATTTTGATGATGAGAAGCTCCAGACACGCAATTCGCTTAAGACATTGGGCTGCTAAAATTGTTCAGTTCCCCGCGGGCCTCACAGTGGTATGTGTTGGGGAAGAGTGATAGAACGCAATTTAAAATTTGTCGTTCTAGCTTGTTCATATCTGTTGAAAAGATTATTGAGTGCGGAATGAAGATGAAGACACGTTTTAGATAAACGAGAGAAGCATTGGTCTTGAAGACGGTGTTTCTACCTCTATATTAGTCTTCATTTCTCGCGCATTAATCTTTACAATGGATGAGAGAATAGTCTGAGGCTTAGGTAACCTTTAAACATAATGAATGAAAGAATTGTGGGTGGGTAAATGAATGGGCCGAGCAGAGGAATGAATGGATATATGGAGGGGTGAATGGATCGGTGAATGGGCGAGTAGTGATTGGGCATGTAATCTGCTGTAATTGGGCTTTTGCAGACTCGATTAGAGAATGATAGGTTGGGTTGATGATTGGACGCAGTGTTGGGTGGACGATTGTTTTGGTGTATGAATGGAACGTGCATGGATGGACAAACGCATATTTCCTCATTGTTACGGCGTGGCGACATACGACACCTCGCCATAAAGAAAAATACCATGTAACGAAAATTTTCTTTCGCCTTCGCAGGTCTATTCGATCACCGTTTGACTCCGATATTTGTTTCCTCTAATTTAGCTCAAGCTACTGCATATAAATTTTCACTTAGGTGCTTTTAAATATTGAACTTCTTTGGTTACCTTATTTATTTCGAGCTGAAAGGCAGTGCACTATATGTTATATGTTGAATTGCTTTTATAGACTGCGTCCAGCAGGCGGCGAATGTTATCAACAGTGTAAATTCCTGTAAAGCTGTTGCACTTGGCATTCAAGCAACCAATCTTAGTTTCAGGAAGTAAATCGTAATGGAATAATTGCACTTGTAAAGCTTTTTTAGCTAGATTTTCCGTAAATCTGTCAGGTCGGTTTATCTTGCCCCTCATTTTAGTTCCAGCTTGTCTTCGCGGCACTTCTCTCTTTGTTGCAATGTTACGCGCGTATTTTGTGCCTTACTTTGGCTTCCACCGATTTGCCCCTGATCTATAATTTCCACTCTGGCAAGCCATCCTACATATACCTGCATGCTTTCATGCCGCCGCGTACCCGCCGTGGCGGCGTAGTGGCGTTGCGCTGTTAAGCCCGAGACCGCCGGATCGAGTCCCGACCGCGCCGCCGCATTTCTGTGGGGACGAAATGCAAAAAAAAAACACCCGCGTACCGCGCATTCGCTGCGCGTCAAAGAACCCCAGTTGGTCAAAATGAATCCCGAGTGACCCACTGCACGGTTGTGCATCATGATCATATCATGCTTTTGGCAAGAAAGAAACCCGGAATTTATTTTCACGTCACCGGCGTGCAGGGGCCCACTGCCCCTCCAGCAGCAGCGGCCGAGGCCATGAGCCTGCTGCGATGGGAGACGGTGTTCTTTCTAAGCGACGAGGTGTTCCACATGGCTCGCGCCGCCTCCGACCTGGGCGTGGTGATCGACGCCTGCGTGTCCGGCATCCCCAGCATGGCCGCCCTGGTGCGCGTCATGGCCTCGCTCTTCCTGGTCGCCTTCCACGCGCTCTACCTCGGGTGAGCACGCGGGCGCGACCCCGACGCGGGAAACCGCCACGCTGCGCGGCCTTTCAGGCTCAGAAGTGGACGGGCTCTCCGACGCGCGCCCCCTCTGGTATTCGCGGTGGCGTTTTTCCTCGTGGTCCGCGCAGCTTCCCCGTTCCGCGAAACGGGTGGACTACTCTAAGCATTGCGATATGCCACCATGTTGGCGAATTCGCCACCTTGTCAGCTCTGATTGGCCTAGAGGTTGACTCAGAGCTACGCGGCCTCTCTGATTGGTTCAAAATGGCCCCGGTAAATGATTAGACAAAATATATGGCGAAACTTGACGATTTCCAGAATAGCATCCCTGGTTATAGTTTGCACCAATTCCTTGCCGTCGCGTAATTGACGTCGTCCAGCTGGTGGGAAGTTTTTCTTTCGCCAACTTCATAGCTTTTCTGGCAACTCCGAGCCTTTGTGACAGTAGGAGTAAGTCTGTAGAAATGAGAGAAAGAAAGGAAAAGAGAATGGAATACATAAGATATGGATCGACATTGGAATGCAGCAACGCGACGCGAATGTGAAAAGCCTCAAGCGACTGCAGGGCCAAAATGGTCAACTGTGGACAAACTTATCAGCGCGTGGTTTTCGTATAAGGACTTCGGTTTCGCATGTGAAGTGTGGGATAGGTTTAGTGTTGTCTTGGGGGATGCAAAGTACTCGTTGTTGTATACTTGTCAAATACTTTGGAAAACGTTGTCACATTGCGTCTTGGCTGATGCCGGCCTTCACACCCCTCCAACTGCGCGAAGAACAGTGTGAGCTTTACCACCTAATTACAAGAAAAAAAAATGAAGCGGCTTTTCTACGTGCAACCTTTGTTCGCACTTGCATATAAATTTCCGGAGTGGCTGCTGAAGAAAGTTTGGTCGTTCGGGCGTAGGGCGCACAGCTTATTATATTGGTCGGCTAGCGAAGCCAAGTGACGCAAGATTACTTTTATGTTTTATTTTTATGCACGTCGACACAACAAAATTCATTTCAAAAACCAGGACGAAAAGAATGTGACACGGCACCACTACTCACAAATATTCATACAGCCACAGTAAATGGTGCACCGCGAATCTAACGTGACCGGGCCTCTAGATATACCGGGCTAGACAGATCAATTCCTTATTTTACAAATAACCAATGATCGTCCTCATACAACCGTCGCCCACGTGCGCTGCTTTTGCAGACTCGATAATTAATATTTCAAGTGCCTCGGTGAGCACTCCTGGCAATTGCGAAACAGTCTTTCATCAAAAGCTGGCAGCCGCAGTCACGAACATCAGATGCGAAGATTGTCTGGCACGCAGCTGTTGGCGCCGTAATTATGCTCGCGGAAGATATCGTGTAGGCTGGCGTCCCATCTGGCCGACGTTCTTTATTTTCATTTTTTTTTCCCGCACGTCAGATGAATAAGTTAGACAACGCCTTCAGCGCAGACTTCGTACTTCTTTCATACTGCATTTTTTGTTCGGTGCCATTGTCTGATGAACGTGGTCGGTAATCTGCACGGACGGGACAGGGGCCGAGTTCGCACTCCTCTTCGTTCCTGAGAAGCGGTTATCATTTGCCGAGTGATATTGTTAATAATATTTTCTATGCCACGATTTATCGGCGCATTTCTCGAACAAATCGCGCTTCTGTATAGCGCACAAAGTCCTTTGTGAATACGGAGAAACGAAATACGAAGAAAGCTTATCGTTTGTAAATGACTGCCCGCTCTAGTGTTACGGCCCCATTTGACTAGCGCTTGCTCTTACTAGCAGTTACAGCAGACGAGCTCCTTTACGAATATCGGTATATTTTCATCTCGATAGAAAATGAAGTCCCAACGCTGAGAGCACTGTCCGCGTTCTTGTGGAGCCTGTGCATTGTTGGGTCTCAAACGTCCTCTGGTGACAAAGAAACGACAACGCAGTAGTGCAGACGATCACACGGGCATTTATTGCACGTTACATACACCATTGCCAGCTAGCCGAATTGCTACCAATAGAACACGCCGGGGGGTGCGGACGATTTGAAGAAGACTGACTCCGTCCTGCTGCTGGTTCGTGTGCATAGCGAAGAGAATACTTTTTCGTCCGCTGCCTCATTATTTTATTGGAAACACTGACACGTTATTAGAGCACCATAAACATGCATTTGAAAGTATGGAATGATAGTTGGCCTGCCCTTCTTTTTTCATCTGATCAATCAGTTTCTCCTCACAAGAAACTGTTCTTTATAGGTGGCAAGATAAGAACTAGCGCGCGAGTAATATTTTTTGTTACTTTTAATTTTATTTGTACCACATTAGAAGTACACACGCTTTCAAAACATTCAATGCAATATAACAGCATTGAAAGCCATAAGCTTTATAGCTTGAAAATTGGCTTCGGTAACAGACAAAAATGTATTGAATTGGGAATTAGATAAAAACACGCACAGCAAGTATACAACCCGAGAATTAATTCCGAATTATTTTGCGCAGTGTATTTTCTCCTTGTTAATTTTAGATGCAGCAGTTTCCAAAGTAAAACGGTAAAGTGAGGTCACGTGTTCTGAAGGCAGCACAAGCATTCTGCGCTGCTCACATCCAAACTGCGTTTATATATGGTACAGGGGAATACAGGTGCAGAGGCACAGCTCTCAATGTAAATGGATTCTTGCTCTGATGACATCGTTGTGGAATCTACAATGTTGTTGAGGAGCCACTGAGTCAGTAAATCTATCATAAAGCGTTCTATTTGCAACGCCTATTAGTACAGACGTTAACTTACCTAACAACATATTATTGGTTCAGCCAACCTTACCAAGCCGTTAAGTGGTTTAACGAGGCACTCGCATCCCAGCGTCTTCAATACGGGGTGGCTGACACACCGACGCTGCCTGCTCCCTTTTCCAATAGTTATAACGGACCCTTAACATTGCGCAGAGACCCGATATTTGGAGGGAACGCTGGTGCGATGCTTCGTAAACTAAAGCTGACTGTCACCTGCACCGCGACGATATTGAGCACCCGCCAATCTGCCACGAAGAGCGCTGCGCCTAACTATACAACTAGCGCAACGCGCTCAACGATATCATCATGCGTACCTGAGAGCAGCTGCCTCGGTGGAGGCTCTTATGTGGCTCTCCTATAGACCAGAATGAGGCACAGCTCTGCAGCGGTGCGACTCCTTGTCCTTTGAACGGAAAAAAAAAAAGAGTTTTTGGAATGAATAGGCGAGTTGCTAGTGAAACAGCTAGCTTCGAACTTATTGCCTTCTTGCGCGCACACGCGAGTAAGCCATTCACGGCCGTCGCTGCTGTGCCTCCGGCGCGAACGTAAATATTCGTGCGCGTGTGTCCGACACGCGAAGGTGTGGTTAAGTACGAGTGCCATCCCGCCGCGTTCTTTCGGTTTTTGTCAGTTTCTGTCAGCGCTAGGCGCAGCGTTTGGAACTCGATGCTGCCAAATAAGCTTGAGACGAGCCAATAGAGTGCCCAAGCTCGACGAACCCGTAGAGACTTGGCGACACTGCCATGGTCACGAGAACAAGCGACGCTACCCCGCATGTACACCGGACAAGCTGTATATATACACTCCTGTGATACGCGGACTGCATCGTGTCCCCTCATTTGTCCATTCTTTCTGTTCACCCCTCCCCGTTCACCGTCGTGGCCGCTTATGTCTCCTTTGCTCGATGACTGTCACGTCGTTCTTTTTCTCACTGGAAGCGCATGGTTCCTGTTGCTGAGGCCTTTGCGAACAGATGGCGATGGCAGTCGACATTACCTCTGGCGTGGTCGGGAAGCCATAGTTTTCTTATGAGGCATTTTTCCCCTTCAAACTACAACACTTATTTCTTTTATTTGAATGTACCAGATTATAGTATCATGTTAATGCATATCCCAAGCGCCCGTGGGAGAGATATCGGCGGCATCCGGCGTTCGTAGCTTCCGTGATGATAGCATGCGCGATATTCTTGAAATCAAAATGCAAGGGATTAACGTTACAAGCATCCTGTGCTCGCAGCCCGCCATGGTTGTTCTTACGTAAAAGGTGCCCCAGCTGAAGTTAGCCAAGCTCTTAAAAATATGTAAAACATGCAATGGACGAGGACGCGACCATTGTCATTCTGTCAGCAGTGATGTACCGAATCAGGAGGATTTTTTTCATAATCGAACTATCGATAATTAGACGATGTTAATTAACGAACTCTTTAATTACTGAATTGAGGGCGCTAGTTTTGACACAAAAGTACATTGTTCTTTAAAGCACCCGATTCAGTTCTTTTCAGTGTGCTATGCCTCAAGCAATTAATTTTTTTTCGCGTTATAAAGGAAACGCGTGAAATATCAAAATCGCAGGCGTTACTCGGGAGAACGAACTCTGCTCGATGCCTTTTCCCTCCTCCTCCTCAATGCCGCTGCGCACTGCAGTGGCTTCGCGCATCACGCAGAAAAGGCAGTTTGCGGTGACCAACGCCAATACCGTTGCCTCGCCACTTTTCACGTGGCCGCCGAGCCAGGCGTAACACAGAGTTAGTGCTTCCGAATAACGCCTGGGACCGCCGGTGACTCGGCGAACCTACGTATAGTCCACTATAGTGCAGCTGGCGGTGCTCAGTCTCGAAGAGGCAGGACGTGTGCAAAGTGAGCTCCCGAACGACATTTTGCAATGCGGTGAACGTAGTTTAAACCCGCAACCGGGACCTCGGGCAGGTACGACGTAATGCTAACGCATTTCTCTCGTATTTACCACGAAAAGTTGCAAGGAGGATGGCCGCCGCGGTAGCTTAATTCGTAAAGCGCCGCACGCGTAACGTTGAAGAAAGAGGTGGGTTCGGCTACCCCCATGCGACAAATGATTTTTTCGTCCACTTTCATTTCTCCTTGCTTTATCACTTCTACATTTCTGCGAAACGTAGGTATATACTTACCCCGTGTCTTCTCTAGCTTTAATGCCTGTTACTTTGTGTGGCTGTGACTAACAGAAAATCGAGACCCTCGAATGCGCTTGCTCATACCCGTCACTCGCCGTGATGGTTTAGCAGCTATGGCGTTGCTCTGTTAAGTACGAGGTGGCGGTATCAGATCCCGGATGCGGAGAAAGTGGAGAAACGCAAGAACGCCTGTGGTTCTGTGCATTGTGTGCACGCTAAAGATCACCTGGAAGACAACATTTCCGGAGTCGGGTCCCACTATACGGCGTGCCTCATAATCATATCGTGGTTTTGGCACGTAAAACCCTGGAACTTATATTGAATTGCAGCCCATCCCCATATAGATATCAAAGCTCAGTGATTTTTTTTAGATATAGCTAATTATGCACACATCGTCCACGTCAGCGCATATATGTTTCCGAAGGTCAATGAAAACACGCTAGCTCTGGTCGTGCAGTCTTCGTTACAGATCGGCTGCTGCGTGCTCCGCCCTTGGGCTGCTCAGAGGACTTTGAGGGACGCCGTAGCGGGGCAGTCTGGAATCATTTTGGCCACGCTGCGTTGTTTTTTTTAATGCGCACCTAATTATAGTGGCACAGTTGTGTTCTCCATCGTATTCTGCCCCCAACAGGAATGCAGCGACCGGGGCCAAGAATCGGCCACGAATCACGACTTAATGTTTTGCAGCAGAACTTCTGCTAAGGCCCCAGGGTGACCGTGGCGGATTTCGTCGCTTTCATGAAAAAAAAAATAATTAAAAAAAATAAAGAAGAGCGCAAAGTCAGCACCTCTAAAGAAAAAAACAGTAAAGAAATTGCCAACGCCACTTAAGGACGGATAAAACCTGCCCTGCGTTCAGTGCCGCACCATGTGCGTGTGTGTGTGTGTCCGTGACATCGATGCAGTGTAATGCTTACTGCAATAAAAATATAAAATAAGGAAACAAACGAGACACTACACGAACAACGAAACAAGCAAACAAAAAAAGATAGAAAGCATGCGGCGTCGCCTCTGCTAATATCCGAGCTGGGAATCTTAACCGGCTCATTTACTTCGCACTTCCCCACGTTCTCCTGCCGGGCTGCCGTGTTCGGGTCGATTCACTTCGCCCTCCAAAATTTCTCCGCTGTGCGTGCTATAGCTATAGCTATAGCACGCACAGCTACAGCTGATTGGGGCGACCAAGGTGGTGAGGGCATCGTGGTCGGTGCGCCTCTAATGAGAGACAGTTGCTCCGTTGCACTTTATCCCACTTTCACCTGCTTTCTTTAACAATCTCCCCCTCGTTACGAGCGAGCATGCGTGCGGTTGACGTTGCACGGGGCGATGTCGCAGCTTCGGAAGCTCGAGATTGGCGTCGCCGGTGTGCGACGACGTGTAGCTGTCGCTCGTGGTCGCGTTTCCGCGGCTGTAGAAAGGCGCCTCTGTATACACACGCTGCCGGCGGGTCACGCTCGATTCTTTATCGCCGGCTTCTGCGATCGGGGAGGTTGTTGTTTGCGCGAGCGATTGCGTTCGTCTTCTCATTGCAGGACGCTGGCAGGGTCTATATAGAAGGCCCTGAGAGCTTCCGGACACTTTCGCAGGATGTATGCCGTCTGACGCGGAAGTTTTCAGGCTAAATGATACAGCTTTGCTACCAGCCCGGTATCCAAAACGATAAGCTCAGGCAGCGAAGCTAATGGCAGCAGCCACGTTCCGATGGAGGGGGATCAAATGCGAAAATACGTGTGTGCTTAAACCGCTGGTGCTCAGAATTAATCCGGGACCTTCGACTACAGTGTCTCCCATAGCCCAAGTGTTGCTCTGGGAGGCTAAACGCCGGAATTTGATTCTGTGACACCTTTTCAACCAATGTCAAGTATACAGTCGGGAAGCAAGGAAACCTGAAGCTTGCGTGGGCCAGAAAGAACGGACATGTCTTTCCGATCAGTAGTGTAGCATTCCTTACAAAATTCGTTGCAGAAACGCTGTTGTCTTTTTATTGGCTTTAACCGATTTTTCGTTGAGGTGCAATTGAACGTAATGCATATCTTTTGCAAGGGACGTGGCAATTGCACACGTTTGCATGCGGTTGCTGGCGCTTCACGCTAACTTTTCTCTTCCTACTCTCTCTCTCTCTCTCTTTCTCTCTGCTGCTTTAGCAAAATTCATTTCAGTTAATTTTGTGCAGCAACCTATCCGTGACAAACAAAGCTGTTATCAATCTTTTCGTTCGTAAGAATTGTATGCTGGTTTTATTTTTTGCTAACAGCATTATAGCATATGCTCAGTACGATGACTAAGGCGTTCACTTTTTTTTTTCCTTCACAGCGTGGAAACCTAATAGGTGAAAGAGCAGCGCACTTCAGTGCAGATTTCACAAAACTTATTTTTCGAATCTACAGTTCAAAGCACAATGTTTCTAGCAAAAGGTTAATGTATGAGTGTTGGCGTACTTATTCCATGCTGCAATTACAACATACCATCTGCGTCATTAGTTCAACAGTTATTTAGCAAAATATGGTTAATTGACGCACATTCTGAGGCCCACTGCTACCGTGCAACTTGGCCAGATATCAAAGCTCAGTGATTTCTTTTAGATATAGCTAATTATGCACACATCGTCCACGTCAGCGCATATATGTTTCCGAAAGTCAATGAAAACACGAAGAATTCGTGTTTTCATTGACCTTCGGTAGGTCAAGATTGGCGTCGCCGGTGTGCGACGACGTGTAGCTGTCGCTCGTGGTCGCGTTTCCGCGGCTGTAGAAGGGCGCCTCTGTATACGCACGCTGTATACAAAATGCCACGCACTGTTAGTGACGGCATTGGTGGCCGCGCGTGCGCGCGCGCGCACGCACGCACGCACGCACGCACGCACGCACGCACGCAGACACAGACACAGACACACGCACACACACGCACGCACACGCAGACACAGACACAGACACGCGCACGCGCACACACAGACACACACACGCGCACACACACACATTATATATATATATATATATATATATATATATATATATATATATATATATATATATATATATATATATATATATATATATATATATATATATATAATGTGTGTGTGTGCGCGCGCACGCACACGCGCACACACGCGCACACGCAGACACAGACACAGACACGCGCACGCGCACACACAGACACACACACGCGCGCACACACACACACACACATTATATATATATATATATATATATATATATATATATATATATATATATATATATATATATATATATATATATAATCTACAAAGCGTGTAAGAACGCTCGTCTACGGGGTGTTTATTTCAGAGATTCCGTTGATATTATAACACATATTTCGCGCCGTATTCACAAATCTTCTCGTTCACAGAATTTTTTTTTGCCATTGGTGGCCGCCTTCGGTAATTATGTCCAGCAACAGGTTAGGCTGGTATTTGCTGTGTCATCCCCCCTCCCTGCCCCCCCCAAAAATTGCCCTAGCACTGTTCTTAAGAGTAGATTTCAGCCCATCGCAATGATGGAGTTGTCAGCAGCAGCATAGGTGCCCCCCCCCCCCAATGGGAAACAGCACTTACGAACAAAAAGCTTTGTGAATTTGGCAACGGTACTCTTGTTACACGTTTGTCCGGATAAACTCCTTGCGGTGTGTATTTCAGACCTCTTAAAAACATGCCTTGCTCCACAAATTAGGAGATGGGGGAAAAAAAATGCCCAGGAAACTTCGCAACGTTCCCCAGTGGAGCACTGCGCGGCGCTCGACGTGTCGAGATGCGCGTAAAAGTAACGACCAACGATGGCACGGCCTAGCAGGACTTGTTCGCAGCGCATTGAACCATTGGGCTTGGCGTAATTCCCCACTGCATGACACAGACGAAATCGACGCGTGTTTCTCGCTCAGCGACATAACGTTTCGGTCAGGACGAAATATGCAACGGGCCGCAGGGCGTGGTTCGTTCCGGCGTAGATGTGCCCGGAGCGAATTATTCTCGCGCGTGCCCAAGTGCTCCTTATAGAACTCGAGAGGTCGTTTCGAGGAGTCGCTATTATACAGTATACTTCCTGTTCACAGCTGCCGTCCGCCTGTGTTCGCTCGGAGCGGCCATCGACGTTATACAACCCCGATATAGCTTCGAAGGATTCGACTGCTTCGCGTGGTCGGGCTGGCCACATGGGTATGAGCGCGCCCTATAGTTAATTGTTCGCGCCGGCTTTGTTCGAGCGTTACATTAGCAAATATACTTGGCACCGCGTGCCCTTACGTTGTTTGTTTTGTTAAGTGTATTGTAGATGTAAACCTGAAACGGCAAAATGCAACGATACATTTTCTTTTTCACCTCCAATCTACACTCCTCGGCTGTCGCTCGCCGATATATGACTGACCCCATTGGGCAGGTGGGGCGCCGCGCGCCAGTGGGGAAGCGCGATAAGGAGAGGAATGTGAATGGAATTGAAATTTATTCGATGCGTCGGTAAGCAGCTCAACGACCAAACTCGAAAGGGGATGAAATCGGAATAAAAATAGTCGCATTGGTCAATGGCGCGTCCAATGATCAAACGCGAACATGAAGGGGATCAATGGGCAACCGGATTCTAATTATATTGCCGTGTAGACTTACGTAACTATTCAATTGCGATTCCATCCAGTCCTCAACGCTTTAGTTTCTGTTTCCTCGTCACTGGCATCACTTACAGTGGCCCTCTTTCGGGGTGGGTGTTTTAGGAGAGTAATTTAGTCGAAGTGGAAAAAATATTATCACGTTTTTTTACCAGTCCTGGTTCACGAAAAAAATAAAAAATAAAGAAAGAGATCTCACGCGCTATGGGGGGCGGTTTAGGCGAAGCCTTCCTTGGTGCTTGCGATGAATTATGTTCTTGTTTATCGACCATTCTTCAATTATAGCACCCACGGTGAAGTTGATTTGACAAGTTTTTTTACCGGAAGGCGCCTTCCTCAGCACAAAGATGTGGTGTTGAAGACACCGAACCAAACTCGGCACTACAGGAAGCGTATCTTTTTTTTAAAGGTCCTTGTTTACACGCGTAAACGCTGTTGCCTGATCACCGTGTAACGATGTAACGATTGTCTCTGGCATCGCGCTTAACGAGAAAGTGTGGCGCTCACGTTCCAACCCATTATTCTCTGTGTTGCCTGGCGTTTATACGAGCCAGCATGCGCTCACGTTTTAAATCACGCTCGGCTGCGTAACGAAGACGTTATGCTGCTTCGTTCGACGCTTCTTCCGAGCTTCTGTTCCCTCGGCACTCAGTACAGGCTTTGCCCCCGTTTGATTTGTGTTAAAGAAAACGTGCACACTCCACGTTATATATAATGTCCATGGTTGCTCCGCGTCGCCTCGGCTTGCACAATCTCTGGGACCGGCCCATCGTATGAGGCAGCGGCCAGCAACTAGCAGCCGGAAGGTAGTGATTGAATTCTTTAACGTAAACGGTTTCGAAAATATTTGTGAGCAAGCGCATAATATAGGCTGATTTACTTAGGTTACAAATTTATTGCTGCATACGTTCAAATTCGTGATTTCGGTCTTCTTGATGCGAAGGAGATGGTTTCTTGAATTGAAGGGATGCATCTGAACATCAACGATTACTGAAGCAGTATTGGCTAGCTGTCGATAACCATATATAGTTCCGCGTGGCAAATTCTTACCTCCAGCAAATGCTGCGTTCATGCGTGTCGTATATATGGTCGCGCTACGTTTAAAATTACGTCCTTGTTACGTAGGAGAACCTGCAGGCGTAGTACGCTGGATATCTCTTGTTTCGAGTTATTTCACCTACGCGAAACGCGTTGTCGTCGCATACCTCTACGTAACGTCAACATGCTTGCATAATGCGCACCAGCTCCATTAGTCTGCGAAATTCTCCGTGCGTGTCCGATCGCGTCCAATAACGTGTCCTCGAGTACCATCTACTCGCACAAACGAGCTCCTAATGAGCCGGGAGTAGACGGACATTTGTCGTCGAGGGGCCGTGTTACGTCGCGGTTCGGTTCTCCTTTTTTTTTTCTTACTTCTTTCCTGATTCAAAATGTCGCCCCTCTGCCCCTGCCTGCCGCATGTTAAAAATGCGTCGTGGTGGAACTCGTCCGCACGTCACGGCACCTTGTGAAACCGCAAGAGCGTCGACTGCGATGAGGTGACGTTTACGCGGTCTGTATGACGACAGAAATTATTCGTATTGTGTAATAGGAGCCAGCAATGCCGTTCCAGGAGCGCTTAAGAAAGGCGCCGTAGCTGTGTCATACCGCAGATGCTATGCGGCAGAGAGAAAATGTCAGGAGACGCACACGCGCGCACGAACATACAGAACACGCACTTTGATCGTGATGATGATGATGAGGGGGTTTGGAAGGGAAAAAGATTCCGGAGCATCAAATTCACGTAGTCAGATTTCCATGTTATTTATTTATTTATTTAGTACATACTGCACACCTTTCGGTCCAAGCAGAGGGGCAATAGAATGCATACAAACAAACGAGAACAAATTAGGAAGAAGCAAATACAAATTTATACAATTTTTAGTCACACTGTGTCTGTAAACTGTCGTTCCTGTCTGATACTGTTCTGGTAAAAAAAAAAAAAATTTAAACGTGTTAGTTCGAGCATAATAGGTTGTTAGTGAGTCCAGATGAGGCTGTCTTGTGTGCCGCGTTATTGCAGGCGTTATGTAAGTCGATGGTTCAATTTCAAGCTTGTTGTTGAGAAGATTGGAAAGGAATTCAAGCCTTAGCAGCTTTCGGCGTGATTCAAGAGTGGGTATAGAATTTTCTGTCATAATTTTAGAGAGAGTTCAGTCTTGCGAATTTATTAAATGTAAACCTAACTGCCTTTGTATTTTTTCAAGACGCACGATATTTGATTTAGTGTAAGGATCCCATGATATGCATGCATACTCTAACTTTGGTCTAATAAATGTTAAATAACAGTAATTTCACATTAGGAGAGGCATTTTTCAGTTTGTGTCTTAGGAAACAGAGTTTGCGGAAAGCAGAAGAACAAATATCATCAATGTTCATGTTCCATGACAATGTGGAAGTCAAAGTAACACCTGAGTATTTGTAATTGTTAATTTCACGCAGAGCTGAAGAACCTAGCGTATAAAAAAAGTTAGTGTTTTTTTTACGTGTAATACGAAGAAATACGGATTTATCAGCGTTAATAAACATATCCCATTCATTACACTACTTCAATATGGTATTTAAGTTCTTTTCGAGCACAGTCTGATCATTCTGACTAGTTATATCACTGTACAAAATACAATCATCGGCAAACAGTCTAATTTGCACACCAGGAGTTATGGTTTTAACAATGTCATTTATATACATTAAATACAGTAAAGGCCCCAAGACACTACCTTGGCGCACCCCTGATGTGACTGGAAGAGTGGCCGAGCTATGTTCACCTATTGTAACGTACTGAGGGCGTTTGCTCAGGTAAGCAATAATCCAGTTTATGAAAATGTCAGGTATGCCAATAATTCTAAGCTTGAAGATTAATTTGTCGTGCGGAACCTTATCGAATGCTTTTATGAAATCTAAAAATATTAATTCTATTTGGCCATTATTTTCTAGAGATAAAGCAAATGAATGAATCACTGATACCAATTGCGTTACAACCGAATAACCCTTTCTGAAACCATGTTGAAACTCCGTGAGCACATTGTTTTCAGCCAAGAATTCTTTTATATAGTTTGCCACGATGTGCTCCAAGAGCTTGCAGCATCGTGATGTCAGAGAAATGGGACGATAATTTTGTAATCTTAATCGATCTCCTTCTTTAAATATTGGAACAACTCGGGCCACTCTCCATTCATCGGGTAGTTGTGCCGACAGCACCGAAGCAGAAAAAATTCGTACAAGAAAGCTGGCTATAAGTTCAGGATAACATTTTAGAAAGATGTTTGGGATTTCGTCAGGGCCACAAGAAGCTTTGGTTTTCAGGTTTACCAACATGTTGACAATTCCAGCATACGAAATAGAATCCACATCAAATACCTGTTTCACTGGAAGCATAGTAATGCAATCATCTGACACTGCAAAGACACTTTGAAAGTACTCATTAACATGTTGTGCTATGTCTTCGTCATTAGTTATTGATGTACCTTCAAATATTATCTGTGAAATCGGTTTCTTTCTTTCCTCCATATGGTTGCAGAATTTTGTAGGATCATTTTTAATAAAGTTAGGCAGAGAGTTATAATAGTAACTCTTTGCAGCAGTCACCTTATGTTCGAGAGAGTTCTGCGCCTCTTTTATTTTAACAGGATTACCATGCTTTCTTTTTAACCTTTTTACCTTGCGTTTAATATGAATAACATCGCGCGTCATCCAAGGTGAATGTTTGCGAACTTTCTTATTTTTACTAGGGATGAATTTGTTCATGCAGTAGTGGCGCATAATTTTGAATCGATTCCACAGAGAACAGGCATCAGTGCTGATAAAATCAACAAGACAGTTTTCCATGTGCTCTATGATGGACACATCATCGGCATGAGCATAATATTTGTAGCTAAGCACTGAGGAATAGTTTTGCGCCATCTGTAGAACTGGTAAGGTGGTAATGCTCACTAGGCGGTGGTCGGAAAGTCCTTCTTCAATACAAACAAACTATTCCGAAAAATCCTAAACATAGCCGAACCATAGCCGTAAATTTAGGTGAGCGATGTGACAGTTACGGGGAGGTATCTTTCGTATCTTTCGTTTATAGGGCGGATGCATTGGCTGCGAAGGAATTCTGCTCTTTAGAGCGGCGCTCTTAGGCGCCCGTTCCAGCGTCGAGCCTCGGCGTTCCCGGCGTAACCGAGATAACGAGCGCAGCGGATGAAAGGGCGAACGCGGAGCGCTGCCAGGGGATGGGAAAAGGAACGAGGGCGAAGAGAGCGCGAGGAGGAAAGTAGAGAGGGAGGGTGCAGCGGAACCACGAGGAAGATATCGGAGGAGGAAGGTTTGGCGAAAGCGTGAGAAGAAAAGCGTATGGTGGCCGCGCAAGTCGCGAACTGCGGCGACGATATGGCTACGAGATGGCACAGAGTAGCGCGCGTCGTATTTTAGCGCGTCGTCTTGGCATGTCTGTCTGCGCCCCGGCTGCCATGAATCGCGCCCACGCGTCACCCACGCGCTGCCTCTCGCGATCTCCCGATTAGCGAGGCAGTCGCGCCCCGTTTCGCTCCGTTTGCAACGTGTCGCACAAGGCAGGTCCTCCGCGCCAGCCAATATATCGTGAAGTGAGAAAAAAAAAAAACCTATATATCCGCTCAATTTTCCCATGAGGGAGTATGGTAATCATCGGTAAATTTTTTCGCAGATCCCCTGCTTCAAAAACGTTTTCCGGATGACGGTACATCCGTATGTCTGTTAGGGTCAACGCTACAATTCGTGTATATTTTCTGATTTTCGACCAGCTATTTGTTAAAATGTTAAAGCAAGAATAGTGCAAGAAGTCTTTAGTATACAGGTGTAGTATCATCTGGAGTTTTGAAAGCACGCAAATAGCATATTGCGCCTAACGGACTCAGCACATGTGAAATGCATTGCACATCAATAATGGGAGTGTAGATTTCCACTATATTTATATATATGCAGATTCTGTCGAACGGAGTCCATTGAAATTTTGTAATTAAGTGTGAGCTGAGTAATTACCCAGAGACTTTCTAAAGGTAGCTTATGGGGTTTCAAACGCCTTGTATATTTTTAGTAAACTATGGTGTAACCCACTTCATGTCGATATTCACAAGACGGAGATCTTAAGCGCCTGACGTCTCATTCAAAGGGACCTGAAAGGGCCCTTTGAATGAGAAATATGCATGCACTTCCCTACGAGCAAAGCTTCTTTTCTGTTATCCTCTTAGGGCGTACTGTCACATATTCGTATTCTTTAAGACGTGTTAGTGTCATAAGTGTACGTTGACACCTATATTCAAGCGCTGTAGTACCTACGGAACAGAAAACAAACAGGAAAAGAAGCGGCTCCGGTTTAAGTGATTCTATTACACGTATATCAAATGATTTTATATAGACGTTGAGAAGGTTAATGAAACCCTAAACCTCTTGTTGGTTATGCCGCAAGTGGACCTTCACGACGACGTTCCGTATCGCATTTGGACTCAATACCCGTTTTCATCCATTTCTTAGGTTTGCTTAAGCTTTCCGCGAAATCGCAGAACACACAGTATCCGCTCGTCAAGGCTCGAGCCCACTGAGATCGTTTGCTTCACAGCCATTTCGCAATGCTTATTTTGTCTGGTCACCGGTTTACCAGCAAAGCGGCTCTTGCGCCGCGGAAATTTCACCGTTTTCACGATAAAAGTTATAATGGTATTGTTGTGTTCGGTTCATTTCTCCGTATAATTAATGCAGTAGGTTAGGTCACTAAAGCGGCTATTTCTTAAAAGTGACATCCTGCTGCATTAAAAGTGAATTGCCCTATATTGTCTATGTGATGTTTCTATATCACGTGCAAGCAAAGGGGGAATAATTAGGGGGTCAAAATTGCCTGCAGGATGCTCAAATAATAACGCCTGACTTCGCGAGTCGCCAGTTATGCACACGGCTTAATACCTGATGTGGAACTGCCAGGTGCGCAAAACGGGAAGAAAAAATGTACAGGGTCGTCCGCTCTCGCAGTGAAGAGCTCATCAGTATTCAATGCGATATTACTTCAACATTCCGCATTCTTTTGACTTGATGGGGAAAAAGTGCCTGATGATATGCCTAACGCCAGATAATATGTCATTTCGGATATCTTCATTCCAAATCGGGGCAGCTCAGCGCATCAGAATGCTAAAGTGGTGTTTAGCTAAAGAGAGCTCTGTTCTTCCCTTCACCTTCGCCAGGTAAGCAACGTCGAATTACAAGCGAGTATATGGTGTGCGGCCAGCCTGAAGGGACGCCGCCCAGCCACTCTGGGCCTCTGCTGGGTTTTTTGAAGAAGGGTCCCTCTTATTTGTCGCCTCGAACTGCCCATAAGTATGTCCGAGGCCCTGCGCATACGCCAACACTCAGTGGCTCGAAATATAGTGTGGCCAGACAGTCCTCGAAAGTGCTAAGCCGTCCGGGATGACAAATCGAAGACACCCAGAATATCATGGCTGTTTCGCCGACAATATAGTGACCCCGCTTCCTCGCAGAACGCCTTCCCTTTTCAAAACAGGAAAAGAAACGGCTTTTCTTCTTTCTACGCACTAGAACCATTTTTGAAACTCTTGTGAGTGTAAAGAGAGTGCTTCGTTCGTTTGTCCAATGGCTAACACACTCGCCCTTAACGTGTAACATCGCATTGTTGAAGGGGAGAACCGTTTTTCTTTCTTTTTTTGGGCGACATTTCATGGCAAGTAAACACGATAACTTTGACAGACGGCACGAAAGCTGTATGAAATAAACTTCAATAGCCATCGCCGTCGATCGCTGGTGTCAACATATTACGTTTCGCACCAGGTGCTCATAATCCACAAGCACCTTTTAATTACTGCTTATCTCTTCGCAAGCATAGTTAGAGCTCATTGTCGTGCACAATAATTTTTTTATCCCTAAGAAATACGGCAGTTAGCCATTGGACAAACCGCTGCTGGGTCCTTAAGTGTTCAATAATTTTACGGCGTAACTTATCGTATTATAGTCCAAACAGACGTTTTACATAACCCTTCGATCCGTCAGTCTAACGACGAGCTCACGCATACGGCGCGCCGCTGTCGCAGGCCCCGGTCGTCGCTGGCCTCGGACGCGGCCATATTCTTCGGCGACATGCAGTTTCACTTCTTCCACATGCTGCTCTGCACCTGGCAGTTGGTGCACTACTTGTGGACAACGCAGAAGAGGAATGCTCGTTCCTACGTCTATCATTGGACCAGCTTCCTCTTCCACACCGGCATTGTGTGGTGCGTGCCGGCCGCGCGTCACCTATACGCCTTCAATTTCAGCGCGAAACGTCGCTCAACGCCTGGCCTTGTCCCGCAGTGGCCACGAAATGGGATGACGGTGACGAACGATCGGTCACATCGACAACGCTGCACTCTTAGCGCGAATGTTCGCGCCCCGCTGCGCTAAATTAACGAACACACATCTCGTCAATTATGTGTCTTTAAGCCGCGTTTGCCACTGGCCAACGTAGCCCTGCGCGTATACAGTCTCTTTGAAAAAGTGTACATTGGCGTCTTGTACATTGGCTATGTGGTGCTGTTTCCGTGGCTCTTCTCGTACCACGGAGTTCGGTGAGCGGAGCACCACTGGACAAGGTGAACGCGAGTGTTCTTCGCATTTTACAGGGCGTTGCAACTTACATGGCGTATCACGAAAACATGTCCATAAAATAGCCTGCAATCATGCGGACGATCGCAAACAACGTATGCCCTGAACTTTTGACAAAGAGTGAACGTGTCCGATAGCCGGTAGGATTAACAGGCCAGGCTCGCGGTATTCTCAGCTTTTGGCTTATTAAAGTTGGTTATAGAGACGATTTTTGCTAGTAGCTGTTTGAGGACTCCTACATTTGAACTCTGGAAACTGCCACGAAAAAGGGGTAATTGCAGTGTGTAGCGTGCGTGCTCACTGCCAGAGGGCGCATGCAGGTAGTGATTTTTTGAGGCACTTGCCACAAAGTGACACAGTGAGCAAAGGGAATTATTATCCGAAGTATTCAATAACTTCTAATAAATAAATAAATAAATAAATAAATAAATAAATAAATAAATAAATAAATAAATAGTCACGGAATTAAACGTTATGATGCGGCTGCCTTATTTGGCCAGGTAGATAGTTTGCATATTGAATCATCCGCAACTATCCAACATACGAGTCAGATTAACGAGCATTTCGGTTTAGCTGCAAACAGCGGCAATTTGTGTGTTCTTTGTTTTCAAACTTCACTGGCCTTCGGCTTATTCAATATAATGACAACCGTTTATAGGCATATATGCAGCGATCCGTTCTGTCAGCTGGCGTAATCAAATCAAGACGGAATGAGAATTTTCGTATTAACAACCAACTGGCGTCAATTTTACAACCCCCTTGTTGAGGGGGATTAAGAGTGCGAATCATTATTACTTATAAGTCCACAGACCCGCACTTCCTGCTTGCCGCTCACAGGTTCTACACGAGCGGCATTACGGTGAGCATCCGCGTGCAGTTAGTCAACGGCCCCGGGGCGAACGACGCTCCCGTACCGGCGCCGCCGCCGATGCCGCCGGTGCCCAACCCCGAGGCCGTAGCCATGGCCATCGCGGCCGCGCGGGCTGCCGACGCCGCCGCAGCGAGACTCGCCTTGCAGCCCCGAGGGAGCAACGCGTCCTCGCTGAGGGGCAGCCCGCGGTTCGGCTCAAGCTCGCCGCGGAGGAGCAGCTCGCGCTCTTCATCGCGACGCGACTCAATGTTGGCGCAGGAAACTCTGGTAACAAGCCTTCCGGGGCCGGCGAGGCTACCCGAAGACAGCGCGGTGGGAGAGGTACTTGGTTCCGTCACCCAAACCCTGTCGGGCGCCTCGATGTCGTGCTCTTCGAAAACGGCATTAGTGCCGTACGTGGAGCGGCAACCGACGCCGAGGGAGGACAACGCTCCGCGCCAGCCCGAGCAAAGCCTCGGCGTCCAACAGCCTCGGACGTGGAATCCGTCGGGCGCAGACACCTGCTCGCCCTTAGTCGACGTGCAATCCGCCGCTACGTCTTCGGAGCCCGCCGCAAACGAAGCGCGCTGCACTCCTACCCCGGGCGCTGCTGAAAGCCCCACCAGAGGTGACACCGAGGGTCGCGTACAGAGTTCTGCTTCGGGCAATTCCCCGGATGTCGCCCGCGGCAGTGTTGAAGGCGCTTTCACGGGCCCTGCCGACGCTAATGGCCGTCTGCAAAGCCCAACTACGGAAGAAGACTTCAAATCAGCTTCGCCTGCTGCTGCTCGCGACTCCGCAGCAACCGTTACCTACGGCAGTTCGGAGCTGGTGGTTGACCTTGCCCAGAGTTCCGTCGAATGCCCCGTTTTAGGTAACAAAGCCGGCACGTCTCCGACTTCGGCTCAAGTGTCGTCTCTCCCTGGTCCGTCTTGCAGCCGTGTCCAGGACATGGCGAAAAAGTCGAAGAGTTCTCGTGAACAATCGGCCAAGCACTCACGTGCAACGTCCCGGAAGTCCTCCTCCTACTCGGCCACCCCTTTTAAATCTCCGACTGAAATTCAAGGCTCCTCTTCTCTTGGCTCCCCTTCTGGGCACGCTCAAGCTACAGAGGAGCCGCAGAGTCCTCCTAAAGAATTGAAATCCACTAAACAGTCGCCAACCACGTCTAGGAAGCCATCCGGTTCGGACAACCCTTTCAAATCTTCACTGAACTCTCCCGCAGGGTCACCTTCCGGACGCGTCCAAGAGCCGGTGGAAAGACCCGACCATTGTTGGGAACAATCTGCCAAGCAGTCACCGGCAGCGTCTCTGAAGCCGTCTGCTCCAGCTACCCCTTCCGAATCTCCCGAGTGACTAAAACAGAGTCCGCGGCCATATCTACTTCTACAGATGACTTATGCTTCCCGAGACTATGGAGCCGCCTGGCAGACGGTTCAGACGTCGTCTTATAGCTTGAGAAAGGGCGCGTAATCCCGTGTCATTAAGCAGGAGGGACAACCCCACATTTAAGGAGATATACCTTTGTTTAAGGCGTGCGTTTCGAGCGCATTGTCCTTACACTCAGCAAGAGCTTTTTTTTTTCTTTTTGACTGCGAACAGGTCAGTCGCCAAGGTAAGCGCGCGGAGATGCCTGCCGTTATCGAAAGCTGTACACCATGCCTGGAAACTCGCGTGATGTAGTGGGTTACTCTGTCATTTAGCGAAAATATCGATCTAAATGCTGATGCATGCGGACTTCAAACATGCGAATTACGTTGTCGAGTACATTCGAAGTAAATTGCATTTCCGAGGCCCGCTGTTATTGAAGATGACTGACTATAGTAGTTTGTGTGGAGACTGCAGCGCTGATAAATCTGGTTTGGTAACATCTTAAAAAGGGAAAGAAAAAAGAAGAAAGCTCTGTGGATGAGTGTAAATCAAACTTGACGGGCGATGGAATCGGGCTACAAGATCTCTGGCTGTGGCTATGTAATCAATAGTTGCGCCTGGTGGCGACTGGGAGCGAGAGACCTTGGAACTGTCACGCGCGAAGTTGTGGAATTCTATATGTTTAGCCACCCCATGCACCTTTGATATTCTTCGTTTACTTTCATCTCGCATGACTGAGCTTCAGGGCACAAGACTGACGCTTTTATGTATGTCTGCGAAAAGGCACTGTCGAGCAGGTAACGAAATCGGAGCACCTTCACTGCAACGGAAACTGCGCGAAGGGTATAGATTGTTGGCAGTGATACCCTCCGCTGTTACCTGCTGTGGCCGACAGCAACTCCGCTTCTTTTAACCTCGAGCATTGCTGCCGCAGCTTAGTAGCAAGGGAGCTCGTATCAACTCAAAGGTCGGGTAAATGGCATTGCGGAAGACTTAAGTCACGGCAAATAAATTAATCATCGCAAAGATTTCACTTCGCCCACTTGCTCTGCGAGGGCTCTAGCCATGGCCGTAACTTATTTCCGCGGTAGTGTAAGCTCACTTTAACAGTGAGGTTACACCTCACTGTGACCTCCCCGAATTTCAGCGACGCGTTTAAGGTGTGCACGACTCGTTGTTCAACAGTGTTTTCGCCTTCATATCTCTTTCCGCGTTGTTTGCGCTGCAAATCTACGTGCCTGAGGGCTCAGAGCGGGCCCTTGAAAACGACTCGGGCGAACCAAGGCAAGGCGAAGGGGCGAAAGCTCTCGTTTGCATACCCGACGCTCGCGTACGGGTTTTCACGCAGCGCGAAAGGGCCGCATTGGCATTCGCGCCGTGGTGTCTCCGAACAAGTCGCGCTCTCGAAGCAGGCTGTATAGCAAAAGTGATCGAGTTGAGCGAGTGCCCTTGAAGAGCTGGCATAAGACAGAGTGCTTCTTTTTTTATTATATCTTATTTTTTGGGGAGGGTTCTCTTTATACAGCTGCTCTAATCGGTTTGCCTGCGTTGTTTCGAAAAGAGATTTGCGCTTTTACGTGGTGAAATGTTGCAAGTTTCCGCGAAACTTACGGTGCGAGATAATGGCGTCCGTTTGGAGCAGTCGTTGTCCCCTTCAAGTTCAACCTCGTGCTGACGGTTCTGAGGCGAGTATGTGTTAGGCTTTAACAGAACACACGCTGCCTGTTGATGGTGAGAACGCGGCGCTCATTTTTCTCGTTACCATGGGTGCTATTTTTACTCATTCGAAGCGCTCGAGACGCCGGCTCTCGACATGAATTTGACGTCACAGGCAGCCTCCGTAGCGGTCACTGTATCCGGCGTTTGTGGAGAACGGCTCTTCGGTCACGTCCACAGGCAGCGATCACGCGTGCGCCTTCTCTGGGACAACAGCTTGTTACGAGGCGCCCATCTTCCCGAGAGAAAGTATAGGATGTATCGCTGACCGATCGAACGCGTACCTCGCTGCTGCGGAGAGCAACTCGGCGCCCCTGTTTACCGAACAGGAAGGGTGAAGCCAATTTCGCCAAATGGAAGTTTGCTCTGGGCAATGACTGAAGGATCCGGGAATATCCTAACCTCGATGAGCACTTAGGTATAATGCTAGGTACAGCATCGAACGATTGATTATCGTAGAGATAATCTTGCGCGTGTCTCAAGAGAATCAGGTGCAACATGCTTCAGACATGTCCATTAGGGTATGCGCTGCATGTACTTTTGTGGGTGATCAGATCAACTGCGCACGAATCCTCGCCGTCACATTTAACACAACAAGCAAAGGCCGGACAGGCTATCGCGTAAGGCTCTCGCGCGAACTTGACGCCACTTTGCATCACGCTTAAAATTTTACTGGAAAATCTCCCGAATTTGGCGTCATCGTTTACATTAAATCTTGCAAAGCTAGCGTTGTGCGGCATATTGCAGCTTATCTGCGTACTGAAAAACACGAGAGCAGGCGATGAAACTTCATGATCACTGCTACAGGCTGATGGCGCAGTGCTAATAATATTTTTATCATATTAAATTATTCCTATAGCCTTGCCCGGGTCTCTGTAATGACCGCATTTCTCATTTATGGTAATGCAGACGCATTTGATTGGACGCGCTGTGCCTCTATATGGCGGCAGAGCTCGAAGTTACCTTCATGTTGTTTGCCTGTACCGGGGAAAATAGCATGAAGCTATTACCTGTCGAAGAATGGCGTGCGTTTTAGCTTTGCCGATTTTACTGGCCGTTCCGACTGCGGAGCTAGACACGTTTGGTTAGTCAGAGCCTAATGGGCAATTAAACTTTTATCAAATAATAGTGTCTTACCACTGCGTTTTGCAGTTCTCGTGCATTGTTTGTTGATCCGTAATAAACAGAATCATCGCCATTATGTGCGCGGAGTCTTCAAAAGCAGCTTCAATTACCTCGCCAAAGAGAAACAGAAGCAGAAAAAAAAATATTTGATGAAAGGCATACCAAAGACGACAAATAGCAGCAGAACCCACCTCGCAATGACTGTCGACCCTAATGCGATTAGCATTCAAGCAATGCAGCGACAAACATTATTGCGGAAGACACCTTTATTGAGGATGTACGCTAAGAATGTTGCTCGTATTAATAATACACGCATGCGCCACGGTGTAACCTCTGACCACCGCATGCGCCCCTTTACACGCCACACAAAGATTCACTAATTGCGGCCTCCTAGCCGCTGCCACTTTTGTCCCGCTGGCAATGTGCAATTGGGGTTCAGGATATCTTACTTGGATAAAAATACGGCGTGATTGCGTATGCATTTATTTCAGGCGTGAAACTTTTATTCATTGTCAGCTTTAAAAAAAAAAACGCGGGTGTTCTCACTTGTGTGAGTCGGACATGCTCCTGTGGTGTGCGCTCGCAACGATTGAAGAGAGCCGTGAACGAGTCAATACTTCGGCAGACCGAGTAGTGCCTGATGTATCTAAGCAATGCTGATCGCAACAAAGAACTGTCTTTGTGTACCGTGATAGTGTCTTGATAATGCGTGGGACTTAGATATATATATTCTTGTCGGCTCCTGACCCGATCGAGTTTGGCGAGTCGCTACTCGGAGGCGGCACCACCCGAGCAGTTTATTTCGCTAAAGCAGCTTCGGCCGTCAAAGACATGCTGGACTCGTCCGCCGCCCACATGCCAAGAGCTCCCTGTCAACCACCCTTCGTCTGTGGTGTTTCTGGTACACATGAAAGAGCAGGCGCTGACCCTCAATCACTATCGTTACCGATCACTTTAGACGTGGAGCGTATCACGTACTGGTTGTCTGTGGCACGAAAGCCTATAGATTTTATCGCTATTGAAGTTAACTCTATACTCCTAGGCATTCCTGGGCAATATACACGGTGGGGTTGTGATAGGCTCCCGCATTTTTTAACCATATCGCGCGAGCAGACTAGGATATGGGCGTGCATTGGCCTATAGGAAAAGGCGTCGCAATCATTCTGACAGCCTTGGGCGCACAGAAATAACCGACATGAGAGTTTCATATCTCTCCCTGTGAGATCTTGTCGGGTATTTCGGTTCGCCCAAGGCTGTCAGAATGATTATGTAATTTCCAACTACGTCTTTTGTCATCGCACGTCTAGTTAGAGCTCCGTTGTAGGTCTATAAATTTTTTGTAGGGCTCTAACGATAAGGGTGTTACCAATGCGAGAATAAAACACCTTTAAGGGTGTAAACATTTTTACAGTGTATGCTTGGGTATCGAGATACGATCCTATCATCGGGCACGTAATTCAATTTAAATGTATGAGCTAACCAGCAAGGCAGCAGCACCCGGTAGTCACGGGGAATAAATTCTGGGAGGGTTCGAAATGAACGCGTCGCTTAAAAAAAAATAAGAAGAGCCTAAAAAATAAAATAAGGAAAAGAGCAGAGGAATCACTTGAAAGGACCGTTTCCTGTTGCCGCACCATGACGTAATCATTGTGTCAAGCGGCCCCGTAAAGGGCACATTCACCGCAAGCACCCTGCGAGGTCTCCGTATAACTTCTCTCCATACAAAAATGAACCACTGAAATGTACGCAAAACTCTCATTAGTGTACTATAGCGTATGAAACAACAGGTAAAACTACCTAATCGGTTATGACATATGAGCGGTGACGCGACGTTGAAGTAAAAGGCTCTGCTCAACAAGATGCATTGAGACTCCACCCCCTCTATAGTGCGAGATAAATGTGACGTCAGCCATTTTTCGACGTTATACTGCGGTTTACCGAGCTAAGAGATCAGCTACGCCCGCACTGTTGGCTGCTTTGGCACTGGACTCTTCGATAAGGCGCAGATACCCGAAGGTCTTCGAGGGCACGCTCTGAAGGCAGACTTAGTGCATCCTCGTTTGAACAGTGTATGGTCGCCGCTTTTTCTTTCTTTCTTTCTTTCTTTCTTTCTTTCTTTCTCTCTTTCTTTCTCTCTCTCTCTCTTTCTTTCTTTCTTTCTTTCTTTCTTTTTTGAGACGCAGGTTTTGATGCGGAAGAAAACGTGGCTGTCGATGTAGGGAGTGCTGCTTCGCGACTGTCAGTCAACGTAAAGCCTCTGCGTCGAGAGAAGTTGCCGGCGAATGTCTTGTAATATTTCAGCAGATTTTTTTATCAGTCACGTTCGAACGCCATCGACTCGTAGGGGCAACCGTGTCATCTATACCTTCGGTAGGAGTTTGACAGTCTGCCAGCAAAACAGCTCCGCGCTTGTATTTATTTCGTTATTCTTCGGGATTTCTTCGTTCGCTGCCTATTGCGTCACTTTTTAACAATAGTACGGGGAAAAAAAGAAACTTGCCGTAAAGCCGGACGCACTAAGGAAAGGACAAGTGCTCCGACGAGACCTTTTCCCCGAATACTATATGCTTCCATAGCCTATTTTTTTCTGCAAGGCCATGTCGCTAATCTTAAAACAGAGGCAGTAATTATGACAGGTACTGCTTCCATTAGTGAAGAAAGCCAGGCGGCGTGTGCATTGTCCAACCGTCCCTTTAATCTTTTTCGCTTTACCTACCCGATTTCAACTCGGAGTGTCCTGGTTTGACGTAAGCTGTCTTCATATATTTCTTAAGCAGCCGCTGTAACTTACGGCGTGTATGTTTTGTTCATTCTCACGCCTGCTTTCTTTCTTCTCCGGGATGCCAGTTTAAAAGACGTTGGTGACGTGTTTCATTATGAAAACAAGTGAAGCTAAGACAGAGTAGAACCAGTCGACGCTACACCATCAGCAAGCGACATTCTTAAAGACGTTAAGTATAAAAAATGGGCTTGCAAAAAATCTGTTCATTAGTCTTTGATCACTTCAGCTTGACTCCTATGGTGCGAACACCAAACGAAAATTATTTATACCTAAATGCATCATGCGAATCACTTGTTGTGAGACCCCTTGGGCCTTCCTGGTGCGTTGATATGCCTTTTACAAATCTCGGCATATTCTCATAACTGCCGCGAGGTTTAGGGATATTACGATTTTGGAAGGCCCTGCTGAATCCTGTATTGAACGGTTCTTTAGGCTTCTAGCAGCTTCGCTCTTTTTGGTGCAGTAGACATTGTCCCGCACGAAAGATTTAAGTCTCCCCTATAGGTGACTGCAATGCGGATGGCCTTAGCCTAAAGTTTAATTGCGCGGTTCGTCTCTCGCTTCATTCCGTTTCTGTTCCCGTGCGAAAAATAAGAATGCGATATTAAAATGACGCACACATCGAAATTTTTTTCTTTTTAGAGAGAAATATTGGTAATGCTATGCACGAAACTTGTCATGAGCCGCTATTTTTTCTGAAAGAAGGAATTGGCGATAGTCGACTCCAACGTCTAGTACGTCTACTACCGAGTGTCCCAAGTATCTTTTGAGGTAAAACGTTCAGCAGTGGTAGAAGATCAGCAGGTTTTTTGACGATGTTTCTGATTAAATATTTATGACCTAGCTTTAACGACGTCTTGTTATGCTGTCCCAAAAACTGAGCTAAAAGAAGTTCTCACTTGGGAATACGTAACTCTAGTTCAATACCAGAATATCTGAAACATTATTAACAGTTTTGCAAGTCTTCTAACTGTAAACGGAGCATACATTGTCTTCTAATTGGCAATCCTGCTGCTGTAAATCTGTTGGTCTGGTAGCGCTAATTACTTTAGATGTACAAAATTCGTATAATAAATGTACGTCAATGTGAGCTTACAAAAGAGGTGTCATTATCTGCAAAAACCAGCAAAAAAAATGTTGGTTGGGCTGTTTCAGGGACGCAGCCGCGCCGAGGTGTACTTGAAACGTCTTGTGCGTGCTTGTATGGTTACTGAGGTACAAGAATGACGTAACGAAATACAAAAGTTGCATTTTCTCACGCATTAGAAAGATTAAGCTTACTTTCCTAACTGATGTTACAGCTATAGAGGGGGGTGGGGGTGGGGAGGGGGTCTTACGGTCTAATTTTGCGCTCGTGCTCGCTCCCTATTCTTTCCCTATTCGCTCCCTATGTTTGGACACCAGGGTATAGAAATCACCGCCCGAGCCCGCCGTTCTCGTAGACGGTTTGGGCTCCATGCGCTTGCGCTCCCTACGGAGACACGCACATTCCGCCGTGGACAAAGGGGAGGCGTGTTTCTCTTTCTTGCTTGAGTAGTAGTAGGAGGAGGATGGTGCAGGTTTTGGGGGGAATCTAGCCTCGAAAGTCATGCCGGCAGTTGCTCCGCCCGAGTGCCAGCCTGCTTTTAGAAAACGCCGTCAGAGTTCAGAGGCACAGCTCGAGACGGGTGAGCAAGGCGGGCCGAGCACAGCGAGGCGGAACAGGACGTGCTCGCAGCCTTGAATTATGGGGTTTTACGTGCCAAAACCACTTTCTGATTATGAGGCACGCCGTACTGGAGGACTCCGGGAATTTCGACCACCTGGGGTTCTTTAACGTGCACCTAAATCTAAGCACACGGGTGTTTTCGCATTTCGCCCCCATTGAAATGCGGCCGCCGTGGCCGGGATTCGATCCCGCGACCTCGTGCTCAGCAGCCCAACACCATAGCCACTGAGCAACCACGGCGGCAGCCTGTATTCCATTCCGCACGCACCGTACGTACCGCACCGGGATGCCCACTGCCCGACATAACGCTTCGGAAGGAATCCCGCACGAAAGATTTAAGTCTCCCCAATAGGTGACTGCAATGCGGATGGCCTTATCCTAAAGTTTAATTGCGCGGTTCTTCTTTCGCTTCATCCCGTCTCTGTTCCCGTGCGAAAAATAAGAATGCGACATTAAAATGACGCACACATCGAAATGTTTTTCTTTTTAGAGAGATATATCGGTAATGCTATGCACGAAACTTGCCATGAGCCGCTATTTTTTCTGAAAGAATGAATTGGCGATAGTCGACTCCAACGCTACTAATCAATGGCCAAAGTTCACATCAATTAAAAAAAATTGGAGGACGCTTAAGGTTCGCCTTTAATTAAGAGTGGAACGCCGACAGCGTTCAAAGACCCCTTACTGCTTTTCATGTTTCCCGGCAACTGTAGCTTATGTAACCGTAACGTTTACCGGGAAATGCTGGCTGCGAACGGCTATGCACTGTTACGAACGGCCTGCAAGGGTACCGACCTACAAAGTTTTCCCAGCCAGCTGCTGCTGCAGGGGTGGCGAGCTTCCCAGAAGCGACCGTGGAACACTTCCCCACCTGTTGCGGCGACTCGCTTTGTAGGGGCGACGATGTGCCGCATCGTGCCGATGTGCCGATGGCGTCGCTATGACTAAATGCGGTCGGCGGACCAAGTATTGTTAGTGGATTCGCCGTTGCCGTCACGGCTTGTTTGAAGCGGTGGAAATCCTGGGAGAAGATGTCTTGCGGCCGTCTCACGGGGCTTAGAAGTCATGGACGGACGCGGCGGCCATTGTCTGCGGAGTCAACACTGGGATGAAGAGGCGCCTGCTCGGGTCAAGCACCGTGTCTGCGAAAACCCTCTCACCTTGGTGTGGTCAGTGCAACCTGTGCAGAAGTGAGTGCGTAAACCCTCCCCCTCAAAGGCGGATCGGCTACGATGTCTTTGGACGCTCCGAATTGGTCGGCGGTGAACTGCCGTTTTCCCTCACCTAAGGATCTAGGGAGGACATAGTGTATTTAAAGAGCCGTTGGCGGCTCCACAGTGTGCATTCCTTTTTCAGTCATGTTAGACTGATGGACTGTAGCGTTCTCATGTGGATACGGTAAATAAATCCCATATTCCTCGTTCTCGATGAGAAGCAGTCCTTCCCTTCAACAACGTCCTCAGCGTGGATAAGTTGGACGACGGCATGTGCCTGCTACCATCTATTTCATGCCCGACCCCAATCATTGCAACGCGAATGCGAGCTTTCTGATAGAAACGCGGCCTCTTACGTGGGCCGATCTCCTGTTATTGTCTCGCACTTTTAATATTTCAGTCTGAGAAGAGCTAACATAAAGGACATGCGCTGTCGCTGTTTTTTTTTTCATTACTTTTGTTTCTGGGCTACCGCTCTCAATATCCCGAGGAATAACTTTCAAATAATGATATACAAAGTATGAGCAACATTGGTGGTAGAGAAGTAGTTGGGTATGCGGCTGTTCGTAACCTCGTGCGAAATTTTGTCGAGGCGACGTCCGACGCGGGTCGCCGACACGGGACTTTCAGCGACACGAACTCCTCAACGCTGTCGCGTTAAAGCTTCAGCACAGGAGTCGAGACACCTCCTTCCTGAATGTCCAGTGTCCGCGAGGAAACACCGTGTCGTTCACCCCAGCATGTGGAAAGCCTAGACGCTGGAGTGCGCCAAGCAATAAAAGTTGCGCTTTCTAACAGGTTCAGGACACGCCAACAAATAGTGTTATGTCTTGCTGCCCCGCGAGTCTCTTCACGTCATTTCTGAACCCTATACGTGTCGAACGCCGGGGGCCCACAGCCGAGCAAGCGTGGAATTTCCGCAACAAGTTGAGCGTGTGTGCACGGTGTCGAATCGAAAAGTCTTTCAGCTTCGGTTCGGAGTCGGGTTCAGGCTTCTGCATATATACCGGTTCGGTTCAGGCTCAGCTTCGAAGCAAAACTATAATTGTTTTAAACGGTTTCAGTCCGCTCATGCAGGTTCATAACAGCTCGGAATTAAGGAGAATGAAGTGCCTTTAGAAAACGACGTTTTCCAGCCTCATTCGCGAATTTTATTTGAGTGAAATAAAGTTTAATTCTATCTTTAAGTGACGCGGACCGATATGCGAGGCCTGTCTCAAAGTTTCATGCAGTGAGTCAGCCATAAAGTGGGAGACTCCAACAGAAAAAAAGTTGTGCGACGATTCAACCTCCAGTAGAACTCGATGAAAGACAGTCTTCTTGAGCGTGTTGGGGGCATGTTGGGGCTAAGATAGGGGCGTATTCACTGCGCACGGCACTCTATCGTGTCACCCCTCACGTGATGGGAGCAGGAGGAGCGTCGACCTACTCCTGCTGGATTGAACAGCGCCCTGTCAGGTACGAGACGTCTGACAACTCTGGCCTGATGAAGAGCGCCGTCAATGGTGTTCTACGCCTATACAGGGACGCCTGCACGTAGGCTTCCTATGCACACCGCTGGTGCACGAGGTGTGGCGTAGGGAGAAGTCGGCGTTCGCCGTTCTGAAAAACGCGCCAAGCGTCTCCACGCACTGGCTAGCATGAAGGAATTTCTTGAGGGAGTTCTTTCTATTAAGGCATGCCTGCGTGGCGCAATGGTTGGAGAAGCTGGCGATACTATGATCGAATCCCGCGGGAGGAGATTTCTATTTTTGTTTAGTTTTTGGTTAATTAAACTTCTGTGTCTGTATAACCGGAACATCACTACGACCAGTGGTCCCGGGCCACATACCCAGCAGCACATATCGGCTCACATTTTTAGGCTGCACAATGTCCGGGATCGGCCCACGCAAGGGTAGCCCCTTTCGTGGGCCGATCCCGGAGATAGTGCATACCCGACACGGAAAAGTGGTGGTAACTCGCTAAGAAATAGTTCGTATTTAAAGAAGAAATACGCTTGGTGGCAGTAGCGGCAGCAAGGCAGGAAAAGGTAACAAGCAAACAAACAAACAGCAAACAAGTAATTTGTTCCTAGCATAAATGCGAAATGTCATGATTTTCACTGCAAGTGCAAGCTTTTCGAAAAAAGGATTGATACGTGTTCAGTACACTTGAATAAAAGACTTACTCTTTAAAGTAAATGCTTTCACATGATTTCTTTATTTTCAAGGCTGTTTCGCATTCTGAAAGTTGCATTGAAAAATATAATTGAGAAATGCAGTCCGAAGACGGGGTTTGCTTGAGGGAAAATACAGTCATGAGATGCGGGACCTCGGCTCCAGGAGGAAACGGTTGGTTACTGGGAGCTCTTCCGCGGATTGGGCATGTTTCTCTAGATACGCCTTCTCAAACCATTATACAGTAACGATGTGCCCAAATGTATATGCAATAAGTGAGCAAAGAAGTGGGAAACAAAAATAAGGGCCGGGCTGCTGTACGACAAAGCATAATTTTATGCGCACACTTTCTCTGGAAAATACTTTTTACTCGTTGTAGAAATAGAAATCGACGAACAGACAGAACAAGCAACCGGTACGAAATTTCTTTCTGAAATTTGGTATTGAAATTTAGTCAAGTGAGCAGAAATTTATCAAATGTTTCTCACCCTATTTGGACTGAAGTTTTCGATATGAAAAAGGTTTCCGCCAAGGTGGTGCCGGGACTATGACTCCCGAGCAAGAAATGCGACAAAAAATATATTGCATTGATTGCAAAACTTCAGAAGACAGCGATAACTTCTTGCAAAAGGTCATCACCGTGACGATACGCAAATTTATGAATACGACATCGCGCTGAAGTCACAGAGCAAGGACGGGAAAAAATGCCAGCCAAAGCAAAAAAAAAGTTAGAAGGAACAGAGAAAGAAGCAAAGCACACGTCGCAAAATTATCTTCCTACAAAAAAAAAAATATCGGTAATGCTATGCACGAAACTTACCATGAGCCACTATTTTTTCTGAAAGAAGGAATTGGCGATAGTCGACCCCGACATCTAGTGCGTCTACTATACCGAGTGACCCATGTATCTTTTGAGGTAAAGCGTTCAGCAGTGGTAGGAGATCAGAAGGTTTCTTGACGATGTTTCTGATTAAATATTTATGACCTAGCTTTAACGACGTCTTGTTACGCTGTCCCACAAACTGAGATGAAGGAAACTCTCCCTTGTGAATATGTAACTCTGGTTCAATACCAGCATATTTGAACATTATTAACCGTATTGCCAGTCTTCTAACTGCGCAGACATCTACACGGAGCATGCATTGTCTTTTCATTGGCAATCCTGCAGCTGTATATCTGCTGGTCTGGTAGCGCCAGTATGTTTAGCTGTACAAAATGTATATGGTGTTGCACGCGTCGCAAGTTTATTTGAATGTATACGCTCCCTATGCACACCGAGGAGAGACATGCGGGAAAACTGCCGGCGTTCTGAAAAACGCACCAAACGTCTCCCCGCGCTGGCTTTCATGAGGGAAATTCCTAAGGAAGTTCTTTCTATTAAGGCATCCCTGCGGTGGCGCAGTGGTTGGAGAAGCGGGCTTCGGTGCTGGCCGTACCATGATCGAATTCCCGCGGGAGGACTTTTCCGCTTGTGTTTAGTTTTTTGGTTGATTAAGGATCTGTATACGTATCTATATATCCGGAACATCAAGGCGACCAGTGGTCCCGGGCCACATACCCAGCAGCATATATCGGCTTCACATATGTAGGCTGCACTATCTCCGGGATCGGCCCACAAAAGGGGCTAGAAACGTACCCGACACGAAAAGGTGGCCTTAACTCGCGAAGAAGGACTCCATATTTAAAAAGAAATACGGTTGATGGCGGCAGAGGCAGCGAGACAGGAAAGGTAACAAATCAAAGGAACACAAACAAAACAAGCAAGCAAGCAAGCAAGTAAATTGATGTATTCCTGCCATGGAATGCGAATTATGATGCTTTTGACTATAAATGCAAGCTTTTCGAGAAAAAAATTGATAGGCATTCAGTTTATTTGGATAAAAATCTTACCCTTTACACTAAATTCTTTCACATGCTTTCTTTATTTTCAAGGCTGCTTGAGATTTTGAAATTTACATTGAAAAATATTATCTGTAAATGCAGTCCGAAGATGTGGTTTGCTTGCAAGAACAAACACTCGTGAGAAGCGAAACCTCGGCTCCAATGACAGCGGCTGCAGTGGTACTGTCTGTTCTGTTTCTCTTGATATACGCCACGGTGTAAGAATATGATTTTCACATTCTTAAACCGCGATATACGCCTTCTCAAACCGATGCGTAGAGGTCTGTCCCACACGTGAGTAAGTAAAGAACTTGGAGACGGCGCAACGGCCCCGCTCTGGCCCCTCGAAATCCCCCCCCCCCCCCCCTCCCCAGGAAAAGGCAGAATTGTATGTGCACAGTTTTTTTGCAAAACAATTTTTAGTCTTTGCCAAAATGGAGATCGACGAACAGACGGAACAAACAACCAACACAATATTTTTTGGCGAAATTTGGTATTGAAATTTGGGCAAGAATGGTGCAGAAAGTTATCAAATGTTTATCACCCGATTGGGGCTGAAATTTCGGAAGTAAGAAATACAGGTTTCCGCCAAGAAGCGGCCTAGATTGCTGACTCCCGAGAAAAAAAAATGCGACGAAAAGAATATTGCCTCGATTAGAAAACTTCAGACGGCAGCGATCAATTCTCGCAGAAGTTCGTCATCCTGACGAAACACAAATTTATAAATACGGCATCGCGCTGAATTCACGGGGCGATGAGGAAAAGAAAAAGAACACTATCCAAAGTAAAAAAAGAAGTTCCAAGGAAGAGAGCAAGAATCAAAGTGTGTTGACCGTCGTTTTCTTGATTTCCATAGAAATGTGCACCGCGAATCTGTGCCTCAAGGTCATACTGTCGAGGCAGCCGTCAACGTGGAACTCCCAAAGCGTCTGAGAAATCGTGTGGCCCGCGTGTGACGAAACTTGTCGACACAGGGGCACTAGATTCTCCACCACGATAATGCCCCTGCATGCTCTGCATTGATAGTGCGCAAGTTTTTGGTGCACAGTTAAAACACTGTGCTAGAACACCATGCCTACTTGCTGAATTAAGCCCCCTGAGACTTCTTTTTTTTTTTGTTCTTCAAGTTCAAGCGGCATTTTGCGGCGTTGTGATAGCAATTCAAAAGCAGACAGCGCCTCTGCTGAAGCGCTTAGCGGAAGAGGACATCCACGGGTGCTTCCAGCAAAAGAATAACAACAATAACGTTTACTAGAACCAGTTACCAGTATACAAAAGCAAACCTAAGTCAAACGAAGGCTTGAAGGGCAGTACCCAGCAGCTGGAGGCACGAGAACGCAATCGATGAAAATTGGTAACAGTTCCAAAACGTTGTTTCTTCGCAGCTTCGCGTCCATTCACGGAGAGCGTCTCTACAGGCAAATCATTGAAATATCACAGTTTCACCATAAGCGCGAAGCAATGAATGCGATCGCAACGCGTTAGAATATTACAGGAAGTGTAAGACTCGTAGCTGTGGTGGCAGTATGAATTGAAGTAAACGTAATCTAAGTAAAAAAACAAGCTGTTGTGCTTGGGGCCCTCTCTTTGAATCCTGCCATCGGACAATTTCATTTATGTTTATTATTTAAAGCCAACGTCTTTTTTGGCGACTTTACCAGCACTTTTCCGTATTCGGTATGTTTCAAACCTCTATCCTGGGCCGATCCAGGAGGTTGTGAACAGCCGCGCCAATAAAATTGCTTAATTTTCAGGTTTCAGTTTCGTTATTGTTTCGCACTTTTAATATTTATGTCTGAGAAGGTTTAAGATAAGAGCCACGCAATCTTGGTGTTCTTTTTTTTTTCATGAAATTAGCTTGTGGGCTGCCATTATAGAAAACTATCAGGAATAATTTTGCCGGGAATGTAAGACCTAGTATGAGCAATTTTAGTGATAGAATGGTGTGGTGATGTAACTCGCATGTAACGCATGTCATATAGTATGGCGTTGCACATGGCATACATATACCTAAATATATACGGAACCTCACGGCTACGCCGGCGGCAATAAAAAAATCTCAAAAAAGGAAACGGAATGTAATGTTCGTGAATACACTTCCTGTACATGGTGTGCACACGAGGAACAACACCCTGAGTGGACGGAGCCCTCGGTCAGGCTTTAAAGCAAGACTAACTCCTTTGTGCAGGTGTACTTTACAACAGTCGTGGCTTTAAACAACAGATAAATGTTAGGCATATTCGGGTATGAAAATACACTCTGGTCACGGTCCTTGTGCAGACCATATGCACAGTAACAGACCTTAAGATACTTTGTAGAGCAGCCAACCTTATTTCTTCATGTATTCGAACGAAAATAAAAGCAAGAGTTACCAAACCACCGCACAGTGTATGCGAAAGGGTGTGCTATCCGCCTTCGAATTCGTAACGGACGACACAGTGACTGAATGAAGGACAAAGGGCAAACCATTTTTTTTTTTCCAATTTCAAGCAAGTATAGTTCCAGGCGGCTGTTCCAGGACATACCAGCGTCTAAAAAAGAAATTTTGAGTACTTCACAGAAGAATAACACATGATTAGCGTTTGTCCTGTGTTATTCTTTCCTTGCCCTCGTCGTTTGTTCTGCCCGTTACCATGAATGAGCGCCAACTCGCCCAATTTTGTCTTCTTTTGGGAATATACAGTTTAGATAGGTAGAGAGGCACAACTGCGACAACTAGGTAGGCGTAGAATAAACGAAACAATGATACGAGTTCGTTCAAAAAGGTTACGAAAACATATCACCTTCGTCTTACTGCTATCTACACTAATCAAACTACTGTAAAACCACCTTACAACTTGTAAATCGTATTGTAGGTTAGCGATATCATCTTCACAATTAAATTTTTGCCTAAATATAAGTAGAGTGTTGTACGCATATTGTAACACTTACCAAGGTGAAATGTTATTAGCTAAATCATTTATGTACAAGTTAAAGAATAGAGAAGCCAGTGTATAGCACTGAGGTACGCCATTGTTAAGCTATATAGATGTGATGGCTATAGTGTTATATTAATGACTATATGAATTAGCGCCAGCGTAACAGTTTGTGATCGACCATATAATGAATTCGTAATAATGGATAATAAATGTGCACTGAACCCGTAACAGTATACAATGTTTCATAGTACGCCGTAACCAAGCATGTCAAATGCTTCTGACACATAAAAAAAAGTGCACATGCGAATTCGGTGTTTTCAGTTTCGGAGTTTAAAGCTCCACAAACTACACCAAGTGCTGATTGAGTACCGCTACCGCTTATAAAGCAAACCTTGTTTCAGGAGAATACATTATGTATGTTAAGAAATCCAAGCATGGCTATTTGAATTTGTTTTTTTATTTATTATATTATTAATAATATTAATTATTGGAAGTATTGATATTGCACGGTTGTCTTCAATTCTGTTTTTAGCACCATTATTATAAAGTGGAATGACAAAGGCATGCTTTAAGCCACCTGGAACTATGCCTGTGCTGCGATAATGTTGTTTATAATGCGCACTAAAACACATTTTATGTGCTAGAACCTTCGCAGAACATCGACAGTGATCTTATGTGTTCCAGGTGACTTCCAACATTTAGTTAAGCACGATATAATGAATGTCCTTTTCAGTACAGTCTGGCAACATTGCAGAACTGCATGGGGGCTGCCAATGGTGGAGCTATTAAAGCAATGCTTCCTGTCGAATAAAGAAACGAGTCAAACTAGATGATGAAATGTAAAAGTGCTTAGAAATCATATCTGTCGCATTTAGTGATTTGGGAACTCTCAGCGTGGGTTCGTATATTTGACCTGAAAACGCTTTCGGTTCTCCGAATGCAGCACAACGCATACTCTGTTTCACGCAGTTTCATATTTATCGTTAAGAAATAGCACCAATGTGTTTTGTCCGATGGGAAGTATTTTGGAGGTGACCGCATTAGGACGTAGCTGAAAATTTCTGAAATAGCTTCTAATGTACATGAGCGAACACTTGAGACAGGCCTCGTATCTCGAATAAAATTGAATGCACCGTTAACTAAGGCGCGGAGGCGTACTATGATTTGATGTAAACCCCACCCCGTCCCAAATTGTTGTCAAAGCTTTAATGTCTTTGCGAAACCTAGAAAAGATATCCTGTAGCTAGTGATCTATTTTCGTTTCTGTGCAGTATGAATGCATCTAACCCGCTGGTCGTTTTATGTTGGGTGCCCGACCATAGATGCATTGCAGGTAATACGCTTGCAGGAGAAATTGCTACGTCCATAACAACAGATAACTCTTCTGTAGCTATCCCTGCTACAGGCTTGAAGCCATTTTTACCAAAAAACTCAGAAATGTTCGGCAATACATTTGGGACAAATAAACCTTGAATAAGCTCCATTTAATCAAGCCGCATTTAGATAATTGGCCGTCGATAGCAAAGACGCGAAGAACTGATGTCCTGTTTTATCGATTGAGAATAGGGCGCACATACGGTACCCACTCTTACCTTTTGACTGGCAGTGAACTTCTCATTTGTGGTAGATGTAGCGAGCGGCTGACCGTGCTCCATGCCTTGCCGGAGTGCTGGGAGGCAGAAGTTGAGCAAGGAAAGCACTTTCCTGCAGCTTACCAACAGCATACTCCTCTCCATCCAGCAATATTTCTTGTTACAGAGCTGGTTTTCAGTGCCAAAGCTGTTTTAAATTTTCTAAATGAAGTGATGTTGCATGTAATTAGCCCACAAGATTCATAGCACATCCCCCCACGGGAGACGTCTGCTGTGATAGCAGAGCTTCGTAGAGCACGTGCCCCCGGCTCTTGCGATTAAGGGCCTTGACGCGACAGTAGTGCTACTGACATTTACACTTTTCAGCATACCATAAATTTAAGCCATATATTTCATGTCCGTTAATAAACTCGCCAGGCACTGTCATTATTTTAACACGTATATACTTTGCTCACTTTTCAGAGACAGTCTTCAGGCCTCTTCACAACCACGCTACATCTATGCATTCACCATTTGTCATTGACCACATCATCCACCACATTATACCATTGGCTGGCGATGTTTTTTCCACTCATAGGCCCTTTCTTCATAAAACCTCGCATATCAGCATAACGCCCCCCCCCCCCCCCCCCTCCTCAAGTGTCTAGTGCGTTGAAAACAGACTCATCCCATTTAGTTTGCCCCGTAAGCTGCCTTACGATGACGCGCACATTGTTTGTTGAGGTTGAGGCATCTGCAGTGAGGAACTATTATATGAAAATTTCAAAAAGATACAGGCATGTGTGACGGGATTTGCCTTTACAAAGGATGTTTTGTTCTATACAGCCTTGAACCGCAATCTAACGACGCGCCCATTCAAGTTTCGTTATTTGAAATGGCTGAAACTTAGAAGCTGTCACATTTTTTTTTTGCGTAAGTTTTTGAATGAACGTGCCTGTTACATTGCGGGCTTTTGCGCAATTTTGTAGCTTGATGAATTAGTTGGTGCAGACGAATTGCGTTATGGCGCTGGTATACACTGCATCCAGAAAGCAGCTACCGAGGTTGTGTTTCTCCTAGTTCAGTTGTCTTATTCGTAGTTACATCAAACTACACCAATGACCTGGTATCATCCAAGTGTCTGTACCAAGTAGAGAAAACTTGTGCCGCACTGGAAATTTGCCGGAGTTCTAAATAAAAATATTTACTTCTTTATCGCGTACGCACTGGTCTGTAGTTTCAACGGAGAGCGTTCTTCCTCTATTTCTTTCACCGTCATTGTCAAACGAAACATCGTCGGGCCACACGCCTTTGTCCGAGTTTCCAAACCTGACGCGTCCTCGCAGAGCGTCCACAGTGCCTTTTGAACCGCTTTTCGAACCAGTTCGCAACGGTTCCTCCAATAGGTTCTGGCTCAGGTTGGGTTCCAAGATGGCGGGAAAATAACGGTTCGGATCAGTTACGGTTCCGCTGAAAATAACGGTTCAGTTCCAGTTGTCGGTTCAGTTCCGCTTCAGTTCGACACCCTGAATATGTGGACCTTATAATTCTCGGTGAGCACCAGTTAGAGCTTTGTGGATAATACCCATTGTGGCCGTAGTGAGCGCTCTGAAACGCGGGCATTCTTTCTCGGATGGACAAACGCACCGCCGAGGCACGCCTCACTGAACGCTGCATGCGAGGCTAAATTTAGCTCCAATTACGCCATACGTGACGCGACAGTGGCGCCACCTGCGCACGCGACAGATGCATGACCGAGTAGTGGCTTCTTTCTTCTACGCAACAATCCCAAAGTAAGCAGCGTGGGTAGTACGGTTGCAAATGTAGAAGCGATAATGCTATAACAAGTTCTCGTTATACGCGGTAAAAGTAAGAGTCCCCCTTGAGCGAACTCAAAGTCGTTTTGCGCCCCAAAAAAAGATAAACACTTGGCGGGCAAATATACGGTTACGACGGAAACTATCAGCAGCAGCTTTCAGTACTCAAGAAACGTTCGGGGAACAACTCGCCTACCACGTGTGTTAAAACGTAAACGAATAACAAAGGTAACGAGACATTTTCTTCCAAACGCGCGAATTTACGTGTATAGTGTTACTGGCGACAGCATGCGGAACGGGTCCCTTTCCTTCCGAGGCCATTGACGGACTTTATTCGGCAAGACGGGGGGAACCTACGAGACGTGTCGGGAATGCGCGTGACGTGTGTTCGAATAGCGTGGCCTGGCAGCCAGCCGCCTCTTTACGGTAGGTCACGTTCGCCGCTTCGTGAGGCGCACGTGCGGAGGTCGGCGCATTGGGGAGGGAGACACTCGTGGAGTGTTTATTGCGTTGATATGCGGGCGCGAGGCGGAGGGGGGGGGGGGGGGGGGGGGGCAGTACAGTATATACGGTCGCCCCGTCAGTGCTTTTGTGGCGTCTAACAACTTCTTCATCACCGCGAGTCGGCTCCACGTGGCCGGCTTGTAGACGCTGCGAGCACAATGCTCTCTCATATTGGTTGCAGTTATTTCTCCGCACGTCGAGTTTGTCTTTCTCCGACTCGGCACTCCAGGAGGACCTGTGTTTGGCGTTTATGCAATCTCTTCCCCGTTTCTTTGTGTGTTTAAACGAATGACTTACGTTATGTGGCGTATAGTTATAAAGGAAGCATGTAGAAAAGAAATTAAACGATTGAAAAAAAAAATACAATAAAAGTGAAACTGTTCTCGGGAGGTGGTTTCGCGTGGCGTGCCACGCCTAATGCGCATCGTCCTTGAATAGCTACCTTCTGCTAATTTAAGAGCACCGACGCCAGGTGCGGCGCAGCGTGTCTGTCTATTGTATCTCAACATCAAGCGTATTGTGTCTCGCGCAGCGCCCTCGGTCCCCTTGAGGTCAGGTTTCCCGTGACATACAAGGGGTGAGCATATTCACCGTAAAATATTTGTGTTACCAAACTTTGATGTCTGTTCTGGAACGGTTCACATGGGGAAAATGAAGGAAACAGGTTAGGCACACGTCGACTCCTTACGCGTTACCTTTAACCGACGGAGAAGTAAACATCAGCGCCATTCCGGGAAAGTCCAAGCTACTCGCAAGGTGCGCGGCTCGGGAGCAAACCGGGACGCGTAGGAGTGCTTAACTACCCAGTGTGTCTGTTTCTTTTTTTTATCGTTATGCTATACCTATGGTGCGTTTACATATACCGGCATATATCTATAATAGTATACTGGATAATCGCCACTGTTGGTAAGCAGTTTAACATAACGCGTGTTTTTCTTTCCCCTTTGTTAACGTTTAACTAAACTGAGAGCAGAGCCATTGCAGCATGCGCTTGAGAGCCGTGTGCTAGACATGCCTCCTTTTTTGTTATTTTATGTCAACTTGCCTTGTCAACGCCTTGTCCTGTCTGTATTGCTTCTTGTGTGCCGTCTCTATTGGCGCTTCACCTATTGAAAGCTATGCGCCAACTAGCCCCACAACGTGTTTTAATGCATAACGTACGACGGATGTGTTTTGCAACCACTAAGACTTGGTAAAGGTAGACGGCCCGTCTACGCGAACTTCCACCGCCCGCCTCACAACTTCTTTTAAGGGCAAATTAGTTCAGCCGAAACCTTCATGGTGGCGGAAGATTCATGAAAAGAGGGAATCCACCCAACAGTAGTATGAAGCTATACAAAGGGAAAAACCGTACAGGTTCACGAAAAAGAAAGCTTCGAATTTGGAGCAAAATTTATTCTGGCTCGGGGATGATAACCGGCACCAAGGACTATCCGGGGAAGTTGCTCTACCATTTAAGCTAACCAATTTTCACTAACCAGTGACAACCAATGCTAACCAACGCAAGTCGGAAAAATAAACGTCATAAATAAACTGAAAATAAACATCAATAAACGTCATGCATCATTTAATTACATCTTTCATCTTTCGTTCAGACCTTGATATTACTTTCTTTAGCTTTAGTTTTTTTTTTTCGGATACCTTATTCGGATATTTGTTTTCGGATACATTAGGCCGTCATATGGCAGCCTGTTCAGAATCAGCGACCCGTACTTCAACTGCACCAAGCAGGAAATACAAGAAGCGGACACAATTTTACGCAAAGCGTACAAAACAGCCCTTCTCCTGCCGAGCAATACTTCGACAGAGAAACTAATGGCACTTGGTTTAAGCAACACCTTCGAAGAAATAAAAGAAGCCCAAAGTATCGCACAGCTCATGAGACTCCAGCAGACCAAAACGGGAAAGGAACTGCTAATAAGGCTAGGCTTCGCGGAATAAATCAAAGAAACCCAAAGAACAGAAGGAAACAGGTGAAAATCGGAAAACATACACTGTTAGCCCCCTACCCAAAAACATGAACCCAAACCTCCACACGGCACGAAGGGACGCAAGGGCAAAATACGTCGAAAAGTACCTGGCCACAAAAAACACAACAGTATACACAGATGCTGCAGTATACGCCAAGCAAAGAGGAACAAACATGGTAAAGACAGCTGCGATAGTAATAAGCCCGGACTACAAAGAGATAAGCAGCGCGTCAATGAAGGACTGCTCGGTAACGGAAGCTGAGGAAATAGCCGTAGCTCTAGCGGCAGTGGAGGGCTACCGATCCGAAAGGTCCTTAGCGATACTCACCGACTCGCAAGCTACGTGTCGGAATTACATGAACGGCAGAATAGGACGCAGAGCGCTTCACATCCTCCGCTCCTGCAGGGCCAACAACAACAACACGCTGGAATAGAAGGGAACCTAAGGGCGGACAAGGCAGCTCGAAAGCACGCACACCGAGCGGCCACAAGCACCGGCCCTGAGGAAACCATACCAGTCAACCCAACCTACTCTGACATTCTGAATTACTATAAGGGGGTCCGAATCAAATACCATCCTACCCACAACAGCCTAAATCAGCATGAAGCAACCTCTTGAAGGAGGCTGCAAACAGGAACATATCCAAATCTAAGCACACTAAGCAAAATGTTTCTCGCCCAGTATAGAGACATTTGCCCCTGGGACGCCGCCAAGCCCACCTTATATCACATTACGTGGGGATGCATTCACCATCAACAATTCCTTCGAATATAAGACCCGAGTGCGGAGCAGGGGGAGAGGGTGCTCTCCAGCAGCGACCCGAAAGTCCAGCATGGACTAGTAAGGCACGCTCACCGAGTAGCCACCTGCAGTGTTGCCCTGGAATAGGGGCGTCGACCCTGCGCAGATGGGGAAGAAGACTGTGAAGACGGCCGACCACATCTGCTACCGCTAATTTCTAACCAATTAGAGCAAATAAAGTTTTTCCTGCTCCACCACCTCCTCCTCCTCCTCCTCCTCCTCAGAATCAGCCAGCAAGACATCCTGCGTCGGATAGGCAAATTTAGCTTTGAAACGTAGTTATCAATAATTGTAAAATAAATGTTACCCTGCGTATGCTTCTTCCGTATACATAACTGTTTTTCAGAGCTCGTATAGCCATTAATTAATCCATAATTTTTCTTTCTCGTGTTGCGTTTTAACGGCTCCACGTTGGAAGTAAGCTATAGAAGTTGCGGTGGTGTAAACTGACAGCGGGGTCGCGTAGTCAGCAACGCAACTTGCTTGAGAGCCCCTGCCGTACGAGTATGACTCATTGAAAAGTTACGTAAATTGATTTTTTTAGAGATGGTTATTCTAATGACAATGTTTGTCATTTTGGAAAAGAAGGAATTTAGCAATAGTAAGTAAAAATCCGAAAAGAGATAGCCGTGTTCCCACTATCGATAATCCTCTAATTTGATGCTAGCAAAAGTCGAAGAGTGGCACAGGAATTCGAGAACTTCCTCCTGTATATTTTTTCATTACATCCTAGCAATATTCAGTCGAAAGGAAAAGCAGGACACGTTTCGATCTGCCGAACTAAACTTTTCTTTTCACACAAAAGCAGCATGTCTTCTCTTCCCGAGGCCTGGCAGGAAGATTCAGAAACAGCGGGTTCAATAGGCTTAGCGTTGCAATGCAGCATTAGTCAACGATACTGCATACGCACTGAGTTCTTTCGCACGCAAAGCGGATTGAACAACGTGAGTTTAGTCCACTGTTTCTAAAGTACCACAACGTTTCGCGTATAAGCGAACGTCGGGCCAGGTATCGAAATGGGAGTATCCAAGATTGTTTCATTGCAAGACAAAACAGGAAGACTCCTGCTGGAGTCGACTCAGCCTTGTCTTATTCAGTCCGAGCGTCCTACTGCAAGCTTGGTTTTAGGCAGTGCCTTTCACAAAACGAGTACAAAGATGCCAAGGCAGCAACTGATTTAGTGACGGTAATGCGTTCTCGTGTTTTCAAGAAAAAGAAATCACAAAACAGGCGTATGCGCCTGGAAACTTCACCGGCTTGATTGCGTTTCCAGTTGCTCGCGATTGTTAGAAGAAACTTTCATTGTTAAGGAACACCACCATCAACATACGCTATAGCGAAGCGGTAAAGTTTTACTTTTACTACCGTTGTGGAAGACAATAAGCTTTTTTGCACATAAGGCGGAGTAAAATGTGCCTCTTAGTGTATTGTTCACAGCAGTTCTGCTATCACAGCTGTTGATATATAAGACGGGCCACTTAAAACTTGTCACACGCTTTATGTTTGTTTTCGTTCCTGAATATAAACGCGGAGGGAATTTTCTCTGGCCTCGAAGTATTAACTTTGGTCCACGGAGCAACAACACTCCTCGTTTGCAATTGTTTGGCTTAATGGTCGCTTGTTTTTGACAGCATAATACGCGTGAATGTTCCATACCACAAGCAATTTGCGTTAGGTCTGGGTTTTTCTCAAAGGGTCGGTAGATATAACTTGCGCTAAAAACTTCCTTGCAAATGGGAGTCGAGCTTTTACATATAGTTAACCAGGTAGCTGCATCTCTCCTGTGGTTTTACGAACTGCGCAGAAATCTTGTACACGAAGCACCAGTGCCGCAGTGGCCATGGGCACAACGGCCAATTCCCCCAATTGAAAGCATGAAACCTTTCGGCTGGAATTAATCGCTAGGACGTCACAATCTCTAACATTGCAATTTACCCTACCAAAAGTTATTAATGACATTCTATACATATTCTGATACCTTTCTATAGCCTTCAATATACGTCGTACAGAAAAGCTGTGAAATTCCCCTTCATACATTTATAAGGGTAGCTATAGGGAAACTGTAACACGCAATGCAATAGAATTAGGGTATCATAAAGTGATACCTTCGGAAAAAAAAAAGGCATTCCCGATACCACCTTCTGGAGAACACAGAAGTCGCGATGGTCATGTCTAGCCACCGTAAACAAACGCATGAAGCGCATTACCAGGCACAAGGTGAAGGCTCGTTCCGCATACTTGTACACCCGATCACAATGGCGATAAGTCAAATAAGTGCCCGAGCGACATTTATGGATCATGCATAAACAGATGTTTCTAGGTACTTTCATGAACCTCCGCAATGTGAGCACTCAATGAAAACGGTGTTGCAAAAAAAAAAAAACAAGAAGGTCTAACCACCGTTATAATAGTATATGCATTATGATATTAGTATCACATAAACAACGCCAAACACGATATATACGAAGGCATTAACAGGTGTGGTGACTGAGTGGCTATGGGCCTACCTAAATACGCTAGATGAAATTAGTTTTTCAGACTCTTGTCACTGCGTTCTTTCACGAAAATAAATATGCATAGTCAATACACATGCATGCTGCATTCCATGTGAGGCGATGGTTTGGCCAAATGGTGTGTGTTAAATCCTATACAACTGAGGGCGGTGTGTAAAATTGTGTTTACTTTCATACTGTACAGCATGCAACCTCATGTAATGTTTGTTGATCCCCCACAAGAGTCACAAGTTTAACCTCACGCAATTGTGTTCATGCACTACAACCACTCGCACAAAATCATGCGGATGCACAATCTGACGCCAGTAAGCATAGACGTCACGAAGATGAATGTGATGTATGATACTTGTCGAGGAAAGAAGGGTGATAAGGCGAGTGTCACTCTACCTCGAAGGCTGCCAGCGAAGTACGACGCATGTCTAGTTATATTTAAGGATTTTGTACGTCTTGTGTCACATCGGCACATACTAATTCTGGAGGATTGGCCAAGATTAAGCGTACATTCGATGCCTACATAGCGAATGGCTAAATCGAAGAAAATCAACTTAATGAAAGAATTCATTGAACATTATGCGCTATGTTACCAATAGGTATGGAACCTTTGGAGATGCCTGCGAGCTGACAATATACTATTATGTGGATGGTGTATGCAAGATATCTTTTTTTGTTAGGCAGAGTATATGTGTGCTTACTGACACGACTTGACGGTGACTGGTTCTGTCACGAAGACTGCCCGTATGACAGATGTTTATTTTTTCTCGCCCGTTGTTGTTACATCGTCTTTAGAGTATACTCTAAAGACGATGTAACAATAACGTATAATTGGTATACCAATTATCGTGCTTGATGCGTTTGCATGGGACTTAGGGAAGCTATTACCGCAGTTGTGCCGGAAAGGGCAGAGCTAAAGACTTATAACCCATCCTATTTTTGCCAATATATACTGTCAGCTTTATGTTTGTTGCTCTTTGAAGACATTTAGGTCCCATAAGAATATGTAATGAATCATCAAATCGACTACTTTTCTGTGATGGTCTCATTTTATTGGAAGACAATTAATGCTCTCTTGATGGTGCAGAAGGCCTTCAGAGTTCAGTTTCTTCGCGTGAAAAGCTCGTTCATTGGTGACTCGGAACAACAGAGCCGTGTCGGCGACCTTTGCTCAAATACGTTTATTTACCTATTCAATTCTTTATTCAGATAACAAATGATCCTATTCATGAGCTACTCTCTGAACATACTGTCGACTATACTAGCCCATGTTTTTTTTTTTTTTTTTTTGTGCGTATCACAGACAATGCCCAGATCTGTATACTATACCTGTACGGGCTGGAACCTGCACTTATGACTGTAGATCATGGTGATAAATATGTGAATAATAAAGCAGGTAGGAATGCGCTGGATCTGGCAGTGTCGCTATTTAGCTTCTGATCGGTGTTCTTTTAATACGAACAAACACGGAATGTGGCACCCAAAACAATTATTAAACTTCGTTGGTGGCATGTCGGTGCATCTTGCTATTAATTTGCACGTACTAACCCAGTTTCGCACCGTCTTTTAGTTGATATAGCTATCGTTCTGTGGCTTTCTGGAATTACATAACCTCCATATGTTATGTCTACACGTTTGCCTATTCTCTGAGACGGCTATGGTAATAAACAAATAAAAGTAAATTTCGATACACCTTCGAAGCACACTGCAACAGTGGTTCCTGCCTACAAAAGGTAAAATGTTCATCTTTGGCTTGTCTTCGGAAACGCCGTTAAGTTGACGCGCTTTACACACGGGAGTCTTGTATCCATCAGTGATACTCTCACTCTACCCCCCCTCATCATTCATGGCCCCAGAGATTGTTTGCACACTCGCCATACGAAAAAGCGAATGCGTGCGTTGCTGAAAGGTGTCGCAACGTACATGCTATACAATACACGAGGTCCCGTCCATAGGCCTCGTTATTACTGCTTAGAACCGATGCTTCTCCACAAAAATGTTCCTCATCCCGGTCCCCTAGTGGCTTTCAGGTGCGTCCTGCAGTAGCAGAACTTGCGCATTACCGCGTCGGATATGCACTCCCCCTGACTGCCGTACCTGTTCAACCTGCTCACGTCACCGAGCACAACGTACTGTTCCGTAGGCTCGTAGTAGCGGATCGTCGCCTCCAGCAGTGCGTTGCTGGGTTTCACCATCACCGTCACCATGTAATCGAGCGGTGCGGTCACTTTCTTTCCAAGCTGCACTCCGCGGCCGATCACGTCGTGGTAGTGGCGCACGAAGCGGAGCACTTTGTCGTTGGGCTGCGACACCGTGGCGTCGATGACCTTGTCGAGCGCGAGCGGGCTGCACAGTTCGGCCCTGGGCTCCAGCTGGGAGTTGACGGCACTCACCAACGCGTGCGACGCGTTGATCACACCGGGATCGTTGACGGACACCACCGTCCTGTTCTGACAGGTGCACCAGTGCGGAAAGATGTACGCGTCGTCGCAGCTTCGGTTGAACGCGACCTCGTGGAACAGGCTGACGCCATGCATCGTCCGGTGGGGACGGTCCGGCGCGAACGAAGCCAGGTGCTGCAGCGTGGCGTGCACGTCGAACGGCGTCGTCAGACGCCGGGTGTTCGTCCGCAGCCGCGACACCGCGGTCGGGTACTGCTGCGCAAAGGCTTCTGGGAAAGCGAGGAACATGATGGGCATGCGCTCTTCGAGCTTGCCCACGTACGTCGAGCGTATGGGTCCGAAGCGCAAGCCGTGGTCGCTGAAGAACACGAGCAGCGTGTTCTTGAGCGCGCCGCTGCCGTGCAGGCGCTCGAGGAGGCGCACCGAGGGCGCGTCGGCGTATCCGGCGTTGTTGAGGCTGTCGTGAGTGAGGCGAGCCACGAACGCGAAGCCGAAGTGGGGGCGCGACTCGCACGCCTCGACGAAGTCGGCGAGGTAGTCGAACACGACCTCCATCTCCATCTTGGAGCCCCAGCAGTGACGGCCCGCTTTGGAGCGCACGGCCGAGTTCTCCGTGGCCAGGCACAGCGGTCTCAAGTAGTAGTCGGCAGGCGGTTTCGCGAAACCGTGTTTGAGGTAGTTGAAAGTGGCTATGCTAGGCGCGTCTTCGGCGAACAGCGAGCGGTACCCCCTCTTGGCGAAATCTTTCCACACGAAGTCCAACCCGTCGAAAGTGAACCTGGAGAGGCTTTCGTTCCAATAGTACTCCAGGAAATGTCCCGTCAGCAGCGCCACTATGTTCGGGAACGTGTTGTCGCCGATCTTGGTGTAACCGTGAAGCTGCACGGCACCAAGAACGTCCTTCAGGAACGCCTTGGTCCTCGGCATGTGCCTTTCGAAGTTGAGGTTGGATATCGAGTCCACTCCCACCATGAGCACGTTCAACCTCGCCGCCTCCGAATTCCCGGAGGTCTCTTGGAGTCGCTCGAGCCTGCGCTCCAGCTCCGGCGACACCGGCACGAGGGGCACGTGTTGCACGAGCACCTCCTGGTGGTTGTGGAAGCAGTTGACGATGGCGTGGTGCACCTTCAGGGGCTGGTCGAAGGTCAGCTGCCTCGGAGCGCTCAGGTTGTAGCGATCGTCGGCCACGTGCGCCGGGGCTTTGGGGTTCCTGAAGACCTCCCTGTAGGTGCACTTGACCTGCGAGCGCTTGAGCTTGTAGTAACGCCAGAGGAGAGCGTCGTCCGCGACCAGCACTGCGTTGGGACGCACGCGTAGGAAGGTGGGTTTACCGGGGCACACGAAGTCGGCCACCTTGCGGTACAGGTGGGCCACGCTGGGGTCGAACGGGTCCCATGCGGGGATGTGGCACTCTGGAGTGCGGATCAGGTAGCCGCTGGCCTCGAGGTCCTCGTCTTCTTCCGAGCGCGCCGACTTCCACCAGCTGAGCCAGGGCAGCACGGTCGTGTAGCGCGATAGGAACAGGAAACACAGGGCGCCCAGAGCAGTGGTCAGTGCGAAGGCCCGACGCATCATGCGCTCTCCTCAGGACCTGCATAGCGAGAACACGCTTTCGCTAAACACGCCGACCCATGAAACGTTAATGCGGAATGCATGCTTATATTTTTGCTGTGTTCAAAATTAAGTTTCCGGGTTATTCGTTGTAAACCCACGATCTGATATGAGGCACGGCGTAGTGGGGGACCCCGGACTAATTTTTGCCACCTGAGTTTCTTTAGCGGGCACATAAATCTACACGACCTTTTCTTGCAATTTGCCCCACCTAAATGTAGCCACCGCGCCCATGGATCGAACCCCCAACTTGGAGCTCAGCAGAGCAATGCCATAGCCCAGTAAGCTAAAGCCGCGGGTGCAATTCTGCTGCCTCTGACACTTCCAGGACCTTTTGCTCTATATGTATTTAAGTGGATGTTGGTCCCTTCATATGTAAGACGTTGACCTCATTTTTTTCTGCTTGAACGTGTTAGATATTCGCTGCGACACGGCAAGAATACAGCTGCAGCCTTCCAAAAGTTCACGAATGTTACTTATAAGATCCGAATGAGGTCCCTCATGAGTGTCAGGCCACAAAACACAGCGCTCGTGGAAGTGCAAGCGAGGTCTTTATTAGATTCACCGCCTACCCAGAGAGATATGGCTCGCTTGAACAAAAAAAGCAACTCTTGCACTAAATGCGCCTGTAAAATAATTTACACCCTAAAAGTGAAAAAGGGTGTAAATGTGTCTATAACTCACACCCTTAGGGTGTTATCTATATAATGGACACCCTAAGGATGTGAGTTATAGACACATTTACACCCTTTTTCACTTTGTAGGGTGTAAATTATTTTACAGTGTACTCGCGTCTACTCATACTCGTGCACTAAGGCGCGCACACGCCTTTCTGCACGTTGGCGCATTAGCACTTTAGTGTGAACACTGCGCGAAACGAATATCTCAGGACGTGACATGGCAGATGTATTAGAACTAGTGTTCTCACATTATATTACTGCATCGTCAAGTGAGGTGTTCCTATGCAACGTAATGAAAGTAAGAATGCTTCGTTTATGTAAAATATGTCTCGATTTCTTACAGATTTTTAACACAGCATCACGATTTCATTGCAACTCCTTGCATCACTTCGTTACGAGACATTTATTCACGAATAAATACCTTGTGTGTGCTTTGCAAAGGTTGGCGCCTATGCGTTATTCAATGCTTGCTTTTGTAAGATCTGGCGTGGTGCGTCGGCGGCACTTTTCGCGTGCTCTTACGGGTTTCTTTCAGGCTTAGAAAAGACATTTATGTAGCCCGTATGTGCGAGTCTTTCATCTATTAGAACCTACTTGTTTACCCGACAGATGAAGTTATTGTAACTTGACGTGTTTGAATAAGGCGACTGTCCCCAGCATATTTTATCTTGCATCAGATGACATTGTGACAGGTTTCGTCATACTGTTCGGTTCTCTTGCACGAGTTGACCCCTTTTTCAAATTTCGCTTGAACATCTGTACAGACGAAGCACTATGCACCTCTGGAATAAGATTCAAATGAAGGCTCTGGCCTTCTTTTGAACCCCTTCAAGGAAACCTGGTGAATTAGTTACTCAGCTTGCTCTCGCAACAGCTATCGCGCCTAAGATGCTTTTAAATACACATGTTCAGTTTGTAAATAAGCCACCGTATTGCTCTTTCGATATGCATCTTAATAGGAGATTATTTTTCGCCTGAAATTACCTTGGCCTTGTGTTACAGACTAAATGGGCACACAATCACACTTTCACGCAGTAATTATATACCGGCTGATTCGAAAAAGAGATACCTGAACGTTTTCTCGTTATATATATATATATATATATATATGTAGCAACAACTTCTGGGGCGAAATGCGAAAACACCCGTGTACTTAGATTTAGGGGCACGTTAAATACGGCGCGCCTCATAATCAGATCGTAGTTTTGGCACGTAAAACCTCGTAGTTTAACAACTGCTGAACGTTGACTTTATTTCGTGATCCACAACTGCTTATTTTTTCGCCGTTAACAGCGATGAACGTGGCAGTATATCGCAAACAGAATCGCACACAAATCACGCGTCACGAAATTTCACTCACGTATGGCAGCGAAGTGCCGTTTCCGCGGGCGTCGGTTCGGTGTCCAGGATCAGTTGGAGACGTCCTCCTCTCTTCCTTACGTTCTGCGCATGGCGACACAAAAGTGCGTGAGGGATCCATGCCAGAGAACAGAGGGCTTCGTCGATGCATCCCATCTCCCGACCGAAGTCGCGTGCTTTGCATGCAACGGCTGCTTCGCACGGAGCGCGCGTCGCCGATCGTTCTTCTATTGGGTCGGGGCGCGTTCGCCCGGCGCAACCTCGACCACGAACTGCCGCACCTCCGGCGATGATGCGGAGTGATATCCGGCCGTTGTGAGGGGGCCAACATTGTCCGGGCATCACTGTCAAAGTGTTCGGCTCTGCACCTGCCAGGCGTTCCGAGCAGTCGGCGTTCTCCCTATGTATATAGATATAATAAAGCCAGACAGATGCAAATGGTGGTACGTTTATTGTCGCCCTGAGAGTTTTACGATTCTTATTTGTCAGGCCGCGCGTTGGCTGTTCCTTACAATAGGCGCTATCGAAGTTGTCTATGGTTTACGCGTTTTCGCGAACATGTGTGCTGAAGCCACTTCTCGCCACTCACGCAAGGTTCTCTTGGTGCTACAAATTGTTTTTTTTATTATTATTATGATTGATTCAAGTGCGTCTTGGAGTTGGACCTTAATGACGCCAGCTTATCCCCTGTGACACGCAATTAAGTAGCGCCTGTTTACGACATTTTTCTATAGTTTATTTCGTCGTTCTGCGCATTAGTAGGTTGTAATGCCACACCGACTTTGTTCCGTACCGCGTTCCACGCCGTATCGAATTCGCGCCACGCTTTTGCATGCTCTTATCCGTTCTTTTTTTTAAATCGCTGCGTTGTCAACGAACATCAGATTACTGAGGGCAACGCATTTGAAATTTCGATACCCATTCCTTCTTTTCGATAAACGTATACTTCACCTCGCGGCCCTGGCGACAGGCATTACCTTCGAAGCCATCAGCTTAGAAGGAAACGGGTGTTACATCGTTGTTCGACCTCTAAACCTTTATGAAAACATCACTGCGGCTCGCGTTGTCGCCATTTTTCACGTCTAAAAAAAAGCCATAATGTGTACGAGTAACATTATTGGCATTCTGAGCTTGAATACGTATGATGCAACCGTGCAAGCGGCCGCCAAAATTATACAATTTGTGACATAATGTATTTGCATGCATTTGAGCAACTTCCGGGTAACCAGGGCCGAATCAAGCGTAATATCGTAGCACGTTTAATGTCCAGAATTTGTTGTTTGCTATCCGGCTTCATTGCTCTATACCTCGAAGGATACATTATATATACCAACGCGTGTGTGTTCGGTTTCGTCCACAAACACTGGCGCGAAATAATACACAATATAAAATAAAAAGATAACCGCGCGAGTGTTTGCGGAGTGTAACTGTTTTACAGATGGAACGTTTCTCAACTATATGAAAGAAAAAAAAGAAGTGATTGAATAACGTGCTTTTGTGCAAGGAACCAAGCAGAAGCGCTTTTCAAACGGCCTGGGTCGGGAAATTCTACTATTCAATTGGGGAAAAAGTGAATTGGTTTGTTGAAATGTTTTCGGGGCCGCTGCGCCGATAAGCGCATATATACGTATAGCGGAGGAGTGGACTCGCGCATTTCAATTAGGGCGATGACGTCATGGGAATCGCGGTGATCTCCGTGGAACTTATTTATGCTCAGTCCCGAGGTTAGGTACAGCCTTGTAAATGACGCCGCTTGCTTCCTTATGTTAATTCGTTTTGCTGTCCCGTTTTTCGCTGTTGGCCAAAAGCCAGCGGTCTCGCCTTGTGGTAGAATCGTAAACGTCGCACTCCTTTCACTTCTGCGTAAGGGCTTTGTTTCTTTTTTTACTTTTCCTCCTTTCATTTTTTTCGTTCTTCGCAAGACGCGCTTTTTGTTTACCGGAATCATTGGCCTAACCGGTCTAATTGCCGTTACGTTCAAAGAGCTTCGCTTAAACGGAAGAGTACTCGTTGAACTGGATACACGTTGACCTTGAAAAACTTGCAGCCTTCGTGGCTGCCGCGCACATGTCGTAGAAAGCATTATATGTTTCGTTAGAACGCGATTTAGAGTATTGACGCCCTTACGTCAAATAATCAAAAGGTCATGCCGAAGAAGAAAATACACGTAGGTCTGGTCGAGGCCCAGCGGGCGTGCACGTTGAACTATGATTTTGCGCGTTTCCGTTGCCGTGTATTGAAAAGTGACCGGCGGGATATGCTGCCAGTGTTCACCTGTCTGTGGAACGCATACGCAACGGAAACTTATACCTTGACCGTGAAACGCTAAATATTTGTGGCGGGAGGCAGCGAGAACGCGCTAGCAAAAGATGTACGTTGTTTATAATTCTTATAGTTTGTCCTTATAAAGCCCTCCGCCTTTCCTCTTTCCTTTTCTCTTTCTCTCGTTCTCTTCTGCAGTACGTGCACTGTAGGCTTCAAGAAAGGCTTCGTAAATGTACCGGTGAAATTAAACTAAACATGATTAGGGTAGAATGCGAAAGCTTTTGGAGCGTGTGCTGATGCGGGATGGCATGGTTACAGATCAGCAATGTGAGGCCCCCCCCCCATTGCAAAACAGCAGTTAAAAAAAAATTGGGCATAAGTAGGAGGCCTACTACTTCCAACTTCTCCAGTCAAGCCCCGTTGAGCCCTGTCTGCCTATTGGCCCATGGATATATTACCTGGCACCAAGAGAAATTCCCCGGAAACTGCTTTAACATGGGAAACAGGACAGGGAATTGGAGGCTGGCGTTGCCTCTTGACCTTTATATAATTTCATAATTGCCCCCCCACACACACACACAAAGTGGCGGGTGATGACTATTTTCAGGAACACAAATGTTTATTTTCTTCGCATATTCATGCTTGGCTAAGTTGTATGCATGCACGCTTCCCACAAATTATTTCGCAGACTTCGGGTTATGGCGAAAACGTGTGCTATAGGAAGAGCGGTTTTATATATGCCCTCGATAAGCGTAGGTTGAAACCTAAGCTTAGCGTTCGATTGCAGATTACAAATATTCAAAGAGCGCACGAGCAAGAAACATATAGGGAAATGAGGCTCACGAACCATACCGGGTGTCCCGCGTAACTTGTGCCAAATTAAAAAAAAAAAAAAGAAGAGTATATATGCAGCTGGGCAGTACCAAAGTAATGTTGTTTGCGGTCGCTTTGAGGAAGTCACTTTTTTTTTGCCTTATTACAGTATTAGTTATTAATTATTATTTACGTCTCAAATATTATAGTCAGAGCAAAGTTGTCAATAAGAAAATTGTAGGCCACCATGAAAAATTTCCGATCCATGTTTCTGTTGCTCAATACGTGCTACATAAATGTTTCTTTTTTCAGGCGTTAAATAAAGCCCGCAAAACACGGAACAATTGCCGCGCGACCAGTTGCGCGGAAACATTTCGCGTGCTCTTACGAGCTTCTTTCAGTCTTAGAAAAAACATTCGTGTAGCCCATATGTGCGAGTCTAATGAGGCCTAATTATGGCCCATGTACAATGAAGAGCATTTTATTCCCTCACGGTTGCATGAACCATTAAAGGTATGCATCTCGTATAAATCCGTGAGCTGCGAGGCGTACTTTGCGTCTTGTGCTGTAGCGAATACGTGTTTCAATGCAGTTCATATAATGGTTTCCTACGGATAATGGTTTCCCACGAATAATGGTTTCCCACGAATAATGGTTTCCTGCTAGAAGCTGACGTCAACGTAATACTCTGATCGGGCTTCGATATATGCATGACTGTGGCCAGAGGAACACGTCCTCTGCGCATCATTGCGTACGTCTTTGTATTCATGCGGAGTGGAATGGTACAGGCAAATTGGGATCCTGGTGAACCTCTTGGCCTGGTATAGTACAACAGAAAGATGGATTGGGAATTTTTCATGGTGGCGTACAGTTTTATGATTGACAAGAATGCTCTGATTACGATATGTGAGAAGTTATTTATTAATAATTATTAATTATGCAATTAGGCGAAATACAAAATATTGACTGCCTAAACATTACCTTGGTTCCGTCCAGCTAGGTGGTACTTGGTACTAGCATATTTTTAAAGGGACACTAAAGGAAAGTATAAAGTCGAACTAGATGGACCGAGTATCCGTCTAGGAGTCTTTCATCGTTTTCTGCATGCCAATATATCGATTTTATGCCTAGGACATTGACGTTGAATGTCCCGCTGCTGCTTCTCAATTCGAACTGCCCGCGCCAAAGCGGAGGACTGGACGTCATCTCTATGCCATTGTTGTGTCTTTTGCAGGTGCAGGCTCTTTATTTAGCTCGTTATACGAAGCGTAGTGCTTGGCGGATGTAGGTGTTTAGCTTTCGTGAGTCACTCCGGGACTCTGCTTGGTTTCAGGTTACCAGTTACGGTCGGTCACTTGAGTCTCCACTGCCTGAGCTGGCAGGGCAGTCAATTGCCACACGTTGCCGTCTCGGCCGTTATAAACAGAGAAAAGCGATATCATTCGCAGTGGCGGATCGCTTCCGCTCTCCGTGAATCATAGGTGCTGACGCGACACGTAAGAGGTACCACAGTCGTCAACAGATGGCGCGCCTCTGATTTTCTATTCTCCTCATTTTCTCGCTCATAAAAGCTCTGTTTTTATTATAAATGAACAATTCGTTATTACAGCTGGAAGCATAATCTTTCAACCTAGCTCGACGTAATAGTTGCCTTTAGTGTCTCTTTAAATTTTGGTACAATTTGCAAGGGACACCACACCGTGGCCGGCTTCCCACACATCGCACACATCCACTTCTTTTCACTTTGGCACTAAATTAAATTATGGGGTTTTACGTGCTAAAACCACTTTCTGATTATGAGGCACGCCGTAGTGGAGGACTCCGGAAATTTCGACCACCTGGGGCTCTTTAACGTGCACCTAAATCGAAGTACACGGATGTTTTCGCATTTCGCCCCCATCGAAATGCGGCCGCCGTGGCCGGGATTCGATCCCGCGACCTCGTGCTCAGCAGCCCAACACCACAGCCACTGAGCAACCGCGGCGGGTACTTTGGCACTCCCAATGCTCACCCAGTAAAAAAGAAGCAAGAGAAAAGTAAAGCGTTCGTCCGCAACGGCTCATCCCAAAAACGGAAGTCACGGAGCTACACATCTTTCCGAGCGGTCTTAGTCAGGAATGGTGAAGCAGCGCGAACGACACGTGGGGAAGCAAGACGTAAGACCCACACAGGCGGCTAACTAACCAACTTCGCTTCAGTGTGTGTGTGCGCGCGAGTCGAATGAGCTCCTGGCGTGTGCCTTATGCAACCATACGTCCAGGTCTTCTTTCGCTCTACTTTACCGTTCCGAATGTCGACCCACCTAGCTACCCTTAGCCGGTGTCCTCCGCGCAATGATAGCGACGTTGGGTCGTAGCGCCCAAGCGGTACTTTCATTGAAGTTGCTTCTTCGGTCGTTCGCTACAAGCAAAACGTGCGGCCTCGTTGACGATGCGACATTGTGGCGCTTGCAGGTGAAGCGCAATATGTCACGCAAATGCAGTGGCTCTAGCAAACACGCAGACACTAAAGCACGACTGCCCGACAGTTCGCGGTTGCTCAGCCCTTAGATGCCAGGTTGAATATGATTCAATCAATTGTCTCGAACTTGTTAGTAACGCTTCGAAATTGTACGAACACAGTTTGAAACAAGGCCAGCACAGGCGATTATTATAGCCGCCCTCACCGCCAGTCGTAGGGAGAATGCCTTGCCACACTCGGGCCATACACGCCTTAGAGGGTCAATGCGCCCGTCTGAGAAGGTTCCTTAGTAAACCGCCAAATGCAACGGCAATAAACAACTTCTGGGGCAGTGGGTACAGTGACGCTCCCAAACGCAGCGCAACTTGTTCGAGAATCGAGTTGTGCTTATACGCGCAGAGAAAAACAAAGGAAGTGAATAGCGAACGGTCCGCGGCTGTCCACGAAAAGTTGTGAGGCTAAGTTCAGTGGAACGAATAGTTTTTTGAATTCGAATTCGGCAACGCTGCCAACAACCGTGCACGGTTATCACGAGCCCACCTCTCCCTCGGTAACGACGATGACGGTGCACGATGCGTTGAAGAGCTCCCAGTAGCTGCTTGCCTGCCTGTCCGTCCGTGCGTCCGTCAAAGAAGACGCCGTCAGTGACGAACCTCAGAGCAAGGAGAACACACGTCTTCCTGGAGCGTACGCATTCTGAAGCTGCAGTGTCTAGATGCGGCGGCTGCGGCGGCTGCGACCAGCTGAGCCGAGGAGCGTACAGCGTCGTCGACGCAAGAATGGCGGATGGGGGTGCTCCTTGCGGGCACTCCGCGGCTGCTTCGCCGGCCGGGGACTGAGACCTCGAGTTCGTCGTTGACGCTCCCGGCGCGCCGGCGCTGGCGGCGGCGGCGGCGTTGTTGCGAGGTGCGGCCTCGGCGGGGCTGCTGGGATGCGGATCTCCGCGGCAGAGCGCGCACGGCGCGGGCCCGTCGCGAAGCCGCCATCGATCCGAGCCCGGGGAGCGGAGCGGATCGATCCGCGTTTCAGGAAAAGACTCCGCTCGCGTGCCGGTGGGAGCGAGAGCACGCGCTTCTTTGGAGCGTTTCTTCGCTTGACATCTCTCCTCCCTCGAGCTGTATAGGTGCGCACGCGGGGACATTTGCATCCTCCGAGTGAAATTTCGTTGGCGATCAAATCCTTCTGGACTGTCCGGCTCGAGTCTCTCCAGAAGGAGCGCCTTTTCGTTTCGCGTTCGACGATTATTGTTGTTGCCTTGGCTGTCAGCGAGGAAGGGTTGAGGATTCTTATATATCTTCGCACATTGCCCCCCTGATCGAGGCGACGTAGTGTGCCTTTCGTTGCCGATCGTATATCTTGTCGATGCCCACCGTTGGCGTTGCGATGAATGAATGAATGAATGAATGAATGAATGAATGAATGAATGAATGAATGAATGAATGAATGAATCTTTATTCGTATTGTATGTAGCAGAAGAAGCGTGACTCTACAGCCAAGTGAATATGTGATCAACGCTTTCGAGCTTGCAAGTTTGCAAAAAAAAATAAAGCGATGATCATTTGCAATCTTGACGGGTAGCAGTGAGACACGTGCTACGTATGACCTCTGACAGTGCGTTCCCGGTCTCTGCCCAAGGTGAAACCGACAACTTTTCGCATCCTCGCTGTAAGATAGCTTCTCAAGGACACGCCGTCGTGTTCCGAGCGGCTGGATATAACGAACTATACAGCTCATCTCGAAGCACTCGGCGCTCGTTCGCACTTATTCGAATTAGAAAGCACTCGCCCAAACGTTTTCCTTTTTTTTTTTGTCAGCGGTGTCTCACGGGGATGCAGGAAGAGTTCAACATCTTTTATGTTTCCGTACTCCGTTCTTTGAGCCTTTCGCCGTTATTTCTCTAGCCCTTATTGAAAGCGCGAAGCTTTGCAGGAGATCATACAGCAAGCTTCGGCTGACGAGGAGCGTAACTCAGACCGCCAACTTGACGGCCACCCACGAACTATTATCACTTGGTTCACTCACTCGGAACTATTACCACTGGATAGCATTTAACAACTGTGCGTTACAGGCCGTTGCTTTGGCTATATTATAGCACAATCCAAAATGAAATGCTGCAATCGAGCTTGTAACGCGCTTCTCGAGCCGCGCGCGCGCGTGTTTGTGTGTGTGTGTTTGTGTGTGTGTTTAATTATCTTTTTTCTTTCACTTTTTTTATTCTTTTTTTCTCTCTAACCTATCGCATCCCTTTGCCGCTCCCCCAGTACAGGGTAGCCAACCGGAGATAATCTCTGGTTAACCTCTCTGTCTTTCCTTTGCCTCTCTCTCTCTCTCTCACTCTCTGTCTCTCTCGAGCTGCGAGAACACGCAAGAATAGACGGCAGCCCTGTGGTCCTCGGCAAAGATAGTCAGATGTCCTAGTTGAATCAGATCTAAGTTTAGGCGGCATACAAGTAAGAAATGACATATATAAAAAATATTAATTTTTTGTTTCACGTGCCAAAAGCACGATGCCATTATGAGCTACGCCGTACGGGGGGTACTCCGGCTTAATTTTAACCACGTGGGTTGATTCAACACGCGCCCAATGCCCAGTACACGGGCGTTTTGCATTTCGTCCCCATAGAAATGAGGCCGTCGCGGTCGCTATTTGATCCCGCGGCCTCGGGCGGACTTAGCAGTGCAGTGCCAAAGCCACGTACTATACGACGCCACGGCGGGTAAATTACAAATATAGACGGGGTGTCTTCCTGTGTAGTCTGGCTTTCACTGTAAACACGGACACGAATAGACAGTGCGCGCACGCGTGAAAACGCCAGCTTGTGTGCCTGGATCTCGCCGTCTGCGCAGTAATGAGTTTTGCCATGGGTCAGCTATACGACCGGCTCTGACAGTACATCGGCACATGAGTGAATTACGCACGGTGGTGCCTTCCGTGTCGTTGTGTGTTTTTTTTTTTTTTTTTCGAAACGCGACGACGGGACTGCATCTCATATTGGTTCGCGCCGTATCTACCGTCATCATAAACTGACCAGAGAAGTTAATGCGCTCACAAACGATACGAGGTATTCGTGTGCGATTGTTTGTGCGCATTGTGCGCATCTAGCTTTAAAAAAGTCAAAAGTTTTCTGCAGTTAGGTAACGCGGAAGATAGTAAAATTGTCAGGGTGGTGTCAAGCGTGATTTCAGCTGGAGGCGCCGAGAGAATAAGTTACGGAAAGGCCACTTTCTTGCAATCTCAACGTCGTGCTGCAATAACGACTTAGCGAACACTGCCATTCCGGAGAGCGGAGGCGGATAGCGGAGCTTGCGGTATCTTCTGATTCTAGCCGCCCATTTCAAGGTGGTCTTACTAAGGTCGCGAGAAACGCTCTTCGCCGGTAGGCGGCACACTCAATCGAGCGAAGTCATTTTCAGGAAAAAAAAAAAAGCCGGGGTTTATGCAACACGCCTGCGATTTCCTACCAAAACGCATAAGTGTCAAGTCTTTCGTATATACGTTTTACTAATGGCAGCAACGTTTCTCTTGCACTGTATACCTGAACATTCCAAGGCTGAGTGTCTGGGTGAAGTTTTCTTAAATGAAGACGTATATGTTGCATAACTTGACCACGGTGCCTTTGCGTTTAGGATGGTATCAAACGAGAAAACATTAAGAAATAATACATTGCATGTACGACTTCGGCAATATGTTTATAATGAATAAGCGATCACGTATACCCTTGGAGATCCGCCGTAAGTAGACTGCCAGCAGAATACCGATCGTTATAGTTAGCTTTGCAAAGTGTTATTTTTCATAATTTCGTAAAGCACTTAAAAGGCACATAAAACTATATATATATATATATATATATATATATATATATATATATATATATATATATATATATATATATATATATATATCGGAGCACTCATAAGTTGCCTCGGTTTCTCCTTGACTAGTTTCTACATGTCGGTGTCACTTAAGTTATAAACGCTCTCGGTTGGCGCAGTGTTATTTGATTAAAGAGTGCAGGAAAATCGAAGGTGAAATTTTTTTTCTAGGAATTTACGAAAAGAGACGAAGAAACCTTACTCCTAAACCTTTTATATGCCAACGGACACGTGACCGTAAATCTCTCTGCGGAATGCGTGGTTAAGATTGCGACGCGTCCGAGGCATTAAAGATCTCTGAATGATACGACAAAGTCATCTCCCACCCGAGCCACCTATATAGACCTCTTTTTTTTTTTTGTCCACGCTGTGGCAGCAGTGCATTCATGACCACATAAAACTTCCGATCATGCATTTCTGACAGTCAAGTTAGCCAAGAAAACTATTGGCTATTGCGATTTTGCGCATAGTTTGCTGTAGGCACATGTTCTTGATGTGTTCAGATATAAAGAAAGTGTGGCATGTGTCGATCTCGTGTATGGGGCTTTTTTGTTGCCAACAAAATTCACTTGTAGAACATTCCGAAGCAGCCTGCCGGAATTCCTGACCAAACTGAACCACAGGGACCGGTGGGTCTCGCAGAAGTGATAAATATGTCACGCGTGTAAGTTGTTACTGTCAATGGGAAGATTCGTGGACAATGCCTTGGATATTGATATCGTAATTAGCTGACACCTGGAATCCTGCAGTTAACCGGTTTTAGATATGAGTGCATTTATTTCTTCTTTATGTTTCATCCCTTCTATCACTTTACACGGCACAGGGTAGCCAGCCGGTATTTACACTGGCTAGCATCTCTTCGTTTTTTCTCCTAATTTATTTATGAGTGGCCATTGGGATTGACCGGTGACTATTGTCGATTATCGTTGCTAGTTGATGGCCGATGGCTAGCCGATGGTCATTGAATTACTTTTGCCCGGGCTATGTCGACTCATCCTTCTGAGTAATGCTGATAATCATGGTTTATCTACTCTTTGCCCGGTCGTGATCAACCATGCTTGCTTGCCTATCAAGAGCGGCATATTCCGTTGCTATTGGGATCGAATGACTCCTTGGCTACCGTGATTGTCCACGCTTGGCTGTTGTACTTGAACGGTGCGACGTCTGTCTTTGGCTGTCGTGATTGAACGTGACTGGTTATCATGAACGATCCTTGCCTTGGCTATTGTGATTGATTGACGTCTTGGTTATCGCTGGCCGTCATGACTGTTAGCAACTTGGCACTGCTGTCTGTCGTGATTAGTCGACTTTCTGGATATCTTGGTATATCATGGTTCCTAGACGCTTGCTGATGTTCTTTAACTACCACAAAATGCGAAAATTGGACACCTTATTGATTGCGACTGACAGTCACAGATACTATATTTATTACGATTGGATCGTTCCTTTTCCGTGGCAGTTAGTGGCCACCGTTGCTATCGGCCACCTTGATTGTCGTTCGCAGTGGCAGTTAATATTGGCGAATGGTCCTTATCGTTGGTTTCTGAGTGGAAACCCGCTAATGTCTCGCCTCCGGCATAATACAGCAATGCAGATCTGTGGTTATCCTGCCGAGACGTGGATACATGCCTCTGTAAATGCTTCGTAGCCATTCTGTAATCTGTATCGTAAGGGTTCAACATCCGCGCCAAGTAGTGCAGCCAAGTTATTTTTAATTTCTATTCATTCTTTTATTCCAACATCAACAACCCATATATCACCGCAGCCAACGAGCCTGCCAGAAACTTGGCGGGTTGCTCGTGCCCCGCATGCTGGTAACATAACATGGCAGTAACCAACACGCCGACAAGTGCTGGTAGGTCATCATTAGAAAAAATATGTTTGGCGCAGTGCTAGCCGCCTGGTTAGCTCAGATGGTAGAGCGGCTGCCCCGGAAAGGCGGTGGTCCCGGGTTCGAGTCCCCGACCAGTACGAATTTTTCTTCAACTTCGAGGCTTTCCTTTCAAGGAACCCGTATGGGTTTCCTTTCTAGCGATTGCTACGAATGGGTGGATGTCTGATTTTCCATTTATTCAGAAAAATATGTCATTAAAAATTGAGCATACAGAACATTACGTAGCGTTCAAGCTGCTTAGGCATGGTGGAAGCGAATTACATACCGTAGGAGTCTGTAACTTGTTTGCAGTCGCGGAATTTTACATTTCAGTACTGGTACACTGATACGTGAATTCACTGGTACGATTTTAAGACTAACCGTATGCCACACGGCGTGATAAATGCCACGTACGCTTACAAATGTTCAAACTTGCAATGCTGCCTCGAGCACCATTATTTCCTGTATCGCTATCTTCATAACGGTTAATACGTACACACTCTTCCAAACACTTCAGGAACTGAGGCGATTCGTCTTGTTTTTATATAAGCATTAAGCTATATAATCAACTTGTTATTGTAAAGGTTGAGCAGAACCGATTCCTTCAATACCTCTCCTTACAGAATAAAACCTTTCTGAGAATGTTTCGCCGCTTCTTCTATTGCTCCTTTCTTTTTTATTAGCTTTGAAATATATATTAAAATATGGTGACTGAAAGGGCCGGCTTTCCCAAAACCTTAGCTAATATAAATAACAAAAAGAAAGGAAAAATAACAAAATATTGTCAAGACAAGCCTATATCTTTTCTTTCCTTCACTTGTTTTGGTTACACGGTGCTACTGATTGCGGGCTGTCTCCGAATATCGATGTATTGTCGAAAAATAATAAATAAAAGAAGCAGCCTCAATTTGGGTGCGAGACTGACATTGCATTTCATAGCGGAATCTCCTTCAAACAATTTTTTTTATTTCCCCTGCTTGTAACCGGAAACACGATCCGCCAGACCGTGCAGCCCCATCAAAGGGGGGCGTACAATTTTTAACCGTGCCGGATCGCTGAGCTCATCGTGGCCTCCGTAGTATCAACACGATGAGCTTCTTTCTTTTTTTGTGTGTGTGTGTCAGGCTGTCACTGAAAAGCAAAAGAACGTAATTATAACCAGAACAAATAGAGCTTTCGCTTTCCATTATACACCGGTCCAATACCGCAAAAACAAAAATATAGATATACCGGAAACAATGTAATACAATATCTATCGAAACTATGGAATAAGCTTCATTGCATGCATGCTGTAATGTGACGATTGGCGCCACAGTCACGCCTTCAAGTTACTCGCGTAAATTTTATACCGACCGACGTTGTACTTCGAGAACGAAAAAAAAAAGAATGACGCGCCATGGTGGCTGTTAACCTTACATAGAAAAAGAAAGTTGCGAGATGAATTAAATTCTGGTGTTTTTCGTGCCAAGCCCACGATTTAGTTATGAGGCGTGCGGGACTCCGCATCAATTTTGACCACCAGGGGGATCCTTCACGGGCCCCCAATGCACGGTGCACAGGCGTTCTTGCATCTCGCCCCCATCGAAATGCGGCCGCCGCGGCCGGGATTCGATCCCGCGACCTCGTGCCTAGCAGCGCAAAGCCATATCCACTAAGCCACCACGACTGGTAATACCGAGATCTAACTCGATGCACAAATTTAAATGACGCAAACCTTCCTATACTGTACCAAAAATAAAAAAGAAAATGTGGAAACCTATGCGCATGTATGTGCTTGTGCGTATGCTTATGTGTACGCTATGTGTCTGCGCTACGTCTGTGCTATGCGAATTAATTTGTCTGTGCTGATCTGTGTGCGATAGTCATGCGAAGTCACGTCTAACACCCGATATATAGGCGATAAGCAAAACGACAACAAGGTAAAAGCAGGAGGACTGTGGAAAGCATGTGGACTTGTCTTTTTCAAGGCTGGCTCCCGTTTTTATCTTGTTCTGGTTTTGCGTATCGCCTTGAATTTCCATCTCCGGCCTTCCCCGTGTTTGCCCAATATACAGGGTGTTTTTTAGCTGCACGAAGCCTTTAGAATGGCCTGTGGCAAGTAGCACAACTCTAACCCTTTATCTAGATTACTCGATGAGACGGTCATTACTTCTACAAGAAATCAAAAGGCTGAATCGAATAATTAACGTAATTACGCTATCTTCTTTAATTATCTACCTTACGGCACATATTTCGGTCTACGAATTGTAGCTAGGGACCTTGCAGTGCATATTGACTTGGAACGAATCCTGGAGACATCGCTGGTTTCGAGATATGCGCCGTCAATGTTGTGGTAAAGATGCACTGTTGTTCCACTTACTTTGTAAAGAAAAAACTATAGATTGAAGCACTAAAATAACTGGAACGCCAGTTCACTTCATCGGGCCCTTTGAAAATTATTATCTGGAAACTGGTGGAGTCCTGAGAGTTCGTTCCAAGTGTATGTGCCTTGCAAACTCACCGGCCACAATTCGCAGATCGAAGTACGTGCCGTAACGTCAATAATTAAAAATGTAAAAAGTGCAATTATTTTAATTATTCAGTGAAGCATTTTGATTTCTCTTAAATATAACGGGCGCCTCATCGAGTAATTTAGATCAAGAGATAGAACTGTGTTAACTGCCAGAAGGAATTTCTAAATATTTGGTTCCGCTAAAAAAAAAAAAATAAGGAATAAGAACACCCTGTGGAGTGCGCGGCAAAGGAAACTCTTTCGAAAATATCTTCCACCCGTTAGCAACAGAACGAAGCTATGCAGAAACCCTTACGGGCTCGTCAGAGGGCTTCACAGTTCGGGGAACGAACCCTGGAGCAACGTATTTCCGGAGCGGTCACCCAACCAGAAGCTATAGAGCCGATGGCCTGCAGCGCAAGGCTTAATTATGCGGCTACTCGAACCACCTGAAATAGCGAACACGCATAACAATTATTCAAGAATCCACAAGGTGTCAGATCCTGATGTGTGCCGAGATACCCATTCTTACAATAAGACATTTGCCAAAGGGAATTACGAACGAGACATGCAGGCAAATAAACAGGTGTAACAAACACGGCGCTACTTGCAATTGGCGTTTATTGAAAAATTTAGCAGGCTATACACCGAGAAAAAAAAAACAAAGAAAAACGGGCCTATGTCCCGTTTATAGCGTGCTTTCGCAAGTTTACTATGGATGACGTAACTCGCCCACGTCCATTCTCAACAGAGCTAGTGAGGCGTGCAAGAATGAAAACAATTTCTTAAACCTAAGTAAATATCCTCCGAGATTTATTTCGAGGATGGCGGAAGGAATTTCCGAGAAGGCATAACTTCAATTTTGGTGTAATTTTAGTGTAACATGAAGACTCCAGCTGCTGAGTCATGCATCGCTCTCTGCGGTTTTTTTTTCGTTTTTTTTTTTTTTTTTTTGTCCTTGATTCGCGCCCGGACAATGGTGCGCGTGCACCACCCATCCACGTCAGCAAGATGCCTGCGCTCCTATCGCTGGTAGGTTTCAAAACTAAGAGTCGGAGAGGGCGGACGAGGTAGAGGAGCTTGCAGCGCTCTAATTACAACGAGTGATGTCGAAATATGGGACGGCCAGTGAAGTTGGCCTGCCAAGTCACGTTTGGCTACAACTACAGGCGGACCTTTGCTGAGGTCGGTTATGTATCGACATTGTTTTGCCATGATTATAAGTCGAGCCCATCGACGTCTCCCTTCCATTTTTTTTTGTCATTGTCAGTTCTTTTGGAGGCAGAAAGAGAGACTTAATTTATGAACGACTTTTGTAGAAGGAGGAGAATTCGCGTTTGAATAAAAACTCGAGGCAATACACTGCAGCTGGGTATGAGAGCGTTACTCAACGTCCTTAGTTTACCTCCTTTGTCTGGTTTCGCGCTCTGTAACAAGATGAAACAAGATTGTTTCTAGTTTCTTGGCCCTAACAACTGCGTACTTATGTGTTCTAGGTATACTGTTGGTTCGCATCCTTAGTTGCTTTCTTTTCTTTTCTCTTTTCTTTCTTTGCCCTTTCATTTCCTTCCGTTCCCTATGCCGAGTACAGGGTAGTTAACCGGAGATGTCTTCTGGTTAACCTCCATGTCCTTCGTATGCGTATATATATATATATATATATATATATATATATATATATATATATATATATATTCGTTTGCTCCCAAGCACGAGATAAACCTTAAGTGATCTTTTTTTTTTTTTGCGCCATTGCTGACCGGTGGACACTTAGTGGCACATACCCAGCGACGCAAACTGACATCCAAGAGGGACATTGAAGAGCGGCACATATCTAGTTGCATATACCCAGTGTCACGTAACCCGTGAGCCAAGAAGTTCCGGCGGTGGGTTTCGAACCGGGTTCTCAGCACAGCAGCCTGGTGCTCTAACCAATCGATCATGAACTACACAGCTACCCAGCTTGACGGGGAAATGGTTACATACATACATACATACATACATACATACATACATACATACATACATACATACATACATACATACATACATACATACATACATACATACATACATACATACATGCATACGTACATGCATACATGCATACGTACATACATACATACATACATACATACATGCATACGTACATGCATACATGCATACGTACATGCATACATGCATACGTACATGCATACATACATACGTACATACATACATACATACATACATCTATATACCAGTCAGCTTTCTTTATCATTTCATAATTTTTTTATTCCATCATATGACTATGTCGAGGCGACGGTGACGTGACCAATTGTTTTATCGACTCTAAACCTACCACTCATTTACAGTTACGCTTTTATAACGGGCAAATGTCTTAAGTTGACAAATTACCAACTTATTTCCCAGGTAAAAGGCGCTACGGGACAGACACGATTTCTCCGGGATACTTGCTAAAGAATGCTTACGCATTAAAATAAAATACTTCCACACAGCACGTGATGCCTTCTTTGCAATGCCTCGAGCAGGCTACCGTGCAAGTAAAGTCACTGGAGAGAGCGTAGAACTCCGCATTGTTGTAAACTTGAGGCAGTTTTCAATTTTGCTGGGCACAACACAGACAAGTTAACAGCACGTGTGATACAGGTATGTCCTCATCTGGTTCAGCACGCGAATATGATGCTGACTCTGCGCGTCTTATTTTACGTAGAAAGTAGTTGGTGAAGGTCACACGTCACTAAATTTCATGAAACCACGTTTCTACGTCTCTCAGAAAGTTAGCAGAAATCTGAATTTTAGTTCAGAGTGCACTGCATCAAGAATAGGTCTTTTCGCTACGTCGTCGAACCACGTTGTCAAAGATCATTCCAAGCAGAGTTTCTTCACGATGTGTCTTGTGATATGGCTAAAATGAGGGAAAACGCACAATTAATCGTGTTGATGGGTCCGCTTTGCCATTTAGACTGTCCACGCACTGAATTACAACATCATGTCCACGAGATCATGTGCTGCGCCGATAATCCCTCAACTGAAACAGTAATCTCCGTGTGTGATATTATGGCGTGGATGTTAGTGAAAAGCTCTAGCGCCGACTTCGAGTCAGAGCAAGCCACCCAGTTCTCAGGTGCTTCACTTTCGACAATGAACTTCGTCGCTTCTAGTATGGTCTTCGTATATGGGCTTGGCCTTCGCTACATCAAGACAAACTTAGAAGACTGCTTGCCATTATCAAGTGCAACTTGTTCTTTGTCGAACGAGTTATTACGTCCAGTAGGGGCAACACGTACACGAGTGTTGACCGCACCAAAGCCACATGGAGCATATAAGCAAGGTGTCTGTAGGGCTCCTCCCTAGTGCACCCGCCAAGTAGCGCAAGACATGCACCGCCTTGTTTACCTTCATCTCCATCTGTTCCAAATATTTTGTCCCTGACATACGCCTATCCATGAAAACGATGGCTTTTGGCGATTTACCGAGGATGGTTGTCGATGTATAACTTGAAATCTTTTAAGCCGTTCACAGAAAAAGGCAGCATCGTGGGCTTTTCCGTCGAGGGGCAAGACTCAAGCAGAAAATTATTCACTGCTGTCAATCCAGCCTCTAATGAATGTTGAATAGCTCTTGTCGGAGATGTCGAAGTCAAAATGCAGACATCATCTGCGTATATCGAACATTGGATATCTGATGGAAGACGCTGTGGTAACGACGTCATTAGTTCATTAAACAATGCAGGGCTGAATGCCACTTCATTACGGTATTCGCTTTCGCACTTCTGCTCGTTTAAGTTCCATGCGCCTAGCACCAATGAATGGAACACGAATATGTGATCCATGCATATTGGCTTTTCGCAGTCCTGCCACAGAAAATTTTGATTTTCTTGCTTTTAAAATGTTCGTCTACAAAATTTGTGCTGCTCTTAACTTCATGCGATTCTTGTTTGCGCCTACTGAATCGCCCTAAAGCATAGATGTCGGCAATGCAAGGCGCGGAATAACAACGTTTCAAGGACGTAAGGAACGTGTACACCGACTGATCGACGAGACGCTTAACGTTTTGCTTACGGCATTCTTATACGTATGTTGCTGTATTGTGCCGTTTAACGGCGGCAAAGAAAAAGAGAGAATAGAAAAATAAAGAGAGAATGAAGCCACAGCGATGGCTATCTCGCCTTAGTTTTATTAATTTATCATTACACAAGTTTCGCGTGCATCGATTAGAACAGCTGTACTTCCACCGCACGTCAGTTGAACGCAAACACAGTCACGAAGGTTCAAAATCGTTTCGAAGCACGTCGGAACGGTGGACGACTCTCAGATGACGATCCCTTTCTTCTGACGCTCGCGGAAAAACACGTCGCGCGCATTCGGCGGTGGGGCCTGGTCGGTGACGTCGGCGGCGAGGGCACCTTTGCGTCACCCACGCCCTCTCCTGCTCTCACCTGAGATGCGAGAGGGCTTTCCCCGTCTGTATGCGCGTACACGGGACGACCGTAGCGGCGCTATGCCACTGCTTTCTACGCCATTTCTTCTTGTTTTTATCGAGGGCCGTCGGACCGTCGCCTCCTCTCCTCCTGGCCGCCGCTATAACAAGTAGCGGCCCTGTTTTTTCGTTCAGTGAGAAAAGAAAGCGCAACCGAGACAAGAGCTGTGTTCGTGGCCACGCTGGTGCTCTTCTTTTTTTTAATCCCGCGGTAAAGAACAGGTCCTCTGGACGCGTGACCATATACTTGTTGTGTGAAGGCGGCCAGGATGAAACAGACATCTTCTTCTCCAAGGATCCACCTCTCCTCGGATGGCAGCAAGTTCGTCGAATTCGGCATCGTCCGACAGGGCCGATGCGGTGCGCCCGAGGTTCACCTGCGGTGCCGCATCACGGCCACGTCGCGGCTCTCGCCGCACGACTGCAAGGCCGTGTCCAAGGTCTCTAGCAAGGTCGACGGCGAGCGCTGCTGCCACAACGTCGCGTTCCAGGAGCCGGCGCTCGTGGCCGGACCCGTGGCCGGACCCGTGTCGCGACTGTTCGGGCTCGTCAAGAGCGCCGTGCACCGCGTCAGGTGTCTGAACCGACCGCAGGTGCAGCCCCTGGATGACTCGAAAGTTGAAGACCTGCTTCCAGAGGAAGATGAAGGCGTGCTCTCTGACCTCCCTGAACAGGTTCCGGTGGAAGAGAAAGTGCTCGAGTGGGCGGAAGGCGTGCTTCGAAGCGGCCTTCCTGACATCCAGGTGTACCCTCCGGACAGTGACGGAGGTTCAGACGCGGACGACGAGTGTGACGGTGACGAGGAAGAGGATGGTAGTTCCGGTTTCTTCAGCGACGAGCTGAGCGAGACGGATGCCGATTCGGTCCTCTCTACCAGCGATAAGCAGATTCAGTGCAGCTTGGGCCGCTACACGTTGGGCCAAGCGCAGCGCCAGGAACGGACTAGGCTGAGGCTCGTTTCTCACTCGGAACTGCCGGAGTGGCTGAAGAACAACGAGTACCTCGTGAAGTACCACAGGCCTCCCCTTTACTGCTGGCGCGCGTGTACGCGCTCCATCTTCAGCCTGCACACGGAAAGCGGAAACATCTGGACGCATCTTCTCGGTGCTCTAGGCTTCCTAACACTTGGAGTTCACTTCTACCGTTCCGATGCTCTCAGCCTGGACTGGGCCGGTTGTCTGGCCTTCGGCATCTACTTCGCCGGGGCGGCCTTGTGCCTTACGCTTTCGACAACGTATCACACGTTCAACTGCCACTCGGAGAGCGTGGGGAAGTTCTTCTGCAAGATGGACTATTTCGGAATCACAGTGCTTATTCTCGGCTCCTTCTATCCGTGGCTCTACTTCCAGTTCCTCTGCGAGCCCCTTAAGCGGCTAGTCTATGGTCTCCTGGTGACCGCTTCCGGTCTGCTGACCATGCGCGTCTCCCTGTCGCACAAGTTCGGCGAGGCGCGTTATCGTGCCCTTCGCGCCGGAATCTTCTTCAGCTTCGCCCTGGTGTGCGGCGTCCTCCCGTCGGCGCACTACGGCATCCAGCACGGCTGGAATGACCTCATGTACAGGAGTTCCTTCGTGTACATTCTTCTCATGGTGGCCATATACGTGACCGGCTGTTGCGTCTATGCGAGCCGCGTTCCTGAGCGCTTCTTTCCTGGACGTTGTGACCTGGCCTTCCAGAGCCATCAGATCTTCCACGTACTTGTTCTCATGGGTGCTCTGGCGCACTACTACGGACTGTCCAGGCTCGCCACTCTCAGAATGTCCCAAGGTTCGTGCCCGCTTGGACAGACCGACTCTCTGTTCCGGAGCTTGGCGCTTGTATGAAGCAAGGCCACGACAACCGAAGATGAAACAAGAGTGACCTATATTTGTCAGGTGAGAGCACTGGATACTTCGTAAATAGTCTTTTCTCGTACAGAGAGAGGAAAAAAGAAAGGCAGGCGTATACCACTGTCATGTCATTAAGCGACATATAATTTCTTGAGTTCATTTACAATTAAGTTATATTGACTTGTGTTCCGCCTGAAACATTTCTTGATTGTCTTATGCCTTCTTGTGCCCAGTTATCTAACATTGAAGTCCGAGCATGAAAGCTGCGTTAGAAATAGGAAAACCGAGCGCTTTTGAGTTGTGTCAGTGGGATCGCCATTTTGAAACAGCTTTACGTGATAAAAACTTAACGCTATCAGGAATCGCATGCATTCGAAACAAACCCGTGCCTATTCGCCCTGCGCCAAGGACGGTGATACCAATCGCGATGGAGCGTTTAACCACTATCACGATGGCCTCGAGTGGTCGTCTGCTCAGGGTTCTTTCAGCGGTGTCCGACCTGCGCAAACTAGGGCAGTGGTGGAAAAGTCTGCAATGCCGTCAAAGCTTATTATTAGTGACCCTGATTCCGTGCGCAGCCTCTGCCGGGGCAAGGCCGGCGATTCGTGGCCGAGTGGACTTGACGCTATAGCATTTAACGCGAACCAATGAGGCTCCCAATGAACGATTCTACCGAGGGCCGTCAAAGCCGCGAATGACAACTACAGTAGAGCAATAATGAACAGGCGTCGAATTTGAAAAGTTTTTCCTCACTTGTAAGAGTTGCTCTCCCATGGCCGGCCGCCTTCGGTGATAGTATGCCCCAGTGTTACGGTAGGCTAGCAATTTGCTTTTTTCGAATAGCTCTTACCGTAAGTGCCTTTTGTGAGTACGAGCGCTGATAAGTTGTTTGCCTCGCAGGTTATCAGTAGACTTTCGTCAGGAAGACCCGAACTGCTGGCTGGCCAACGGCTGGCCAAAATCGCGCTGCGTTTCCCGCGGAGTACATCCAACTCGATGACTCGCTCACCGTGTTATTATGCTTCTGAGTACTATGGGTCATGGGCTTGACTCCTGCACGTGGTGACTGCAATTCATAGGGGTCAGAATGCGGATGCGTTCGTGTACACATACTTAGGTACACCTTAAAGAACTCCAGGTGTTTACAATAAGTTCGGTGTCCTACATTATACGGCATCTCTCTCAGCTTCAGTATTACTTTGAAATTTTAAACCTTGTCAATCACGTTTACCGACGGATTAGAGACTTACACAAGAAGTGCGGGCGACCGGTACATACTGTTGGTCGCATTCGCAGCGTCGTTACGCCTCTTGTCATGAACGCCGCTGTTTCTGGCGAAATAGTGCCAGCATATCGAGCCGTTTGCAAGTGATGGTATCACTCTTATGGAAGAACAGATGACCAGCGATGCAAGGTTACAAATTTCACAAAGCAAAAAGAACCGTAATTATCACGTCTTTCAGTGAAAGCCGAGCATGCCAGAAATACTTCACAAGGAGCGCTTTATGCGTGTTGCTCATATATATAGAAGCTTTAGAAATGTGCGACATGGGTGTCCCAACAAACGTGTTAGTCGTGTAGTGAGACACTTCTACAAGAGAGAGAGAGAGAGAGAGAGACAGAGGAAAGGGGAAAAGCAGGGAGGTTAACCAGAGGGGAAGATTCGGTTTGCTACCCTACGCTGGGGAGAGAGGTGAGGGGGAGGTAAAGTGATAACAAAGTAGAGGTAAAGAAAGAAAGGAGCGTAGACATACAATCACACTTCTACAAGGATACGGTAATCCCTACGACGTTCGCTTTCACAATAACTTCGGGGCATAGGTTCTCCTTAAGCTCCAAAAAAGCAAATCGACGCTTATGATCATTTAATTAAGTAAAGTCCAGCTATGGGTGCTTATGCCGTCATCGAGCAAACTCATTAGTTCCATTCATGTGACGAAAGGCGTGGGTATTGCCCGTTTACCTCTGAAATGGCCAAGTGTGCCAGCCGTGTATATTTATTTTTGAGTGCAGCCGAACATCGCGGAAGGTCACAGGCCAGCCAGAAAGCAGGCACGACAGAGGCGCCTACGTTTCGAATTTACTCAAGAATAAATAATTACTAACTTGTCTTCTAACTCACAGTCGTTCGTCTGTTGTCCACCACAACAGTGGCATTCCTGCTGGTGCGTTAACCCAAATGTGCGGCGTCCGCATACCACAATGTGATATGATAGGATCGGAATTGAATGTAACGTTACTATCTGAGTTGAACACGCGAATGAAGGGAGATGTGCTAGCGAGGTATGATTGTATATCACCAATATATATATATATAGGCAAAGTCAAGGCACAGGCAAGAAACGACTGTAGTATAGAGTGCTTGGTTTACGACGGGTTTATTACCGTTGGTGGTGATCGTCACTTGTTGGTGGTGTGGTGTCAAATTAAGCGCTCTCCTGCTTCCCCCCAATTCGCAAGCGCATCGCCTTCAGCTGATATGCTGTAGTCCTAGCGAGAACGAGCATTCAGGAAACGGCACAGCCAGCGTAAATCAGAGAGCCGGTGGGCGACTGACAAGACATCAAGGACTTCGGAAACCGCTATTTTCGAACACTCGTCTCGTAATTTCAAAGCCGCGCAGCCTGCCGCTGTACGTATACAGCATGGCCCTGCACCACGGATAAGAACTGCAGCTTGTCTCGGCGTGTTTTTTTTCCTCGCGCCCTGTCCACTCATAACTCTCGCACTCTCTTCTGCTTTTTCTTTTCATCCTCCATTTTCTTTTCTCTTTTGCTTGTGTTCTTCCACTACGCCTCGAGTGACCCGCTTTCCCGACAAGCCTATAGAGCCACGGACAGGCGCGCACACACACACTCGCGCGCGGCTACGCAGACTTCCTTCCTTCCTTTTATAGCCAAACGCGGAAGCGTGCGTGGCAGCGCAGGCCCCTGCCTCCTTCACGAGCGAAGCGATGCGCCTTCGGGTACGCGCAAGACCGGGTGCGACCTTATACGAGTTCGAAAGAGAAGAGAATAAATGTAGCGTAAAAATCAGGAAAACATTAATACGGCGAACTGCCTGGAATGCGCACGATCCGGACGCATATACTTGTTCCGAACAATGCCTTCGTCCGCTGGTTGGTTCTCAAGGAAGTGAGCATGACTTCACGGTATATGAGGAGGAAAAAATGGAGACACGGTGTTAACAACAAAAAAGAATTAGCCCTTGGTAGTCACGGTTACGTAACGCAAACAGGGAAGACGTGCCCAGAAGCACTCGGAGATAACTCGTTCGTATACGGACGAAAGACGCTAACGAGAGCGTGTCTTGTCTGGTGAATTTCCGTACACTAATTATGCCACACAGCCAATTTTGTCGACTGAAAACGGCAGTCGCGCAACACTGTGGCCTCGACTGATTGATTGATTGATTGATTGATTGATTGATTGATTGATTGATTGATTGATTGATTGATTGATTGATTGATTGATTGATTGATTGATTGATTGATTGATTGATTTTCTTGCGTCTCGCGCCAGCACAAATTCGTCATCGCGGAAGGCAATCAAACCCGCGTCCTGTGCTCTAGCAAACCTCCATGACAGGAAACCTCCATAACAAACCAACATGCTCCAATATCGTACTCACTGCTTGTAATCTTAAACAACTCAAGAAGTCATCGTTACAGGATCTGTACCACGAACTGCCGTTGTCAGCGTTTCATTTGTCCTTGCAATGTAAACACATAACTGACTGAAACGAGCGTGAAGAAGGTCGCCGAGGGCATGTGCATGAGAGGCACAAGGCCAGCGCGGCTAGTAAGGGCACCCGGCGAGGAGGTTCAACTCTGCAAGCTTGGCAGTGTGCAACTTAGCCAGCGTTTATCCGACCGTCATGCGATTGTGCCACACGTATAAACACAGTCGACCAGCGGCCTCAAGCAGCGAGTCTGTGCTAGCTGACGGTGTCGAGGGAGGCCTGCTTTGCTCGCAACGGTGCCCTTTTCCTGCTTTTGTTTCCTGCTTCTGAAAAACCACTTAGTGTCGCGCGAACTTCTAGCCGTTGCCACCCCGCACCAAGCCCTGCGCATCTGTCTGAGTCGGCCTAGCGTGATAAAGCCGGCTGCCTTGAGCAACGAAGGTCTCCAGCAAGTGAGAACGCTCCGAAGGGCAGTGGCCACTGTATAGATGCTCTCCGCTTCCAGGTCAAGCGACGCTTTGCCTCAATTTGCCTTTCACTCCTTATTGTTACGTATTTTAGTAGATTTTGACGGGCCCACTCTAATTAGGGTCTTGCAGGCTGCGTCACGCGTTCCGAAAAACTTATGTAGGCGGCAAGTTCAATACAATTCTTCTTTTCCATCGTCAACCTTCTACAGTCCTTCCAATGTTTCATTTCTAGTCTCAAGGCAGTGGGTACTGTGTGTATTCCACCGAAATGTATTCTGCGTGATTAAAATCAGATGAGTAAACAACAGTGAGGATGATTACTGCGACACATCAAGAAAGGTGGGCGCGGATGAAAACAAGGATTTGTCGTTCGTGCAGTTTGTTGTTTTTTATTTATTTAATATAAAATTTAAAGTAATATCCGAAGAAGCTTTACTTCGGGGCGAGTTTACTAACTGGTCACAACAGGGGATTGGTAAGGAAAACATTTGCAGCTTCGGAATGTGGACGTGGCGTTCTGTCTTCCAGTTAACAAAGGTGACTTCGTGTTTCCGAAACAACTGCTGAGATGCTAAAGAAACGTGCTACGTCGAGCTAGATTGTTAATCAAATCTCCGCACTGACAGAGCTAATAAAGGCACTCCATCAAATAAGTATGTTTGACACGACCTAAAGGTGGCGGAAACTTCAAATACCGGTGCGCACGGCAGCCTTCAGGCTTCCAGTTCTGGTTGTGACGTCGCAGCCTGTAGTAGCCATTGCCCAAGGCTACTTAATTCGAAAAAATAATTAAATTCTATTAAAAAGACACACACAATAAAAACACACAAAGAATTCAACCGAGTAAGTTTCCAAGTTTAAAAAATGTGAAATTATGCAAGAATACCACAACGTCTCTGGTGTCACCCGCTACTCAGATTCAATCGAAGACTGTGAGCCATGCTTAGAGTTTCCAGCAGGATAAACTTGTTTCGATTTTTATTCTTTAGGAAAAGCCACTTTCATCCTCTTGGCTTCTAGCGCGAAGTGAACACGGACACAGAAAGGAGCAGACAGGACGAGCGCTCGTCCTGTCTGCTCCTTTCTGTGTCCGTGTTCACTTCGCGCTAGAAGCCAAGATTATGTTACCGTACCAACTCGCCCAACTGTCTATCCTTTTGCATTCGACTTTCATCCGCCATTATACGCCATTTTGCTCCGCAGCTATAAACGCTGAGAAAGCTTCGCAGAAGTCGTCTACCAACCTAGCCTGCTTTAGTGCGTCTCTTTAACGCCTGGTCGCTGCTCTTTACCGCGCTATATTTGCCGACTCCTCGTTAGTTTTCGCGTTTAATTTCTATGACTTTCTTGAGCGGTATACGTGGAATACCCATTTGATAGCTCTCCTTGCTTTCTGGCGTTCTGCGTTTACCACCTTGAGCCTGAAATGCTACGTATTTTGCTTAAAACGGTAGCCAGGACTTTTACATTGATTTGAACCGCGCCTCACAGCATGTCCTGCGTATGAGTAATTACTGAGGCTATAGCGAAGGTGGCTAAACCCTAACGTTACGAGCCGTAGCCGCCCCCGCCTCCCCCTCCCATCTTGCCCTTCTCTAAATCGCGAAGCAGAACAACGGCTAGTTATGTGAAACTCGTAGTTTTCCTGTGTGTTATCGCTATATAGATTGGACGGCCAGCTGCAGACTGCTGCTCCTTCAAGTGTGAGCAGGTGGTTGCTATAAATGAACCGAGTAAGAAGTTTGCGTTGACCTCGCATCGCCTCGGACAGCCTCGCATCGGTTGACCTCGCATCGCCTCGGCTTTATATATTTTCGTTTCTTTCGAACGTCGAGTTTCTGCTGTCAGCGTCCTTATTCTATTTCTAGAACCATGCAAAGTTCAAGGAAGTGCGCTTTTTTTTTTATGCCAATGGCACGGCGTTAGTGTTACACGGTTGACGGCCTGAACTCTGCCTTTCCCGTGGACGCAAACGGAACGCGTGTCTGCCTCCTCGATTGTTTACCTGGCGGTGAAACGCGGGAATGACCGCGACGTCGGCTGCTACCTGGCAGAGTGCCCGGTCTGGTCATGGGAGGTACAGCGCGGTAGCCGAAGTGACGTCATTGCTGACGGAAGAGCCGTCCTTGAAGAATTCCCCGGCTTTAACGTTCCCAGAACTCTGTTCTCTCGCTCTCTCCGGCTCTCTGTCTCTCTCTCTCTGGACCTCTCTCTCTCTCTATGTGTGTTTTCGTGTACTATCTGCTTCTTATGTAACGCTCAAGCACACCGGTCCGGAATCGATGCTGTCAAGGGCGACGTCATACGCCCTGCTTTGAATTCGAAAACGATAAGGTGAACAGGGCAGTATGCGCGAAAATGCTATTTTTGGAGCTCAAGGTGAAAAGAAAGAGAAAAACACGTCTTTTAGGAGATTGAATGCACCGATGCTTTTTGATGAGGGCTTCAGACATCGCTGAGTAAATCAGAACTGGTGCTCTTTCCGGCCTCTGTCGGTTTATGTTTAAGATTAGCAGTTTAAGGCTAGCGCAGTGTTCCTGTCACCATTTTCACATCCATTTGTATCTATCAGGAATACGAAGGTTATCGCAAGTTTAACCTCGTATATAATTAATTATGCAGTTGGATGGGAAAAAAATGCAGTTAATCTTGCCTATGTCCTTCCTCAGTTTCAATGTCTGCTGGCCTCATCAAGTGCTACGAGATGTCGAGGCCTCGAGTGCCCATATTGCATGCATGCATACGTGCATACATATTAGCGTTTAATTATGTTTATACCGGATTCAGGAGAATGTCCTTCGATAGTCTCGAAAATTTTGTTTCGTTTATTCGTCTCGCTTCAAAGAAAATTGGATTCTCGAGAGAAACTCTGCATGTCATCGCATTACGTGCTTTGCTGACATTCTTAAATATTTCCTGTTGAGTGTCCGCATCATCCGATAAACTTTCTCTACGAAAGCTAGCGAACGAATTTTCGCGAGGGTCGCGTTGTGGAGAGATGCGACACGCGGTGTGGCCGGCGAGTACAGCCTCATGGAGCGATGGTATATACGGGCGCGTTTGGTTAACTCCAACACATAGATGGCACAAGGCCTTTGCGCTTTGAGCCAAGACGGCATGATGCGAGCGGCGGGCTTCGCACCGAGCTTGGTGGTAAAATCAGCCCGCTCATGTGCCGTCGCTCAGTTCGAATCGCTCAGACTTCTCACACTGGAGGGTGTACCGATTTCGAATCACGATGGCGATGAGGACGGTGATTACGGTGCGGCAGCGGCGTGTTTGAATTGCCGATTTAGCGGGGATGCTGCTACTTCGTTGGAAGGTCTTGGGTGCGGACGAGCAATCTACCGAAAGCTGGGCTCGCAGCGAGGGCGTAATTACCCGGAAAAACTCGAGCCCGTCGGAAATCGATCCGGAGCAAATGCACTGCGGCTCCCCGCCACTCTGGTGCATCGCTTATGCTGTAATTTATATCGCAGTTGTCGCTACATTAACTCGCCGTAAAATTCTATAAGTTGCTCAAGCGGGCGCAGCGAGGTTCTCATTAACTGGCTTTTTCCTCTCTGCACGCACGTGGTGCTCTCTCTCTCTCTCTCTCTCTCTCTCTCTCTCTCTATATATATATATATATATATATATATATATATATATATATATATATATATATATATATATATATATATATATATATAAATCACCACCCTATCTTCAGAGCACTGCAGGACGAATACACGTATTCATAAAGGTGAACGAGTCACGTTTTATGGTAGTTGCGTTGGCAGGGAACTTCATTCACATGGATCCTCATCTTCATGGAGGACCACTCACGATATTTACTTGAAAATAATTTATTTGGAGTGCAATGACGATTACCCAATTACAGCGAAACTGCAAACAGGTGTCAAACCGAATTTGACGCCCAAATATTTACTTCACTTCGTCTTTATTATCTGCCGTATAGTTTTCTACGTCATACCCGCACTGCGCCGGTATTCATAGTGGATGTTGCGGCAATCCGCGGCCCACGTGCAGCGCGCGGGAGGCACTGTAGCTTCAAGAAAATATTACTTTGACATTCAGCAAAACAGTTGGTATAGATGTCGGCAGCAACAGAAACTGATTAGGGAATCAGTGGAACGTACGGGTCGGTGACCTTTTTTTTCTTTTTTTTCGCAATTGCAATGTTTCTGACGTGGGCCGCGCGCACTCGCAGTGACCTCAAACACGTATATACCGGATGCGACACCAAAACAGACTGGACTTCCGGTCTGTCACCGCTCTCCACTTTCGCCGGCACTTCGGACTCGCCATAACGCGCAGACTCCACGGTTTGCCGCGTATAACGGCACCCCGCGACGTGTGCCACACTCGCGTGCTTCGGTCGCATTAATGCGCGAACGGTGCCAAATTATGCAACGTAACGCGACTCTTATCTATCTCGGACGCGACATCAGTTCGGGAGTCCCGGCCGCTGAAATTTTTATATTTAGGTCTCCGCTACCACCGAGGCGCATCCCCGCAGCTCGCGCCCTTCGTCGTCGCCGCCAACGCGTGCACGCGCAAGCAAATGAGGCCGGAAGAGAAGCACTGCCGCGGTTACACAACGCTTGCGTCATCGTCAGGGCGTGTGTGAAATTCCCGTATCGGTGGGGGAGGCCACCCGAACCTCCAGGAAACGGAGCTACTCGAATTTGAGTGTCGTCGCTCCGCGTAGCCGGCTCGCTCGAGGCTGGCCCGTACGAGGCGTATATACGGCGACCCACAAGGAAATGTGCGCGACTGCGGCGTTTTAGGAGGAAGCGAAGCAGGAAGGAAGTCGCGTCGACACTCTCACTCCCGAGAGCTGCGTGTTGTGTACGACGGCGCGTGCGACATGTGTACACGCCAAGCGTCGCCTCTCCTGTGCGGCGCGGTGTGCGGGTAGAAAGAAAAGAAATAAAGAGTCAAGCGTGGAGAGAGAAAATATATATGATGGGGTATCGTGTTCAACAACAACGTCGTTATGTCATTAGAGATTCTCGAGGAAACGATTTTTTACGGCTGCGAATAGAAAATGTTGCCGATCTAGAGATAATATACATGGTGTATACCTGCTCGTGGACGAGGGCGGAGGCTGAAAGTGTAAAACGAACACGGATGGAAGATGAAAAACAATATGTAACGACGACCGACAGGGTCCCCATTTCTGACGGGAGAGAATTCAATTACTTGTCAGGAATAATCTGTGATCGCCATGAACGTGGGTGGAAAACAAAAATGATTGGTGAGAAAGACGCGCAGGCCCAGTGCATAAGCATGAACGCAGAATGCAGCATGGACCTATAGTTCCGTATCATGCGCTCTATGTTACCAAGCCCCTAAATCGCACAAGCTATCAATGCACAGAATACTCGAATTGTTAAAAAAAAAAAAAAAAACGTTATGGGCTGCTTGTTCTCAAACGCTCACCCAGCACATAGAGTGGAAGTCTTCAGCGATAGAAACGTGAGCACAACCGGACTGTCCAGCAACGCGGAAAACGTTGGCGCGGATTGTTTAAGCGGTGTGGCTGGCGGAGGCGTACTGAATAGCGCCACCATGCGTGCACGACTTGGAATGGTAGCACGTCGCATTGGACGGGCGAAAGTTAGTTACAATACATTCGTCACATATACAACGCTCTGCAACCTTACGCGCGCCCAGGCTGGCACCTGTCTTTAGCGAGTATTATGTCATCGAATCCACTCTGAAGTACATAACGCCGATGGTTGTCACACATTGCCAGATTTGCTTAGGGCAAATACCATTTGGCTCGCTTAATTTTTTTTTTATAGTCGAACACTTCGATACCGAGCTTTAATGCCGAAATATAAGATGTGAAGCTAACCCGGCAGTGCATTCATTCTTAGAGACAGTTAACAGCAAGAATAACATAGGGATAGAATCCAAACAGGGTCTTTGTCTGTATTTGTTTCGAAGTATTCTATTGGCGATGTTACGCGTCTTCGATGAACAATTCCAACTAACTAGACTGACTTGCTGCCTTGTTACGGAAACAACTTGAATCCGAAATAGAGCAACATTCATTGTGTCACTGCCGATGACCTGCGGTAGTGATCCTTCATTGCCTGGAGATCAATATAACATATTTATACAGTTTCACTGTCTTTATAGACCTTGCCGACTGCGGTGTGCTGCCATAGAGTTGTTACTTCCTTCTTCTATATGTAGATTAAAGGTACCCTGCAGGTAATACTAAATTGAAAGTGTATTGCCCTAAATCCATAAACTGTGATCATACGTTACCGGTAATAAGCTCTGTAACAGTCTATCAGCTCGTGTGTGTCCACAGATTTTTCTACATAACGGCGAAGTGCATTTCTGCAAGCAATTCCTCAAAGTGAATTATGCCCTGGGAGCCTTTATAGCCCGGATATCAAACTTTAGATAGATTGATTCACGAGGTTTAACGTCGCAAAAGTGCACATTGCGCTCTGAGGAACGTCGTCGAGCACCTCGGGTTATGCATGACCACCTTGCTGTTCTTTGACGTGCACCCAAAGTACGTTAAACAAGCGTTTCTGCATTTCTATCCCCTTTTCCCCTCTCCCTCTACAAATGCCGCTGCCGCGGTCAGTAATCGAACTCTCGACCTCGCGCTCATCAGCACAACGCAATAGCCATTGATCCACCACGGCATGCCAACCTTTAGAAACGTGACTGTGTATGTGTTCGTCTAAACGTGGTCTATAGTGCCTAGGTCAAATAATCATACTTCCACAGTGCAAATCCGCATCTTTTATTCCAGTTTGGCTTGCCACATGGCGCTCAGTATCCGTTTTTTTTTAATCTCTTTCCAGACTTGGACCTCCTGGCTTCCCGTCCCGACTGGCTAGCGAGGCGAGGTCGCCTCCGATGTAGCGTCGCAGATCGCACGTCTTCTAACACCACAGCAACGTGCGCGGCATCGAAGAGCCCCGAGAGGCGATAGGTTTTCGCAACCAACCTGTCCGGAACTGCGATGGCCAGTGTTGAAAGCGCGGCGCTGCATCACCCCCCACCCGTCGGTCACGGGTCACAGCGACTGCAAGACCAAGGAGGCGACCGAGGAATTCGACGGCACACCCGAAGGCGTTCCTCACGTTCGACCACGAATTCTCACAAGACTGAGAAGAAGGAGAACGTCCCGTATGCGCAACTATGCGCGAGAGCGTAACGCATGGGTGCAACTCAAGACCGGCCGGGCAATGTAATATCACGTGATTGCGTTGAAATAAGGCGCGAAGAGCAGCGTTCCTATAAGACCCTTCGCTGTCGCAACCATCGGGCCGCGAGTGGTGTTCAAACACGCAGCTGTAACATCGCTCGTGACGACATCGTGAGCTGCGACGTGTGCAGACGTCATATATACACGCATGCCCCCCCCCCCCCATAAAAAAAAAATGAAGGGCGCGTGCGTGTGGGTGCACACGGCGAGCTGCTGGTGTGAAATGCCCAGCCTGTGGGAGCGCTTCCCCGCAGCGACCGAGAAAGTCAGAAGACTCGTCATTTCATTCGCTTGACAACACCGCTGTACAAGGGATCCTCATTTTAACCACTGCCAACGGACACACCAAAACATGTACCATGCAGTTCGCTCCTACCAGCCATTCACGCTCAGCGGTGTGTGCCAAGTGTTCCAGTCAATATGCCATCTGCCGAAATTACGTCTTGTATATATAGTCCTGTGAATCATCCCGTGTGAACAGCGTTCAATCTCACCCCATTTACTCTCTTTTTATTACCCCCATATCTCTTTACACCCCGTGCAGGACAGCCAACCGTTCTCGCTGACTTCCCTGCCTTTCCTCTCCTTTCTCTCTCTCACTCTCCACATTGATTTTCAATAACCGAAATGTGTATATAAGCGAGCATACGGCATTGTCTATACAATGTCATCAATTGTAGAGCATAATAAATTAACAAAACCTTTTGCCACATACTCTGGCCTAGGTAGACATTGTAGATATACACTACTTACTCTTTTACTCGCTGCCCCGAGTGGCGCTCAATAAAAAGTTTTTCCGAGTAAAAATGGAGTTTATTATTCTGCATTGTGCACACACCACATCTTTTCTTTCAAGCTTTCCACATTCGAACGTTCTTTCTTGGCTCCTGAAAGCACACACAGGTTTATGGAAGAATTACGACGAAACCCTTAAGGAAGTAATTTTCCCGCTAATATATCTGAAGGGAGATGTCAAGCCCAAGTGCTGTGTTATTTCCTACCAATATGAAAACACAATAAACATGGAAACTGAAGCTAATATCAGAAAACCCTATGGGTAATTCTTTATTACTTTTATTCGTTAAATTTTTTGTCGCCTTCCGGCACGCATGTTGAAATTGAAAAGAGAAGTTACCGTGAAGCGCTTAAATAAATGCATTGGAACCGTACACGCACTGTCTATGAAGCATGGTGATTACCTGCCGGCCAGGCAAGATGGCAAAGAAATGTTTGCTTCAATAAATAAGTTCTCATGACTATATTTGCTGTGTCACTGAATAACTCAGCAAAAAAAGCAAGGCAAGCATAATAGAGGTAGTAAGAATGGGCGCGCTGTCCTGTGTATGAGCTATTTTGCAAGATGACAGCAACAGTAGAAAAGTCGAAGGAAGTACAGCAAATTTAGTTTCGTTTCAAGTACAACGACGCTTTCAGACAAAAATAAACTCCCGAATAAACTGATGCGCATCCACAACAAAGGCAAATAAATCACGTTAACAGCCTTGGACATCATTTGTACATGAACTTGCATGAACAGCCTACGAACAAAATAGAGAGCTTCACTACAAAGTGCGAACGTCGTGCGCTTTGACGAAACGAACAGCGCTGATACGTCAGTATATCACTCCGAGTCTGGAGAGACGTCAGAAAAGCTGTGGGCCATATGTTTTATACACCAACTAAAATTGAGGAATACGCAGTGCTTAAGCAACGCAGCAACGCACTTGTGAAGCGACACTCATTTCAAAGATTGAATGAACGTGGCGCTCCACGCGTTCCTGTAGCACGTGTGCAACGAGCCACACAGCCACCTTTGCTTACCACTAAAGACTCCTTTCGACAGCACAGGATGAATCCTAGACACGCATCGAATAACGTTTCTTTTCTTTAAAGTATTACCGCATGTGTTGAGCTTGTTGCGCAGTTTCTTCAGCGGCCAATAATCGGGCAAGACCTCAGGATAAAAGAGAAGACCACATTTTGTTTGAGTCGACAGCGCAGGGCTAGGTTTATTTAGTTTATCGGGAGCTGCCCTGCGCCGCGATAAAGGCCGCCTATAGAGTTACTAGCCTCTGTACTATGGCGGGACGCCCGCCTGCGCGGCTGCTTCGGGAGGCTATTCCACAGCAGGGTTCGCGCCGGGTGCCGCAACTGCACCGTCTGGACACTCCGGCAGCGGCTGGGCCTCGTGTCCGGGCTCGAGTTCCGCCCCTTCTTGGCCCGCGGCTCCTTCCGCCCCGGGCTCCGCCGATGCGGGCGGCGGTTCCGAGACGCTGGCCGCGGCTGCCGGGGGCCGCATGGCGTCTCTGAGCGCCTTCTTCTCCACCGAGTAGATGATGGCGCACAGTACGGCCACCTCGACGCAGATGCAGACGAAAGGAATCAGCGCCGCGTACTTGCCCTTCACCTCGACCGTGTGCTCGAACTCGACGCTCTCCTTGGTGTTGTCCACCTTGCACACGTACTTGCCGGCGTCTTCCGTCGTGAGCTGCTTGAAGCGGAGCAAGGCGTCGTCGACCTCCTCGAACTTCTCCAAGGTCACGCGCTCGTCGACGAGCAGCGGCTCGCCGTCCTTGGTCCAGACCAGAGTGAACGTCTTGGGGTAGCCGACGACGGCGACCGCGATGAACGCCTCCTTGCTCTCAACCCAGGCCGAGGGCGCGGTCGAGTGCCGCTCGCTCAGAGTGGCCGAAAGCTTGAAGAAGACGTTGATGGAGACCGCGTCCGCTCCGGCCGTGCACTTGTACAGGCCGGCGTCTCCGACGGTCGGCTTCTCGATGGTCAGGCTCCACGTGGTCATGTTTTCGAGGACCTTGAGCCGCGCGTCGTCGTCGGCTATGGGGCCGTCCCCTTCCTTCTCCCACTTGACCGGAACGCTCTGCTGGCCCGAGTCGCAGCTCAGCACGAACGGCTCGCTCGGGTCGATGGTGACGCCGCTGCCGATGGTCTCCTCGTTGGTGGTGATGGCGAGGGCGCTGACCAGCAGCTGGGTGGACACCTGGGAGGCGAGCCGGTCGCTGCAGTGCATGTGCGCCGCTCGACACGTGTACCTGGAGAGGGAACGCACCCCCCGCCCCCCTGGCGGTCATACAACGACACTTCCCAACAGGAGTCGAGCAGATCAGTTCGTGCGGAAACGCGAGCGTCGGGGGCAAATATTACGATTAAGAGAAGTTTGGTATACCACTGAGATTGGGTGTACCAGTGTACCCCTGAGACCAAATGAGCATGCAGCTGAAGAGAAGCCACGAAAAGAAAGTGAAAAATATTATATGGATCACACCCGTTGTCGGAATTGGGTTAATCCACGCTTTCTTTGGAGTTTTCGGGGAACTTTGTTTATGTTAACTCTAGCGAACATCTGTGTCCTCCACACTTGTAATTTGGCCCCATTTGTGTTGTAGGCTCGTGTCTGTTCTCGGTAGATATAAATAAATGACCACTGGTTGTCCAGGTCAAACCGTGCAAGATAGCAGTGAGCACACAGGAAGTGGATGGCAGAGGCACGGCCGCTCAATGGAAACAAGGTTTCCCTTGTTTCCATTGAGCGGCCGTGGCAGAGGCAAGAAAACCTCCGCTTAGAAAAAAAAAGAAAACGAAAGAAAAAAGAACGCGCGGATTTCTGAGACATACAAACCCATGTGAATGTTCTTTTTTAACTTCTTGCTGTAGTATTGAGATGTACGCGAAATTTTCTTTCTTTTTTTTTTCGAATTCGTCGGTTGAGCCGATTCCTGCTCTGCTAGCCTTTTCTCACTGCACGTCAGTGTCAGCGTATCGACAGTGACACGAGAACTTTGCGTTTCGGACCACTTTTGTTTATAATTCATATTAATGACCTGTGTGACATCCCCGAGTCTCCTCAATTAGTTATGCATGCAGACAATACTGACATATTCATTAAAGCTGCTACTACTACAGAGCTTGAACGGAAGTTAAGGTTTAGCTGACGCAACTTTCTTGCTGGTTACAACATGATAGTTACAAATGGATTCTTCTAAAACAAAATATGTGATAGTTGGTCCTACTAATAAACCACGTAACTGCAATATACCTATTCTTTCTGAATATAAGATGATAGAACAGGTAAAACGTCAGGAATTTCTCGAAGTGTGGTTCCAGGAAAATGTGGCCTGGAACATGCACGTCGACCGAATTGCTGTGGAACCAAGTAGAACTGTTGGTTGCTTATATAGAGTGAGCACCCTGATTCCTCCATGGTTGCAACATTACTTGTACTACACATTTTTTTTATTCTCGATTAACCTACTGCATATTTTGGAGGGCACTACTTTGCAAAAGAAGTTATAATAAATTGATAGTACTGCAAAAAAGGGTCTTACCTGCATTCGAGTGATGTCGTGGCTTTGTACAAAACTTTAGAACCAAGCGATCTTTTATAAATTCCATGGTCAAGGCAAACCAGGTCTCTTACTATAAGTTGATGGATGCAATGAACGATCCCACGTAATCGCATTACGCGAGCGATGCTCTACTAAATGAGCTACCGCGGCGCCGTGCTATATATATATATATATATATATATATATATATATTTGGTGGTGCAAACGGCAACATGGAAATGATGAGTACAGTACATGGATTTGCCTAAACTATGTCCTTGTGGCTGTATGAATACGATTAGTTTCAACAAAATATTGCGTTCTATGTGGAGCAATTCGCAATAATAATAAACGTCTGCGGAGACTCGTCGCACTGCCGCTTTTAGGAAACTATGATTGCTTGGAAAATTAAAAAGACAAAGCGTAGTGAATAATGCCGCAACCAGCTCTTGGAGCAAGCAAAAAAAAAACATATAGAATACAATGCCGTGTACTACTCATCGTTCGTTCGCATAAACGAGAAGAAAGGTGGTTAACCGAGGGGCCCGATTTTTATTAGACATATCATAACAAGCCAACCAACACTGACACCAAGGACAACACACGGGAAATTACTTGTGCTTAATAAATGAAATAAAGAAACGATAAATTAATGGAAATGAAAGTGGATGTGCGAAGGTTATGGGATCGTTCCCCACCTGCGGCAAGTTGCTTTTTCACCCACTTTCCTTTTCATTAATTTACCGTTTCTTTATTTCATTTATTAAGCACAAGTAATTTCCCCTATGTTGTCCTTGGTGTCAGTGTTTGTTGGCTTCTTATGTCATTGTTCGCATGGTATCTAAACAATCGCTACACCATGTTTAGTTGTTTTTGTACGAAACTTCGCGAGGGCTGACTGCACGGACGAAGAGCCGTTTCAAGTTATTCATTCATGCGGGCCTTGCCACAGCTCGTTTCTTCGCGCTTCAACGCTCTTGCTGTTCCACGAGTGGGTGTTGTTCGTGCAGCCAACCGCCTAATACCCTAGTTGCACAGGCAGCTTAACCTCGGTTAAACGTAACCGTGGTTAACTCGCTCAACCGTGGTTAACGCGAACCGTAGCCCGTCAGAATTACACGGGCTAATCCCGATCACGGTTAATGGTCTGAAGACGCGTCGCGTGATCTCATGCGTACAGGCTTCATTTTGAATAACTTTTCTTCGACATTTCATTACAGTGGTATAAAGATGTTCTTTTTCAGCAAAACAATTGTCATATTTGGGAGTTTTAACGTGTAAGACTGCGTTTTGCACATGTAGGTTATTTGTTTTCGGTACTCCTGCTCTCTGTAATGAGCATTCCTGGTGGGCATACAGCCATATAAGAAGACAGAATTAGGGTCACAAATGGGTAAATATAAAATAACGTCCACTGAACGAAGAGGTAAAAAAAATTCTTAATGATCAAATGAATGTTTCAACTAACCAACATTGGTTACATAAGTAAAGGGAGTACAACTTTACGCGAATGCATTTTGGAGCTGTACGCTTGCATTTACAAAAAAAAAAAAAAGAATAAGAAAGGAATAAAAGGCAGTGCTTTCAGGTGTTAATGTATGTGCACTGCGATTTCACATTGCACAAATTATCACAAAAAAGTACTTGTTAAAAATACTGAAGTTATAAGTGTAAACGCAGCGCCATCAAACTGGACAGGAAGGTGAGACGCACACAAACACACAGCGTTTGTGTGTGTCTCACTTGTCCAGTTTGATTGCGCTGTTCTTAAATTTTGAAATTTGTGCCTAGCCGTCATCTCTGTGTAGAGGCGCGCGTTTCGACTACTTGAGCGCAGAGTGGCGATATTATCTTTATAAGTACGTATCAGTGCCTCAATTGTCGAGTCAGGCCAACTGATACGCTTTTTGGAAGATATCTGGGAAGCGCCAGCGCTGCGCTCGGGAGAAGTACCGTCCGCCATTTTGCCCGTTTACGAAACGTCGGTTACACTAAACCGAGGTTGCCAAGCTCGTTTGGCGGTCAAGCGCGGTTAGCGGCCTAACCGCCGTTTCGTCTGCCGTGTAACCGCGCTAACCGCGTTTAGCGATAACCGCGTTTAGCGATAACCGCGGTTACGTTAACCGCGGTTAAGGTCGCTCGTGTAACAGGGGTATAACATGGCACCAAAAATCGAGCTAAACTTTCCATACACCAAGGTCCTTACCTGTTGCGATCCTGAAGAGAGACGCGGCGAATAGTGAGCTTGGCGTTCTCGACGCCGTTCTTCCCAGGCGACAGGAGAAGCCGATCCGAAGGCGTAAGTGGCGCGTCTCCGAGAAACCACGAGACGCGCGGAGGTGGCTGGGTGTCGATATTGCACATGATGCTGAAGGATTTGTTCACCTGGGAGGGAGATGGCGGCGTGAGCGGGTCATCGCCCTATAGGTTCGGAAGACTATAGGCGCCCACTGTTACTTTTTCGACATGGGGTAACAGTCTAGAACAAAGCACAAACAACTGTCGTGGGAACTATATGAACTATATATATATGAACTAAAACATGCATTATATATGACACACGTCTAAAGTGGGAGCAGCACATGGGCCCGACAGTGGAGCACCTACAGTGTTGCAGTACCCAGCACGCGATACGGCAGTACCGCTGTTTCATCGCTCTGTAAGAAAGCTTTAAGGATACCGGTAGGGAGACGAAACAAATACGGGAAGTTAAACGACGACACGGGAAGTAACTTCTGACTGGCTTACTCAGTACGCAAAAGCAGATTTGAATATTGACACGACAAGGTGACGTGCGCAGAAAACGCGAAATTGAAAATGACACAGCCGGGAATACAAAGAATTCTTATCGGGACGACCAGCTGTCGAAGATGACCGTTTCGGAAGCGTACAGTGTAACGAAAGTTTCACCGATGCTGACGATTCCATTATTCTTAATCTGCTTATGATTTAACAACCGTTCAATCTGATTTAAGTAGCATACGTGATTGGTGCCTCACCTGGTGCATGGAGCTCAACATTAATAAATGCGAATCTATGCGCATTTATTAACCACTTACTCTATCTACATCCTCAATGACTGCACCGTTCAATTTGTTGAATGCTGCCGTTACTTGGGGTTCATATAACAACCGATCTGTCTTAGAAGCAGCATATACCATACCTAGTGTCTAAAGCTAACCGCTCCTTAGGGTACTTGAAAGATAATTTTTTCGCTTGCACCTGTTTCATTAAAGCGACTGTTGAGCACAATTTACGTCCGCCCCCAATTGGAATATGCCGCATCCGTCTGGCATCCTCATCAGGTCACATTAACCGACGAAATTGAATCATTACAAAATGGATCTGTTCGTTTCAACCTCGTTAACTACCATCGCACTGCTAGTGTTACATTAATGAAGCCTGCCCTTCAAATCCCTTTATTATCGCGTCACACAAGGAAATCGCGCATTTCCTTTTTTCATAGAATCTACCACCACAACGCATCCCTTCGCTGCCTTTGGATCCACCAAGCGCCTTATTTTTCAGCTCGCCGCGATCACGTACATAAAGTTAATGTGCTCCGTCATAACACCGTCGTGGGCTCACAATCATTCCTTCTTATTAAATCGAATGACTGGAATAATCTACCTGAATCTACGTGAAGCATCAGTGAGCCCACTCGTTTTAAGAACGCAGTCATTAACATGACATGATGTGTGGTGCCAAACGGTATGATTATATTCTTATTCGTGGACATTTCCTCTTTGGTAAAATGTACGCTTCGTGTATTTAATCACTCAATATTATGTAAGCGATCTTTTCCAGTTGTTATTGAAGCATTACTATTTTTTTTTCAACGACTTCTTTTGATCCCTGTACTGTGGTCTCTTAGAGCTAATCCTGTGTTTTTTTACTGTTGCATTGTATTCTCGCCCGTCCCCTCTGCAATGTATTACTATGAAGCTTGAAGGCCTTACAATTGCATAAATGAATAAATAGAGCCTAGGAACAACTGAACGCGGGGGGGGGGGGGGGGAGGTCGCTCTTCCTCTTTCAGAGCTCGACTGCTTGGGAATGGTGTTGACTCTGTGTTCTATCCTTGGACGAGGATGAACAGACCTCTCCCTGTTTGCAAACAGCGTGACGTCAGTGCCAGTGCCCCTCCCATCTACGGCACCTCCAAAGTGGCTTTACGCGATGTCTCTGCATAAGAGTGCTGCTTCTACATCAACTGCCGCGATCGCAAATTCCTGCATATATTGCTACTTTTTGAAGCGATAGCGTTTACGAACTGTGCTTGGAAAGTGTGATCGTCCCCGTTTTACCGGCACTGCAAGCAGCGTTGTTGCCCAGTGCATGGTTCCCTAAAGTCAGCATGTATTGATTTCGTAAGTGTGTGCCTCTTCAGTAGATCAAACAGCCACAAAAAATCAATTACTATTCGAAAGCGAACGTTTGATCAGGTGATGCACATATTCAAGGTGCCGAAACCATACCTCGCTAAAATGACTGGTCTTCGAACAAAAATTTGTAATCCTTTGTCGTGAAGGTACTAATTTGCGCTCCATTTACACTGTGGCTTTAAACAACATGCGAGATAAACTTCGTCTACAACTATCAGCCACACCCATTACGGCGGCTCAGTGGAGCCGTAGCAAGTGGCGGAGCCCAAATTCATATGACGGAGGAATGCTTGATACCCTAATTTAGGAACTGTAAGAGACCCCACGTGTTCAAAATTAATGTGAAGCCTTTCCTTACATTGTATCCCATAAGGCACTGTGCACAATTATTTAATTTTAATTATTAGTCAAGATCATGTGAATGTACAAAGCAAAAGCGTACGTAAGCACACAATCCGTTGCGCGGTAACTTCGCTGTGTCTGTTGCCTCCCTTTTCTGCTCTCAACTTTTTAATACCCAACTGTTGCATATTTATGTGCATCACCAAAGCATGAAGTCCTTGCCGTAAAGGTGAGTATAACAATAAATAAAAAAGGGACAGCTCAATTTTACTTAAGAGCCGTGACATCTGCGTTAAAACGCGATAATTTCATTGGCTTGCCTTTTCGGCAGGCCCGTGGTGAAATGTATACACGCAGCTGCAGCAGTGGTCAAGACATGCAAGGAGCTCATTTATGGTCTTACCACTCAGTCGAAAGATTATTTTTCAGTATTTCCCCTTTTCTTTCTTCTTTTTTGTTTTGCACACAGCGCAGATGGCACCGAGATACACGCACTCACTAATCATCGCGTCTCATTCATTCCCATCTGTTCAAGAATTACGAGTCCTGAAGTTCTATCGGCGCCTGATCTCTACTACTGGCCTGGCTTTATTACATGCAACACGCGTCCACAGACTCGCAAGCGAGACGTATTGCTCATCGCGCAGAGCGTGCGTGCGTGCGTGCGTGCGTGCGTGCGTGCGTGCGTGCGTGCGTGCGTGCGTGCGTGCGTGCGTGCGTGCGTGCGTGCGTGCGTGCGTGCGTGCGGGCGTGCGTGCGGGCGTGCGTGTGTGCGTGCGTGTGTGTGTTTAACGACTAGCATGCGCTCGTTCGCAGCTTTACGGTACCTGACCTGTCACGCTTAAGCACCCTCAAGACCTGCCGTGGTTGGTTAATGGCAGTGATGTTGGGCTGCTGTGCACGAAGTCGCGGGATCGAATCCAGGCCACGGCGGCCGCATTTTGATAGGGGTGAAATGCGAAAATGCCCGTGTACTTAGATTTAGGTGCACGTTAAAGAACACCGGGTGGTCCAAATTCCAGGAGTTCCCCACTACGGCGCGCCTGATAAACAGATTGTGGTTTTGGCACGTAAAACCTCATAAGTTTAAGCTTCCTCAACCGACCACTCAAAGTCACCGCGGGTCGAGCTGCGGACTCACCCTGGCCTTCTGGTAGGCCGGCATCGGTTCGATGGCGATCGGCGCGGCCACGCTGACGCTGAGGCCGGCGCCGCCGCTGCCCAGGCACGTGTAGGTGCCGGCATCCGAGACTTGCGCGTCGTGGATGATCAAGCGTCCCGGCTCGACGACGTAGCGCTCGCGGAAGCCCTGGCGCAGCGCCTCGTCGTTCTTGTACCAAGTCACCGAGCGGCCTGTGCCGGATAGCTCGCACGAAATCTCCAGCGACCTGTTCGGCGACTGCAAATACCGTCCTCGTTGCGCATACAGTGACGCAGCCGGCACAGCACTGTCCCTACAACTTCGTTTTTCCGAAGACGCGGTAAGATCGTCCCGGGCGGTAGCACGGGATCTAAAGCACGCTTTAGAATGCTTCCGGACGTTGCGAAGTCCAGGAGCGAATCTTTCTCGCTTACCCTCCCGGACTTTGCGGACCGTGGCGGCGGCGGCGGATGAAAGAACATAACTGATCTTAATAATAACAAGCTTTGCGATAATTTTGCGAGATAAGACTAAGGGAAAGCTGATTTTCCCTTGCATTTCTTGCTATCGTGATCAAGTATAACAAAGGAAAATTTGGCTCTAAGCGGGTGACCTGGGCACCACCATATTGTCACGCTGGTCAGAACTTAGGCAGACCGTGTTCCTCATGTGGCTCGGGCCGCTCAACTGACGCTGCCAATCAGTGGTATTTCATGTTTTTTACTCTATGCACGTCAAGGCCGAAGAAGTATACATTAAATAGCGCGTGCTCAGAATATCGGATGTGAGCACAACTTCACGTCCTCAGGCACGTGACTATATACGGCAAGGAAACACGAACCAGATGATGGCAGTCTCGCTGGACGTCACTGCTCAATAGCCTGCTGCCAGGCCGTGGCGAAGGCAGCACGCTTAGTCGGTGTGCGTCGCGGAGGTTGATACCGCAGGAGTAGTCGCCCGAATGGCCAGGCTGAGCGTGCGCGACGTACAGGGTGTTCATCTGCAGGGCGAAGCACAAGGCTTAACCAAATGAGGCTCACGCTGCTGGGCGCAGGGCCGCATTTGCGAAGTCCGTAAACTACATATACACAGCGGTTCGCAAAAGACAGGCGCCGCGGCCAATCGTGATAGGCAACATACTGGCCATAGGCTATATATGACTAATATTCACAAACACTTCAAACGAACGAAAATGAACTCCCTTTAAATTCAGTCCCAGGGCCCTTATTCACTCCTTTGTATAATTACATTTTGCAATAACGAGGCACATCGCGTCTGGTTTCGCCATCGCTTGGTTAGATATCTATCTTGCTCAGCAGGCGACAGTGTACCACGCAGTCAGAGTTTTCTTACCTAAATAATGTTATTCGGATCACGGGCTGAATGCACAGAGCTTTCATTTCTAAGTGTTCTTTGCCATCATCAAGTTGCTTTCGCTAATGATATGTCCAGAATCAGGATAGGCTAAAATTGCTATTACGAGCAGTCATAGCGAAATAGAGATTTAGTGCCTAGGGGTCAAATTCACGAAGCTTTAGGCTCGTAAGTGCAGTTTGCCATTGACCGGCCGCCTTCTTTTGTCATGACTGGACATTACGAACACTTCTATAGTAAGTGCTTGTTTTAGTATGTGTGAACGTGACCCTTCAATCAGGACCCGGCTCCACATAGCCGTTCGTTCCCAATTATGGCTCCCGCGGGCGAGCGTTGACCATTCGAATGGGATCGCAACCAACGCGGCGCCTTATATGGTCGACCACCTAGTTCGCAAGGCGCCGATCTTGTGAACAGGCGGGTTTATTGGGCGAATAACGCGCATTACGCAGCATCTGTAATGATTGTCGCCTGCCTTTTTATTACGCCTATAAAAGTTACTTTTATCAATTGCTGCTAACGATGCGCGAGCCGCGCTCAACAACATTGTTGCTAAACATTGTGGGACAGCTAGTAACATGCGTGCTGAGAATCGCTTAAGCGCAAGCGCTCAACCTTCACATCAAGCAAACTCGAGAAGCGCTAGCGCATTAACAGGCCAGCGCTTTACTAAATGATACACGCGCCCGTTAAGCGAAAGTTAAATAACATTTCTGTGAGCCGGAACGAGCACACATGGTTTTTAGAGCGTTCTCTTCTTTTGTAGTAACTCCGTAACGCTACTTTATCAGTCCGCACAGGACAACACGCAGTCTCCAACGATTGTCCCACATGCTCCGTATCAGGGCTACGTATGTCGCCTCTCTTGACCAATACACGCTACGCGACAACAGAAAACGCGCACCCAAAGCTTGCGCTAGGAAACCCTTAACAGCAGCGTCCCTGCGTACTGGGCTTATATGCAGGGACACTACAGGTAACAGGATTGATCAAACATGGTTCCTTCGCCAACGTTGCCCACTATAGACGGAACACGCAAGTTAGAAATGGCAACACTGATAGCGTCAAGTTAATCGGAATGTTTAGCGGTCCAAATGCCTACCGTAGCATATTTGCTTTAATCGGGAACCACATGAAACTCATTTCGCTTATATATTAAATTTAAGCAGTCGTAATAGTAAACAAAGGACGCACTGGTGCCAGGTGGTGTCACTTCCGACTCTATAAAAAGAAAACAAACAAGAACGTTGGAAATGCATTTCATATAATACCCGTTTATATCTCACAATTTGTGTACTGCATTGCGCAACGCTCTAGACAAATTCGTGGGTGCTGTTCTGCCGGAAACTATCAAATTCTGCCATGCTTGCGTTTCGAGCCAATCGGAGAAAGCGTTGGCGCCCCGCGAGCCAATCACGGAGCTGGCGAGATGGTGAATTCGCCGTGATCATGGCGGAGCTTGATGGCGTCCGTGCTATAGCACCCGACACAGCAGCGGTAGCCGGCAAATCTATAGCTACGGAGCTCCCAAGCCCTGTCGGGCTAGCACCTTTCTCCCGCTGTCGGTGACGTCCTCGTGGAAAAGGAAGTGGCCCCAGGAAGGTAGCGGCAGCCCGTCCTTGTGCCAGTCGGGCGAGGTGTGGGGCTCGGTGACGCAGGCCACGAAGAAGCTGTCACCTTCGGCCACGTGCGCGTCACCAAGGTACGTGGCGACCCGGGCGCACTCGGCTGCCAGGAACAGCTGGAGGAGCAGAGGCAACAGCAACGCCGCGGCGTCCATGGACGGCCTTTCTTTGTCTTGCTGGAAAACGAGCCGGAACGAATGGCGAGAGAACGCGCCGCGCGTGCGGGCCGGGAACGATGGGACCGTGACACTAGCGCCCGTGCTGGGATGACGACGACGACGACTCTGAACAATGGCACATACCCACAACCTCGGATGGGCCTGGGAGCGGTCGGTAGGATCAAAAGCAAGAAACAAGAGCGAGAAAGAAAAAAGATGTAGTAGTAGTAGTAGTAGTAGTAGTAGTAGTAGTAGTAGTAGTAGTAGTAGTAGTAGTAGTAGTAGTAGTAAAATTAGAACCTATAGGTTACGCGCACGTGTAGTTCAGTAGTCAGCCTGTACCATAAGAAACACAAAGCGAAAGTGGGATCACAGCTAGAGGACCATGCTGTGTTCTTCGTCTCCTCTGTATACACACGGCGCATGCCCATCCGTATTGATTCCACTATTTTCACGCGCTTTCCATGTTCTTCTTACGGAAATGATGCGTAAATGATGGGAAATTCTCTCTGCATAAATTTTACGAAAAGGGTTTGGAAGCAGCGCCTTTCCAGCACTTTTCATATTTTTTAGTCACTTATCATTTATCATAATTCTTGGCGTTTGGTCCCGCTACGCGTTTCCCGAAAATAATTTTTAAAAACGAAAGAAGAATTGTCATTCTCTGTTTCTCAGTCCTGTATATTGATACACTTTATACCGACCTGTTGACACCATCGCACTATCCATACGCTATCGCTTGCGGTACCTAACCTGCTTTCCTGATGTCTCGCCCGAGGAGTCACAAACCAAACACCACTATGTGCCAAAGTAGAGTTTACCGTACTTTTGGTAATGATGTCGGCTGTGTCGTTTGGAGTCACCAGTATGTTATCATCATCATATCCTTACGTCCACTGCAGGACGGAGGTCCCTCCCAGAGATCTCCAATTACCCCTGTCTTGAGCCTGTATGTACTAAGAGGCAGTGCGGCACCACGTACTGAAAGTAGCTTAATTATAGGCACAAGGCTATGAATATGAGTGCTAAGTAAAGTTTACTTTGTGAAGAATAAAGCGTGTCGCACTGAAAAGCGAAACTAAACAAATGAAAAAAACGGAGCTAACTATAGGGACCTTCTCCCGCCTTGCAAAGACGGCCTGTGTATAGAAAGCTATCTTGGTTCTCCACAAGAAAAGCAGAAAGTTACCTATGAAGAAATGGTTCAGGCAGGGAGACAATCTCTCCAGTGCTATTCATTGCATGCTTAGACGAAGCGTCGAAGCTATTAGATTGGGAAGACAGGAGTGAGGATCAACGGCGAATATATCAGCAACCTTCGGTTTGCAGATGACGTTGCCCTGTTCAGCAACACTGGGGACGAATTACAACAAATGATTAAGGACCTTAACCAAGAAAATGCAAGAGTGAGGTTGAAGATTATTATATAGAAGACATAGATAATGTTCAATATCCTGGCAAGGGAACAAGAATTCAGTATCAACAATCAGCCTCTATAGTCTGTACAGGAGCACGTTTATCTAAATCAATTATTCACAGGGAACACTGATGATGAGAAAATTTACAGAAGTATAAAAATGGGTTGGTGTGTATACAACAGGCATTGCCAAATCCTGACTGGGAGCTTACCTCTGTCGTTTAAAAGAAAGGTGTGCAATCATTGCATTGAATGAATGAATTCGGGGGTTTTACGCGCCAAAACGAATATTTGTTTATGAGGCACGACGTAGTGGGGGACTCGGGATGAATTTTCACCGCCAGATCTTTAATGTGCCCCAATGCATGGGACATGGGCGTTCTTGCTTTTCGCCCCCATCTAAATACAGAATCATAGCATTCTACGAGTGCTAACATAAATGGGGCAGATACTTGGAGGTTAACAAGAAAGCTCGAGAACAAGTTAAGGTCCGCGCAAGGAGCGATGGAACGAAAAATGTTTGGTGTAACGTTAATACTCGCGAAAAAAGCGGTGTGGATTAGTGAGCGAACGGCGATAGCCGATATTCTAGTTGACATTTGGAGAAAATATGGAGCTGGGCAGGCCATGTAATGCCTAGGGTAGATAACCGGTGGACCATTATAGTTACAGAATGGGCACCGAGGGAGGGGGAGCGCACTGAAAGACGGCGGAAAACTAGGTGGGGTGATTAAGTTGGGAAATTTACAGGCCCAAGTTAGAATGAGCTAATGCAAGACAGGGGTAACTTGAGATTGCTTGTGGGGGCATCCGTCCTGCAGTGGAAAAAAATATTGACAATAGCTGCTGCTTGCTGCTGCTGTAGAAAGAAACTGGAATTATCATAATACTCGTTGAAAGGTAACCATGGATGTGTAACTCATAACCGAAAAGATCGAACACTGAAAGAGGGGCTAACGGGAGCGATACGCTGCAGTATAGTCGGCGTAAATGCGACGACGGAGCGGTTTCCTCCTCGGCGACCAGATGCTGCGAGGACGCGATTGCCTCAAAGGTGACCTTATAGCGATACCCGAGCAAGCTTCGAGCAATCTCGACGTTATCTGCGTCCGCCGACAGGCAGCTGAATTTCTCCCCCTAAATGATTGCCGCTCCGCGCAGTAGCTTTAATATTGCAAGGTCTCCCACCCGCCCCACGGCAGTGCGCCATTTAAACAAAGGGAGGCAACCAAGGTAAGCGGCCCGTCGGGTATCTACGCGTCCGTATTTGCTCAGAATTTCCGGCGGGCCGGGTGAAAGCCGAGTTTTCCCTGTCGGGGAGATAAGTCCAAGGCTGCCGCATCGGTGATTCGCGATGTCGTGGGTAAAAGCCGTTGCAATTAGGAGAGATATCTCACGCATCTGGAAGGACAGACTCGGAAATGAACGACGTAAGACAAGGCCGCGAGCATAGGCGTAAACCGTATAGGAGGGTGCGCGCGAATGACATGGTCATTGCGTTAGAATATGCTGTCATGGTGTCGTCACATCTAGAGAGAGAGAGGCTTGGACACCATCAAACGACCCCCGCAAACGTATTGGAGCGTGCGAAATCCTTGCAAGGCAAAGGCGCGAGAGGCACTCATGTTGAGCGATTATGCACTATGCAAAAGGACGTCAACTCGTCGTCCTTTAGAAACGGAATATTCTCAGAGTGCGTGCATCAAGCATCGCGGTGTCTGTCCTGTTCGGGCTTTACGATGAATTAAAATAACTGGGTACGTCTGCGCGCGATAAACAATGGTGTGCTTATTGGGGAAGTATTCTGTAAGAGTCCACCTAGCGGACATGTCCATTTCGTCTGCTGTTGAAGTTCTGATTGGCTGGGATGGACGCGCGCGTCCACGGAAGCCAGGCGCCACAGCCAATCAGCCCCCCACCCTGTATTGCAACAATGTTCTATTAAAGGTGTTCAGCTCGAGCTCGACCTACAGGTGGCAGCACCGTCGCCGCGATAGTGTTAATAGATAGATGCTCGACGGGTCGCATTGAAATGTACACGGCGGCGTTCCGCTGGGAAAGATTTGGCCCGAACTTCTGGTATAGTGAAACGTGCTAACTGCCGTCAACTGATGTTATATTGCTCTCGAACGGCGCATGCACAAAATGCGCAGAACGTTTCTATTTGCTCGATGAAAGCACAAACTGTCATTCAACGGGGGACAGGCACTACATAGTCTGTTTCGGCCCTTTTCTTGGGGCTTTTTGTGTGCGTTTCACTTGCGTTACACCTACTCTGTCAATATTCTCCGTGAGCTTTGCAATGGTTTAAAAATCTGTATTCCTGTACAACGAAGGTAAAGTTGCAATTTATTGAGCACTCTGTATCAGTTGGATGTAAACATATCCGTTTCTTCTTTTTTTTATTCGCTGTGAAGTGCAAACTGTTAATGAGTTCATTTAAACAGGATAGGCCACTGTTGCGACTCTGAGGTCCGAAGAAGTGGAATATATTTTGATCGTGGAGGAGTGAGGGAACGTGGGACTGGGCCCAATATTTACGACGTTTAACACACACGTTTATATTTACATGATTTACAAGTTTCAAAGAAGTGCGGAAAAATAAGTCCATGAAGAAGTTGTAGCAGCCGATCACTCCAGTAGTCCGTCGCTCTTTTCATTCCCTGCGTGGTCATTGTTCAGTCGCCTCCCCCAATCCGGCATCAGGAGACCGATGACCTCAGGTGCCACCAATCCGGAGGTTTGTTACCCTTTCCCTCTGAAAGGAACTTTGTTGGAAACACACGCACATCACTGGGCACAAGCAATGGGATGGGGGATAGCACACTGACCCCGCCTCCAGCATGGACGCGCCAATTTGGGCGGCTGGCAGGTCAAGGACCGTCACCACGCTGATTGCCCGAACGTCTCCTGACAGAGGTACTCCACTGGTGGCAGAGTGAACGGGGTCGCGGAATGAACGGCCGATCACAACACCACTGCGAGTTTCAGTACGAAAGTAGAACATCAGGTTGCTTTAGACAATATTCTTTTTATCGCCCTGGCACTGTTACACACACGACAGTGGTGCGACAAAGTTGCAATCATTTGTTGCAAAGTTGTAAAGTAATGCTGGAAAGTTATGTTGCAAAGTTGTAAAAGATACTTAGAGTACGTCGATATAGTTTACCTACTTCCCTGATGCGACCAAATGGCCGTTTTCTGATCAATCTAAACACGTTCACCTTCAGACGTCAGTGCTGTGTTTAGTCACCAAGTTGTGACGCTGGCAACTGCAGAGGCCTTTCGTTCAGATGTTAGCCAACTTCTCTGGGGTGGCATTATCCATGAAACTGGTGCTAACATAGCATATAAGGTGCTGTTAGAGGTATTTCTTTCTGTTCGCAAGAAACATGTCTATAAAATTACTAATGTGTGCAGCGGTTCCCGAAAGCCACGCGACCTACTGCGAAAAATTAAAAAGAAAGATCAAATGTTTCAAAAATGTATGCGGACGTGCGATGAGGTTGATCTTACTGCCTTTAATGAATTTAGGAACACACTGAACAAGGAACTACGAAAGGCCAAAGACAGTTACTACTTAGGATCATTTTCTAGGTGCTCCGTACGGCAGGATCTTTTATGGAATCAATTAAGTTATCTGTTAAGTAGGCATGAAAGGACCGCGCCCATCATCCTAGATGATGGAGAGATCCTTAATGGTGTGGACATGGCGAATTCCCTCAATTCATATTTTGTACACAAAGACAGCAATTTAGCACGAAGTACATTTACTGGTACGTTGGGTCCCGGGAATGCCAGCACCATATTTTTAGAGCCCACAGATAATTACGAGGTGTGCTCTGAGTTCATGGGTCTGAAGAATTCGTGGAGCTTTGACACTGACGGTATACAGATTAGGCCCTTAAAGTATGTAATATACATTATTGTACCGGTCTTAGTAGATATCTTTAACCTTTGCATATCAACAGATGCCTTTCCGTCTAAGGTGCGGGTAGCACGTGCGATTCCGTCGTATGAAAAAGGCACCAAAGTAGTTTATCAAAGTACAGGCCAGTATCGATTCCTCCAGCCTTTTCGAAGGGTCTGGAGCGAATAACTTTAAAGAGACTCTCTAGATTCTTCAACAATAACAACATCATACCAAAAGTTCAATATGGCTTCCAAAAAAGACCGCTCCACTGAGGTTGCTTTGCTTAACCAAAAAGCATACTTGCTCCGAAATCTTGAGGATAAAAAAGTAGTTGTCAGTGTTTTTACTGATTTCAAGCAGGCGTTCGACTATATAAATCACAGTATTCTTTTGACAAAGTTAAGCCACTGCGGGCTACGCAGTCTGCCTCCCGAACTTTTAAGGAGTTATCAAATAGATTCCTATTCGTTTCCATAGGTGATGTAGCGTCAGCAAAAAGTGACAAGATTTTCCAAGGTTTCTCAAGGCAGTCTTCTTAATCCTTTACTTTTCAACTTGTACATAAATTACATAATCCACATTTCTCCCGTTCATAAATATGTAACATATGCTGATGACACCAGCATCTTCGTAGCCTCTTCGCCTCCAGAAGAGGCTTTTTCAAAGGTGAATAGGGTTATCGCAAAACTAGAGTCGTGGACAAAAATAAACAAGTTAAATATCAATACAAATAAAACCAAAGCATTGATTTTAAAACTAAAAACAGACGAATTTTCGAAGAATATAACATCACTTCTCGTTCTTTGCAAATAGAGATGTGACGTTAGAAGAAAACTTTAATGAATTTCGAGATGAATTAATATAAAATCAAAAATAAAATAGGAGTATCAATAGATAATCTTAGAAAATCCATAAGGTAATTGTCTTGTGTCCCCAACAAAGTTGTAAATTGCAACAAAGGCGTCCCTGTGGCTGAATGCCAGCGAGGACGCCCCAGGGAAGATAATGACTGGCGAAGTTAGTGAAAGTCCAAGTTGAGGATAAGAAACTTCCAAAAGGTTGCTTTGTCTATAAAACTGGCGGCATGATAGAAAAAATATACTCAATAGATTTCGGTATATTTCAAACATAACACAGACGCAATAGAGCCAGACCAGAGTTACGTAAATAATATATAAACCACAGAATACGGCAGCACAGTTTTGCAAAAGGAAACTGCCTCGAGGGACACCAATTATCATTTCAGTGGAAACACAGATTACGGGTTCAGGAGACGATGTGAGAGTAAATGTTCTGGAATCTTGAAATATTTATTTACTTATTTATTGATTTATACACACTGTAGCCCGGTCTGGCAATAGCAGGAGGGAGCAAAAAAGTACAAAGCACACACACGCACATTGAATCTTAATGATGTGCAAGTAGCAGAAGTCGAGGAGTATACTAGATTATTTCAAAATAAAAACTGCAAGACAATCAAACAAGCTTGGGTAAGAACAATGCCACATGGGTACATATAACATACCTAGTTATACATTTTCTACACTAGGTTAGAGTATTATTAAAGTTCGAGCATTTGTACTATGTTAGAGCATTGAACATCGATAATAACGGATTTGTACCAAGCAATAAATTCCAGTGATCAACTGTGCATGAAAAAAAAAAACGAATTTAAATATTTCGGACAGTAAATTATTTTCGACATGTGTGTGAAAAGGTGAGATCACGATCAGAATCAAAATTTATTGTTAGAATTTGGGTCAAATTACAAGTATTTAGTATGCAGGAGGAGGTCCCATAGTCGGAGAGAGCATGGTGATTTGGAGAGCATAGCGACATGCAGAGCATGTTTAGAGCATGTTGACTTCGAGTAAATGAATGGGGGCGATAGTTAGATTGTTATTGGAGAAATACCATAAAGAATTGGTGACACAGTATAACTTCAGTGACTCATTTTTCCACTGCACTGAAAGTTGTTGAAGGTTAGATGCGTGAACAGCTGGTGAGGGTGAGAAATCACGGTCGTCATGTCGATAAAAAAAGCCGTATATCATTTCTTTCTATAGCCTCGACTGGATCAATTTCGCATTGTTTAAATGGATTCCCAGACGCAAGAAGCCTATCTTAAAATATGGTGGATAAGGGATTTGTACGTTAGTAGCTTGGTTTCTTTTGGCGCTTTTGCTGATGTTCAGCCTAAGTAATCTGAATTTCGTCAGTGTGTTAGAAGAGGTATATTCAATGTGTTTCAGCCATGACACGTTAGGAGGGAAAATAACACCCAAGTATTTGTACTGGGTCACCCTCAGGAGTCAAACATCCTGATCCTCGCAACAGCAATCAAAAAGCAATAGTAAGTGTTTTCTAGAAAATGTCATGTTTTTTAAAGTTAATGTTAATTTGCCAAGTGATACACCATTTTCGAAAACATGCGAACGAATTGTTAAGGCGACGATTGTCATCAGGAGCGGTAATTTTATCATACAAAGCGCAGTCGTCAGTCTACAGAGAGATTTTAGGTGCAATGTTACGTGGTGAGTCGTTGAGAAATGTTCGTGCCTAGCCGAGGTCACATTAGCCAAAGCCGGCACAACAGAGATAACAGGGCCACCGAGGGATTCTCGTGCGAGCGAATCCGCCATTTCATTCAAGTACAACCCACGGTGACACGGTACCGAAGGCAAGCGAATCTGACGTAAGCGCCGACGAAACACTGAACAAAATGCCCGCAGATTTGTCATAATTGAGGACGCAGTAAGTGCTGCGCATACATTAAGAGTCAGTCACGTACCATAGCGGCTAATGAAGCATTTTGGGGAAGTTTTCGTAAGGCTAAGACAATTCCTAGCAATTGTGCTTGATATGTGGTTGCGAATTCCGGAAGGCGGTGAGAGTATTACCATTGAATAGATTCAGATAAGACCCCCTTCACCCCACCTGCCTTCTCGTTGCAGAAAGAAATGTCAGTAGCTATTAGGTTGTCAGTATAGCGAGCAGGCTTAGGTGCTCTTGCAAGAAAGGAAATGTCTGCATCGCAATATTTTAACATGACTTGGAAATATATCCTCGAACTGAATTTTGAGGAATGGTTAGACATCATTCGAAGGATAAACTTGACATGTGTGCCCATTCAATGGTTGTAGCTGCGCTTGCACAGATTTAACTTGAGGCATTTGTAACCGCGACCACGACACGTCTGAACAATGCGGAAGGCTCAGTGATAAATGCATATTGTAAACGTCTCCAAGAATATTTTTTTAATGTCTGAACCGTCAGAATGTGGAATCTGCAGGCCATATAGTGGGTGTACGAGCTTCCTGACACAAAACGACCCTGACAAGGAACTCTGGTAGTCCAAGGCATAAGCGTATCGCTTCCTCTTTCTTAAGGTCAAATCATTAATTTTTTATAGGCGGGGCCACTGGAAAGAATACGCAGCCGAATTCTCCAATATGGTTTGAACACATATTCTACATGTCATCAGTAGAGTATTCCGGCGTACTACAGATCGACTAGCGATGGAGGTGGTTCAGCATACCAACGGTATGCTCTGCCTTAGATGCAATGTGCTCAATGCGAATACGCTAGTCGAGCGTGCCGTCGTATAGTATAACACCAAGGTACTTAAGTGAGTCAACTTGAGGAATGATTACTTGGCGTCAATGTCACCGTACTACTACTGCCGTCGTCGTAGTCCGCTTCATTCCAGCTGTCGCTGATTTTACTGGCAGTCTACCAATTATCGTGCCGACATAATCATCTCCCACTGTCACTGATTAATTAAACGCTGCACAAACTTTTGATCCAGTGGTTAAAAATGATTCGATATAAAATTTTCCTTTGAATTCGAACACTTGAACACCTATTTGGCTCAAAGCTTCTCTATCCCAAATTGTTCAGTAACGATAAATTTAGCGCACTTCCACTATATTCTTGGCATCTTAATAAATGACTGCGCCAATTTGGCGGACAGTCAGAACTGTCGAACAAATAATGGTCAACACTTCCACGGATTGATGCTGTTAAACCTTTTTCTGAGCTTGCCACATGGTCTGAACAGGAAATTTCTGACATACCCCTCCTTATATTGGAAAATTAGACATCAATTGTATTTTTGCAGCAAAGTAAAAATAATCCCCATATCCCGAACTTCAACAACGAAAAAATAATTTAACTATCATTGTAGAAAAATTCTGAAAAAAAATTTGGCATTAGTAACAGAGATGAATGTCTACGTCGAGCGATAGCTGCCTGGTGTAACCTGCTAAGCTCAGCGGCGATGTCGAGTGAGTCGAGCTAGTCGATAAACCGGAATACCGACAAGACACGGAAGTTCTTCGCGTCGGCGCTGAGATTCGGCATGTCCAGGCCTCGACATTTCGGCTTGGTGTCTCGCTCCGTGTCGATGACGGTTGATGCAGCGCCAGGCGTAGCCAGCCGACACCTGTGGAAACTGAATGCGCACGCACCTCGCCACCCGGCTGGTGACGTCACTGCATCTTTCAACCAATCTGGAAACTCCTATGTTAGAACGTTTACATTGCCCCTCCGCCACACGACTTCTTGCGAGCACTCATCTCTACCATGCTAGTGACGTCAGCTTTTGCTCCGACCAATACGGGCACCTCTCTGCTGGAATGTCTCCATTGTTCCCTTCTTTGCTTTTCTCCTTGCGCACGCTCCTGACAACCACCCTGCTGGTGACGTCAGTCCGACCAACCAATCCGGGCGCTCGATCCTGAGCTCTTGGAATGTTTCCATTGCACCACAACCTCCGTCTTTCTCCTTTCCGAAGTTATAGGAACTGGGTTCATCCTACACGGGGGAAGTAGGCGAAGAAAGCTATCGCTCTGAGAAGTCTAAGAACTGCACCCCAGCTCCAGCACTTTCTTGTGGTCAGTCGTCCAGTCGGATTAGGGTTGGACGGAGAGGATGTCTATACATAATATAGAGTTTTAGGATAGGGGTCCCAAAAGTTTAGGGCCCCAAAGAGATTTGCAGGTGTTAGCGTTTGGGCTCGCAGGAGTGAAGAGTTTTAGAATAGGGCTTTGCGTTTGTGGATAGCGTCTCGCGCAGACAGCGCCATGTGCACTACGGCCTCAAAGAAAAGTTATTAGAAATAATTCCATAAAATGTACCATTTTATGATAATAGTAATATTGACTTGCGTGTATTCATGTTTAATTACAATTTAGAGGTTATTCTGTAAGCAGCAAACAATTAGTTGCGCTTATTTTTAAGCAAACCAACTTTACGTGCCTTCACCAGCCAAGCTTAGCCGTGTTAGGCCTACGAGCCATAAAATCCACAATTGATTTCGGAATCAGCGGCATCTAATGAATCAATCCTCATAACACATGCTAGGTGGGAGAAAGCGATAACCGCAGTCACTTCTCCTAGCTTGCGAACTTGACGCGTTACCACGAATCGAACCCAGTTTGGTGCTAGATTAATTAGAGCCGTCACTTCAATGGGCTGCGCCATGTTTGCTGACGCAAAGCTTTTGGGGCCGCTGTTTGGGCTCCCGCTAAATCGGTGAAATAGCGCTCCCAACGCAAAAGCCGAACGCAATTTGCGTCTCGCGCATGAGCAGTGGCTTCGACGCTATTTCTTTGGGGTCCCAAAACGTTTGGGGCCCCTATTCTAAAACTTCCTAATAACTAAAGTAAGAGCACAGCCGCAAGCGTTTGTCAAGTCGACGTGGGCTGAAAAAAACCACGCGGTATATTGTTCCGAAGCATACTTTTATTGTCACACACACACACAAAATCAAATAAGCACATCACTGCACAATATACTGGCACTTCAGCCTTATTATAAGCATCGTGCCGCGATTTCAACAAATGCAAAAGTGAAGAAATGGGAAACAAAGAATACAGAATTCGCTTCTCGGTAACGCAAAAAAAAATATGTTTAAGTAAGTAAGCTACGATCACAGCTTTCTTTGACTTGAAAAAAGCATGTGTGCTGTGAGGAGTTGCCGGTAAATATTGCACATAGTTAACAATGTGTATGCATAAACAAACTCGGTGGACAATACATTCCCTTAAACGTTGTTGACAACGTAGTTATCTTTTTTTTCCTTGTTCACTGGGTAAATAGAGAGCACATACAAACAAACCCATTTGACAAACAAACATGTACTTAGCGAGCGAGCAAAAATGTACCAAGGTCAAATTTGCTTTCGTATCACAGTGAGCCAAGCGTTTTTAAATAGAAGAAACCCCATCTTCATATGCTTCCCTATTCAGTACAGCTTTGTCTGATTCACTCGTATGCCAATCGCGGTCTGAGATCATGGCGCTCCATTGTTGCCACTGGCGATGCCGGGATATTTTAAGCGCGTATGCGGTGTTTCGCAGATAACGTTCCGTGTTATCACTTGCCTGACTGACGTGAACCTCTCGTGGCGTAACGTAGAGGCAACAAGTGGGGTGCGTTTCAATTCAAGGAAACACAAATAACCAATTAGTACAGTAAGACCGCGATCCATTTTCTTTCTGTATTTTATTTTACAGCGGGAACGCGTTATTCTGTGGTAGGATGGCTAAGAATTTCCGGGTGCTTCGCCGATAGTTTCAGCGCCACGCACAATCACGACGACAAGCTATAGAACGGCTTCCCAGGCATTGTAATCGGGGCGCATCTGATCTGTTATTGTTGGCACTCACTGCGAATTGTGCCACAAGGAAATCTGGGTCACCTTTACGTATCAAATCTGAAGCCCTTTATTAGCAGACCCTCCTTTAAAACGAGTAACCTCGACCGACTTCTTTTTGGCGTAGGACGCCACGACGCAATTTTTCCGTGATATGAGCGCGATTTTCAAGCGGCGTGAAACCTCCGAAACATACCTCCGCCTGACAACGTCGAGGTAAAAATACACACATAATGTTGTCCCGCGCGAAGTGCGGCTGTTATTTATCTGAGACCTTAATCTCACGACGTAGCGGGTCGACTTACTTGCTCGTCTCGTTCTTGACGAGACGCGTAGCGGCGGAGATCAGCAACTGCGGAATGTACTATGAGCCGCAAACAAAATAATTATTATCTACGGGACAGGTGGTGAAAGGGGCTGGGATATCGCGCTGGCGAGAGCCGGAGGAGGCCTAGGCGACCTTGTCTTCCTGCCTGCGGACCCTCTGCAGCACGCCTCGGGCATCGGGCGCGTAGCGCGATTTCCAGGTCATGGCGACCGCGGCGTCGGCGAACATGCTCGGAAGGTTGAAGAGCAGCAGCGCCAGCAGCCAGCCGGCGGTGCCGTCGCAGCGATAGTAGCGCCGCGGCCGCGCCCTGGTGAGCGCGTGCGCCATGGCGTCCACCACCTCGGACAGCTCGCACCGAGACACGCTGGACAGGAAGCGAACCATGGCCCGGCAGCGGTCGCGAGCGTAGTCCTCGCCGTACGCGGCGCGCACGTGATCCGGGACGGCGGCGAACCGCTTCAGCAGGTCCTGCTCCACGCGCGGGTTGATCTCGGTCCTGCGAAAGGAAGGGGGGCGACCGAATGTGGAGACCGCTGTGGCAGCTGCTCTGAGCGCTATTGAAACGTCCGCATTTTTTTTAATTATTATTATTATGACGCCAGCGCTACCGGACTAGCCGATTATACGCCGATCTGTGGCTGCGGCATGCACTCACACGTAGTAGGTGGGCTCGATCGTCGACACTCCGACGCCCCACTGGGCAAGCTCCCGCCTGAGGCCGTCGGCGAGTGCGATGACGGCGGCTTTGGTCATGGCGTACGGCACGATCCACACGGGAGCCACGCGACCTGCGCACGTGAGAGGAAGAACACGAGGCGAACGCTTCACAGTCCGGAGCCGAAGTCAGTGTGACTGGTTCAGGGCGTCAACTGGATATCGCCGGCACATACATATATCGCGGTGGAACGGTAACCATAGTCTTTCGCGTAACAACAGCGCAGAATTGGGAAAAAAAAATCAACTAAATTAGTGTATTGTTTCCAACCTCTTGCGAGTATAACATCTTTAATCTTAAAGGTCACGTTGATTCGGTCAAGTTATGCTTAAAGAGGCTCTGAAGATACGTGGTCATGTGCAGCGGTGATTCTTCTCCCCATTGCGAGACCGAACAAAAAAAATCTTATTGCTCTGAAATGGGACTATAACACCTCGACACTTACGACGATCGAGAGCAATGCGTATAGGGCGCACACTCAGTTCGATTACGCATGACCTACTTTGCACTGGTGAAGCAAGTTCGGTTACACACTTCGGGAGAAACTCGGTAGTAGACAAGGCACAATACCCTTTCTCACAAGCTACACAATGGGAACACAAATATAGTGAAATAAAGAACAAGAACAGGTCACAAGCTATTTTAATTATATATATCATATTATAAGCCGACTGTATATCCATTTCTGAGGTATCCGTCTTTAGAAAAATGTGGGCTGATCCCGAAGGCAGTGTACTGTAACTGCGTTTCAAACACTAGCTGTCTTGAGGGAAGAATGCGGTAAACGGGCATGTGCCAGACGTTTCAAAGGGCGACTTTGGAACTAAAGAAGCATGCGGGCGATCGTGGCCTAATGGTTAGAACATTAGGCTGCTGCGCTGGAAGACAGAGGCTCGATGCCACCATCGGCCACTAATTTCTTTATAACATTATAGGAAGCCTTCACACCTCCTTGGAGGTATATAACAGAAAACTCGACGTGTGTTGAGCGTACGCGGTCGCGTCACAGTGTGCACAAAATCGCAAAAGAGATACGAGGCACAGACACGTCACTGGTCAATGAGAGTGCGCAAAGTCACCTGCGACGCACGCGCGCACACCTGTCAAGACGTCGCAATCTAAGCGTGCTGTCGCATAGTTAGAGGCGTTTAGCTCTGGCTAAATCCTTTTTTCCGCAATCTCTCCTTCCTGGCATCCGTAAACGCACGGCTTCTTTTACGGAAATAAAAATTCCTAAAATTTCATCGAGAGCAGGCTGAGATACATCGTTTTCGCACTAAACGAGATCAAGTTCGTTCCAACAACACGACACCTTCTTAAAGAGGCATTACTTGAAATCGCGAGTGCAGCGCGGCTTTTTATTTAGGATAAAATTTAGAGCTCACGAGCATATTCTGAGAAATAGGTCCCCATAAAGCAAAGCGTGCGGAAACAGAGCATTGTAAAAAGGAAGGCGCTCACGCGAAGTGCTTTTTCTCGCAGCTGCTCACACCGAGGGTCGTTTTTCTCTTTCCGCCGTGCGTGACCGTGCGAAAGGAATGATTGCGGGGACGGCTTCGTGGCCTTGAAGCAACCAGCAAAAGGGGACGTGTACAAGCGTCACCCGCCATCGTTGCTGAGCGGCTATGGTGTTGGGCTGCTAAGCACGAGATCGCCAGATCGAATCCCGGTTACAGTGGCGGCATTTCGATGGGGGCGAAATGCGAAAACAACCGTTTGCATAGATTCTGGTGGGCGTTAAAGAACACCGGGTGGTCAAAGTTAATCCGGAGTCCCTCGCTATACGGCCTGACTCATAATCAGATCGTGATTCTGACACGTAAACTCCCATACTTAAAGAAGAAGAAAGCTTTCACCCAGCATTAAGTGATTCGAAATCAGTGCACCGTCTTGTACCACGATGAGAAAGCCTAATCAAAAACTTCAAAAAATTCAGCACCTTTGAGAAGTGATGTCACCGGCGTAGCACGACGACCTGTCGATTTCAATGAGGAGCAGGAACAAAGTTGAGCGGGCTCATCTCTTACCAGGAAAGTGTTGACCTGGGCTGGTTCGTTACGGTCTATGTTGTGAACAGCACGGCATACAAGAAAACAGATGACACGTGTGCTGATGTCCCCGCTCCAAAGTCATTGTGTTTCATGGCATTGTTGTTGAAGTCCCATCATATTCTTTCGAGCTGTTTACAGCGTGCGTCGTCGTTCGTTGTAACTGTTCACAGCAGAGTCCGTAACGAGAGCACCGGGCCACCTACATTATATTTCAAGATACAGCGCACTGTAGGGAGAACTACTGGGCGTTGTCTGGACCTCAAAACTGTGTAAAGTGCGCTCTGACATCAAGGAACACGCGACCCATGCAGAGATACGTGCGTTCCCATGATCAAGCTGCCGCTTGGCTGACGCCAGTCGCATAGCTTCCTTTAAGTACTGCATTATCAGGCGTTGAAGTATAAGAGACGCTGATCTTGGTTCCTGGCCACGTTCCATGCGCGGCGCGTGCCGCGTGTTGCACTCTGATGATGATCGCAGCTTCCACCAGAGGGCACTGTTCGTATCAGAGCACTAAAGCCCCTAAACAAAGCACTGCACGGGCCAGGGCTGGCCCAAGAGCCCGGGCCGGGTCGGAAAGAGCAATTCTTGGTGCTTGAAGCCTTCGGGCCCTGGCCGGGCTTGAAGCCCCGTTGATGAGCCTTAGGTCGGTTCTTCGAACACATGCCGTCGATCTGTGTAGATTCGAAGTATTATGTGTAAGGCTAAAGTGACAACTTGGAAAAACTGGCTGTCAACTACATCAGCAAACAAAATTAAAAAATTCTAATTGTATTTTCCTTGATTTGATTGTGCAAGAAGCTTTCTCATTGTTTTTGTTGTTTTGCTTGTTGCTAGAAAACAATCGCTCTACCGAAAGAAAAAGAAAATACTGCAGAATGCTCTTCATACGGTCTGGCTGTTGCTGTCTTTTATTTTGCAATTGCTCTATTTCATCGCTCTCGATACGATTATTTCATTCCAGTTGCATAATTTTGCCACTTTTTTATTTATGCACCACATTGACGATTGCTCTATATATGGTTACCGCAGTACGCATACATATCTTGCGCCTTAACAGTATTCGTAGTGTTCTTCGTGAGCCTTAAATTAGTGCATGAGAATTGTTTCGCCATGGGTCCAGATGTGATGGTTTGTCAGTGCGTTTCCCGGATTAATCTTTTTTTGTGCCTAAATTATAATATGCGCCTCAGAACATTCAGCTGCTCTCGAACCTAATAAATTTTAAGCTTTTTCTTGCTGTAAGAACAATTGACAAGAGCCATTTTATTGTAATGGCAATTAGGACACCAAATGGGCGCTCGTGCGACCACCATCGCTCTGTCACGGTGTCGATGCGCATGCGTATAGCCACGCGCGTGAAGGGTTGCGTTTGGCTGCAATAACGCCGAAGCCAAGTTACCCTCATGCAAGGCGTGAGACCGGGCTCGTTAGCGCTCCATCGTGTTCCACGCTATGTAGCAAATGAATCACTTTCACGTTACGCCTAATCGGCTCTGCCATAGCCAGGGCTGAGGTAATAGGGTTCGAAACCAACCATCGGACATACTTGGGTCACTGAGTATGCGGCAATGTGTACATATGTGTCGCCCTTCAAAGAATCTATTTCCCGCCAACGTAGGCCACTGTAGACGCGGAACTGGGTACGTACTGCTGTTCAAAAAAACTCTTCGACGAGGACGACTTGGAGCACTGTGTATATTCCCCTCAGTCTGTGCTTAGTCTTCAATGAACCTCTTTCGTGCGAACTTGGATTACTGGGCAGGTGCCAGTAAGATTTTTCCGCTGTTCAATGAGCGCCTTCGAGACCAACTTGATTAGCTACGCACGTTCCACTGGGAATGTGCCGCTCTACAATGACGAAAACGATCCGTTAAATTACTCTCATGCTGAGCGGAATCGAGGGTTCCACGATGCCACGAGGGTTCCTCAAGGACAGCAACCCAACGCTTTAGTATGGAGCGCCAAAAATGTACCGGGCATGTCCCGCTTTCAATGAACGCTTCGCACGCCAGCGCTTTAGCGAACTGCGCCATGAATTCACTGGTTATGTGCCACTCTTCAATGAACCTCTCGGCAACTTGGGTCACTGAGTATGTGCCGCTGAGTGTGCGCGGAGCCAGAGTACAATTCTCAACGTTGGAAGGCATCGGTACGCCACGCTTCTCATCTTGGACGCCATGCGCGGACTTCTAGTCAGCGCCACTAGATGGTGCAGCGTGTCCAGAAAGAAGCGCGAGCGAGGAGCCCAACTGCCGCATGACGCGATTCTAGGGGTTCGCGCGCACCGGCGCACCACGCATTTCGGAGGTCACGCGCCGGCTTCGGGACGGCGGTGCTTCAGTGTGCCGAGTGTTCTTAGGGAAGCGCGAAAGAGGAGTCCCGCTGAAGTACACGGCCCATGCACAACTCGTCTCGACGGTGGCAATACGTTGTGTGGCATATATTGATTCAATGCCGAACGCGTTACCGTCAGTAGTCATCGTGAGATGGGTACTGCCGTATTCTGCAGTGTCTTAGAATACACCACCGAGGCAACGTCAGGTTTGAGGCATGTATAGACTAAGTTCCATCGGTGAGCCCGGACTGCGTTCGTTCATGTACTCACGGGTCGGGCCCGGGATTTATATGGGGGTCCGGGCCGGGCCGGTATATTCGGCCCGTACAATGCTCTAAGTTGGTACCGTGTGGGTTTACATGTGGGTAGTCGGCTGCTGCCGACCACCGCTAGGCTACTGCCTCGGACACTTCCATTGCAGGTTGTACAAAAACGAACCGTGACTTCTCTTTCTTCGTGAACTGACCTGCGTAGCTGGCGACGAAAACGAGCCTGCCTCTTGAGCGGCGCAGCAGAGGCAGGAAGGCCCGCGTGACTCGCACCGTGCCGTGCACGTTGACGTCGAACATCCAGCTGACCTCCTTCTGGGTCGTCCACTCGAACTCGGTGAAGATGTTCACGCCGGCGTTGCACACCACGCCCCACAGTTCTGCGCGACAAAATGCCGAGGCGTGCGCGACAGCCCACGAGTGAGCGTTACTGTTTGTACGTTCCTGAAACGACGTGCATACCGCAGCACACACGATTAAAATCATCAGGCGCGTGTGCTATCACGCAGATTCAAATGTGATGAATTGCGAAACTACTCCAATGGGTTGTTACGTTTCCAGGTCCAGCTGCATTTGTAACAGTGTCTTAATTCAGAATTCGGAATGTACACTTGATTGGGGCTATATACTCCATGCTTAGAATCCCGCACAGACCGAATGCACCTCGCACCTCCATGTAATTACGCACATCATGCGTTCTGAACGGTTATTTCCTGATCGCGTTTCAATTTATGCTGATGTTGCACATGAAACACGAGTACGAAGGAACAACAAAAAGAAAGAAAGAACAAGTTAAATGTCCATTAGCACGTTAAAGCTTTGTCGGCACTAGCACGTTTTAAAGGTTTACCGGAACATGCATGACTCTGCATGCACGTTGCTATGAACGCAACGGTTTCTAGCAATAAAAAGATAAATACCATCATTCGTACAGTCATATTCATTATGTGACTACGGTGACACATACCTTACGGGAAGATATAACTTACCAAGACCTACCGTGCTAACATCCCAAGCAGGAGCCACATTTGAATCACTGTTGGCTGCTGTTTTGGTAAACCTGGGGGAATTACAACCGTTAGGGCTCATCATATGTTGCTTCTGAAGCCATTATCTTAACGTTTCAAATTTTCAGTGGTTTGTCATCGAAATTTAACAAGAGCCAACTCAAATATTACGCTTCCATACTCTATTCTTACTTAACGAAAAGTAAAAAGAACATTGTTTTAGCATTTGCTCTAGAGAATCAGTAATGCAGAAACACTACAGATGATCATCTATACTGCTTTTATTTACCACCCCACCAGGATACGTGTAGGCTTGCTCGTATCGGCTAAATACAATCAATATGAACTTCACCTCAGATGACAATTAGCCCCCTGACCGCGAAGTTCATGCTCACGCAGTTCTTTAGCCGTTGTTACGTTTCGCCTACAACGCGCGGTAATGCCGGCGCGGATGCAACGGACGCCGGGGCTTTGTTCAAAACGGCGGACATTTTGGCCTGTTCGACGCCGCCGCAACGCCTACCCGCCAAGCGTGTCCAGGCGTGTTTCAGTGCCACGTGTCTTCGTGTGTGCGTGTGTGTGTGTGTGCCCTCGCTTGTCAAAGCGCGGCAGCCGGGGAGCGGAGTTCCCCGAATGAGGAGCCTGGACGTCTCTCGGCTCAACTGTTCGCGCCGTCGTGGGGGTGAGGGTTGGCGATGCGTCACTACACTCGGTTCAGCAGGTCTCTCGGCCCGACAGTTCGCGCCGTCGTGGGCTCCTGCTGCGCCGTCCCGTGACCTTCATCCCGTGACCTTCCCTCCTTCCCTTTTGGACCGCGACGCCGGGAGTATAAGAGCAGCTGCTCCCGGACGCCAGAGGAGAGGCTCCGATTTGTACTGTTGAGTTACGTGCTCTCCCGTCTCTCCAATTCGGTCGACCTGACCGGCCGCTCTTTTGCTATGTTAGAATAAACAAGTTGTTGTGTTACCAGTCTTCTCATGCTTTGCCGGGACCTTCGGATGCTTCCAGTGCCCCAGGCCGCCAGGCCAACGCTACCCTTGGGACTTGCGACCCATTGGCAATAACGGGCGTCTGAACCGAGACCCCAACAACTCGTGCCAGCGGTACGATTACAACATCTGGTTGCCAGCGGTGAGATCGCGACAACGGAGGCCAGCAGCGAAGAGATGCGGTTGACTGTATGCTGAGCAGCACAACGACCATCCGGGAGCAGCGCAACGAGCCCTGTGTGATGACTGGTTGCCTGCAGCGGAACGACTGCGCTGAAGTCTTGGCTGCGAGGTTTGGTGAGTGCGGGACTTTCTTCTTCTGAGTTTTGCCAGGCTTTTGTTAGTGTTAGAAACAGAGCTGGTAATTGTGGTTGTCGTTGCTGCCGGGTTAGTTTGCGGCAAGACAATAGTAGGCAGTAGAGAAAGCAGCATTCAGAGCAGCCATGGATTTGAAGTCGTTGCGCAAACCGAAATTGTTGGAGCTTGCGAGAGAGTTGGGTCTGGATGTCTCAGACAAACTCAGAAAACCAGAACTGCTAAGGGCTATTCTTGAGTTAGAAGCTGAGGATGACGAGCTGTCGGAATGCCTTGAGACCATTGAGGAGAGGGAGACGGCAAAAAGACAGGAGCGCGAACTTAAAGAACAGAAAGAGAAAGATGAGCGTGAACGAAAAGAACAGAAAGAAAAAGAAGAGCGCGAACACGCTTTGGAAATGAAGCGTCTCGAGTTAGAGATGGAACGCGCTCGTAATGGAAGTCAGGCACACGGTGCAGGAGAACGAGTATTGTTCAAAATGACTGACCTGATGCGGCCGTTTAAGCTTGGAGAGGACATTGGTTTGTTCCTGGTTAACTTTGAGCGAACGTGCGAGAAGCAGGGGTTCTCTCGGGAAACGTGGCCACAGCGCTTGCTCACTTTGTTACCCGGCGAGGCGGCCGACGTAGTCGCTCGCTTGGAGAGAGAGGAGGCAGAGGATTTCGACAAAGTGAAATCAAGTCTGCTAAAAAAGTACCGGCTGTCAGCGGAGGCGTTCCGTCGGAAGTTCCGGGAAAATGAGAAAGGCAGAAGTGAGTCATATACTGAGTTTGCGTACAGGCTTATGTCAAACATGCAGGAGTGGCTCAAAGAAGAGAAAGCGTTTGGTGACCACGAGAAAGTTCTGCAGTGTTTCGGGCTAGAACAGTTTTATAGTCGGTTACCTGAGAACGTGCGGTACTGGGTCTTGGATAGGCCAGACGTTAGTACGGTGGCTAGAGCCGCTGAGTTAGCCGAGGAGTTTGTGACGCGTCGGGCTCGCGGAGCTAAGGACGGTCAAAAGGGTGAATTTGGCTCCAAGTTTGAGAGGCCAAAGTTCACGCCCATGAGAGCAAAGGGGGACACACGTAGTTCGGATGCGAGTGAAAGCAGTCCGACCGAACGTAAGGAGACGGCGGCAACCGAAGCCGAACGCAGAAAGCGGTTCGAGATGAGGCAAGCGCGCGTTTGTTATACGTGCCAGAAGCCGGGTCACTTTTCGGCGCAGTGTCCGACCGAACGTAAGGAGACGGCGGCAACCGAAGCCGAACGCAGAAAGCGGTTCGAGATGAGGCAAGCGCGCGTTTGTTATACGTGCCAGAAGCCGGGTCACTTTTCGGCGCAGTGTCCAGAAACAAAAACACAAGTCGTGTTTTTGTCTATATGCAGCACTGACGAGAACATGAAGCTTCTCGAGCCTTACATGCGAGACCTCCTCGTGAACGGGAAAGAGTGCCGAGTGCTTCGCGATACCGCAGCTACGATGGATGTCGTTCACCCCTCTTACGTAGAACCCGATATGTTCACGGGCGAGTGCGCATGGATCAAGCAAGCAGTGGAAGCTCATAGCGTGTGTCTGCCGGTAGCAAAAGTGCTTATTGAAGGACCTTTCGGAGCACTTGAGACGGAGGCCGCAGTGTCATCTATGCTGCCCCCCCAGTACCCGTACCTATTTTCGAACAGGTCCGATCACCTCCTGCGCGAGAAGGGGCTTTTGTTTGGTGAGGCTAGCGTTCAGGCCTTAACCAGATCGAAGGTTCGGGAGCTCGCTGCAAAGGCGGTAGTTGCGGGACCGACGTTGTTGAACGATGAAAAAGGGTCAGAGGCGCAGCAAGCTGGTATTCAGAGCACGCCCGAACGGGATAAAATTGAGCCTGTAGCGTTAAGGGCACCAGATACTGGAGAGGAAATTCCCGATGCGGGAAAGTTAGAAGAGCTTCCGATCGAGCTTCCGGGACTAGGCTCAGTGACGAACAGGAAAGACACCGATCAAGTCATTAGTGACTTAATAAGTAAAGCATCGCTGTCGCCTGAGCAGAAAACCGAACTACACCAGCTCTTACAAGAGTTTCAAGGTCTGTTCTCTGAGAGGCCTGGTAGGACTTCTGTCCTTACTCATGACATAGAACTTACCTCCCCAGAGCCAGTACGATCCAAGGCGTACCGGGTGTCACCCCGCCAGAGCGATATTATGGAGGCTGAGGTAAAGAAAATGCTACAGCTCGGTGTTATTGAAGCGGGTGAGAGTGATTATACCTCCCCTTTGATTTTAGTTGAGGTACCGGGCAAGGAACCTCGTCCTTGCGTCGACTACCGCAGGCTTAATTCCATCACTAAGGATCAAATTTATCCGATCCCTAACATCGAGGAGCGCCTTGAGAGAGTGAGTAGCGCTCAGTTTATTTCCACCCTAGATCTTGTCAGGGGTTATTGGCAGGTTCCACTTACAGAAGAGGCTAGTAGGTATGCGGCGTTCATTTCACCAATGGGGACATTCCGTCCTAAAGTTTTGAGTTTTGGTTTGAAGAACGCGCCATACTGCTTTTCAAGCCTCATGGATAAAGTGTTGCGGGGACAGCAAGAATTCGCTTTACCGTATCTAGACGACGTAGCGATATTCTCCGCATCCTGGCCGGAACATATGGCGCACTTGCGGGCAGTGCTAACCCGCCTGCGCGATGCGGGCTTGACAGTCAAGGCTCCCAAGTGCCAGTTAGCACAGGCCGAGGTTGTCTACCTCGGACACGTGATTGGTCGGGGTCGTCGCCGCCCCTCTGAAATAAAAGTGGCCGCTGTGCGAGACTTCCCGCAACCGCGCACGAAGACCGATATTCGGTCGTTCTTAGGTGTCGCCGGCTACTATCAGAGGTACATCCCCAGGTACTCTGATATCGCGGCTCCCTTGACGGATGCTCTAAGAAAGACAGAGCCGCAAACAGTCGTCTGGGATGAGACGAAGGAAAGAGCTTTTAGCGCCCTAAAAAGCGCCCTAACAAGCCAGCCTGTGCTACGATCGCCCGACTACACAAAAGGGTTCGTTGTTCAGTGTGATGCTAGTGAGCGAGGCATGGGCGTTGTACTGTGCCAACGGGAAAATGGAGAAGTAGAACACCCCGTCCTGTATGCTAGTCGTAAGCTGACGAGTCGTGAGCAGGCGTATAGCGCCACCGAGAAAGAGTGTGCGTGTATCGTGTGGGCCGTTCAGAAATTGTCATGTTACCTAGCTGGCTCGAGGTTTATCATTGAGACGGATCACTGCCCTCTCCAATGGCTGCAGACCATCTCTCCCAAAAATGGCCGCCTCCTGCGCTGGAGCCTCGCTTTGCAACAATATTCCTTTGAGGTGCGTTACAAAAAGGGGAGTCTCAACGGTAACGCCGATGGCTTAAGTCGAAGCCCCTAACGTGGGAATCAGCCTCAAAATTGCTTGTTACTGATGTTTTTCTTCCTGAGGCAGGATTTTTTTTTAACTTATTGCTTTTGTGTAGTGTTTCAAAGTGATGATGTGCTTTTTAGTGCAATTTTTCCGATTTGTGGACGCGTTCTGAGTGCTGCTAAACTACTGTAAGGAACTAGGCAGCAGTATAAAAGGGGGAAGAGCCTGGCAGGGCTTAGTGAGGGTTGTGCCGTGCTTGCTGACTGAGCGGTTGACTTTTGGCGTGGTTCTAACGCTTGCCGGAAACGAGAACAAAAATGTCAACTCTCCCGAAGTCACTTTGCAGTGTCCTGTGTGCACCTGAACGTGAGAACGAGGCCTTCTCTGTGCGCTGCGCTCAAGAAACGCCCAAGGACGCCCAACTTCGGTTATGAGCATCATCGAGCGACATCCCTCCGGACAGCGGATGCAGTCCCCTGACCATCGGGATCTCCTTCCCCCGGCGGGGCGGTCTGTTACGTTTCGCCTACAACGCGCGGTAATGCCGGCGCGGATGCAACGGACGCCGGGGCTTTGTTCAAAACGGCGGACATTTTGGCCTGTTCGACGCCGCCGCAACGCCTACCCGCCAAGCGTGTCCAGGCGTGTTTCAGTGCCACGTGTCTTCGTGTGTGCGTGTGTGTGTGTGTGCCCTCGCTTGTCAAAGCGCGGCAGCCGGGGAGCGGAGTTCCCCGAATGAGGAGCCTGGACGTCTCTCGGCTCAACTGTTCGCGCCGTCGTGGGGGTGAGGGTTGGCGATGCGTCACTACACTCGGTTCAGCAGGTCTCTCGGCCCGACAGTTCGCGCCGTCGTGGGCTCCTGCTGCGCCGTCCCGTGACCTTCATCCCGTGACCTTCCCTCCTTCCCTTTTGGACCGCGACGCCGGGAGTATAAGAGCAGCTGCTCCCGGACGCCAGAGGAGAGGCTCCGATTTGTACTGTTGAGTTACGTGCTCTCCCGTCTCTCCAATTCGGTCGACCTGACCGGCCGCTCTTTTGCTATGTTAGAATAAACAAGTTGTTTTGTTACCAGTCTTCTCATGCTTTGCCGGGACCTTCGGATGCTTCCAGTGCCCCAGGCCGCCAGGCCAACGCTACCCTTGGGACTTGCGACCCATTGGCAATAACGGGCGTCTGAACCGAGACCCCAACAACTCGTGCCAGCGGTACGATTACAACACCGTTTACAGTATACCGGAACCCCTGACTTAGAAGGAGAAATGGCTGGTGAGGATAAGACAATACGAAAGTCTGCAAGTGAGCTATATGTTACTTTAATGCCAATGCAATGAACAGCGCTTCCATTAGAGTTCGCCCTCATTTGCATATTTCAGGAGTAACACTTCAGCAGGTATATTTCCGGCCACATATGTCAGCGCTACACGAGTATGGCCCCTATAGCGAAACCTCCCCGCCTCGTCGTTGAAGAAAACTCACGGTGTTGTCCCGCCAGTTCCCGCTCGACTAGGGTCGCTGCTTCGGCGACCTGCTTGTCATCGGTGACGTCCAGCGGTACCACCCGCAGGCCGGAGCAGCTGGCTTCTTCCAGTTCCGAGCGGCTCTGCTCCGGGAAGAGACAGCCGGCGAACACCTTGTAGCCCTCGCTGTCCAGCCGCTTCGCGAGCAGACGGCCGAAGCCACGGTCACAGCCTGTGGCATAGCGCGGAATATAGGAAGGCGCGTGTGGGCCCCTGGTGAACCGGCGTGGTCATCACACCGACTCCCGTGGTTATTCGTCGAGCCTAAAGTCCCGGAGCAACAGAGGGGCTATGAGGAACACCGTGGCGCAAGGATTCAGATTGATTTGAATGCGTGAGATCTTCAGATGAGCAAAGAATTATGCGGTACGCGAGCGTTCTCGCGTTCCGTCGCCATCGGAAAGCTCTCTCTCTCTCTCTCTCTCTCTACGGCAGGAATTTGACACCAAAAGTCCGTGCTAACCAGCAGGGCATCACATATATATATATATATATATATATATATATATATATATATATATATATATATATATATATATATATATATATATATATATATATATATCCAGTGAGTGCGGCGGAAAAAGAAGCATTTCTCATGAGAACTGACGCTCTCGCTAATATAGTCGCAAACAGTAATGCTTGACTTCATCGGACACATTTTCTCGGCACTGAGTGCGTCTAGTGAAATGTTACTAACTTTGACTGGTGATTTAGTTCAAAATTTGTTATCTCCTTTTTATGTGTACTTGACCATTACTTATGTAAAAGCTTAGAACAGGGGTACTCGGGGTAGTTAAATAAGAAGATCTTTAATAAATACTTAAGCAAGTAGTGCAGTCGAATACCTTGATAAAGTAAACTATGCGCCGACGACTTATTCACGCGCTTTGTTTTGGACCACTTCGAGTGCGTGCACTGACATTTGTCGGGTTCGTTCTCCCCGTGAAGCCGGCACGTGCCTCGCGCAAGCGGTCTTTCCGTCCATGCGTGCAACACGCACGGACGATTAGTTAGTCAAGCGGCTCTGTGAAAGAATTCACTGACGCATATACATATCGCTTATCTGGAAGGACGAGAGGAGAGAAAAATTACCGGAAGCCTATAGAGCATATCGCTTAGACAACTGCGACGGACATTTTCCGTCCCTCTCATTTGGCACAAGTAATTTGCGGCCTTATTGGATCACGGAGGAAGGGGCTCTATCTATTGTGTCAACAGTGCGACGAAGCCTATAGCGATCTTGTCATATCCTGTACTCAGTTATATGACAGAGAAGAAATGATCTAACTGCATGCACACCTTACAGGAATGAAAATATTAATTTCAGACGTTTCCCGCTTATCAAACTGAAGCGTATATACTGTATACTTATATCAGCGTGTACTGTGGGTTTTCTTTTGATGACGCTATTAACGCCGTCCAAACAACCGGCGACGTTCAACGACCCAAATGGCGGCTAATGAAGCGCATCAACGCGTTCGCTCGGTTCGCGCTGTCCCGGATGACAGAGGAAAGACAAAGGATGCGAAAACAATTGCAACGCAATCGTTGCCACTTCCTGGACGGGGCTTCAGACCGCAGTGGCGATTCAGCGGCGAAGTGTGTGTGCCAGGAGCCTCGTAACATCGACATTTTTGTTTTCGTAAACCTGTGTAAGCAAGCAGTATAAACTGAGTGCTATATTAAGGGCAGAGTTGTCGCTGAGCGCGTTTCTCGAGACAAAGGAATTAGCAACCTTCTCGACGAATGACGTCGTGGTTGAGACCATAGCTTAAGACGCGGAGTGTATATTTCCTATCTTTGATGTCACTGCGTGCGAACCGACGAGTAATTTCCAGCGTATTGGAGAGTGCGCTAAAGAATTGCATAAGCACTGACCATCAGCCGTAGGATAATGCATTTACAGTGTCACGGTATAAGATAACGGAAAGCGGCGATAAGACGCGTCGTTTAACTTTCGTTATTCGCTTCTTTTTTTTTTACTTTTAGCTTTACTTCTTCCATAAAGTGGTATGCTGCCCCGATGGCCGTGGCATTGCGATGACGTCTTTCACCGAGAACTCCTACAGCTCGAAGACAGCTATTTCCTATCCTTTGTGGCAGCTCCCTTTACTACATGCTTTACAGGGGCGTCAGTGGGGAGGGGGATTATCAGAGTACTATGTTGGGCTAGTTTAAGAGCGATGTGCGGCGCAAGCTCAACATCAGCGGAAAAATTAAGAGGAGACAGAAAGAGCGCCATACTCGCAACTAATTTTATTCCAGGAAGCACCCAATACATAGGCACATACACGCACACAATGACCACACACGTCACAGGTGAAGGAATGCGGACAAAACAGATGAACTTGCAGGACAGCTATTTCAAGCCAGACAGACTATGAGCAAACTGAATCTAAAATTTGACATTCGCTTTTATGATGTGAAACCAGTCTTATCCGGTCTTACTCAGTGTGTCTGAATCGCTGGTTCGGGGCCTGAAAGGCGTCAGCAGAATGGCCTGGGCTCTTGCAGAGAGAGCAGATAAAAATTTGGAGGACGCTTAATATTCGCCTTTAAGAGTGGAACGCGATAGCCTTCAAAGATGCCTGACTGCTTCTCACGCTTCCCGGCAACTGCAGCTTATGTAACTTTAATGTTTACGGGGAAACGCTGGCGGCGGAAACTGCACGAAGGCGAGCTTTCTAGTAGAAATTTAAATTATGGGGTTTTACGTGCCAAAACCACTTTCTGATTATGAGGCACGCCGTAGTGGAGGACTCCGGAAATTTCGACCACCTGGGGATTTTTAACGTGCACCTAAATCTAAGTACACGGGTGTTTTCGCATTTCGCCCCCATCGAAATGCGGCCGCCATGGCCGGGGTTCGATCCCGCGACGTCGTGCTCAGCAGCCTAACACCATAGCCACTGAGCAACCACGGCGGGTCTTTCTATTAGAAACGCGGCCTCTAGCCTGGTCCAATCCCCGAGGTCGTGCCCAGCCACGCCAAAAAAATTACATCATTTTCAGGTTTTTGTTATTGTTTCGTACTTTTAATATTTCAGTCAGAAGATTAAACATATAAGGCATGCGCTATCGGTATATTGTTTCACGACACTTGTTTTTCGCGGCAGTAATGAGCAAAGGCAGTAACTTCTTGAATGCTTTCCTTGTTAGGACAAAATACAGCAATAGTATCCTCATATGCTAGTACTTTCATATGTGCTGTCTGTAGCTTAAAACCCTTTATGCGCTCATTGTTTATGATCCCCAGGCAGAGCGGCTCGAGATAGGCCGCGAACAGCAGGGGTGACAGCGGATAACCTTGTCTTTCCGAAGATCACACACAGATGCTGTCAGTGAGCTCACCGTTAGAAATTATTCGCGCCGTGCAGTTCGCATGCGCCATTCGGACGCCGGTCGAAATGACGTCACCGACATTTGATTGTTCCAATAACATAAACAGGACATCATGCGATAGCCGGTCAAATGCTTTGGCGAGGTCCAGTTGCATCATTGCTACCGGGGAGCCGGTCACGTCACAGCATTCCAAAACTGTTCGTACAACGTGTACATTTGTTGCTATGCTATGGCCTTTAATGCCACCCGTCTGGTGCGGTCCAGCCAGATTTGTTATCACACTTTGCAGCCTTTTGGCCAGTATTTTCATGAATATTTTGTAATCCACGTTGGTGAGGCTTATTGAACGATAGAACACCACCAACAAGCGTATTTCCGGATCGTCCGACTTGGGGACCAAAACAATACGTGAACAGGTAAATGACAGCGGTAGGCTTGCCCACTCTCGTACGATTCTACTATAGCACTTTGACCACAATATTGGCGACGTGGAATTTAAAAGCTTTGTAAAAAGCAGCGCTTAGCCCATCAGGTCTTGGAGACCTTACTGTCGGGAGTTCCTCTATTGCGCAGTCGATTTCAGTCAAAGAAATGGGTCGTTAGAGAGTTTTGCCATTAGGCCCAAGAATCCTGTGTGAAAGCCGTATTTCACCTCAAGTCTGTGCCCAGGCAATTCATTGTAGTGTTCTACAATCGCGTTTCGGATCGCAGCAGGCTCTGTAGTGCGACACCTCTATAATTAATTTGCCGTATTTCTTTTTGATTCCCGTATCGCTTCTCGTCTGGTAACGCTCGCTTTGTTGGCGTTTCACCCGCCCAGAATTTTTCAGACCTCGCTCTTATCACTGCTTCCTTGTACTTTTCAGTATCAAGGCTTCCAAGCTGTTGCTTCGCTTCTTTTATTTCTTTCGTGTATTTTCCTGGTTGGAAGCTATTCATGATAACTAAAAAATCGAGTTCCTCATGCATTTCTTTCTTTTTTTCTTTTCCGCGTGTCGAATTGCACCGGCTTTTTCGATCGCCATAAGCTTTTCTCTCTGTTTCATCTCCTCCCACTCAACCGTATAGCGGGAGGGCTGCGTTGAAAGTAAGTTTTTCATTTCTTTCGCTGTCTCTGTTATGAAGTTTTTGTTCTTTAAAAGTTTCGCACTCAATTTCCACAAATGCCAGTTAAAACGTCATCTCCTCTTCATTGTGCCAAAAGGAACTTTGTGCGAGGAACTGACAGCATGGTGTCTTCTTTCCGCTCTTTGTATACGGTGTCTGCGTTTGCCATTCTGTCGGCGCATCGGGTGGCTGCGCCGTATTTATTCGAAAGAGTCTGGAAAGAGTCTGCTCGTTGTTCATTTTTTTGTTTTCGAAGCTGAACTGCCGTGCTATCTGCATTTACGCTCCGAACGTCGACAGTGAGCGCCAAGCTTTCTGTGAAGCTCTTGAAACGCACCTGAGGTGCGACAAGGTTCTAATACTGCTAGGGGACTTCAATTGCGTTTGTTTTGCTCAAGACCGCGCAAAAGCTTTGGCGCTGAGCGATAACAGTGCCCAGTTCCTTAACTCTATGGTCAATGGCTGTAACATTGACGGCATTGGCCAATTGTTTGCTAGCAATTCTCAACCCAAATATACACATTTTCAACGTGATTGCCGCGCCAGATTGGATCGAGTGTATGTCTCTCTAGAATTTGTTCCATTGTGCACTGGGTATGACGTTAAGCCCGTAAGCTTCAGTGACCATTGTTTAGTTATTGCAGCATTAGGCCACAATTGCGCGCATGCTTATACCGTGCCAGCGCCAACTATCACTTTGAGACGATTGACACGTGTGTCACATCGCGTGTATCGTGGGTGCGCGGGAGAACATGTGGGTGCACCAGTTTCTTTTAAGCCAAAGGAGTAGCAATAAAATTAACAAATTTATAGCATGAATAAATGCTTCACGAAAGTTCCTTTCTTTCGTATCTGCAGGCGCTTGCGTTCATTTGCCCTATTTTTGAACTTTCATTGGACTGTGTGTAGCACGTGTGCGTTTGTTTTCATGCGTGCGTTTAAATTTAATATAAATAACTTTTGCTAGGCATTACTGATATTCCTATTCAATAAAGAAGAAAAGAAGTGCGGTCGCACATCTTGTAGTAAGCGGGTTATAGTGCTCTATGAACACACGGACAACAGAAGTAGAAGCGTACAAAAGTGGACTGTCCACTTCTACTTCCGTTGTCCGTGTGTTTATAGCACAGTATAAGCCCATTATTATAAGATGAACTTCTACCAACTTGCTGCTCTACGGCGGTTGTGGCCTAACACTGAGAGCATCGGTCTGCTGTGTTGGGGTGACCGAGGTTCGACCCCACCATCACGCATGTGACTTTTTTTTTTTTGAAGTATGAGCTATTGAACAAGAAAAGCAACACCACCCTGCAGTAAGGGTCATACATTTCCGGGAGAGTCTGCAAAGAAAGCTTGGCCTTTAAAAAAAAAACTGCAGCACGGGTAACGCTTTACGAGACGCCGGCCCCCCAGCATATCAGGTGGTAGAACGATACCTTCCGGGAAAATTCCGAGTGCACACCGGTATGTCCATACGTCACAGCACCCATAGGCCTCCCAGTATTAACCGTGAAATATCGCAACGGACCAAACCGATAAGTGTCCCATCAGCACATATCAACAGATCTACCTGGCAGATATAGCTTGACATTTCCGGTGATTTCTACTCTCGTTTCCTCTTTCTCGGAAGCGTGCCCCGGCTCACCTGTGACTAGCACGGCCTTGCCCCTAGGGCTGAGCTTGGCGTTGGGCAGCAGGAGCGTGGTGAGCGCCCAGCCGAGGAGCAGCGTGAGCGCCAGGAGCGTCAGGAGGGCGCCCAGCCACCACAGCGCGTACGACCAGCCGCGTTCGTGGACCCCGGGAAGCCATCGCCACAGCGCCACCAAGCAGGCAGCCGCGAAGAGGTGCACGGCGGCGTCCCGGCGGACCTGCAGCTGGAAGTTTAAAAAGCCATCGATTTAAAGGGACACTAAAGTGGGACATTAAACCAGATTAGATTGGTAAAGTGTCCTTCCTAAGCTCTCTCTTCGCCAATATTGTAGTAAGAGGTTCTTGCTAGGTTCTTACTACTGTCATGTCGTCGACTAGGGGACCTTCTCCTGCATATCCTTGTTGCTTATTTAAGCTTCAATAGAAAAATAAATTGCGGCTACTACTTCTTTCCACTGTAGAAGAGAAATTGAAGGCTGAAATTCCTCTTTTTGAATTTCGCGTTGAAAGCTCGGCGCTGTACGTCAGTGTGACGTCATGGAGTTCACAATACTTTCCCGATCGTATTTGGGACGTTGTGTCGCATTAAATGATCTCGAAATTTGCTAAGTCCGTTCTCTGGCTCCTTTAGAACACAACGCAATCGATCATTACCAATACTGAAAAAAGTAACAAGGCCAAAGCAGGCACCATCAAAATCGATGACGTCATGGCTGACCGACGCGGGAACTTCCAGGAGGCATCGTCACCCGTCTCTGGATTTACCGATCCTCCTCTCTGGATAAGGGCGACTTTTCGGTACTGTAGAAGGCTAATTTACTAATACAGCTCAAATTATTTTTCTGTTTAGTGTACCTTTAACAATTTGCAGCTGCGACCGCCGCTTAGCACTTAGAAGTGTGACATATTGAAGCAACCTTTATGTTACAGCGAAGCTATCGTTGCGTCTAGACGCGTTGGAGAATGTACGCTCTAAAGCGGACGCACAAATGTTTGACGAAAATTTGTTGGAAGAACCATGACAGCTAGGGCTTTGAAATTTAGGGAGTATCTTATTCATGTCAAGCGTCCCGTGCGGGGAAATATAAGTATGTATAAGTAATTACACGCTTTGTGTGTAACCATACCCAAGTTCTCTTAATTGCGCTTAATTTAGAGCTCGCTGGAGCTGTAACTGAAATTCAGAACTGTTATACATGTCAAGATAAAGCTTAGTATGAATGACAATGTGATTGACTGAAGTGGAAAACATGGCGCACAAATTTTTAGCATTGTAGATGCTTTGAGGCAACCGTGCGAAATTATCAAATATGTGCTGATTGGCATTATCAGTACTTTCTGGGGCACTGAAACGTTGGTCGGGCTGACGATTAATTCATCGCCAAGTTCATTAGAGCAGCGATAAGCGTCCGAATGACAGAGATGACCGAGGCAAGAAAAGGCGAGTTCGCTGAGGAATACAACGGGAGGAGGATTACGGTACCTGCAGTGTACGCTATTTAGACAGCCACGACTGGGTATACAGCACTGTGTCCCCTCAGATTATGTCTTTGCCGACTAAAGCGCACATCAGTGGCACTTTTACGCCTGAGGCCGTGTTTAGTTGTCGCTGCGTCAACATGTTTTCATCAGAACCCGCTGTTGGCCGAGTTGATGAAACAATGCGCGCGCACACACTAGACGGCCGTCAGTCCGAGCGCTTGTCGCTTTTCCTGTGTATTCTTTTTCGCGCTCAGACCATCTTCATATTATCGTGGTGCTTCGACTTTTCCTCTTCCAGTAAACAATCAAACACTTCAGGAAGGCGACACGCGGATTTCCGTGCACGTAATGTGAAAAACGAGACGCAAAAAGAGGACAAATAAAAAGCTGTGCCGCCTTTCTTTTATGTGTACCGTTTTGGAGAAGCTTTTCGTAATGATGGCTTGCCAAATAGAGTTTCCGTTTCCGCGTGAGGTTCTGGCGAGCATGTGCGTACCAGCTCCAGGAAGGTTCGCCGTATTTCATATCCGAGTCGCATAAGTGAGAAGTGCGGCCCCCTGCAACAGCCGGTCGTGGCACGACAGCGTTCGTATATGGATCTCGTCACTTTCGGTGCCGCGTCCTCGACTGCATGGTTGCTCACAGCAAATACAATGCCTGCATGAGACGCTCAGTCGCGTCAGCGGAGTCCTGCATATCTGGACCTCGTCATGTATTACAGAAAAAAAAAAAAGAAAGAAGACTTCGATTCCAGTTTAATTTCCGGAGGAGCACGCGCGTCATGTATCCACAGTTACGTTATAAAAGTGCTGTCGGCGTTCAGCTATCTGCGCGCGCTTCCAACATGCACTGCAAACAAAGTCTTTAGACAGCGTCCCCGCATTTTCGAGTCTTGGTAGGATTACTCTGAGAACAGAATAATTTCACAATTCTAGACGCGCCCTTTCAGATGTCATGTGTGCTTATTTCCAATCAACTACGTGGTTCCTACCCGCTATGGGGGACCGGCCAGGAAATGGATGCATTATTCCAATTTATACTGAGGAATAAATTTCCGAACACCTATGAACTTAGTGCCGTACAACGTAAGATTATCTGGTAAAATAAATTCAGTAAGTTCAGATCGAAAGAATAATCAGTAATGTAAAAATACACAAAAAATAGAATTTAGCAGGGCATTAGGTTGGATTCCATAATATAATTTTGGACATGGGAGCAAACGTCCCTCTGGTTGAATCACAAAGTGGAGGCCAAACGAAAGGATAACAGGTTTTGTTAAGTCCAGGCCAAGTCTTGGAAGAAGTATGTCCGATATCCCTTTTCTTGCTGCAGTCGTTTGGTTGTTGGTCTCGTCATCGTCGTCGTTGTTCCACTGCTGCTATGCATGTATCCTATCAGCTCTGTTTACGAAGCTAAACCAGGTCAAATTTATTACAACAGATTTTGTGTCCTTTCCATAACTTATCAGCAATTCATTAAAAAGCTACGACACATACAATAGTACAATAAAAGGACACTTGAACTATTTCAAATTAGTCCTGTGGACATCCTCCAGGTGGAAAAAAGTCCCATGAAAAAGGCAAAACTGTCTTCCAACCGAAAACTGCCGAAGATGTATCCGTTCTACTCTCGGGAACGTAGGCAGGCCTTGCGCCTCAGAGATGTCCGGGGCGCTATGCAATTGAGAGCGCCGCTGTCTACTTCCTTGGTCACGTGCTAAGCCTTCTTGACTCCAGAAAAGAGAGCGGTGCAGATGCTGATGCGATATCTAAAGGTATACGCGAGTATGCTACCGCTACTATGTCATGTTGAGTCTCTTGTCAGCATTGAGACATTGTTATACCGGTATGTACACTTAAAATCAGGGATTACTTTCCAGATCGGTCTTGATGATACCTCCACCTGACGAACGGTGTATACTATAATATATATATATATATATATATATATATATATATATATATATATATATATATATAGACACGCACACACAGACAGACATCAGCGTCCGTGCTGTAGCGGCTACACCACTTGAGAACGTTGGCGTCCCTACAGCCGAGTCTATTTTAAGTTTTTGCACAGTGTTGCCGGAAGTCATTTTGCGGAAACCGCGAGGCACGACAAAGGCGACCGATAACAGAGCTTGCGTCATTAATGAAGGCGCATGCGAGAAGAGCAGGAAGAGGCGTAGTCGGAACTTGCCGTAGAAAATTAAGGGCGGTGGCATTCCTCACTGCCCAAGCTCTCCTGACGTACAACAAAAAAAAAGCGCCGTCATCTGACGGCGCTTGTACACGTGCAGCTGTGGAGAGCAGCGGATCCTCTTTTGCTGTCCACTTGGTCCGCGCTGTAATAATACGCCCACGAAGTTGCTCATCGTCGCGGTCTCGCTCTCTTACGTTAAGCACGAGCGCGCAACCGCAGATTTCCAAAGTCGAGGGCGAGTTTCGTTTTTTTCGTTTTTTTTTTTTTCTGGCGCGCTTTTTAAGTTAACCTGTATACGACGACTTTCATTGCGAAACTTGTACAAGGTGTGAAACTTGTTGAAGGCTCGTTTTCAATTTTTTTTTTCTTATGCTGAAGACAAATTACATAAAGTAGTGACAGACAATAAATACAGAGAAAGCGTAGGGGATGATAATCGCCTCGGTTAATTTAAATGTAGAAATAATCAGGGAAAAAAAAGGAAAAGTAAACGAAAAGTTAACTTACCAAAGGTGGGGACCGAACCCGCGCAATCCGCATTAGTCGTTCAGTGCGTTACCAATTATGCAGCTGCGCTGGCCATCCTCTAGCTCGCTTTCTTGTGGGTTTTGTATACAAGAGCGGCCCTGGCAGTGCTAGCCAGAGTCGCTCATGGCCAAGGCGGTGAACGCGGAAAGTCCGCTGGCATGTTATCCTTCCGTCAACTTTTCGTTTCAGTTTACCTGGTATTGTCTAGAATTGAAATAAACGCAACAATTAGCTTCCCCGAATCTTTGTCTGGTTTCCTTGTCTGTTACTTCGCATATAATTACACAATTAAGAAGGGGGGCGAGGGGCATATGGTGTAGCACGCTGCGATATAGAAATTATATAAATAGGAATAAAGTGCGTCAGAAAGGCTGGCCAACGTTCCGATAGGTGTACCTATCTTTGTCAAAGGCCTTTGTCAAAGATAGGTCCACCTATCGAAACGTAGGCCAGCCTTTTAGGGGCACTTTATCCCTGTTTATAGAACTTCTGTATCACGGTTCGTATATATTGTGACTAACAAAAAATCGAGCTTCGCGGGTCCCTTCATTCGTCTCGCTCATTTCTCACTCGTTATCTGTTTTAGGAGAACAGGTTGAGTTGCAGACATGTGGAACAGAAGATGTCAAGAACTTAGGCTTGCGTGGCTCCCTTAAAAAAAAGAAAAAAATTCGCTACAAACGACACGCCGTGGGTGTTCGCGTTACGCATTTCAAAAAAGAAACAATACGCGCACACCAATGGGTTCGTGGTATCGTTAAATAAACTATTAATAAAGCACGTGAGACAGAGCTCTCTTGCGGATGTTGTTGATACTGTGGAAGTGGCATTTGCACTGTATATTGCTAAAGAACAAATATGCTTGGCGAAACCGTTGAGTTTACGTACCACGTCCGTTCAGATTTGCGTTCAGATTTCGGTGACTTGACACCATCGCATCAACTATTCAGAGACCGCGCCGTCCAGCACCATCTATCAATCACCGCTTTTATGGCTGCATAGAATTTGCGTGATGACACAGGGCAGCAGAAAATTTCTTTCCGCATCGATGCAGGGGACAGAGGCAAACCAAGGCCCAGAGGCCAATACTCGAATACTAAATAAAAACGTTTCTGCAGCCACCACCTGGCAGCCACCGAGAAACCGATGACCTAGATTTTCTAATAGGGTAAGCGCGCGTTATTGACCTTGTTAAACGTAAACATGGGAAGTTGAGGCACTCGCAGCATATACTATCAGAGCAAAGCATCGGGGTCATCTGGAGGCTATCGCGTAACGTGCATATTTACTGCGCAACTGCTGAATTTGTTTGGTGCGGCGCGTGCTGATGCGATATCAATGCACTTGGAACTTTCTTTTTTTTTTTTTGTGTGTGTGTGTGTGTGTGTCTACGCAGGACTACATTTAAAAAAAAAAGAAACTGTGGGCATGATTTTGCGGTTGGAAATATTCCCAGAGCTTTCGGATAAGAGCAAGCTTATTGTTTCGTGCACGCAGCCCGGTAAGCAATGTAATGCCGGGTACGATGTCATGTGGGGCGCTCTTACTTCAGAGAAGGTATCTTATAGTTCCGAAATAGCAAAAAGTATTGCGACCAACGAAATGCCACTTCCCACTTTTTTTCGTCAACCTCAACCTTTCTATAGGTTGTGTTCAATAACGATGACCTTTTACTCAAAATCCTAGGTGTCAGAGAAAGAGCGATGGAGAGAAAAAGAAAGACCACTGGTCCAGTTGAATACAGCTCGGTTGCTTTCGGACTTGTGGAGCCATGCTAATTTTGAAAAACTTGAGTTTTGACAACTACACCACTGATTAACTAGCACATTGCCACTTACATTTACGACTTTCTAAGCAAAATACCGAGGCTGTCGTAAGTGACAGCTATACCATATCGAACATTTCTACAAAAAGCAAAACAACAATATCAATAGGGGAAATACTGTACTTTACTGTTTAGACTTTAACATTCCAATGCTTTACTGTCAGTGTCACAGCTCCACGGTCAAGGTTATAATTTGATCAGCTGCAGTTTTTTAACCTAGATTTAGTCTGAACACTCGAGGATTGCGCATTTCGCATGCAATTCTAGCTGCCGTGGGTCAGGGTTGAGCCCCCTGACGTCCTACTCCATAGTCCACTCCAACTCCCACATACATTGAGCCGTATACCGTTGGGTGGTACCGGTTGACAGGGAGCCCGAAACCCAGTGCATAACGTGGGGCTCGGCGCACTACTTATGAATCAACAAAACAGCGCACAATCACCGTTGCAGCCCATGTATCGTAAAAAAAGAACGAAGTAGGCGAACGATGCTCGTAGCGCACCACACGATGCAGCGGTGCTGCAGACATACCAGGCCGCCGAGGAATCTATCCGCGGACAGGGACGTGAACATGGGCTACGCAGATTCGGCGTCCCCGGCGCCGCCGCATGGGAGGAGCTGCACGACGCTTGCCTGCAACGCGGGAGCACAGCTCGCTACAGCGTGTGTTGTGAGTATGGTGCAGCAGCAGGCGGCGGCTGCGGCGGGCAGCAATGTGGCGCAACGGAGCAGCCCTGTTTCCTCAAGCCACTTCGAGGTCAGGGCTGTCGTCTTCTCGCCGGCCGGCTCCTCCTTGCCGCTCCAGCGGCTGCGCTGTACGGCGGCGTCATCGTCGCAGTCGTCGCCCCCTCGAGATACCGGCTCTCTCGCCGTGCATGCGTGTCCAGCAGATTCGTTCGGTGACGGGGTTCACGGTGTATAGCGTCCCAGAAACCGCCCGCGCGAGCGCGCGCTTGCGCTCTCGCGTTGTGCAAGTCACCGACGCGCGCGCGAAGCCGTCGCCGCCACGCAATCGCCCAGCCGTGTGCAGCGCAGCGTAATTGCCATCTGTTGCGCGCACGAATTCTGAACCGTGTATACGGAGCGCCCCACATAAGCGGTGCTGCTTCCAAGGTTCAAGAAGCAAAACTAGCTCTTCAAAGCGTGGGTCAAACCGGCTGACGAACAGGGTGGGGGAAAAGAGATTGACGGTGGCAGGTCATGAGGAGTACAAAAGAAATGTTTGTACGTACCTAAGTTCTCTTCCCCTTCTTCCCCACCCACCCACCTCCGTTCTTACTTTCTCTCTCTCGTTTGTGGTTCTTTAGTATCCCATTGCGAAACTTGAATTTCTCGAGCGCTGGGAATATTTAATTATGTGATTGTTGTGATCGCTTATTGCTACCAGTACCGGCTTCAATTTCAGGCATCAAGTCCACCGTAACGCCGTACACTTTCACACGACGTCGTGAAGATTGCTGTTCGTGGCCAAGTGGTATACCATAAACTACTGGCTTGACGATGTGCATATGCCTACACATATGCGTGCAGGCATGTGCAGGCTTCGGGCCGCAGACCCGGTGAGGTATGAGGTGCGCACCCATTTCCTTCACCGCCGTGCTGATTCTTTCCTTCCTCTTGCTTGAGGAGGAGGAGGAGAAGGAAATAGAAAGGGAGTTAAAGAAGTGTGAAATCGGCTGGCTGCCCTGAACTCTGGGGTAACGGAATGTAGGAAATTAAAGACAGTAGACGAAGACCTGTAATAAAATAAAGGGACAGAACAAAAATTGCCCGGAAACCATCGGAAATAATAGTCAATATAAGTGAAAAGCCTAAACGAACGAACGAACGAACGAACGAACGAACGAACGAACGAACGAACGAACGAACGAACGAACGAACGAACGAACGAACGAACGAACGTTTTTCTTGCTGAGCCCGACCACTGGCCTACAACGAAAACAGACGAAAAAGGCAAAGAAGGATATTCACTTTAAAGAGTAAGAAGACGAATTACTGGCCGTCCTCAATGCGTCGCTGATGAGAAGAGCCCCAGATACGCGAACGCAGCTTTCACTGGTGATGCAACTAATGTTTCCAGGCCGCACCAGCTTTATCAACTCCATGGTCACTATAAGTTAACGGATTATTTAGCAATCACTTTGGCATTTCTACTGTGGTTCCCGATTCATTGGCCGCTTTTGTTTTTTTCCGTCTCCGTAGAAGTTGCGAATGTGTCCGAACATCCGCCTTAACACCCTGAAGAGTACTCGTGAAACACGGTTGCTCGACAACAACAGAGAACCTTGCGAGGAGAACTACGATTCTCTCGTTTTCTAGGCGAATAGCACAAAGCGCCCGTCCTTGACACGATTTATAAGAGCTTGTCCAAATTTTCTGTCATGTAGGCACGTTTCAAAGCGCGTTTAACAAAGCCACTGGTGTGGGGCACATGCGTTTCCGTCAGTATGTCGAGTTCATGAAACTAAGCTTGCTGTATACGCGCTGGGTTCTGTTGCGATAAGAAAGAAAACCCAGTAGAAGACAAGGTTTCCTCTTCCCTGCAAAAAAACGCAAGGGGCAGCGCGCACAACGAAGCGAGCGCGCCTTGATAGGTAGTGGCCATGGGTGACCAATGTTGCTCAAAGATTAGAAACGAATGAATGAAGGAGATCAGGCTGCAGTTCAAGCGCTCAACATTTTTTGCGATCAATGCTCGGTGGGCTTGGTGAATCCTCGATGAATCGATTAAGAGATTAAAATCATTTGAAAAAGGAACCTGCTCGCACAAAAATGAACTTATGTTGTAACGCTGAATACGCGGCTATCGCAAATTCCTCTAAATAGGACAGACGGCCAATGCACGCCGTCTACCTTACTACTCTGTACGTATCCAAAGTGAACGAAGGCATTTGGACAAGACCTATAGAATCCAGCCAAGTTTCATATCACGCTGCTCAACTGTTCAAACAATACAGACACTCACAGGAGGACGGACGCTTGAAGGGATCAACAGTGGTAAAACAAAGAATGTTTCAGGTTGGAGCCAGAGTTTTGGCAAGGGGACCTGTCTTTGTCAAGTCGAAACAGTATTGCACTGCGCTCAGATGCCCTTGTGTGATGCACAGGAACAAAAATAATAAATCCGACCGACAAAAGCTTCTTGAGGGCGATCTCGATAAGCTCGCTGTATAAAATAAAATTTCATTTTTTTATATAATCATATACATTGCAGACAAAACTGGTGCCGGTCGTCAGGTGTATCAATGTGACTCAGGAACACCGAAACCAGTCTAAAGGTTATGCGGGAAAAGCTATCGAAGTGGAGTGTATGACATTATATGAGGCACCGGAAGGAAGCGCAGGGGCAGCGAAGCTTTATGTTCGCTTTTCTTTCTTTTCTTTTCCTTTTTCTTTTTGTTCATTTTACTGAGTGGGCCATCGGCCATGTCTTGCTAAATTTACCTGAACCTAAGCAGTATTTGGCTCGGTCAGTCCTTACAAAAGAGAACGCGTGGGAACGCATGGCTCCCGATGCCTCTCCACCTCTCCCTCGGCAGAGGAAGAGTTCGGCTGTCCTTAAGCGAAAAAGTTACTGCACGTACGCGGCAGGGGTATGGGCAAAATATAGAACGGCAACGCATATGCCACTCCTCTCCCAGGGGCCCCTGAAATCTTCTTATTCTACCTCGCCGTGAACACTACGTTTGACTATAGGCTGTGCACATTCCATAGTTAGAACTCTTTAAAAGTGACTTGTGCATACCGTAGCTCGAGCTTTCTTCCACAAATAATGTAAAGATTCAAACACAGAACTACGGTAATATTTGTTAAACGGAATCGCCTTATTTGTATAGGGTTCTTTTTTTTTTTAGTTCGCAGTGCATGAATTATCGAGCGTATTACTGGAAGCGCCGGACGCCCTCCCCCACACAAGTCACAACCTAGAGAGACGAGGAGAGATTCCTCCGAGCTCTACAAGTCAATACACTCCCCCACCCAACCAGAAATTAACTTCATAGCCTCTACACAATTCTCTCCGCAGTGCCTTCATTTGTCATTTGCTCTCTCTCTCCGCAGTGCAGCTTCTGCGGAGAGTCCAGGTCCCTTAGCCATATATAGTAAGGGGTTGCAGACAGGCACCCCTTTTGGTGGTGTTGTTTAATTGGCACAACGGTGAGTAGCGGTACGTGCGTCGAGAAATGTGAGACGTATAATGAGCAGCATTCGACGTGTCGATTCCTCGTACTTCTTGCTGATACTATTATCGTCACGTTCCTCGCCGCCACCATGCACCGTTCTTCCGGTTCCCGCATTAGGGCGCCTCCACGTCCCGCATGGGGCCCCGTTCGCCACACTGCTCGTGCATCGCTGAAATGTCGTTATTGATCTGTATTCGCTCTCTTGTGTATATATGTAAATAGTTGTCTTCTTTACTCTCTCCTCTCTGTTGCGCTCTCTCCCTGCCCTATTACTCCCCTGCCCCCATCCCAGAAAATGCTGACCGCCGTTCAGGTGTCAGCAAACTGCGCTATAGAGACAGTTACAGTGCGGTCGGCAATCCTTTCTTTTTAAGGCTAAAGCCTTAAGTGGCTCGTTGCAATGGCTCATGCCCGAAAAAATCGGCGTCTAGTCCAGTGATGCAAAAAAATATCATCATCAGGAATGGCTCTTACCCATGTAAACAAGCAATAATGCAATGGCTGAATATGAATGAAGAAACAATAGAAAGAAAGAAAGAAAGAAAGAAAGAAAGAGAGAAAGAGAGAAAGAAAGAAAGAAAGTTGCATAGAAATGCAGCGAGGTTAACCAGAGGCAGTTCTGGTTGGCTACCCTGCACGGGAGGGGGGGGGAAGGGTGAAGGGGGATAAACATAGAAAGAGAGCGGAAGGGGGAGATAGAAAGAAATAGAGACCAGCACGACCAAACCGCGTACACTACAGAGCGGTAGGGGGCGGCGAACCAAAAAACCATTAGGTAGTGCATTAGGTGCTCGCATGTGTAGTTCAGGAGGTCCACCTACAGCGCGTTAGACACGGATATGTATAGAATGTAAAGCAACGGACCCAGAAGATTCCAAATCTATCTAATGTGTGCACATGGTTTACCTCTAGGATCCATTCTGGGTCCGTTGCTTTTCATTCTGTATATAAATGACATCGCTAACATTCCACTTATCCCGGACGTCATTCTCTACGCCGATAATACTAGCTTTTCTTTTTTTTTCAGGAAGTAACGTAGGTGAATTGGAAGTAGCGGTTAAAGAATGCATAAGTAAGGTAATAATTTGGTTTAGTTTATAGAAACCAAATATAAATGTTAAAAAGAAACAAATTTATTGTTTTCGAGCCTAGAAATATTTCTAATAAATTCAGCAGTTGCATGACAGAGCGGGTATCCGTTTATTTTAATTGTTAGGTGTCATTATTAAAGAATCTCTCAATTGGAAGCGCACGTAAACAAAATGCATACCAATGTGTGTGGATTATTAGCCGATTTTTTATAAGTTTATATTTAACGTTCTGCAATGGCTGAAAAGACAGTTGTATTTCTCGCCCATTCAATCCAATCTCAATTACTGCTTATTAATATGAGGTTTAACAAGAAAAACAAACATAGATAGTTTAATAATTATTCAGAAACAAGCAGTACGGCGCATTGAATCGTGAAGATCATACGGCAGAACTCTTTCTAAAGCACGGTATTTTAAAAGTGAATGAATTATTTGATTGAAAATTCGCATCATACATATTCTGTGAGATTTAACGATATGAGTCTTCATTCTATGATGCGTACTTACCCAGAAACACTCAATAAAACGTTAGACATGTTCGCTTGAAGACACCGCAACACAGGACCAATTATGCAACAGCATAGATTAATTATCAAATGGCAAACTTTTTGCACACATGCCCAGGTTTCATCGGACTCGTAAAGCAATCAACGTAATTTTTCAATTAAGAAACAGACATGATAAAATCACACCTCCAGTCCTATCCCGCTAAATAATAGGAAATTATGCCTGTTCATAACAGGCATTATCCTACATTATACTTCTGTATCTATGTTTTAGTTTGATAAAGGGAATGTGTACGTAAATTTTGTAAATTTATCATATAGAGTAGAAAACGTTATAATTGCATAAATAAGTTGTGTCTAAAACGATAAAGGAAGGAAGGAAACGCGTCATGTATGACACACGTTCTGCAGCCGTGCTCCGCACGCTTCGCTCTCGAAACGCTGCGCCATCTATAGCGGCGCTGCCGCGAAGTCCGCGTGTGGCATGCGTCTGAATATGCAGGGTGTCCCAGCCAACTTTAGCCAGAGTTTAAAAAAAACATGCGAATGCCACGTAGATGGGCAGAACAAAGGGTAATGTTGTTTGCTGTCGCTTGGTGATACTCGAGCTATCTCGTTTTCATTCCGCCTTAATTAGATTATTAGTCCTAATTAATTATTCAACTTACAAAATATTATCACTAGATGAAAAATGTCAATGAGAAAATTGCAGAGCGACATGAAAAACTTCCCATACAGCTTTCTGTTGCTCAATACGTGCTACATAAAAGCGCGTTTTGTAAGCGTTGTAAGTGGTAATGATGATGATTTCTTCAATAATGGTACAGGCTAATTGTCGAGGATAGGCGGGAAGAGGTAAAGAAGCTTCGCTCTAAGAATTGAGCACATGCTCCGGTTATGATGATGATTATCCCGAAGATGTGGCTTCAGAACATCGCTCGTACCCGCTAAGGGGGATGGCTCTGTAATTGGGTGATTTACGTACAGTTAATGAATATTTAAAAATGAGATTGAAAAGGCATAACCGGAAATCAAACAATAGTTTAAAAAAGCATGACTAGAGATGTATTCATGTGTGTTCATGTATTCATATTTTCATTAATCTTCTTTCTGTGTATTTGTCATTCTTTTTGTAAATGCATGCATATGTGAATCCTAACCGTTATGTAATACCTCTGCATTCAGGGAAATAAAAAAAGAAGAACAAGGAAAAGAAGAAGACGGAGCGCGTAAATGTGAAGTGACACCAGATAAATGAGCGATTATATTTTGAAAGAAATAAGAAAGACGATTCATTGAGCATTCGCCGCGGTTACATAGTGGCTATGGTGTTGGACTGCTAAGCACGAGGTCGCGGGATCCAATCCCAGCCAAGGCCTCCGCATTTCGATGGGGGCGAAAACAACCGTGTTCTTAGGTTTAGGTTCACGTTAAGGAACCCCAGGTGGCCCAAATGTCCGGAGTCCTCCACTACTGCGTGCCTCATAATCAGAAAGTAGTTGTGGCACGTAAAACCCCATTATGTAATCTTAATTTTTTTAATTCATTGAACAATTTCGAATAGAAGTGATTTAGAAAAAAATTACAATAGGAACAGTAAGGAAAGAGGTAATTAGAATTTCGCACTGACCTTCGTCGTCTTCCTTCGGCCGCACGTTGTCGTGGATGGCCCCGGCGCGCGCAGTGACAGTGGCGCAGTGAGGGGGTGGCCGCCGGCATCGCGAGCGCCGCTTCGGAACCCCCCCTGCGAGCCTCGCTGAGCCCGCCGCGCATGTAGCCCACGGGGGGAACCCAGTCACCAAGGCGCTGCCCGCGCGGAGCCACTCGGACCTGCAGCGAGAACAGAGAACCACCCGCCGCCGCCATGTCCACGCTGACCACGGAGCGGCGCACCACAACCACCAGCACCAACGCGACGACGTCGACCAGGCCGCGCCCTCGGTCATGGTAAGGGAACCTCGCTGCTCTCGCTTCGCTGAATCACGGGAGCGTCCGCGCGTGCCGGAAACACTGGGCGAACTGTAAGAGCCTGTGCAGGAGCGTGAGAGCTAGCCTGACGGAACCCTGCGAGGTGACACGCATCCTATGGTGACACACAAGATCCGCGGGCACTTCGCCGTGCTCGTCGTTTTGTTAGCGAACTGACAGAAGGAACACGCTGTTCGCTTTATTCACACCTCGCTTGCTCGTTTTTCTTTGTTTGTTTTTTACGCTCGTCACTACGTTCGCCTGTTCGCCTGCGAGGTGTCACTTGGGACAAATCGAAGTAGCATGTTCTAATTGAATCTTACACTCAGATGTTACTTACGCTTGGTGCGTGCTATGGAAGTTACACCGCTGTGGATGCCGTAGCATTTTCGTGGAAGCCTATTGTCGATACGCCAAGTAAATCACTGCTTCCTGGTTTGCTGCTCGTCGCCGCAACGTTCCACGTGCTCAACCGTGTTCAACATCAGCTCAGACGTTGTTTCTAGCTTTCAGAAAGAGAAAAAAAAAAGGATGTGAAGTAAGCAAAGCAATCACTGCAGCCTACGTTGGTCTATTTCGTTCCTTTGGTCTCATCCTTGGTCCGCGGTTTCCTTATTAGCAATCTTTTGTGGAGAGAACTCTGTGTACGCCATCACGTCTGGCGACTAAATAGTGCTGATAGCTTACGATTTTTTAAGACCCTTTAAATTTGTGAACGTGTCCTCAAGGTAACATAATTTCGTGGATCTAAAACGTCGGCATAACCTATCTCGATCTCGGCTTGCTTACACACATGCGCACTTGATGAGGCAGCTTCTCGACTAATTTCGCGCCGCTCTTATCGGCTGTCAAAATAAAGGGGACCCATGCCAAGGCTACATATGTTCATGGGCATTGGTTGAAATACCAGCTTAGTTCTACTACTTCCAGAACCATTGCAACAATGAGCGTGTAATTAAAACAATTATACTAATTAATCTAGCATTTAATTTAATTGTTTATATATGACTACGCCAAATATATTTATTGTGTTGCCAATGCTAATAGAAGAGTAGTGTCATTCAGTGAATCATGCAAATCATATTCACTTGATTGCTTTTGAGAAATACAATGAAGCATATTACTTTCTTTGTTTTCATTTGAACGCTGTTGAACTTTAGGGTTCGAATGGATCGCAGCTGGGGCAGCCCTAAGCTTCAGGAATTCGGTGAATGTTTATTTAGATTTCACAAAAAATATACAGTGTGTTTCAGCTAACTTTAGCCAGAGTTTTAAAATATGCCGATGCACTCTAAGACGACGTGACCAAATGCATGTTGCTCACTTCTGTATGCAGTGTGTCACGCAATCTTTCTTTATTTTGCTTAATTATGTAATTAGTCAAGATTAATTAACCATCTTCTGAAGTAACGAAGTTAGGAAAGAAATCCAATTAGAAAGTTGTAGAGCGCTTTGCAAAGCGTCTGATTAGACAGCTTTTAACTTTATATCTATTAAGTATTAGTGTTTTTCAGCTTATTGCGGATGCCCGCGAAATACAAAAAAAAAGAATACCACGTGACATACTCGCTTGCGCGCCGTAATCGCAGCGCTCCCAAACTGTCCGCGCACAAACGCAAATAGCAATTAGCCGGGTGTACTGCCGCTGCGTCTGCTTATCGCTATCATGAAACGCCGCGAGGTAAACACATCGCTGGTGTAAGGAAGCACAGCCAACGCTATCGTCCCTGCGCTGTCGCCTTTTAAGCGGCAGCACAACCCTGCTAGACGCTATGTTCGTTCGTGCGCGGACAGTTTGGGAGCGCTGCAATCACGGCGTGCAAGTGGGTATGTCACGTGGTATTTTTTTGTTTTTTGTATTTCGCGGGCATCCGCAGTAAGGTGAAAAACACTAATACTTAATAGATAGAAAGTTAGAAACGGCCTAGTCAGACGTTTTGCAAAGCGCTCTGCAACTTTCTAATTGGAATCTTTCTTCCTAGCTTCGTTGCTTCAGAAGTTGGTTAACTTTCTTGACTAATTATCTAGTTAAGCAAAATACAAAAATACAGCGTGACACACTACATACAAAAGTGAGCAACATGCATTTGGTCGCGTCGTCTTAGAGTGCATCGGCATATTTTTTTTTTTAATTCTGGTTAATGTTAGCTGAAACACCCTGTATAAGAAAATTGGCGCGGCTGGAATCAGGTCATGTGACCAACTCTGCTCACATCTCGCACTAGATAGCCTGAAATATCCAGCAATACTTTTTTTTACATATGAAGACGATTACAGAAGCTGTTCTTGCAATTGCACTTTCTTCTTTTTTTTTTTCTGCGAGCGTAGGCTCGACATAATCGAGGAGAGTCCGAACCGGCGCAAGATCGAGGTCGGGCTCATCAGCAGCATCTGCCTGGTGCTCCTCATCGTTTTGTCCCTCACACTCTTCGTGGTGCTCACGCTGCAGACAAACCGTGAGTTCATTATTGAATAGACGATCGATTGTGGCGGGCGTTCTAGAATGCCCGCCGTCGGCTCGAGCGCATCTAGAATATTCGGTGACGCGTGTATCGAAGCTAAAAGCTGCCACACACAAGAACCGGCATAAGATTCGACGACCTCCTACCACGCGTGCTGCTTTGGCCACCGACGAATTTGTGCTTTGCTTCTTCTTTTTTTTTTTTCAGGGACCAAGTTTGCGCAATAAAGTGTTCGCAGTTTATTCTTGCTCGTCGTATTTCCTACCGGCCTGAGCACCGCCACTTGCACGTGACACCTGGTGGAGGCGTGTGGTATAGAGTCGAGACCATGGCGATCGCGGCTTTGTGTGTTGCGTGCGTAAAAATTGCACGCTTGTGTTTCCGAAGCGCGCGTACATGAGAGAGCGAATGTTAAGGTAACGTTATATACTTGTGTTGAATACATACAGAGACTATAGCGAGTATCAGTGCCAATAACGCTTCTCTTGTTGTACTTGTTTGTGTTTATTCTGTGCACAATCAAAGTAATGAAGATCCGCAGAACGTACGCAGAAATTCGATTCGTATGCCTGTAGGGTACGTACCAGTCATGCGACGTGCTTGTGTATGCGGGTTGTTAGAGTTGTTTAGGCTACATAGCATTTGGGGATCTTTGTCAACTGCCGTGCGCCCAGTGCCCGCGTGACCTCTACGTAATAAAGTTACATAGCTAAACATACAGATACCGTTCGCAGGCTCTTTCTGTCGCGAAAGTCTTCACCACGCAGGCGCAAACTTCCATCGTGCCTTCGTTTTTTGCAGCCGTGAACAAAGCACCGGTGAACCTGCAGAACGCAGTGTTCTGCGAGAACGCCACGTGCTTCGAGCAAGCCCGTCGCGTCATGGGCTACGTGGAGTGGAGCCGCGAACCGTGTGACGACTTCTACACGTACGCGTGCAAGGGCTACCACGTGAGCGTGGCCAACTCAGCCTCCAAGTACCCCATCACGCAGGGCGCGCAGGAGCAGCTCAGGGCCGCTGTCGAGGAGGTGCTCGCCAACTGTGAGTGGGCGTGCCTCTCTACGTTGCCTGCTGGCTTGGATACGAATAAGTTTGCCATGTTTTTGTGCACGAAGAAAGAGAATAACGTGCTCGAATTTTGCACAGATTACTTCTGAAATCACCTAGGAACAATGTTCCACAAGTGACGGTAGGGTGCAGTTCCGAGATTGTTTAGTGTGTACAGTGGACACAATAAGTCTCGTGGGCACTACGTCTGTAGCGGGAACTGTTTCGGCCTCGGTCAGAGCATCGGTGAAAAAAATCACGATCGAGCATTGACAATGGGCAAGGTTATGCGAAGAACTTGTAGACCAACTTTCGGCGATTATCTTTGTTGCAGTTGCTGAGCAGGATAGCTATGCTTCTGGAGGTTACGTAATCATTTTACAGCGAAGCTGTGTACCTCTACTGTTCAAGAAAATTTTCGTGTCGTTCTTGGCGCGGTAAGGAAAAAAACTACCCATACGTGGGCCGATCCCAGAGATAATGCAATGCCGGGTCGACCCGCGACGGAGGTGAAGCAGGCGTTAGGCATTCCCTTTACGTGGACCGATCCCGAAGATAGTGCAATGCCGGGCCGACCCGCGGCGGAGGTGAAGCAAGCGTTAAGCACTCCCCATACGTGGGCTGATCCCGAAGATAGTGCAATGCCGGGCCGACCCGCGGTGGAGGTGCAGTTCGCCATTAAGGGGCCCACATGCACAACTTCGCTGGTCTTCCTTCTTCACAGAGTGGAAGGGCGCTGAGTTCTTCGTTTGTCTGCTTGCTTTGTCTGCTTGCTTTTATAGAGATACTCATCAGCGCAGAGTAGCACATATGTGCCTGCAGCAACTCGCATCGAAACCTTGGCGCGACTGATTCTCGCGTGAACTGACTAAAACAATTGTAAAACCGCTAGATATAAAAGGCAATGCCGCGCTAAAATTCGACGAACAAGAGTTGCTCTCTTAGGCTGCCCTAGTAGCACAGACATTGGCTCAAGGTCTCGTCGTCTTCCAGGGCACGCCAACATGAAACCCACGGACAACTTCTACCTGCGTTACGGAGTGAACCTGTTCCAGGAGTGCATGCAGGGAGGTAGGTGCACCGCGATGGCGTACCGTCCGCGTCGCTCAGACGTGTTGCGACCGGCTTCATTTTTTATTCTTTCTTTTATTTCTCGCAGTGACGGACGCCAAGGAGCAGTTGCAGAGCGTGTTCGCCGACATGACGTACAACCACAAACCGTTCTTCCTGCCCAAGAGCTTCGACCTGGAGCCGCACACGCTGGCTTCGCGCGTGGGCCGCAACTTCTGGTTCTTCCCGCTCATCACCGTGCGCAAGGACGTCGACCTCGAGAACCGCCAGCGCATGATCGTCCACCTGGACGAGCCCGAACTGACGGCGCCGCGCGCCCTCTTCGACGACGCCGATTTCCAGCGAGAATACCTGCAGGTTAGGGAGAGTGCAGAGTACGCACGTTGATGACACGGCGCCAGAAAGTGGGCTTGGACAAGGCGCGTTGCTAGCGCAGCAACAGATGTGGTAGTCGCGTTATGTAAGCATAATGTAATGGACGCCAAGCGAAGGGGAGCACAATGGTGGATGCAGGGAATGAGCTGAAAAGTTCACAGCTTAGTGGTGGACGTAGTGCGCTTAATATAGGACAAGGACAAGCTGATGAAGATCATTATCGTGGTGATTTGCACGTGACCTTTTGGCAGAGGTTTAGTTTGTCATAGTTTCTATTAGTTCCGTTAGAAGTTGCCGTGAAGAAAATTACTGCGGGAATCCTGGAAGGAACAGTGGTACATGGACCGAAGCCTGACAGATATTACTACACTGATAGCATGTTAGTTTCACATATCTAGCCCACGTGCTTATATCATTGGTCAATATATTTCTCTCCTGTCTCGTCAAAAACCGGCGCCTGTAGTGTTTACGCGACTTTTAAGTTATTTTTCGCGAACTCGTAGCCGGCGCATTTTGCATCCATAAGACCATTTTCACTCGCCACAAAGCAGCTTCAATGCCAATCTTTAAATTTGATGGACATTAAACATATTGTTGAAAAATGGCTGCTACTCTAATTTTCTTTGGCAAGTAAAGAACACGAGAAGTCTGATGCGCTTCCGCCACCAAACTAGGCATTTAAAAATGAACTCAGTGACCTAAATATGTCACTTGTCTTACGGCACGTCCTAGACTCCTGATACTACTGGTTTTAACCAGTGGTACGCTCGAGTTGTTTTGCCTCGTTATGACTCGTATAAGGGTGAATGTATGCTAGTACGAGTAGGCATGGTTATATTAAAAAAAATCACAATCTCTATATTTTACATCCGGCATATCACATATACGTAGTAACTACATGACAATGTGAAACTCTTGAGCCAAAACGCGCGATGTTGTGCCTAACCTCAGGCGATCCGCGACCTGGCCATCAATCTGGGCTTCGACAACGTGAACGAGACGGGGCGCATCTTCAAGCTGGAGCAGATGTTGTCCAAAGGCACCACCAGCTCTCGGGCACGGGCGCCGTACTACAAGAAGGTCAAGCTCGGCTCGTTGTTCCTGGACAAGGTAACCGCATTGCTCCCTTTGTTAAATAATAACTAGTATTGTCGTTTCTTTTTGATGAACCTATAGTACCCTCTTTAATAACTACTCAACCGATCCCGTAGGGACTGACCCACCCGGACGACTCACTGACTGACTTACTGACTCGCTCCTTCACTCATTCAATTGACTCAAACAAGCAAGCAAGCAAGCAACCAACCATCGCCTACGAACGTAGCATAGCATATGTGAAATGAAATCAAATTGCGGAGTTCAACGTTCCAAAACACACACGAGCATTGAGAGCCGGTGTATAGTCGGGGTCTCCGGGTTAATTTCGATCATCATGAGTTTTCTAACGTGCGCCTAAAAATGAGCGGACAAGAGCGTTTTCGCATTTCATCCTCTTCGAAATGCTACCGTCCCGGTCGGCAATCGAACCTTCGACCTCTTGCTCAGAAGCAGGACGCCATAGCCACTGAACCACCGTGTCGAGTGTGCATGCAATACGTGGACATCATGTTAATTTGGTGAGAATGCATTCTGAGTGTTAGTTTCTATCGTTGCTGCTGCGCTCAAACGTGAAACGAGCAAACGAGTTTGTAGCGGTTTACTGGCGTGAATTCTCTTAGACAAAGGCCAGGTCACGTGTTCTCCCTTTCTTTTTCTCTTTTAACGACGCAGTGGAACATCTACATGTACCTGAGCAATGTGCTCGGCGAGAACATGTCGCCCGAGGACGAAGTGGCACTTCGCTCCGAGAAGTACTTCTCGCGGTTCCTCAAGTCTCTCAAGACAACCGAATGGTAAGCGCGTCTGTACATCTTTGTGACGTGTACGCAATTATGCTTCGTTTGCGAGAAATTGCATGACCCGCGCCATCGGCTGAATTGCTGAGCATGCTGTCGAACCGAACCGGAACTGAACATGCAAGTCGGAGCTGAACCGTTATTTTCCGCTGAACCGAAATCGAACCGAACCTACATTTATCCCGACATCTTGTAACCGAACCTGAACCGGAACTTCATGCAGGAACCGTTCCGAATCGCTTCGACAACAGATCCCGCCCAGGGTCGTCGTTGCCGAAATTCTACGAAATCATACGTGCCTCTTGCGAAAGTTCGATGCAGCGCACGGTGTTTTGGCGCGGGAATAGTTATGTGGCTCGCCGAACTGGCTCACTGAACTGTACCTGTGGTCAGCTCAACTGTACACTGTGCGCGGAGTCGGTGCTCACTGACCGTCGCTGACGCTGCGTCAGGGATTAGGGTACCGCTTATGCTCAGGGAACCTGTTGTGTTCAGGAACAGTACAGAACTGACTGCACTATCCAATAAGCGTGTTGTCGTTTGTGCTGTACACCTCCACTGACTGCTGTTACTTCCGCAGTACGATTGTGATTTCGTGCAAATTTTCCACGGCAAAGCCCAGACAGCGACAACTTAATGAAATAAGAGCGGACTTTGTTTCGCGTGCTTGCCTATTATTCGCGAGTTTATGCAATACTAGACTGTCTCTATAGCGTTTGAATTAAAATAATTATTCGTTTGTGAAGCAGTTTGCGCAGGCACTCCTGGAGAAAATTAGGGTGGAACATTTATTGTAATGGAATGCCAGAAAAAAAGTTGTATTCGACCGAGATCTCCAATCACGCCGCTACAAATGTGAGACCTAAAATGCGACCACGAACTCATGACGGGATGAGAGAGACTACCAAACAGGTTCTCAACAACTGATCAACATCTGTTCCAGTCTGTCCCTCCTTGTTTTCGTCCTCAATTTTCAGCTATGAACATGCATACACAAATAGTCCGGCGGTGCGTTTTATTAAAAATGCCACGCGATGTTTACCGAGTTCTGCTCGCTGTCCGCACTACATACTTATCTGCTTTTTAGACATCGAAGCTGTTATTGCGACTATATAAGCGCTCAGAAATGTTATACGCATATTTTTACGATGTCTTGAAAGTGCTACGTCGTTCACCAGCTTTATATTTAGAGAACCTGCGGAGAGAGGGGGGGGGGGCGACACGGTAAGGGCTAAATGAATAAAAATTGATAAGCGTGCCAGAGCTATGCGAGCATGTTTTATGAACCGCGTAGGAAGTCTGCCCCACGTCCCGAAACAAGCTGTCGTGCCACAAAAAATACCATTTCAAGTAGATATGGTGCATCCCATGAGTGATGTGGGCAGTTTCAATACCACCAGTTGATTACGAGTATTGCAAAAATTCTTAAGCAAGTGTTCAAAAATGTTATACGGCCGTTAAACGCTGTTTCCCAGAGGGGACTGTGCGGGATACCGAGTTCATATTGTCACGTGGTGGTGACGTTAAGAACACAGTGGCAATACTGTGAAAGGCAAAACTAGATTTTATTGGGCGAACCTGTGCCCACAAAACAGGCTACACTTATAGCACAACGAAAGCGGCGAACACAGTCGGCGCTCGTCGAAAATCTGATCAGCGGGTCAAGCGCGTCGGCTTTTATAGAGCAGTCGTCGAACGTTCCAGACTAATCGTTTGGACCCGCGTGCCTTCCACAAAGTTCTACACCATTCGCGTTACGCGATGAAATCAGATAACACAAGGTTCGGCGACAACAGACAGCCGGGTAGAAGCATCGATAACTTTCCAGAAACGTCGGATACATGAAGGCGCGTCCGTCGCTGTGCGATTACAGTTGTTAAGCGGCGAAACGTGGTCGCCCGATAACGATAAGTACACGTGTCAATATTCAGTGGAAGCAGGGGCCGTGTTATCAGGCACCTGCGGGGAAAACTTGACGTTTCTGCTTAATTATGAGCTTCATAAATAATTAGTGAGCCCTCATTTTCTCCCCATTTCTACGCATTATGCAGTAAGTTTTCATGCAGTAAGTTATCCCGGTGTTACCTGTGTAGTAAACAAGCCACCTTGTCTATGTTTGGAGAAATTATGGAGCCTTGTACGGGCGATGTGTACGCATAGTTCATATTGCATAGTGCAATAGTGCACGCATAATGCAAAAGAAAATGGTTCGAAGTAGTTCTAACCCAAGCGAACTTGTCTCTCCAAATGCACCGCTCGTGTTTGTGGAAACCGGAGGCACGCGAATGTATTTATTTCTTCGTAACTCGTTTGTACGCAAATTAACCGGTTTAAACACGCACGCACACGCACACACGCACACACGCACACGCGCGCGCGCACACACACACACAAACACACACAAACACACACACACACAAACACACACACACAAACACACACACACAAATACACACACACACTCACTCACACACACACACACACACACACACACACACACACACAGTTACGCGTCAAGGGCGTGCATTCAGAAAACACAAGGGGTAAGGGAGGGAGAATCACTGACTCGAAATTACAGAGCCCGCGAGCTCACTTTTATGTAGTTAAGCTTTGCTGCAAAGCAAAAGATGAAAAATTCTGCTTCACCTGTATGTTGTTGTGCAAAGGTTGAAGTTAGCTTGCTGGTTGGGTGCGCAAAATTATTGATCTATATGATATGTTACCATTGTGCATGCGCCTCATTCCCCAGTTGGCACATCTCTTATCTCAACGAATATTAGTAATACGAATTGTCATTTTGTGACTCCATGCAGTCAAAGGGTAGCGAAAAAGGTTCGTTGACAAAGACATCGGAGCTCTACGGTGACACAGAGAGCGTACGATTTTAGCACGGTTCCTTGCGAAATAATTCCTTCTACAGAAGAAGAAAAGAAGTAGGGTAGGACTGTACAACACAGAAAGTGTTAGTGACAATTTCTATGAACACTGTTAAAAATGTTAAACACCACAGAAATGACAGACGGAATACAGGCGTAGTTGAGAAGAGTGCCTCTGCACACATTTCAACAGTTTTCGTTCATTTTCTCTTGGTGGTGTGCGCCTGATAGGCCGTACACTGTGACACCGTGCATACGTCGACATTTCGTGGTATTTCTTCTACTTGAGATTATGTCAGCGTACATAGAAAATAACAACTTTTCTTCTACAGTCGTTAACAGTTTAATGGCACTTGTCCCTTTATTGGCGCTTTCGGCATGGTGTGAAGCTCAAGGCTTTTTTACCCAAACTATATATTCTCTCCGCCGCAACTCTTTTGTACACAATATGCACAGACGCCCTAACAACTACTGCAACTTCTACGATTTTAACGATAAGAAATACAAAGAAAAAAAAAATACGCTATAAGACAGACTATAAACTGCGAGAACGAGAAACACGTGAAAATCTCGTTGATCGGCAATCGAGGAACTCTTAAAGTATTCATGAATGTTTACAGAAGGAAATGCGGTATATTCCCATGTCGTATTTTTTACCCGCGACTCCGACTAGGCCTGTGGCGTAACGGACACGTTACCTGCTGTGCCATTCTCCGATACTTGTACTATTTTTCAAGACGCTGTCACGTTGTTCTCTCATGATTGACGCCAGTTTTCGTGCTCGCTTTCAATTCTATGTCGACCGCGTAGATTTGCTGTTGCTTACATCGCAAGTGGTTATACCGCTTCTTGCTGGCGCACTGCTCGAGATACAGCGCTCAAACCACGTGCTGGGTGCGCGATTGACGGCTCGTCCGCTCCGCGCACTGTGCAGGGGCACGGTGAACAACTTCATCGTGTTCCGGCTGGTGCAGTTCCTGAGCCCGCTGCTGATGCCCAAGGAGTCCAAGATACTGCAGTTCATGTACAAGTATGGCCACGCCCTGCGGCCGCCTCCCTCCAAGCGAACCCGCTGCCTGGACATCATGGAGCCTTACTTCAAGCCGCTCCTGCTAACCGCCGCCAAGGTCACCTTCAAGGACACCGAGACCAAACGGGCCGAGGTCCGTCCGTTAGTTCATTGATTAAACCATTCCCTAATACGTGTTAACACATTCGCTGGGCTTTCTTCTCTTGCAAAACAAAATGCCAAATTGTGATGAAAGGTTTATTGGGTCCATTCGTTCATTCATTTTTCATGCTTTAAGACGTGTTATCACATACACTTGGCTTCCTTGTTTTAAAATAATTACCGTATTAATGAAGCAATAAAAGGTTGATTTGATCCTGTCTGGTAAAGAAAAGGGCCGCTTATTTGCATCTAGTTCGACCGTAGTTTTCCATTCTGTCTTAACAGCTCCTTTCACTATTTCCTTTTTTTATTATTATTAAAGAAATGGAAATACGAAATGAGAAAAATAAATGAAGACGACATGTTTTGTGTGTGCGTCACGCAGGCGAGCCGCGCCATCGCCAACCTGAAGGAGTCGTTCAAGCGCATGTCCATCAAGTCGTTCTACCCTCACACGGAGCAGAGCACGCTCAACAACAAGCTCCGGCGCATGCGCATCTACTACTTCTACCCCTACGAGACCAAGGAGTACCAGTACATGAAACAGTGGTACCGCTCCTGGGTAAGCATGCACGTGACCCTCCGTCGACGTAGTTCGTGAGTGCGCGCCACCTACGAGAACTTAGTACAGCTGACGCTAAGAGTTGTTTAAAAATTATTACTTTCAATAAACTCCGTTTGATAGCAGAAGTTGAGCGCAGGATTTTAATTTACAAGGTTAACGGGCTAAGACATTAATGAAGCTTCCGATAGTATTACAAAAATGTGAGTAAGGTTAGAATTAAATTTTACCTCAATGCCCGTCACATCTCAAGAAGTGTAAGTTGACAGCGCAAGTAAACAACAGCATTGACAAAAAGTGAGCGAGGGCAAAATAAAGCTTACTCGACGTACAGCATAATAGTTTACTGAGAAAGTTTATGGACGCCTTGTTGCCGTCGTAACTGTGTCTTTCATCGCATTGGCTTCTTTATTTTCACGCTCCTGTTCACTATACTTCGTAGCGTACCATTGCCGTACGCATAGAGTAGCACCGACAGTGGAGTTTTTGAATTCGATAATGTTTGGACTTTTAGCAACCGAGAAAGGTTATGAAGTGAACAAGTGCGGGTGCTTGGGCTATTTGGTAATTCATGGTAAAAACGACGTACAGCGCAGAGGATAAGGACTGCGAGGGACGACAAACACAGGTCAGATTTCGCGTTTTTAGATTACGCGGGTGTGAAAGTGCGCGGAAACAGTGCCCACAATAATTGAGGACGTTTCGCTTCGAAAACTTTCAGAGGACAAGGTGGAGTCAGACATCAACCTTCCATAGAAGTATTTAAGATTTAGTTGCAACTATAACCGCATTGCACATCGCAGAACAGAAAATTTGCGTGTGTAAGGCTGTACATTATCGTACAAGTGTGTAAGAAAGTCGTATGTGACGTTGTAATGCGTTGTCTTAGGGCGCCTGTCTTGTTCTAACCATAGCCGTTGTTTTTCTCGTCCATGGCGAAATGCAGAAAAAGCTGCAGTACAAGTACGGCCAGATCGTCAAGAGTTTCCGGAATGCTGGCTTCGAATTCGCCAAGTCCCAAGCTCACAAGACTATCCAGGACTTCGAGTAAGGAGTCGTGCCAAATTATTTTGCGTGTGCGTGCTTTCGCATATTTCTGACAGTTTGCTGCTGCTACTTCGCTCAGGTGGAAGGGCTCCGTGTTCCAGCAGGACCCGTTCTACGACGCCGACAACAACGCTCTTTGTGAGTCGTTGCCGTTACCTTTCCCTTTCGCCCACACTGTAGGACCACGAATAAACTCAAACAAATATAAGTTCAAAGCTAGTTTTGTTGTTGTTGTTGTTTACACGTCTTCAAAAAAAATCCATTGATTCACTTTGGTTTTTAATGATTAGCATTTGTGTGGAACCTACATAGACTAGTTAGGTAGCAAAACCTCCCATTTTACCTAGTCAAACTCAACCGATTATAACGAACTAATGGATATAACAGAGTAATCTCAATCTCCCTAGGAATTTTTTCTCGCCGGTTTTTACATTTTTTTTTTTTTTTACTGCGTTTCATTCCATCCTTGTCTAGTTCGATTTTCACACTGCCCTGTCGAAGGTTGTAATAACATTAGCTAGCCCCTTCTATGTTTCTTAGAAACGGCCTACTAAAGAAAATTCTGCATGAGAGAACTTTCAATCAGAGTATTTCGTTGGGAAGTAAGCATTTCTTGCTTTTCTTTTGAGAATTGCAAAGATGCTCACTTTAACTGTTTCTTTTGAGAATTGCAAAGATGCTCACAAAACTTGTTTAAACAATAACAACAAGTAACTGTTTACTTAACTGTTAGTCCTTGTTCGTACGAATAGAGTATTCGCAATGAGAGCAATTCCCAGTTCCATTCGCACGAAGAGTCGGGAAATATTGTCGGGAAATAATATTAGCACATGGTGTGGCAGTAACCGAGAGGCTTCTTTGGTGAATCCCAATGTTATAACACTTACATTGAACGGAAGGCATGTTTAGGTACCCAGAATACGGGCAGCAGTACAGAATGAAATTCTAGCAAAAATATGCTAAAAAATTTCTCAGTGCTGACAAAATCTTTTTAGTTCATTGCCGCTCTGTAAAACAAAAATGAAGCGGCCACCTATGGCATGGACTGAAACGTTTATCTTGAAAATCAGATTCTATCAGTATTATGCTTACCACAACAACTGCTTTATTTTATTATGTATGTATTTTTTCAGACATTCCTGCAAGCTTGTTCGAACCGCCGCTGTATTACGGAGACTCGTTCTTGTAAGTTGGCGTCGTGTTTATACACCTCACACTGACCCTAATTTATCTACAACCTCGTCAACTGCTGTAGCGGATCACTGAGACATGTGCAACGTGGTGTTGTGTAATTCCGTCTTGTCACTGCGTGCAGGCCGTTTTCAATTCCCATGTACGGCTGGCGAATTGGCGTGAAGATGTTCCAGGCCATCGACTACCGAGGTGAGAAAGATGTGTTCACATGCGTACACTGCATGTGGCTGGCTGGCTATAGTGGCCGGCTATGACATATGTCTATCTGTTAACTTAACAGTCAATGTCATATATGCTCTTCACTGCACGGAAATAAGCGCAAGAATGAGATGTTACAGTCAGCATCAGGGCACAAGAACCACCAGTTCGACATGCATAACACGGACTTCGGTATTCTCGAAGTATACTCACCAAATTGTTTTTTTTTTATATTGACCTAGTTATTCTCAATTTGTTTTACGTACCTTTCATTTTATTTCGCTCTAATTTCTCAGATTTACGCTACTTAATTATGGGTCGATCCCTCCAGAGTTTGTATGTACCAACGTACCGTAAGGCTCCGCTCTGTGTTCTAGATGTACACTGAATTGGTTCGAGGTTCGCTTGATAGATCGAACAAAGAACTGCGCCACACGCGCCGCTTATTTCACATTTGTTGTCTGTGTGGATCGGACAAACACTAGAGTATTTTAGAGAGGTATCTTCGTCATACGATATCTCTGTCATACGAGAATTTTAAAAAGTGCGTGAGCCAATGCCTACCGTACTCAACCACGTGTCATCATCTTCAAGCTCCTCTGACCTCCGGTCCATGTTTGCCTCAGTCATGCGTCTTCGAGCGCGATCGAAGTGTTCAGTTCAGGTCGAGCTTAGTGAGGGTCGAAAGGGACCGTATAGCAGCATGCAGTGTTATCGAAAACGATCCAGTTGCGTCCGATAATTAGGACCTTGGTAAGAAACAAACCTTGGCTAGAGATAAATAAAACACACGCTTCGACCGCTTAGCTAAAGACGAGTGAGAACAAATGACAGGTGCTAGCAACTATAAGCTTTATTTTGAGCGTGTAGCACACGTTTGTAGGAGGCTAAAAACAGGAGGTAAGATTCCATGCAATCTCTTGAAATGTGTGTTGTTCGTTCAAAATAAGAGTTAGGGTGCGTTAGCGCCCATTTTGTGTGTTTTCACTATAGTCTCTATAAGTGTGCGTTCTCCCATGATCTTCCATGGCGTATTAACCTGGCAACATTTATAACGTTTTACAGAGTTCTACAGCCAACGTGTCTCAGTAGCACGTAATTATAAAGAGCGCACGTTCTATAGCTGTGTTTTGATTGTGGTTTTGGCACGTAAAACCCCAGATGTTTTAAAATAATCAAAGTGTGCTATAGGATTCGACAGACGTCACAGCCGTCTATATGAGACTCGTCGCTTTTGGGGTAACTAAAAACGCTGGGACGACGAAACGCCGAAGAGGACAAATACAAGCACTTACTCAAAACAGAATGTTCACTGCGCTCAACGAAAAATATACAGACACATTGTGCATGCCAATTTAGCTATATACCAACAGACAAATGCACGTGTTTAATATCCCAGTCACACGGGGCACTTCCGATTGCGATCGAGCCATATACGGATTGAATTCATCAATCGCTATTGTCTCCCTTCCTCATCCTGCGCACAGGAGCCAGTCGCGATCGAAAAATTCGATCCGGATCCCTCTCAATTCCGATCAAAAGTACCCCGTCTGACACCTGTATAACAATGATCAATGTAGCTGAACGTTTTATCATGAAGTGACAAGGATGGTTGGCTTACGCATAGAGCGGCGATCTAGGTGATATGATATGCCTCCGAGGTTTCTCGCGTGGTGTGGTCAGTGCGCCGTAACAAAATGGCGGTACTAAAATGGCTTTACTACGACGGATTACACTGACGCGATTGTCGATGTGACGCAGAATGAGAGAACTGCGCGCTACTTAATGATATCTGAGACGGCACATTGGCGCACCTGCCTGTTTGTTCAATGTGCACATATGCCCACAACAAGGCAAAATATTCACGCGCTTCTGGCGGCACGCGCTACCTATAACGAAGTGCCCTGTGCCCTTCTTGGCAAAATGAAACAGATGCGACTGAGTTTGAGGGGGCGCGCAAAATACAACCCGAAGACAAAACCGCTTTGGTGTTTTCTCGACACTGCTCGGTTTCGAATGTGCTCACGACGCATGCACGCAGGCCGCACCATCACGGACAGCGCGCAGTACCGCAACTGGTGGGGCGAGACGCTGATGGCGCGCTACAACGAGGTGGAGAAGTGCTTCCGCAACGCGCACGGCTCGCTCAAGCTGGCGGACGAGTCCGAGCTGTACGACCACATCGCCGACAGCGCGGTGGTCATCGTGCTCTTCCGGGAGTACAAGCGGGTCGTCCAGTCGCGCGTCGGGCCCGACAAGGACATCCGGCTGCGGGACATCAAGCAGTTCTCCGGCGACAACCTCTTCTTCCTCTCGCTGGCGCACGTGAGTCGTTGAGGGTTGACTGCGGTGCACTCAAAAAGAACCAAAAAAAAAGAATGCCTGCGAAAGTGCGAGTGCACGCAATTAGCCCTAAAAACCTGTCGTTAGTCTCTGTGGTGACTAAATGCAAGGACGAGTGAACCGTGGCGCAAATATCGAAGTTCTTCGTCTTCGGACGGAAAGATGGTGCGTATTGTGTGGTGCGTCATGACATCGAGTCAAATACAGTCGAAACATTCGTTTTCTAGAAATTCGGAAAACAAAATCAGTGTAGGGGTGCTTGATTGTTACTTTCTGAAACTCACGTGAGCACTCCCAGTTAAAATGCCGAATTCCACAAACTATTATGCAAGGGAGCAACAGCTACTCTTCATACAAGCAGATGTGGAGGTCATTCCCTATAGTACTTAGTTAGGACTAAGTACTAAGACTAAGGACTAAGTAATAACACTAAAGACCAACTGCAGCTATTACCCAAGCACTTAATATTCGATAGGATTTTTAGTACCTTTTCTTTTTTGTAGGCTAAGTGTAGGTTTAGTGTAGGTTGAGAATTACTAGAATAACAACCAAGCACTCGTGGCAGGAGAAGTACACTTGCCACCTACGCGATAACTCTTTTTCCCATCAGGGGCCTAGCCGGGTGAGGAGGGGGGGGGGGGGGGCACATCGGGCATGAGCTTCCTCCCCGAAATTTTTGTATTAGCAGGACTCTGGTGATAGTATGCGGCTTGCCCAGCACCCCCCTCCCTTCCTTCTCTTCCCCCCCCCTCTTCCCTTCGTAGTCGAGTGCATCATATGGTTGCACGGAGAGAGAAGCTGAAGAGAGGGCTGGCTACGATCTACCCTATCAGTGCAAGAGGGCACCAGTCTATATTGTAACAAAGTTGGACAAGTTTTTTAATCATCTTGTTTCGCGATTCACGACAAAAAAATTGCGATATGGTTGCTTGGCTAATATGGCTGCGAATAACGGTAGAGCTGCAGTAAATAGTTACGGCCTGCAACAGAACTAGAACCCAGACCAAAACGAAATCGCATTTATGTTTATGGTAATGCAACAGCATGCAAACGAGAAGGATGTGCAAACGAGCTGTCAGGCATTATAAAAAAGAAATTTGTTCTATTAATTGTCGCCGAGTAAGAAAAAAAACGCAAAAGTCGGGACATTTGGCCATGCCGGCTGTGTTAAGTCGGGTCTCGGGACATTTAGTCAGAAGTCACGACTGCCCCACTAAATACGGGACGGTTAGCAACCATAGCTGTGTCCTGTTCGCCTCTGTGTGACGTAGCATGACGTCTTTGATGTAAGGTGACAGCGACCAAGCGACGCCAGCGTCAGTGGCAAGGACGCTATGTTGACAAGGTCGCGTATCATCAAGCGGCGGTATGCAAACCGAACACGCAGCCTCCGGCCTTTCTGCAATTAATCTTGTTCGTATTTTAGCCCTTGGCTTTTTTTTTACATTTTGGCTAAGAGGGTGAAGCAACTTGACCTTGAAACGGCGACAGATGCAGCGGCACGCTGATGATGAAACTGGAGCCGTTTACCAGAGAGTGGGGGGCCAAGACTGGGAAGAGGACGTCATACGATGTCACAATCTCACGGTACTCTTCATCAACTTGTCCCGTCGTCTGCGCTATTCGCAGTGTTGGACATGAGCAACTAACCCAGCTTAGAAACCCTCCAGTTCGTTGTTCACCATGATAGCACGCTGTTTTGCGGAATTAAAACGGGCGAGTTAATCCTTTTTTATCCCCCCATTTCTCTTTTCAGGGTGTATGCACGCGGATTTTCAGCGACGCGGCGCAAGTACAGAAGAAAGGCGGGAAGCGCATTGCACAGGAGAGGTGAGGCCTGCGTTGCGTCAAATTTCTGTGCAGCAGCAATAGGAAAAGGAGACGTTGGATTGGGTGGCATTTTTTTCGAGGAGGTGTTGAGAAACTGCAAAACACCACTCTCTGAACGAACACAATGGCCCTGCTTGTTTGCAGCTTCCATTGAATGCAAGCGTGTACTGTGCGCAACTGGCCCGGAGACGACGTAGACTAACATTCTTTTAAATGAAATATTTGATTCTAAAGAAAGCTACAACAGTTCGTGAGGTTCCATTGGTCCTATATTGCGCGGGAAAGACATTATAATGCAAACGCACACAGATTATACGGGCTATCTTCTTTTCTTTTCGTCGATGTATCGACGGATTTGTCCTACGTGTGGCAGGCAGTTACTGACGCCACATGGCGAAGGGTCGGATGTGGTACCAGCTATGTAGTAGGCCAAGTAAGCCAAGGATACTTAGTTTATCATCCCAGCCAGACGTCGAAGCGTTGCAGCTGATAGTCGCACATGTATTCGTACGTGCACTTTCAAAACAGATGCCTTCGTGCCACATTTCTCACATGACCTGTCCGCCAAATGGATGCTGAAATCATTATTACTTATCAACTTATTGCAAGGACACCACAGGCTGCGTCGCTATGCATGCATTGAGTATTCAGCGGTTGTATGTTAGTAGTTACATGTCCCCAGTAAAACGAACGGAATTAGTGAAGCGGGTTTCTTCACATAAGTTGTTACATAGTGGCGAAGCCAGATTTACAACCGCTTTGCACATGGGTACACGCACGCACAGGAAGAGAAAACTTGGTTTTAAGATGGACGCAATGAGCGACACAAACAGGACAAGCGCAAACAAGAGGTTACAGACAGGAAGCTCTTGTGTCAGTTGTTCATTAATGCGATTAGCATTCTTTGGAAAATTCACTCAGTTTGCGTTATGTCTGTCTGTCTCACCCTATCTAATCTCTTTCGCGCCAACTTTGGCCACTGGGCAGTCCATGGTCTAATGGGTAAAGCATCGGGCGACTGTGATGAGGGAACCGGCTTTGAAACAACTTGGATCAGCGGGTATGTGATGGCTCTGTGCCACTCTTCAATGAACCTCTTTCAGACGAACTCGGGTAACTGGGCATGTGCCACTGCATGGGTATGCGACAGAGGGTATATACAACTCTTCAATGACAAAAAAAAAGTATTCGAAATTTTTCCGGTGCTGGGCGGAATCAATCCCGTGTCATATATAAATTCGCACAATTTTGTCTGAATAGACAGGGTCTACCACCTAATTTGTGCCAAATTTTTAAAATATATGCGAGTTCCACGTAGCTACACAGAACCAAGGTAATGTTGTTTGCCGTCGCTTGGAGCATGTCAGACTATTTTTTGTATTTTGTCTACTTACATAATTAGTTGCTAAATATTATCTACCCAAATATTATAATCAGAACAAAACTACCAATCGGAAAATAATATGACCTCATAAAATATGCCCGATCGATCTTCCGATTGTTCTATACGTGTGTGTGTGTGTGTGTGTGTGTATGTGTGTGTGTGTGTGTGTGTGTGTGTGTGTGTGTGTGTGTGTGTGTGTGTGTGTGTGTGTGTGTGTGTGTGTGTGTGTGTGTGTGCGCGCGTGTGCGTGTGCGTGTGTGTGTGTGTGTGTGTGTGTGTGTGTGTGTGTGCGCGCGCGTGCATGCGTGTGTGCGTGTGTGTGAGAAAGAGAGAGAGAGAGAGACAAGCGTTAAAACAAGCCCGCAAAACACGTGCGCTTTTGAGAAGTTGATTCGTGTTAAATGGAGAAAATTAAATATCGCGTCATAGCCGAGAAGATAATTATTTAGAATTAGTTATATATTTAGGTAACATACAAAAATAGTTTGACTTGCGCCAAGCTACGGCAAACAACATTAGAGATTTCAGCGGGTCCAGCGGGTTAGCGGGCCCAGCAGGATAGCGTAGGCGCCACTGCGCATGTGCCGTCACCACTCACCAGCTGGGCCCGCTGACCCGGCCGTAAACCCGCTGAGCTATAACTCTCTATTACCTTGATTCTATCCAGCTGCGTGGCATTCGCATGTTGTTTTAAAATTTGGCACAAGTTACGTGGGACACCCTGTACATTCTAACATGTCACGCGGGACTTTGTGGTGGCGCCGCTAGATGGTGCGGCGTGTCTGGAGGGAAGTGCGAGAGAGGAACCCGCCTCATGCGGGATGCCTTTTGGTGGTGGTAATACGGCGTGTCACTACATTGCTTCGACGATAATCGCATTAACGTTGACAGTCATCCTGAGATATAGTTCCTGCCGTTCTCTTCTTTTTTTTTTCATTTCATTGCGCCATTCTTATCAAGATATTCGTTGTGCTGCGTGTAGTGGTGACCTTCGTTATATTGTGCACCACGCAGGCTAAACATGGCCCTGACGCACTGGCCCATGTTCAAGAGTCTCTACGAATGTCCTTCCAGCGCGCACATGGTCCCCCAGAGAAGATGCATGTTCTGGTAGACGGCTGGCGATGAGAGCTCCGCGGGTGTCGTCACGACAAATACAACCTGTTTCTTTAATCCCACCGAGCACAGCATTTCATCGCTTAGACGCCTTGCGTGCTATGTTACTATATGTACCAAACACACACACTCACGCACACTGGCGTAACCACAGGTACCTCCCCCTAAGAGGGGGAGGTACCTGTGACCAGTGCCCTAGATGCCCCCGCCCCATGACACCCCCCCCCCCCCCCCCCCCACCTCGTGGCTACGCCACTGCACAACAAAAGAACGAACGTAAGAACAAAGAAACAAAGGCGGAAAGAGAACGAAAGAATGAAAGAACCTTTAGGCAGTGGATTAGGTGCTCGCATGTGTCGTTGAGGAGGTCGACCTACACCTTCATACGTTTACTTCGCACTGCGGCTCGTTATGTCTTGCGGAAAGTCTAACCCCTTCGATCGTATAACTTAATGCATTATCACGTGTGCAACAGGCTTTCGCCTTCAAGTGTTACAGCAAAGTAATATGCCGCCGAACTTTTTTTTTTTTTTTTGAGTAAGGCATACGGAACCTTTTCTCTTTCGTAAAAGATGGGAAAGGTGCTCCAACTGGTGCAATTTCGTATTGAGGAAAACAACACGGACAGAGCGCACAAAGCAGAAGGAAACAGGAAAAGTGCTGTAAATTGACATGTCTGTTTTTTTCTTGGGCATTGCGTTTCTCATGCCCGCGATTTGTTTTTATCAAGATGCAAGTATACCAGCTCGCCCAGTCCACCGCCCGTCAATAGTTTTCACATATCGCTTTGTGTTTCGTTTGTTGGCGCAGCTGCGTTTTCTCGCTGCGGAATGGAACGCCCTATATTGCATTTTAATAGGTTATAACGGCCCAACATCGACTCCAAACGTTAGATGTTTAATGCAAGTCGAATTGTTAATTGAAGAGGAAAACTATTTGGCGCATATTCAAACACCGTGTTTAAAACCACGCGCCGCGAGTAACATTTGCTTGAAAACAGTCTTTGTACCCTTTCATATTGCTTAGGAGTCACGTGTGCGCTTTCCAACGCGAAGGAAAGCGGTAGCGAAAGATTCCTGCGTCAGCCGCTTGGAAGCAAGAGGACAACCCACTATTTTATTTTTCAGTCATATTACCACCCGATTCGTGTCCTATCCCCCATAGTGGGGTTGTGCCATTAATTGAGGCTTCAACAGCATCATCATCCTCGTCAGCCGCTTGCCTGAAACCATGGTCTAAGACATGCACACTTTACAACAAAGACAATGAAAGTCATTTGGCGTTCGATTTCTTTTTTTGCTAATCTCTCATCTCTTAAGCATATTGTAAGCTTAAAGGTCGATCGCTTCCGAAATTATCACTGATGCCTTGCCCAGAAATCTCATGCCCCGCCTCCCCCCTCACCCTTCCCCCTAGACGAAGTGAAAAGCAAGGACCTTCAACCATCTTTTCAACCTCTTCCAACATCCTCGTTTAGCTGGGATCGCTGGTGGATCTAGCTGTTATCGGGAAATGGCCTGCAGTCTTGCAATAAAGGAACTTCCCAGAATCGGGAAAAATTCATTCCATCAACCTGTTTGTAGAGATCGAGTCACTAAAGGCACATCTGCTGTGTGCAACGGGGAAGAAAATTGTGATTTCGAGAATTATTTCAAGCCAGCGAGTGTGCCTCTGCGATTGAATGCGCTGCTACAGAAACGGTTTTTCAAGAACGGGGAGTCTCCGCTGCATTAATCGTAGTTAGCGCGAAGCGTAGATTTTCTTATTGTAAGAAACTCTGCCAAGAAGCACAATTTTTTTATAAACCATATTTTATTTTCTCTATAAGTTCATTTCCGACATTGACATACAGTCGATGTTGTCGATCGTCACCTAATAGAAAAAACATGTCTCCTTCAAGTTTGAGATCTCCACTTCTTTGTGGCTGGCTCATCAACATGCACTTATCTGGAGTAAGTTTACCGGGCGGAGTTTATCAGAGGAGGAGAATGAGGACTCGGCTTTTCTTGCTCCTCTTGCCTATCTGGACTGATCTGTGCTAAAATAATTCTTTAGCGATTCTTACTGCTCGATTAGTTCGGCTTTCCTCGAATTTATATTTGGGCTACCTCGTTAAAGCAGTCCTCACGCTATCCTTGAAGAAGGAAGGAAGGAAAGAAGGTAGGAAATCAACTTTATTCAAGGTCCTGCTGGCCACGAGAGCTTTGGGGCTCTCATGGAGTGGGCGTCTCCCACAACGGAACCGGGAGGTTGAGGTTCCTGACGGCGTCGTTAACCATGCTGGACGGCCCAGAGTTGGGGATCGAGTTCTTCGCTCCGGATTGCTTCTTCAAACTTGCGCTTGTCCGGTTCGGAGTTTATGTGAGCTTGCGAGCACGGCCAGAGTAAATGACAGACGTTAAGGGATGTATTGCAATTGGTGCCATAAGACTTGTCGTAGAGCTCAGGCATGTAGTGGTGTAGTCTGTTTTGCGTGGGGTATGTGTCTGTTTGTAGCATTCTGCATGAGTGTAACCGCTTGAGCTCGAGTGAGCTTGCGGTGTGGCGCGCTATTCTCTCTACGTTGTAGGTAGTAGTGTTTAGTGATTTCATTGTATGTAGTGGGGCGTCCTAGGACATCAGCGTCATCCGGCAAACATAAGAAGAATCCGAGCGTCAGAAAGACTAATGAAGACGAAGCCCGTGTGTCCCGGCACCCATACAAGCCATGCTTCAAAACTGTCGCTTTTGAACATGTGTGTTCAGACTGCGAAATTTTATTATTAGATTTTTTTACTGCCGGGTTGCGCTGCGTTTGCAGTGGTTTATTCGTACTTCCCGAACTGAGGCATAAGTTGTGATGGCTAGCTAAACGGGCAGCCCAAATCGAATCATATGCTAGTAAAGGAATGTGCAATGGCATTGTTGCGCCGATTCAGTAATAAAAGCACAGGGATGCGTAGAGCTACGTTGCTGATGATTTATAAACTTTACGTCCACCCCAGTCTCGAATTTGGCTGTGTTCTTTTTTCAGGATGTGCTACATACAAGCTAAGACCTGTAATACTAATAGAATTACAAGCGCTGCGCCTGTGTCTTGGGCTGCCACGTTTCGCGGCTAACGACGTGCTTTATCTGGAGGCTGGAATCCTTCCACTTGAGTCCACATTTAAGCAACTTACTGTCCTGACTTTTCTGAAGCTATACGATGCACCCCTTTCCCATTTGCAATCCATCTTCATCAATTCTCCCGATTCATTTTTCAGAACACATTGGCGGCGTTATCGACAACCACAAGTTGTTTTTGTTCAGACGCTGTTATCGAAACTTGATGTTCGGCTACCGTGCCTGATTTTTCCAAAAACTAATTCGTTAAAGGTGAAACTGATTTTTGATGACATTTTTTTCCAAAACACGCAAAATTTCTTCCAGCACGCATACTTGAAGGTCTGCTTCAAGATCGTCTTTGTAAATTTCAGTCTAACTTGGTTATTTCTACAGATGCAACACAAAATTTAGGCAAGGCCAGAGTTGGCATCTTTTCAAATCAGCGTAAGGCTGGTCTTTTGCTCTACGTCTCGCTGATTATACCCCAATATTTCTTGCAGAACTTCTGGCAATTATTCTAGCTATGAGAAAATTGGGTACACAGAATTCTAAAGTAATAGTTGTTACTGATGCACTTTCGGTTTGCATTCATTTAACTTCCGATAAGCGGTCACACCTTCTGGGTATATTTTCGACGCTTGCCCCAAACAATTTGTCTGAAGTCCGCTTTGTCCGGGTCCCCGGTCACAGTGGAATTTTTTTTTTAATGAATCAGCTGACTCGCTGATTAAATATTATTAAATATCTTTCCTGATTTCGCTTTTGTAACAGGAGCTAGATTTAAACGCCCTTTATTGTCGAATTGTAATGAATCATCAATATTTTCCGCAGATATGATTTTCGACATCTAAAATTTCGGTGGAACACGAGCAAATCCTTTCACACCAATGTGAGGTGACGTTCTCAAGCTTCCGCTGTAGAATTCCCCAACTAAATTTTTACCTCCGTAGATCTGGTTTATCCATAATTGACCTCTGTCCTTGTGTAATGAACCAGAAACTATCCACCATTTCTTTCTTTCTTGCTGCCGCTTCTCCTCCCTCCCCAGAATGTCCCTCATATTTCCAACTAGAAAACTGGGTTTAGCACTTACAACACCAAACATGTTGTCTTTTGGTGCCTGTCAATTAGGCAGTTCGATTATTACTGATCTGCACAAGTTCATCGAAGCATCCGGAGGATACACTGCTAGGGTACCAACTGTGGGGCATTTTTCTATTATATTTTATTTAGTTTGTGTATAGGTCCTCTCAACATCTGTGTTATCAGTTAGTTGCCAACTGCTTCGTTCTGAATGTTCACCTTTACCCCTTTTGGTATGTTGTTATTGGGTGTACGCTTCTATCCATCCACTATGGCCAATCCTCCTCGTGTGTACGAGCCATGTTTTGAGACAACAACAATCCACCCAAACTAGAGTCCCAGCTTTACGCAACCAATCGATCAACCGAGTCCCAGCTTTCTCTGCGATCTTCTTGCAGAGATGTTTGACGGTGTATATGTAGTCGTGCCTACACTTGGTCTGCTGCAAGCCGGCGCTGGGTGTAGATGTAGATCCTTATTGTGACCTGCTGGCAAGTACGCACTCTGGGGGATCGGCAAAGAATCGGCTAGGTTACAGTGAAGTGCAAAATAAGTCAAAATTCTATAATAGGCAAGCTATAATCGAACGATAGAGATTGTAGAGCCCGCACGATTTTATCAAACTGAAAATTCTGCCAATTACCATAAAGTTGCTGGAGCGGCAAGGCAGCTCCACCAGTGACCAACATCCTCCTCCTCCTTTTCGGAATTATTGCTCGAAAAAGATGTGAAATATACTAGAAATTATTTCGTGAGATTAGTTGGTGAAAATTAGTTCGTCACGGTGGCAAGCGTCCGACGATTTGCGTCTTTATTGGTTTCCCAGCCTCGCGGCACGAACTCCGTACCATTGAAAAAAATCACGCACGAAGGCACCGGCAGCTCGGACGTCGCATATGCGAAATCGCAAGTAAAATCTCACCATGTGAAACGGAAAACTGGCGCCGTTCGCAAACCCGGCTATCGTACAGCAGCGGTTGTCTGAGCCAAGTTAAACGAAATGGTCGACTATACGTTTTTAATTCCATCGGTGCACTAAAACTACTTTCCGTTATCCGACAAAGGTGGAGTCATAAAATTTCAGTTTTGACAGCGTCTGGCCACACTGATGAGGGCGCCCTCCGGTCGCCATATTCTTTTCGCTGTGCATGGTGGGCAGGCAGGTGAGTTCCCAGTGTTCAATTTTTTCCCAAGATTCTTCGAGTGTCTTCGGATGCTGTTTCATTGGTGTCGACCGCGCAGCGTGTTCGAGCCGACAAGTGTGGTCAATTTTAGGCAAAAAATAACCCATAGCGGCTGTTTTTATGATCGCAAATGCTCAAAATGTGCTGCGAGGTCGCCATTTGCCGAAACGAGATGCCGTCACGTCGTTCTTTAAATGGTAAACTATGCCCGACACGTTGCTAGCCTTGCTTGTTTTGCAACACTCGCATTGAGGTGCACCATTACGTTAAGGGAGGCACTGCGTAGTTCCAAAACGGCTATATTATATTCGACATCGTAGTTTGGAAGCACTCAGTGAATGTCAGACGCGTACCTTTGACAGATGTGCCTCGCCACAGGTTATGCAGCCTTCACGGCCGGCCCATCCTGCTCTTGCCAGCCGCGTATTGCGAATTACGCACGTGTTCTCTGATTTAGCGAACACCTTATTAGTTCGTGTCGACGACGTAGGTAGTGCTGCTACGTGCGATACATTGGGATAACAAAAATAGTCTTTTGGACGATCTTGAAATGTGAATCCTTTATCCTGTGAGAAGGCTGTTTTCCATTGTTGTAGCGCAGGCGCAAAACACTGGCGCATGTGCACCGCTCACTGCAGTGCATATCATTACGTTCAATGCCCACAATACACAAACTTTCAGCTGCATGTTTTGCAACCGTGCTGACCAGAAAAGCCATGCGCTTTGTTTCTGCCGGTGCCTGTTTGGTTTAGTAGGCAACTCGGGAATTTAATAAATATATTGAAAGGACACTTTGTGTGTATCTTTACTTACGCCAGTACGTCATGCAGGTCTAGCAGCTTCGAATGGATGACCAAGAGAGCAATGAAGGAGCCAGTAATGTTCAGGAAGTCGTCAGCCTCCTGCTTACTCCAAACGTGACCTTGGTAGGCAAGACATTTTCTGAAAGCGTATTTATTTACTTTTGTTGTTTGTTGTTTTTGGCTCAAGGTGGTGAGTATGCCTTAATTCTAAATCTTTTACGATTGGTTATCAAGCATCCATTGCTAAACTGTTGATGCTCCCACAAGTCTTTGCGGCACACTTTTGAGTAACCTTTTCTCTTCGATAGATGTTTTCTTAAACTTCAAGCTGCAGCCAAAAAAATATTTTCTGCTGCCAAGCTTTCGTTTCATACTCTTTATTATTAAACATTGGCTGCTGTCATATTCAGTGCTTAGTTTGCAGACTGTAAAAAGTCGAGTTCACCACAAGCTTTCTTTCTATAATTGATTGAGGTGAGCACAATATGCTGTAGATGCCTTGCTTGCCTCACTTTTTCATAAAGTGTGCTCTTTGAAGCACTTATCTGGCAATATCTGTGGACAGCTCTGAATTCACTGAATTCTAGCCAAGTTAGAACCCCAAGGTTTCCACATACTGTAGTTTATGAGTAGTGTTTAATGGCGCAAGGGCCATGTATGACCAAAGAGTGCCATATACACACTGCAGTTGAGAGCCAGTATGTATGACCGCTACATCACAGAGAAAATCTGCACTCTCTGGAGCAAACATTTAGTGACCACGGCATCAGCTAATATTGAATATTTCTTCAAGCACAGCCATCCACTGTGGAGTTGGGGCAGCATATTGCATTGGGGTCTGCATGCTTTGGCTGTGAATAAAAAATAAAATTTTGTGCCATTTCGCTCTCCATACTTTTCCTTGTAGCTGTACACTGCAAGTGTACATTAAACTACTTGTAAAGCAGTTTCACTGATATCTAATGCATTTGAATGAAATTGTTGTAAAAAATCGGATAGCTCTGGCGAAAATTTCTTGCTGGTGTGTAATAGTTTTCATGTTTGTCAGATTACACGACTGTATAGCAGCATTGTTTGTTTCTGAACTTGGATGGACTGATGTAATTGGTTGTTAGCTGGCTGATTTAGTGTGCTACAGTACAACTGTACATGTCCCACCTGTGTAGTGCTGGGCTGCATTTTATAGTGTTGATATCAGATGAGCATTCTTTGACAATAACCCAGGAACCATATTATAAACAGGTTATCTAACAGGTGTGCTAGGGGTGTGCAAATAATTGGACATTAAATAATTTGTCTTGGTGTTTAATTCGAGCATTCATTGTACAGTATAGTCAAATATTGATTTCTCTTCTAATATAAAGCATATATAGAGATTTTAACACTTATAGGAGGCTCGAGGAAGAGCGATCGATGGGTGAGGGGAGTGTTCCAAGGGATTTCGCTGCAGGAGAGCCACAGCTGCTGCGCAGAAAAAATGAGTTTCCAGGCAAATGCAAGTGACAGATAACTTCTGCTTAAAAAATTCCAGGCATTCAAGGATTGGCTAAGCTTTTTATTTTTTAATTGGCCAATCTTGCAAGGTCTCTATCGGCTTGAAACAGTGTGGTACCGTAGTATCACTCTTGTCTCCTTCAATGGACATGACATTCTTTATGTGTCTGCTGGCGTGCTCCTCCCTCGTTTCATTTCTACCATTGCCATGGTTCACTGGGTAACTGAAAGCAATTCTATCTCTCCTCAGTTAACGACTCTATGTGCATGTATCAAATAAGTTAAATAAGGTTATTAAGGCAGCAATGCAGGAAAGACTAAAAGGACCAATTAGCCTATCCACACGTGCTAATTAAGTATTCTTCTTTTACAATCATATGGACTTTATGAAAACTTCATATTTCACTTTCTTTGGGGGGGGGACAAAATATTTTGTATTTGATTCAGTAGTCAAAGGTCGTTTTTCTCTAATATTTTTATTCACTTCAATATGGAAATTTTTCTATTCAACATCCCTAAATTTGATCTCTTGTAGACATGATTTGCCAAGTCATGCTCAAAGAATGAAGGGCTCAGTTTTTAATACCATATCAGATTAGACCAATAGTCACGGCTGACAAGGGATGTATAGACGAGATAATGTGTCATGCGCTATGAGAGGGAACTTGTTGTAGTGTAATAATTTCGTATAAAAAAAAGCAAGACAAGAAAAGGGATGGCGCTACATTTCACTACTTGCATCAATCAAACTTGCAACCTCTGCGTCACATGCAGTGCTCTTATCACTCGACCTACGTTATACGTACGTGCATGCACACGGACACGCACACGCGCATTAACAGGAAAGCAAGCAGATGAAAGAGTACTGGTTGCTCACAATGGGACAACCTGCTTAGGGACTGTCTGATGTAGACACTTGTACAGTGTTATGAAATTGTTTGAAATTAATTGGCCACCGTGCAGTTTGACGTACAGCTACGATGTCAATCACAGGGTTTTTGTTTCTCAGGACGAAGATGTCGCGGTGGCAGCAGCAGAGATAGAAGAAGAAACGTCTAACCAAGACCTGTGTGATCCTGGAGGGGCTGAGGTTGCCTCGGCCGTGGCTACTCTTGGTCTCTCACAGGTCAGTAGTGCTTTTTTTTTTTTTTTTTTTTTTTTTTTTTTTTTTTTTCGCAGTGTTTGTCAGAAAAGTTCGCTTTGTCTACAAGACACGAGAAAACCGTCCTCTTCTAACTGTCCTACAGGAAATACCATATTTGCACAATTATAACGCACACTTCTTTTTAATAAAAGGTGTTTTCAAATTTGCATGTGCATTACAATTGCAACTAATTCTATCAAAATCAAAAATGAAACTGATTCTTACTAAAAAAAAAAAAAAAAACACTCTATGCAAGGTAGTTAGCCACACGGCCATTAAACGGGTCGTTTGAAGAAAGCGACGCTTGGAGACGTAGCGAGGTAAGTTAATGGTGCATGGAATGCCCACCCGCAGACTGTGGTTATGCAAGTCTTCAAGAAGCGTGGCATCTCTAATACATTAAATGGAACTGAAGATTACTTTCTGCTGCCAGTAGACAACGAAAAGTAGGTGTCGTCTGTCTATGATAGTGACTAGCTAGCTGCTAAGATTCAGCTGTATACATGGCTGTGTGCCTTTGTATGTTCCATAAAATCATTTCTGCATGCTAGCATCAACTCATGTTTCGTTACTTGATGTGTGCAGTAGAATCGGCTGCAAGATTTCTATATTTGGATGGTAATGTAACTACGTGTTACAATGGGTGGCACGGCAGAATCATGCAAATGTGGTATTTCTAACCACACAAGTTATGTGAGTCGAAATGCATTTCTGTGGGACTTGGCAAATCTTGAAAATGGGTGGTTATCGAACAGTGCCACTAGGTGAATGTTTCACGGTATGATTAAAGGGCCCCTCGCCAGGTCTGGCCATTTTGAGCTGACTAAGCGCAGAGCATATAGTGCGCGCTAACGATCGTGTCTGCAAAGAATTACATCGCTACACGCCCCGGAAAGGTCTGAACTTTCAATCGAACGCCGTTTTCCCTTTACCCTTGCGGCGACCGCACTCCAAGCCGGGCGGTACCGTAGTCATGTCCCTGTGCATACGTAGTCGTGTCCGCAGTGTGACATTGCTTGTGATGACACGTGACTTCGATAATTATTCAAGGCAACATCTGTAATTTGTTTGATCTGTTGCTTGAATTGACGAATTGAAGTTTAGAGAAATAATAAAACACACAAACGGAATGTCTGCATGTTTCGCACCGAAGCAAGAGAGCTGTACTTCCGCTTCGTTTGCTTATTCCCACGGTCGTGTAGTCACGTGCACAGGTACCGAAACTATGCCATTTTCTACCATGTTCCAGTGCATGATTATGCTCTGCGATCCATTTGTTCTGCCTCGGTATTCATGTAGCACTGAATTATACCGCTAGTCATGTGCCTTGTGCACAGCGTGCAAAATCGAGTGCTGCGCGAGACGAGACATCACAACAGCTCATGCGCAACGCCGTCAGCAGAAGCGCAGGGGAAACAAAAAAAAAGTGAGGAGAAAAAAGGAAATGAAGGCGGGGCCCGTGACGTGTGCATCACGTGATCCTCGAGGTCCGGTATGGGAGAATGCAGGGAAGGAATTCGCTTGCGGAGGCTAGGCAGTGCAAGTGGAGAGAGTGTCTCGCTATGCAGTGGAGCTTGCCTTCTGAAATTGGGTTCGCGGCACTGAAATATTTCTATCTTGGCTATTAATGAGCTGATTTGAAAAATTTTTGTGGCAGAATGCTACCTAGCAGACACGTAACAACTTCCAGCGTATAACCAAAATTTGCTATGGGGCCTGGTGAGGAGCCCTTTAATAGAGCACATACAAGCTTTCCAGTACTGTGCCATTGTTCAAGTAGAGGTTAAGGCAGTCTCTCGTGGAGCACTGCATTGGTCGTTTTTTCTTCTGGTACGTGCTCGGCCCAAGCTCAAAAGTATCATGAACTGGCCCACCCATGCATGGTCCGGTGGTTTAAAACCTGGCCTGGACCCGCAAGGGCCTGGAAAATGTGGACCCGTCCTGGCTCTCCGTCCTGAAATGCGATACTCAGACCGCAGGTTTGCTGGCCCTCGTTAGCATCACTGGTGGCCACTAGGCACACAGAGTTGGTGCATTTTTCTATCACATGAAAGAGAGAGCCTTCGTGATGCATCATGAGTGCATTACGAGTCACTCTCCCATCCTAAGCCCAAAGCTCTTAGGCCCGCATCAAAATTTCTAAAATCAGCCCTTGGGCCGTGCCAGGTCATGGCTTTTGAGAAAGCTCAAGCCTTGCAGTGTGCTCTTTTCTATTGTTTCCTTTAGCTATGTCTGCAAATCTGCTAATCAGCTCAATAATAGTCATGTCAGTCCTGGTGAATGTGCATGGTGAATGGTATTGTTTGCAATACCACCATCCACCTTGTTAAATTATTATCCCGGAATTTTCTGTTTTATCACTGTGTTCTGTGTATAACAGGAAAGCAGTTTGAAAAATTACCGGTTTGAAAGCAACTGCCAGAGTTGTGTCAGATAAACTTTCACATCAAAGCTGCCATTTTGATCCTGTTTCATGAATGAGGCCATATGTTAATGTTGCATGGGTGTCATATCTGTTCCCTTTTTAAGCATAAAAATTACCTTAAAATTTGAAGTTTTTGAAATTTCTCTTGTACGTGCCATAGGAAGTTGACCCATGTGGCCTTGGAGTCAAACTGGAAGATGGCTCGACGGCATTTCTCCAAGGCTTAGATCCCAAGCTTCTAGGTGGAACCACGCATGCCATTACCCTGGAGGATGGCTCCACAGCTTACATACAAGCTGGACCAAGGGGAGCCATAGGTTTGTTGGCCAATTACATCTTTGTCATTCTAAGGTGACAAGGAAGGAACTTACAAACATTACTAGCTGCACTTGACACAGATGATTGTTACGAGAAGAAAGAATAAACAACTGTTAACTTTTCATCATTGAACTTATCCTATCAGACCATAAACCTTCATCGCAGTCTTACGTGCTCCTGTTAATGACAGAATCCTCTTCAACCATTTAAGTCCCAAATTAATTCTGGGAAAACTACCGAAGTTTCCAGTTTCCAGATTTTTTTTATGTTGTCATAATTTTTGCTGTCATTCTGATTCTGAAAAGTATGACTTGCTTGGTTTCTGGTTAGAATTAACACAAAAATTTTTTTTAAAAAAAGAAGAAAGTTTCTCTTGAGGGCAGCTTTTCCTCAATGCCAACTGTAACTCGTCTTTGGCAGGGGGAGCAGCACAACATCGAGCTGAATGAGCGTGACTGGTCATTGGCAATATTGGTACAACCTCCCATGGCGAGTACAGCTTGGGATTGATTGGTGGTTAAATAACCCCTCACCTGTTTTGGACGTTGCTAACACGCAAGCACGGCGTGCATGGATCACACGGTGGCAGTCATTTCTACAAAGTATCAGGCGGCTGCACTGTGCAAAAACAGCTCAAATCTCAAACAAGCGCGCCCCCTGATCTTGCCCCAATTGCAGCCAGAGAGTCAATGTCACATGCACAGATGCCTCTACATAAGACAGAGTGTCAACTTCACCAATTATGGTATGTGTCCCCGGTAAATCACTCAGCGCACCCACTGGGAGTGTGCCCCGCAGCAAGACGAGTAAGAGAAAAAAAAAGTGAGTCAGAGCTTGTGACATAAACGTGACCAATTCCTTGGGTCCTGTGCATGAGAAGGCAAGGAAGGAACGTTGCTTGTGGACCATAGTCAAGGCAGAAGGAGAGAGTGTCTACGTTGGCGAGGAAGCTTTCCTCCTGGCAGCATGACAATACGGAATTTCAATTTCTCCCATCTCCTGTAGTTGTGAACACATTTTAAAAATTATTCCTTCCAGTAAGATGCTGCCTTAATGGTGCGCAGCAACCTACAGTGTGTAACCAAGGGATGTATTCTGGGACGATCACTTTCGACAATACTATCGCCTCAGCCATCAGGCGTGCACTGATTGGCTGGTTGAGCAAAACTGGATGAGCTAATTGGCTAGTTGAGCACTGTGTCAAGAGAAGGCGATAGTATAGCCGAAAGTGATTGTCCGAGAATATGTCCCCAAAATTTGCAATGTAGCCTGGTGAGGGGCCCTTTAACAGTTTCAACATGTTAGGAGACTGCCTGTAGCCTTTATGCAGTTTCTTTAGCTACTGGAAACACATACATATGCTATTGCTCTTAAAACTAAAGAACTGTAGTAAACAAACAACAGGGTTTTATTACAGCTTCTGGTGCAGTCTAGTTGCCTCTGAACTAGGGAAAATAAAAAGGACACTGCTACATGTGCAATGCAGTGACACCAAAGCCATGCAAGGCAGCGTGCTCTCAATTGAATCTTCATCCTTGATAATACTGTATTGATGGCCTTCTGAACATAATGAACACCAAGGAAGACAAGCTGTAAAGCTCACTTACCGCTGTAGTGACTCAGTTGCTCTAGCATCGCACTGCAGAGCACAAGGCCACTGATTCTACTTTGCTGCAGCAGCTGAATTTCGATGGGGGAGGAATGCAAACACTCATAGAAATCTGGGGTTTGAAGGGATCTGGTCTAGTCGGAAGAGGCACGACGAACAAAAGGTACACTTTTTTTAGTGGTAAATTACAAGACATCAAGGCTCTGATGTGGAAGCTGAAAATTTGTCTTGGTCGGTGTTCCCTTTTTTCCGTCAAAAACGCTCGTGTGCCATTCGTTTTAGGTGCGTGTTGAAGAACCCCAGATGGTCAGGTTTAACACGGAGTCCTCCACTATGCCATTCCTCATAACACATTGTGCAGTTTCAGAAGGTTAAATTCCACAATTTAATTTTGCAAAGCTCTTGAAAGGAGGTAAGGTGTAGAACTTGGTATTGAGCTCCTTAATTGTATGCACCGAATGAGACGGAGAGTCAGTGGTGCATTGCTTTTTCTTATTCAAAATCCTGCCTTGCAACAAGCACTCCTTTTTTTTTTTTCTCACGGTCCCTATTGTGAATAGCCACAATTTTTTATTCCGTCTTCTGCCTTTAGAGGGCCTCCAGGCAGTGACCTTAGAAGACGGCACAACTGCCTACATCTCCACGACGACAACTGCTGAGCAGTTGTTCGGCTCTGATGTGTCAGAGGCTACACTTGGGTTAGAAAGCATTGCTGCTCAGGTAGGTCCTGCTTTTACTCTTTTCTTTATTTGCATTTCCACATTCAATATACATTTCACAATAAATATAAATATATGTCAGTGGACTATTGCTGAACATATGCATGTAGCATTCTCATGTACTTATGTAACAATAATGAGTTAACATACTGTCTATGTTACGTGCTTATCAAAAAAAAAAAATGTAATTTGAGGTGATGGTTACAGGCATTGCAGTCATTTACCTCTTCATTTAGTGAGAGTTGAGTAAAATATTCCACAAGCAATTTCAGCTAAAATAATTGCACACATATGATGTGAAGCTATCTCTGCATTAGGTTTTAGGTTAGAATCTTATGATGACTTGACTTTTCCTCGAGGAAACTGGTTTCTCTTACAAGAGTGTTGGCTTTTGCAGGCTTCAGGTGATAACATTCAAGAAGAAGAGACTGGCGCAAGATCTACAAATGTGAGTTCAGTTCTTCCTAGCAAGCAGTATATCGGCTACAATAATGTGCCTTAGTTGAAATATTCCTGAAGTGTGAGTAGTGTTTCTTAATTGTTTATCAGCTTTTTTACAATGCAGTCTGCCAATGCAATGGCCGTACATTCAGCTTTTTTGTCGCAAGGTCATAGATAAGGTGTTAGCTGCGGAAGATGTTGATTTGTCTCACATGGTAACCTCATGTGCAGCTGTTAAGAGCTAATATGCTCACTTTACACTTTCTTTTAGAACACAGCTCATAGGCGCCCGCATTGTGTGTCGGTGAGCCTCCTCGTACTTCGGCGTAACCGAGTGAATGAGTACAGCAGTAGATTAAAGAAGAGCGCGCGAGGAGGAAAGCGGAGGAGGAGCGGAGGAGAAATGGCCTGTGCATTTGCTGGGTTGTCGGTGGCCATGGCATCCACAGCTGCGTGGGCGGTCTCATCTGTGCTTAGGGGGGAGGGGGGGTGGCGTGTGGTAGGAAGGGCTATGCTCATCCATAGCATCAGCTGTTTAGGTCAGTTCGCGGTACCAGCGAGCGGGGCGGGAATCACTGATCTTTCAAGGGGCAATGGCGAGCGGCTACGAGTAAGGCTTGATGTGGCTCTCCCTTGAGTGTTGTCGCCACGGACACTGGTGGTACAATTTCCCCACGATGAAGGGACGCTCTCGTTGTTGGTGGAATGAAAGTGGGAGACGAAAAGCGTAGTGCTGCGCAAGACAGGCTGTGCGACGACGATGGCTGTGATATGGCGCCAGAGTAGCACACATCGTCTGTATGGAAACGAAGCGTGCTACTCACAGCATTCTCTTCCTAATATAAACCATGGGCCTATATACAGCAAAAGCTTGTTAATTAACAACTCGTTAATTCGAAATTTCGCATAGTTCAAAGTAGCCGCCGCGGTCCGTCCAGCAATGTATTCAAACCAATATGTAACACATCCCGCTAATTCACACTGAAATCCCCACCGTCGTCGATAATTCAAACTCCATGCCATCGTGGATGGGGAGAGTGCTAGTGCGCGTGAGCATGTCGGCAACGCTGGTGGGCCGTGCGACTTTGTTTTTTTCCATTTGCTTCCCTTTGTTTGGGCCTGACTGGAGAAAGACACGTTTGCGCCTGGCCAGACATGGCCAACGCCTCTGTTGCAGGTCGCTTCTCCCATGAGGTTCCGTTTAAAGCTTCAGGGCAATAAAATTGTCGCCATGCACCGTATGCTATATGTGTGAATGAAAGCGTGCGAGGGTGAGCTGGCGTACCTGGCTCAATCTCGCGTGCGCGAGCGAGCGAGGAAGGCAAGGCAGATGTGCGCCCTGTCCTGTCGCACGTGAGGCACGGGGGTGAGGCAGAAGGTGGGAGCGACGGGGGCGGGGACGTTCTCTTCAGCGGCTGCTGCTTACGGCGCGACCATGCAGGGGCCGTATCTTTGATGCCGCCAAAGTGCACGCCCGCGTGGGCCTCTTCTTCAAAGCGATCTGCCATATTTGCAGAGTGCACATAGTGCTGGTAGCTTCGTATGCTGTGTGCTTTCCACGTTTCGTTCGCGTAAGAGCTATACGAAGGTCAATTCGCGCTGCTACTGCCGCGATTCCTCACTCCAGCGTCTTTCAGCGAGTTTCCGCGCTCATTGAGTGAGATGTGTTCATGTTTACCTGTGCATCCGTGACACTGTACTTGTTAATTTAGTTAGTAATAGAATGTTTGCAAGTTTATACCCCGACGAAACTACTATCCTTACTTCGTACAGCTATCTACTAATTTGCTATCCCAATTGATGCTTCGCTTTTCGGATGAAACTGCGAAAAAGAAATTTTTCTCCACGCCAGTCGGCACGTTGGACCACGTTGACCGTGTCTGGTTACGTTGGCTGCACCAGTGCTTTGAAGTATAGACGTTGTTCACGCCACCATGACGTAGCGTATGTGCACATGTGCTCAAGCCACATCGGACTATATAGGCGCCTTAACCAAGCAATCTTTTTCTCTGACTTTCATTAGTTCGAATTTCTGTTGCATCCCTGCGAAATTCAAGTTAACGAGCTTTTACTGTAATCATAATACAAAATATTGACACACGAAATGAAAACATGTGTAGAGCTACATGCAAATTTCGCATTAGGGCGTATCGTAATTGTTGGCAAATTTTTTTCTTTTTTTCAATCGGCATCATTTCATTGATTATTAAATGTGCAGTGTTTAAAAGCGTACTTAACAATAAAAAAAATTCTATCGTGGTGCATCTTTTAATCGTGTATTATACACGTCTGCATTCTCTTTTCTCCTTCGCAGATTGTTCACATTTCAAATGGGGGCTCCAGCAGTGGGACGCCAGGTGAAAAAGCATTTATGTGTGCTTTTGAAGGCTGTGGCAAAATGTACACTACACCCCACCACCTCAAGGTATGCATTTAGCTGTGTTTCTTAAAGGGACTCTGAAACAACGATGGCTGTGTTAAAATTCAGTGAATCACTAATGAAGTACCTCGTAAATTTAATGTAAGTGTGAAGCTCAAGTACCTTGCTTAAAACCATGAAATTTTTTAATCAGTCTTCTACATTGTACCTATTAATAAAGGAAGCAATTGAAGAAAAATTCGCTCTGGTCCGGAACTCAAACCCGGGACCGCCGCTTTTCCGGGGCAGCTGCTCTACCATCTGGGCTAACCAGGCGGCTAGAAAGCGTCAAACTCTTGCCTTTGCTTCGAGTTGTTCATAAGTTCCGACGTCACCCTGCCATCTGCTAACCACGTGGTTAGCTCAGATGGTAGAGTGACTGCACTGGAAAGGCGGTGGCCTCAGGTTTGTGTCCCAGGCCAGGACAAATTTTTCTACAACTGCGACGATTTTTTTTCGAGGAACCCGTATGGGTTTTCTTTGTAGCAATTGCTATGATTGGGTGAATGTCTCGTTTTTCCTTTATAATTACTTCTCTCCACCGTGCGGGTTTCCCCAGAACTATTATGTCAAACTCTTGCCTTCACTTCGAGTTCTTGATAAGTTCAATTTCGCCCTGCCATCTGCTAGCTGCCTGTTTAGCTCAGATGGTAGAGTGGCTGCCCTGGAAAGGCGGTGGTCTCAGGTTCGAGTTGCGGACGAGGACAAATTTTTCTACAACTGCGAGGCTTTTCTTTCAAGGGACATTGTATGGATTTCCTTTGTAGCAATTGCTACGATTGGGTGGATGTCTCATTTTTCCCTTTATTAATTACTTCTCTCCACCTTGTGGGTTTCCGTAGAACTATTACGTCATTTGCCTATTCATGAGTCATGGCAATGCAAGCATTGGTTGTGTTGTAATACTATGATGATCACGGCTGTGGACTTCTTAAGGTTTAGGCAAGTTTCTCATGGCAAAACGAGCACAGTGCGGAAGGCAGAAACACAGAAAGAAATACAGTCAAACCCGGATATATTGAACCCACATATAACAAACTATTGTGTATAACAAACAGCAGTAAAATCTGCATGAAAATTTTTTTATAGAACTTTTATTTTATATATTGAATTACCTATATATTGTAATTTTTCGTGACCTCCTTCAGGTTCAATATTATCCAGGTTCGACTGTACACACATGAACCTTTTCCTTTTGTGCCCACGAACCAGCGATGGTCCTTAATTCGATATCCGAGATTGGATCAGATGCCAGAGCAAGGCCTCCTGGGTCTACCACAGCATGTATCAAAAACACGTATATGGTCTCTGTATCACCAATAAACATTGTTGACTGACTCATAAACATTGTTGTAATTCAGCAGCGTGGGAAAGATTGAGGAAGCAGTAAAAATGGCCGCAGCATGAAATCAGTGAGAAGAAAACTTGGCATAGGACAAGGCAAGATGTATGCTGTGAAAGGTAAACAGGATAATTTTATCGGCAATTTTGATGATACAGTGAAAGCATCAGAAGCATTCTATACTGACCTTTTGTACAGTACCTAGAGCAGCTATGCTACCTTCATTGGAAGTGACGATGAACAGGATGCAAAGGCTCCTTATATAACTAGAGATGAAGTTAGAAGCGCATTGGAAGGCATGTCCCGAGAAAAAGCAGCAGGAGAACATTGATTAACAGCCGATTTAATCAGAGATGGAGGAGATATGCTTGAAATGTTTGGGGCCCTTTATAAGCAATGCCTCACGGCTTCAAGTGTACCATAGAGCCGGAAGAATGCCAACATTGTAGTAATCCATAAGAAGGGAGACATTAAAGAAGTTAATTATAGGCCCATTAGCTTGCTCTCAGTATTGTATAAAATATTCACCAAGATAATTTTCAGTAGAATGAGGGCCACATTTGACTACAATCGACCAATAAAACAGGTTGGCTTCAGGAAGGGATATTCTACAATGGATAAATTCATGTCATCAATCAGATATTTGAGAAATCTACCGAGTGCAATCAGCCTCTCTATATAGACATTAGCAGTGTGTTCAAAGGGGCTGGTTGGTTCATCACAGGAATAAAGCAGAAACAGCGCGACGCAGGACGAGCGAGTAAAGAGCATAGTGAACAGTGCGCCCAGGAAATCTTTGAGGCCTTTTGCATATTCTCAAGTGGTGACCCACGCTTCAGTTCCATGTACCTCACGCTATCAACAAAATAACTGGATTACGTCCGTGGCTAACGCTTACCCATTTTCTTTTTCTTTCTTTTATGTCGCCTTCAATGATGTCCTTATATGGTGCTTCTGCAAATAAAGCATTTGGTTGCTAGTCAGCGCTCTATCCTGTGCTCTTTACTCGATCGTCCTGTGTCATGCTGTTTCCGTTTTACTCAGTATGGCTTTTATATATCATGAAAAGGCATTTGGTTCAGTAGAGATACCAGCAGTCATGGAGGCATTGTGTAATCAAGGAGTGCGAAAGGCATGAGTGAGCACTTTGGGAAATGTCTACAAAGATTCTGCAGTTCCCTTGGGTCTCCACAAAAAAAGCAGAAAGTTATCTATCAAGAACGGGGTCAGGCAAGGAGACACAATCTCCAATGCTATTCGCTGCTTGCTTTTCACTGCACTCTTACTGTGCTCATCTTACAATGAATTACCCTTATCAGGTTTCTCATAGATATTAAATGGAGTGGTCTGTTTGCAAACCAGCCCAGATTATCTTGTGATTGTTGGGCTGTGTGGGCTTTGCTGCCATAGCCTGTTGTTCCTGGTGGAACAGGTGCATGGGCGCATACACTCCGGTGATCGACCCTTCAAGTGCCTGGTGGTCGGCTGCAACAAGAGCTTCGTTACTGGCTATGGCCTCAAGAGCCACACACGCGTCCACACAGGCGAGACGCCCTACCGGTGCACACATGACGGCTGCACCAAGACTTTCAAGACTTCTGGAGACCTGCAAAAGCATGTTCGCACGCATACAGGTGTGTCTGTGTGGCCGTCTTGCAACATACGCTGTCTCTGTAACCTATGGATCATAATTAACCAGCTCTAAGTGCAAACATGGCATAAGATTAGTGCTGGACTATGACTGATCTTTAAATGTTGTGAAACCTCTTCTGTGCCGCTCATGGACGCACTGCACCATTGGACAGGAAAGAAAGGAACTATATTTTCGATTCCTAATCAATCCGCATTTTTCTCGGTTTGTGGTAATTTTTGAACGCGCTTTGAAGTTTTGCAATCATCAAAGTAGAAAGCAAAAATAGCTGCCTTCGGAAGCACCGCACACACTTTGAAAGATTGCAGATCTCATTATTCTGCTGCTCTGCGGCTGATTTTATCAATAGATTGAGCAGCAGTGAGTCGAGATGTTGCCTTTTCGTCACTCTTTTACTCTGAGGGCGACGACGACACATACCAGCCTGGAAAATCGGTGGCCGCAGCCCAGCTAGTTTCGCTTTTTGCTTTGGCCCGTTGTCGTTTGTAGTGCTTGATAGAACTTATAGAAACTACAAGAAATGCTTTGACAGGAAATTTGAGCAGAAATCAAGTGTTTACTGCAAAACATGCAACATTCCACAATGTTCTACATTGAGGAACTGCTTCGCTGCATGGCACGCCCAACTGTAGCGCTTCCAGTAAAATTTTTGTAGTGGTAGACCTGTAGACCTGTTATGAGACAACAGTACATCTTGTATATCTCATAATTCTTGTTACACTTTTTTCTTAGTAGATACAAGCATGCCTTTACAACCTTTGTTCAATTTCATCCCACAATCTTGATTATGGCAATTATAATTATATCTTTTTTACGACGTAGACGTTGTTAATAAAACTTATGCATGAAAAGTGCAGCAGTTCCTTCGGAAAAAGAAACCTGGTGTAACCTACAAAAACACCTATTTTTCCCACAGTAGGGAGAGAGTTAACGCCTAATCCCATGTTGTACTCGTCATAGCAGGTTGCACCAATATCGCAAATGACAAGTAACACTCGTTCAGACCAATGTTGTGCTGCTTTCATCACCAAAGACGAGTAACAGTTGATAGTTTGCTTTAATTTCAATTTTCTACACTAGAGGGCAGTAGAAGTCCAGAAAAAAACACATTTAGCACACTTACCATGTGTTTAGCCCAGCAACGGAGATTTAAAAATGGCGGCACACATGAGGAATGCATGTGTCAGTGATGTCTCTAGAAAAAGAGCCGCTGCTTGGAGTAGTTCTGTCAGCAGCATTGCTGAAGACCTCAAATTTGTCTCTGAGAGCGACTAAAGTTGTACGAGTATCAGACAGTGTTAGGTGATGACGAGGACACATTGGGTAGTGCGCGTGAGTCACAGTGCGTGTTAATTTTCACATTGATTCAAACCAGAAACCAATCAAGTAATGTATTTTCAGAATCAGAATGACAAAAAAAAAATTAGGACTATTTAAGAAGATTTGGCAAGTCTTTTTCGGAATCAATTTGGATGTTAAAAGTGTTAAAAAGCAACTGCAAAAGTAGTATTGCTGATAAAGCTTTCCCTCAGGCTGAATTCTGGGGACATACCATATAGACTCATGTAAGGGCCGTACCCCCTACTTGGCAGCCTGAATTCGCAACGGAGAAGCAATCGCTTTCGGTGCCAAGATGCCGCTCGCGCATCGGTGAATTTTCGTGCGCTGCGCACTTTCCCGGGCCGCTACTAGATGGAGAGAGCTCCGCATTGACCTTTGATGTAGGGACACATCTGGGATGTGCACAAGTCACTGGCTGCGCTGGCACCATTTTGGCCAGTATGTTCGGTCCCGTGTAAGGACTGTACCTCGTCCAAATTGTGAAAAGGAAAGTGCGGACCTTACACAAGTCTACTATACGGTGTTTTTCTTTATTCCTTTCATTTACCACTCTTGCCCTTCATTAATTGGCTCACATGAACCCATGCCTCTGCTATCAGAACTGATAGTGAGAAAAGGAATTGGTACAAAATAGTCTGTGTTTGTTACTGAGGTAATATGCTCTGCTTTAGACGTAAGAGCTCATAATTTATCCTGTGTTCATGTTCACCTTCACGTAAGTCAGGTGGCTTGTTCTCAAAAGTGGTGCAGTCTGTAACTGCAGTCGAACCCAAATATAATGAAGCCATATAAAGTGAATTATTCTCTATATCAAACGTCTGAAACCTACTGACTGATACTCATGTAAAACACTAATTCCCTCATAATGAACCAGACATGTTATATATAAAACTCTGGGTTTCCACTGCCAACACTATCAAACTCTTGAATGTTAAGATCTGGCTTGCCTGATGCTTCAGAAAGCACAGTGAATGTCCTGCACTGGTGCTGCTCCAACAGTGAAGTCGGCTGGAACAGGTCTACACTATCTTATGCATTGAGAACGCCATTCTTAGTGATGCTGAGAAACAGGTGAATGCACAGACTAGCATCATTGCTTACTACGTGTTGTTTAAGGTCTAAGAAGATATGTTCCTTTCTTCCTCCTTTACTCTACTCGAGATTCTACATATAACGAATGCATCACAAAATTCGTTTATGTGTGTTATAGACATGTTTGGGTATATTAACTTACCTGATAAATTGAGCAGCTTATAGGTAATAAGTGTAGTCGTTATAAACCAGTTAGACTGTAAACGAATGCAGTCACAGTTGTTTTTTAGTTTGTTTTGCATTGTTGGGCTGCAGACATTCACTGCATATCTTGAACGTTGCGGCATTGTTTACCTGTGCAGGGGAACGGCCTTTCAAGTGCCCTTTTGAGGATTGCAATCGTGCCTTCACCACCTCAAACATCCGAAAGGTGCACATGCGCACGCACACTGGCGAGCGACCTTACGTCTGCAAAGAGGAGAACTGCGGCCGTTCCTTTGCCAGTGCCACTAACTACAAGAATCACATACGCATTCACACAGGTTTGTATTGTGGGAGGGCTGCCCTGTTCCTGGATCTTTATTCTTGTTCACCTGTAGCAAGCTCAAAGTGATTTACAGCGATTTAGAAAGATTGTCACAACAAAATCACCCATCAAGCTTGGTGAGCAGGCCCAGTGGTATCACGTGCAGTCACCACATGTACCGTGTGTTTCAGCGTTGACCTTCTCTAATTAGTCAGAATAGGGGATTTGAGACAAAAGGATCAGTTTTGCTGAACGAGTTTCACAGCAGTAGTGGACATAACTACAGGCTTTAGGGGACAAGGTGTAATGGCATAGTCGAAATCGTAAAGTACTCGACCCATAAGGTTTTGCTAGAAAGTCTATACCTTGCACGAATTCTAAGATTCTAAGAGAATCCTTGCCTCCTTGGAGCAGTCTTATAACATTTGATTTCCTATTACTCAACCAGTTTTAATTTTTGTGTTGGGGACACTTTCAGGGCTACTAGCAATCCATACCTGCCAAGTCTCCTGAATTTGTCGGAAAGTTTACAAATTTGGGCTCGTTCGATGATTTTATGAATGTTGCATCAATTTTTACAAAAATATGCTTTGTTCATAAAAATGTTAGGTGTGGAAAGATAAGGCGACCTAGATTGAAGAAAAAGATGCATACAAGAAAAAAGTTGCAGTAGTACGCTGTGCCACCCTTTTGTGGCAATGCAAGGCACTAAATAGAGGGCTACTGCTTCAGGCATGTTTATTGGGACATCTTCCTGAAGCAGGCTAAATCAGCAAATGCAAAGGCACTGAAAAAGTCACAGTGATCTAAGAACACTGCATTGCCTCTAAGTGTCTGCTTTGCCTAGGTTGCTGGTTATTATGTGCTGCGTCTAATGTAAATAATCATAAATAAAGCTCAGTTGTTTACGAAATTCAATGCTCATGCGTTGGAAGCTATGTAAATGTTCATTAACAACTATCAGTGGGAATGAGAGTAGGGCATGTATTGCATCACAGGCAATTCCATTTCATAGTTGCTTAGGGACTGAGAGAACAGTTTTTTTGTCATAGTTTAATTTCTTCACCTTCTTAAGCTCTGGCGTGGCATTGAAGCAGACAATCATAACAGCATGTCATTTCAGATGTCATGCTGTTTTGATGCCACACCCACCTAAGTTACTGAGAAAATAAAGCAGCATACCAGCATGAGTGCATAGATATCACATTTCTTTTTTGTTATGTGCCAATTACTAGTACTTCCTTTATCACAGATGATGGCTGTTAATGACTTATACTCAGAGCTGCTAATTGTGTAGATTTTCAAAGCCACACTGAGTCACACATGAACTTGACTGTTGCAAGGGCTTTCATCAAAGGGGGCATCATTGTACATGCAAGTGGCAGAAAATGTACTGTTCTGACTAGCTGCACTGATCTAATTGATACGTGTGTCTCTGGCTCATGCTATGCGAGCCTCTGGTCTTCGACAATTCCCATTTTTGTCATTTGCTTCTCGCTGCGTATGCAGGCGAGAAGCCATACGTGTGCTTGGTGGCATCCTGCGGTAAGCGCTTCACCGAATACTCGTCCCTGTACAAGCACCACGTGGTGCACACACACAGCAAGCCGTACATGTGCAACCTGTGCGGCAAGAACTACCGGCAGACCTCCACTCTGGCCATGCACAAGCGGACAGCCCATGGCTTGCTCATGGACGACCCCCGCCTTGGTATGTCGGCACTTCTAGGAATACTTGTCAGCTTTTGCTACGTTGTTACCATCCCTCTGGGGCCACGTGCATGTGCATGTATGCACGTACATACACGTGCATGTATGCGAGTGTTTTTTAGTACTCTTACCACTGATGTGTAATGCGTTGTACTTCAAATAGCATTAGTGCTGCACACGTGTGTGGGTGTTTCCTCAGCTCTATGAGCTGATGTATTGTGCATTATATTGCAGATGGCATTAGGCATTCTGTTACATTAAAATCTTGTAAACTTGGATTTCACAGGGCCAGAATGAATGTGCCAAATAAAACCAGTAAGTAAGTGGTCTTACTGCATTAACGTGCCTTTATGTACTCTGCTAGTCTCATTTTTATTTTACACAAAATCGGCGTCGAAGCGGTGATTCTCATCTTCTCTTGACTGATAAGTGCTCACAGCGGCGAGGGCCTTTCAGCTTCCTTCAAAGTATGTCATCAGCATGAGATGCGCATCTTTGTTCAAGTTGACGTGATTTCCACTACTGCACATGCAGTCCGATTATTTTTTCTGTCTGTGAGCTGTCTAACAATTAATCTTTTGTCGCAATTTAGCCAATCAGTTTGAATTCAGTTTGATGTCAGTTTGACGCCAGTGTGAGGGTTGCATTAAAACTGCTTTTCATCCTCAGTGGTCTCTGCGGTGTTTCTAGCATCGCATGCTATTTACTAAGACAGAACGAAACTAGTGCTTTCCACAGCTGGTGCAGAAAAATTCGGGGTTGCTATTGTTGCCACCACGGATAGCAACCATGCAGTACTGCAGGCACACAGCCAATGGTGTGCTATGCATGATGATAAAAGCAAGAAAAAGGTGCAAAGGGTTCTTGTAATTACCAGGTGGTTTCAACTGATGACTAAGGTGATACAGACTCTGCCGCTTCCGTTGGACACTAGTGCTACCTGCCCTGCTTTTGCTCCTCTGCGTCGCACATTTACAGTTATTCTGTGTGCACTGGCGGTAATCTGAATTAACTATTGCACAGCCAAAAACGTTTGAATTAATGAGAGTTTAATGCCAGTAAATAATCTATATGCTTCCCAGGGCAAGAGGATGAGTCCCAATTATCATATTTTCCAAATTAACTAGATTTTACTGTACAGATAGGCTGGATGCTCAGGGTGCATTACATCTGATGGCCCTTAACCCTTTGAGGGTCGAATTATTTTGAAAAAAACTTTCCCAGGTGGTCAAATTACTTTATTGCGGATCTTGAATGTACAAGATGTATAAAGTTGGGAATAAATACTAAAAAATAATTAGGAACAGTATTTTGGTGTCGGCATCACTCAGAACTGCAAAATGTTCAATAGTATTTCTGAGCGTGGTACTCCTTGAAACATGGGTCTACGCACAGTGCCTTATCGCAGTCTGCACACCTAAAATGTGTCTGTTCTCTTGGAGCGAGGAGTTGTATTGGCGCACACATGACATCTCTGCGTGCGGCTGCCTTGGGCAGAGGTCTGATGCACCCTCTCACGTAAGCGCGTTGCTGCAGAGAGCGAGAATACCTCGTGAGCGGTGGTGATAAACAAGCTAAGACGTTGGTGACAAACAAGCTAAGAGCAGTGCCAATCAAGATAGAAATCAACTTCCGCCGTCCCTGCGAGAGCGTGCCGACAAAGAGAAAAATCGCGTTTCGCGCGCCTCCGTTGCGATCACGCGGTGGAACCGAAACCGCGAAAGCGCGTTGCCACTGAGAGCGAGAATACTTCGCGAATGGCGCTGATAAACATGCTAAGAGCAGCGCCAATCAAGATAGAAATCAACTTCCACCGCCCTGCAAGAGAGTGCCGACAAAGAAAATCACGTTTCGCACGCCTCCGTTGCGATCATGCGGCGAAACCGAGACCGCCAAAGGGGCGTTGCCGCAGTCTGAGCGATGCGCTGAAGCTAGCAATCAGTTCTGTTTATCTCCCCAAGAAGGTAGCACAAATTTCAAACGCTTCTGGTAAGCGCTAAGAGGTGGCAGCACCTCTCGGTGAGCACGCATCGTCATCATGGCGCGAAATTTCAAACGGAGGATCGGAACCGTACCCGTACAGCAAAGACCTTGCGAAACAGAAAACTGCCGCCGTACATGTATGGCAAAAACCTTCAAAGGGTTAAACGAGCCAAAACATCACAAGTTGAATGAGGCTAACGGCCTTGTGCTGCTGCTGAACTAAAAGCGAAAAGGAACAAGAACAGCAGTTAAAAGCAGGATTAAAACAAGGTGCTGCCAAAAACATTGTACTATGTATGGATGTGTCGTACTTCCAGGTGTTGTCACTCACGCCAGTGGTGCAGCGATTGTGTCGGCATTTGGTGTTCTCACTTTTCAGGCATCATATACAATATGATTTGCTGCTGTGTCACGGTGTATTGAAATTCGCAAAATGCTACAAAATTGCAGCTAGCGACACGAACCAGATGGGCAATACACAAATTAAATACACCCCAGGTGTGTATGTTAGTGTCCCTGCAACACTTTTTGAACATGGTAAATAAATTGTACTAGACGTGAGACAATGCTGCTGTGAGCACACAAGCCAAGTATTACTCACTTTCATGCAAGCAAGTAATGTATAAAGATTGCTTCATGCTTTACCGCAGCTTTGTCAGATCCTTGCCATTTGAACTCCACATGATGACTCAATGGCGCCCTCGTATGGCTATTTGCTGGATTTTATGGAAACACCACAATCAATTATTATATTATCAAAGGCCACAAAAGTGTCTGCAAAGCTGACAGTGTTCATATTGCATCACGCGTCTAAAGCTGACAATATTCCACTGCATCAACAGTCTTCTTATAAAAATTCTGTTATGTACTTCGGTATCCGGCATCCGTCATCTTCTCAAGTTGTACCGGCTCCTCCACAGTGCTAAAGCCTGTTTATATACATGGTGCTGTTTGGATGGAAGGGCTCTATGCAGTGCAAGACCACGCCACCAGTGAAGTTTCGCTGACCTCTACCATAGTGTGCATCTGCATGCTGCAGTTTGTCGGGAAGCATTGCTACTCCACATAGCATTGCACAGTGGTGCGTCAGGATATATGTCAAAGTCACGAGTCAAATATATACATATATGTCAATTATGTCACGAGTTCATTAAAATGTGTTGAAAAACCCCTTTAAAACATTTCTTCACGTTTGACGTAATAGTTCTGCGGAAACCTGCAAGGTGGAGAGAAGTAATTGAAGGGAAAATGAGACATCCACCCAACCATAGCAATTGCTACAAAAGAAACCCATACGGGTTCCTCAAAAGAAAAGCCTCACAGTTGGAAAAAAAAAAAATTCGTCCCTGTCCGGGACTTGAACCCGGGATCACCGCCTTTCTGGAGCAGCCGCTCTACCATCTGGGCTAACCAGGCGGCTAGCAGATGGCAGGGTGAAGTCGAATTTGTCAACTCGAAGTATAGGCAAGAGTTTGACGAAATAGTTCTGCGGGAACCTGCAAAGTGGAGAGAAGTGATTAATTTATGGGAAAATAAGACACCCACCCAATCGTAGCAGTTGCTACAAAGGAACCCATACGAATGTATTTCCGCATCGGTTTTTTGCTTTTACGATTCACAAGTGGAATCAGTTAGATGCGAGTGTCATCCATGTTCCCGCAAATAAGTTTTCCTCTTCCTTGCAAGATGTATGCTCTAGTTAAATTTTCAAGTGACATCTGTGCCTGTCTGCTTTCTTATTTTGATTGTGGCTTTTGTTTCAACACCCCTACAATAATGCCTTACTGGGGGATGTAGGTTTATAAATAAATAAATAAAATAAAATTTACTTCGGTGTCTCTCAAAGGACCTGCGCAAAGTAGTGTATCGTTGCCCCCTTATCACATGCAGAACTGGGTGTGGAGGAAGAGCTGGAAGCAGACCTGGATGAAGCAGAAACTATCCAAGACGTAGAGGTCATGCACGAGCCAAAGCCAGCTGGAAGACGCCGTAGGGCGGCGAACATGTCTAGCACGGCTGCCACTACGACAACCTTGGTGGTGCAGCAGGCGGGTGGTGCAGCTGGCGACACCCTGCGCCTCTCGTTCGACCCCCAGACATTACAGGCAAGTGTTTATCTGGGGTCACTGCTGGTGGCATACCTGGCAGTTCCGAATTTTTCATAAAGTTAACAAATTGCAACTCATTCTGTGATTCTACAAATGCTGAGTCAAGTTTTACGGAAAATAAATGCTGTTTGCAAAGAAGTTGTAAAGGTGATCAAAGGTGAGGCAGTGCAACAGCAAAAAGAAATGCATTCAATAAATAAAATGGTGGTACCTGTGCCATCCTCATGTGGCAGCACAAGACACCATGTCAGATAGTTATTTGCTTCAGACAAGCTCTGACAAGCTTCTGAAGCACGTAAAACCGGCTACCATGCAGTCAATAAGTCACTGTATTCTAAAAACATTGTTCTGTTTCTCAGTCATTGCTATTACAAATTTAATTCTGCTCGTGTGCCTGCGCCTAGAGGTAAAGAATAGCTAATAAGCTGCATATGATATTCCACATAAGGTGCATAATTGGGGCAGACTTTAGAAAATGTGTGGTATTCCTCCCAAGGAGCACCCGCCGCGGTGGCTTAGTGGCTGTGGTGTTGCGCTGCAAATCATGAGGATACGGGATCAAATCCTGGCCACCACAGCCGCATTTCAAGGCAAAATGCAAAAACGCCCATGTACCGTGCATTAGGGGCACGTTAAAGATACCCCAGTAGTCAGAATTGATCTGGAGCCTGTTTTTGGCTTGTTTCAGCTGTTTTCGGCTATTTCCTTGGGGGGGAGGGGGGGAGTAAAAGTTGCATGTTAGAACCGGGTAAACATGTAATCAGACATTGTGAGCAGCCGTTATTTTTTAAAAATAATTCTAGTGCAGGCCAAAAATAGGCATTTTCAACAGGAGATTTTACATGTGTTCAATACATTCCCCTAAGCTCTTCCAAGACAGGTGCTGCCAGTAAAGTGGTTGCTACTGGGGTCACCATACGAGTCATGCATGGGCATGTTGACTGGACAAGTTCAAATTATCTGCCTAAGGCCAATCTTAGGACCGAAATAATGAAAGTTTGGGCCCATAGGCGCAAACTTTCATTATGGGCATACATGCCAGCGGGGACCTTCAGTCAAGATTAAATTGACCAAAAAATTGAATTGAACAAAGTCAAGTTAACGTAAGTCTACTGTACCAAACCTACCATGGTCCCCTCCATCTTTATAAACCTTCTGAACATTTACCTTTTTCAATGACACAGATACATTAACATTTTAATTTATTTAAGAGGCATTAACCACAGCAAAGAGAGCAACCAAAAATACTTCTTAATGTTTTTAACAAGGATTAATTTATTCATGTGTTTTAATAAAAAGGATGTATTTGGTTTCTTGATAAAACTATCTGCTCAACTCCCCTCTTCTACAGTTTCAGTGACGCAAGACTAGCTGGAGTTGGGAGGCCATGTTCAGTGAAGTTTTCTTTGTGGCGACTGAAGGTTTAGGTCGCTGTCTGTCTTTCCATTTTGCCGTCGATCTTATGGCCAAACCTAATATTACACTCTGCATAATAACCTACCGTTTCTACCTTTCCAAATGGCTACCTTTTCAAACGAAAAGAGCTTGAGCGATGCTACAAGGTAAACAGAACAAGTATTTAATTTCAACAGTTCCGACCAGGGGACCAGTCTTTTTCAGGATTTACGAAAAAGTGTGCGTGTGTGTGTTACTCTTCAAAAAATGGCATTGAAAGAGTACGTCCACCAAGACTGACAATTCATTTCTGTTCCGGCAAGCATAATGTATATATAGTTGGACCCTCCACGACTCCCAGAATAAACCTCATGACCCATTTGGGAGTCATGACCCGCAGTTTGAGTGACACTGCTTTAAGGTGTTAATGCAGAAGTAGTTTGCATTCATGCCACTGATATACAATGTTTAGAAGCGAGCTTGCCAGAGGTGAGAGAGCCTTTTGCTAAAAAACTTTGAAATAGAATTGCTTTTAATGAAATAAACATACTTTTCTTTTGTCACCGTTCCTCTCTGCATTTCTTGTCATATCTTCAGATGTTGAAAAATATTAAGTATACTTGACTTGACGTTAGAGAAGCCCAATCAATTGAACAGTATTCATATTTGATTCAGCTAAAAAATTTCACTGTTCGAAAACTTCTATGTGAAAGCCATTTCGTACCTGTCTCCTGTGGGCAACACTCAGTACATTAACATGCGTACATTGTTCATCTTTTTCCGGTGACTGTTTCTCACTGGCCAACCACTGCTACAATGTTATCATTCAGCATTCAGAACTATATATCAGAACTTTCTCAAATATTTTCCCCGATTCCTTAGTGAAAGAATCTTGTCTAATCGGCAGGCACAAAGCGAATAGTGCTGTACATTCTTTAATGTACACAAGCCCCAGTGATTACACTGTAATGTACGATGAGCCATGTATAAATAGCCGACACACTTGGCCTGTAGATCGGACTTGTCAAGTGCGTTCTTTATTTTGGGAAATCCTCGGCGCACGCACGCACACACACACAGTCTGCCGCACCGCACGCGGCTTGCTCCGCCGATTACTTCACTCAGTCAGTTCGTTGTCGCGCACTCCCAGCATGCCACACACGCCTTCCATCTTCTCACTCCCCGCCACCCACTGTTGCCTACCGTCTCGTGCCTTCGACTCTACGCCACCTGGCGTCTGCTCGGTACCATCACAGACTTTAACAACCAATGACTGTGCTCGCCGCTATCATTGTACTTTCAGTGTTACTTGTATTTCTGGACACAAGTTCGCCCAATAAAGAGATGGATTCTTGTCTCACAGTTATAGTACTGTCTGGTTCAACATTACTGCAACTTGACAATATGAACCACTGTTACATAAAAGACTAGAAATAGACTGAAAGACTGAGATATGGTTTCACTCTTTTGTCCTCTCTCCAGGAGGAAGGCACACTAGTACAGACACCATCCGGCCAGCAAATCTTGCTCGTGGCTAACCCTGCTCAGCTGCTGGCACTGCAGCAGTTGGCACTTCAACAAGACCAAGCCTTGACTGCATCCGAAGAGCAACAGGACAGTGTCCTCGGAGGGGACGATGTCATCGCTACGGCCTCCATGTCCGACCACTGAGCATTGGCATGCCTTCATCTGTGTTCATCACCAATGTTCATTGTTTCCTTCCTTCTTTCTTATTTTTTTTTTCTTTGTACATATAATGAGGCATTACAGCATCCACTGGCACTAGTTACTAAATGTAAGGGATTTTGAGACAATGTCACAATTTTTCGTTGACCAATGTTTATAGCAGAAGTGGTGTAGTAATTGTTGTTTGTTATCTAAAGCTCATCAACTTTTTACAGAACTTTGGTGGAGATATTGCAAACATGGAATTCAAGGTGGTCGATATGAAAGCACATCCACTCGGTAGGAATTTGGAGATTATCACCAGTTTCATGATATCTATCCCTAAACTCATTGCAGAATGTATTGGCTTTCTACCTATAATTTGCCCTACAAAACCTTCCTTGGGATTGCTGAACAATGTGGAACATCGGTATGTTTCACCACTGGTCTAGCAACAGGTATGCCAAAACTGGTGATAGTCTCAGGATTGCTGCTAAGTGAACATGCGTGGATCACTGACCAGCCTGAATTCCATAGTTGTTGAATGTTCACTAATGTTTTTACTTTAAAGGTCTGTATATAAGTGATGCTTTGCTAATTAATGAATTGTTGTCTACTCAGTTTCTGGTGTAAGTCACCACTAGGAATTTTGGATCACAAGAATGATCATCTCACGTCAAATTTCCTTCTGTAATTAAAGAAAGTCACCTTATGAACTCGTCAAATGTAAATCAGTGTACAGGATAATAAAAATGCCTTTGAGCGCACAAACTAATGTATGACTGTGAAAGATAGATTGAATGAGTCACTTTTTGTTTTGTATAAAAATGCCGAGACATTGTTAATGCTGTGCATCAGAAGTTGTCTCAGAGTGTAGAAATAAAGGATATAGCTAATGTGTAGTCTGGTTGTATCCGTTTTTTTTTTTTACTTGCACTGTGCTCATGCGTTGTCACTCCAAGCTAGAGGGAAGGTGTGTTCTGACGTGTTTGTTATATGGCCTCCAAGATTGTGGGAGTGCCATGCCTTTAGTCTCAGAGGCCACAACATAATCACTACTGTTTCAAAAGACGCTATGCTGTGCCCAGTGAACTGCACGCAGTGACATGCAGCACGTTAAGTTGTAAGCAGGGCTTGTGTGTTAAATAGCCCTAGTTACCAAGACATCTGTCAGCCTGTCCATGACGTGCCGCCCTGGTCCAGCCCCGCTTATTTCTATTCTACAGTGGTTTCCATCTGTCGGCCTCTACAGCTTTTGATTGCAAGTGAAATAAGTTAAGAGGAAGCTTTAGGCTTGGGCCCTACTCCGATGCTACCTATTAAATGTAAATCTATTAATGTAAAGCACAGAAGTGCTTTTTTAAGGTAACCACTGGGCCAATTTTAATGAAACTTGTTGCATTTGAGAGAACGTTAAATTCTAGTGACTGTTGGAAGCAAAATTTTCATTTAGGACCGCAATTTTTTAAAAGAGCCCTTCAAAAATTGGGAAGTTAGAAAAAAATTGAAGCACGAAGTTTGTAGCTCTGCACTAAATGCAGATATATCCTGTGAACTGCATCCATCAGGGCACCCAAAGCAGACAAATTTGATGCGTCAATTCACATCTTGCGTGAATTTGATGCATTGTTTGCAAGAGTTTTGCAGAAGTCCTACCCACATATTAGCGGTCTATTTGAGAGCCATATAAAATAAATTTTGTACACTTTAGATGCACTACTATATACGATTTACGTAATTGTGATATCGGAGAGTTCTAAACTTTATTGTTTCATTTTCTGAAAATCCAATTTTCAACAATCTTTCTTAAAAAACTTGACAGCATAAATCAGATTCGTTACCACCATTCACTAGATTTTGACTTTTTCTTTTATATGCATCAACAAGCCATCAAATTTGATGCAGTGGTCATCTGCTTTCCAATATATTTAGGTACGAGCCCCCGCGCTAAAGCTACCTGTTAAAGCCGAATTTGTATAGACTGTGGGCCACAATTAAGCATAGAACAATTGAGTCTGTTATTGTCTATGACAATTGGTCGAGTAATTGTCTGAATAAAAAAATCATTTTTGCTCAATTTGAAAACACTTCGAAAGCTTAGCCACGCAAATTTTGCGAACTTCCACAAAGAGGATGGAAATGTGAGAAACTCGCAAAATTGTTAACTTTTCCATGAAATCGCAAGCACCAGTTTTGGCGCGAAATTCAAGAAATTAAGCTAATTTTCTCGACCAGTAGTACACTCTACACTCTTAAAAAGCTTACGCTCATTGGGGCTTGTGCAACAACAATAATTATCATCTGCCTTGCTTGCGTTTCCTTTCTTGAAAACTCTCTGCTCGCTGCTTTCCTGTCGAGAATGCTGTGTCACGCTGATAACGTGCAAGCCGTTCATGACTTGTAAGTACCAGGCTCGCAGCGCTAAAGAAAGAAAAAGCGGGCAAGACAGATGAAAATTATCGTTGTGGGACAAGATATGACCCAAGGATGTAAGCATTTTTAAGTGTGTAAGAAAAGTTAGCACCCTCTGGGGTTTATCTTGTCCCCAAACAATAGCCTGTAACGTGCGTGCCTTTCAATTCTTTAACGCTATGCACCCAGTACTTTCAGGTCACAAACAGCTTGTGCATACACTCTTCAAACAGTTGCACCCTTTGTGCTGTATATTTGTCCCACAACAATAACCATCTACCTTACTTGCGTTTCCTTTTGTGAAAACGCTGCGCTCGCTACTTGTTAAGAATGCTACGTCACGCTAATAAAGCGCATGCCGTTCGTGACTTGGAAGTACCGTACTCGCAGTGGTAAAGGAAATGCGGGCAAGACACACTCTTAAAACGGTTGCACCCTTTGGGGTGTATATTTGTCCCGCATCAATATAATCGTCATCTGCCTTGCTTGCGTTTCCTTGAAAACTCGGCGCTCGCATACTTTCCTGTCGAGAACGCTTTGTCACTCTGATTACGTGCAAGCCGTTCGCGACTTAACCGTGACATAAAAGCACATTTGCTTAAGAGTAGACAAAGGTACACCCTTTGGGGTGTATATCTGCCACTACAATAATCGTCATCTGCCTTGCTTCCTTTTCCTTTCTTAAAAACGCCGCGCCCGCTACTTTCCTCTCGAGAATGCTGTGTCACGCTGATAACGTGCAAGCCGTTCATGACTTGGAAGTACCAGGCTCGCAGCGCTAAAGAAAGGAAAAGCGTGCAAGACAGATGAAAAATATCGTTGTGGGACAAGATTCGACCCAAGAAGTGTAATTTTCTTTTAGAGTGTAGTTTTCAAGAGAGGAAACGCAAACAAGGCAGGTGGCGATTATTATTAGGAGACAAGATAAGCCCCAAATGGTGTAAACTTTTTTTAGAGTGCACTTTAAAAAAATTCAGTGCCCTTCCAATCTGTGAAGAAGGATGACCAGGGAAGCTGTGTATGTGGGCCCCTGAATGACGAACTGCACCTCCGCCGCGGGTCGGCCCGGCATTTAACTATCTTCGGGATCGGCAATTGGGAGTCCTTTTAACGCCTGCTTCACCTCCGCCGCAGGTCGGCCCGGCACTGCATTATCTTCGGGATCGGCCCATGTATGGGGAGTACTCAACGCCTGCTTCACCTCCGCTGTGGGTCGGCCCGTCATTGCACTATCGGGATCAGCCCTCCCCATACGTGAATACACTCTAAAATAAAAGGTTACACCCTTTGGGTTGTATTTTGTCCCCAAACATTAATAGTCATATCTGTCTTGCCCGCATTTCCTTTCTTTAATGCTGCGAGCCGGCACTTCCTATAGTCACGAACGGCTTGTGCGTTATCAGCTTGACAAAGCATTCTCCATACGAAAGTAGCGAGCGCCGAGTTTTCAAGAGAGGAAACGCAAGCAAGGCAGATGACGATTATCGTTTGGGGGCAAGATAAGCCCCAAAGGGTGCAAACTTTTTTTAGAGTGATAGTCATCGCCGCTTGCGTATCTTTCTTGAAAACTGCACGTGTTGCACTCTTAAAAAGTCTTACACCCTTTGGGTCGTATCTTGCCCCATAACAACGATTGTCATCGGTCTTCCTCGCATTTTCTGTCTAACTCGGAGCCTGGTACTTCCAAGTCACGAACGGCTTGAGCGTTGTCAGCGTGACACAGCATTCTAGACGGAAAGTAGCGAGTGCTGATCGAGTTTTCAAGAAAGGAAACGCAAGCAAGACAGATGACGATTATCGCGTTGTGTGACAGGATAAGCACAAAGGGTGCAAACATTTTTAAGAGTGTGGAAGTCCCGCGGCGCTCTGTTTAAAAGTGTAACACATTTTGAGGCGTATCTTTCACTCCAAGCTTGTCAGCACCCTTTGGCCGGGCGCTTACCAAGGGGACGTTCATATCATGCATCCATCCAACCATCCCGCGTCCCGTCTGGCACCGCCGCAGGCCGGGATGCGTAGTTTGTATGTCCCTACTGTCCGGTCGGTGGAAGGACCCTTCTTGAGGCTTTTGAGTGATGCATGCCTGCTCGTGTGCATGATAGAGGTGTCCTATATACTCTGCCAAGTATGTCTTACAACGATAATCGCAATCTGCCTTCCTTGCGTTTCCTTCTTGAAAACTCTGCCTGCTACTTTCTTGTCGAGAATGTTATGTTACGCTTCTAACGCGCATGCCGTTCTCGACCTGGAAGTAACGGGCGCACAGAGTTAAACAAAGGAAATGTGGGCAAGCTAATTGACGATTATCGTTGTGTGACAAGATAAGCCTCAAAAGGTGCGAACTTTTTTAAGAGTGGAGTACATGTTGACACATTCAAATTTGTTCATCGCGCGCTTTCACAAAAGCTGCTGTTGCAATATCCACACCCAAGCCTCGCAGGCGCGCGGATGAAGTGGAAGAACAAGAGCAAAACGAATGTATCACATTCTAATCTTTAGTCAGCGTCCCTCCCACAGAGCAGTTTGAGTCACTACACAGTCATAATACAGTTTGAGTCACTGTATTTGCCATATCCATGGCTATTTTTTAAACTTAATGACAAGGGAATATTTTATTAGAGCGCTTTTCCGTAAGGTGCGCTGGCCGCGCTTCTCCTGTGCGACTTCTCTCTCCTTGCCCTTCCCCTTTTCCAACTCTCCCCTCTACCTTGATCCGCTTGCTCCTGCGTGAATCGGCCAGTCGATCATAGGCGGCTAGGTTAGCTGGGACGTCAGTGTATGATGTGTTCGTGCTGCTGAAAGTGGTCTGTTGTGTGGTACTCTTACGCAGATTGTGGTTAATTGTGCGCGTGCACTGTCCTGTCTGAAGGACACTGTGATCTTAAACTACGTGCCGAGGATTCTTGTTCACGTGCGTTGTGCTACTACGTAAGTACGTGCTAATCTCCAGTCGGTTTCCTTGCGAGGCGCGAGCTTTCTCTAGCAGCCTTTCGATTTACGCGCACTTTCTGTGTTTGTAAAAACTGGATTAAATTTTCCCTGATGAGTCGTATACTCTGTGCAGCTGTTCGGGTATGCCATCCTCGGAGCTTGTTGACGTTTGACATCAACAGATTATGTTAGAAGCGCGCCGAGGAGTTCGTACGGCGAGTCGTGACCGTCATATATGTTGGTAAAGGCTTCCGATCACCGTGCGGCGTTTTGTAGCTTACAAGATTATGTCGCCCCTTGGTCCGTCATGCCGTATTTGTTAGTTGACAGCGTTGTGCGTTGCTTGGAATACATTTCGTACATGTTTATAACGTTTTTTTTTTCTTTGCATCGCGGGAAGAAGCGGTCCATGCTCTTGTTTCCGGGCTACCGTGCGCGAAGTCGCTCACGTGCGAGATACTGGAAGCCTTGGCCCGGCGCTTCCTTGCACCAAAAGTTGGCGGAATATGCGGGAAAACATTGTTCTAGATGCCAGCCACTCAATAGGCCACCATGAGTGCGTGCCGAGGATCACGGAAAACCGAGCAAGTTATTAAAAACACGCATGCTTTTTTTGCAAAGCATCGAAAGAAAACGGGTTAAGAGAAGCGAACGTAACACCTTTAAATGCTAATGTGGCTCTTGAAATTCAGAGCGTTAAGTGTTTGCCAAACTCGCTTGCATGTTTCGATCATCAAGGCCGATGTTTTGCAGAACGGAACACTGAACGAGTGGCCTTGAAGGTGTGCTTGTTTTTCCTATCGCGGCAGCCAGGCGTTGCGTAGTGTTTTCAAAAATCTTCCGCGCGCGTCATCGCCGCCGTATGCAGCTGAACCCAGAGAGGCGGAGCTTGTCTGTCGCTGCGATTCCTCTCTCCACCGGACGCGAGTCACATGCGCGTGCACGTGAGCTGACGAAATGCAGAACGCGGTGTCTTTCCTTGATAAATACGATCATAACTCGCGTTGTGTCAGTACTTGGACATAGGCAACGTGACCATGGGCTGACAGATAGTTACGACTTCCCCTCCTTCCTGCCACCCACTTTGTGGACTTGGGAGCATTAACGGGCGGATGTGGAGCTCTTAATATCTCGAGTGCGCGTTCGATAAGCCAAAGGTCCTGTCGCGTGCGTTGCCTCGCAGCGGCACAACCGGTACTGATACCAGACACACGTCTATTCCCAGGAAGTCGTGGCCAGTACGTTTGTTAATTGCGGTTTGTAGCGCGCCTTCGCAGGGCCTATACAACGAGACTCATACGCATTAGGCTGCATTGCTTCATTGTTCTCATTCAGTAAGCATTGCAGTATTCAGGCTAAGAAAATCGAAAATCGCTCACGTTTATTTGCCCGGACTTTTGTCACTAGCATAGCCTATTGGAGCTGATAATGGTATCGAATGCCTGCAGGAGCAGTATTTGGTTATCGTCTCGGTATTGCAGATACACTATTTGTGAATCTGTGAAACTATGACTGATAAAAAGAATTTTATGTTGTGTTTCTTAGCTGTGCGGTGTCCTTTTTCAGTTAATTTGTACGCAAGTTAACACTTGCCATTGACCTGAGCTGTTTTGCTTTTCAGGATTCATCATGCATCTGGGTAAAACAACGAAGACGCGAGAGAACTTTGGTGGTTGGGTGCTGCCCGTCGAGCAGATGGACAATCTTAAAAAAAAGCCATATGTGTACAATGCAAGTGCAGGCTCGGTTTTGGAGCTTCTATTTCTCCAGAGGTTAGTGTCACTGAGTGACCTTTAAAAAAAAAAAGAAGATATTTGTGTATAAATGCGGTAAACCTTCATGATATCGTGCCTGAAGAGTAGAAAGGTACCGTACCCATTCTGGTGGCAGTTGCTAGCCTGCTCCTTGCTTTTTTCTTTACTTAAAGCATATATGTTTTCAAAAAAATAATAATGAAGCAGCAACAACTAAAATGCTGTTATAACCAGTATTGATAAATGCACAGGAATCCCAAGGCAGCTATATAGTAACCTGGAAGATTTACGGCAAAATTGATTGTAGATTTACCAAAAACAAGTTTTCCTTGGCCAGTCACCTTTGGTATGCTTTCTGTTTTGCATGATCTAATGTTTGACACAATGCATCACATTGGAGCAAGGGGTATGCTGTCTGCTGGGTTTTCCAGTGAATGTGCAATGAAAATGGCATTACTGAAACACGATCAACCGAGAATATAGTCCCTCGTGGTGCGACATTTCTAAGTGTAGGAAAAGTGTAACTGCAGTAGGGTAACTGCTAGTGCCAGCACTAGGGATTTCTTTTTATAATATCATGGCACTTATCATAGGTTCGCATTTACAGCCACTAATCTCACCTTAATGTTGATGTTAAATCATCAGGTATCTGATATCTATAATTTAGCCTAGCTACCTTACATTTCTAGCATAACCTTCTGCAATGGCACATCAAACATTCTCACTTGAGCATTGGCAGTACTGCCCTTGGTCCACACTTTGTTAATCCACTAAAACTAGAGAAGCGAGACAACTTTTGGTATGACGGTGTGAATTTAATTTTATTATTGTCATTATTTTTTGCAATGTCTTTCCATGTTTTAAGTATCACTTCCATCACATTGTTGTTGAACATGTTTCTCTTTTCAAATGTGTGCGAGTGCAGGTGTACAACTTCCAGAAATAACACATTGACTTTTATGTTCCTACTCCCACATTGTATTAAAAGTTTCTTGCCACTCAACTTCGTGTGATCTGGTGTATATAAAAAAAAAAACTCTCACTTAAGAATGAAACCACAAACTACTGTGAATAAAGTGGTAATTAATATGACGTGATTAAAATGATGGGGTTTTGGGGCACATTCTTTACTTGGCAGTGTGTTTCAGCTAAAAGTTAAAGCTAGCTACTGCTGCTGTTATTGTCATAGAGTGAAAAATGCTTCCATATTAACACGTTCCATATTTATTTCCTGTAGTGATGTTCATGAACTTGCAAATCTGAGTTTTGTCATAAAAGTTTGGTTTCACAATGTATTAGATGGCAGCATTTCACTAAACAGCATATTCAATTTATCCACATAGGTTTTGGGTGTGGTGTGTCCAGTTTGTGCCTGCAAGGATAGCACCGTGTGTTCTCACGTGTTCAGGACTTCTAATAAATGTGTGTTGCTGCTTGCTTCTGCTAAGCTACAGCACTGATCTGCGCTCAGAGGTAAGCCTTCCATTTTCCTTATGCACGTGACCGTGCCTCTGACTGTGTCTGTGTACTCGCCAGCAAGCTGAATAAAAAAAAAAAAGAAAGCTTATACAGGGAGTAACCAATTCTGAAGAAATAATGACCCCTTAAACATTTTTTGAAATAAAAGAAAAGGTTGGTAAAATTTTTTAAAAAATACAACTGTAACTGAGTAGCTTAATACCTCCTTATTATTTCCAGCATACTTCAAAGAATCGAAATGTAGCTTTTCTTGCCTTAGTGATTTTTGATAGTGCTTCTTTTTTTTTTTTTTAATGCGGAAACAGCCCACCTTTGCTTGGATCATTTTTGTTCTATTCTCAAGCATTCCGTTTCGATGGTTTTGCATGGTGGGAGAGCTCACCGCTTGCTTGTTATTCCTGTGCAGTGTATAAATAACTCTGTGGCCTTCCTGTGCGTCGGTTGCCTTGCAGCATGTGTGTGATGTTTACGGAAACATGTGGTTGGGGCATACCATTTCTTTTGCTGAAGTTGGCTTAATGCCATGTACTTATTATCCAGATGGCAGTTCTGGAAAAGGATGAACTGGAACCTGCAATAAACAACGCATAAAGATGTCACTGGAAGGGACACCTTGTGCTCATTTATGTCTCTAAGCATGTCATTGCACGCATGCAGCTGTTTCATTGCATTCTTCATAGTTGTGCGTGAGTTGTTGCAGCCTGTGAGTTCTAAAGGCGATGTGTGTTGTCGCATAAATGAGCTTTTCACTCCTTTCAAATAGTGATTGGCTTTATTTGTGGCCAAATATCGGCAACAGCAATTGCTAACATGACACTAATCTTAGAAGACGGGATACAAGAGAGATGAGGAGGAGAAACATTTATTAGAAAAAAAGGAAAGGACAAGCAGGTGTCTTTCTGCTTGTGCGGGAGGCTCCCTTAGTCCAGGGCTCTTGCGGCTCTTGCTGTCTCCCGGGCCCGCTGCACCGGTTGCTGCTGGTTACGAGGGTCCGAACTAGTCAGCATGGCCTCCCACTGCTCGGGTGTGGGGTTGGGTACTTGCGGGGCGGCCTTCACGTTAGGGCACGCCCATGTGGTGTGATATAGGGAGGCAAAGTCGTTACAAAGGGGACATTTGTATGAATATAGTGTAGGGTGTATTGCTGTTTTTAATGTTTCCTTTCTGTGTTTCCCAAAATGTTAGTATATCTAAAAAAGAAAACCTGATGTAAAAAAAAAAAGTTTTTGTTTTCCTAAAATGACTTTCGGCTAACAAACTGTAGTGCTATCTAGTGTGCAGAACTAGCACTGTCGCATTAAAAAAAAAAAAAAAAAGTCGGGGTGAGGACGTTGTGGAAGACGTTAAATACAAACCTAGGCTGGTAGATTTTATATATGGCACACCAAATGAGCAATGTTCACCAGCAGTGGAGGATTGGCATGACAATGAAACTGGGTGATACCGCGTTAAAAATTCTGCGCTGGAATGTCATGTCATAGGTGTTTCACATCATGCCATAGGTCAGGACAAGAACTAACTTTTTAACAAAGAGAGACAGCATTTGTATGCAAAAGTACTACTGTGAAATGTGTCATGTGCATTTAATTGTTTATTTGCAGAAAATAATAATGATAATACAAGTAATGAATAGATGGAGAAAGAGTAATCAGGCTTCATTCTTGTGGCCTGCGGTTCAAAGATGGAAATCCTCGCAGTTCAATTTCTTCAATAATATAATTCTTTAATGCTCGAAAATGGCAGAAGAGAGTCGTATAAAAGTAATCCACCAGTCTGGACATAAGAAGTAGCTCACTTTTCAACCCATTTAAGCGTGTTAGTATATGGTGAGCTCCAGAAGTACATTTTTTTGCATGCGCCACATCATTAATTTGCTGACTGCTCTGATTGAACATGGGAAGTACCGAGTTTCCATGGGCACCGTGCACAACCTTGAGTGATATGTAAGGGAACACCAACTTATTTTTCAAGCAGCCATCACTTTTGTGAATGGATTATAACTTGATATGCGGACCTGTACACAGGAGATAAAGTATAGTGCACTGTTAAAAGGAACACCCATTTTGTATTGGCTACCAAGTGTAGCTGAAATATGGCACGAAGGCAGCAGACTATTTTGTAATGCATAGATGTTGGCCTAATAAATGCTCTTGGCTATTGTTTTTCTCTCAGTAATGTAGGAGTGTTTGTTGTATTGGCTTTGCTGCCAGCGAGGTGTTCCCTTTAAGATGAGACCGTGCTGTACACTGCAGGCTCTAAATGTGAATCTGTTCTGTCATGTTGTATTCCACTGCACATCGAGCCTTTATAATAGGAAGCATATTATCACATACAGTTCGATTTCAAAGAGGTGGAGTCTGTTGTGCCATGGCGGCCATGTCTGTTAAGCTGGTACTTCCATAGTCCTTTGACACATATCCAAAGAATGCATACCATCTGGGAAAAGAACAGATTTATCCACTGAAGGCGTTACAACATATACCAATAAAGACTGTCTCAGTGGTTGCAATAAACTATATTCGGGTACAGCTTTAGAAGACAGTGGTGTTTGCCATTCAAAGGCAGATGTACACAAGCCTCCACCAATAGGCGCACACTCTAGACTGACGCCATGAGCCTCATGGCCGGTGACCCTGCCGACGGAAATTGTGGCAATCCGTGCTTTGAACTGGGCGGAGTTGCGTCAGCAGGACTATTTAGTCGCGGAGACATTCGGCTGCCGTGCTTCAGTTATCTGGACGGAGGCCTCTTCTGCCTTTATAAGTTGTACCCGACTATAGGGATATATTGTTTTCTGTATTGGTTTTGTTGTGCCCTATGCTAGGCATATTCTGTTGATTTTGTGCATGACTGCTACTGACATATTTCAATCAAGGCTGTAAGGAAACTGTGCAATGAAGTGGGCTGAAACTGTAATCTGTATTTACTAAATAAAATGCCTTCTGCTTTTGTTGCAGTATTTGTGTTCGTGCGTGTTCAAGGCTTATTGTTCCGCAACATGTGCAAAAAAAAAACCTCTGCAGTTTGAATCTTTTTAATCCAAAATAAATCTTTGTAAATATGAAAATCGTGCGATTCAGAAATGAAATACTAACTTCAATGAGCTAGAACTTTAATTTTGATCATGTTGAAATTCATGTTACCTGTAGTTCTTTCGTTGGTCTAATGAAATGGTAGGCTGTACAAGTGGAGGCTTGGGCAAAATAATATTAAATAGGGAGGGAGGGAGGGGGGTGCACGGTGAGCAAGGCAACAAGAAATAGAAAGCAAATGTGGCTGTGTCTCAAAAATGTTTATTGGCAAGGTACACGTAACCTATATACAGGGGCATAAAAGAAAAGGAAACAGCTAATGTGTTTTTATTGAGAGCCTTATTGCTGTTCAGAGCTGCCCATAACTTTCTCTTTTTTTTTTCCTTTGTTTAAATGGACTTGCCGTGGAAGTTCAACGACTACAACATTGCGCCGCTGAGGCTCGAGGTTAAATCTTGGCTGTGGAGGCCATATTCCAATGAGGGGAGAACTAAAGAACGCTTGTGTACTTACATTTAGATGCACATTGAAGAACCCTTGGTGGTCAACATTAATCTGGAGTCCCACATTAATAAATGTGTGCCTCATAATCCATGGTTTTGGCACATAAAACCTGAGAGGATAATTAATTCTTTTTATTCGTTTAAACAAGTCTTCAATTTTATGAGCCATCCTTAACTCCCTTATATGGCACAGTTATATATTTTAAGCCCATAATTAAAATTAGCCTAATCATGGACAGGCAAGTAATGAGAACAATGAAAGATAGACAATTGGCTATGCTCACATTCCACTAGAGTGCTGGTAAAGTACAGTAAAATTGTCTTTAATTATTTTCCTTTGCCACTACCTGTGCTGGTTAGGAGATGCTAACGCTGGTGATTTGGGTTTAGCTTGGCCTGGAAAATAGTTTTGTTATTGTGCTTATAGAGCTCCATGTTCTAGAAATGCCATTATGGAGATTGGTGCATGTTAGGTTCCCTTGGGATTTAGTAGCCTGCCAGTTTAAAATTGTCTTTGTAAAAGAAAAAAAGCAAATTTTTTTTTTTTCAGTTTACTGTCAGAGTAGATGTCACAATTTTAGGGAAAGAAATGGTTCCTAAACAGGGCATCTGGCTATGCATGCGAGCCCAGTGTGAACATTGCAAAAGGCACACACACACACATGCCACTGTTAAATGTGTTCAGATCAGCTGTATTTCACACTTTCCAAAGCTTTCATAGTCTCGCGTATCTCAATTTCTAAAGAATACTGTTTCTTCATTTATGAGAATGAATAAATAAATGGTTAGGTTTGTTTGCCAACCACCTATCCTGTCCTGTCGAAAACAATGCTCATAATGTCAAGTATATTCAAAAGACTTGAGTTCTGTGTATGTGCTTCAAGAAGGAACATGTGGTCATTCTCTTACTTGCTGCTATCTGCACTGGTTGTGGTGTGAGTAAAAAGCGTGTTGCACTTGCGCATGCACTGCGGGAAAATCCTACTGCTTCTCGCCTCTGAAAAAAAAAAAAAGGGAAACGGGTCACAACATGTGATCGATGGACAAAGTGCGCAAGTTGGACTAACAGGCAGAGGGCTGCCGTGTCTTCTCTCTCTCTCTCTCTCTCTTTCTCTACCCCTCACCGTTACTCTGGTAACTAGGCGCCATGGTGGACCTTTGTGCTGTGTGCATTGTCTTTGTTCCTGTACCAACTGCTGGACGCTTTAGATGGCAAACAGGCCATCAAGGTGCAGAATACCGCCCTGGAGGAAGTTTATGACCATGGTTGTGATGCCCTGTCTACTTGTGAGTCTGCCCTCATTTTTAATTAGTGACTCTTCTTCTTCACTGCAGTACTGGTCGAAAGAAATTACTTATTTGTACAGATGTAGACCTCCCTTCTGTCACTGAGCATTTTACTGGCAGATGTACCTGCGATTGATTACTTTTGGTGACAGCTGCATTGCTGCCCTGCAATGATAAGGTGTGGCAACTTACTTTAGCACCAAGCATTAATTCATCGCACTTCTGCTGCCCACATGGTCAATGCACTTTTTATCTGTACACATGAACGATAATGGTAGTGAGGAGTGTGTCTACTCATAATTTTGTGTGATCATGTCGGATCTTAATAATTTGGCCAACTAACACATGCTAAACGTGATCAGTCGAGAATGTGGCCCTCGGCTTGTGTCGGAACTTACACATTTGACATGACACCTCGGAGAAGTTACTTTAGTTGCACCTCTGTCAGGATCGGTTCCTAACCTTGCATGTTGATAGGATGTGAGTGTCTCCTTCATTTAATAACGCTTTTGGCATTACCTGTGCTACTGTAAAATGAGACAAAGTCCTGCCTTGGGTTGCATTCCATAGTCTGTGCACATTTGTTCTCGTAGTAAACCCAGCATTGAATTTTAGGCTGAAGCCATGATTTCAAAAATGTTTCTACTTAGAATGTCCAGTACATACATCTGGATGCTTCAGTGCTGGATATGAAATAAACAGAAAACTAGTGCCCCATTTGAACTCGGCCAGTGAACCTAGCCAACTGATCTTGCTCGCATTGCCATTTACCACTATAGAACAAAACCTGCCGCACATAGACCGATGGTAGAATCAATCCTTGATAATTGTTATTGTACATTAGATGATGACGCAAGTGGAGCTAGTAGCATGACCTTCCCCTTTTGTTCTGGTTTAGCTTGATTTGTGGAAAATAAGTGCATTATTATATACATAGTCCTGTTACTAACTTAATATTGCTGTGCAGGGTACAAATGGGATGTGCAACTGGAATTTAGTTGCTATTTAATGGATTGCTTTAGTAACTATTGTATTTGTACGTAATAAATTGTTACGGGGATGTTAGGAGTAAAGAAAGACTGTATTTACAATATATGCGTAAGCAGAGTCAGTGTAGTTAAAGATGGCTGACCAGCAACAACACGCAGCAGTCAGCGTCTCACGATCTTCTTCTTCCTTCCTCTTCTTTTATCCTCCTGTAACAATATATATAATATATATTGTGATTATACATTTCACGAACCTGAATATAATGTAAGTTGTGTTCTGAGGTAGGAAATTTCTAAAAAAAGCTCACATTATAATCGTGCAAATACGATACTTGTGCAAGTTTCCTGATTTCTTTATATGCAGACTTTTCCTTGAACTTGTATTGCTTTAAATGATAAAATAATCATAGCCATGGAAAGGAACTTTTGGAAAAAATCCGCACTTTTGTGCTGTTACATTGTGAATCCTTAATTTGAACTGCCCTAGCATGATATTTGTGCCTTTGCTACCTGTAATTGATAATCTACTTGTAGGACAGACAGGCTTGACCTTTTATCTTGTTGGGATGCTATAACACAGAAGGCTGTCTGCCTGTAAGCCTGCATAAGCTGTCATAGCACAGGATTTACTAGAAATTTTTATAAGTTACCTTCATCGCTATATTTAATTAATCAGCAGTGCCAATTAATGCAGTCTTTTAACACTGTTGTACTGTGACTCTTGTTTTTGACCTGACATAAGAACTGCTGATTATTCTATGCGTGTTATTTGTTTACCAGATAAAGTAATACAGGCACCAGCAGCCTCGGCAGTTTTATAGCGTAAGCTGTTATGGGTTCATTCCAATAGCCGTTTCAGTTGGCGATGGTGTCCGCCGCCACCAGTGTCCAGTGTCTGTAGCAACTGTTGCTGGGAATGAGAAAAAAATCCCAAATTCCTGCCGGGATTGAACCTGGGCCTGCTGTGCGGGAGTCAGCTACACTACCACTGACCCACGCCAGCGCTTGCTAGCGTGCAGTGGAAAAATGCCCTATAGACGTGTCCTAGCACGCGAGGAGACACGCGATGTGACATGTGCACTGTGCAATGATCGTAGTGCACATTTTGCATTGCAGTTGCATATTATTACACCACGTAGAGCACCATGTAGCAGATCCACAGGTTAAAGGCAGTTAAGGAAAATTTGAGGAAGAAAAAGAAGCTTAAAGAGATGTATACAAGAATGCTAGGAAAAAAAAATATTGTGTACCTGATTAAATCAAGCTGGCTAGGTGACTGTCACCGCCGCGTTTCAGAGGGGATACCAATAAATAATTATCATCACCGTCATTAGCATCGTATCGTGCCACTTGTCAAACCAAGCTGGCTAGGTGACTATGTCACTGCCATGTTTCAAAGCGTATGCCAGCAAACAGTCATCATCAGCAGCAGCATTGTATCGTGCCACATGCCTTGCGATGTAAGATGCGTGCCGCGCAGCATCTATATGTGCGCCCTTTGCATTGCAGTTGCATAATATTACATCAGGTGGCATGCCATGTAGCAACTGCATAGATAATGGTACAGGGTACATAGAGAAGTCTTGAGGAAGAAAAAAAAGATTTTGGAGACGTACAAATATTGGTGTAATTAATAAAGGTAAAAATCAGACGTCCACCCGTTCGTAGCAGTTGCTACAAAGTAAACCCATACGGGTTCCTCGAATGTAAAACATATATGGCATACCTGATTAATTCAAGCAGGCCAGGCGACGCTTTGTCACCATTTCGTTGCAAAGGGAATGACATTAAATGAACATTATCATTATTAGCATAGTGACATGTATAAGCTTAGCATTGCAGTTCCATTATATTCCGCCAGGTGTCCCGACCTGTAGCCGTCGCATATAGCACTTGCATGCTGCATTTAGCAGGGCCTGGTTAACTCAAGCAGGCTAGGTGACTAGGCCGAAGGGGATGCCAATAAACTATTATTATCATCATCATCATCAAAAGCAATGTGCCGCTCCACGGGTCAAGGGATGTGACATGTAAGCCACGTAGTCTGGATACACGTGTTTACTCTTTGGTACACGTTATGGTGCCTCCTTGCAAGGTACGAACTGCTGCTGAAGAAGTGAATCATAGAGCTACGCGCGCTGCCGTAACCAGGCAACATTGGGCTGAGCAGACTGCTGTGCAGAGAGCAGGATAAGCCGCACCACAATCTGCAGCTTGCCACCGTCGACACCAGGCAGACAGTTAAGATTATTCTCGTGGAAACAACGCAATGACCCTGCAGTACGTGGTGCCGAAAAAAGAGCTCCTATGGAACAGCTCCTCCAGCTTACGCTGTGACTGTGCTGCGTGTGTTGTGCAGGCCTGTGACATTTTTTACTGAAGCGGCCATTAAGGTTCTCTGAAGAGCACAATTTTGATTAGCAGGTAGTAAAGCTGTGCAGCCATCTTTATGTAACGTTTTTGATATATTGAAGTTTATTGTAGACTTTCATGAACAGTACAGTGCACTTTAGACACTCTGGGACCCAACAAAACTGTCAGGGATTCTTGATTGTTATATTTCAAGTTGTGAAAGGTCCTGATCATGGGTATTGTATTAGGTCATGCTTCTTTTTGCCATGTAGTTTAGCAGTTTTGCAAAAAGGGGATAAGGTGACTATCAATCGATTAACAGCAATGCTTGCTTGCGGCCTTGCATTAACTGTAATCAGGTGGCATGATCATACTGTGGCCCATTTTGGCAGTTCTAGGATACAGGATAGACCATTGTTTTGGGGGGCATGTGTGACATGATCTGGCTATTCGATAGAACTTCTTCATCCATTGTTATCATTGTTGCCTTGCATGTGCCTCTCTGGCTCCATGGCATTTTCACTTTCACAGAAAATGGTTTTCTGAGCTCACTGCTCCACAAGGATGAGGTGAATAATTCATTTTTCAGACTGTTGATGTACAATTTTTAACATGTGAATTTGCATCTGGAAAGCCACTGCCCCTCAATAAGAGGAGCTTTTTGAAGACTGTTCAGGATCTGTTAAGCAAGGTGTCTAGCGACCTCGAAAACTAAAGATATGAAACCATCAGGGAATTCAGATAAGTTGTGGGGTTGTCAGGAAACCTGTCAGAAAAAATTAACGGTATGGGAGACATGTTAAATGTCAGAACTCTGTATCTTGGCTTTTTGTCATAGCCAAAGAGCTCTGCCAAATTTCGAGCTGAAAAATTTTCTGTAAAGCACATTTCTACCCCAAATATACGCAAAATATGAGTAGAAATAACTTAGATTGATAGGTTGCATATCAGAAATTGCAAATCTAGCAACCTTCATGGGAATGGAGGCTTTTTAAACAAGAAGGAATGTGTGAGCGAAAGATAAGTGGCAACACCATCTTGAAATTTGCAGACTGACTTTCTCTGATGTTGTGGATTTTGGAAGTGAGAGGTTTACTTGAAAGTCTGTGACTACAAGTTGCCAGTGACGACTGTTTTCTGTTTTCGTTATCTTTTCATTCCTATGTTCACATTCTCCTGTGCAGGGTAGCACACTAGCTCACTTCTCATTTTAACTATCCTAACTTTCCTTTGGTTATTTTCTCTCTCTCTCAACAGCATCTGCTTTATGCTAGTAAAACGTTTGACAATGAAAATGCATTGAATTTTAAGTAAGGAAAGATGCAGCATGGCAACTTATTCGTGACATAGAACACCAAAAATGAAAGAATACTAGGGAATTTATGACTTTAGATTGACTTGAGTGATGCTGCTGTTTGAGTGAAAAATTTGAAAATTTGGACATTCATTTTTTCTACTTACATTGAACCATTTTCTGTCTTCTAAATAAGAGCAGACAGTGTTTTTAAAATAACCTACCAGTCTAAACTGACTTCGTTGTCTTCTCTTCAGTGATATTAAAGACAAACTGCTCAGCATAATTACATAAATGGGAAAATGCTGGTCATGTTTGCTTAGCTTTACTCTTATATTTTACTTTCCTCATGAATACTAATCCAGAAATTTGATATAACAGTTAAACAATGTGTACTTCTTAAATACTGCTGCTTTGACAGCCCCGAAAATTGTACTAAGATAATTGATGGGCAACGGGAAAAACATACGAAATATTCATAAAGAGCGATTAACTAGACACCTTGCAAACATTTCCAGCTCAGTGGTTGCGGAGCATCAACTCAAATACCTAACACTGTTGTCTTGAAAGCTTTTGCCAGGTTGTGGATGGTATGCCGCGTGAGCCATCAGAGGAGCAAAAGATTGTTACCGCTGATGTGAGACTTGGGAGGGGAGCTGTGGCAACGTTAAATGGTGGGTGCCACCAAAGGATTCCATAATAGGGTTACTGGGATGAAATTTGGCACTGGAAATTTCCAAAGGACCTTGGTAATCTTTAGTAGCACATAGATTTTTCTATTTGGCATGGATTCATTGAGAATGCTGAGCACAGTTTCTTTATTGTTCTTTGAAGTTCATTTAGGTAGTGTGCTTGCCTCACAATATTTATTTGGGATACTATTTAAGTGTTTTATGCTCATGAGTGATCCATTTTATGACTTAATTTTCAGAGCATAAATTAAATCTTGGCATTCTTGAGTATGTGTGCCACTAAATCTATAGTTATGGATGATACTTTGCTATAGCTTATTGTGTGTAAAAATTTTTATGAGTATTTATTAAAGAATTCAAATTGTCTGTGATCATTTGAAAGCAGTTGAATTGTGGAAATTGCAGGATAATTGATACTAAACATTGCAGTATGCCGAATTTGTGATTATAAATTAGTGTCGACATGGCAGTGCAAAACCAGAGGGACAAAGCTTAGACAAATTACTAAGCAGTCCATCATTCCAGTGCTGTCCTAGCTGCCATACTAGTGTGTAAGCCGACACTGGCACCAGATTTTTGTCTAGTACTCCTAGCACGGAACTCTGTGTGATAATCTCGGTGTAATAATGGTCATATAATATTATTACTTAGTGACCTTCCCTTCTGTTCTGGAGGAAATTTCCAAATGGAAGTGTCATGTTTCTGTTTTATTGTTATTATTCTTTCTTAAGTTGTGGGGGGTGAGAGGAACAATGGCTAGAGGTGATTTGTTTGATGCTCTACACCTTTCTAATTAAGCTTTTCAATATATTCATTTGAGTGTTTGGACGTCTGATTGATGCCAGTTATTCAATTAACAACTATGTTTCACAACAACACAGCTTAGCTTCATTTTCACATATTAATCAATACATTTTAACTTTAGTCGCTTAAATGCGAGGCAAAAAAAAAAGAATAGAAGAAGAAGATGAAGAAAAGGAGCTCTTTGGTCTTGTACGAGCATGACATGAAGGACAGGTGGTTGCTGTTGGTTTGCATAAAGTGGAAAATGGTCAGAGTGCTTACTACTTGCTGCTGTTGCTCATATTAGCACAGGTTTATGCTAATAATTTGCATCACTTTGGAAGTTATCTCAATGCCTACTAACTAGCTGCTATTGCTCACACATGCAGTTACTAAAACTAATTAGGTTCTTTTATCAATACTAAAGTTGCTGCTGGTTATATCTGCTGTTGTCTGTAAAATTAACGAGTTTCATTTTCATTTTTAGTTTATTCTTACTGTTTGATCCTTTTCCAGCAATCATGTTGCAGCCCTTGAATTGCTTATAGTAAACCTTAACAAGTGGGCAGGCACACTTGTAGCGACATAAGCCCTTATGTACTGTGTAAGTGCAAGTTGTTGTAGTTACATTAGGCTCATGATAACTCAAATACTTTCGTATTGCAGGTTTCATGTTTGACTTGTTTAAGGTTTGGCATTATATTGCAAGGAATTGAATTAATCAAATCTAAATAACGAAGCAAGTGAATTTTGAAGCAAAAGATATATATACTGTAGCGTTGAAGCTAGTAACATGTGCCAAAAAATTTACTTTTACATCCTTTCTTTCTTGTGCATCTGTGCCTGAACTGCTTAAAGAGGGCCTGTAACACTATCTATCTGTGAGAGTTATTTAATGTGTCTGGTATTATAGGACTTCTTGCAAAACATTTTCTGAATGCGCATAAGTGATCAAATGATGCCCCTTCCATGCTGTTAGGCCTTGTCTTCCCCTTTGCCATTTTTACTATGCTTGAAGTTGTGCCACTTAAACTATGCAGCACAACGTCCACCAGCTTTGATATTGGTGTAGCCTTCAAGACGGGCTGGTAAAATGCCCTTCGAACTGCCCAATTTTGGAGGCCATAATGTTGACACTGTAGTATCGTCCTCTGCCGCCAGATGATACCACCTCATTTCAGTGATTTCATTTTTGTTTACTTAACTTCTCTCAGATGCACTAATTAGTTGTCTAACAAAATCTGTGAAATTAAAAGTCATTGTGTTTATTGATGTATAACAGACACATCGTGTGGCATGTACATGAGGAAGCTGAAAAAAAAAGGGCAGCTATTTGTAGCAAAATTGTAGTCTCTGATGATGCATGTTCAGAAATATTAATTGGAACGGAGGTTCATTACGCCATTGTGTAGCAACTAATCAGGCTTGTTTAACATGTTAAAGAAGTGTCACAGGGCCCCTTTAATCATAGTAATTCTGTACTGCTATGTGAATATTAGTGTTCAGGCACAAACACTTACCAAAACTGCTTTTTCTCAGCAGAAGTCCTGTATTTCATGATGCCACAAGAGGCTTGAATTAAGCATATGCCATTTTGCATTACATGGCGTTGATGTGTTGAAGACGCTGTGTACCAACTAATATTTTAACCAGAAGTGCAAAGCATGCAAATTTGAATTGCTGGGATAGTTGACCACTAACTTTAGTAATCAGTCAAAACATAGCTTTCTCTTACAACTCTGCAAACAAGCTTGGCTTGTGATATTATTGGCCTTGACCAGTGAAGAAAACCTTAAGTATTTTGCTTTGATAATTCTTACAACATTGAGCTGCACATCCATCAGTAAAAGCGAATACATTACACTAGACATGGCACTGAAGTAGGTGTGTGCTTTTCTATTTTTTTTGGTTTACTTGAATAAATAGCCAGCTTCCCAGAGTGCCAGCTGGGGCACAAACAAAATATGCAGTCATCTCTCTCTCTTTTTTTTTTTTTTTGCTGCTCTGTGGTGAAAAAAATTAAAAAGCAGAAAAGCATCAACAGCTTTTGCCAATAGTTTTGAGTCTACCTAGCATTGATTGGTTTTCCACTTACTGCAGTCTGTATGAAACTTGGAGGACCAGTACCCCTCATACCTGTGAGCTTCTAAGTGCCCGAGTTGTTACAAGAGTCCTGCCACGAGTAACAGCCACAGCTTTTACCTAGGGTGCAGTGGCTTTGAAACTTTTGGCAGAGGCTGTACTATGTACCTGCAGTAGGATGCAAACAACTTATCTAGGACATTTATGATCAAATACATGGATTGATATATTATTTGCATTTAAGTTCTGATCAAATGTGTAAGGCTGTCACGTTGAATGCACACAGGACTGACTTGAGTGCCCCATAAACTTATTGGTTGCATAAATGCATGTCTTTGCAGTCTTTGTCACTACATCTGCTTCCATCGCCATGCAACTGGGGGATTCTCCTGCGCTCCTGGTCACTTTTTTTTTTCTGTCTGCACTGGCATTCTATTCTACTCACTGGCAGGACTATGTCACTCATGTAATGGTCTTTGGCAAGTGAGTTGTCCTCCAGTTTTGGCATTCTTTGATCTGCTTGCCTGTGAGGCTTCTTGCCACTCACGCCTTGCATGCGTTTCTTGCTGTGCATGTACATTCTTCTGTCAATAAGTGGACCACTCTGTGGCCTGTTATCGGCAGGAATTCCTTGTGGTCAGCAACCATTGTGTCGCTAATACGTACTGTCTATTGTGATATTTTGTCTGCCTTTGATGTGGGAATCCTCCTGATATATCTGTTTAGAGAAGCATTGAATGCATTGTTCCAGTATTTGCCTGATACAGCAGCCTGAGACCTGAAGGACATTGAAAGGCATAACCACTTTCCAAGTTGGCTCTTATTATTGACTGGTTCGCTACGAACGTGAAAAGCTAATTTCTTTATTTAAGCACCACAGTTAGTAGCTGTATGCAGCATCTCCATGTACATGGTCAAAGTAACGATCTCCTCAGGTTCGTTATGGTAAAAACCACTTTTCTTTAGTAAAACTGAAAGATCGAGACATAACACCATATAGTGGCTTGTCATGTTGATGCTGCATCCTGTATTTTCTCGTCATGTTGCAGTATTCAGAACGGACTTCACTGGCACTTCTTGTTGCCTATGATGACATGGCAGTCCAGGTTAAATTAACGTAAATATGAATACTCGTGAACGTGTACATGTGTCCGCATTGTCACTCTCACATGTGCCGATAAACATAAAAACGTAAAGTTATTTTTATGTTTATCAGCACATATGAGAGTGACGATGCGGACACATGTACAGGTTCATGAATGAAATATATGTATGTTGCTTGCTTTCCAAAAATCAACAGTTGGCAGTCTGCGCTCTTTCTTGTGTCCTCGTGTTTTTTTTTTTTTTTTTGCTTGGTTAGAAGAAACGTCTAAAGCTATGAGCCAACTAGCCCGCCAGAACGTCCTACTTTAGAACCTCAATATAACGAAGTGTGTTTATAAGTGATTTCAATATAACGAAATTTCACTGCTGCCATGAAAGAATACTGAGACAATAAATGGAAACTTCCAATGATGCAGATGTTAAATAGTGGAATTATATGTTGTTGCTGGCGCCCTGCGACCAAGAGCCACCGCTGAAGCGGAGTAGCGTCACATTCCATATAAAATGCAAGCGCGATACGATCCTATCGCACCCCGCGCACTGTATGTTTTCGGTGCGAGTGAAAACATGCAAGGGTGAGCCAAGAAGGATGGTGTTGATGAGCGCCGCCTACCCGTGCGAACAGTGGGAAAGAAGGGGAGAGAAGTTGCTCCCTTTAATGCACTCAAGCACGTGCGAGGGCTGGGGAGTGAAGGGCAGGTTGGTGCGCATTCCCTTTTCTAGCATGACAGTGGCTGCACACATCTGTGTGCACGGCTGAGCACTTACGCAGCCCATGTACCCTGTTTTAGAGGTAATCTGCCGCGTGTGCAAAGAGTGGGCATGCCGAGATAGCATCATGTGTGCTGTCTTCGTGTGCATTTAGTACTAGAGGTTGCGTAATATTGAGTTTTTGAGATGTGTCCCGCCATGGTTGCTTAGTGACCATGGTGTTGCACTGCTGAGCACGAGGTCGCGGGATCAAATCCCGACCACTGTGCCCACATTTCAACATGGGCAAAGTGCAATAACGCCTGTGTACTTGGGTTTAGTTGCGCATTAAAGAACCCCAGGCGGTCAGAATTAATCCAGAATAGTGGTCTTGGCACGTAACACCCCTTATGTAATTACCTTTTTCTTTTTCGAGACACATTGAAGCGAGAGGTAGACAAGGCATTTGCTCCCTGCTGCTGGTGCTTTTCATGGTAGCATCGTCCCACTGCGGGTGACGCTGACAGCTGTAGGGGCAGAGTAGATGTGAGAATGCGGCTTGTTTCGCTTAATTAATAATGCCAATGTAAAGATATCGCCGACACAGCATGAAACTGGATCTTTTGTCACTGACTCTCAAACTCAACAAAAGGAATATTCTTTCTTATTCACATTTGCTTTTTTCACTTGCCCAATAATTTGGAAAATTTTGTGGCCCCTTCCGTGCAAGAAAAATCGATCGGTGACTGTACTTATTCGTGTAAAATGTTGAATTTCAATACAACGAAATTTCGATGTGACAAAGCAAATTTCCCATTTTAAAGACTTAGTTATATCTAGGTTTAACTGTAATATGTATGAGGGAGTCTCTGGAGAATATATGTACAAATTGACAGCTTTTTCCCTGGTGATGTCACATGAATGACTCTGTTAGCCTCATGATGTGTGAAAAGGTACCTTTAAAGCCTGGAGAAGAGCATGCAATTGTTTTTTTGAATTATCATAGTTGGTGTAAGGGCCCTTTAATGAAATAGTCTATAAATATTTGAAATGAAGGTACTCCATTGTGGACTTGTTTACCACTCTACATATGTGCTGCTGTCTCGATTTTCTTTCTTTTTTCAGTCATTTGCAATGTTAGCTTGTGGTGTTCAAATGGTATAAGGTGTGCTTGGGCAATGTATCATATTCTGTCATGCTGCAGATGATTGAAGGCAATGACACGATGGTCTTTTCTTTTTCTTCACTAGAATGGACGTCTCCGAGTGTCAGTGTACCATGATGGCTGTCCACCTTTTAACAGCTATCTATGGCCAAAATCTGTGGATGCAGAACGTAAGTAACCATGTCTAGTCTATACTAAAAGATACTGAGTGTTATGACCTTGATGAGTATGCACACCTCATTAACATACGAGAACAATTTGCCACTACAGAATCCTCCTCCTTTGTTTAATCTTGTAATAATTAGATATTGTTGAATTCTCGTATAACTTTTCTTCGTTAGACTTAATGCGAGGCTGCTTTTCAACCTTCCGTTAGTTTGGAATCTTCCCTGTTAGTATATAGTACTCGCAGAATCAACGGGAATTTTTATTGTAGAACACCAAATAAGGTGCAATTAATTGAGTGTGCAATGTCAAGCCACTATGCATCTGATTGCTGAAGGTGGTATGAACCCTGATCCAAGCACAAGAACCAAAACTACACATACGTAACATGGACTGGAGACAGCAAAAGCGAAAGTATGCATATTAGGCCTAAACTGACACCTTTCATTCCTTGAGAATAGTAATGACTGTTTTACAGAGAAGCTGTTATAGGCTCATCCAAACAGGTGTTTCGTTTGACGATGTCCGCCACCGCATGAGCAAAAAAAGAAAATACCAAGTTCCCTCTGGGATCAAAGTTGAGCACTCTGCCTGGGAGTCAGTTACTCTACCACGACGCCACGCCAGTGCTCACTAGCTGCTGCGAAAACATGCCCTACACACACGTCCTAGCGCGCAAGGAATATGCAATGCGAGATGCGTGCTGTGTAGTGTTGATAGGTGCACACTTTGCATTGCATATTCATATTGTACCAGGTGGCACACTTTGTAGCAGTTGCATAGGTAGCGGTACAAGGTAAATTGAGAAGCTTTGAGGAAGAAGAAGATTAAGAAAATGTATACAAAAATGCTAGAATTAAAAACATGTAAACATACCTGATTAAATCAAGCAGGCTAGGTGACTATTTGTCACTGCCCGGTTTCAAAGGGCATGCCAGTAAATCAGCATCAGCGGCACTGTATCGTGCCACCTGTCACACGATGTGAGATGCGCGTTGCGTAGCGTCTATACGTGCCAACTTTGCATTGCAGTTACATTGTATTCCACTAGGTGTCACAACATGCAGCAGTTGTATCATATTGTACCACATGTCAAGGAATGTGACATGTGCTCTGCGTAGTCTCGATACTTGTGTTTACTCTTCGGTATATGTTATGGCGTCTCCTCACGAGGTACGAACCGCTGCTGAAGAAACAAACCATAGAGCTATGCGCGCGGCTGCAATCGGGCAATGTCGGGCTCCGCAGACCGCTGTGCACAGAGGAGCACAAGCCGCAGCTCGCTGTCGATGACGGGCGGACAGTTCCGTTTGTTCTAGCGAAAATGACGCAAAGATACTTCGCTGCAAAGGCCCTCTAGTTCATGCTGCTGAAAGTAGAGCTTCTCCTATGGAGCCGCTCCTCCTGCTTACGGTGTGACTGTGCTGCAAGTACTGCACAGGCCTGTGACTTTTTCATGAAGTGAAAAATTTCTATTGGTGTAGGCATGGTAGCTTCTTGGCATCATGTGTGTGTTTAGTATGAAAATCTGCACGAGTAAGGCTGCTACATAGGTCAACATTATTTGAGAGGCAGGGAGGTTATTGTTGGTAGATGCCTTTAAGCTCTGTAGGCTCTTTAGATGCCCTTAACCTCTGTTATTATTATTACTTTTTATTTATAAGTAAATGTCTTGTGTTATAATTTTAACCTGGTTGGTTGCTTCTTTCATTGCGCAGGTGTTTTACGGCGTTCAGCTACGCGAGATCATGGTGCTTCTGTCTTATTGCTGCCTGGTCTTTGCGACATTAGGCAACATCCGCATTGTCCTTGGTGGCAAGACCCCTCTTGATGGCCTTGTCAAGATCCCTCGCCGTACGGTATGCAACTACTTATTGCTACAATATTTCTCCCCTTTTTACTTTTACATAGGGGGTATGCTTGCCTTTGCCAAAGAATTTACTATACTCTGACAGGTTGTTATGGATGAGTCTGACAACTCGGCAAGACAGATTGTAAGAAATATTGGTCATGATGCTACTGAAATGTTTAGCTGAAAACTACTCGCTGGTTGCTTCCAGCCATTTTGCTTTGTCCACAATTTGGTCTCTGCATAACATATGCTGTTTTGTGATTCGGTCAGAGTTCAAAATGATATGAAACTGCTTTTACAGTTTTAAGCAGCAATGAACAGCAGTGAAGCATTCAATGTGGAATAATTGCTTTGTTTTTGTGCTTTCTTTAGGAGCGCACATGGTACCCTCTGGCTGCTCTTCTGAGCCTGTCTGCTTGTCTATGGACTACCTTTAAGGCTGGTCTCATGATTGCCCACCCTGTGATGTTCCTGGTCACATATGGCTTTGCTTTTGCAAAGATCACCATCAGGCTAGTGGTGAGTGAAAACTATTTTACGTTATTGTTTGGTTTGCATTTATTAAAGGACCTCAGAATTTTAAAACGATACTGTGCCCTTCTACAGTATATACATATATATAAAAGAAAGAGCCGCTCTTACCTTGAGAGAAGGCTTGATAGGCCAGAAAATATCCGAGAATGAAAGTGGGCGACACACGTGCTTGCCATGATGTAACGGCATGGGCAACTCTGGCACAAGAGGAACTTGCTTCTTTCTCTTTAACTATGGGGCGGCGGCACTTGTAGATATACTGTGTGCTCACTGCTGTGCTATGCGGGACTAAGCCACTAAAGGTTCCCCGTTCAACTTCAGAAAGCAGCACCGACACAGTCAAACATAGTCTCCCCGTAACAATATGCTCAGTATCCTCTACTGGTTAGTCGACCTTCCTTGATTCGATAGTGTGTTCCATCAAGATACTATTCCTTGTACTGCATATATTGACTAGCTGGTGTTCTTGCATAGAAGGAGCAATAAATGCCCTTTTATGTTCTTACCACTGTGTACTGTGTCTTTCATTATGGAGAGCACTTCACACACAGGTATTGCATCATTTCCAGCTAGCGGTGATGGCGGCAATTTTAGTTTTGTATCAAAAGTGCCAATATTCATTAGCGTTTTGTGACGTGCCCGCTCGTACTTCAAATGTTTAATTTTGCTGTGAGAGTGCTCTGTATCTACGTTATCTGAAACTAGGCTTTCTACACAATTCAAGTTTGTGCTGAAGTTTGCCTTTAAACCTGATCTTTAAAAGCATAAGTGAGAACTTAGTGCCAGGAATTTATAATCATACTACAGGTACGCTTTGTTCTGTGCCATCATACCTTGCAGATGCTGTTAGTTTCATTGTGTGCACATTTGCAGCTGACAACGGTGTCCGACGGAGAATTGGACCTTTGGGACAGCAGCCTGGTGGCACCCCTGTTCCTCTGCCTGAATGCTCTGCTCAGTGCTACGCCCCTTTCGCTACCCATCTCCTCAGCACTCATGTGCGCTATGGTAAGTCTCCAAGAGTTAAGCTGTTGTGTTCGTCAACAGAAACATGCGCGCATGCACACACACACGCACGCTCGCATGTACACACGCACACACACACCAATGTCATTCTGAACCTATATAAAAAGTGTGCTTTCTGTGGTTGTGACCCATCTGTTAAGATGGGTCTGTTGAGACTGTTGGACTTCTTGCAAATCGGTGAACCGACCACCACGAAGCCATCGAGAACCGTGTTAGTGACTTTAGCATTGTGCTGCTAAGCATGAGGTTGTGGGTTCAAATCTCGAACGGTGGCGTCTTTGCATATTGCCTCTTTTAAAAGTGCCAAAACGCAAAAATGCCCATGGGCACCATGCATTGGGTGCACATTAAAGAACCCCGCGTGGTCGAAATTAATCCGGAGTTCCGCATCGCCTCTAACCTGCAATGCCGCAGTGTCTCATAATCAAATTGGGGTTTTGGCACGTAAAACTCCAGAATTTAAATACTTGACAGTCTCTTCTGCTCACGCCAAAAGGAAACTCTGGCCTACTCCACAGTTGACTTCCGTTAGGTTGACCTTGGTTTTGTGTCCAATAGCAATGCGCAAGCAGTTTTCGGCCAATTTTTATTTTTTTTTTTGAGAAACAAAGGCACACATTAGAATTAGGTAAAACTGTAATGAGACATTGTGCGCAGTGGTTATTGTTTAAAAATATTCTTAAGGCAGGCTGAAAATAGGTGTTTTCAACAGCAGATTGACGTGTCAATGTTCAATGCATTCACTGCCCCCAAGCACCGCTGAGACAGACGCTGCCACTAAAGAGGTCACCGTTAGGGTCATCGTAGGGGTCAGGCAGATGCGTGCTGACTGGTAATGTTCAAATGATCTGGTGAAGGGTAATTTTAGGATTGAAATAATGAAACTCTAGGCTCGTAGAAATGAATAGGCGCTGGCCGGGCCCTTCAGTTGGGATTGAATTAACCAGAGTCAAATTAACAGAAGTCTACTGTGTTTGTTCATTTTGTGCAAATGTGCAAATTCTGGAATGGCAAACATGAAATCACAGACAGTGTATATTTTTTTAATGCTATATGGAAGGACTTCTTTTGTTTTTTCATCTCTACCTGCAGGTGTACAGTGTGATGGACTTTGCTCGTTACTTCACCTACGCTAGCTGGGACATGCGGGATGCACTGGACGTGTGGATATTTTCTCTCAAGTACCCTGTTGGAGACCCACGATGTCGTAATGGCAATAACGGCGTGTACCTGACGGGCCTCAACAATGATGAGCTGCTTAAGAAGGCATGTGCTGAAGCATCGTCTGCCAGTGTTGGGGCAGCGTCATCCACTAGCACAAAGCAGAAGAGTGGCAAGCTGAGGCTACGAAAGCATCTTGGTCGTTGCATGGGGAAGGAGTGCCTCAACTGAAAGTGGCCATAGTGTGCAGAAGATGATGCCGAGATATGTGTGGGAATAATGTAACGATTCTATTTGAGTGCTAGTCCTTTTTGATTTTTTGTCACTGGCATCCTCCAGTATATCACTGGGGTGGGCCGGTCATGAGCGGTAGATGATTATGAATAGAATTGAGTGAAAAGAATCCTTGCATTATACCGTCCCTGGATATGAACAATGACTGCTTCGGTTGAATGCAACAGACTGGTGAGTTGTGCCAAGGGGATGTGCAGAAGTTTAATTTTGCTGAAGCAAGGAATTATATGAGAATGGTTGCTTGTGCCAGGCTTGAACACTTAATATTGTGGCACTTATGTAAATAGTTACGATAATGAATCTGTAGTCTTATTCACGCACAAAAGGGAAAACTTGGGAAATACTTTAAAACAGGAGATTGGATGCGATGCCGTATCTGCAAACATTAATGATGGAAAGCGGAAGAGAGGAAGGAAAGTTAATATATAACTCATTTAAATGAAGTCTCATTTCATCTACATTTCAACTCATTTGAATGAAGTGTTTGAAAGGGCAGATGCGCAATTTATGGTATAATTGCAATCAATTTGTCCAGCCAACCCTGGTTAAACTGCAGCTAGCAGTTTTTAATCATTTGCCTTAATTTTAGAACTGGTCATAATACTTAACTGAGGCAAAATTGGAAGAGTAGAGAAAGCTTCCATGATGAGAAACCGCTGTTGCAGAAATGCAGCATCAAGGCTTGTTTTTGTGGAAAGAAACATCTCATAGAGAGATGAAAAAAAGTTTATTTACACTTGTTTCCTGTGTGTTCTGGTTGTTTGTGGAGGTGCGAGTTTTTGACCACTTGATTGTTACCTAAAGATGAAGCATGCAATGAGGATTTTAGAGATATAAAAATAAAAAGAAGGTTAAATAGAATGAAAGTTTAGCCCTCCCTTGTGTTAGAAGGGAAAAGCATCAAATTGTTTGCTGCCCCAGACAGCACCACCAATATCATCCACATAAAGTGATGCATTGTTGAACCGTTGTTATAAGCATGCAGAATATTCTAAGGCAATTTTTTTTTCATCAAGAGGCTTTATTTGTGCATTCTTCAGACTTTCTGAGTGAAGTGTACAAGCCAAGGCCAGTTGCTTAATATAGTGGAGAATAGTTCACATCGGAAAAGTTGTTCGGCAGTCAGTAATGTTCTCTACTTAAACAAATGACTAGGCTTGCATGTTATTCACGCACTGAATGCTACCAACAGAGAATTGTTCGATTGTAACTAAAATCTAGCTAGTGCATAACTGTGGTTGATTGAGGAAGGATATAGGGCCAGAGATTGCTTCTACAGCAGCTTAGATGAATGTGAGTGGATGATGGAATCCTGTCTGATTGGGGAGGTTCGTTTTATAAAGATCAACCACAAAAGTTACTTGGATTACTATTTGTGAGAAAGGTTTCCGTGTGAGAGCTGAAACATTAATCCTACAAACTTTGTTGTAGTCGGCGTCCCCCCTTTATTTGTTTGTTTATTCTTTAGGAGGTCTTGAAATTCTATGGAAACAACATGAAACGCAACAGATTGCCAACTGCAGTGAAGTGGAATTTAAGGTAGAGCAGCCACATGCTTTTGCCATCTGCTAAGTGTGTGCACATTAGATATTGATTATCAGGTCTTTGACCTGTTCAGACTGGGATACATAGCGCAAAAAATGACACAGGGACAAGCAGTACACAGGACGAGCGCTTGTCCCTGTGTCATTTTTTGCGCTATGTATCACAGTCTGAATGTATCCCACCAACACGCCCAAACTTCTTCCCTGCTTTGACCTGTTGTTTACATTGACGACTAACCATGTGCCACCAATGGCATTTGTTTCACTACCTTGTTAAATTTTGCAAGAGAACAGGCAGGCTGCCTGATATGGTAATGCACTCATGCGCACACCGATGTTGTCATTATTAAGTTTCATTTTTAAAGCTTTTGCTTTTCACAAATTGTTTCTCAGCTGGGGAGCTGGTCTTTTGAAAAAATAAAAAGCTTTTTGTGTACAAAGCAGCAAGATGATGGTGTCATAATGGTATGTGATGCAAGTATTTATTGTGCTACTGTTTTGGAACTCACTGCCTTCAAGAACTCTTCTGTTGAGCAAATCAAAGTCATGTTGATGTGTGTGACTCTATAGTGTTGTTAACATTATTAGAATTATGTGCTTTGTTACCACGGGAATAGCAGCATATATTTGTGAGGTGTTTGCCAACTGTATGTGCATGTACATTTCACTTTTGATTTTCTGTTCCAATGTTTGCCAGTGCTTCAGTGCAGCTTCGGGAGGCTACCTGCTTATTGCACCAAAGCAGTCTGCTAAAGGGGTATCAAAAGCAAAGCATGTCAAGCCAACCCGGTGATTGCTTCTCTAGAATATCCAATGTTACCAAGTTAGAAAGTGATGTAAATGTAGGGCAAGGTTGGCAGAATCATTGCAAAAATGTGGCTTCAGATTTTGAAATGCCAGCATTAATATTGTACAGCACTATTGCGAAATACACTAGCTCCTTCCTGGTGGTGTCCTCATGTATGGTAAATAGTTGTCAACTGCTGGTAATTTGTAACTATACGATAACTACATTTCATTTCACCATTAAAGAAAATCTAAGTCTGGCTAACTTTGTAAAACTTCCCTTTGGAAAAATTTGCTGATGTTTCTCAGTACTGCTCTGCTGGTACTGCTTGCACGAATTTGGCACCCTCCCGTGAATCACCGAGGTAGTATTACTCAGCAGAGCATGATTTTCGACATTGCGATGCATTTGCTGTTTTCCCCGGTGACATGCTCGGATTTCTTTTGCGTCAACTAAGTTGTCTCTTGGTATAAAAGAAATGATGAGATATTCTGTCTTGTTGATCAATATATTTAACAGAATGTTTGCCTTTGGTAACCTTTTAGTGTGAACCCGTATTGACTTTGCTGGTATGGGATGTGATATGTGATGTGTGTATGGCATATGCGAGACCTTATGCATGGCATGTGATGGAAGCCAAAGTTGGGGAAGTAATCAAATGGGCTGTGGTTTGTGCCTGTGATGCAAGTATGCGATGTGCGGCAAAAGTTGTTGGCAATTGTGTGGCAAGGCACGTGCTTACATGCGGTGAGGTTTGGCCGAAACTTTTGAACATTGCTGACAAGACAATTTAGGGTTGTTATGGAAACAGCTTAGTTGCATTTGCTAGACAGCAGTATGCTGTGGCAGCATAGAGTAGCGTGCCCTTTGCATGAAGTTGCTACAGATTGTATTAGTTTCATGTCAAAAATTTTTATTGGAACCAACACGCTCTGGTCTGGTTGTTGAGAGCCAGTTTTGTTTTATTTTGTCTGTGAAGGTCACCAAGACTTTCTTCTTTTAGTCTGGTGCATCTTTTTGCAGGTGTGTGCTGCATTAAGTTTAGTTCCAAACAGACAAATGCGGCTATGGTGAGGCTGTAGTTTATTATTATAATAAAACTTTAACAGGAGCCACAGAGCATTTTATTAGTGCAAATAGTGTAGTCTAAAGGAATGATTCTCTTGAATGCTGTAAGATGAGGGGCATAAAGAGGTCCTTGCAGCTTAATTTTATTTTTCTGAATTAGTTATAGCAATATATTTTTGTACATTTTGTTTGTGTTCTGCACTCGTGCGCAATTCAAAGTAGGGTGAATGACCAAAACAATCAAATGAAATCATGTACTCTGTGCTGCCTTCAACATTACATTGTGGTCGTTGCAGCTTCTTTTCTAATCAGCATTTGGATGGTTTCTGTTGCTTGACTTTTTTAGCTCGCTTCTTTTCCAGTTTTATTTTACTCAAGGTTTTAACTTTTGTGTCTACCTGTTTTAAGCGAGTTTTTCATACTTAACTTTTTAGGTCTTCATTGTGCACGTTGCTCATTTTGGTTGTTTGTCGCCTCTTGTCGTCTTTGTCAATATGCTGTGAATAAAGATGGAGGCTGCTTATATTTGGCAGCAGGAAGTGCCAAGGTGTGTGTTAGAGCTAGTCCTACTGAACTTTAATATCAACTCTTGCTGCAACATGCTTAGTCCCAAGTGATAATGACTGGTGATTTTGAGAGTACCTGAGCGTGGCTTGCTTTCTCAATGCACAAGTTGCAGGCAAAGGTAGTGCAGCAATACTTCAGATGATAGTGTGCACATGCTTAATTTCTACTTACAGTATGCCTTAATGTGCTGTGCAAGCATATCAGGGGCGAAATATTTACATTTATTAGAAATATATAGCATAATAGAGGTGCGAGAGCTTAGACATACTGTAATGGCAGAAGATGTGGGGCAGCACTAATGGCAATATCTTTGGATGCTATGCTATCACTAGCCACAACATTCTAGAAACATTCTTGTTCCCCAAAGCTGTTTCTTCAAGGTTGAAGGTGTATACAAAAGTACCCATCTGGTGATTGCACATATGCCAGCAGAAAAACGGAATACAGCTAGCTAGTTATCCCAAATAAGTTCTGGATGTTTTCGAAACAGTGCCACAAGGTGTCACTGCCGGCACTGCTACTCTCATCTGCATCCACTGGTATACATATGTCTACGCTGAAATTCTCCAGTCTCTTCGCACAATCTACGAAGTGTCATTAGTACAGGACATGAACTCAGTCTCTCTTGAGCATGGTGTTACTTCTTCCAGCATTTGCCACGCACAAAATTTCATTGCAATAAGTTTCATTAACAAACCAAATTGAGAAATTGACAAAAAATGCTCAAGCTTCAGATCAAGATCAGGGTGCACCATTAATAAGCTTATTCAGGAACAGTGTGCAGGCGAGAGTATGATGTGGTGATAGATGCTGAACAAATATTTTACATTTTTGCACATGTCACTTCATGAAGATATAAAAACATTTTCCCCTTTTTCTTACTGTATTCTTTCATTGCATATTATGTACAAACGGTGTAGTGTACTGCTCTTGGCTTGACACAGTGCTGTAAAGCGCTGCTGTGCTTTTTCTTAGTTTTATAATGATGATTTATCAGAAGTGCATAGAGAGAGAAGGGAAGAAGGAAAGGCAGTGCATAAGAGTGTGATGTACTTGTTATGTGCCGTTTTGAATAAAACAGTACGACTGTTACTTGCCCCGTTTGTTTACTCAGCAATGCGCAAACTACTACTGCGAAGACAGTGGGTCCACGTGCCCGTTTTATTGCAACATAGACCTATGTTCTTGACATGCTACATAGTGCACGCAAAGGTGTACAGCATGGGTCAAACTTAAGAGAACACCCTACACGTATTCTAGCTCGCATTACTAATTGGGAATACATATGACGACCTGCAGGTTGGTCTTTTTCTGGTGACTAGCTGGTAGCGACAACCTTTTCGTGAAAGGCAACGGTAACTTTGCTTGAGCATCTTTAAAGTTCGCCCCAGTACTGCACTGCACGGACTTATAAAGCTTGCAGTCTTTCTCAACGCTAACGCAATAATATCGCAAGTACAACGCGCACGTGTACTGGGGGCTACGGCAGCTTTACAAAATCGCGACGGTGAACTTCCTGCATATCGTTCTGCGTTCTGGCAAGCGGTCGCTTACCGTATTTTGGTTCGTATTTCGATGCAATTCCCTTCGATTTTGATTATATTATCTGTCATAGCGAGTGGCTGGCTCTCGAGATAACGGCGTCGTACAAGCCAATGATGAAGGGCGAAAGGATAAAGGACAGTTAAAAAGAAATTTCGTCCCACTACTAAGTCAAGAGTTGGCCAGTGCCGTTGAGGCAAACGGAAAGAAATTACTTCCGCACAGCAAGTGCATGGAGGACTACATGTTTGCCTGCATAGCACCAGAAGCAATTTTGTTGCCCGATTGAAACGAACTAGTGCGGCAGATTATGCCTAATTTTCTTCATCACGTTGGCCGCAGAAGGAAGTTCGGAATCTGACTTCGCAAATGGTCGTGGAGAATCAAATCATGCAACTTGTTGAAGACGGCATCACAGAACACCTATACAAACTTAGAGAAGGGAAACTGTACCTTCCACAGTGCTACGGAAATAAGCATAGCGGTGGCGTCGTGAACTAAAGTATGCGACCACAGGTGGCGCTGTACAACAGGAAACGGAAACGGGGTTTTGCACACGCTTTACCAGGTGTTCTGTTGCTTTACTGGGTTCCTGGCTGCTGCGCCTCGATCGTGCTCCCGCCAGTTTGGTTCTGGTTTGGTTGCTGTGTGGCAAACGTAGCGCCTACATATAGGCGCTACGTTTGCCACACAGCAACCAAACTGGCGGGAGCACGATCGAGGCGCAGCAGAATACATGTAGCGCTGAGTCATATCGAGTTAAGGCACACTCTAACCTGACTTTTATCCCGAGCGGTTTTTCGTTTATTACGCCGCCGTTACCCTGAGTTAAATTGTGCCGCCGCGCTCCAGCTGTTGCATTTCGTGTAGGGCTACTGACAGAATGCGGTTTCCAGATGGCACGATGGCCTCGACTGGAATAAACGCACACGACACCAAAGATTGAGTAAGCCTGAAAATATTTTATTTGCATTTTACAAGTACAACAAAAAGCACACGTCTACGCATCCACACAAACGCGGTTACATAGCCAAGAAATGGCTCATTAATAAGGGTAGCACAAACGCACAAGAAAGAAGACCTAAGCTACAAAACGTACGGTCGGCTGCTAAGTATAATAATTTCCCTGTCACCGCGTGTCACTTTTATACAGCATCCTTACAGCACTACCAGGCCGGGTAGTTTGGCGGAAAGAACGCAACCGCTTATACGGCCGTCAGCTGCCTCTTCCTTACGGGTGTCATAATTATCCTAATCTCCGCATCAACGTCGTGCAAGTTCGCATACAGGTATCTGTATCTGAACCATATGTGCCAGCTTAATACACGTGTAGTGAAATTATGATAACCACTGCGTCTCATCAAACGTATTGGTTTTGCAAATGCGCATTACAGCTGACGGAACGACATACTGTAAGTGAAGCACAAGAGAGCAAGGACAAAAGGAGGATACAACACTTGAAGAAATGAAGAATTAGTAGGCATACAGCAAACAAGCGATGACGGAGAACACACAATGATGCATCGGGTGTTCTGTGACATCGGTTTGCGTACTAGCGGTGTTATGGAGATCAACGGCATAAAAACGTACCTTCAAGCGTACTCCCTCAACCTCCGCCGCATTCATTATGATAATCAACGCCTAAACAAAATGAGGCACTATTCTTTGCCAAGAGTAGACCTTTTTACAGCAAGTCTATGTAATGACTCGCAGACGAAACCAGCATGCTTTCGAAAATGTTTTACCGCCGTAGTATTCGAACGCCAACGGCCAGGAAACACATCGATACCAATAGGCTGTCGGCTGTCGGTGGTTAATCGAGCACAAAAACCTTGACGCTATGACTAAAAAGCAGCTTCAACAATCAAATTTTTAAAAAAGTCAACTGCCTATTTGCCTGAGGTAAAAAAGCATCCTTAGACACCTCGATTGTTTATGTCAATGGTTTGTGTAAATTAAAAAATTCAGCATGTTCAGCGCCCCTAGCAGAGAAAGCACAAATTAAAGTAGTCGACCAAATTACAGTAGCTCCACTTGCGCGCTTACGCTGAAACGCGCCTCGATTGATTTTTCGCCCTCTGTGGCCATTTGTTGAACTTGAGAGTGTGCGGGGCCTGACGGCATCTGCTGCATCCTGCTCTATGCGACACAATGTGCATCTAAGTACTCAGTTGCAAAATAAAAGGTTAAAAAAAAAAAAGCCACAAAGAACAAGGAATCATATCGCTACCGCGCTTATCGTAACCAAGGATCGTATTCGCATTACTAGCCGCGCGCGGCGCCATCTTGGCTGTTCTCGGGCTGTGGTCACCCCTATCAAACGAGCGCAAGACCAGTCTAAAGCTTATTTATTTGGCCTTTAGACGTTCCATACTGTGCTTAACGCTTTATTTTTATGACATAAATATTTCCATGCGTCGTCTGCATGCGAAAGAAGCCGGTAGGTTGGTCGCCAATAAAGACGAAGCTTCTTGTTTTTATGACGAATGATTTCGTTGTCCATTGGCGCAGGTTTTCCATAGTCAACCGGAGCCAATCAAGAGAACCTCCCGCTGAACCAGTGCGCTTCTACGAATGTAAGTTGGCAAATTATCTTCGATTTAGACCGCGGGTGCTTCGCTCGGGATTCGCTGGCGCGGTGTTTGCGTTGTGGTCCCTGTTTTCACGTGTGAACTTCAGTATTTTGACCCGAGGAATGCTCGTGTGGTTTCGACTCTCGAGGCAATGGCGTTCTCGCGTTGTTTTCCCCTGCGAGACAAAGCATGCGAAGCGCTCACTTTCCGCAAACATTTTCGTGCAAGCCACTTTTGCGTGTGTGGATGATCGTGCGCTACCTTAAACGCGCGTATGTTAACATTCGTCGATTGTAAATAGCCGCGAGCGTGCGACGTGTGTTACAGTGTTCGTAAAAAAAAAGGTTATCAGCTAAATTGCGCGTCGTCGTGTGGCGAGATTTTTATCCATTTGCATGTCGTTAGGCCTACCTTGCCCGGGATATTTTCGCTTCGTGGCAACCAAGTATTCGAGCCGCCTAGCAGTCGTTCACCTTGCCCGTGCGTTAAGAAAGAAGGTCCGTTGCTGATGCGTTATTTTGGCAGGCAAAACAGCAAAATGACTGTGATCAGCATCATTGGTTGGTCATGGCACAATTGAAAAAAAAAAAGTGACCCGTCTCGGAGAGGAGACGCGCAATGCTTGTTCCGTTATGTCGTAAATAACCTTTCCGCCGCAGCTGTGCATTGAGCGAAAGTCGCGGCGTGGTGTAAATAGGTGTGCAGTGCGTTCGTTAATGCAAAATGTTTCCTCGGCGTAGTGGCTAGTAATCCGCTAGGAAAGAATCTCAACCTGAATTTGCATTCACATTTAGGTAGGTTGGTTTCCTGCATTGGAATTTTCTTGCGCTGTCTTACCACTGGCATTCGGCGTTTTGGGAGCTAATCGCTCACATGTTCCTATAGTTTTCGGGGTTCCTGTTGGTGTTCGTGATAGAATTGACGCGCGATACGTTCGTGGTTCTCCAGTCCGCTGTGCACTTCCACCAATAAAGCTTTGGAACGTTTTAACGGAGTACTGTGAAAAGCACATCACGGCCCGGCCGACACGTGGCCTGAAACATTTGTTATGAGTGGTTAATACAGATTTGCAAGCTTAGGAGTGCAAAAAAAAAAGAAGAAAACCTTTAGCATACGCCAAAGAGGGTGGAGATGAAGGCCTGCGCACTCAAGAGACATTAACTACATTAGTTGACGATCTCATTCGAATACGTTGTTACTTATTACGTGTTTCTCGCACCAAAGGTCGTGGTTTCGACTTCCACATAAGCTCGAGGGTTCGAGTGCCTAAATTAACTCTTATCTTACTTACCGTTGCATTTTTTTTTTGGCATGATGATTGTCATCGTAGCCAGCTGTGGAAGAACGCGCGAGCAGTGGCACGAGCGCGTGTCTGCGTGGAGCGAGCTCACGTGACTTTGTGTACCGCACGCCGCGTTTTCCAGACCATCGTTGCATGAGTCACGTAGCTTCAAAAACACGATCTTGCTTTGGAGCACACTTTGGAAGTGTGCACTTCAATGCATGAACAGGCTCCATCGATGCACTTGTGTGTTAATACGTGGCGGCGCCGGCTTTAACTTTTGCTGTAAACAATACCTGTTGACCTTTTCAAACATATTTGTAGCTGCTTGTGAAAGTGATACGCTCGCAAGAGGCCTACACGTGACGATGTTCCTAGCGGAGCTGTAAGGCATGAAGCAAACGAGCCGATCAATCAAGCAGAAAGTAGCATTTTTATTGTTCTATAAGTGTTTACAAAATGTGAATTCCAGCTGTGACTTTAAACATAAGGCGTTCGATTTACATTAAGCCAGACTTGTGGAGACCACACTTATTAGTTTATAATGGCCGGTTTTGAAATATGCAAAAATAAGTATAATGCTGAAATTCACAACTCCCATTTGGAGAATGACATGTCCAATGTCATCAGGACTAAAAGCAAACATTGCCAGGCAGGCCTTTGTAATGACCTGCATTATAAAGCTCTGTGTAGTTAATTACCTTGTGAGCATGCTATTTTCAAAATAAAATTTTCTGTGAACACCTTTATTTAAAGTCAAATCAAATTCTGGGGTTTTATTTTAAATGTTAAAAACCATCATCTGGTTATGGGGCATGCCGTGGTGGGAGGCTCTGGATTAATTTTGACTACTTGGGCTTCTTTAACGTGTACCTAATTTAAGTACAAGTGTTTTTGCATATCACTCATCGAAAGCGGCTGCCATCATTTGCCTACCTGGCATGCATGTAGGCAAATGGTCTGTGGTGGCCTGCAGCCACCGTAGACCTCTACCTCCCTCCTTAGGCCATGAAAGCTACAATGTTTTTATTTTTATTTTTTTTGGGGGGGGGGTTGAGCTGAGAAGTTTAAGTTATCAATATAGTCTGTTTGAATTAAGCAGATTAATGAATGCACATGCACTTAAACGTTACCGCAATAATGAATTACCTCAGAGTTGACTGACAGTATGGTAAGGCTGCATAATAAATGAGGTGCAATAACAATATTACATAACTTTAATAGTCTAGCTGGCATTATAAACAAGGTAAGTCAGATTTGCATATAGAATAATGCTTTTTTTCTTAGATGCATAAAATAAATGTGCAATGATTATTTGAAAAAAATTTATTGTTTATTGGAAATGTTAACTGGAAGTGAAAAATTTCTTTTATATGGTTACACTAAGAGCTTGCTCTTACTTTCCACTTTCAGCTGCGGTTAGTCTAATGATCAGCCTTTCAAGTAAAACATTAGGTGATTCTATCTGCTCTGCACAGTCACTACCTATAAGCAAAAGTAAATATTTTTTACAGACAGAAGAAAATTGGAGGACGCTTAAGCTCTGCTTTAAGAGCGGAATGCGATAGCATTCAAAGTTCCCCGACTGCTTCTCATGCCTCCCGGTAACTGCAGCTTATGTAACCATAATGTTTGCCGGGCAATGCTGGTGGCGAGCTTTCTGGTAGAAGTACGGCCTCTTGCGTGTGCCGATCCCTGAGGTAGTGCACAGCTGCGGCAAAAAAATTGCATCATTTTCAGGTTTCTGTTAATTTCTCGCACTTTTAATATATAAGTCTGAGAAGATTTAACATAAAAGGCATGTGCTGTTAGCGTTTTGTTTCATGACATTTGTTAGTGCGCTGTCATTCTCAACATTCTGAGGAGAAATAAAATTGTCAAGAATGTAAGACAAGGTATGAGCAACTTCAGTGATAGAATGGTGTGGCAATATAACCCACATATATTGCATGTCACATAGCAAGGCGCGGCATATACATGTACCTAAATATATATGGAAATTTTTGCTCATGGACAACTGCGCCGATACCAGATTTTCTGCGCCATGGGGTCCTTAACACTATCGCTTTAAAATGTTAATGAAATGTAGTCATCAGTGGTGGTTTGCATATTACATACAACACTGTTGGCTCTTCAGCTGTTACAGAGTGGGTTGGAACGCTACACAAAGTTTGAAATGGAACTACACAATACAATGCAAATAGAGCACGAAATACGATCTTGTAAAGAAATTCCAAAGCTCGATATTTGAATTATTAATTAAATTAAAATAACAGTGTAACCCCAAGTACCTGTGAACAGACAGCTGTACAACGCATGTTAAAATGCGAAGTATAGTCGAACTGCTCACAAACTACTGTGAAACTTTTATATTTCTTCTAACTTCATCAGATATTTATTTTTTTTAATAATGGAAATGTGGTAGAAGGTACCAATTAAATTTAATGTTTATTGCTTCAGTAGACATGTTGCATTTGTGTAGTGCAAGCCAGTCATGCTGAAGGCATGTTCAATTATAGGTGTCTAGACTCAAGAGACCATTGCCAGCCTCAATATATCTTTCCTAGAAACTCGCAGTGAATTGCATTGCTGTTCCGTGTAGCTATCCTGCAGGCTGTAAGAGTGTGTTGTGGAAAATATATAGGTGGAATGTCAATGTGTTAAATGGTGCTAATTTCACGGTTCCTCAATATGGGTGTGCCTTGATCGTCTGAAGTACACGTTTATTTAGCTAATTTAACCTTGCTATTCCTTATTCAAGATGGTGTGCCTAGCCAAGTAATCCCACTACGGAGTCAGAATTATGTTATCTGTCACAGACAATTTATAAAGATCTGGTGCATACAAAAAGGCATTGCTGCTTCTTTCTTTGAACCCTCACAGACATGCTGTATCTGTCGTATAACGCAATCTGAATGAGAAATGTTTAGCATGAATGGATGCCTTCTGGAACACATCAACATGGTCAGATTAAAAGTCATTTTGAGTCAGGTCATGTTGAACTAACCGGAGTTAATAGAATGTACAATACCAGTAGTGCTGGCACCTATAGAAACTGGTTAACAGAAACACTTCAGATTTGAAATTTTGTCTCAGTCCTTCTTTAAAAGCTGTAAGCCAGGCTTTTCTTGGACTTCATGTTATCTGTTGGCATCTATGGGCAGCCTCTGCTGTTTCAGCCCAGTGCTTGCCTTGTGTGTGCCTTTAAGTGAATTCACATTGCAACAGGCATGTCTTGCTGATGCCTTGGTGAGTGAAATGGGGACCAGGGCAGCCATCAGCAAACAAGTTTAATCATGCTAATATCACAAATAGATTATAATTGGGTGCTTCATCCAAACCTGCCATTCACTCCTTCCAAAGTGCAGACCACAAGCCACCTATATGTATCTGTATTGTGGTGCAGCACACAGTATGTGCAGCTGCTTTTGGCAACAAGATAAATATGAACGTCTTGTTGTACGGTGCAGTTATTGAGGACACGCAAATTCTTTCCTCTGGCAAGTGAACAATTGCCCGGCTTTATAGCAGATGACAGGGTGGTTTTGTGAGGATGGCACCTTTGTGCAGACTTGTGTAAGTGCATTAGCATAGCTTCAGCTGGCACTTGCAGCTAGAGTGCCGGTACAGTGCAAGTTAGAATGTTTCTTTTAATACTGGGCCACACTGTACTGTTGGCACCAAATATTTATGGACTGTGGAATCTGAGAGACAAGGCTAAATATTTCTGCAGCCTGGGATTTGGATTTCCAAGCTGTACTAATATATGCAATCAATGTATGTTTTTTGCTGGCTATGGTCACAAACTGCTAGAAAATTTATTGTTTTCTCGAATCCCATGGTCTGTAAATGTTTGATAATTGTATGCATGCCAATCACTGTCGCCGTATCTTTTTGGCGTGTGTCACTATACCTAGACAAAAAAGGCATGAAATTTCTGCTAAATGTTGCTCAAGGTCTCCAAATGTTTGCTAAAGCTGTCGAGTGAATTTGAAGTTACGCAGGCATTTTGAAACACTATAACATCAGCTAACATTGTGCTAATTATCTGCCAACTCATTTCAAGTAGTGTCTGTGGAGGTGAGGAATAAGCAACAAGTTTACGGGCAAGGTGTATAGGGGTGTTAATTGACTAATATATCTACACAACAACAGATGAAAGAAGCTGGAATGTTATGTTTACCATCATATTGTAAGGTTACACATCTAGGACAAAAAAGAAACAAGAAACATGGGTAATCTAATTTCTTAGCACAAAAACTCGGCTGCTTGGGCCACATAATCTTAGCCAATTTTATAGTTCATGTGCTCTACAAAAGAGAACAAGATCTTTTTGACATGCCTTTAGTCTTATGTTTTTAACACTGTGATGACAATTGTGTGATCTTTATTTAGGCCGAATACGAAGCCTCTACCTCTTGAGCCACTTGAAAGCATCATGCAGTACTGATTTGTCCGAAAGTTGTGAGAAACTGAAGCGCTACATTCAGATTCGAATGGATCAGCCCAGCCACTCTGGCATGCAGGCCTTTCTATAGTCAATCTGTCCGATTATGCATCTGCTGCATTTTAAATCTCACAATACACGTTTTTGCAATTAGTTCTGGTTATTTTTTACTGCTACTGTTGCGAATGTTCACCTTGAGCATATTTATTGAAACTATCAAGCATGCAGCACTAAGATTCTTCAAGAAAACGAAATGAGAAGACTCATATTGTGAAACCTGTTCAGACCAGCGTGCTGTGAAACTGAAGCACATGTGGACACCTCCAATGAGAAGAGAACTGTTGCTTAATCATGGTCGTGAATATCATGTGCGATAAGGTCAATTTGGGCTGCTTTCTTGTAGTTTTTTAATAGAAAAGTGCGTACTGAAAGCCATTTCCAAATCAACTTCAAATTCAAGGTCGCCAAGATGTTGCAAATTGTTATGTCATGCCATTAAAATGTTGCCAATTGCTAAATAGACGAAAAAGTCGCTAAATCTAGTGCCACTGATGCCAATTAGGTGTGTGGCGCAACTTCTGGAACCTCTTGCCTACAGCTGAATGTGTGACAGCCGCAGGCATGTACATTGATGTTGCCGCCACGTTTGCCAACTTGCAGTGCTACAGGTGGGGCACGAAGGGCAGGAGCCTGGCTTGACGGGCCGAGGGGGCAAGCATGCAGATGGAGCAGTACCAGGTGGTGAGCTCGGTCGGGGCAAGCCCCTCGCAGGGGCAGCCTCTGGCTGTGGCTGCCACTGACCAACAGCAGCAGCAGCAGGTGGCTGTCATGCAGTCCCTCTCGGGGACGCCCATTGCCCATGTCACTACTGCACAGCCACAGGTGAGGGTGCCAGTGATGCTTGCAATTGTAGACATGTCAGAGGTAGGCACCATACATTGGCCCACTACCAACACTTCCTGCGCTGTCGTACTTCAACATCCCTGCGATTTCTTATTGTCAGTTCTCGCGATTTTTCTAGCTCTCTGATCTAATAGTCAGTACCGCTTTAACATGCACTGAGTTACAATTCAAACAAGGCATGCTTTTATCATTAACACGCTTTCCAGCTTTCATCCGTATGTGTATCACCTGTCAGAAATGCTCCTTTTCAAGAGTTGTGGCAGATGTCAACACTTTCATGTTGATGCTTCAATGTTTAGTGCAGTGTAGTCTGAAACGAAGCTTGCAGCCCAGTCATTTTCTTATGACGAGGCTTGGAGCTTGTACTTATTTTTCACATTTGTAGCTACTAAGGGTGTGAGATTATAGATTGCTGTTTAAGAGGAGGCTATAGCTAGGGGTCAACTCTGGTTGTCCTCGTCAGATATATGTAAAACACAGAAATGCTTTTATGAAAGGAGTGCTGGATCAATTTGAATGAATGTTTTTACATTTCAGAGAGAAAGTTAGTCGGGGAAAAATTTTTTTATTTAGGACCTTGAATATTTTAGAACTATTTCTGAAAATCTCACGGTTGTAACTGCTCATTATGCATTTATATTGGAGGTAACATCTTTCTTTCAGTGCTGAGTAGCTAATATTTAAAAGTACTCATTTATCTATGATAGATAACCATTTATGTGTTAAAACTCCCTCTTCATAATGCATAAACTCTTGTTTCCCCCTTTTTGGTGCTGCAGGGAACATGTAGATCATGTAATGTGAGAGAATACTTTCTTCGATGTACAATCACACTGTCAATGCGTAATATGTTATCCTATATAGTTAATAGTTGGGACAGCAAGCCCATTCTCCTCTTGAGGTGATTCAGCCATTTGGCTGCACTGCGAAGGCGTTGTATGGCGTCGGAGCCAATAGCACCATCTGGATACTTTTGTGCATCGCAATCTTATGACTATAGACTGTCTGTACAACATGATCTTTGCAGTGACACAGGTGGCCATGTGGAAATTCACATTGCACTGTTGTGTTTACGCACCATATGCTTTCCTAGTGACAGATAACATACAAGTGAGCAAATATTACACTACCAGCAACTTTGTTTCTCTCAGTATGGCCTTTGCTGTAAAGGCCATACTGAGAGAAACAAAGTTGCTGGTAGTGTAAAATTTGCTCACTTGTGAGTGTGAGAGTATTACATCAAATCAAATCTTTATTTCCACCATTTACATTACAGATAAAGGACAGCGGAAAAAAAACTGCCAGTAGGCAGCTTGATGAGCCTGCAGACCCATGTAATGAGCAATGCTTGAGCTACAGCAATGAAAAAAAAAAAAAAGCAAACATTTGATCAGTGCTAAACGAAAGTAAAATACAGTGATCTGAAATAACAGATGCCAGGATAAGTCAGTTTTCTTTTTCTTCAAACATAAATCTAAGTTTAGCAGTGGAACAAATAAATAAAAGCATTAACTTTTCTTGAGAATAAATGTTGCCTATCCTGTAGCCATGTGGCAGTGTGAATCATTATCGTTTATTAAAACCCATGCTCAACTGGCACGTGTAAGCCACCTAATGAGTAAACATTGCTCTTCACTGCCCAGGTGCTCCAAGTCTCCCAAGGCAATGGCCAGACTCAGCTGCTGCAAGCAGGCGGCCAGCAGATCATGGTGCAGACATTGCCAAATGGCCAGACTGCTGCCATTCAGATACAAGGCCAGCCAGGCCAGCAGATACCACAGGTATATGCCAACTCGCGCTTCTGTTATTGTGCCGTGTATTATGCCACTTGTTTGAACTTTCAGCACATTTTGTTTATTTTAGACCAGCCACTTTTGCAGCATAACTCTTCATGTGCACAGGCCTAAGAAATGACCAGGACTGAATGTGGTGACACAAACCTAGGGATCAGCATGCTTGTTATTAGCTTTATTTCTATAATGTGTTGTTGTCAAGTGTGTTGACAGGGTCAGCACCATAGAGACAGTAATGTCAGTAGATCCCTATCACTGCTGTGGTGTATCGTCCTGTGTGTTAGCCCACATGAAAGCAATTGATGAAGACTGCAGTCCATGTGTTGTCCTTTAATGTTCTGTGTTGTCCTGAATGCTTAGTTACTTCAAGAGAGATTTCTATTTTTAGATTGCTATGTGGGAATATTTGTCCTAATTAAATAGAACCAAAGAGGGCATGCGCTAGGCAGGTCACAGTTGTCAGAACTACCAAGTTTGTAATACCTGTGGTCACTGTGGACATCCGTTAAAAGGCAGCATTTATTCTGTCACGATGCTCTACTGTACAATAAGACCTCCAGGTATTCGTTGAATGTACTGAACCAAGAGTGTCAATACAAAGGGGAATCTTTTTTGATGTCATGTGTGCCAGCGCACACACACACGCACATACAAACAACAACAATAATAATAATTTGACACTCTTGTATGGATAAGTGACTGTAAAAAAATGTTAAGTGAAGTTCTCTGCTTTCTCCTCTCTGCAGCTTCAAGTGATCCCCATTAGCCAGCTCCAGGGCCAGCAGGGCCAGCAGGTATGTACACCACAAAGCAGTGGACTCCTGGTGTGTTTCTTGTGTGGTACATATTTGACTGCCATGCTCTCATGGCATGTTCACACTGACAGAGGTCGCTCAATGGACTGCGACTGGCAACGAAGCTGCAGCTTGCAGCAACCGTGTTCACACTGGCTAGCATGACCTGCCCGTCGCCCTACCTCGCGACTGGTGCTGCTGATTGGTTCGGCAGCTTTGCGATTCTAATAACATGACTGAAATATCAAACAATGAGCAACTCGCCCAAAACAACTGCTTTTCGACCAAAGCAACCATTTGTGACTGGCTCTGTATCACCAACTCGGTCGTGCAGGAAGCACAATAGGATGCAATCCTGCATATTTTAACAAGTTTCCATTACATTTAACGTCTATGTAGTAAAAGACTCATTTCTTTTTTTTCTTTCCAACAGATCATTATCCAGCAACCCCAGCAAGGCCAAATTCTGCAAACATCAGATGGACAAACGCTCGTGTACCAGCCTGTCACAGTAGATGGCACCAACTTTGTGCAGGGCCCTGGAGGTGTGTACAACACATGGCAGGCACTGCCTTTGCTGCAAAGTGCAGTTGTGGCAATGTGTGGGTGTGAAGCTTGCCAATTCATTTGTATCTCTCTTTCCTGTGTTCAGGCATAATCCAGATTCCTCAGGGTGCGCCACAAATGGTGCAGGCAGCACAGGCAACACCACAGACCATAACCCTGCCATCCTCTGTGGGCGGAGGAAACATTGTCATGGTGGGTGGCTTTTGCCTGATGTTTTAGTTTCTTGCAGACTTAATGCTAGAAGGCATTGCAAGCTTGCTGTTAAATTGCATACACAATTGTTTGTTTTAAGGGGAAAATGAAGGTGCTCTAATTACTTCTGTGCTGTGTATTTCTTAATTTCATCACTCCACCTAAACCTTTCCTGCCTTTGACTGTCTTTCCGTTGCACTGATTTCATTACTCCTAATAAATAGATCATGAGCCATCTTTTCTGTGCAATGCATACGTGACCTGTCATACTTCACTTCTTCCTTTTAATCTCAACTAGGGTATCAGCTATTTGCATTTGTATCAGCTATCTGCATTTGCTCTGTAACCCATACTGCATTGTATACCATTTTCTGTTCCATCACATCTTACATGGTCCTTAATTCCTTTTAAGTTTCTTAGCTAACACCCAAGTATAAGCCTTGTAAGTTAGTATTGACTAAATGCACTAATTATATACTTTTCAAGAATATTGGTAAGCTGCTGTTCACGGCTTCAGAGTGTGGGCCAAACATGCTTCAACCAGATCATGAGATATTTTGCGACATGGGTTTCCTGTGACTGCTTCAGTAGTCTGACCGCAAATCTAAAGCTTTTGTTCCTTTGCCAGACAATGAGACGTTACTTTAATTTCCTGCATATTAATCTTCAAACCGAGCCTTATACTTTGCTAGTTTAAATCCCCCAGTCATATGTCTTGATTGGTCTTTGATGTTGCCCACAACAAATGATTTCACCTGCCATTTATTAATGCAAATGGGCTTTCTGAAAAGAACACATCTAGCCAGTGCTATGGAACACCGAATGTTATTGAGGATCATCATGTGGCAGCTGGTGTAGTGAATGACACTGACGCCAGCGAAGTTCCAACAGGTGATGCCCAACCATAACGCCGTGGCGGCAGCTCAGGCAGCGAATGCTGGGGCAGCAACGCTGCAGGCAGTACAACGCATCCCGCTGCCAGGAGCCACCACGACCACCACGACCGCTCCTGCCGACGTAGTGGAAGAGGAGCCCCTGTATGTCAATGCCAAGCAGTACCATCGCATCCTTAAGCGACGCCAAGCCAGGGCACGACTCGAAGCCGAAGGACGCATACCCAAGGAGCGGAGGGTGAGTGCTACTGTTGGCCATCGTTCCCTCGTGGAAAGAACTGTTCACCTCACCTTTATTGATGCACGAAAGCTCATTTATTGCCAAAAAGCCATGTTTGTCCTTGCACTGCGAGTTGTGATAGTCCAACGTTGCCATATCGCAGTGAAAGGGTGCTAAAGGAAGACTTTGAATCAATCTTAAATATGTTAGACCACCTGTTCAGAAAGATGGCAACATTTGTTTTATGTCAAGACATGACTCAGTTGATGCAAAGATTGTGAAAGAAGGGGACTGCATAATAGACTCGACTCACCACATCAGCATACCTGCTCTGCTGATACATACCATGATTCCTGTAGTTGCCACTTTCCCGCTTTACTTGGGTTCAAGGTGCTATTGAGGGGAATGCCATTTTGGATTTTTCCACTGAATGTATTAAAGGGAGGGGTGCTTTCTTAGCGTGGCTTGTGTTGTAGAATAATTTTATTCTCACTTGCCCGCCTCATCATCTCAAAGGTTAAAGCCAGTTTGCCATGGTTAAAGAAAGATCTTTGTGCTCCTCAGCATAGCCTGCTAGGGATCACAGCTTGTGGCATCCTTTGTGGCAGGGGTTGCACAGTGAATTCGATGGATTTTCCTACGAAATTTACTGGAAGGGAAATCCAGCACTAGAGTGTCTACACATGCCGCCATAGCAGGACTTCCCTAGACATGGAAATTATGGTTAGTACATAAATTTGTCTAAGCTTCGTCCTTCTGGCTTCGAACAACCTTATCGTTACTTGTTTTAAACTGGTATTCTCACCTCAAAGTTGCTGTATGACGACTATCGTCGTTTACCTTCTCATTTCTACCATTGTATATTTTTCAGTACTACTTTACAAGTGATCTCTTCAATATGTCAGTGCAATCATGCATGGCAAGTGTCGCCACCAAAAGAAAGTCGCCCAGAATTAGTGGTACACATAATCTAAACTGTTCAGACTTTGTGCATTCAAAATTACACAACAGAATGCCATAGTTATGTAGAGAAAGTTGCAGGGGAGTTTTTTCTCATTGGCTCTTTGACATGCTGAATGTACAAACAGGCTTTTCCTCAACACATGCCACGTACTGAGCTTGTTTCTTTTCCTCACCCTTAGCATGCGAGGCCTGCTTTAGTGAAGCTATTTTAGCACAAACAAAACACACACACACACAAGACTGGATGCCACAGCTGTTGCATTCACAACACTAACTCATTGCCTCAGTGACATGTCTGCCTGTCTGTCTGGAAGTGCCATTCAGTTTTTTAAAATCTTTTTCTTTCCAAGGATGAAAGTGTACGCATGGGCACTATTACATACTTTTTTTTTTCTGGTCTTCTAGATGATTGGAATAAATCAGTTCTGAGCGTAGCACCTGTGATGTCCGGTCCTCTATGTGTGTTTGCTACAGTGCCTTCACCAAGTATCAGTTAGCTTGACTAAGGACAAGTTATTTTGAGGATCACTTTGTTTTGTTTTATGTGCACAAGCATAACAAACGTCGCCAGCTCTGCAGAAGCCTGTAAACGTACAAATTTGCACTTGCGCCTTGACCTTTATAAATCTCACGAGTTCGTCGCATGTTGGCATATTGCAGAAGTACCTACACGAGTCGCGGCACCGGCACGCCATGAACCGGATCCGCGGCGAGGGTGGGCGATTTCATTCGGGTAGCTCGCGCAAGGATCATGGAGAGAACTCGCCTGGTGATGCTGGCAGCAACCACAACTCCGTGGATGGCTCCTCACAACACGATGACGTCTCTAACGGGCTTCACTCCCTTGAGGTACTCGAGGTGTGCCAAAACGACATTTTCATTGCTTGCTATTTGCATGCATATACTGGACCCGCATGGGAGCTCTGTTTATACACCTTTGAATCTAGAACACCAGATCGTTATTTTTTTCTGACCTTTCAAGTGGGTGTCAAAGGGAGGTGCTTTCTAGTGAGTGTCAGCAATTTAATGTAATGGTGCTGAGATGGCCTTTGCTGGAAAGAGCTATGTTGGCATTAAAAGATTTGATGATAGCGTTCACAAGTGGCAAGAATACCCCTTTATTCAGAAGTTGCACCTTAACTTGGAGTACATGCTTGACTTGATCTACATGAAGCCTGGCATGAATGTGCCCAGGACGCTCATTGCGTTTCCTTCGCCACGTTCATGACAGCCGTCATTAAGATCAAGTCAAGCATAGATAAGCTTCAAATTAGGATGCATTCCTAATATGGGAATGAGACTGCACAGCTTTGGCTCTAGGCAACAAAAGACAGAGCACTGCATTTCACTCTGCATCCACTTGTCAGCAAAATTTTCAGATAGAAAGATGTGCATTAATTGAACATCTTGAAGGGGCAGCGCAATAAGACGATGACAGAAGGCAGGAACACACAGGACAGCGCTGCCTTCTGTCATCGTCTTATTGCGCTGCCCCTCCAAGATGTTCAACCAGTACCAACTCGCCCAAATGTCGATCCTTCTACATGTGCACTAATTACGAAGTCTGTTCTGTCTTTTTTAGTTCCTTCGGATGCCTATTGCATGCAGGGTATAAACACTTTGTTAAATCGAAACTCTGATGCAAAATTGACTTGCAAGTCACAGTGAAAGGAGACAAATCTTTTTCTTTGCGTTATATTGCAAATATTATCAACGGTTCATTGCGCCAGTGTGTAGCTGCATTCAATACACACATTTAGTTTTCAAAGTTGATGTCAGTGTCAGCAAGTTTCGAAAATGCTTGTACAGTGTATGTTGAAATTTGTTAAAAACTAGGTGTTGCAAACAGTAAAAGTACACGAGCTAACAAGGTACATTGGCTACAGTAGTTATTTAAATTTAAAAAATGTAAATAGGCATTTATTACATTTTATCACCAACTAATACAGTATGTAGTTCAACAAGTCAACTGCTTTTTGCATATTGACATCAAAAAGCATTTCTTAGGAGCCCTTTTGCTGGCTTTGCTTATTACCACCTGTTACTAATCGGCTGCCTTTCATCACTTGTTGCAGAACCAATCGTCAAAGTACACCTTCACTGTGCAGAATGGTCTCATCAACGTGATGCCCTCAGAACTTATGGTTGCGAGTGGAGATTCAAACTGACAGCCGGTGACCAGCAGCAACCATCATCAGAACTTTGTCATCATCATCATAATCACCGTCATCACTCAACCTTCGCATCTGTACAAAGGACACCACACCTGGCATTCAGAATGCATTGCAACCATATGTACATATCTCAAAAAGAAGCTACTGACATTGTCGACGAAAGAAAGACATTTGATGCTGCCACGCGTGTGTTTGACACCTCGACAACTGCTTATGATAGTCTGCTTGGACTGTGCATGGCGGTTGATGAAAGTCTAGCAGTGCAAGTGCTCCTCCCGTTTCCCTCTGTGCCGATCATAGAACTATACGTAATGGTTTGTTTCTCGACAATTTTATATTTTCTGAGATAACTGTCGTGGATTTGTTTTGTGTGTACAGCATGCGGGGTTGCAGTATAAAACATATCAATGCCAACACATTAGTGAAAATGTGTTTTTAGGTTAGATTCCAAATTTGTGATTGCCGATGAAGTGTATTTGTGTGCTGTAATTCAAGAACTGAAAAATTACTTGCAAGGTCAGAAAATGTACAAACAATTAAAGTACTACTTTTCTTTTCTATTGAACACGTGAACCTTTGCTCTGCCTGTTGCAATTGTTTCGTGCTCTGAGCCTACAACTACTTTACGATCACATCAATGAAGCACTAAATCTAGTTGAAACGATGGAATTCTGCGCCAAGAGAGCTTGAAAGTTTCGTGTTGTGTGAAATGCTGGGTATTTTGGTACCACACTTACGCGCTAGCGCCATTGCTGCCGAGTTAGACCTCGTTTGCTTACAAGTGTGAAAGTGTGCGACAGTAAACGTGCATGTATAAACTTCTCAATAAGAAAGCAAGCATGCTACAGTCTGGGTTTTGTTTTTAATGAGTTGCTTGGAAAAGTCAATGCGTGTCGTGCACACATTTATTGTTTGTGCTCTGATAACAGCAGCATTTTGTTTGCGCTGGCTAAAATTATTGCAAGTTCTACGGACAGGTTAGTATGGTCCATGTACCTTGTCTTTTCAGTGCTTGATGTTGCCCTTTTAAGCAAAAGGCGCGATGGGTAAATGCCATTGAGAGGATGGAAATTGAAGTGTTGTCCTGTGTGATTTGTTTTAGTAGTGAAATATAGGCCTGTGCCTAATTTCAAGCAAGCAAGCACACGCTAATGCAAGCTTTGTACATATACGCTGGGAAATAGTTAAACAAGTGCCAGTATGCTTTGTTTCTTTTTTTATATACATATAATGAAATGAGTTGAGAGGTGAGTTTTACACTGTTTCACAAGTGAAGATATACTTCAGCAATGCCTGTCGTTTAAGTCACCTTGGTCATTTGTTAATGGCATTGGCAATTTATTTTCCGGAAGAAAGGTTCCGGGAGTTGTTGATGCCACATGTTCACATCACCAACAGAACTGGTACTTAATGCAATGAAAGGCCATGCAAATTGTACGTCTGCTGCAGTGTTTCAAATGTCACCGTGGTCATCTGTTTATGGCATTGGCAATTTACATTCTGGAGGAAAGCTTCCTGGAGGAAAGCTTCCAGGTGTTGTTGATACCACTCGTTCGCATTATCAACAGAACTGGTACTTAATGCAATGAAATAGCATGCAAATTGTACATCTCCTGAGGTGTTTCACACTGGTTTCAGTTAGAGCTGCTCAGCGAAATTTGGCCAGCATACGTATTGCGTGGCTTTAGCCATCACATTGTGTTGTCTAGAGTTAAATGCTATGCCAACTAACATATGCACTTTTGTAGTTGTACGAATGGAAATATGTTCCCTCTACTGATCATACGACGAGCAAGTTGTTCTTAATTTTGTGTTGTACTGTTGCAGTAGCCTGAAATGTGTGCTTGTTACAATTAAATTTCTTATTGACGACTCCCAAGTTGTATGTTGCACTTCACCTTCATTCAGCAGTCAGGCTGCTACTACTCATTGTAAAAATGGGCATCAAGCATGCAACGGGAAATGAACACTTCAACAGTTTTTACTGATTAGAGAAAGATCTTCTAGAAGCTTGTAATAACAATACTTGATGTCGAATTCCATGTCATACCAGTAATTGAGTGCAACACATCCATGGCTCTGTCGGACGTGGTGGAACCACAAGCTAGGCAGGTACAGTATATCACCAGCACTGACCCTACATTTGACTGGTGATGCATGTCGATAGTGTGGATATCTGTCGAAGTCTGGATTTTCTGGATCTAGGGAAATCCATGGCACCGATGAACAGTCACCTGCACAATGGTGAAGGTAAATTGTAACGTTGCCTGTAACAGAGCAGAGCAATATGTGCAAATTTTAGCTAAACCAAAGCTGACTGCGAAGCTGGAGCACAATGCGTAATTCGCTATTTGTCGACTGCGTGAACACGACTTGAGTGGCAGATTACGCATATGCTAAAGCGGAAGGAAACTAGGTCCAGTCCTGTAAGCAGCTACCTCCATGAATGAGCGAGGTACACGGCGGACAAATTGCGAACTATCGTTTAGATTGTTAGAAATGAGACTGGCCGATGCGCACGTGATCAATTTTTTTTTCTTCTAACAATTGCACATGGTCGTACGGTGTTGTGTATAACTCTTGATTATAAATTCTTAGGACTGAACATACCAGTGTACAACATAGAACAAAAATACGAAACGACACACACAGGTATACCTGAAGCGATTACGTCGAACTGGCCGTTTGCGATTTCACGAAATTGTCCCGTTTTATAATTTTCATAAGGCACCCACGGTAAATCGGTCGGCGGCAACAGGATAAAGTCCTTGTGGCCCGAAACCACACAGTAGATGTTCTCGTAGTGGTCACGATGCATGGAAGTGACGGCCCGCTCGTCGCCCATCCAGAAATTGACTGCGTCGGGTGTCTTACCGAAAGCTGCTGTCGCCCAGCAAACATCCGTCTCAACGTCCCCTGCGAGCTTCCGAAACTCGTCGGTGAAGTTCGAGTTTTGCTTCTGGATGTAAAAGACCGCATTTGGGCGCTCGCGGCCTTCGAGGATGTCCAAGAACTCGCCGAATTTCATGACACGTTCTTCAGGAGTCACGAATACACTTCCGTGCACAGCGTCCGCAAAACCATTTGGAGTGACAGCTACGGTGACCGCTAGGTCTCCGATTTTTTCCCTCAGGTATGCACGAGTCCATTTATTCACAGCAGCCCAGTGGGACACGCCTCCGCGGACGATGACAGGCAGGTTCGGCGAAACCCAGCGCCTGTGAAACTCCAGCGGGCTCGGCACCTCCGTGATTTCGGCCACAGTGCGTGGGTGAAATAAGTCCTTGCAGTTTTCGTTGAAGCGTCCCAGTGCATCATGCAGAGGTGCCGATTCCATCCCATTCATTTGGCGCTCACAGTGTACTTCCACTTGCGCGAACGAAGTACCGCCAACGTCTTCGAAAACATGTGCTCAACCAACGCTGGCTCAACACGGCAGCATGACGGCAGTGCTCAAATGGAGGTAGGTGTTGGGTGGTTGGGTGTTCTGAGGCGCTCACACGTGCTTTTTCTCCGGCCCTTTCGTATTCGCGGAGCTGTCGTAATGCACCGGCAGGTGGCTGCACTTACCCTGAAAAGCCTCACATGAGTTTTTATTTTTATTTTTGTTTTTTTTTTGTTACTAGCTGACTCAGTTGTACGGAGTTTCGTCGTAAGTCAAGCCGAGACGTTCTGCGGACTTGAATTTGCGCGGGAGCAGCTTACAGTGCATAATGGTATTAATTAGAGATGCAGGGAAAACACGGGGAAGGCGGGAGATGGAAGTTCAAGACGATGAGCAAAACGAGAACAAGGTGAACAAGGAGAACTTGAAGAAGACAAGTCCACTTGTAGAAACGTTGGCTCCTGCTTTCACCTTGTTCTCGTTTTGCTCATCGTCATTAATTGGAGATTGTATTCCTAAACTGTCACTGTGGGTTAGGCAATTAGAAAAGAATTTGCTGCCATACCCTGGTGCTCAAAATGCATTGAAGGCCAGCTGCAAATAAAATTTTGGGTCGTGTGAGAACCCTGTTTTCAGATAGTGCGCAAAGTTAACGTTTGAAATACGAGCGGATAAGCCACGAAAGGCTCGCAAAAGTAGAATTTCTTTTTGATCGAAAGGGGACGGAGAGAGTGCAAGTCGTATGCATCTGTACTTAATTACCGTACATTTAGAGGCCATATTCGTTTATAAACACTGAGAGTCATATGAGATCCTCGGAGCGTGCGGCAGTGCTGCGTTACGTGGGCACATAACTCACAAGAAACTGCCCACGCGTCGTCGATCGCAGCTCTGCTGTATAGATCTCAGAGCGTTGTTCAAACTCACAGACGTGTTCTAGCTTCTAGCAACCTGCTTGGTGCAGCCTGGGCACCTGAGATATAGTAAACGTTGGCAGTGCATAGCCAGAGGGTGGCACACCGCGTACATGCCCACTTTGGATATTGCTGTGTTAGTGTCCTGCACCCGTCCCCTGCCAAATGCGTGCCCACTCCTCCTTGCAAAAATTTCTGGCTACGCCATTCAACGCGGGTACAATCGCGTTTTGTCGCGAATTATCTTGCACGCATTGCCGAAAAGAAAAAAAAAAGTAATATAATTAACTTTGCAGTATTTATTTATTAATTTCAATACCTTCAAGGCCCGTAGGGCGTTACAGAAGGGAGTGGTTGTTTACTCACATATTACAGAACAACAACAACAACAACAACAACAAAAAGTCTGGTAAAATACATGGAAAATCGACAATTACGATGACAACAAAAGCACAAAATCAGTCACGGAAACTCAAACACGTCACACAAAAATGTTACAATATTATACAAAAAAAAAAAAAAAAACACACACCGTTAATCAGCTAGATGCAAAGAAATGCTCGACAGCGGTTTTAAAAGCAGCACTATCGGCAAGATTTGCAACGGAGGACGGCAGGTTATTCCATTCTTTAGACTTGTTCACAAGAAACGAATAACAGAAGGAATTGGCACGGACGAAAGGGACATTTACTTTGTGCGCGTGATCAGTACGTGAAGATAGCTATGAAGGTGCCGAAAAGAGCTCGCGTTTTAGACTCGTGTTGGTAAATTTTGTGGAACAAACCGAGGCGAAACGATTTCACGCGATAAGAGAGAAGAGTATACTTCTATTTAATCATGTTTTTCATGGCTTGTTTACTTGGAACTGTCAGGATTCGTTGTACTCAACAGAACTTGTGAGAGGTTTCTTTATTTTTCTTCGTTAATACATTGTGTGCCACACTGAAAACTCGCTCGCGCCACGTTGATCTGCGATTCGCGTTTTCTCCTCCGAACAGGTCATTATATATATATATATATATATATATATATATATATATATATATATATATATATATATATATATATATATATATATATATATATATATATATATATATATATTACACACACAAGGTATCATGCACCAAGATATACCACGCGCCACGATTTAAAAATATGCAAATGCCACGTTGCTGGACAGAACCAAGGTAATGTTGTTTGCTGTCACTTGGAGATACTAAAATGATTTTTTTGCTAGTATTATTTTTTTGCGGAAGAAGTGGCTCTTGTGTGGAACCCCGTTTTCTACTGCTCTCATTTTGCGAGTATTTTTGCGTGTTTTCGGGAGGCACCGCTTCCGAGACCTTCGGCGATGGAAGCGGAGTCAGCTAGACGTCCGGAGGAGACCGACGTCACAGCGTCAAGCGCTCCGAGGAAGCGCAATCACCTGATGAGCGACACAGGCAGCGAGGACACCTTGCTGTACTACTCTGCTTCAGAAGAAGATCTGTCGGATGACGGCGACTACTTGACAGTTGGGAGGCAAAAAAGGAAAGAGGAGAATCGTCACTGCTTCCTCGTCTTCAACAAGGACGACGGCGGCAGCAAAGGCCAATGACACGGCTCATACCATCCTCTTCTTGCACGAGACGCCGACCGACAACCTGAATCGGCTAAACAGACAAGCCATATCTGTCACACTCGAGGCCCTAGTTCCAAATGAGATCACGGATACGAGAATTAACACCCGTAAGAACATTCTCGCGGTTGATGTCAAGAACAGAGCAGCATTGTATAACTTGAGTACAGTGAAAATGCTGGGCAAGGTAAATGTTCGCACCATAATACCACAGGACAGCAATACTATATCAGGTGTTATTTATGATGTCGATGAGTCAATCGGCGACAACGATCTGCCTATTTTGGTCAAACCCGCCACAGCAGATGTAACTATTATTGAAATCCGTCGCCTAGGAGATTCACGCTGTGTGAGGATAACTTTCAAGGGAGGTAGCTTGCCGTCCCACGTGAAAGTTGGATTTTTTCGTCATCCAGTGCGACCGTTCGTTCCAAGACCACTTCAGTGCCGTAATTGTTTGAAGATCGGGCATGTCAGCGGCATATGCAAAAATTCAACCGTGTGCGCAAGATGTTCTGAGCAGCACAGTGCTGGTGCTTGCCGTGCGACTCACTTCAAGTGTGCCAATTGCTCTGGTCCCCATGAAGCATCGTCGAAAGACTGCCCGAGACACAAGACAGAGCGGAAAGTCCTAAAACAAATGGTGAGAGACAACTCAACTCACAGAGAGGCCGCCGCCAAAGTGCGACGGCGTAGTGTCCGCCGTCACCGTAGACGGTCTTCGTCTACTAGAAATACTGATACCGTCGCAAGACAGACGCTACTTCCTGAGGCTGGTGCTCCCAAGGCGCTCACCCACACTAACAACACGGTGTCTGATGACGCAGTGAATACCTCTACTGCAAACGACTGGCCTGCACTTCCGACATTAAGTCCTCCAGCCCTACAAAGGTCGACGGCGGACTACTGACGAACCAATGAGGGTACAGATCACGTGCGAGGTCAAGACAAGCAAGTAATCGCCATAATAAAATATTCAATGAAAGTCATTCGCGTGTTGATAAATGACATGCAGACGCCATCTGCTCGAGGTGCACTACAAGTGCTGGACGGCCTGGATCCGGTTCTTGTGAGCCTCGAGTAACAAGCACAATGGCTCTACCGCGTCAGCCGTTCTTCAGACAAGTCAAGGAAGCATCTATTATGCAATGGCATGTCCGTGGCCTGAAATCCCGCAGTGATTTTCGCCATTACGTTTTCACTAATCGATTTCCCATTGTTGTCTTCTGTGAACCGAAGCTACAGAAACCTGTCCGGATCTCAGGCTATGGACCTCATGTGTCATCGACTTGTACTGACATTAGCAAAGTGATCATCTACATACGGTGTGAACTGACTTACGTTGTTCATCCAGTGCGGCCACGTGACACTAATCAGTATGTGTGTTTGACCGTGAAAAACAAAAACTTGCGTTTACTTTAGTGGGCACTTACCTTTCTCCATCAAGTCGTTTCGATAGGCAGAGACTGAGTGACATTATAGATGCGATCGCACCTGGTCCATGGATTGTTGTTCAACGCGCATCACCCACTTTGGGGAAGCAACAAGATAAATTCCAAAGGAAGAAACCTCCTGTCCTTTGCTTGCGATCATGAACTTTGTTGTCTAAATGATGGCAGTCCCACGTTTCTGCGCGGCCGGACGTACAGTAGTTGTTTAGACTTAGCTTTTGTTTCGCGATGCCTCACTCGCTGCGCCCATTGGTTCACAGATATAGAATCCCTACCTACCTGAAGATAAAAGGCCTCACCAAATCCGCTCCATCAACTTTTAAACAAACAATAGATTGGCCTGTGTTTAAATCACTTATGGAAGACGCATGCCGCGAAGGCATTTCGTCGACACTAGAATTTGAGATCGCCAAGGCTATGCAGGATGCTATGCGCTCATTTCGGCCGTTAGAGAAATACACAGATTTTGATTCGGAAATACAGAGCCTCCGTGCAATCCGGCGGCGAGCGGAGCGACGGTACAGACGGACTGAATCGTTCTACGACCTTAGAGCGGCCAGACGCATTCAAAAGAAAATTCAGCGTCGCCTTGCTGTACTGCAAAATCAACGCTGGAAATCGTTTTGTGAGCCTCTCGACCCGCGTGAACCTCTGTCGTTTGTCTGGAGAACAATCCGTGGAGTTCGAACAGCTCCTCAACAGCGTCGTCCATTTAAGACTCTAGCCCTACATCAAGGACGCCGAGAAGTCGAGGTAGCCGAAGATTACCGCACAATGATCGCGGGTCCGGCGCTCACGTATTCACCTTGCGCACCTATTCCCATTGTGCCCCCTTGCTCCCGAGATCCTCGTATGGACGCTGCTTTCTCCATCGAAGAACTGGAGGCCGCACTTGCTGGGTGCAGGCGATCTTCGTCACCAGGACACGATGGCATCACATACTCTGCGCTTGCAAACCTTGGTCAAGAGGCCAGAGATGCCCTCCTTGCCCTATACAAGGCATCATGGCGTGACGGCCTGGTCCCTACAACGTGGAAATCCAGTCGGCTTGTTCCACTCCTCAAGGCTGGCAAATCCCCGTTGGAATTGTCATCTTACCGTCCAATATCACTGGTCAGCTGTGTCGGCAAGGTAATGGAGAGAATGATCCTTACACGGTTAGAATGATACTTGCTGTTTTACAACGTCTATCCAGAGGTGATGGCTGGTTTTCGACGCGCCCGCTCGTCAATAGATAGCGTTATCGACCTGGTAACATACGTACAGCACCAGAAACATCTGAAACTAATCACTGCGGCGCTATTCCTTGATGTTAAAGGTGCGTATGACAATGTAGATCATCATGCAATTCTGGACTCCTTAGAAGCTGTAGGAATTGGTGGACGCGCCTTTCGCTGGATACGCAACTATTTGAATGGAAGATCTTTCTTTATTTTGACTGAAGACGGACAAACACCATCTAGCTATACCAATCGTGGTGTACCGCAAGGCGGAGTACTCAGCTCTACCCTTTTCAACCTGGTGCTCGTTGGTCTCGCTGATTCGTTACCGCAAACCGTTCAGCTCTCCGTATATGCAGACGACATTTGCATATGGGCTTCATACGTGATGTGTACAAGTCCGCGCACGACTTCAGAAAGCCTCAACGGCTGTGTCAACATACCTAAGAAGACAAGGCCTGGAGCTTTCCGCTGAGAAATGTGCACTCGTTGCTTTTACTCGCAAAGCGATGGCCCCGTATGCTTTGCGGATTAATGACCAAATTATACGATATAGACGAACGCACCGATTTCTTGGCGTCATCATTGATAGAGGCTTGTCTTGGAGCCCTCACATCTCGTACATGACAAAGCGTTTGGCCGCCATTGTGGACCTTCTTGCGTTTCTCGGCGGGAAGTCCTGGGGCGCAGCAGTGCCGTCAATGTTGCAACTATATAAGGCACTGTTTTTGGGCTTCCTGCGGTACAGCTTACCTGCACTAGGAAATACTTGCACTACGAATATTCGCAAACTCCAGAGCGTGCAAGCCCAAGCACTCAGGACTTGTCTCGGTATTCCTAAAACTACGTCATCGATTGCGACAGTGGCCATAGCCAGAGACGCTCCTTTGACAGTCTACATTGATACAGATGTCCTGAGAGCACACATTCGACACCTGACTCGTATTCCCTCACACTATCTTGCTTGCTTGCCAGCAAAAAGGCCACTTTCAGCTTCTGCTAAAACTATTGTAAGACATCAGTTCTACTTGCCATCAGAATTTACGCCCGCTACACGATTGTCAGATCCATTGTGGTGTCTGCACCGGCCGCAAGTGCAACTGACAATTCCAGGAATCAGAAAGAAAGCTGGAGCGCCACTGCAAGCTTTGAAACAAGCAACTTTGGAGCACATTCACAACGTGCACAGATTCCGGCAACATGTATACACAGATGGTTCAGTAAAACTCAATAGCTCTGCTGCTGCAGTCATCATCCCGGCAAAATCTGAGGAAATCAAATTAAGAACTTCATGTGTGACCACATCGACGGGTGTAGAACTCGCGGCGCTCCGTACTGCACTTGATTTCATTAAGCAGAAGTCACTAAAGTCACTAAAGACTGTCCAACAATGGACAGTCTTTAGTGACTCCAAGGCAGCCCTTCAGTGCATACGAAGCCCAATGCGCCACGGACCCAATGAACAACTGGCCTCAGAAATTCGGCACATATATCATCAAAGCCATGACAAGGTACGCAACATAATCTTTCAGTGGCTTCCAGGACATTGTAACACTAGCGGGAATGACCACGCCGACGAAGCCGTCCGATCTGCACATGAAAGTGGTCAACGAGTCTTCATTCCGCTTTCGCGAACAGACGCTGCGGCTGGTCTGCGATTGATGTCCCGTGAGTGCACTTTGCCCCTGTGGGACTCAAATGTTTTCACTATGTGTCGGTTGCGTTCCTTGTGTCCGGACATACGGATGTACCTCCCGCCTGGGTAACCACGACGTGAACAGATCATGCTCTGCCGTCCGTGGCTAGGCGTTGCCTTTACGAACTCATTTGCTTTCCTCATTGGAATGGCCAACAGCTTCACGTGCGACACATGTAACATCGACGAGACGCTCGCACACATTATCTGTGTCTGCCCGCGATACAGTGCTGAGAGATAAGTGATGTGCAGAGTACTGGACCAGTTGGACAATCGTCCACTTTCAGAACTAAAAGCTTTAGGCCAATGCTCCGAAAGAACATCCGCGTTGAAGGCGTTACTCGCGCTATTAAGGTTCTTGCGGTCAGCGGGGCTTCACGACAGACTTTAAGAATGCCGGCCCCTACCGCTCTGTAGCGTACGCGCTTTGTTCGTGCTTGTCTCCCTTTCTTTCTATCTCAACCTTCCACTCTGTTTCTCTTTTTATCCCCCTTAACCCTTCCCCCTGCGCAGGGTAGCCAACTGGAACTACCTCTGGTTAACCTCCCTGCCTTTCTCTGCATTATTTTCTCTCTCTCTATGTCTTTTTTTGCATTCCGCCCAGTCCCAAATCAGTCTTAATAAATAATCAACATCTGAAACATTATAGTTAGATGAAAAATGTAAATGACAAAATTGTGGAGAAACATGATAAACTCCCGATACAGCTTTCTGTTGCTCAATACGTGCTACATTATGGTAGCAGCAGCTCATGTGTTAGCACAGTGTCGTTCAGCCTAACAAAACTTGAGAGAAATTTTCTAAATAAGCTCATCTATTTGTAGACAGTACGCACGCCTTTTAACCTACTTGATTATTGTTCTTTATTCTTTTTTTAACATGTTATAAAAGCTGGTTAGTCTTTCAATCGGCAGTACACAGCTCGTCCTGTTGAATTTATTTTCGATTCCTGTTCTCGTCTTCTTCGCGCTGCTTAAGGCTTTACTCTATAAAATAATGTTTTTCCGAGTGTGAAATAAGTACGTTTATACAAGCAAAGTGCCACAAGTGGCCAGTCGGGTGGCCAGTCATCATCATCATCATCAGCTTTGCTGGAAATTGGGTTGTGTTTCTTCGAGGTCGCACAAATCTGTTGTATTTTTTTTTCTTTATGTGGATGCACCGCATACCGCGAGATCCTTGACGTATCCTTCGTACGCAGTGGTTTTGCGCCACTGTATTAATTTCGAGAACAACCACTTAAAAAGAACGAGAAGAAGACGACGTCGATTAGCCATGGCTCGCTTGTGGGTTCAGGTTACCAAGAAGAAGCAGTTCTTTTGTGTCTTATGCAGTGCATTTTGCTACGTTTTCTTCTACGTCGTAGTGGCCGTGTTGAGGCCCCTGTTAAAGGACACGCGCCCGTTGTCCAAGGGATATCTGCTACAGACCCCCGGCTGCTCGCTTCCGCTCTACGACTCCTATCATTGGACCCTTGGCCCCTCGTTAGCCCAAGATGTTCCTTACGAAAGGATGTGCTCGAGCCAAAAGCCCACTGTCCTTGTCCAGCAGTACGACCGCCTCACTTTGAATGCCAGTGCTCTTCGCCGCAACTACAATGTATCTGAGCGGAGCATCACGTGTTACTACCGCGAGGTATTTCGAAATGAAAGTGCTCGGCAGCCCGACAACACGCCGATGCTCGGACCAGCCGTGCCACTGAAACTTGGGGCTAGACTCAGCGCGGAGTACGTGCGAGTCACGTGCGAGGCGTACAATAAAACTCTCTTCAAGGAATACTTTCTTCTGCCTCGATCGAAACCGCTCGCAACAAATGAAGCGGGGCCAAACGAAAGGTCACCAGGGGATGACAAGACGATGAGCGTTCTAATCCTCGGCCTTGACTCGACGTCCAGGATGAACTTCCATCGCTGGATGGTCAAGACGGGCAGATATCTCAAAGAAGAACTGAACGCGTTTGAATTTCTCGCGCTCAACAAGGTCGAGGACAATACTTATCCCAATTTGATTCCCCTTCTCACAGGAATGGCCGGCTCCGAAGCGGAAAGTATATACAGACGATATGGAAAATTCGATGTGCTCCCGCTTGTTTGGAAGACTTACAAGCGCAAAGGTTACACGACACTGTTCATAGACGAATGGCAGATCGCAGGCCTTTTCGTCTTGCAAACCACAGACGATTCCAGGCCAACTTATGCTGGGTTTATGAGCGTGCCTACCGATTACTGCCCAAGTTCTATCCTACGGCTGATGGATGACCAAGATGGGAACAAAACAAAGTGCATGGGTTCTCGCTTAAAGACGAGAATACTGGTCGAGTACTTAGCTGACGTCTTGAAACTCAATCGCGAGAGGCCAATGTTCTCGTTTGTCTGGTTCTCGCACGTCACTCACGATATCATAAATGGACTTCAGCTCATGGACGATTCACTGGAGGCCTTTCTCAGGGAGCTGTCGGCATACGGCATCTTGGAAAACACTGCTCTACTGTTCATGAGCGACCACGGCTTGCGCATGGGCGACTTCAGGGGTACCGAGATCGGTCGCTACGAGGACAAGAACCCCTTCTGTTTCTTAGCGCTACCGAACCGCTTTCTGGCGGATAACCCGGTGCCTGCCGCCCAGTTAGAGGTGAATCAGCGCCGCTTGATCACCAATTACGACCTGCATGCCACGCTGATCGCCCTGTCCAAATTGCCCGAACTTGACACGAGCTCCACCGAAAAGGGTTTGAGTCTCTTCGGCCCGATACCCCCGGAGAGGACGTGCGCTGACGCTTACATACCACGTCAGTTCTGCGCCTGCCTTGACGAGAGCCGGAAGCTGGACGATCTCGAGGTGTCGTTGTCCTTCGCACATCACGCCGTGGCTCACATCAACGCCTTGGCGGAGCTGTACTTCCAGAAACGCTGCGTCGTCTGGCGGCTCGGCAGCGTCGATGACGCCTCCATTCTCGGGGGCTTCGCGGCCGGTGCGGTGCAGCTCCGGATGCAGATAACCATGGTGCCGGCGGCGGTCTTCGAAGTGTACGGCACTGTCGGTAACCTGTCTTCGTCGGATAAGCGTGTGGACCTAGTACTGAGGCTGGACAAGTACGGCAGCAAGACCACGTGCCTGCCCAGAAGCAAGTGGGAGAGAATTTGCACGTGCAAGTCTCTAAACCGGTCGTCGACGCCGCGGGAAACTTTACCATTTCGGCTTTGGCTTCTCGCGTTGACTCTGGCGGCAGTAGTTCTTGCTGAGTGTACTTTATCGCGAATGTAATATCTTTTTTAATTAACAACTAGTTGTAGCTCGTTACTTTTCCTGGTGAGCGACAGTCCTCCATACATATGTTTGCCTGTGGTAACCTTCAACGTTTGTACACACTTTCTCACCCTTCTGTATCCACAATTAGCAGCTAAAAATTAACGTATTGCACGCACTACGCTGTCACCAGCACGTACGTGAAACAGCACATGCCACTTTCATATACGAAAATACATGTAGATGTATTACGTGGTGGGACAACGTTGTGAATAGCGCGCGGGAGCTGTTAAGGAGGAAAACGTAATATCGTACAGTGTAGGAACATGGTTGCGCAGACGCTCCCGGACCGCAAAAATCCGGCAGAACCCATCTCAGGACGGATGTCGAGGTTAATGCGACCAGCGTTGAAGCCATGTGTCGAGACACTGTATATTGCAACCACTGAAACGCGTCATGTATTAGGCATGTATGCAGCCGGAATGCTCTCTCGCGCTTCCCTTTGAACACGCTGCGCAATCTAGTGTCGCCGCAGCAAAGTCCCCGGGTGGCGCGTGTGTGAATGCTATACATACTGCATGAATATTTATGACGCGAGTTCGGCTCCGCCCACAGCCGGTAAAATTGAAATAATTTTGACATGTTAGCATTCGCGTCATTCACTTACGCTTCAGGGGTTATCCATGTTGTTCTTTTTTTTTGTATGTAACCGTTTTTCCGCCAACTTGGGTCAATGAGTATTTGGCAAGGTGTAATAGGTCTATTCAATTCAGCCAAGTTTCTCTGCACCTCCTACACCTACTCACGGTGCACTGCACCTAGGCCTTGGATTCCCCGAGGTTCAGCGGGGCACCCTGCACTCCAGTGCTCGATTGAACGGGGTGCAAGGCAAGGTGCCGCCGCGGTGCAGTGCACCCTTGAACCTTGCAGCGAGTGCATGCAGCCCGGCACACCATAACTGGCACCCCCTGCACCTCTTCATTTGTGGTGCCGCGCACCTTTTTCTGAATCGAACAAACATATGTATTGCTCTTCAACAGACCTCTTTCACGCCGACATTGGTCACTGGGACTGTATTTCTACGATGCTCAGCGGAATCCAAACCGCGCCACAACGCCACAGCGCCATGAGTGCAATGAACTCGGAATTCTCCGAGTTCGCAGGCACCGACGCGCCACGTTTCTAATCTCGGAGGCCACGCCCTGACTTCTCGACAGCGCCACTAGATGGCGCAGCGTGTCCAGAACGAAGATTGTCAACAGCTTTTGAGAGAGATTCACCTAGAAAATGCCGTTTGCGTTGAATGGGGAGGGATGAGGAGCGAGGAGAAAGTTCATATCAACAAGGGACTGAGGCAGGGGTGCCCTTTATCCCCGCTGCTTTTTATGGTGTACATGGTGAGGATGGAGAGGGCGCTAGAAGGAAGTAATTTCGGCTTTAATCTCTCATACAAACAGGCGGGTACAGTAGTAGAGCAGCAACTCCCAGGTTTATTTTATGCGGACGACATTGTATTGCTCGCTAACAAGCAAAGTGATTTGCAACGTCTGGCTAATATCTGTGGACAGGAAGGCAACAATTTAGGTTTTAAATTTAGTGTTAGAAAATCAGGTGTTATGGTATTCAATTAAAACAGTGAACAGACAGTGGAGATACAGGGCCGGGAAATACCTCGGGTAACAGAATATAAATAATTTGGTATATGGATAAACGAAGGCAATAGATATATGGAAACAGGAAAAAAAAACATAACAGTAAAGGGGAAGAAAAATTCAGCCATAATGAAGCACAGAGCGCTATGGGGATACAATAGGTACGAGGTCCTCCGAGGTATGTGGAAAGGTGTAATTGTTCCACGACTTACTTTTGGAAATGTGGTTGTTTGCTTTAAATCAGGGGTACAATCAGGACTCGACGGGAACCAAAGGTCAGTGGGTCGCCTCGCATTGGGCGCTCACGGGAAGACTACAAACGAAGCTGTGCAGGGTGATATGGGCTGGACTAGTATTGAAGTGAGGGAAGCTCGCAGTAAAATTGAGTATGAAGAACGGCTGAGGGATATGGAAGAAAGTAAATGGGCTGGGTGAGTGTTCAGGTATCTGCACAGGAAAAACATTTATTCACAGTGGAGGAAAAGAACTAGGAAGCTTACCAGCAAGTATGCGGCCTGTATGGCGAGCAACACAGCAACAAAGAATGTCAAGCGGAAAGTCAGAGAAGCTGAAATAATCTCATGGGTGGCGTCAATGGAAAGAAACCTGCCATGAGTAACTACTTAAGGGGAAAAAACGAAATCAGGAAAGAACCAATTTATGATAACTCAAAGGGAAGCTCATTACTTTTCGAAGCGAGATCGGAATGCCTTAGAACACGCACCTATAAAGCGAGATATAAGAAGGAAGAAGAAGCATGTGCTTGCTGCGGTAAAGCTAGGGAAACGACGGAGCATGTTTTATTAGCATGTGAAGACGTCTACCCAGCGGTCGATTTAGGCACCACTGGCCTCCTTGTAGCCCTTGGGTTGAGCGAGAGCAATGGAAAAGTAAACATGTCCGCAATAGGAATTAGTAAGAGGCGATTGGAGGATTGGTGGCAGAAAAGTAGGGAAACGACAAAAAACGGAGACGTGCAAAAACACAGTTCGAAATAGGGGATCAGAAAATTTGGGTGTGGTAGTTCATAGTGTTTTTTATTTTTTATTGTTTAACCTAGGTAGGACATTAGGCAGTATAATGGCAAGAGCTTGGTGGCGCAACCCACCGCCCCGTTCCAAAGGGGACGCTCATAACATCCATCCATCCATCCGAAGCGCGAGAGGAGCCGGGTTGCCACGCGTTTCACAGCATTCGGCTGCCACGCGCAGGAGGTCACGCGCGTTTCTCATTTCGGAGACCACATAACTCGCTTCCACGGTGGCAATACGTTGTGTCGCTATATTGATTAGGTTGATCGATTACACTGATCGATTGATATATAGACTGCACTGTGTCGCTCTATTGAATGCCGTCGACATTTATATTGAGATGGGTTAATAAAGGGAAAATCAGACATCCACCCGTTCGTAGCAATTGCTACAAAGGAAACCCATACGGGTTCCTCGAAAGAAAAGCCTCAAAGTTGAAGAAAAATTCGTCCTGCTCCGGGACTCGTACCCGGGAGCACCGCCTTTCCGAGGCAGCCGCTCTACCATCTGAGCTAACAAGGAGCAGGAGTTGTGCCAATATTTAAAACAAACTACAATATAGTAGTGTAAACACCAGGGTTTAAGTATAGCGCATTTGCACGGTATACGTACACGACATATAGAATTTATGATGCAAGGTGTATGTCCTGTTCGTTTGTTGCTACATGTCGGCGCGTTGGCGGAAGAAACAACGCTGGCACACACGTCAGGAGGCACACTGAATATATCCTCTGCACATGGAGACCTCCGGGACGAGGGGCTCTTCGTTGTGTAGGCCATGTATAGGGCGGCACTCCTGAAAGGGCAGCCCTGCACTTAGCTTTACCAGTTCGTGTTCCACCAGTGGGCCACAGGCAAAGCTAGATTTAATTAGATATAGTCAAGTGTTCGACGAGAACTCTTCTGGGGAGGAAAGATATTGGTGCCAAAAAACGTGCACTCGCCAAGAAAAAAATAAAAACAAAAATATTTTTATTTTTATTTCATTTTGGCGAGTGCACGTTTTTTGGCACCAATTTAATTAGGTAGGAATCGGGATTCTATTTTGACTTTTTATTCGCTTCCTTTCTTATGCCTGATTGTTCATCATCATCATCATCATCATCCTGGCTACGCCCACTGCAGGACAAAATAGGACTCTCCCATACTTCTCATAGTACCCCGGTCATGTGCTGATTGTGGCTAGGCTGTCCCTGCAAACTTCTTAATCTCATCCGCCCACCTAACTTTCTGCCGCCCCCTGCTACGCTTCCTTTCTCTTGGAATCCAGTCCGTAACCCTTAATGACCATCGGTTATCTTCCCTCCTCATTACATGTCCTGCCCATGCCCATTTCTTTTAATTGATTTCAACTAAGATGTCATTAACTCGCGTTTGTTCCCTCATCCAATCTGCTCTTTTCTTATCCCTTAACGTTACACTCCTCATTCTTCTTTCCATAGCTCGTTGCGTCGTCCTCAATTTCAGTAGAACCCTTTTCGTAAGCCTCCAGGTTTCTGCCCCGTAGGTGAGTACTGGTAAGACACAGCTGTTATAAACTTTTCTCTTGAGGGATAATGACAACCTGCTGTTCATGATCTGAGAATGCCTGCAAAACGCACCCCAGCCCGTTCTTATTCTTCTGATTATTTCAGTCTCATGATCCGGATCCGCGGTCACTGCCTGCCCTAAGTAGATGTATTCCCTTAGCACTTCCAATGCCTCGCTACCTATCGTAAACTGCTGTTCTCTTCCGAGACTGTTAAGCATTACTTTAGTTTTCTGCAGATTAATTTTTAGACCCACCCTCCTGCTTTGCCTCTTCAGGTCACTGAGCATGCATTGCAATTGGTCCCCTGAGTTAATAAGCAAGGCAATATCATCAGCGAATCGCAAGTTACTAAGGTATTCTCCATTAACTGTTATCCCCAATTCTTCCTAATCGAGGTCTCTGAATACCTCCTGATTGTTCGCGGGACAGTAAAGTGATGACCGCGAAGCTGCGTAGTGCGCGCCGACGGACGCGCCACTGGTGGAGGCCTTGCGAAGGGCGCTCGGGAAAGGAGGCAGCCGGCGCGCCGTAGTTTTCTAGTTTTCTGCGTCGTTGATCGTGATTCTCTGCCGTATTCGCGTTTTCAGAGCATAATGAGCAACACCCTTCGCATGTGTGTGGTGCCCGAAGCTTCAAGGCAGGTCGAAGAAGAATTGTTGCACGGTGGGGCACTCAAATACCGGCGAAAACGTGCCGGCGATAAGATTCTAATCATTCTGCGCAAAAACTCATCAGCGGGAGCAGCGGTTTAGCAATGGATCGCCGCCGTTCGGCGGGATATTTCTTGTTCTCATGCTTTCTTTTCTCGTGTCGGTGTTTTTTGCACTCGATGATATTTAGACGGGTAAGCGACAAAGTTAACCAGGGCCTGCCCGTGTTTTGTTCGGTTCGTCCGCAGTGCAGATGGGGTTTAAATTCGTTTCGCTAAAGTTCTGAATGCCGCTTGCCGCTTCTCATTTGCCGCTTTTTTATCGTGTTGCGCTATAGCTAGGCAGCACGACTGCACGTTCGCATCGTGTTGTATGTTAAAGCGACTGACGGTTGCAAGAACTGTAATTGTTGGTTTTATGCGGCGCAGTAAATCCTAGCACAGCTGTCACTTAATGTTTTTGCATATATCTCAAGCGTGGCTTCGCGCATGTTGAACTATTGCTAGTTGCGTCATTCGGAACTGTTGTTAAGTTTCATAAGGTCGAGATTTTCACCTTGCCTCGTTTGTAAAGGGCCTAAGCCAGGCTGTGTCTTATCGGAATTATAACAGGCAAGTGCTCATTTAACGGCTTTATTATTTTCGCCCGAAATCATTATCGTGGTTTCTTGAGAAATATGTTAAGAAAGTAGGTAGTTCAAGGCGAGAATGGCTAATAGTTGCTGCATATGGTATTTCTGTTCCATTTTCGCTGAAAAGTTCGCGTCACCTTTCAGAAGTTTTTACACCTTAATGCTGTCTGGGCAGACTCACTACGCCCAGTGATTCGTTTGTTTCGCAACGTAGTCCCCTTTTGCATGAGCATTTTGTACTGGACTGAATGCCTTCTTATTATCTTACACCGCCGAGGACTAAACCCAGCCTTGCCGCTAGCGCCAATCTACTTTGGCTGGCCCTGCTCTGCCTTTAAATATATCACGTGGCATCTCTCTCTCTGTAGTCGGACACAACATAAGAGGAAGCCTTAGCTCGGGCCCAACTCCGACGCGGCCTATTCAAATACACGTAAAACGCAACAACTGTTTTCTGAGATAACCCCTGGACCGATTTTAATGAAGTTTCTTGTATTTGAGACAGAAACTCAAATTAAAGTGCCTGTTGCAAGCGGAAGTTCGGCTTAGGGCCTGAATTTTATTGAAAATTTGTCCAAAAATTTGAAAGTTAAAAAATAAATAAATAGAAGCACGAAGTTTAAAAATTAATAGCTCTCCGTCAAGAGCAGATATCGCGGTTCTGTAAACGACATCCATTAGATCGTTGAAAGCGAACAAATTCTATATGTCAAATGTTATATTACATGAATTTGTTACGTTGTGTACAAAGGTTTTGCAAAAGCTTTATTTCCACATTACATAATTTCTTTAGATCCATGTGTAACATATGAATTGTTTCCCCTTTAGATGTACTATCAGATGAAATTCACAGAATTGTGATATCGTTTTTCATAGAAGACATACGGAGTTGTAAACTTCATAGTTTCGTGTTCTGAAAATGTGCAATTTTGACAATTTTTAGCATAAAATGACGACCTAAATAAAAAATTCGGAACCAACAGTCACTAGATTTTAGGGGTTTCCTTTAAATGCGACAAATATCGTCAAGTTTGGTGCAGTGATTGTTGAGAAAAAACGAATTCTCCTTTTACATGTATTTAGATAGGAGCACCCGAGCTAACTCTTCCTCTTAAGTCTGCAGTGAAGCCCCGCCAACGCACTCATAACCGCCAGCCACTGTTCCTCCTCTAGGCTGCAACTAGTTCGTATTTCAAACTTTCCCTGTTACCTAAATAAGGTGATAACCACAAAAATATAGCTATGAACGCTTAATTTTTTTTCTTCACTCGTCTATTATAGTGGAACGGTGAAATGCTAATTCTTTATTGAACTGAAATAAAAACTCTTGCTACGCTGCAACTATTTACTGTCAAGTTTCACTTCTGTTGGCATTGAAGTTTTATGAGTAAAACGGACTCGGCAGTGAAATGAACTGTACCGTGGACTTTTGAAGAGTGAAGCGCTCAGACTCCTACACATTGTCAATGTCTGTTGCACACCTCATCCCTTCCGTCGATGAAAAGACTCTCCAACAATAGCAGACGCTCCAAGGTATCAAGTACGACGCCATTTTGAAGACGTCGCATGACGACGACTTCGTTTGCTTCTGTGATTGGCTAGCGGAGTAACACAATGCCGCGCGGTCCCTGTGCCTTGGTTGCCAAGTACTGTTTTTTAAGTTGTATCCTCCTATAGTAACATTCGAGAGAAAAAAAAAAAAACTACTATAAAGTTAGCCAGACTTTAGCTTGGTACGTTTCCAAGTAGAAGGGAATCTAAAATTGCGAAAACTGCAGTGGGAACGGTAGTTCGTCGGCGTGCGTGGCAGAATTGCATCGGTGGTACAGCGCTAACTCGCGCTCTTATTAACCCGTGCGTTTGGTGACTTCGTTGTCTAGTGCACGCATTTTCATCAATAAATTCGCAATTATACTCTTTTTGAGGCGACTTTGACGGTACTTATTCGGCGATGTCACATGTATTCATCGGCAGAAAGATCACTACGACATGTGCAGACATCGAAACGTGCAGATTTGTTTGAGATGTAAGTCTGCACTAACGACGTGTGCCTGTTATTGAGGTACAGAAGCAGTATTACGGTAAAGGTAGAATTAAAAAAAAAAGGAAACGATCGCGACATCGCATTACTTAACAAAACCAAGCGGCTAGTTAACATGAGCTCCAGTTCGTGTAACTCCATGGGTTCATTGCGTTTGTATGCGGAACGCACCTGGCACGTATGTAGACCGGGCTTCCCCAAAACCCCGGTAATATCGGATTCATGCCCACTCCCATAGAGGTCAGCGTCTTTTCTGCTGCTGTCGCCGCGGAAGAAGCAGTCTGGCACCCGAACGAAGGAGAAATCGCAGCTGCGAACTTCAGCCACGCATCCTTGCTGCAAAGGGTTTTCGTCTGCTACTGCTAACGAGTGCACTTTTGGAAGCGCCCGTTAGGTGGCCGCGCACTGCGCGTATATGATAACTTTTTTCAATTACACACAAACTAACTTTTGCAGTCAAAGACCTTTACAACGAAGCGCTTTGAAACCTCCAAAATCCTTTGTTGTGCAGTTCGTTGTAAAGGTCGCGTGCGAGCCGTTCGCCAGAGAATTGACTAATCACATTCAACAAAATATAACCTTTATTTAACATGAATTCAGATACAGCAGTGTCCGGACACCCTCCCGTGGTATTTCTTGTGCTGTCGGCCAGTGCTCTCTATGTAATACCACGGCTCGTGGGCGGCTAGCTGCGAGAGTGCATCGGCGGGGCGGCTAAATGCGTTCTTTGTAATGTAACTAATAGGTCGGTGGCGGAAGTCTAGAGAGAGAGAGAGAGAGATGAAGAGGAAAGGGGCAGGGAGGTTAACCAAATAACAGTATCCGGTTTGCTACCCTACACTGGGGTTGGGAAATAGGGGTTAGAAATATGACACATTTCTTCCTATATATAGTACAGGCAAATTTGCTGTAGTGCTCTTCTCTGTAGGGGCGTTCACAATACATATGAAAGACAGGAATTCGGCTGGGACATACGGAATCCTTTGTTACACAAGTCATTTGGTTGTAGAGGCGTTCGCTGAAGAGGCGCTCGACTGTAATGTGTTCAACATGGCGGATACACCTGAATTGAATGAATTGAACGCAAGATTGGAGAGGGGCGCAATAATTTGAGTTTGCTTGAATTGGGCTGAAACGCTGCTGTTCGAGAGGTGATGAACAATGACGGGCGCAGTTACTGGGGATGCTGCCATAGTCCGGAAAGTACGTACGCAAAGGCCAGCACAAAGAAGAAAAGGAACATGTAGACAAATGCCGACGGGCCTTTCTTTTGTCTCTCGAAGGAGGCGCATCGATCGTTGAGCGGGTACATCACCCTGTAGCGCGAGTCGAGGATGGCCTGCCGCGCGCCGGACCACGGGCGCGGGCCTTCGAGCCGGAACTGGTACGGCACGCAGGGTCCGAGCAGCGCGCGGAAGAGCTCGTTGTCCGTGAAGAAGTACTTGAGGAGGTTAGGTCGGGCGCCGATCTGGCTGGCCAGCTCGTCCATGTAGTTGATCCAGTCCACCTGGATGGTGTGGCGTAGCGATGCGACGTAGCGCCGTCGCATGGAGTCCCGCTTCTTGCGGATGTCCTCTAACATGGCTTCCTCCGAGGGGAGCGAGCGTTTCTCGGACAACAGCTCGGCCATCCAGCGACTCTGTGCACATGTGCAATCGAGACAAATATTAGTCAACCCTGCTGTCAATGGAAACATAGAAAGGTGAGATGATAATGCGGGAGAAAGAGCTGCGCAAACTGAGGTAGCGCGCCGCAAACAACGTATGTTCAGTTGGTTTTATCTGCGAAGAAGGTTTTGCTTAAAAAGAAGTAATAAAATAAAATAAAATAAAATAAAATAAGTACTTGCGCTGTGTTAGCTAGACACCAGTACATATAGCGCTAATAGTGAGGTTATGCAAAATGCACCTTCCATGTTACACTTTTGTTTGTGTGACTGCAGATAAATGTCTCTGCATAATATGTAGGTGTTTTATCTTGAGCTTTATCTCTGCAATCTGATGTCTTGCTGTATAAACTTTTCATGCATGTCTACAGTTTTATTTGTATATATAATTGTTAAGAAAATACTAGTTTCACATACTTGCCACTGAAATTTTTGCATGGTCTTAAAATCGTTCGGCACCTTTATACTTTTATGTGTCGAAGTATATTGGGTGTTTTCTAAGAATATACAGGGTGTTTCAACTATCATAGACCAAGATTTAAATATATGCAAATGCCACGTAGCTGGACAGAACCAAGGTAATGTTGTTTGCCGTCGCTTATCCAGATTTTTTTTTTTTTTGCATTCCGCCTAATCACATAATTAGTCTTAATCAATTAATCAACTTCTAGAATATCTCAATTAGACTAAAAATGTCAATGAGAAAATTGTAGAGCAACATGAAAAACTCACGATACAACTTTCTGTTGCTCAATACGTGCTATACAAGAGTGTTTTTCCGAGCATGATAGAAGACCGCGAATACACGCAAAGTTCTTCAAGCGGCCAGTCGCGTGGCAATTTTGCGTTCAGTAAAAGAGAATAGCGCAAACCAGGACGACCACAAAATGAGAGGGACACACATAGAAGCGCTTGACGTCCTAGTTCGCGCTATTCTCTTCTACTGGACATGTAGCAACTCGCCCCTACGGAAGCTTTACTGCAATTTTACGTTCATTCGTGGGCTTCTTTCACGCTCGGAAAAAACACCTTCATACAAAGCGTATTGAGCAACAGGAACCTGTATCGGCAGTTTTTCATGCTACTCTACAATTCTGTCATTGACACTTTTAATCTAATTATAATATTTGAGAAGTTGATTATTTCATGAAGAGTAATTATGTAATTAGGCGGAATGCGAAAATAATCTGAGTATCTCCAAGTGACGGCAAACAACAATACCTTGGTTCTGTGCAGCTACGTGGCATTTGCATATTTTTAAATCTTGGTGCATATAGTTGGAACACCCTGTATATATACAGGGTGTTTCACCGAACGTGTTCAAAAGTCTAAATATTGCCTGTGGCAGATAGCACAATTCTAGTCCATGAGCTGGTTTACTAGAAGAGGCATGTGGAAATTACTTGCACAAAAGACTGAAACGCAGAATCGACTAATTCACAAAAGTTCGCTAATTAAGTTTTAGCTAATTACCATCAGGCACAAGCAGATTTTTTTTTTTTTACAAGAACGCCATGATCGTAGTGAACTTGGCGTTCTTATGAAGGAATTATTTAGGTGAGGCGGACATTCTTTGCCGCTAATAAAGTGAGTTTCAGAAGAATAATTAATGACAAATTATTAGTTACCAAACTTGCGCTAAAAATGCACTACCGTTCCAGATACCTTCTTAACAAAACGTCGTTTTATATATGCACCGAAGCGCAATAGCTGGAATGCCAATGCATTTCTACGCAAAGTTCGGGAATTAATTTCTCGAAACTGGTGGGATCCTGAGAATTCGTTCCAAGTGGAGCCCCCTTGCGAACTCCCCCGGCTAGAATTTGTAAATTTCAATACGTGCAGTAATGTAATTAGTTAGAAACTTAATTAGAACATTTACTGTTAATTATTCTATTATGCAATTCTCCCATCTTCGAGTAGAGAGAGAGATAGAGAGAAGTTTAGCGATACGAAATGCAGAGAGGTCGGCCTGAGGTATATTCCTCTAACCAGCTACTCGGCGTTGGGGGAAGGGGAAAAGGGAAAGAAAGAGGGAAGAAAGAGGCGCATGATGGGTGACGATGACGATAGAAGGAAGATGTAGAACATATGGCAAACAATTTGGCATGTTCAAAGCCTACAGTCGAGGCCCGTACTTTTTAAAAAGTTCAGTAACGCCTGGATGGCCTTGAAACTCGATTGAGCGTCTGGCCAAGGGCCTAAAATAACGTCCTCCGACAACGGCGGACTGTCGAGATGCGTAAGATCGTTGTCGACCAGCTCATTGACTATGAATTGTGCCATCTGGCACAGACAAATTAAGAAAGGCTAAAGTGTTCGTATATATATATATATAAATATATATATATATATATATATATATATATATATATATATATATATATATATTCTAACAGGAAGGCTATGAGCGTAGTGAACGTTGCATTCTTGCAGAAACATTCTAATAGCTGAGGCGGACAATCTTTGCGCTAATAATCAACGCTCAATGCAGGCAATATCGAAACCGACCGCGCCGCGCCGCTACGCCAGACGGAAACGCCACGTGACAAAGTTTGTGACGAAGTTTGAATGATGGCACGTCGCGGCAAATAATATTTATACAGCAGGTCGCGGCAAATGCTTTACGCCTGGCAACATTTGCCGTATCAGTACCGTAACGTTCATTTGCCGTAACGTTCTGTTACAAACGTCATCGCGCTCTTCGTTATGGGGTGTTTCCGTCTCACATCATAGCGGGTCGACCTTTAGTGCGCTCCCGGCGCGCTCGGTTTCGATTGCCTGAATGTCTCAATTATAGTAGGATACAGCATAAAAGGAACAGCGGTTGGCAGCAAAGGCACACGGACCGCGCGGGGTTGTGTTACTCCGCTAGCCAGTTACACAAGCAAACGAAGTCGTCATGCAACGTTTTCAAAATGGCGTCGTACTTGATACCTCCGGAGCGTCTGCTGTTGTTGGAGAGTCTTTTCATCGACGGAAGGGATGAGGTGTGCAACAGACATTGACAATGTGTAGGAGTCTGAGCGCTTCACTCTTCAAAAGTCCACGGTACAGTTCATTTCACTGCCGAGTCCCTTTTACTCATGAAACTTCACTGCCAACTTGAGTGAAATTTTACAATAAATAGTTGCAGCGAAGCAAGCGTTTTATTTCAGTTCAATAAACAATTAGGCTTCCGCAGTTCAGCTATAACAAACGAATGCAAACGTACAAAATTAAGCGATTATAATTTTATTTGTGTGGTTGCCGCCTTATTTAGGTAACAGGCAAAATTTGAAGTATGGCTATGAGGCCGTGGCTATGAAGCCGTGGGCAGAGCTTCACTGCAGACTTGAGTTGACACACACACACACACACACACATACGCACACGCACATGCACACACACACACACACGCACACGCACACGCACACGCACACACACACACGCACACGCACGCACGCACGCACGCACGCTTAATCTTATGAAAATCAGGTAATTAGCGGCAACGTGTGTTCACATCGCCTAGAAACAACTCTGTAACAGCGCCACGCTCACTTCTCTCATCGCTTTTTTATATAAAAATATAACTGTATATTCTTAAAAAATCATGTATGTATATATATGTATATACTGTTTAAGCACGTCTACCAGAAACTTCAAACTTCACACCGAATGTAGACGTGCTGAGAGGGAACCGAGGGAAGCAGCAACATGAACTTTCTTTTAGGCTTAAAAAGAAAAAGAAATGCGCCCTCTCACCAGATTACTGGGAAATTGAACAATGGGAACTAATTATTTTCGCCCTGTAGTCTACCGAAAAGGGTGATTGCCGTTCGCCTGGTGGAACTGGGTTAAAAAATTGGGAGCGTGAAATCACGTATCACTCGCTCGCAGCTATTCGATCGACAACACACTATTGGATTGGGGCTGCGAGCAATAAAATTTACAGCAGGAGGAAAGAAGAAAATAATGGCGGTGGCATTAGAGAATTGTAGCCACTACGTGCGTGCATGCTTTAGCATTATTCTTAGTGAAATGCGGGGACTGAAACAAACGGAAACAGTAGCACTGACAGTAACACGTGGGGACGAGGTGTTAAAACCAGAAGGCGTCGGGACTTTCTGTCGTGCGTCGGGATTAAGACCTCCAGGCCATCAGATAAGAGCGCACAACCACACAAGGTAATGTAAGACTATTCCGCTGTTTACAAGTAGAGACGCTATATAGAAGCTTCCTATTTTGTCCACATAAACAGCCTGTTAAACTTGGTGGGCCAGAGAGACAGCGAGGAGCCGCCGTGGTGCGCCAGAACAGAAGCCAATAGATATTTGGAAGCGTAAGAAGAGATGCCCTACAAGTTGAACCAACTCGAAAACACGCTTTTATTTGCTTTCCTGTATATATATATATATATATATATATATATATATATATATATATATATATATATATATATGCTTATAAGACACGCTACCGGAAGTTTTTTAAGGTGTAAGGTCCCGATATTTTAGACTACTTCATGAGAACCGCGTCACAAGATGTCGTCATATATCTGCTGCGCCCATTTGACGCTTTGCGATATTTCGGTGGGTAGCGCCTCCTTCACAAGCTATGACGAAACTGCGTACTGTCTGAGGCGGACTCACCTGCAGCTCAGATATGGGGAACATGGCGCCGGCCGGCTGGACGAGCCCGATGATGGCCAGACTCGGATGCTTCAGCTGGGGCGGGAAGACATACTTGTACAGCTGCACCTGGTTGTCCACCACGGACATCACGTCATCTGGTAGGAAAGGAAACTTGATCTGGTATCCCGTTGCCAGGATGACGTCGTCCAATAGGGTCGCCTGGAACACCACACGCGTATAACCCTGAGATGATGTCATCTCAGGTAGAATTTACTTTATAATCACATCTCCAGAGGTTTATACCCTGACTCCTTGGCATTAGTCACACAAATGAAGCTAAAGAACGGCAGGTTTTGCCAAATATAACCTTTCTCGTTTTTTTATTAAGAATACGTAATAATTGTGAATTCTGGTGGCCTGGACAGATGGCACATGCTACATCTAATCCTAAGATCAATGCTTTAACATAAGACATACTTTAATTTAGGTTGACACCTAAAACGTGGTTGAGTTTTATGTCATTCCGTGCCGCCGTTCTACTGTGATGTGAAAAAAGAAAGCAAGCCAGGTACACATGTTTAACGCATCTCGCCAGTCTATAAAGTAAAAAATATTTCAGCACGTTTAAAATCATATGCATTGTGTTGATAAGACTGATTTTATTTACGAGATGCATATTACATAAATGCATAGTCGTGCAGCCATTAGCGATACGAGAATGAAGGATTCTGCTCTACGAGAAGTGATATCAAGGAAAAGATTATGGTTTCGTTTAGGACTTGCATTTGAATGTGCAAAACATCCACATGCGTCTGCCAGCTTATTTTCAATAACGGTCTTTCGCCTGAGTTGTTGTACGTGTTAGTTTACTTGCGCTCTGATCCGTCGTGGTGGCTTAGGGGCTATGGCGTTGCGCTGCTATAGGCACGAGGTCGCGGGATAGTATCGTATGGTATAGCTCTATTAAAAGGGATGGCTCATTGGCCTATTAAAGGTAACGGAGTTGAGGAATTGGGAGTTGAGGACAGGGCCAGCCACCGATGAATGCTTCCCCCACGGTTGCACCTTGCGAAGATTCATGCCCGATCCCGCAGCAAAGGCGAACAGCGCTCGCACGACACTGTCGGCCTCCGCTGAGCGACGTATCCACTCTTCCAAGCTGGCCACATGCCCCCGTTGCTTTTGCCGGAGGGGTGCATACTTTGGGTAACTCGCACAGCAAGTGCCTGGTGGTTGTCGCAGCTGCCGTTTCGAACGCTGGGCGACCTGTCTGTATGGTTGGAAGCTCTTCCGCCTTGTTGCCCCAAGAGACGTCTTCTTTGCTTGTGTGCACGCCAGCGTGCGAGTACATCTGGCATAAGCGCATTCAGTACCGGTGCGGGCCTTGTGCACGAGTACTTGACATGCGCACCTGCATGCGCTTGCAACACTTGCCTGCAGGCTTGTCGCGGGATCAAATCCCGGCCGCGGTGGCCGCATTTCGATGGGAGCTAAATGCAAAGACGCCCGTGTCCCGTGCATTGGGGAACGTTAAAGATCCCCTGGTGGTATAAATCCGGAGTGCCTCACTACGGCGTGCCTCATAATCAAACGTGGTTTTGGCAAGTAGAACCCCAGAATTCAATTCAATTCAACTTGCACTGTGGTCTCACATATGGGTTATAATGAAAAAAAAAGAACCTCGGTCTCTGCGGAAACACTGAAAACAGTTGAAATGCGACAGCAATTGAATGTTTCAGTAACAACTACGAGTATAAATATATGTATTACGTGTTCACATAAGTGTGCTTGTTCCATGCCTTTTTAGAGCGCAGGTCTAATGGCCCGTTCCTGCGGTGAGCGGCGGCGGCAGCGTAACCGAGCGAACGAGCACAACAGCGAAAGATGAAAGAGCGAATGCGTAGCGGCAGATGAGAAACGCGAGCCGCGAACGGCGGAGACCAATGAGACCGGCCCCGTCAGTGACGTACGCGCGGGAAACTGGTTTCACACGGACCCGCCCGACCGCTCGATGCGTACTTGTATCTGGTCTCAGCCGGCCCGCTCGTTTCGTACTATCATCTACTCGCGTGCGCTCTCGCCCGCGCTTGTTTGGTTTGCGTGTTTGGATCCCGTTCGCGCTTGGTTAGACTGTCATGGTTTGCGATTTTTTGTAATTTGATTATATACGCGACGCGAATTGTATATTACTTTCTGGAAACCTAGCGGCTCCAGCGATTACACTGGAACCTTCGACGAGTCATGCGTAAAATCCGACGCGCATCACCCTCAGATCAGATTTCCTACAATTTCCGACTTTGCTACATGTCTCTCTGAAATTCTTTGCCTCAGTATACCGTGAAATGAAAACACGTATAGAGCTGCGCTCAAATTTCGCATAGGGAAGTATCGTAATCGTCGGTGATTTTTTTCCCGCCACAAAGATTTATTACAGTTATCGTGCTGCACCTATTCGCTGGAATTTGTATACAAGAGGAGTCGGCGTTTCGTTTCGTACCAATGGTAAAAGAAACGCGCGCTCCTCGAAAACCCGCGCCAAGAAACTTAGTACCTCCGTAATTTCTAAGACAGGCTCGCCTACTTCACGGCAGTGAGATTGGCTTTGGTTTGGTTTCCTTCTAACAATGGCGCTTACCCACTACGCCAGGTTTTCTACTAATCGGATGGAACTAACAGAAAAGCCATTTATTACGATCTAAAAAGCAAAGGAAGCTTTTTATTGAAAAGCTCTGGTTGACGTTTTCTCAGTGAAATTTCAGCCCACTGATACAAGCGGCACCGTGACCTAGACATGACAGCTCATCATCATCAACCGCTTCACAAACGTCTTTGTCCTTCCAAATAACCTCATCACCTGCACCTTCGAGCACTTCTCAAATGAAGCACGTTTTGAGGTTTCTGCCACGTTCAAGTCTTTCGATCAAAATTATTACTTGACCTTCACTTTAATGATTATAAGTCGATTCTGAAGTATTTAGACAATGTACTTGAATTCGAACATGATTTTCGCGTGCATAAGACGCAAGGATGACAGGAAAATTTTCTCCGCGCAATCGGAGTTCAAGAAGTGTGCTCGAAACGAATTATTACAGCGAAGCTGTTAGCCTCTCGGTGCTCGGCATTTTTCGTGTCCGTGCTTGAGCAGAAATTATCATCATCAGCAATGTCTCACACCCACCCCCCTCCCTAAGCAAGCAAAAAGGCAATGACTCATCCCTCTCGTAATGCAGAGGCTATAATCACTCAGCAAAGTGAAACGAACAGCGCATATATACATTCATTGGAATCAGGCATATAACGTATAGAACAGCGTACGTCTTAATAAACAACAAATTCAAAACAAGCGTCTATCATCATCAGCAATGGCTCATACACCCGTAAGCAAGCAAAAATACAATGGCTCATATCCCCGTAAGCAACGGCTCATGCCTCCGTAAGCAAACAAAAATGCGATGGCTCATAGCCCCGTAAGACAGAGGCTACAAGCGGTCAGCAAAGTGAAGCGAACAGTGCATACATGCATTGAAATCACCCATACTACACAGAGAACAGCGTATACGTTTCGATAAAGAACAAGCTCAAACCAAATCTCCGAACCATAAATTAAGCCTTGATCCCATACTTTCTAGGAAAAATGGCCGCTCAAGGAGAAGAGCCAACTAAAGCCGCTCGAGTTGGCTCTTCTCCTTGAGCGGCCATTTTTCCTAGAAAGTATGCCTTCCAACTACTCCGCCCTTAAACTGGCTCTCTCAACTACTACACGCAGAGACAAAGCAACAGCGCGCGCATTAGATCCCATAGATGAGATAAATATTTACAATTAGTATTAGGGTTATAATTATATTCGAGTGCTGATAGCCGTGCTATCGTTTGCTAACGAAGCTTTCCCTCAAGTCTAAATATATTAAGGCAGTTTGTCGTGCGCGTATCATGGCTACACACGCTTATATCGCATTCCGTTTCTCTACCACGGGTGCGCTTTAAAACCACGGCGCTGCAGTTTTTGCTTTTCTCTTCTTTCTTCTTCTCCGCCCTTAAACTGGCTCTCTCAACTACTACACGCAGAGACAAAGCAACAGCGCGCGCATTAGATCCCATAGATGAGATGAATATTTACAATTAGTATTAGGGTTATAATTATATTCGAGTGCTGATTGCCGTGCTATCGTTTGCTAACGAAGCTTTCCCTCAAGTCTAAATATATTAAGGCAGTTTGTCGTGCGCGTATCATGGCTACACACGCTTATATCGCATTCCGTTTCTCTACCACGGGTGCGCTTTAAAACCACGGCGCTGCAGTTTTTGCTTTTCTCTTCTTTCTTCTTCTCCGTCCTTAAACTGGCTCTCTCAACTACTACACGCAGAGACAAAGCAACAGCGCGCGCATTAGATCCCATAGATGAGATGAATATTTACAATTAGTATTAGGGTTATAATTATATTCGAGTGCTGATTGCCGTGCTATCGTTTGCTAACGAAGCTTTCCCTCAAGTCTAAATATATTAAGCCAGTTTGTCGTGCGCGTATCATGGCTACGCACGCTTATATCGCATTCCGTTTCTCTACCACGGGTGCGCTTTAAAACCACGGCGCTGCAGTTTTTGCTTTTCTCTTCTTTCTTCTTCTCCGCCCTTAAACTGGCTCTCTCAACTACTACACGCAGAGACAAAGAAACAGCGCGCGCATGCGATCCCATAGATGAGATGAATATATATATATATATATATATATAGAGAGAGAGAGAAAACTATCAGTCATAGCTCTCGTAGTATAGCCCTCTGGGCCGTTTCCTTTTTTTTTCGAAAGTAGTCCTATTAGGGTTATTATAATTACACGAAGGTATTTCGCCCTCATCAGCAGCAGTCCTTGGTATAGTTATTCAGGCGGCTAGCTTCCCACGCTATGCGTGCCGCCATCGCACCTGGTTAAGCTTTTCCTAGACGCTAGAGTTAGGCTTTGTCCGCGCAACCTTGAGCGATCGGAAAGCGCGTTTCCCCCTCTTGGCCGGCGGAGAAGGGAAGCTTCGTTCCGGCCGCGAAGCTCTCCACATCTCTGTAAGGTGCCTTGGGGATGTCTCGTGCCGAAGATGCCCTCTCGGTGAGCGCATATTTCACCCCTCATCTTTTAAGAGGTTCAATACATACAAGCATTTGCCTAGCAAACCAGATTTTTTTTTTTTCAAGGGAATTTTCCACGTCTCAGTAATTTCTCTCGTCGTATTCGAGTGCTGATTGCCGTGTTATAGTTTGTTAACGAAGCTTTCCCTCAAGTCTAAATATTTTAAGGCAGTTTTCCTAGCCTCTAAAGCCGCTCGAGTTGGCTCTTCTCCTTGAGCGGCCATTTTTCCTAGAAAGTATGCCTTCCAACTACTCCGCCCTTAAACTGGCTCTCTCAACTACTACACGCAGAGACAAAGCAACAGCGCGCGCATTAGATCCCATAGATGAGATAAATATTTACAATTAGTATTAGGGTTATAATTATATTCGAGTGCTGATAGCCGTGCTATCGTTTGCTAACGAAGCTTTCCCTCAAGTCTAAATATATTAAGGCAGTTTGTCGTGCGCGTATCATGGCTACACACGCTTATATCGCATTCCGTTTCTCTACCACGGGTGCGCTTTAAAACCACGGCGCTGCAGTTTTTGCTTTTCTCTTCTTTCTTCTTCTCCGCCCTTAAACTGGCTCTCTCAACTACTACACGCAGAGACAAAGCAACAGCGCGCGCATTAGATCCCATAGATGAGATGAATATTTACAATTAGTATTAGGGTTATAATTATATTCGAGTGCTGATTGCCGTGCTATCGTTTGCTAACGAAGCTTTCCCTCAAGTCTAAATATATTAAGGCAGTTTGTCGTGCGCGTATCATGGCTACACACGCTTATATCGCATTCCGTTTCTCTACCACGGGTGCGCTTTAAAACCACGGCGCTGCAGTTTTTGCTTTTCTCTTCTTTCTTCTTCTCCGCCCTTAAACTGGCTCTCTCAACTACTACACGCAGAGACAAAGCAACAGCGCGCGCATTAGATCCCATAGATGAGATGAATATTTACAATTAGTATTAGGGTTATAATTATATTCGAGTGCTGATTGCCGTGCTATCGTTTGCTAACGAAGCTTTCCCTCAAGTCTAAATATATTAAGCCAGTTTGTCGTGCGCGTATCATGGCTACGCACGCTTATATCGCATTCCGTTTCTCTACCACGGGTGCGCTTTAAAACCACGGCGCTGCAGTTTTTGCTTTTCTCTTCTTTCTTCTTCTCCGCCCTTAAACTGGCTCTCTCAACTACTACACGCAGAGACAAAGAAACAGCGCGCGCATGCGATCCCATAGATGAGATGAATATATATATATATATATATAGAGAGAGAGAGAGAAAACTATCAGTCATAGCTCTCGTAGTATAGCCCTCTGGGCCGTTTCCTTTTTTTTTCGAAAGTAGTCCTATTAGGGTTATTATAATTACACGAAGGTATTTCGCCCTCATCAGCAGCAGTCCTTGGTATAGTTATTCAGGCGGCTAGCTTCCCACGCTATGCGTGCCGCCATCGCACCTGGTTAAGCTTTTCCTAGACGCTAGAGTTAGGCTTTGTCCGCGCAACCTTGAGCGATCGGAAAGCGCGTTTCCCCCTCTTGGCCGGCGGAGAAGGGAAGCTTCGTTCCGGCCGCGAAGCTCTCCACATCTCTGTAAGGTGCCTTGGGGATGTCTCGTGCCGAAGATGCCCTCTCGGTGAGCGCATATTTCACCCCTCATCTTTTAAGAGGTTCAATACATACAAGCATTTGCCTAGCAAACCAGATTTTTTTTTTTTCAAGGGAATTTTCCACGTCTCAGTAATTTCTCTCGTCGTATTCGAGTGCTGATTGCCGTGTTATAGTTTGTTAACGAAGCTTTCCCTCAAGTCTAAATATTTTAAGGCAGTTTTCCTAGCCTCTAAAGCCGCTCGAGTTGGCTCTTCTCCTTGAGCGGCCATTTTTCCTAGAAAGTATGCCTTCCAACTACTCCGCCCTTAAACTGGCTCTCTCAACTACTACACGCAGAGACAAAGCAACAGCGCGCGCATTAGATCCCATAGATGAGATAAATATTTACAATTAGTATTAGGGTTATAATTATATTCGAGTGCTGATAGCCGTGCTATCGTTTGCTAACGAAGCTTTCCCTCAAGTCTAAATATATTAAGGCAGTTTGTCGTGCGCGTATCATGGCTACACACGCTTATATCGCATTCCGTTTCTCTACCACGGGTGCGCTTTAAAACCACGGCGCTGCAGTTTTTGCTTTTCTCTTCTTTCTTCTTCTCCGCCCTTAAACTGGCTCTCTCAACTACTACACGCAGAGACAAAGCAACAGCGCGCGCATTAGATCCCATAGATGAGATGAATATTTACAATTAGTATTAGGGTTATAATTATATTCGAGTGCTGATTGCCGTGCTATCGTTTGCTAACGAAGCTTTCCCTCAAGTCTAAATATATTAAGCCAGTTTGTCGTGCGCGTATCATGGCTACACACGCTTATATCGCATTCCGTTTCTCTACCACGGGTGCGCTTTAAAACCACGGCGCTGCAGTTTTTGCTTTTCTCTTCTTTCTTCTTCTCCGCCCTTAAACTGGCTCTCTCAACTACTACACGCAGAGACAAAGCAACAGCGCGCGCATTAGATCCCATAGATGAGATGAATATTTACAATTAGTATTAGGGTTATAATTATATTCGAGTGCTGATTGCCGTGCTATCGTTTGCTAACGAAGCTTTCCCTCAAGTCTAAATATATTAAGCCAGTTTGTCGTGCGCGTATCATGGCTACGCACGCTTATATCGCATTCCGTTTCTCTACCACGGGTGCGCTTTAAAACCACGGCGCTGCAGTTTTTGCTTTTCTCTTCTTTCTTCTTCTCCGCCCTTAAACTGGCTCTCTCAACTACTACACGCAGAGACAAAGAAACAGCGCGCGCATGCGATCCCATAGATGAGATGAATATATATATATATATATATATAGAGAGAGAGAGAAAACTATCAGTCATAGCTCTCGTAGTATAGCCCTCTGGGCCGTTTCCTTTTTTTTTCGAAAGTAGTCCTATTAGGGTTATTATAATTACACGAAGGTATTTCGCCCTCATCAGCAGCAGTCCTTGGTATAGTTATTCAGGCGGCTAGCTTCCCACGCTATGCGTGCCGCCATCGCACCTGGTTAAGCTTTTCCTAGACGCTAGAGTTAGGCTTTGTCCGCGCAACCTTGAGCGATCGGAAAGCGCGTTTCCCCCTCTTGGCCGGCGGAGAAGGGAAGCTTCGTTCCGGCCGCGAAGCTCTCCACATCTCTGTAAGGTGCCTTGGGGATGTCTCGTGCCGAAGATGCCCTCTCGGTGAGCGCATATTTCACCCCTCATCTTTTAAGAGGTTCAATACATACAAGCATTTGCCTAGCAAACCAGATTTTTTTTTTTTCAAGGGAATTTTCCACGTCTCAGTAATTTCTCTCGTCGTATTCGAGTGCTGATTGCCGTGTTATAGTTTGTTAACGAAGCTTTCCCTCAAGTCTAAATATTTTAAGGCAGTTTTCCTAGCCTCTAAAGCCGCTCGAGTTGGCTCTTCTCCTTGAGCGGCCATTTTTCCTAGAAAGTATGCCTTCCAACTACTCCGCCCTTAAACTGGCTCTCTCAACTACTACACGCAGAGACAAAGCAACAGCGCGCGCATTAGATCCCATAGATGAGATAAATATTTACAATTAGTATTAGGGTTATAATTATATTCGAGTGCTGATAGCCGTGCTATCGTTTGCTAACGAAGCTTTCCCTCAAGTCTAAATATATTAAGGCAGTTTGTCGTGCGCGTATCATGGCTACACACGCTTATATCGCATTCCGTTTCTCTACCACGGGTGCGCTTTAAAACCACGGCGCTGCAGTTTTTGCTTTTCTCTTCTTTCTTCTTCTCCGCCCTTAAACTGGCTCTCTCAACTACTACACGCAGAGACAAAGCAACAGCGCGCGCATTAGATCCCATAGATGAGATGAATATTTACAATTAGTATTAGGGTTATAATTATATTCGAGTGCTGATTGCCGTGCTATCGTTTGCTAACGAAGCTTTCCCTCAAGTCTAAATATATTAAGGCAGTTTGTCGTGCGCGTATCATGGCTACACACGCTTATATCGCATTCCGTTTCTCTACCACGGGTGCGCTTTAAAACCACGGCGCTGCAGTTTTTGCTTTTCTCTTCTTTCTTCTTCTCCGCCCTTAAACTGGCTCTCTCAACTACTACACGCAGAGACAAAGCAACAGCGCGCGCATTAGATCCCATAGATGAGATGAATATTTACAATTAGTATTAGGGTTATAATTATATTCGAGTGCTGATTGCCGTGCTATCGTTTGCTAACGAAGCTTTCCCTCAAGTCTAAATATATTAAGCCAGTTTGTCGTGCGCGTATCATGGCTACGCACGCTTATATCGCATTCCGTTTCTCTACCACGGGTGCGCTTTAAAACCACGGCGCTGCAGTTTTTGCTTTTCTCTTCTTTCTTCTTCTCCGCCCTTAAACTGGCTCTCTCAACTACTACACGCAGAGACAAAGAAACAGCGCGCGCATGCGATCCCATAGATGAGATGAATATATATATATATATATATATATAGAGAGAGAGAGAAAACTATCAGTCATAGCTCTCGTAGTATAGCCCTCTGGGCCGTTTCCTTTTTTTTTTTTTTTTTCGAAAGTAGTCCTATTAGGGTTATTATAATTACACGAAGGTATTTCGCCCTCATCAGCAGCAGTCCTTGGTATAGTTATTCAGGCGGCTAGCTTCCCACGCTATGCGTGCCGCCATCGCACCTGGTTAAGCTTTTCCTAGACGCTAGAGTTAGGCTTTGTCCGCGCAACCTTGAGCGATCGGAAAGCGCGTTTCCCCCTCTTGGCCGGCGGAGAAGGGAAGCTTCGTTCCGGCCGCGAAGCTCTCCACATCTCTGTAAGGTGCCTTGGGGATGTCTCGTGCCGAAGATGCCCTCTCGGTGAGCGCATATTTCACCCCTCATCTTTTAAGAGGTTCAATACATACAAGCATTTGCCTAGCAAACCAGATTTTTTTTTTTTCAAGGGAATTTTCCACGTCTCAGTAATTTCTCTCGTCGTATTCGAGTGCTGATTGCCGTGTTATAGTTTGTTAACGAAGCTTTCCCTCAAGTCTAAATATTTTAAGGCAGTTTTCCTAGCCTCTAAAGCCGCTCGAGTTGGCTCTTCTCCTTGAGCGGCCATTTTTCCTAGAAAGTATGCCTTCCAACTACTCCGCCCTTAAACTGGCTCTCTCAACTACTACACGCAGAGACAAAGCAACAGCGCGCGCATTAGATCCCATAGATGAGATAAATATTTACAATTAGTATTAGGGTTATAATTATATTCGAGTGCTGATAGCCGTGCTATCGTTTGCTAACGAAGCTTTCCCTCAAGTCTAAATATATTAAGGCAGTTTGTCGTGCGCGTATCATGGCTACACACGCTTATATCGCATTCCGTTTCTCTACCACGGGTGCGCTTTAAAACCACGGCGCTGCAGTTTTTGCTTTTCTCTTCTTTCTTCTTCTCCGCCCTTAAACTGGCTCTCTCAACTACTACACGCAGAGACAAAGCAACAGCGCGCGCATTAGATCCCATAGATGAGATGAATATTTACAATTAGTATTAGGGTTATAATTATATTCGAGTGCTGATTGCCGTGCTATCGTTTGCTAACGAAGCTTTCCCTCAAGTCTAAATATATTAAGGCAGTTTGTCGTGCGCGTATCATGGCTACACACGCTTATATCGCATTCCGTTTCTCTACCACGGGTGCGCTTTAAAACCACGGCGCTGCAGTTTTTGCTTTTCTCTTCTTTCTTCTTCTCCGCCCTTAAACTGGCTCTCTCAACTACTACACGCAGAGACAAAGCAACAGCGCGCGCATTAGATCCCATAGATGAGATGAATATTTACAATTAGTATTAGGGTTATAATTATATTCGAGTGCTGATTGCCGTGCTATCGTTTGCTAACGAAGCTTTCCCTCAAGTCTAAATATATTAAGCCAGTTTGTCGTGCGCGTATCATGGCTACGCACGCTTATATCGCATTCCGTTTCTCTACCACGGGTGCGCTTTAAAACCACGGCGCTGCAGTTTTTGCTTTTCTCTTCTTTCTTCTTCTCCGCCCTTAAACTGGCTCTCTCAACTACTACACGCAGAGACAAAGAAACAGCGCGCGCATGCGATCCCATAGATGAGATGAATATATATATATATATATATATAGAGAGAGAGAGAAAACTATCAGTCATAGCTCTCGTAGTATAGCCCTCTGGGCCGTTTCCTTTTTTTTTTTTTTTTTTCGAAAGTAGTCCTATTAGGGTTATTATAATTACACGAAGGTATTTCGCCCTCATCAGCAGCAGTCCTTGGTATAGTTATTCAGGCGGCTAGCTTCCCACGCTATGCGTGCCGCCATCGCACCTGGTTAAGCTTTTCCTAGACGCTAGAGTTAGGCTTTGTCCGCGCAACCTTGAGCGATCGGAAAGCGCGTTTCCCCCTCTTGGCCGGCGGAGAAGGGAAGCTTCGTTCCGGCCGCGAAGCTCTCCACATCTCTGTAAGGTGCCTTGGGGATGTCTCGTGCCGAAGATGCCCTCTCGGTGAGCGCATATTTCACCCTTCATCTTTTAAGAGGTTCAATACATACAAGCATTTGCCTAGCAAACCAGATTTTTTTTTTTTCAAGGGAATTTTCCACGTCTCAGTAATTTCTCTCGTCGTATTCGAGTGCTGATTGCCGTGTTATAGTTTGTTAACGAAGCTTTCCCTCAAGTCTAAATATTTTAAGGCAGTTTTCCTAGCCTCTAAAGCCGCTCGAGTTGGCTCTTCTCCTTGAGCGGCCATTTTTCCTAGAAAGTATGCCTTCCAACTACTCCGCCCTTAAACTGGCTCTCTCAACTACTACACGCAGAGACAAAGCAACAGCGCGCGCATTAGATCCCATAGATGAGATAAATATTTACAATTAGTATTAGGGTTATAATTATATTCGAGTGCTGATAGCCGTGCTATCGTTTGCTAACGAAGCTTTCCCTCAAGTCTAAATATATTAAGGCAGTTTGTCGTGCGCGTATCATGGCTACACACGCTTATATCGCATTCCGTTTCTCTACCACGGGTGCGCTTTAAAACCACGGCGCTGCAGTTTTTGCTTTTCTCTTCTTTCTTCTTCTCCGCCCTTAAACTGGCTCTCTCAACTACTACACGCAGAGACAAAGCAACAGCGCGCGCATTAGATCCCATAGATGAGATGAATATTTACAATTAGTATTAGGGTTATAATTATATTCGAGTGCTGATTGCCGTGCTATCGTTTGCTAACGAAGCTTTCCCTCAAGTCTAAATATATTAAGGCAGTTTGTCGTGCGCGTATCATGGCTACACACGCTTATATCGCATTCCGTTTCTCTACCACGGGTGCGCTTTAAAACCACGGCGCTGCAGTTTTTGCTTTTCTCTTCTTTCTTCTTCTCCGCCCTTAAACTGGCTCTCTCAACTACTACACGCAGAGACAAAGCAACAGCGCGCGCATTAGATCCCATAGATGAGATGAATATTTACAATTAGTATTAGGGTTATAATTATATTCGAGTGCTGATTGCCGTGCTATCGTTTGCTAACGAAGCTTTCCCTCAAGTCTAAATATATTAAGCCAGTTTGTCGTGCGCGTATCATGGCTACGCACGCTTATATCGCATTCCGTTTCTCTACCACGGGTGCGCTTTAAAACCACGGCGCTGCAGTTTTTGCTTTTCTCTTCTTTCTTCTTCTCCGCCCTTAAACTGGCTCTCTCAACTACTACACGCAGAGACAAAGAAACAGCGCGCGCATGCGATCCCATAGATGAGATGAATATATATATATATATATATATATAGAGAGAGAGAGAAAACTATCAGTCATAGCTCTCGTAGTATAGCCCTCTGGGCCGTTTCCTTTTTTTTTTTTTTTTTTTTCGAAAGTAGTCCTATTAGGGTTATTATAATTACACGAAGGTATTTCGCCCTCATCAGCAGCAGTCCTTGGTATAGTTATTCAGGCGGCTAGCTTCCCACGCTATGCGTGCCGCCATCGCACCTGGTTAAGCTTTTCCTAGACGCTAGAGTTAGGCTTTGTCCGCGCAACCTTGAGCGATCGGAAAGCGCGTTTCCCCCTCTTGGCCGGCGGAGAAGGGAAGCTTCGTTCCGGCCGCGAAGCTCTCCACATCTCTGTAAGGTGCCTTGGGGATGTCTCGTGCCGAAGATGCCCTCTCGGTGAGCGCATATTTCACCCCTCATCTTTTAAGAGGTTCAATACATACAAGCATTTGCCTAGCAAACCAGATTTTTTTTTTTTCAAGGGAATTTTCCACGTCTCAGTAATTTCTCTCGTCGTATTCGAGTGCTGATTGCCGTGTTATAGTTTGTTAACGAAGCTTTCCCTCAAGTCTAAATATTTTAAGGCAGTTTTCCTAGCCTCTAAAGCCGCTCGAGTTGGCTCTTCTCCTTGAGCGGCCATTTTTCCTAGAAAGTATGCCTTCCAACTACTCCGCCCTTAAACTGGCTCTCTCAACTACTACACGCAGAGACAAAGCAACAGCGCGCGCATTAGATCCCATAGATGAGATAAATATTTACAATTAGTATTAGGGTTATAATTATATTCGAGTGCTGATAGCCGTGCTATCGTTTGCTAACGAAGCTTTCCCTCAAGTCTAAATATATTAAGGCAGTTTGTCGTGCGCGTATCATGGCTACACACGCTTATATCGCATTCCGTTTCTCTACCACGGGTGCGCTTTAAAACCACGGCGCTGCAGTTTTTGCTTTTCTCTTCTTTCTTCTTCTCCGCCCTTAAACTGGCTCTCTCAACTACTACACGCAGAGACAAAGCAACAGCGCGCGCATTAGATCCCATAGATGAGATGAATATTTACAATTAGTATTAGGGTTATAATTATATTCGAGTGCTGATTGCCGTGCTATCGTTTGCTAACGAAGCTTTCCCTCAAGTCTAAATATATTAAGGCAGTTTGTCGTGCGCGTATCATGGCTACACACGCTTATATCGCATTCCGTTTCTCTACCACGGGTGCGCTTTAAAACCACGGCGCTGCAGTTTTTGCTTTTCTCTTCTTTCTTCTTCTCCGCCCTTAAACTGGCTCTCTCAACTACTACACGCAGAGACAAAGCAACAGCGCGCGCATTAGATCCCATAGATGAGATGAATATTTACAATTAGTATTAGGGTTATAATTATATTCGAGTGCTGATTGCCGTGCTATCGTTTGCTAACGAAGCTTTCCCTCAAGTCTAAATATTGTTACGTAGGAAGACGCAGACGAAAAGCTATGTACAAATATATTTACAAGGAAAATACGCTGCGCTTGGCCAAGAGGCAACAGCCCGCGCTAGCTTCTAATCGTCGTCGTCGTCTTCACACTGCTGGCCTTTCGTGATCGCGCCTATTGTGCCGTAGCACTACCCCCGGCTGCAAAAGCGCCGTCCCGGAGCGACTAAAGATCGGACTCGGAAGCAGTGTAGTAGGCCTTCAGCCTACTGACGTGTACGACATCACTAGATGCCACAGGAGAGGACGAGGTTGAGGCCACAGGAGCAATTTCGTAAGTCACAGGCGTCACCTGGCGCAGCACGCGGTAGGGCCCTGTGTATCGCGAAAGGAGCTTCTCTGAAAGTCCGACGTGACGAGAGGGCGACCACAGGAGCACGAGCGCACCAGGTGAAAACTGTACGTCACGATGGCGGGCGTTGTACTGACACTGCTGAGTGGTCTGTGAGGCCGTCAGTCGAGCACGGGCAAGCTGGCGTGCATGGTCAGCGAGGGCGATGGCGTCGCGCGCATACTCGCTTGTTGAGACCGCAGCAGGAGGAAGTGCCGTGTCTAGGGGCAAGGTAGGTTCGCGACCGTACAGTAGATAAAAGGGAGAAAATCCGGCGGTGTCGTGCCGGGAAGAATTGTACGCAAATGTTACGTAAGGAAGGGCAATGTCCCAGTCGTGGTGGTCCTTGGAAACGTACTTGGCCAGCATATCGGTAAGAGTACGGTTTAACCGCTCTGTCAGGCCATTGGTTTGAGGATGGTATGAAGTAGTCAGTTTGTGTTGAATGGAGCAGGAACGCACAATGTCAGCGATAACTTTCGAGAGGAAGTCTCGACCACGGTCAGTCAGCAGCTGTCGCGGGGCGCCATGAAGCAAGATAATGTCACGCAAGAGAAAGTCCGCGACGTCAGTGGCGCAGCTGGTAGGGAGAGCCCGAGTGATAGCGTATCGGGTGGCGTAATCAGTCGCGACGGCTACCCATTTGTTCCCAGAAGATGACGTGGGAAAGGGACCGAGCAGGTCTAATCCAACACGAAAGAACGGTTCCACAGGGACGGTGATCGGCTGGAGATGACCGGCAGGTAGCACCTGAGGTGTCTTCCGACGCTGGCAGGGATCACAGGCAGCAACATAGCGTCGAACGGAGCGAGCGAGACCAGGCCAATAGAAGCGGCGGCGGACGCGGTCGTACGTGCGGGTTACCCCAAGATGTCCTGAAGTGGGTGCGTCATGCATCTCAAAGAGCACAGTCTGTCGTAGCTGTTTTGGCACGACAAGAAGAAGGTCAGAGCCGTCAGGGAGGAAGTTCCTTCGATACAGAATGCCACCCTGGAGGACATATCGGCGAACGGATGCGTCGGTAGGTGTAGAGCGCAGACGCTCGATAAGTGCTCGCAGCGATAGGTCTCGGTACTGCTCATCGGCGATGTTACCGAAGGCAGAGACAGAGAAAATGCCGTTGGCGCTACTACTGTCGGCGTCGTCAGGCTCGTCGACCGGGTAGCGAGACAGGCAGTCAGCGTCCTTGTGTAGTCGGCCAGATTTATAGGTGACAGTATACGAATATTCTTGGAGGCGTAAGGCCCAGCGACCAAGCCTTCCTGTAGGATCTTTCAGTGAGCATAACCAGCAAAGCGCGTGGTGGTCTGTGACAACGGAAAAGGATCGGCCATATAAGTATGGGCGGAATTTCGCAACCGCCCAAACTAGGGCCAGACACTCACGCTCAGTGATGGAATAGTTGCGCTCCGCGGGTGAGAGGAGCCTGCTGGCGTAAGCGATAACACGGTCGTGGCCACGCTGGCGTTGTGCCAGTACTGCTCCAATTCCGTGACCGCTGGCATCAGTACGGACTTCGGTAGGCGCAGAAGGATCGAAATGGGCCAAAACGGGAGGCGTTGTGAGAATGTCGATTAGATAAGAGAATGCAGAGGCCTCGTTATCGCCCCACTGGAAAGGAGCGTCTTTTTTTCAAAAGGTCGGTTAGTGGTCGTGCTATGGCGGCGAAATTTCTCACGAAACGGCGGAAGTACGAACAAAGGCCGATGAAGCTGCGCACATCCTTGACACACTTCGGAACAGGGAAGTGCGTAACAGCATGGATCTTGCCTGGGTCCGGTTGCACTCCGTTCGCGTCAACGAGATGTCCAAGGACGGTAATCTGGCGACGGCCGAACTGGCACTTCGATGCGTTGAGTTGCAGACCGGCTCGCCGAAAAACGTCCAGGACTGCTGAGAGGCGCTCGAGGTGCGTAGCGAACGTTGGGGAGAATACGATAACGTCGTCCAAGTAGCACAGGCACGTGGACCATTTGAAACCGTGAAGAAGGGAGTCCATCATGCGTTCAAAAGTGGCAGGGGCGTTACATAGACCGAACGGCATCACTTTGAATTGATAAAGACCGTCGGGTGTGACAAAAGCAGTCTTCTCGCGGTCGAGATCGTCCACGGCAATCTGCCAGTAGCCGGAGCGAAGGTCAATAGAAGAGAAATAGCGAGCACCGTGGAGGCAGTCAAGGGCGTCATCAATCCGAGGTAGGGGATACACGTCCTTTTTGGTAACCCTGTTAAGGTGCCGATAATCCACGCAAAAGCGCCATGAGCCATCCTTCTTTTTGACCAGTACTACAGGTGACGCCCATGGACTATATGATGGTTCAATAATGTTCTTGGCAAGCATTTTGCGAACTTCTGCGTGAATAACTTGACGCTCAGCTGGTGACACTCGATACGGGCGGCGATGAATAGGAGGGGCATCGCCGGTATTAATGCGATGTTTGACAGCTGTAGTTTGGGCTAAAGGACGATCGTTAAAGTCAAAAATATCGTGGTAGGAAAACAGAACGCGGTAGAGTTCACGAGCGTGCTCGGAGGGCAAGTCGGGGGCAATCATTTTCCGTAAGTCAGCGATGGTACAATTTGCCGACTGCGATGGTAGAGGAGTATCGGATGAAGTGTCGTCTACTGCAATGGATGCTACTGAGTGATCCTCGAATGAACAAAGCTGGGCCAAAGACATCCCACGTGGCAGCACTTGTGTCGTCAAGCCAAAGTTGACCACTGGCAGGCAGACGCAATTCGCCGTAATAGATAAAACTGTATGGGGTACTGTGATCCCATGTGTAAGGAGGACGTCTTGCATAGGAGCCGCGATGTAGTGACCGTCGGGGACTGGTGGGGATGACACTAGGTCAACGTAGGTCAGTGCCGAAGGTGGCAAGCGAACGAAGTCGGCGGAACTGAGGCGACTGGGGTGTGGTTCAGCAGGATCCAGAACAGGCAGGTCAAGGCGGAGAGTACTGGCGGAACAATCGATGAGAGCAGAATGTGCGGAAAGGAAGTCTAAGCCGAGGATGATGTCGTGGGGACAGTGGGCGATGACTGTGAATAGCACGATTGTTGAGCGATCGGCGAAGGAGACGCGGGCGGTACACATACCAATTACGGGGGCTGTTCCGCCATCGGCGACACGGACAACAGGCGTCGTGGCGGGCGTGATAATTTTCTTGAGCCGGTTACGAAGGTCAGCGCTCATTACGGACAAATGCGCCCCAGTGTCTATGAGAGCAGACACAGAAACACCGTCGACTTGCACGTCAAGAAGGTTCAGATGAGTGGGCAAAGTCAGTAGAGGATTTGGCGGCGTAGGGAGCAATGCAGCGTCACCTCGAGGCGCTGCATCGTCTAGTTTTCCGGCTGGGAGCGGCGTCCGAAGGGAGTCGGCGAATAGGAGCGACGGGGCTGGGGAGAGCGAGATTGTCGTCGTTGGGGCGAAGGCGAACGAGAATAGGGGCGGTTCGTTGCAGGAGAATCAGTGGCGGCATTATCGGAGCGTGCGGCATAGGGACGAGAAGGGCCACCTGAGGGGCGAGAGTAGGCAGTATAAGTAGGCCGGCTCGGGGAACTCCAGCGACTACGACAGTGCCGAGAAATGTGCCCGATTCGATGGCAGTGGAAACAAATAGGCTTGTCGTCAGCAGTGCGCCATTCAGATGGGTTGCGGAAACGTGGTGGGTAAGAAGATGCGGGACGGGGCGAAATCGAAGAAGCCGGGCGGGTATTAGGGCGATGGGCCGAGCAGATGGTGTGAAGACCCATGTTTTCAAACTCCTGGCGGACAACTGCCTGGATCAGTGAGACCGTGACTGCAGATGTGTTGGTGGGACTGGAGTCGAAGGCAGCCGGATAGGCGGCCTCGATCTCACGCCGGACGATCCTGGTAACATCGGCAGTGTTGTTGGGACGAGGAGCGTCGGCACAGGAAGATGTCGCTGGGGTGTTGGGCAGACGGGCAAACTGCTGGTCAATACGTCGGCTCTTGGCGAGTTCCAGGCGGCGGCACTCTCTTATAACAGCATCCACCGTCGCTACGTTGTTGCAAACGAGCAAGTTGAAGGCGTCATCGGCAATGCCTTTGAGGATGTGGGAAACCTTGTCTGACTCAGTCATGTGGGTGTCAACTTTGCGGCACAGAGCCAAGACGTCCTGAATGTACGTGACATAGGGCTCTGTTGACGTCTGCACACGGCCGGAAAGCGCCTTCTGCGCGGCAAGCTGTTGACCGTAGGGGTTGCCGAACAAGTCTCGAAGCTGTGTCTTAAGTGAATCCCAACTGGTGAGCTCATCTTCGTGCGTGCGATACCAAACTCGAGGTGTGCCACCGAGGTAAAAGACTACGTTGGCGAGCATAATAGTAGGGTCCCACCGGTTATTGCGGCTGACGTGTTCATACAGGCTGATCCAGTCATCGACGTCTTCCCCATCTTGGCCCGAGAATACGCCAGGATCACGGGGAGCGGGGAGAGTGATGTAGGTCGTCGAAGTGGCAGCAGGTGTCGGAGCCGGCGGAGTCGGGTTGTCGTCGCCGGGAGCCATGAAGGAAGGCTCGACGTACCGTCCACTGCGAAGCTCCGTGACGAGGTACAGGGAACGTCCACCTCCACCAGATATGTTACGTAGGAAGACGCAGACGAAAAGCTATGTACAAATATATTTACAAGGAAAATACGCTGCGCTTGGCCAAGAGGCAACAGCCCGCGCTAGCTTCTAATCGTCGTCGTCGTCTTCACACTGCTGGCCTTTCGTGATCGCGCCTATTGTGCCGTAGCAATATATTAAGCCAGTTTGTCGTGCGCGTATCATGGCTACGCACGCTTATATCGCATTCCGTTTCTCTACCACGGGTGCGCTTTAAAACCACGGCGCTGCAGTTTTTGCTTTTCTCTTCTTTCTTCTTCTCCGCCCTTAAACTGGCTCTCTCAACTACTACACGCAGAGACAAAGAAACAGCGCGCGCATGCGATCCCATAGATGAGATGAATATATATATATATATATATATAGAGAGAGAGAGAGAAAACTATCAGTCATAGCTCTCGTAGTATAGCCCTCTGGGCCGTTTCCTTTTTTTTTTTTTTTTTTTCGAAAGTAGTCCTATTAGGGTTATTATAATTACACGAAGGTATTTCGCCCTCATCAGCAGCAGTCCTTGGTATAGTTATTCAGGCGGCTAGCTTCCCACGCTATGCGTGCCGCCATCGCACCTGGTTAAGCTTTTCCTAGACGCTAGAGTTAGGCTTTGTCCGCGCAACCTTGAGCGATCGGAAAGCGCGTTTCCCCCTCTTGGCCGGCGGAGAAGGGAAGCTTCGTTCCGGCCGCGAAGCTCTCCACATCTCTGTAAGGTGCCTTGGGGATGTCTCGTGCCGAAGATGCCCTCTCGGTGAGCGCATATTTCACCCCTCATCTTTTAAGAGGTTCAATACATACAAGCATTTGCCTAGCAAACCAGATTTTTTTTTTTTCAAGGGAATTTTCCACGTCTCAGTAATTTCTCTCGTCGTATTCGAGTGCTGATTGCCGTGTTATAGTTTGTTAACGAAGCTTTCCCTCAAGTCTAAATATTTTAAGGCAGTTTTCCTAGCCTCTAAAGCCGCTCGAGTTGGCTCTTCTCCTTGAGCGGCCATTTTTCCTAGAAAGTATGCCTTCCAACTACTCCGCCCTTAAACTGGCTCTCTCAACTACTATCGCGGACAATATGAGTCTCTTTCCACGTAAGTGTGAGGCTCGGAGCAGGAGCTGTGGCGCTTGAAAGTAGCCTGGGACCTGACGAACCAACCGACTGAGCTATCTTTCTGGGCAACATCGAAGGGTCACGAGTTCAAATCACCTGTTATGTTCCTTTTTTTTTCTGCCCCTTTTTCTTTCTTTTTTTTTTTTTTTAATGTCTTTTCCTTTATTTTATCACTGTACGGGAACCCTCCTAAAAAAAAAAACTATATATTTATATAGATCTTCAAATATTTATGGCCTCACACTCACATGTGCAGGTCATAAATACCAGGTTCTCTAGCCGAGTGCCATCCATGCGGTATAACCGAGCTCAGATTGGTCCACCTTGACTGACCAAGTAGGGCACCACTGTAGGTTAAATGAGGCGTACAACTCCTGCGGGACCCGCCGTGGTTGCTCAGTGGTTATGGTGTTAGACTGCTGAGCACGAGGTCGCGGGATCGGACCCCGACCACGGCGGCCGCATTTCGATGGGGGCGAAATGCGAAAACACCCGTGTACTTAGAATTAGGTGCACGTTAAAGAACCCCAGGTGGTCGAAATTTTCGGAGTCCTCCACTACGGCGTGCATAATCAGAAAGTGGTTTTGTCACGTAAAACCCCATAAATAATTTTTAATTTAACTCCTACGGGGACGGTAGAGTATCCGTCTCCAGTGCAAGAGGACCGTGATTCAAATCCCGGTGCCGCGCTATTCTCCACCGGAAAATACAAAAAAAAAAACGTGTGTTGAGAAAATTGCACAAACAGGCCTGGAGTGCGGCCTGATCCCGGTGACCAGAACCGGTAACGCACTCTCTCACCAGAGCAGGATTGGCCACCCTGGTGCAGTACTTGGCCACAACCTCCTATATGAATACAACAATCAAACCCCGGCCCTCAGTCCCCAGCAGCCGCGAAGCAACTGACCACGGCGGCGGTCAGATCTGTGACGCTGCAGAGGGTGCTAAGAATACCTGGCTCCGGACAGGCCGCCATTGGAATCTGAACCTGGCAACGTTTAACGTTAGAACGCTATCTAGTGAGGCGAGTCTAGCAGTGTTATTGGAGGAATTAGAGGGTAGTAAATGGGATATAATAGGGCTCAGTGAGGTTAGGAGGACAAAAGAAGCATATACAGTGCTAAAAAGCGGGCATGTACTGTGCTACCGGGGCTTAGCGGAGAGACGAGAACTAGGAGTCGGATTCCTGATTAATAAGGAAATAGCTGGTAACATACAGGAATTCTATAGCATTAACGAGAGGGTGGCATGTCTTGTTGTGAAACTTAATAAGAGGTACAAAATGAAGGTTGTTCAGGTCCACGCTCCTACATCTAGTCATGATGACCAGGAAGTCGAAAGCTTTTATGAAGACGTAGAATCGGCGATGGGTAAAGTCAAAACAAAATACACTATACTGATGGGCGACTTCAATGCCAGGGTAGGCAAGAAGCAGGCTGGAGACAAGTCAGTGGGGGAATATGGCATAGGCTCTAGGAATAGCAGAGGAGAATTATTAGTAGAGTTTGCAGAACAGAATAATATGCGTATAATGAATACCTTTTTCCGCAAGCGGGTTAGCCGAAAGTGGACGTGGAGGAGCCCGAATGGTGAGACTAGAAATGAGATCGACTTCATACTCTGCGCGAACCCTGGCATCATTCAAGATGTAGACGTGCTCGGCAAGGTACGCTGCAGTGACCACAGGATGGTAAGAACTCGAATTAGCCTAGACTTGAGGAGGGAACGAAAGAAACTGGTACACAAGAAGCCAATCAATGAGTTAGCGGTAAGAGGGAAACTAGAGGAATTCCGGATCAAACTACAGAACAGGTATTCGGCTTTAACTCAGGAAGAGGACCTTAGTGTTGAAGCAATGAACGACAATCTCATGGGCATCATTAAGGAGTGCGCAATAGAAGTCGGTGGTAACGCCGTTAGACAGGAAACCAGTAAGCTATCGCAGGAGACGAAAGATCTGATCAAGAAACGCCAATGTATGAAAGCCTCTAATCCTACAGCTAGAATAGAACTGGCAGAACTTTCTAAGTTAATCAACAAGCGTAAGACAGCGGACATCAGGAACTATAATATGGATAGAATTGAACAGGCTCTCAGGAACGGAGGAAGCCTAAAAACAGTGAAGAAGAAACTAGGAATAGGCAAGAATCAGATGTGTGCGTTAAGAGACAAAGCCGGCAATATCGTTACTAATATGGACGAGATAGTTCAAGTGGCTGAGGAGTTCTATAGAGATTTATACAGTACCAGTGGCACCCACGACGATAGTGGAAGAGAGAATAGCCTAGAGGAATTCGAAATCCCACAGGTAACGCCAGAAGAAGTAAAGAAAGCCTTAGGAGCTATGCAAAAGGGGAAGGCAGCTGGGGAGGATCAGGTAACAGCAGATTTGTTGAAGGATGGTGGTCAGATTGTTCTAGAGAAACTGGCCACCCTGTATACGCAATGCCTCATAACCTCGAGCGTACCGGAATCTTGGAAGAACGCTAACATAATCCTAATCCATAAGACAGGGGACGCCAAAGACTTGAAAAATTATAGACCGATCAGCTTACTGTCCGTTGCCTACAAAGTATTTACTAAGGTAATCGCAAATAGAATCAGGAACACCTTAGACTTCTGTCAGCCAAAGGACCAGGCAGGATTCCGTAAAGGCTACTCAACAATAGACCATATTCACACTATCAATCAAGTGATAGAGAAATGTGCAGAATATAACCAACCCTTATATATAGCTTTCATTGATTACGAGAAAGCGTTTGATTCAGTCGAAACCTCAGCAGTCATGGAGGCATTACGGAATCAGGGTGTAGATGAGCCATATGTAAAAATACTGGAAGATATCTATAGCGGCTCCACAGCCACCGTAGTCCTCCACAAAGAAAGCAACAAAATCCCTATAAAGAAAGGCGTCAGACAGGGAGATACGATATCTCCAATGCTATTCACAGCATGTTTACAGGAGGTATTCAGAGGCCTGGAGTGGGAAGAATTGGGGATAAAAGTCGATGGAGAATACCTTAGCAACTTGCGATTCGCTGATGATATTGCCTTGCTTAGTAACTCAGGAGACCAATTGCAATGCATGCTCACTGACCTGGAGAGGCAAAGCAGAAGGGTGGGTCTGAAAATTAATCTGCAGAAAACTAAAGTACTGTTTAACAGTCTCGGAAGAGAACAGCAGTTTACGATAGGTAGCGAAACACTGGAAGTGGTAAGGGAATACATCTACTTACGGCAGGTAGTGACCACGGATCCGGATCATGAGACTGAAATAACCAGAAGAATAAGAATGGGTTGGGGTGCGTTTGGCAGGCATTCTCAAATCATGAACAGTAGGTTGCCACTATCCCTCAAAAGGAAAGTGTACAACAGCTGTGTGTTACCAGTACTCACATATGGGGCAGAAACCTGGAGGCTTACGAAAAGGGTTCTGCTGAAATTGAGAACGACGCAACGAGCTATGGAAAGAAGAATGATGGGTGTAACGTTAAGGGATAAGAAAAGAGCAGATTGGGTGAGGCAACAAACGCGGGTAAACGACATCTTAGTTGAAATCAAGAAAAAGAAATGGGCATGGGCCGGACATGTAATGAGGAGGGAAGATAACCGATGGTCACTAAGAGCTACGGACTGGATTCCAAGAGAAGGGAAGCGTAGCAGGGGGCGGCAGAGAGTTAGGTGGGCAGATGACGTTAAGACGTTTGCAGGGACAACATGGCCACAATTAGTACATGACCGGGGTAGTTGGAGAAGTATGGGAGAGGCCTTTGCCCTGCAGTGGGCGTAACTAGGCTGATGATGATGATGACCCCCCTCAGCACTTGTAGTTGTGGTTTTGCAACAGCTGCGCTGCAACCCGGCCATGCAACTTTCGCATGGCCGGGATGGCGAGTCAATTTTTCACAGTAGAATTTCCAACACTCCACGCTTCAGTTCGAGCACTCCTCTACCGCATGGCGCAACGCAACCTGCGCCTTCCTAATATTAACCTAAGTCACTGTTTTCACGATGTCCCGAAGAGTGACGCGCATGGATTGTGCAACTTATGTAACAAACTTAAGGGATTCCGTTTTGACGAACAAATGGATCGAGAAATTTATCACGTTGCGATAGGTAGCAGTTTTGCCAATATCTAAGTTGCACGACGACTCACCTTGTCGTCACCTTGGAAGAGCACACCGTCCTCGGTGAACTCGACGATGTCTTTCTTGACGCGAGCCTTCCCGCTCAGGATGAGGTTCGGCAACGCGTCGTTGATGGTCGGGTGCTGCGCGTTGTAGCGGTGCTTGGGCTTGAGTCCGTAAGCCTCGTGGTTGAAGAACCCGTTCAACAAGTTCTCCACGTAGTCGTTGGCGAATGAGACTGGCAAGGCGCGCAACAGGTAGGTCTTGAGTCGCGTTTTAAGGAAGATGTCGATGGGCACGCCGTTGGGGCCGACGCGCCGGGACACCCAAGCTCCCCTCCTCGTGGACAGATACGTCTGCGAGGAATTCGTTGTTTAAGCCGGGAGGGGCCGCGTATGATCCCGCGTGTTAGACAGAGTAACAAGCTGCGTGCAACATGTTTCCAACAAGTTTCAACAGGTCAGAACATTTGGAAGAGCCATATTTTCGTCGCGGCACCACGCTGGAGGGGTAGAGAGGTTGTATTGACTGTTTCTCACATGCGAGGTTATACGCATATGCACATGCCAATGAATGTTATTTTCTCTTCGTCCTGTCTTTGTTTCTTTTAAACTCTGTTACGCTGACACTAATGGCATCTCCGGCTGGTCATTCAAAGCGCTCCGGTGGCTTTTCAAAGGTCTCGTAAGACAGCAAAGATAAGCTTTACTGTGAGCTTAAGTGGGCCATATTAGCAATGAATAAAGTTAGACTTACGCGTGTTGACCTGCTTATTACCGCGTTTAAAGCTGTCTTTCGCAGAACTTATAGTAACGCTGCAAGAGCGCTTCGAAGCGACTAGTCAAAAGTTTCATGAGACGTTACGGACTCGGCCAGCTGATGTGCAGACGCGTAGACACATGCTTACGCAACGGTCCATCAGGGGTGCTACTATGTAAAATTATCAAAGTGCGCCATATATTGTCAAATTTGCCCACTTGTGAGCTCTGACTGGCTCATTGCGCCCTCTCTCACTTACTCAAAACGCCAACATGACATAACTAGAAAACACGGAGGAAATTGACAGGACACAGAGCTTGGGCTGGTATAATGTAAGTCTTCGCCTTTCGCTTGAATCCATTTGTTTTTTATCATTCACCTATCATGGTTGGCTTGCCCTGGTGACAACTTGTGCGGATCGAGCACCGCTCGGTCCTCGCACGGAGTGCGGAAAGGATGAGCATTGAACAAGAATCGTTACGTATTCCGGCCCTGGTGTGGGGCATTAGCGAAATGGCTCCGCGCAGAAGTGACGAAATTTTTAAGTCACGCTTACCTCAGGCGCCACCTGACTGACCTGCACGGACCTTTGAAACATCCATGCTAATGGAGAAGCGTAGTCACACGCACGAAACGCAGTGATCTGTGCATGCGGTCTGAATATGTTGACGAGGGTTTCGACGGGAATTAGGGGCGCATGCTCCTTTCCCAAGCGTATCAACCCTGAAGATAGCCGAACGCCAGGCCGGGGTACACGTGTGCCCATTTGAGGACCAGTGGGTGCCCGGCTGCGGTGGGAAGCGAACCCACAATCTCCCGCAGCCGTGGCGAGTGCTCTACAACTAGGCCATGGCTGCGGGAGGTTGATGCAGTCGCGATCGAGCTGCTATACGTCATGCTTACCTCGAGGGCAACGGAACTGGCGTCGACGACAGCGTCGAGCCCTGAGTTTCCAATGCCGATCACGGCCACCCGGCGGTCTCGGAACGTGTCGGCGTTCTTCAGGCTGTGCGTATGCACAATGCGGCCGCGGAACTTCTCCTGTCCCTTGAAGTGCGGCACGTTCGGGTACACGTGGTGGCCCACGCACACGGCCACGGCGTCGTACGTATCCGTGCGGTCGGTGTTCGCTTCCAGGTCCCTGACGAGCACGTCCCAACGGCCCGTCTTCTCGTAGTCGGCGGCTGGCGTGACCTGCACCACGTCGTGCCTCGTCTTTACGTGCTTGGTGACGCCGAAGTGGTCGGCGTAGCTCCGGAAGTAGCCCAGCATCTTGGTGTTGTGCATGTAGTTGGGGAAGTCCTTGGGCATCGGATAGTCACTGCAGGCCGGGAAAGTCCAAAAAGTGGGCTTGGTCTTGATGATGCTTAAGGGTGGCGACCTCAGCCCAGGGTGCCTTTAGCTCGGGTGGCATCAATAGCCCTTTCAACTAGCCGAAGCTGGTCGTCCGGACCAGAATTCGCCGAGTCTATCTCCTAAAGCTCGAGTGTGGAAAGGTGGAGGTTGGGGGAGGGAGTAAGTGGAGACTGATCGCACCCGCCCACCATGTGTCTGAGTGTCACAGGCTTCTCACTGAAGCGGCAGTGCGGAAAGTGCTGGCTAGGATAGAAAAGGTAGAGCTGGGAAGGATGAGGGAAGGAATAGGTCTGGAGCGCGTGAACACGTCGTTCTTGCTCTCCAGGGAGGCATTTGCGCGTGTGTGTAGTGGGAGGGGGTAATATTTGTCGCGACAGTCTATAATGCTGCGTGGTGTCTTTGTTTACAGATATGAAGGGCTGCATGCGCTCGGGATCGGCTGCCTTGCTTTCGGCGCCCTCACGGTGAGTCAATGTTCGAGCGATGGCGTTAGCCGCCTCATTTGCAAGTATGCCATGGTGAGCCGGTGCCCATACAATGCTGAGTGACCTTTTCGGGGTGCTGTTGAATGATGTGCAGTCTAGTGAGAGGCAGTTTGGTCTTGTCTGGAACTCGACGTGGGTTGTGGCGAGAGAGGTATCCACACATGGCTTAGCTGCACATAAATGCAACCAGAGAGAGAGAGAGAGAAACTTTATTTCTGAGCGACTCCTAGTCCGAGTCGTTGCTGTCGGAGTCCAGATACGTCCCCGGCCTGGGTGCTAAGTCCATTTGTCTAGTTCACTAAGGTGACTGTTTGCGCATGTAGGTAGGACTTGAATGCAGCTTTCTGCGCTCGTGTGTCTCAGCCTCTTCTTCGTCCTCATCTTGTGCGCAAAAAGCTGCATCCATTTGTCTAGACCCATTGGCGTGTTTTATGGAGTCTACCAGCAGTGACTATAGCCTTGGGAATATAGCTCTTGTAGGGTACCGATTGAGCTCTGCCAGGTGTAGAAAAGACAGGGTGGAATGCGTGAGCGAGTTAAAAGCTGTGGAGGAGAGTGTGGGACATTTCCATTGCACATGGAGTGCCACCAGGTGTTTTGCACATACCTGGCACGCCAGTTTGGCAGGGCAATATGGTGTTGCATATCGTCGTTGGCTAATGTAAGTGCTTTTGTAAGTGTTTCGGATTAGTGCGGTGTCCTGTCTAGTGTTTGTTTGTGACGGGGATGGTTAGAGGAATCTTGTTTTTGGATTCCTTTAGCCGATTACGGCGTTGTTTTCAATGCAAGGCTCCGACACCTGTGAAGCCGTAGGTTTCGGTACTCTTCATGGAAAGGCAAATGTTCCTGGGCATGTGAAAGAATTAGTCTTGGCACTCACTCAGCTTTTCGTCCACACTGTGGTTACATTCCAGTCACAAAATATTTAAAATTGTTTCTATTCTTGCAATAGTAAGAATTGTATCTATACGTGCTCATTTATTTCCGAATGACTTGAGCGCGCTAAGTATGCCGGTAGGATGAGGGCTCCTTTTTTTGCTGGATTATTCCTTCAGAAGGGAATTGGGGTGGGGGAGAGAATATGGGATTTCACTAGAATGTGTGTATTTATGCCCGCGATCTGAGCGATCGCATTTTGAATCACGATAATCACAGGCTTTCATAAACCTTGGTAGGCTGTCTATGTTGCTGCATGCCATTAATATGCCTATCGCATAATTTCACAAACGAGTGTTTGTGGCAATGTACACACGCTATACTCTCGGTATTCGCGATGCTTCTTTGTGATCTTGCGCATTGCGAGAAGCAAAAATAGTGATCCTTCGCATCGTCGATTGTGTAGAAAAAAAAACAAACGAGCGTCCATAAGCTGCATTTTCTGTTTCTTAAGACCTTTCTGGTTACGCTATCGACTCCTTCATACAGCGCGATTGGGCTAATGAACCAAATTAGGAAAACGCTAAGGAGAAGCACTAGAGTAACCTAGGCTGCTAGATCTTTTCTTCGAAAAGTCTCGCAAGCAGAAAAGTAATCTTTATTGCCGAACGATATATGAAGGCCAAAGTGCATAATTTTTTTTTTGTGTGTGAATTTCGTGCTCTAACCGCGACGCTCACGCCTTCGCGACTATTTTACGAGTTTTACGGTACTTTCGCATATTTGGGCCCTTTTTGTGCAGAAACTGCTCAAAAAATTTGCCACCTTAAGAAAAAGTATGGGTCCTTCGTACTTAAACTTCTTGCGCTAAAGAAACCCCAGACCGTTCGGCGCCGACTTTGCGAAAGGTTCACGTTGCCTGCGCCGGAACGCGAGGTCACCTGAGTTTGTTACCAGCATGCGTTAAGGAGACAAGTCTCGAAAGACGGCAGTATGGATCAGAGAACGAACGCGGCCGGTAGATGATGTTTATATAGCCAAGATTAACAAGAAAAAAGGAATGCGGAACAAATAACTGGCGCTCCTCCAGAGTAGCAGAATGCGTGCCAAGAGATGGGAAACATAGTCCAGCTCGACAGAGAACATAGATGGTGCGATGAGACGGGGAAGTTTGCCAGCATACAGGAAAGAGCCGGCTGGCGCATAACAGGGGTGACTGGAGACCGCTTCGTCCGGCAGTGGACATAAAGAAAATATGGCAGTGTATCAACTCTATGAAAAGAGTTGATGATGATACCTGAACGCGCTCATCTCTTTGCTGGTGTTGATGACGGTTGTGCGCATAACGGACGCCCGTCCCTCGACGTCATCGTCGTGGTACGCCCAGAGGCCTCCGATGTCTGCGGACCGCTCGTACAGCACCACGTCGAAGCCGTAGTCGAGCATCTGGCGCGCGCACGTCAGTCCGCTCGACCCGGCGCCCACTACGCAGACTTCCTTCTTCGACATCGTCTGGTTTCAAGATTACTGGTATTGACTTGAGAAAAAAAAATAAATACAGCGAACTTAATGACAATGAGACATAACAGCCCGCACCAGAAGGAGAGAAAGAGAGCGATGCAAATAAGTGGGAAACCTTGCCCGTCCATCGAGAGCTGGTTACTTTAACGCTTTATGCTAGTTACTACCCGTGAAACTATAAGTACAGGAGCACATATGGTGTCAATATCAACATAACACACTGTGCGCCACGTGCAGTCATCTGCACTATACATATATAAGTAAACTGGGCTATCTATATCTACATACACCCTGCGCACTATATGTACAGGTTTCTCTACTATTCGATAAAAATAAAACAAAACGTCATTAGTAATCATCCGCCGATGGCAGCTTCAATGTGGCACAGGGAACTGGAGCAGAAGGTACAGAGCGTTTCCTTCGTAAGTTCTCTTTGCCATTGGCCACCTTCGCTAATATTTCCACCATCACGATGTGCGGACCCCTACTCGTAATTACGGTCGGTTCTAGCGTAGGAACTTTACTGTGATGTGGGCCTTGGATAATATTTTGTGAGACATCTGGCTGAGCTGTCATAACTCTTACTAAATAGCATTCCCATAAATTGGAATACATGTTGGAGCTATATTGGGCTGAATGGTAATGAAACGTTGTGGCTAATATTGCGCGACTCTGTGTATAGCGAATATCTTTTATCCATCGTGCATTGTCAGCGCACTATATATACTGCGCAAGCTCAGGGCGGAGAATCGGGCAAGTTCGTATGCACTCATAACCTCACCAGCGTGACTATAGGACAAATACTATGGGAAGGAGAGGACACCGCACGGCTCTAACTGTCAACTGAATTTTACTGTAGGAAAAACAAACAATATGCAAAGAATTACCAAACTACTTCATTCTGTGAGTGAACATGAAGGATCACGGCCGCTCTAAAATTGGCCGCTTTAAGTTGGCCGCTCTAAATCCCAGTTTCTAGTTTTTGTTTTTAGCTGACGTCAAAGAAGTAACAGATTTCGAGTGCCCTGCCTTCTTTAACCCGATCACATGATTATAGTTGCACTCTGCTGCGGAAAGCGATGAAAACTATTGATTAGTACACCTCTAATAGCATATGTTTCAATACCATTATTTGAATGTTTTGAATGTCTGGAATGAAGGCCAAAAGAAACAACATTTCGCTTTTTCCACCAATATTAGCCCACGGGCTTCAATTATTCCTTTCTAGATGCATAATAGAATTTTTTGTCGTCTTCGCGCGATAGGTGCCGAAGCTACTATCACCATAACATCACTGCAGCCTAGCTCTTCGTTATGACAAGAGTTCGTGTTTCCGGCATTATAAACCTGCCACGACGAATGGAATTAATATTCTGTTGTCTGGTTTGGACAAGGAAGCTTGAAAGTTGCTGCCCAACCCTTCGCTTATGACATAACCATACTTTGTGAAAACAGGCTGAGAAACTTGAACAAGAGCGTGTTCGCCCTTTTCTTATTTTCACGTCGGTATCGGTAACTCTCGACGTTACGGAAATGAAAGAGTATGTTAGAATTTACGCTTTCTTCGTTTAAAAAGAAACGCTTGCATAAATGCACCACTTCTTCTGTTCCTTTGCAATTAGTTGTGAGCAGAGTCCATACCGTATACGAAAGAGTGAACTAATAGAAACTTGCTCACAAATGCTACCGTACAAATGCGACCTGTCGTACAAGCGCGACTGACATACAGCAAAGCTGTACGTCAGTTGCGCGTACAGGTTACGCACCTTCACCGCCATCCGTCTGAGCAACACTTGCTTAAACGTCAGTGTTGACCATGGCAGCCTGCAACGCTCGCCAGGCGCAGCCACAAACGCCAGCTATTTTCGGCCTTGGCATCGCTGTACTTACGCACAATTCCTTTGCCTCCACTATCTACATACAACAGCTTTTGTTTTTTGGGCGAGTAGGTTTCTTGGCAACAACGCGTTTCGAGTGAAGTATCTGCTGGTTGTTTCCACTACGACTTATTACAGTTATGAAGGGTGTGAAATCAGAGACGAAATAACAATTTTCACTTGGCAGAACTCAGCGCGACGAAGGCCACAATAAATTTGGCGATAATCGCGAACATTCCCTGTAAATGTGTTTTTTTTTTATAACTCTATCTCTATTGTTGTTGTGGGATTGAAACCAGTTAGTGCTTGAGGCATGTCGACTTAAGACTATCATCAGTATCGGCGTGTGCATGCCTAAAATCATCGACGAAATGTATTCGCCTTTGGCATAGTTTCGTCGTCAACTCACACTATACTCAAAGACCTTTTTGCACGAAATACGCGGAATGCCCTTTAGCAGAAAGTTTAGGGCTGTATCACGGCGCAAGAATGTATGTTGGCTGGATGTATCCAAACAGATGCTAGCCTCACGATGGACATATCTTGAACACTGGCTGGTATGATATTCGGAATTCCTACAAACGCGCTAGAAGCGTATAAAGGTTCATTAGTGAGTCACTTAGTTCATTAAGTAACTTATTAGCAATCATGGTTTGATATATTGTTGCGCGTCGCTGCTGTGAGTTTTGACAAACGAAAATTGTCACTGTGTCTCAAATTTCCTGTTTGTTTGTTTAATAACAGCACACAGATGGGAAGTTAGACAACGTAAGAGCCGGCTGTCCCAGTGCACAGTTGAAAAATTGTGACTGCCAATTTCCCCATATAGAGGCGTGTTTTGGAAACATTCCATATTCACACCGGAACACCTAGCCACCCCGTAATTAAATCAATACTCACCCGGACAGCTAACAGAGGCGTTGTAGATATGCCATACGAATGCGCAATGTGTATACGTACTTTAAGGGTCTTTGCTTCGAAAAAGCTTCGCCGGTGACTGCGGCCGCTGTGCAAAGCGCTAACTACTAATATATGGATCTGAGAAACGCGAGGACGAGTGCGCAGTTGAAGATAGCGACGTCAGAGGAGATTATGGAAGGGTGTCGTTGTAGTGTCCTATCGCAGAGCTCGTTTTCATTTTTTCCCCTCTCTTATCTAGGGTGCATCTGTGGCCCATATCGGCAGAACTGCACACCTCATGAGCGAATGGGATCTCTGTTATATAGCTCTGTTGTCTCTCTTTTTCTCTCTTACACACACATGTACGTAGGCCTGTGTGTGTGCGTGTGCGGGCGCGCGTGAGTGTGTGTCTCTGTGTGTGTGTGCGTGCGTGTATGTGTGTCTGCAAGCAAGCAAGCATATAGAAAAGGCTGTTCCATGACCTACATGACACGCATGTCATGACATTCATGTCATGAACTGTTATTTATGTTCGTCATACACTCTTGTCATACTATGCCAATTTTGGTACATACCAAGACGTACGCGGCTGTTTCGTGACCTACATGGCAGGCATGTCATTACCTATCATTTATGTTCGTCATACACTCTTGTCATACTATGCCAGTTTTGGTACATACCAAGTTAACGAAACGATCATGAGAGCACCAAGACGCAGGTAGCTGTTTCATAACGTACATGATACACATGTCATGATAGTCATGTCATGACCAATCATTTACGTTCGTCATTGCACTATTGTCATACTATGCCAATTTTGGTACCTACCAAGTTAACGAAACAACCCTGAGAGCACAAAGACGTAGGCGGCTGTTTCATGACCTACACAACACGCATGTCATGACCGATCATTTATGTTCGTCATACATTCTTGTCATACTGCACCAATTTTGGTACATACCAAGTTAACTAAACGACTATGAGAGCAACAAGACGTAGGCGGCTAGATAGATAGATAGATAGATAGATAGATAGATAGATAGATAGATAGATAGATAGATAGATAGATAGATAGATAGATAGATAGATAGATAGATAGATAGATAGATAGATAGATAGATAGATAGATAGATAGATAGATAGATAGATAGATAGATAGATAGATAGATAGATAGTGTCAAAGTGGCAAATGTTCGCCAAGAAGAGCTTCGCATTTATTAACGAGTAGGAAATGTCCACGAACAGGAGGCGCCTGGCACCGATGGCGTTCTTTCACGCAGTATCGATATCTTCAAAAAACACAGTGCTTTTACTGCCACTCTACTTGACGGCGGCCAAGGTTCAAAGATTTCACTTTAGGCGTGAGGAGGACGGTTGTCGAATATATTGAGACTGTTGGAGGGTGCAGGCTCTTTGCGCACCGAAGCGAGAACACTCAGGTAGTAGACGCACAATCGTCTCTTTGCATCCACATGCTTCACAACCAGGACTTCTGGCCATTGCGATGGGGAAAGAATAGTCATTCTCAAATACCACTGTATGCTATAGATGACATACTACGTCATGGTGTGGAAAATCTCACGGAAGGCGGAGCTTTAAGAGAGAATCCAGGGAACTAAGGCTTTGGTCTGTGAAGTCAATCTATATACAGTTCTCCCGGTACAATGCGTTATAAGCTCTCGCGCAAGCCCCAGTTCTCTCCCTCTAAATCTGTTTTTTACAACGGGATGGCAACGCACACCACCGTAACATAAATGCATTACTATTATGGCTGTACAAGTAACATAAATGGGAGGTTAGCAGTCCATAACTATACTACGACTGTAAAAGTTGTCTACACGCTGGCCCTATTGCAAGAACAGCGCCTTCCAGTGCCCTTCAGTGTGAAACCAGTGTGCTTTTTTCACACTGGATCGCACTGGCGACGCTGGTGCTCGCTTCGAGTCCCTGGGACATCAGTGAGAACGCTGCATAAGAGCTGAGTCACCCTGGACGAGACGCTGGTTTCACTTCTATGAAGCTAGGGCGCACTGGTTTGTGCTGTACACGCTCTGCAGTGGTTCTCACAGGAGTTCGCTGGCTCGTACTCAAAATTGCGCTGGTCGCGTTTGTGCCGCACTGGTTCCTGTATGCAGAGAGTATAGGCGCTGTTGAATATTAAATGCTTGATACAATTTCATCGCCAGATATACTAGTCTCCTCCCTGCCTTCCTTCTCCACTTTTTCCTTCCTCCCTTGTGTTCGTAAATTTCTATTTCATGTTGCAGCTTGAAATAAAGGTGCGTGAGCTGTTCCGTTTATGCATGCATATGTGGCACTGAGGATCACTTTCGTTTTTTGCATTTCTCTTTTGACTTGGCGGATAGCTAAATTTTTGAACGAAAATACGCAAACGCAGATGACGCCTCGCTTTTTAGTAGTTTGTACGCATCTCATGACTGCGAGTTTTCGCCGTTGTCGCAGTGTTGTGGAGACGACACAAAACCCAGAATTCGTTCAGACGTGTTCGAAACGTACCCCAGGAAGCCTGCAGCGGCCGCTGATTGATGTTATCGCACGGATAACGAAGCTCAGGTGACTCGCGCGCTCCCACTTTCCCTAATGTACTGAAAAATAATATTTAAAAGGCTCTGATACTCGAATACGCACATTTTAACATTGGCCAGGCACCCGCGCCGGTATCGTTCCCTTCCACCGAAGGCCATAGGCCTATAGAGTGTGTATACCCGTCGAGTCCGTCGACACGTTAGCGGCCCGTCTGGGCTCAGGAATCAACAAATCTGACGAGGACGACTCACTGTATATTTCAGTTTTCGCATCGGTGTTCTTAAATAAACAATTGTTTTTTGTGTCGACAGTGTCAGCATAAGAAGCGATCAGCGCCGATGTGACGCGTTATAAACATATATACGCGTATGTGTTGCCGTCGAGGGCTGCCAGCCGCAATATAGCCTGCGCTTCTCTCTCGGAGATATGCGACTACATAGACGTGTTTATCGAACCGCATCATTGAAGCAAGAAAATGTTGCATTTACCTTGCGCGAATAACTAGAAACGGATATCAAAATCGGCTGTAACAGCTTTACAGTGTCATGGGTCGGCGATCCATTTAAGACATTTTTCGAAGCTAAAATACCAATCCCAAAAGAAAATCAGTAATGTGGCCCTTCCAGGCATACTACTGAACACGTACAACTCTTTCTTTCTGATAGAGGCACAAGTTTTAGTTTCGGGACGATAACGCATCTACCACGTCTGGGTGAAACTGAAAGTGCGCTGGATACGGCAAATTATTCACGTTCCATTATGCGCCGCCGTGGCGTAGTGGTACAGTCTTATTTAAGGATATGAATGCGTCATAGCAACTGTTTCTGCTTATGATGCGCATACTGCGAGTGTTTTGTCTTTGATCACCGCATGTCACTATTTACAGATACTGCTATTGTATTGTTTTTTGTTCTACATGTACCGATATTTTGTATCTTTTTTGTTGTATTTCTATCTGCTCCTGTAATGGTCAGTTCTTGGACTGACAGAACAAACAAACAAACAAACAAACAAACAAACAAACAAACAAACAAACAAACAAACAAACAAACAAGTACTGTGCTTGGGATCTCCAGGGCGGACGATGACATCCTGGTGGTGGAGGTACCTTTCTTTTCTTTTACTTATAGGTTGTTTTTTTTTATTGCTACAAAACGCTCTCTGTTGCTTTCTGTATTTAAAAAGAATGTATACTCGGTAGTCAGGCACCACATATTTCTCGCTGCTTTTCGCACCAGTATACCCAACGCATTCCAGTATGCCGCGCCTGTCCAGCGCGCGACACGCTCATAATCAGGTAATGCATTGGACAATCGATACTGGGTTTTACCGCGACAGCACTAAGGGCCCTGTGTCGCAGAAAATCCGGTGTCGGCGTTGGCGGCGTAGTCCGTTAGCGAAAAAAATCATCGCGAACCGCGCATACCGAAGAACGCAGGCCCTCTGCATGGCGCAGAGGCGTTACTGAACTAATTGAATTTCTCAAGCTAAAATGCGTCAGAAAAGTATTAAAGTACTGCTTACACACGACCTACAAACATGATAGCGTCGGATTGTAACGCTGTCGAAACGCTGGCTCCTGATTTCACCTTGTTCTCGTTTTACTCATCGTCTTGAATTTCCATCTCCCGCCTTCCCCGTGTTTTCCGTGTAGTCTGCAAGGGTTTTATCGGTGCTCGGCCCCGGCTGTTCACTATCCATGAAGAAGAGCAAGACAGACAGGTCACGCCGCCTATTCTGCATGTTTAAGAGATGAGCGGCTTAACAGGCCGTACCCATTGTTCTGGTCTCCTCACCTCGTGCGCTTCACTGACAAGCTGCATTTCTAAAGGCAAACGGTGGTCTCCGAAAAAAAAAAAAGAGGGTGGGGGGGGTTTGAGAAGCTTACGGGGTAAACAAACTCCGGCATTTGACACCGTTGACCCACGTATGGCTGTAAAGAGAGATAGAGAGATAAGCTTTATTGTCCCCGAGACCCAAGTCCGTTTGGTTAGTGTTGTTTCCAGATATAGCGGTGTGCGAAGGCAAGGAAAACCGAGGGGCTCAATTTTTCAGTAATAATAACGAAATGAAGCCAACGAAGGCACAGAGAAAATTAACACACTTTTTTCATTAAACTGTATAGTTTAGTGCTGATGAGGGTTAAATTTGCGATAGAGTTCGTATTTGCAATAGAGAAATGTGGAAATCAAAGTGGAAGAAACAAACTTTGCTGCCGGTGAGAGCCAGGCCCACAACCTCCGCATGACATGTGTGTGTGTGTGTAGAGAAGAGAGAAAGAGAGAGACTTTAACGAAAACAGGATATAGTTTTATGGAGAGTTGCTTCGCGCCACACCTAGCATGTTACTCCAGGCGGATGCGATGATATTGAAAAGGATACATGCAGAAAATGCGGCAGACACATTATAACATGCTCAACGCAAACAACATATATACAGAATGCAAATATCTAGCTGAGACCATCGTCTCGTGTTGCAGACACGTGCAGTGCTCAACCAACTGAGCTGCAACTGAGCTGCAACTGAGCTGCAACCAACGGTTGTTAATTAAATAATGAGCAATGGAAATAACAGGCCAACGTAGGGCCGGTTACACCAATCATCAAAATAAGCTCCAGCGATTAAGGAATGTATGGAACAAACAAAACAGACGAAGAAAACAAAAAGGAAAGCAAGGAGGGAAAAATGGTGCAGGAATAGAGTATCACTTAACTCCGGTGTAGCCTGCTTACAATATCGTCTTGAGCGCTTAGAATCGGCGACATGGAAGCGTCTAGCCACCATCGAGGGTTACCAAAACAGCCTTGATCTGTGCAGTCACGGTCTAAAAAAGCAAAACACCGCAAAGAATAAAGCACTACAGGTACTACAAGTTCACATAAACGTGCACAAAGTCAGGTAGCAAGCACTTATCGTGTTTCCAAGGAAAGAAGGAAGCAGGAATAGGCGGAAAGACAGAGAGGTTAACCAGTTCTCAGACCGGCTGGCTACCCTGTGCTGGGGAAAGGGGGTAAGGGGAATAAACGAAAATAGAAAAGAGATGTCACAAAAGAACAAGAAAGGAAAGAATAGCAAAAAAAAAAAGGAAGGTAAAAAGGGAAGGAGAATACGGCACTGCTGAAAGTCTGTGTCTAAGACCAGTTAGGCGTAAATGTACTGCATAAAGCCCCTATCTGTCAGAACGTCGCGTATAGTTGCGACAGTGTGTCTTTGTTTGTCTGTGCACGACAAAGGAGCAAAGGAACTTTCTGCAGATAAAGGACGCTTACCAAGCTAATTCAAACGGCTGCGCAGGGTCGTCTCCCGCGTCCGCTCGTGTTGCGTATGCACACGATGAGCAGATGTTCCACTGACGCATCCAGAGTGTTACAGTATGTGCAGGTAGCGGATGGCCTCTTCTTGATTCGATGCATCAAGTGAGGTGTGTAGGCCACCTCCAGGCGTAGTCGATCCATCAGTGTATCAAAGGGGCGATCTATGCGTCACTATATGCTGTGACAGTTATCCATGCACCAACTTCGTTCCATGTTTATCTGCATTTGTGTATAATATAGCTCTGTAATTGTCAGCCAGCGCTAATCGTAGCCACGGATACGGATGTGGATCTCCCATTAAACTGCAGACGTATCGCAGGCTGTCTACTACTCAGGCGGAGCTAGTCGTGGGTTCAGCGCCCAACTCTAGTAAAGTTTACTTTTCTTTCACTTTCATTTCCTTTTCTTATTGCAATATAAAGGTTTCCGGAAATCTAACCTCGATATATTGGTAATTATGCACTTCAATAAAGGAAACAGCTAATTTCTTTCTTTTTTTCATTGGGTTAGTTGTCTGCTGGCATCATATGCTTGCACCGTATAAGTCGTTCTCAGATTTCTCCTTTCCCACATAGGCCAGTAGGACTAGTTGCCGATAGTGCCGTAGAGTACAGTGTCAGTAACTTGCCGCAGTAGGAGAAGCGTGCAAACTTTGTGCCGCATTTGGACAGGTAAGCAGACCAACGAGACCGCGCACCCCGAAGTGGCCGAGCAATTGCAAATGCGTTTCGTACCTGCGCCTGCCGTGAAGAGGGACCACGTCGCGCCTTGCTTCCTCCGCTCACTTTTGTGGCAGCTCATTTCGCTGAATACAATGGATTGGGTATGCTTATTTGAGCATTATTTTCTTTAGTAATGAAGCGATAGTCTTTCATATGTCCAGTACATGTGTTTGCTTTGAGTACACGTGTTTGCTCTGCCTGGGTTTGGTTATCTTCATCACTTCTTTTTCCTATGCTGTATATATCCTGCATAGAGGCAGTAGTCAGGTGTGAGCACGCGAACATCCGCACAGAGGCTGACCGATACGGAGTTAATATTTCGGCTGAAGGTTATGGCGTCTTAGGGTCCTACAGTAGTAACGACCACCGCGGGTTCGAGCGTAGCGAGCCACTGGGCCGCGTCAGCCGTCAGCCTCTAGCGCATCGCTGCGTGCGAGCTCAAGCCGCAAAGGGGCTACCAAGCGACGCACGCAAGAACACAGTATTGACATGAGTTGACGGAAACTTTATTTTATCCGGCTGCACGCAACACCGCACAAACGCCCGGTCCCGGGGCGGCGGGGAACCAAAGCGGTCCCGAACCAAGGGCGAAAATATAGACAGGGATGCCTATAGCATGTCGCTGCGAGAGCACAGGCTCAAGCTGGGACAAGCCGCTAGGAAAAGTCCCGGAGGCTATGCTATTTGCTCTCGTGATAACCAATGGGCCAACTCGCGAAATCTCAATCTCCTTGGACTTGGTCCTCTGATAAGTGCGGCTCAGCGGGGTACGACCACGCGCGAGTCCTAGGCACCCGTTCTTAGGCTTAGCGTCCGGAACGGATCGACACAACACACTCGCTCCCCGCACGGGTCAATGCACTGTGCACGAGCTCAAGTCCTAGTCACAAAGGTGCACGAGAGGAAGCATGTACGTACCCAGTAATGTCCTGAAGGTAAGAAAGCCACGCTCCCACCCAGAGCCACCAACAGCGGCCCCGTGATGACGTCCGTGCCTAAACCGCCCCCACCGCAAAGCAGCGCGAGTGGAGCGTCACCGCTGACAGCCGGTCGCGAATGGAAAGTGGGCGAGACGTAGGGATGGCAGAACAGGAGAATGGCCGCGCAAATTGAGCCGGCGCATTCCTCAATCCCCACAAGGTTCACTGGTCGCCATGGCGCCAAAGGGTGTGTGATAGCTGTGAACATTACAGGGCAGATGTAGCTAATTGTGCGCAGTTTTATTTTTTACTCGTGACGGCTTTCATCGTACGAAAAAGCAGCTATATAAGCCGTTGCGATAAATTGCAATGGAGGCACAATGGGCTGAAGGTAGGGAGATTAGAAAAGGTCAAGATCATAAAGATGATTGGGAAAACGCATCTGCATGCAGGAAAATACGTCCTCCCCTCTCAATGCACCCGTGTTCATCACTCTAAGCCAAGTTACACTGAGATCAAGTGTAGTGAAAGAGGGTGAGAGCTAACCGAAAAATTCATGCGTGCTAGGAGCCTGTCGAGATCGGTACATCAATAACATCCGAGGCAAATCAAAGATGCAGACATGCAGCTGAATGGTGTAGCACTTATAAGTTGCAGGGAAGTGGCCGAATTCCAAGCAAGATATATAGTGCACTTGATACTGCGAGCACTTTGCATTCAGCAACCTACAAATGCGCCCGGAGTGGACTCTTGAGTCACCTAATAACTCTGATTTATGACGAATGGCTTTGAACACGCTTACGATATGTGTTTCCGATTGTGATTACGTCCAGACTGTGGATGGTCAACGTCAGTCACTCACGTGCCTATCCCATGTCGGTGTGAATGGTCGATGCCGTCGAGGTAGTTTAGGGGTATAACGCAGATAAATCACTGCATAGCAAAATAATAGACATCTGGACGAGTTGGTACGGTAACATATTCTTGGATTGTAGCGCGAAATTACACACACAGGCTAAAAGAAGTGCTCGTCCTGTCTGTTTCTAATCTCTGTGCGTATCACTTCGCGCTACAATCCAAGAACACTGCATAGCAGTCCCAGTAGGAAATACGTCGGGATCGCGCAAAGGGGGTAATCAAAGTAAGGTACAGATTATTTTACCACGGCTATTATTTGTCGTGATCTCGCAAGTACGACTATAAGGAACGCAGGGCTTATGAGGCAAATCAGCGCAACAAAAGACAATAAGCACAACGGAAGGGAAGACAAAGACGTCTTTATTGTTGCGGTAATTTTACTTATCAGCAACGCAAGACCAACCGGCCCGACAATTAATTCTTCTAGGGGACGCACATTCAAGGGAACAGGTATGAACTAAAACACCTTTTAAAACGACGGCAAGTTACCGGGAAACTGTAATCACTTTATTTTCAACAAAACTATGTGTAATATATGGAATTACGTAAATCTCACGACAAGCAATAAGCGCAACTGCATTGTATGCATGGCTAAACCGTATGCTGAGTTTATGGTGCAAGGCGTGCCTTGTTCGTCCGTTGGAGCACATCAACACGGAACAGAGGTTATCGTCTTCTTCTGGCGCCCGTTTCTAGGACACGCACATCAATGGGCTTAGCGAATAAACCTTCGCATTTTGAGTCCTGAGGGAGGAGATCAACAAGGACGGTCGAAGTTATCAAGAATGTTGCAGTGGTCCGGAAAGTACGTATGCAATGACTAGCACGAAGAAGAAAAGGAAGATGTAGAGGAATGCCGACGGGCCCTTCTTTTGTCTCTCGAAGGAGGCGCATCGATCGTTGAGCGGGTACATCACCCTGTAGCTCGTGTCGAGGATCGCCTGCCGTGCGCCGGACCACGGGTGCGGACCTTCGAGCCGGAACTGGTACGGCACGCAGGGTCCGAGCAGCGCGCGGAAGAGCTCGTTGTCCGTGAAAAAGTACTTGAGGAGGTTAGGTCGGGCGCCGATCTGGCTGGCCAGCTCGTCCATGTAGCTCAACCAGTCCACCTCCATGTTGTAGCGCGGCGATGCGGTGTAGCGACGTCGCATGGAGTCCCGCTTCTTGCGGATGTCCTCTAACATGGCTTCCTCCGAGGGGAGCGAGCGTTTCTCGGACAACAGCTTGGCCATCCAGCGGCTCTGTGTGTGTGCACGCGAGGCAAATGATATGAGTCAACCCTATACTGTCACTGAAAACGTGGAATGGTTGATAAGATGAGAACTAACGTTGCAACGTCGCGCGGCATCATTGGCCTTGCATTGTACAGTTTCTGTCGTTCCTATGTTCGCCTGTGCTCTGCTCTAAACGCCCCCCCATCTAAATATAATAATAACTAAACGGACAGAATTGAGTACGCTGAGCGCGCTGAGAAAACTGAGCGGGCAGTTTGCGGAGTACGGTTTAAAGCATATAACTTACAGTCGTTTCTGTTTAATGCGGAAGTGGTATACGCAAAAAGTACACGAGCCGCTAGGAAATGAAGGTGACGTTTTCAAATGTTCTCTACAAGCCTTGTATTCATATTGTGGACGTATAATGTTATTAATTCAGGCGCTTGGTAATTGATCACTGCAGTCGAATTAATTAATTAATTAAACATAATATGTATCGACGGCTTCTTCAGGGGGCTGCAAACAACATACGGCATACAATATATACAGTTTGTTTCATCCGCATAGAAAGCGTCGCTTTTTTTGTTTAAGCTTTATTCGTCTTACCTGAGACACGGTGTATATATATTATAACATTGGAAATTAATTATGCTTAGTGCATTTTTGTTTGTGTGCGTCTAGATAAAAGCCTCTCCACTGATGATACGACACTTGAGAGGGAACGGTGCGAATCAAAAACACGGCCTTTAGTTTTACGTAATTAACAAGAAAAAAAAAGAAGAAAGAAACGCGAAATCATCGGAAAACGGCACAATGCAATTTTTAGTCTGTTAAAAACATTTCTTGCCATTCAGCTGGGGGAACCTGGATGTTGTAAAAAAGTTTGGAAAGTGGAATCACGTGATTACAGTAATCTTCCATACTGGAGGTCGCGCCTGCACGTGCTCCTGCGAACGTGTACGTTGTTCGTTAAAAAAAACAAAAAAAAAACAAGAGGAGAGATAGAGAAATAGGTATGGTGGTAAAGAATTCCAGCGAGTAATTATACGTTTTAAAGTTAAGTGAATTCAGGGGTGTTACGGGCCAACACCACGATACGATTTGTGAGGCACGCCGCAGTGGGAGACTACGGGATAATTATGGACACCTGGGGTTCTCTAACGTGCACCCAATGCATGGAGCACGGCCGTTTTTGCATTTAGCTTCCATCGAAATGTGGCCACCGCGGTCGGGATTTCATCCCTCGCCTCCGGGCTTAGCATCGCGCAGCGTCAAAGCAGCTACGCTATACTGCGGCGGGTCTTTAACGTTACGCGTCTAAGTGAAATACGGAGGCTGTAACGGAAGGAGTAGCGCTCGTGCTAAGATGTGGTGACGCTGCGCTCAAACCAGAAGGCGCCGAGTGCGACACTTCTGGGTGGAACCAAAGTTTGCGTCGCGGTTCATACCGTCCAGGCAATGGAATTAAGCGCGAAGCCACGGAATACATTACAAGAAGAGACCATTTCACTGTTTGCCAACAGAAAACACGGAAAGCTTCCGGTTTTGCCACAGATATAACCCATTAAATTTAGCGGACAACAGGCACAATGACGAGCTGCCGTTGTGCGGCAATACGAGCTTTGCCAAGAGATTTTTAACACTTTGTCGTCTGCATCTAATCATAACTTTATAAATCATTTTCGCCATCGTTTACACAAAAACGTGGTACATATTTGCACATTTATTACTTTTACGCATTGCTTTTATTTGAAAATGTGGGAATAGATGTTTTGTACTTATTGAACTAATTTGAAAAAAAAGAAACACACACGCTTCCTTTGCGTCTTGGACTGATATGACATGCGACGGGACATTTCTTGGGACGCAGGCTCACGAAATTTTAGGCCACGATATGCAGAGTGCCCTAATCAAATTTTCAGAGGAAATTTTGGTGCCGCCGTCATTCACATACCGTGGGAATGACTGTTTGCACATGGATTTGTCTTATCTTCGTACTTGTGGCTTGATACGCCCTTGCATGTTTTCTTTTACTAAGCGTTACCTGTGTCTATCGCACTAAATATTGAAGCCGTATTTCCGAAACAGAAATAAGACTCGGCGCACATGCGTAATCACTGTGAATTTTTATGCTTATAACGTAATAGTTTGATGAAATTAATCAGTTTGCAAAGTTGCAGTGCCTTTTGAAGCCGGAAGGAAGGAGTTCAGGCAAATACACGCACTAACCATGATTCTCACTCTTGCTTAACCGCCATGCTTGCACCTCGCACAGAGGCTATAGCACCAGACTTTTTTCTATATAGTAATTTTTGTAGAAATAATGGCTCCATTTGTGATCACCATGTCACAGGATGTCGTCATAGTTACTGCTCTTAATTGGCGCTTTGCGACGTTCCTTTAGGTAGCGCCTCCCTTGAAAGGCTACGGCCAAATTCCGAACTGTCTAAGACGGACTCACTTGCATCTCAGCTGCTGGGAATATGGGGCCGAGGGTCTGGATGAGCCCTATGACAGCCAGGCTTGGGTGTTTCAACTGGGGCGGGAAGACGTACTTGTACAGATGCACATGGTTGTCCACCACGGAGACCATGTTCTTCGACAGGAAAGGAAATTTGATCTCGTAACCCGTAGCCAGGACGACGTCGTCCAGCGGGGTCGCCTGAAATACCGCAAGCAGCCGTGAGATGATGTATTATCAAGTAGAGTATACTCGAATCGCATCTCCACAGGCTCATTCTTTGTCTGCTTGGTGTTGGTTACGCAACTAAAGCCAAGGAATTGCAGGTCTCGGCAAACATTTTTTTTTTTCTAATGAAGAATTCGTAATTCTCTTTGAAGCCCGGTAACGGCACACAGAACAATATGAGTAATACAGACTATTTCATTTTCTGTTCAGCGTACAAAAATAAAGTATAATTTAGACCGACATTGGACCTGAACACAATCACGACAGTACCAGGATGACTCCTGTTCCTGAAGCGGTCGGTACACATGACATGTGACATGCATGCAACATATGACATTAATGACATGGCACGACGTGAAATTTGGGCCACTATGGTATGTGCCTTGGTAGTGATGCCATCGTGGTCGTTTGTTTAACTAGCTATATGTATATGAGTATTTACACATCAAATTGAATGACGTGACAAGACATGCATGGTGGGCCCATGGTCGTGATGTCGTCGTGGTTGTTTCTTTAATTAGATATATGTCAGGACATACATGACATGACACAAACTACTCTTGACTCCGTGGACCGACCAGGACTTACGAAATTCTCAGCGCCTAGCGCGGTGTCCACCACCTAAAAAAAATCAAGACAGCCAGCCAGACTATCTGCGGTTATATCGCGAAACGTAGTATACAATCAAGTGATATCACGTGACTGAAGTTTTATTTGTGCACAGTTTTAGCAGCGTCCACATTTGTTTAGGAGGTGGACCTTAATACCACATAGTGCGAGAAAAAAGGTCCGAGTTGTGTCTTGAGCTGCCAAAAATGCACATGCATGGCACTCAAGCAAAAGCGCTTGAGTGTATAGACAAACGCACGAATAAAAAATTGATATTGTTTAAAGATACATGTAGCATGTTTTATCCTTTAGCGAAATACTTTTAGCACTTCCAAGATCACTTGTCATAGTAGTTTGTTTCTTACAATTGATTATGATGCGCAGGAAATAAGAATCTTTCTTGTAAGTGTAAGACTTCTGTGTGCTTTCTCAGAAATGCTCTCGAATTTGTAATCCCTCTGCACGTGCTATGTATTAGTCTCGTCTGAAAGTCTTTCCATATTTGATGTGTTCAGTTTACGAGAAAGCCTGAGCGAGTGAGAGCCAGGCCAAGTTGACCTGCCTGAGTCCGATTTTGGTCCAGTGAGTCTGAGTGTGACCGGCTGAGTAGAACTAGGAGTATGAGTCCTAGAGAGCCTGGCTAAAGTAGAATTATGATGAGTCTTAGTTCGAGTGGGCTAGACTTAATAAAATTTATGTGAGTTTGAGTCTGAGTGAGCCTGGTCGAGCAGAATTTTGGTGAGTCTGTATCCGTGTTAATCTTAAGCAGAAATGTAATTTGTGAATGAATCTGAGCGAGTTCCGTTCATTTTAACGACACAACGCTGGCAGTGCCACTGAATGTCATCAGAGTCCCCAACGAAAGATTTGAACGAAGCCTGATGTCCTGCTTGGTCATCTACATAAAAAAAATTAGAGTATTCTCATGCATTTTGCTGGGAAAAGTCCATAGAAAATAAATTTCCTATGCAAAATATAGTACACACATGAGTGCTCGATTGTGTGTTATAACTGTGACTGAAAGTTTGTCTAACGTACCAATATAGTGCACTTAACTCCTTGTTGTGGCATGAATGCCTCATGTGACATTTTCTAACCTCAGAGTATTGAAAGTGCTATGTTTGGCCCAAGAAATTAGCGGTGACATATATTTACTGTGACTCGTACTGCATTTATGAAAGGCATGCATGCAGAAGTGCTAGTGAATCTTGTGCTTATAACGGCTCTTGCAAGAAGGTATATACTTTAAAGATATGCAAGATATATGTTTTGCTTTTCATAGGGACAGAGTAGTAGAAATACAATATTTTCTTGAAGTCTTTCCTAAATGATGTACTTATGAAACAATTACATGCAATAACATGATATTTTTGGTCTCAATCTTAGTTTCAAACACGAGAAAGCCTGAGTATACAATTAGTATACACTTCGTATACAATTTTGTAATTGTCACAGTGAGACTCGAGATCTTACACTGTTTGATCTGATAAAGCAGTTCTTTCAGGATGTGTTACCTACTACAATTGGGCTTTATCTTCAGTTCTTCCATTTTATTCAGCGTTTAACTTTGATTCGAATTTGTGAATAACTATTTTTTTGTGCTGCTGAATCTCTTCTGTGAGGAAAAATAACAATATAAATAATAAATGTTACTAGGCGGCATGAATAAAGGAGTTGTAGCACAAATGAGCACACTATGTGGATAGTTCACGTACAGATTGTTATGCACTGTTGGCGTTGCCACACGTAGACAAAGATGCTGGTGAAATGTGCTCAGTGCTATGCACTTCACGAGCTACCTGCTTTTACGACCCACCTGCTTTTGCGACCCACCTGCTTTTGCGACCCACCTGCTTTTGCGACCAGAGCGCATGCACAGAGGTGTGAACATTATTGAAACTGGAAAGCTTAATGTTCAAAATTTTATCCTCACTAACACGTTTCACATGTAGCATATTCCATAAAGCTGTAGATCTACTGACCAATATTATGTACTTTCAGCGCATCTTACTACAAATGTTCGCGGCGTTACTTATTCATTTTACTGAACACACATTGTTTAGAAGAATTCTCTTGAGGTTCTATTATATTACCTCGCTCTACCCAGTGTGAATATATAGCGTTTTTTTGTGTATATTCAGCCAATATACTTAGCAACAGCTTCACTGAACTACGTGAACTGTGCCATTTGTGTTTCAATTAAATTACTTTCAATTAAGTTTATCTAAAATCCGATGCTGCGATCATTTTGTGTACAGCAGATCTTACAGCTGTACTGGGTGTTCAGTGAAGGCAGTGACATTTATTTAAGCTGTAGTGTTCAGATATGATCTTGATTCAGCAATATCACTGTAGCTGTCGTCCCGAGTCAGTTAGCAAGCTGTTCCTTTAACTGCAATTATTGCTTTCTGTGTAGATCAACTTGGTGTACAGATTTAAATTTCATTTCAGAATCCAAGCTAGCCAGAGCTCATAGCACGTGACAGGAGTACTGAGGCACAGCACCAAAGTCGAGCTTTGTATATTCCCAAATCGTTCCTTAAGTCAGTGTTCATTGGATCAGTCCTTCACAAAGCCTTAATCACTGTGGCACACTAAAATGTTCACGATCGGTGCATTTCAGGGAGCTTTTCTTGGTAATGCCATTAAATTGGTGAAACAGGTGAGAGTCTCTGTATAATGGCTAATTAATACATCTTGAATACTAATAGCTATCCTGTTTTGTAAAAGAACTTCTTGAGCAACTGCACATTACACTCAACGCCAATTGTTACGTTTAACTTCAAGCACGGTGTACACGTATACTATAGTCACGTTGCCAGGACTGAAATGTTAATTGTAAATTATTAGTTCAGGGAAATTTATGCTTCTAGTAAACGGCAAATTTTTTGAAATGTAACTCCTGTTTATATGTGTATTAAATTGCGAAAATGCGCACTTCTACTACAAGTTACCATGTTTAGAGTATACAAGTATAACCATATATATGTATATGTTCACACAGGTTTCTCTTTTCCACTTTCTCTTTCCGCTATTATGTCAGTTCTCCTCCACCTATTATCTGGGTTTCACGCATACAGGAAGCGTCGACATTCTGCATCATAACCTTCGTAAGCATCTTTGTCCTCGCAGATAGCCTCGTCACCCGCGCCATCGAGTCCTTTTCATGTAGAGCACGTTTTCAGGCTCCTGCGGTCTTCATTTCAACATTGTTGGTCGACCTCCACTGTTACGACTTTAAGTCGACTTCTAGCTTTTAGACAGTATGTTTCGAGTCAAAACTTGATATTCGCATGCATACGACACACAAATGACCGGGAAATTATCTTCGGGGCATGGGAAGATCAAGATGTGCGCTCAAAACAAATTAAAGGAATAAGATACTGGACACTGCTGTTCAGTTCACAGAATCCTTTACCGCGTGTTGCACAGCGTAAAGCTGCTAAATTCCACTTTCATGCCATGGCCCGAGCAGTGGCGCGGATGCCTTTGTGCAACGAAATGCTACAAAATAGAGTTGATTTTGACAAAGTAAGGGGTAGAGAAATTTATCAGGTTCCAAAAGCAGCATTTTTACCAACACCTAAGTCATAGTGCGACTCACCTTGTCATCACCTTCGAAGAGCACACCGTCTTCGGTGAACTCTACGATGTTCTTCTTGATACGAACCTTCCCGCTGATAATGAGGCTCGGCAACGCGTCGTTGACGGTGGGGTGCTGCGCACTGTAGCGGTGCTTGGGTTTGAGCCCGTAAGCCTCGTGGTTGAAGAAGCCGTTCAAGATGTTTTCCACGTAGTCGTTGACCAATGAGCCCGGCAAGACGCGCCTCAGGTAGGAATTGAGTCGAGTATTAAAGAACAAGTCGATGGGCATGCCGTTGGGGCCGACGCGTTTCAACAACCAGGCTCCTCTCCTCGCGGACAGGTACGTCTGCGAGGAAATCGTTGGGCAAAGAACACCGCGTGTTGTATGGAATAACAACCTGCGTCCAACATGTATACAATGAATTTCAGCAAGTTCCAACATTTGGAAGAGCCATATGACTTTTCCGTATGCTCTTCGAAAGCGTATGCTTTCGTCGCTACACCGCGTCCGAGGACAGGGGGTGGGGAGTAGAAGGAGAATGTACTGTCTGTTACTCTTGCATACGAGGGTATGGGAATATGCGCATAAAAGTTTTCTGTACGTCCAGTCTTTGTCTCGCTTAAACTCTGTGACACTGAGATTCTACATAATGGTATCGTCGGCTGGTCATTTCAAGATGCTTCGACAACTCTTCAAAGTTCTCGTAAGACAGCAACAATAAGTTTCACTGTGAGCACGAGTGGTTCCAACGAATAAAGTGCGGTTTACACGATTTGACCCGCTTAACATCGCACTGCAATAGCGCTGGTAACAGAGCGGTCGAATGACTTCTGATACTTTAGGTTCACAGAGCTAACAGACGTGTAGTCAGACGCGCACACAACGCGTTGAGGGTTGCTTTCTGGACACTGTAAAATCCCTCCACGTTTTGGAATCCGTCATCTCTTCAGCTCCGCATGATTGGCTCATTACGCCCTCTCTGATTGGCTCAAAACGCCATCATGGCGAAACTTGACAACGTAGCGGAATTCGACATTGTCCAGAATAACACTCTGGTTTGAACCATCCGCGAAATGTTTTCGCGCAAAGGGGACGAAACTTCAACGTCACGCTTACCTCAAGTGCCACGGGACTGACGTCTTCGACAGCGTCGAGTCCCGAGTTTCCGATGCCGACCACGACCACCCGGCGGTCCCGGAACCTGTCGGCGTTCCTCAGGTTGTGCGTGTGCACAATTCGGCCACGGAACTTCTCCTGCCCTTTGAAGTGTGGCACGTTCGGGTACACGTGGTGTCCCACGCACACGGCCACGGCGTCGTACGTCTCCGTTCGGTCGGTGTTCGCCTCCAGGTCTCGGACGAGCACGTCCCAGCGACCCGTGTCCTCGTAGTCGGCGGCTGGGGTCACCTGCACCACGTCGTGCCTCGTCTTCACGTGCTTGGTGACGCCGAAATGGTCGGCGTAACTCCGGAAGTAGTCCAGCATCTTAGCGCTGTGCATGTAGTTTGCGAGTTCCTTGGGCGGTGGGAAGTCACTGCAAGGAAGAAAAATTGCACGAAAAGGGAGACACGTTTGAATTTCGCCAGACCTCGACGTGGATTTTTAATGAAAAGGTTAACGATCCACAGCTTGGCCATACGTAAATTTATTCAGAGAGACAAATGTTTCTTGGAATGGAGAAGAATTAGCCTAGACATTCTATTAGCTGCTCATTCCCGATGTTGTTACCCCGCGGGATTGAAGATTTTATGTTTTCACTTGTTGCGATTGTTAATGATAGTTCCATTTTAGCTATTTTCTTGGTCATTGGTGTCTGATTGGACTTAATCCCGCTAATAATTGTGGTATGACGAGTGCCTTATTCCGCTGGCTTATTCCTTCAAATGGAAATAGTAGGAGTTGGGTGGTGGGGGATTTCACTACAATTTCCGTATCTATGCTCATGATATGAGGGATGGTGCTCTGGATAAAGTTCTTGACAGGCTTTCATAAACATTGGCAGACTGTCCGTGCACTGAGTACCATTGATATCCATATGGCACCTTTTCAGAGGCTAGCGTTTTCGGGAATAATGCGCACAATATACTGTCGTTAACATTAGTAGGACGTTCTTCAGAGCTAGTTGGTTTATACTTGAAGGTAGGTTAAAACTGCACGAAAAACGAGGACAGCATAAGAAACATACAACATACAACGAGTCGCACTCGTGTGTGTTGTGTGTTTCTTACGCTGTCCTCGTTTTTCGCGCAGTTTTAGCCTACCTTCATGTCGTCAACAGCGACGTGCTACTTTGACGTCGTACGACGCGAGGAGCAAAAGCATTGACGCTTCACACCATTGATTTCATGGTAAAGAATTAGAGACCATAAACTGCATATTCGGTTTCTCAAGACTGTCGTCGAGGGGCGAGGTGGGTTTATGCAACCGACGGCTTCGTACAGTTCGACTGGGCCAACGGACTAAGTTAGAGAGGCACTAAAGAGCGGCACTGGAGTAACCGAGAGTGCTAGATCACGGTTCAAAAAGCCTTGCAGGTCAGAAAGAGAGATATACTTGTAGAAAGAAATGCAGGAGGTTTTCCAGGGTAGCGCTCGGCTGGTTATTCTACACGTGACGAAGAAGAAAGGGGGAAAGAAACATAAATCCTTACTTCTGAAGCATATGAAAGTCAGGGTACACATAAGGACAAAAGGTACCGCGCTAAGCAGATTAGGACAAAGTGAGACGCAAACGACACATACGGGCGCCAACTTCCAAGTGTTTAGTTACCAGAAACCGCTCAGCCTTATACATGAAACCTAAGTGCAAGGTAATCGCAGTAAAAATAAACTAGAAAGTGTGACAGGAGCTAACGACCGCTCGTAATCCAGTCATCATCAGAGTCGATATACCAAACGATGTAACTGCAGTGACCTGAACTGTCAATGCAGGCACATGGGAACACGCGTGCATTACAGGCGCAAACCGAGCAGCCAGCCAAATGGGCCAGCTGCGCGTTCTAATCTCGGCAGCGATTACAGGCTATCTGTTATGAATGAAATTTCTTTGTCACTTAATACTACTGACGGCGTGCTGAAACTACAAATGTTTCAGCGCCGACCCTGCAAAATGTTCACATTGGTTATATCTGAACGCGAAATTCCCAGAATTCGTTGCAAGGACGTTAAGGAGACAGTTCTCGAAAGACGGCAGTATGGAGCAGAGAATGAATGCGGCTGGTAGCTGATGTCTAGTTTAAACTAGGAAGGAAAAGTGCAATTGGGTGTGTCATGTAGTAAGTAAAACGAATAACCAGTGGTCCCCTTTTTTATTGGCATGATATAAGGAGATGCTGTAGGAGATATACAAATCAAACCAACATTACGATATTACAAAGCTACTCCTTGAGCGATAGAATGCGTGCCAAGGGAGGGGAAACACAGTTGAGGACGCCAGAGGATTGAGTGGTGCGATGAGGTTAAGGAACTTGCCAGCGTAGAATGTAGGCGGCTTGCGCAAGACGGAGGTAACCGGAGATCGTCACGTAAGCCTTCGTCCGGCAGTGGAGAAGGAAAAAGGCATGACACAATACAAATACTATGACAAAAGGCCGATAACGATGGTAAATATGATACCTGAACGCGCTCATCTCCTTGCTGGAGTTGATGATGGTGGTGCGCATCACGGACGCCTGTCCCTCGACGTCATCGTCCTTGTATGCCCAGAGACCTCCGATGTCGGCAGACCGGTCGTACAGCACCACGTCGAAGTCGTAGTCGAGCATCTGGCGCGCGCACACGAGGCCGCTGGGCCCGGCGCCCACTACGCAGACTTTACTCTTCGACATCGTTCGGATTCCAAGGTTGCCGTTACTGAATGGGGGGAGGAAATAAAGCCAGCCAAATTGACAACAATGGGACGTAATGGCCCGCAGCAGAATGAGAGAGATGTTGTGGCTATAGTATATTGCACGAGCCCATATGCAAAGCTAAGTTCAGGACCGGGCATTGGGAAAGTTGATATGTGTTCGTGGCTGCAACAGCGTGGCTAAGACGAGGACCGAGGGACGGATAGGCCACCATACTGCTCTTTCTTTCAACCAAATTTCGTTGCAAGAAAACAAACAATATAACGAATATGTGACATGTAGTCTCAACTTCCTCTGCTCACATGAAGATTCGCCATCGCGGAACATCTGCCAAGTTAGCAACATGCAATTCTTCGCTGGTGCCACGCGCTGGAAAACGAAACAGAAATGAATCAACAAAAAATATAAAAAAATCAAGGCAAAAATTATGCGAATGCCACGCACTATGGGGATCGATGTAAACGAAGCTTTCTGTGCTGTTTACTTTGATTGACGATAATTAGGGATGATGTCGACGACGAATGTTTAATTTCTTCAGCATTTTGTGCTATACAAGAGTGGTGAGGTGATGTTAAATGTTACCTAGCGTGCAACACTGTGTTTTCTTTCTGCGTAGTACACAGAGCACAAAGCGAGACGTGTCTGCTTGAGGCGTTGTTGTGTGCCATTGTTCATATCCTCCGAGAATGTTAGCATTGTCATTGCCTCACACGGCACATCGCTTCGTGGCAGAAGTGTTAAACATTCATTGAATTACGAAGCTATACGTGCGAAAACCACAATCCGATCATGAGGCACGCCGTAGTGGTGGACTCCGGATTAATTTTGACCCAGCCGCGGGGTTCCTTAACGCGCAGCTAAATCCAAGTACCCGAACGTTCTTGCATTTCGCCTCCGTCGATGTGCGGCTGCCCCGGTCGGGATTGAACCCGCGACCTCGAGCAATGTCGAAGCCGCAAAGCTACCGCGGCGGGTACAGAAGTGTTGATTTGGCGTGCGACCGTTTACGTGTGTCGCCTAGACGTCGCGGCTTTAATGCGGCCTTGCGTCTGTACGTCGTGCGTCAGTTATCCCCTTGCAAAATTTGCATGGTGTTTATTTTTCAGAAACAGCAGAAACGTACCGTGCTGTACCTTGAACTTAAATTTATCCACTTTGTCCGCAACCACTGTCGTGTCTGGTGGCAGCGCTTCCTTGCCTTCTTACGAATTTTCGCACTTCCGACCTTCCCCCATGTATGCGAGCTGCGAGCAAAGAGTGAGGTTTCGTTACTGCGTCGGTTCTACCCATTCTCTGCCACCTTTCCTTAACCCCCTTCTATCTCCACTCTGGTCTATGCGTTAGTAGAAAGGTGCGCACTGCAGTTTCTGCAGTGCCTTTGCTGGGGGTCACAGATAATTACAGCTGTCAAGAGTATTCCAGAGGGCATTGTGCACATTCGACGCGATGGAAAGGTCCAAACGAGTTTCTCGCATCGCCTTTCCTCTCTACTATGCTCCTGCCATGTATATGCGTGTTCTGAACCACCTCCAGACGCGGCGTGCAAAAGACAGCAGCAGCGGCGGCGTCGTCAGCAAAATAGAGTAACTGTATATGCTCCCTACGGGAGCAGAGTTGCACGTAGGTCCGCCATCTTGCCCGCCTACGCATCCATGTTAAGCAGGAAAGCCACTCCTCTTGAATGTTGGAAACGGCGCAGCTCAGCGATCGAGTGTGCTTGCTCGTTCATACCGCGCCGTGGCGGCAAGAAGACTTTCACATAAAAAAAAAAAGGTAAAGTTGAAGAGCCAATTTAATTAAAATTGATGCTATAGATTGTTCATTGAGAGTCACTATTGGAAGAAAAATTTTTTTAAATAAAGGAAAACTCGAACGGACCCTATTCTAGATTGAGTAAGTTCTAGAAATCGCTCGTTGTACGTTGTTTGGACACACTACCTTGAGAGATAAAATAGGTAACTTGAGTGAACAACAATTGCAGATAAAACAAATGCTACAAATTATCTGCGCTTTGGGCCTTATAAATAACGCAAGCTAAGTAAAATTTTGCGCAGATCGAGGTAGTTCTGGCATAATAGACGCTGGATACAGCTTCAAATTTTATACTCCGTAGTTCGATGGACTATGACGGACTGTGTAGGATGTATTATGCTGCCCCGATACATTGTAAGGCGAATCTTCATATATGTATTAGCACGCGCACATTCTTTTTTTTTTTTTGTCCGGTACAGTTTTTTCACTGGATAACCAGCAGTTACATAGCACGAGAGGAGCCATACATGTCGTGGATGTTATCGTCTATTCTAATCGAAAGAAGAATTGCTAATGAAATTTGTACTTAGTCTATGTGATCAGATTTCGTGCGTGACACGAATAGGATTGTGCAATATAGAACGTACCCTTACGCTGGAACAAATCTCGACGCTTATTCAATGGCCGACGCACTCTACTCCCAGTACCAATTACGACGCGCGACGATCATTTTTATGATAGAATGTGAAAGCGCGAGTGAACGAGGACGTAGAAAAAAACAGACACACAAAGACAGCGCTACTTTGAACAATAGATTTTATTTTCGCACGCATCGATAGATATATAGCGAACGAGCGGAAACAAACGACACAATAAAGAGCATCCTGTGGTGCATGTCGATGAACCGTCGACGTGTCTAAGGCATGATCGAAGTATAAACTGCAATATAGTTACAGCCATAAACCGAGGAATCGTATTTATTTTTCAGATAGTGACATTGAACGTTTGCTCATGCACCTTCTAATTTTGCAATTTCAGAGGTCTCCAAAATCTCTCCGGTCATACTACTATGAGTCCTATACAAAATAGAAATACTTTCAAACATGGGTTTGCAGGGACCATCTCGACGATGAATGCCCAAATGGCTCGAGATTAGTCTAGTGATGTTATATTGATGCTCTTTTAGTATCTGATTGATGCATCTGCCAATTTGACCAACATACGTTTTTCCGCACGAAAGCGGAATGGCGTAGACGACGTTATGAGTGCAGTTTACAAATTGTTGGCGATGTTCAGTAGAACATGCGTTCATTTTGTTGTTCTCTCAATTAACTTGTTTTCACAGCTTCTGTAGACTTCCAGGGGCAGAGAAAACCACGGCCACCTCCGACTTTGCCGCTATTCTTGTGAGATTATATAAATACAATGAATCTATGGCACCGCAGCAACATTCTTCGCTCTAGAAGTGCTACTGCTTCCCTTCCATGCGTTTTTATACTTCCTGATCAAGCCCTCCGCGACCGAGGTGAGCATACGCATCGGGTAACAAGGATCTTCCAGACGCTTGGCCTGATCTCTGAAACTGGTTTCCACTTTGTGGTCACATGACTTCATGAGGGAATTATTGAAACAAAATGTTATTATTGTGCGTTTTTTTGTGAGCGGAAGGAAATGGTAGGACTGGCTTATTGCCTCTCGGCTCATAACTCCAGCAGACCTTTTGTAGTGAAAAGTACAATGCCGAGTATAAAAACCTTATGAAATTGCCTACGGGGACTACATGCGTCAACGACAAAGGAGACAACACTTCAGTGAACGAGGTTATGGTTTTTGAAACCACCGAGTCGAAATTAGCTTATTCGTTATTCAAATTAATCAACAAAGATTGTCAACAAATCTGAATACTTTCACGACAACGGTGTTATTTTTCAGACTTTCATCAAGAACCTGGTCACAGTTAGCCAGATATAAGTCACTTAAGCAGCGAGAAATATATGACCCAAAGCATGTGCCATCTTTCTTTTAACAACATTTCCCTCCCTAGTCGCGCAAGTCGAGTTAACATAAAAACTAAGAAGTTGTAGAAATTTGTCGCAAGTCAAACCGGAAGCGTTTTGAAATCGAACTGTTCCAAACTTGCCAATGCATTCAGTTACACATTTCATCAAGTCATACTGCGGGAGCGAAGGGCACAGGTTTTTTAAGTCAACAGGAAAATCGACACTGGCAAAAGAGGAACTTTGTCGCTTTTTGATCATGCCTTAGTCACATGTACGGTTCATCGACATGCAGCACTGAATGTTCCTTTTTGTATCGTTTGTTTCCGCTCGTTCGGTATAATTTATACATGCGTGCGAAAATAAAATCTATAGTTGAAAGTAACGTTGTCCCTGCGTGCCTGTTTCTTTCTACGTCTTCGTTCAGTCGCGCTTACACATTCTATCATGGATTCAAACCAACTACCCCGCCAACGTGTTTTAACGATTATTTTGCTTGGAGTGTCACTTGTTCTTTTTTCTTTTTGGCACATGTTTGACAAGAGAGCCAGTTTTCTTTGTGCTTTGACGATGCATGACACAGGGGTGAGAGAAGGAGCTGGTTGTTAACAAGGTTGTCGAATACCCAGATTCGTCAGTCATAGATATGGCGCTGTCTTGTTCTTTACTTCCACTAGTAAAACGGTAAATGTAATTAGACAAAACGCCCAAGTACAAAATCCTGAGAAGCATCGTATAGAACTGAGAAGCACCGTATAGTAATTTGGCGAATAGGGGCGCGAACGGTGCGTTGTTTTCATTCCACAACTTGTAATAACGCGACGTCATACTTACAGTAATTTACCGTAAAAAATACCGAAGTCTGTAATTTCATTCCGGTGGCACTATTTCATCGGTGGCACTATGGTAAAATTTCAGCTCTTGCACAGCAAGCCCGTTAAAAGAGAACCATGCGCATGAAAGACACCACGCTTCATTGATAGAAGACAGAATTATTATTATTATTATTATTATTATTATTATTATTATTATTATTATTATTATTATTATTATTATTTGTTTTGAACACATATACACATATACACAGTTAACAGGAAAGGGAAAGCGAGGAGCAGGCTGGCAACTGCTACCGGAAGTGGCACAACGCCTGCCTACTCTTCTGAAGGGAGGTGACAGCAACACAGAAATGGAAGATAGGAAGGAGGGGAGTGATGCTGCGAAGAATGCATGCAGAGACCTCATTGTTGATAAACATTGTTACGCTGAACTCTTGATTAAGATACACTGAGGAACCTAGTTTACTTTCCAGTGATGTAGTGAAATGAGCATTTTCGAATAAGACGAAAGAAATTACAAGTTCTCCTCGGGTGCAAAAATTTTCACTAACATACGCACTTTATAGCTGATTCAAAAACTCGATCACACATGTTCGTGTCTAAACCACTGCATTCGTGAACTTAGTTTCTCTGATTGCGAAAGATAGGACACGCTAAAGCAGCATAAGGCACAGTTTCACGAAAACAGGAAACAGGAGTGGAAAATATACATATATATATATATATATATATATATATATATATATATATATATGTGTATATTTTCCACTCCTGTTTCCTGTTTTCGTATACATATATATATATATATATATATATATATATATATATATATATATATATATATATATATATATATATATATATATATATATATATATATATATATATATATATGTTGTAGAACAGCTCTCGTTACCGAACTCCAACAGGGCTGCGTCTCCGGCTTCAAAAACGTGACGTCAGGGCCTTTCTTATTTTGATTTTTTCCTCCATGAGTAATCCAGAAACGTGGAGCCACCGTGGCGACGGGAAAGCGGGCTCGTTTCACATCCAGACCAAAACCTGCAATATTTTCTTTTCAAAGGCAATAATTTACTCTGTTTACAGGAACCTTTCTGATAAATGTGGCGTCAATTCGAGTATTTTGTGGCGTGCTTTCACTGTTTCCGCCGTCGGCCATTTTTCCTGCCATCATTCGGTCACACCGGCGGCGACCCATTCTCGGTGGCATATAATGCTTTCGCATTATTAACCAAAGTCACAAGAACGTCTGGATCCACAAGCACGAAGATCAGACAAATGCGTGAGCTGCGCATCATTCCCATGGCGGCTAGCTGAACGGTTACAGCGCCATAGTTCCCTCTAGTACTTAATTATGGCTCGAAACTCTATGCTCTCACCCTTTTTCTCGGTCCTTACTTTCTCCCACTTCAGACCGGGTGCATCCGCGTGACTTCATAAACGAAATCTCGCTGTTTTCTCTCAGTACAGGCATTGTGCAGTAATTTTTTACAGAAAAAGAATGTGTGAAAAGAACGGGCGCTTTTACAGCGAAACTGTTAGCCTCTCCCTGATCGGCATTTTTCGTGTCGTCGTCCGTGGACAAAAAATATGTTGGCCAATCTCGGAGGTAGTGCAATATCGGTTCGACCTGAGGTGAAGCAGGCTTCAAGCACTCGGCAAATTGAAGCGAAAAGTGCATACATTCTTTCTAATCACGAATACAACATACACAATAGCATTCGTTCCAATAAAGAACATGCACAAAACAAGCGTCCGAACCACATAACTGATGATAAAGCGCTCCTGATAACAATGTGACGCTCGTAGCGCTCCCCGCGTACATCTCCCGGCAAAGATTACGGTTGCGCAGGCTACCGCGGCGACGGCAGCTTGTGACCTGGGGAGCGATGTCATTAGCCTTTGGCCAGGGGCGTAGCCAAGGGGGGGGGGGGGGGGGGGGGGGCTTATGGGGCTTCAGCCACCCCCGAAATGTTTTCGTGCTGTCCCTGCACCGCCGACCAAAGCAACCCCCGGCGCCGGAAATCATTCTGGATTTTGTCTAGACCGTTTTTTTTCACGCTCGAAAAGGCATTTCACCGCGAAAATTGAGAACTTGGGCTGGATTTCGAGACAACACCCATGCACTGGGAGTCACATAACGCAAGCAGCCCCATCCGAGTACAACGTTTCAAGGGCGTTTTGATGGTGAACGGGCTCGCCGCGGAATCTACACTCTATCATGGAATCTACGGAGCGCGTGAATGTCAATTCCGGAGCTTTATGGGTATAAAGTTCTCATAAACTTTTCATGTGAAAGGTGCACTGACATTTCCAAACAGGTGCTTCAGATTTCCAATTGCGGAACTTTGTGGGTTTAATGTTCGTATAAATATTTGACGCCAAATGTGCATTGACTTTTCCAAAGTCTTACATCGGAACATACAAGACAAGCTAAATCAACACACTATCAGAGAAGTTGACAAAGCCCGCAGCGAGGTCCGATGAGTCTAAGCGTTGTGGTGGTTCATTCGTGCCGTTATGTCACATAAAAAAATATCAAAAAATTTTTTTTCACCTGCGCCAAAGCATCCATGTGTAGACACTAAAGCCAGCCAAGGTACCTACGTTATTAATTTATTTTTTCTACTTTGACCTTCATTTGCGAGGACACATTGAGCTTCTTCAATTTCTTTTTTGTTCTCGCTATCCTACTCGCGGGCTGCCAGAGCCAGCAAGAGCATATGCATTTTTCTTGTGTTGCCCTGACCACCACGGGGCGTACTTCGGTGTGGTTTCGGTTTTCTCTGGCCGAGTGCATTTTCTCCTGGCAGAGTTTTGGACGCTTTCTAGCTAGCAGACGAGAAAACGAAACAATGGTCGCTGCCGCCATCACTGTGGGGACTCGACGGATTGCACCGCGTTCACTTGAATGCAACCTCTCCAGAATGTCTTGTCTCGCCAGTGTAGGATACCGAGCAGTATGCGCATGGTTCTTGGTGGACCAAAAGTCTTGCGTTTTCTTCGATAATCCTTGGTAGCCACGTTATGTACCCAAGGTAGGCATTCGATTGTGAAGAACATACTTTCCTCTGCGTTTTTTTTTCATTCCGGTGTCCCCGCCCCACAAAAGGAAAAAAAAAACTTTGTTGCGGCGCAGCGAATTGTCGCATGGTGAAAGTTCGATTTGGTTACTTCTTTTGCGGAAAGTAATGGGCCATGGGACGCTTCAGTTGCCCGATACTCTTATTATATTATCAATTATATGGACACTCCAGCGCATTGCTGTCATCGCCATCGCCCTCATGTTTCGTATAAAGTCCAAAGGCGATAACATCGTGACCGCGCTCTGCATGCTGTATGTGCCAGTGAAAGCGGGGGGGGGGGGGGGGGATGGCTGAGCCGACGATGGTGGCTCAGTCTTGTGTGCGCAAGGGAGAAAAGTGAGTAGCAAGCGCGCCGCCTTCCGTCGTGTGCGATACACCGGGGTGAGTGGATGGAATCGGGGCGAGATCTAGGGTTCTGTGAATCTGTGATTGCGCAACATGTTTATTTGCCTTGTTTGACGCATCATATACCGTGACTTTTTCTCAGTGAGTCAAAGACGTTCGCATAGGTCAGTCGCCCTCAAGGAAGGCAAAAGTGCCTTCACAGCTTTGTGGGCCGATGAGCGATAGGGACGGTCTTCAAGCAGCACCTGTACGGCTACTCCGGCGCCTGCTGCGTATCGGTGGGCCTCGCGGGCCTTATCTTGAAAGCGACCCGCGATGGGACAGAGCACGTGCAGAGTGCTGATAGCTTCGTGTGCGCCGTGTTTTCGCCGCTTAGTTTGCGTTGAAGCGAGAAGCGGCACGAATGACAATTCGCTCGCTGCTGCTGCCACGCTTCCTCACTCCAGCGTCTTGACAGCGAGTTTCCGCGGTCATCGAGTGAGATGTGCTCATGCTTGCTTGTGCGCGCGTGATACCATTCTTGTTAATTTAGTCAGTAAGCGAATGTTTACAAGTTTATACGGCCGAAAAAACTACTATCCTTACTTCGTATAGCTGTCTACTAATTTGCTATCGCAATCGACTTTTTTTTTATTTCTAGGCCATAACAGAAGATTCTTGTCATGTTGTCGCGACAGACAGCGAAGTTTCATGTCGTCACAATAGTACGGCAGCCTCTTCATTATTAAAGGCACCGCGCTTACGACAGTATTGAACCAAACACGAAGAACCGAACTGATTTTCTTTCTTGCTATTTTGCACAAAACATATCTTAGATTGTTGGTCAACCTGTCATTTGTGACACGCATACGGTGCGTATGTCAGCTTATGCGTATGTAAGCTTGAACAAGAGCAGATTTGCGTTTATTTTTTGATCCTTGGTAACATTAACACAGCACCTTGTAGAAATAAAGTAATGTAATCGAAATGTGATGTGCTTCGCTTAAAAAGAATTAATATATATGGCAAACTTATTTAGTTCGTTTGCAATTCATCTTGAGAAGCCCGTATTGAGAAGCCCATATTGAGAAGCCCGTAATTAACTCATGAATGCAATCGCACAAATGCAACTTGAATTGCGGCGATAGATATAGCCGTATGTCAGTTGCACGCATAGGTCATCTTCGCAGCCGGCAGTCTGAGCAACACTTGTTTAAAAATCAGTGTAGAACAAGGCAGCCCGCAGCGCTCGCGAAGCGCCGCCACGATAGGCAGCTGTTTTTAGGCTTTGACGTCGCTGTACTGGCGCATCCATTCCGCTGCCTCTGCTATCTGCGCAGCAGCTTCGTGACGACAACGCGATTCGATTTTGGCATGTACAGTGCGGCCCACTGTTAAAGGGAACACAGGAATGTCAATCCCGTGCGAATTTTCCCCTCTGGCGAATGTACAAACACCCCGCTCTGCAGCCGATGAGTTGTGGTTGGCGGCGCTGGCACCTGTCTACACACTGGTGCTGTGCATTCACATGTACTGTACATTGACATTGACATTCAGCATGTACATGCAGTTGCAGCAGCGACAGAGTGAGGGCCGCACATTAGAGTGTTCCCTTTAACAGTGGATCGTACTGTACATGTTGTTTCCATTGGAACTGTTTACTGCTACAAAGGATGCGGAATTCGAGCCAAAGGGATCAATATCTAATAAGTAAAATTGAGCGCAATTGCGAATGTGACCTCTAAACTATTTTGTGCATAGCTCTAGGTGCGATGTTGTCTACGGCGCTGAAACCACCTATAGGAATCATGAGACTAGCACCAGTATCAACGTATACATGCCTAAAATTATCGATGAAATACATTGGTACGTGTTTGTCGTCGACTCACGGCATACGTAAAGAAGGCTTTTTGACACAAGAATACGCTGAACGCCGAAAGTTTAGGGACGGATGTCTTAAAACAGAGCCTATAGCCTCAGATGGAAGCACGTTAATTGACCACGCAATGACTAGTATGATTTTCGCACCTACAACGAACGCGCTAAAGTACTGATTTACAAAAGGTAATTAGTGAAATTTAATTAATTGGCTAGGCGTGATAGCGATAATCGCCCAGTGTATCTTTCTTGCACCGCTGCTGCATGTGAGCGTCGGCTAGCAAAAATTGTCATTGTGTCCGGGATTCTCTATTTCTAGTAATTATGGGCATCTTGTTGAAACATCCCGCATTCACACCGAAACAGCCGCCACGTAAATAAATCAAAACTCACCCTGACTAATGATAGCGTCGTTGGAGCTATTCCGTATGAATGCGCAATGTGTACACGCACTTCGGTGGCTCTTGCCTCGAATAAGCTTCACGGGGCGCAGCGGCAGCAGTGAAGAGAGCTAAATACTACTCTATGGACACAGTCTGCGAAACGCGAGGGCGACCGTCAAGTTCCTGATAGCGATACCGCAGAAGGTTATCGAAGTATATATATATATATATATATATATATATATATATATATATATATATATATATATATATATATATATATATATATATATATATATATATATATATATATATACTTACGTGGAAGCACTATCCGCTATCGCAAAACCGCGGACCCATGTCTGACTGAAAACAGAGAGAGACAGATAAGCTTTATTGTCTCAGAGACTCAAGTCCGTCTGACTATAGTGTCAAAGAGGCGATGAAATCGTGGAGCTTCGCAAGTGTTGTTTCTATTACAGTGATGTGTGAAAAGAAGAAAAACCAAGGGGATGACTTTTTTTTTTTGGCAACAATCACATGAATCCAAGAAAGGCATTGAGGAAATAAACACCTCTTTTTCGATCAAACTGTACAATGCAATTCTGATGAGGGTTAAATTTGCGATGAAGTTTGTATTCGAAATAACGAAATATGCATATGAAAGTGTAAAAAAAAAAAGAAAGAAGCTCTGTTGCCTCTGAGCCAGACCACACAACCTCTGCATGAAACGTGCAGAGAGGGAGAGATAGTCTTTAATGAAACTTGGAAAGTGGTCTGCTTGGCGGCACACTTGTAACACACTAATCCAGATGTACGCGGTGACAACAGAAACGATACACGCAGGACATGCGGCAGACACACAATGAACACAAAGCACGCAACACATCGAAAGAAAGTATCTCGTGTCACAGAAACGTGCAGCGCTCAATCAACTGAGCTACGGCGTACGGTACTGCCTGCGTGAACTTCGTTACGCATTTCTGTGCAGGAGTTCATAACCTAGCTCCGCAAGCGTCAGCCAGCACCACTCGTAGCCAGGACGACAGATGCGGGGCAGCCTCTAAACTGCAGGCATCACGCACGCGTCACGCAGGCTCCACGCGCGTCATGCAGAGGTCGTGGGCTCGGCACCCACCTGTGGTAAAGTTGCCTTTTCTTCAACTTTCATTTTCTTTTTCGAGTATTACAAATGTGAAGTTCGTCGCAATGTTAATCCTCATATAATAATTAACTGTGCACTTCAGTAAAAAAAAAAAAAGCTATAGTTACTCTTTGCTTCGACTGGCATCATCAATTGTCTGCTTGATTCATATGCTTGTTCCGCGTAGTAAGTCATTCTCAGGCCTTTTTTTTCAGACAGGCCAATAGGACAACTTGCTTATAGTGCCGAAGTGTACGGCACTCTGTGTAATTTGTCGTTGTAGTGGAAGTGCGTGAACTTTGTAGAGGCTGGGCAGGTAAGCAGAGCAACGAGACCGCGTGCCTGATGGGGTCAAAGATTGGAAGTTCATTTGTTATCTGCGGCGTCAGTGTTCGGTGACGAGAGGAGGGGCCATGTGGTCCATTGTTTCCTGCGCCCACTTACTACATAGCCCTGTAAACGCCTAGTAGCTACTAATAGCATCAGGTGGTATCGTAATATTATATTTAGCATAGAGCGATGCTCCTGTACACGTTCTGGACATGTGATTGCTCTTCCGTGTATGGTTTCTTTGTTTGGCCACCTTCATTGCGTGTAATTTTTTCCTGTTTTGTTGTATTGAGTAAATACTAAATGCCAGTACTAAATGCCAGTATGGCTTGCGCAGAGGATAGTAGTCAGATATGAGCGCACGAGCAAAAGCGCAGAGGCTGAACGGCGCGGAGGAGGAGGAGGAGAAGGAAATAAAGAGAGAAGGCACGGATGTTAACCAGAAATGCGCCTGGTTGGCTACCCTACTCAGGGGGACGGGAAAGAGGGAATAGAAAGATAAGATAGACAGAGGGAGTGGACGACAACGGCGTGGAGGTTCACAAATCACCAATGAGGCAAAGGATGATTGATAGCGGTGGACCTTACAGCAAAGGTAGCTGTGGTTAATAATGGCGCGTAGTTTTATTTTCACTCGTGATATATTCTCCGCATGAAAAACCAGCTGAGCGATAAATTGCGATGGAGGCTCAATGGGGTGAAGCTACATAGGGAGATTAGAAGAGCACGAGTTGATCTAGCAAATAATTGCGGACTCGCGTCTGCCCGCAGCAAAATGCTCCCTCCCCTTCATTCCATTAATTATTTCATTAAATGCACAATGCACCTGCCCTCGGCTTTCCACGCAAAGTAGCAATGAGGCTGTGGGGGTGCCGTACGTTGCTGGGGTACCAACCACCGAGGGTTCGGGCTTAACGAGCCTCAGGACCGCGTCAGCCGTTGCCTCGCGTAATCTACCGCGCCGCTGTACGGGTGCTCAGCCTGAAGAAGGGACACCGATCGCTGCGCACGCAAGAAAACACAGTGTTGCCCTAAGTTAACGTGAATAGGTTTATTTGTCTCTGGCGACAACCAACACTGCACAATACTCAGTCCCGGGGCGGCTCGGGTAGCAAACAGGATCGTGTACCATGCAAAGGAGAGAAAATACCGAAAAAAGAGGCGCAGCTTGCACGTCACTGCAGGAGGCTGGCTCCCCACGTCACGCCGCTAGGGAAGAGTGTCCCCGCGGCTATGATGCGTAATCTCGCGATGACCAATGGCGATGACCCTAGCGCTCGCTTGGGCCTCCGATAAGTGCGGCTCGGCAGCTCGGCGTAGTACGACTGCGTACTCGCGAGCACTAGGCACACGAGGCCTTCTTTCTCGCGTTTGCCCGAGCATTGTACCGGATCGTTCTGCGCATGCGTTGTGTGTTTGCGCGTGTCTGTTCTTTTTTCTTCCCTATGTTTCGCCACCAAGCCTGACACGGACGTTTCCTGCCAAGGGAGCGAAGCGACCCGACGGGAATCTCGGAGGTAGGTGCTTAGGTATATTCCGCTTTAGGGCGTCTGCAGACAAATGAATGACACGTTGTTACTGCGAATTCGTTTATTGTTAATTATTCAATTGCAATTTATGCTGCAGTTCATGTTCATCGCTGGGGGGCGTGTACGCAGAGCATGCCCATGTGGCACTATACTCCTCCCGTCGCCGACGACGATCGTACCATTCATTGCCTGAGCGCCGAAGACGCATAGCGAAGCGGCAAACCCTAGGTTACGTGCGCCCCTGTGACACGGATTAAGCACTGAGAACAAAAGACTGACGCTTCGCACATACACACTCTGTATCGGCCACTATGATCCCGTTTGGACGGAAGTTTAGGCGACGAAGCAAAGCGGGCCGTTCTTCTTAGAGTGTCTACACAAAGTCACATTTTTGAGGCTCAACGGAGGCAAGATTCGCCAGCAACACGTGTCTACAGAGACAAGGTTCCCCAGCACAATGTACTCACATTTCTCTCTGGGGACCTTTTGGGCCGGGCAAAGGCGAGCAACGCTCTTCGTCTTAGCATTCGGAAAAGGAGCAACACAAGGCACGAAAGCACCGCAGACGAGCTCAAGTGCTAGCGACGCGCAGACGAACGGAATAGAGGATGAAACGCGTGCTACGTACCGTGAGCTGTCGCAGATAGGAAGCCTCCCTCACGCTCGCTCGGTCGATCTAGGACATTTTTATGCCGGTTGCGCCAGTCGCGCCGCCGTGGTCGGGAGCGCTAGCGTCATCGCCCCAAACCGGTCGGCGGCAAAAGCCACCCCCGACAACCGTCATGGGTGGAAAGGGAGATTCCTAGGGAAGACAACAAGTGAATGCCCGCACAATGCTGCGTGCACAGCAGCTGGCAGACTTCCTTTTGCAACTCAAGCCTTCTAGACTGGTCACTTCTGAGTAGCCCAAACTTGAACTTGCGAGCAGAATCATCAAGCTAATCCATGTTTCCGCTGCATTTCCTTGTGACGAGCAAGAACTTTGCTGCTGAGCGTACTCCAGGAAATAAAAAAAAGTATTTTTACGCTACGCTACCTGTATTGCGAGTGCTAGCTGTGATGCAGTGCTGTGTTTCATTTCAGGCTATAGTTTGCTTTAAATTTTTTGGCATTGCTGGTTTACGCGTGCGACCGAATAATTACCCTATTAAATTCAAATATATGTATACTACCCTGAAGGGCTCAAACTATTATTTAGAATATTACAGCAGCTACTCTCATCATAGATCATAAGTTAATCATATGATCGAACAAAGCAACAGTTTTTTTTTGTTTCTGCAGGAAAACAAGTTTATTGGCGAAAAATGTTGTTGACTTATATTGCAAATGGGTACAGCTCGATTGACACAAATTACCATACATCTCGTTTATAATAGCACCAATACTGGCGAAGAAATAAAGCCAGGGAGTTTAGTTGTGCGAATGTCAATATTCATTCGATTGGATTTCATATTCCTTCAGACCAAATCATTTTCATTAAGCATTTCGTAGTATAAGAACACACCCTGCACGGATTACGTTCGCATACAGCACCTACGTACTCACCCGTAAAACAAATATCAACTCTGACTCGCTCGCCCTTTAGAAGAACTGATGAAGGGCGTCGTTCAGGGGGCGCAATTGCTGAATCACTGAAACGAATGGCAAAGTGCAGTACATCGGGAACAGGTTCAGGTGGTGCAGGCGAATCGAATAGACCTTCAAGAAGGCCGAGGAAATACACGAAAGGCACACGTGCGCCCCGAACATGGCGAAATCGAAAAAAAAAATCAAGGATGCACGTAGCTGAATGATGTAGCACGTATAGGTTCCAGGGGAGCGGCCAAATTCAAATAAAGAGGACGCACCTGGAACCGCGAGTAATTTGCGTGCGCTAACCTTCGAATGCGCTCAGAGCAGTTTATACAACCACCTGTTAACTCTACTTGCGGTTTGTGCAGAATGTTTCTGAACACGTTTACGATGTGCGTAACCGATTGTGGCTTCTGCGTAAGTATGGATATAAAGCTTCTCCGGGAAGTGAATGATCGATGTCAGTCACTCACGTGTTCATCCCATATCGGTGTGAACGGTCGATGCCGTCGAAGTAGTTTAGGGGTAACACATATTTTTCACTGAATGGTGATTCCAGTAGGAAAGACGTTGTGATCGGTAAGCGAGAAATCTAAGTACAGGTTATTGAGCCGCGGCTCTTAGTTGCAGTGATCACACAAGTACGGCTAAGGAAGCATATTGTTTGTCTTTTCGGGTGACCGCATTGCACCATCTACACTCTTAAACAAATGTACACCCTTTGGGGTGTATATCTGCCACAGAACGATAATCGTCATCTGTCTTGCTTGCGTTTCCTTTCTTGAAAACGCTTCGCTCGCTATTTTCCTATCGACAATGCTGTCCTGCTGATAACGCGCATGCCGTTCGTGACTTGGAAGTACCGGGCTCGCAGCGTTAAAGGAAGGAAATCCGGACAACACAGGTGACGGTTATTGTTGTGTGGCAAGATAAGACCCTAAGGGTGTAATTTTGCTTAAGAGTGTAACATATGTTATCGCTTAGCGCGGGACGCGCCCGCACGTATCTCAAGTTTCTCGAATGTTATCGATGGTTATTTCTGCTGTCTGTTGTCACCAAACCTTATGTAATCTGATTTCATGTATACGCGACGCGAATGGTGTAGAACTTTCTGGAAGACACCCGGGTGCCAGCCATATTGCTCTGGAACCTTCGATGACTGATGTATAAAAACCAGCGGGTTTGACCCGCTGAGCAGATTTCCGAGGATCGCCGACTGTGTTCGCCGCTATTGTTGTTCTTTGAGTGCAACTTGCTTTTGAGGGCACAGGTTCACCCAATAAAGCGCTAGTTTCCTCATTCACAGTTTTTCTGCCTTCTTCACCGTCACTACCACGTGACAATATTGAAAGAAATATGTATTAACAAAGAACACTTTCTAAAATGACGGCAAGCGTCAGTGCGAAACTATAATTTCTTTATTTTCAACAAAACAATGTGCATTATTCGCAGCAACGTAAATGTCACAGTAGACAGTAAGCTCAACTGCACTTATACACGACTAGTCCGTATGCCGCGTTTATGGTGCAAGGCGTGCACTTGTTCGTCCATTGGAACACATCGACACGGAACAGGAGATATCACCTGCTTCTGGCACCCGTTTCTAGGACACGCACGTCAATGGGCTTAGCGAATAAACCTTTGCGTTTTGAGTCCTGAGGGAGGAGATCAACAAGGACGGGTGAAGTTATTAGGAATGTTGCCGTATTCCGGAAAGTGCGTATGCAACGGCCAGCACGAAGAAGAAAAGGAACATGTAGAGGAATGCCGACGGGCCCTTCTTCTTGCGCCTGAAGGAGGTGCATTGGTCGTTGAGCGGGTACATCACCCTGTAGCGCGAGTCGAGGATCGCCTGCCGTGCGCCGGACCACGGGTGCGGACCTTCGAGCCGGAACTGGTACGGCACGCAGGGCCCGAGCAGCGCGCGGAAGAGCTCGTTGTCCGTGAAGAGGTACTTGAGGACGTTGGGTCGGGCGTCGATCTGGTTGGCCAGCTCGTCCATGTAGTTGATCCAGTCCACTTGGATGGTGTGACGCGGGGACGAAACGTAGCGGCGCCGCATGTATTCTCGCTTCTTGCGGATGTTCTCGAACATGGCCTCCTCCGAGGGTAGCGACCGTTTCTCAGACAGCAGCTCGGCCATCCAGCGGCTCTGTGCATGTGAATGTCAGAGCAAACGTATACTGTCAGGGTAACTAGAACTCAGTCAGCAAGAGCGGGTAGATCGATGGCATGGTTTCGTATACGCGCCATCGGATTTTCTGTGCAGTGCTTCGTGGCATTAATTTGTAGATATGCGCGGTCGTGAGAGGCGGGTGCCCGCCTAAAACCGTACAAGTGGCGACGCCGTATTTTTGGAAGCACGCGAAACTCTTGTTGCCATCACTCGCTTTGTTAGTGTGTTGCAGCCGTAAACGTGTGGTATTTATGGTGATTTATTAATTATTTGAGGCGAGTCGTTCCGCGCAAAATGTTTCTACTACATTCTAGTTGAAGGGTGTGTCGTACAAGAAGTCGCCATCGGCATTATTACTTCCGCGCCCGCTGATGTTCGGCATACGTGGTTTGCACCGAAAATTAATGCAGTGAGTCGTACACCAAAAATGTGAGAGAGGATGTAGCGGGGCTGCTCCCTCGCTCTGTCCATCCGAAAGGACCCGGTTGACCTGCAGTACGTACCAGCCGGATGACTCTATGACAAGGCAGAATCTTATGCGTGCACTTTTTAGAGCGCAGCGCTTAGGCACCCGTCTTTAGGCACCCGTTGAGCGTCGGCGTGCCTCGGCGTAAACGAGCGAACGAGCACAGCGACAGATGAGAGCGAACGCGGAGCTTAGCGCGAGACGAAAGAAGAGAGCGCGAGGAGGAACGTGGAGGAGGAGGCTACAGTGAAAGCATGAGGAGGAAAGTGGAGGAGGAGAGTATGGCGAAAGGGTGAAGAGGAAAGCAGAGTGCCCGCGAGACTACGAGATGGCGCCATAGTATTTTTTTCTCGATTGTATGCGCGACGTGAATTGTGTAGTACTTTCTGGAAGCCACATGATTACATTCCCGTGTACTTAGATTTAGGTGCACGTTAAAGAACCCCAGGTGGTCCAAATTTCCGAAGTCCTCCACTACGGCGTGCCTCATAATCAGAAAATGGTTTTGGCACGTTAAACCCCATAATTTTTTTTTATGATTACACTGAATAATTTTTGTAATCTGATTGTATGCGCGACGCGAATTGTGTAGTACTTTCTGGAAGCCACGCGATTACGCTTGAACCTTTGACGAGTCATGTATAAAAGCCGCACTTGACCGGCAGATTAGATTTTCAGCGGTCGTTGACTCGGCTCGCCGCTATTGTACTTGAGTGTTACTTGTTTTTCAACGCTTCGCTCCGCTTGCAACGTACCGCACGAGACAAATTGTCCGCGTTAGCCAATACATCATGGAATGAAAACACGTATAGAGCTGCGCTCAAATTGCGCATTATAGAGTATCATAATCGTTGGCGAAAATTTTTTTGTGCAATCCAGCTTTAGTATTTGTCGACATTGAGATCGACGAAAGAAGGGAACAAAAAAATGAAGGCCAGAATTCTCGTGTAATTAAGTATGAATAGTGCAGAAACTCATCATACATTGCAAAAGGCATGAAGGCCAAAATTCTCGTGTAATTAGGCATGAATAGTGCAGAAACTCATCATATATTGCAAAAGGCCTAAGTAACGGATTCCTGAAAGGAATGAACTGTGTTCAAGTATGTCCAGCCTTTTCGGGAAGGCCGTGAAGACCCCATGGAAAATGCAATACCAGAGTGCTTCTATATCTCGGATGAAGTTTAAGCATTGATCATGTGTGTTCTCTTGTGCTAAGTGACCGCTGAATCACTGTTAGAATTACAGCAGAATCACTTTCTTTTGGGAAAATTCTTCCGTTATAGAGATTTGGACAGACATTTTGGAAATTAAGAAGGTTTTCGCCAATATAGTGCCGAAACTGCTGACTCCTGAACAAAAAATGAATATATAGTTGCGTTGGTTGGAAAATGTGAGAAGACTAAGATGAATTATTGCAAAGTGCCGTCAGCGGCGACGAAGCTTAACATTTGCGAATACGACGTCTTACTGGAGTCGCAGGGCAAAGAGCAGAAAAAGATGAGTCAAGGCCAAAAAAAAAAAAAAAAAAAATCAAAACTCAAAATCATGTTGATAGTGTTTTTTCACTTCCATCGAATTGTGCATCACGAATCTGTACCTCAAGGTCAAACTTCCAAGGCAGCTTTCTACGTGGAAGTCATGGAGCGTCTGAGAGATCGAGTGAGCCACGAGCGACCCAATTTGTCGACAGAGAGAGTCTGGTTTCTGTGTCATGATAATGCCCCTGCACACTCTGCAATAATAGTGCGTGAATTTTTGGCCCGCAACTCCATCGCTGTGCTCGAACACCCTTCCAACTAACAGGATTTAGCCCCCTGTGGATTTTTCTTTCCCCTAAGTGCAAGCTGGCGCTCCGCGGACGGCATTGCAAGGATGTGACGACAATTCAACAGGAAACGACTTCGCTACTGAAGCAATTAACAGAAAAGCATTCCCAAATGTGCTTCCAGCAATGGAAGAAGGGGTATCGTGACTAATGAGGCGTATATGAAGATGGCCACATTGATGTATCTGAAGGTTTGCAAAATGAATTTTTTTGAACGAACTGCGCGATCTTTTGGGGATATTGTTTGTCTACGCTGGGGGGTGCTATATGCTGCCTTATGCTAAGTTCTTTAATGGTTCAAACAGACTCACCTGCATCTCGGAAATGGGAAATATGGCGCCGACCGGCTGGATGAGCCCAATGATGGCCAGACTCGGATGTTTCAACTGGGGTGGGAAGACGTACTTGTACAGCTGCACTTGGTTGTCCACTACGGACACCACGTCCTTCGGTAAGAAAGGAAACTTGATCTGGTATCCTGTGGCCAGGATGACGTCGTCCAGCAGGGTCACCTGAAGCAGCACATACCTTTTTTAAAAGTTTGTCACCCTAGAGGCTGCTTCCCCAAATGCACTGTTTAAGTAGCTCTGTGTGCTTGACCGTATACAAGCCCATTGATTGATCGAGGGCTCTGTAACGCGCTGCGGCGTTGAATTCTGTACATGTTCTGTTTTCTCTGACCAGTGTTATATTACATAGCGTCATACGTCAATAATACTCAGGTCCAAGATTTCTTCATGACGACACTGGCATAGTTTGCAGCGGGCACAGTACGACCGCCGGCCGCTCGCTTAAGTTAACCAATACCTATTCGCTCCATCCATTTCGACACAGGAACGACTCTTTCTTTTGCCAGAAGTGATGTACCTAGTGATAATAAAATGATGGATTTGTTTAGCATATTTAACATCGATATTCATAAGCACTTTTGTGCAGACCTACAGAGGCGCCTATTTTTACGTTGTGACCTTAAGATAGCGCATCTGACTTCGCGAATTCCGGACGAATGTAGACATTTAACTGGTTTTGACTGCAGCAACAAAAATGTTGCTATATGATTCCGCGTGCGAAGCGAAGTTCGATCCGCATAGCACCAACAGCCGCATTCTAAAAGTTTCCGAGTGGTTTGATATCACATGCTCCCCGATAATCGAACTGTTCGAGCAGCTATCTATATTTTTGAGACATGTCGCACATCTTATGGAACGTGGCATCGTACATCACGGTGGAAACACAGCTGCTGCGACTGATGCAACCTAACTGAAGCTTGTTGGAGGCGGTTGTAAGTAGTTTGTATGCATGCAGTGTCGAGTCAGTCAATCAGAAAAGAGAACCATGGGACGCAATCACAAGAACATCCTACTCTAGAATTGTTCGTAAGAGAAAATTTTACCGAATATATCATTAGCCAAGCCAGCTGGCTCATGGCAAAGGGCACTTAGAATGAAAAGCTTTGTTAATTCGGCCCTAGGAAAAGGCTTCCTCCGTGGTCTCCTTCTGATCTCCCTCCGCATGCGCTTTGCCATTAACGGGCAACATTCGCTAATATATTCAGCATTATGATTGACTGGAACTTTGTCTTACGAAATATTATAGAGCACGAGCTTTTTTGTGAGTAAGGGTCCAGATGTTCTTTATGCGCAAGTGTGGGAAACACATATGGGTAAAACTATTCGATCCATCGAACCGACGCGTCAGAAAGACAAGCGCTCCGGACTGTTCAAACCTGTCGCAAACTTCTTTGATGCGATTGTTGAATAGCCTACTAGTATATGTGATGGATCGGACGGTATTTACGTCAACACACTTGTTTGGAGGTTTAGATCTCATGTCAACTCACTTTGTCGTCGCCTTCAAAGAGTACGCCGTCTTCGGTGAACTCGACGATGTCCTTCTTCACGCAAACCTTGCCACTGAGAATGAGGTTGGGCAGCGCGTCGTTGACGGTCGGGTGCTGCGCGTTGTAGCGATGCTTGGGCTTGAGTCCGTAAGCCTCGTGGTTGAAGAACCCGTTCAAGATGTTCTCCACATAGTCATTGGACACCGATGAGGGCAGGACGCGCATGATGTAGTTCTTGAGCCGCGTGGCTAGGAAGATGTCGATGGGCATGCCGTTCGGGCCGACGCGCTTGGCCACCCAGGCGCCCCTTCTCGTGGACAGGTACGTCTGCGAGTTTGAACACGTGCGAGCAAGTTGAAACACGTGTAAAGCTAAACACGCGTAAACTATTGGGACGAAGCTCTGGCTTCAAACCTTAAATACATACCTCCTGCTTCAATGAAGCGAGCACCAATCCTTTTTTAGGGCAATGCGACGGTGATTATCAATTTCTTTTGTCCGTAACTCAATATTAGTGGCGTTAAATGTCAGTAAACCTGTGATAACTCCTTAAAATATTAACCACACTCGAAACGAATTATTGGTCATTTAAGTGAGGGCACACGCTGCAATGTAAGGGTTGAAGCGAGTCACTCCGCAAGCCATGTCCACTTAGTAGCAATCTTGGGACTATAGTACCGGTTCTCAGGTGTAGTCCCCACAAGCCTGCGGATATACGGGCCGGATTTCCACTGAATATCTTGCTACCCTCAAAACCTTCCTGGCGCACAAGACTGCCTTCAACATAACTGGCCTTCCGTCATGTAGCGGCTGCTGTATTTTCTTGCTTGAATGAACAATTTTCGAAATCAGCGCTTCGTGAGTTTGTTTACGAGTCTTCTTTGTTATGGTGTATTCGTCTATTTCGCAAACCTGCATGGACTCTTGAAACATGTGAGCTGAATGCAGAAGCGTGGGTACACGCACAAGGCGCAATGATCTGTGCATGCGGTGTCGATATTAAGGAAATGATTTTATGCAATTCGCGATGAAGCTGTTACGTCATGTTTACCTCGAGGGCAACGTAACTGACGTCGACGACGGCGTCGACCGCCGAGTTGCCGATGCCAACCACGGCCACCCGGTGGTCCCGGAACGTGTCGGCGTTCTTCATGCTGTGCGTGTGCACAATGCGGCCGCGGAACTTCTCCTGTCCTTTGAAGTGCGGCACGTTCGGGTACACGTGGTGTCCCACGCACACGGCCACGGCGTCGTACGTCTCCCTTCGGTCGGTGTTCGCTTCCAGGTCCCTAACGAGCACGTCCCAGCGGCCCGTCTTCTCGTAGTCGGCGGCGGCCGTCACCTGCACCACGTCGTGCCTCGTCTTCACGTACTTGGTGACGCCGAAGTGGTCGGCGTAGCTCCGGAAGTAGCCCAGCATCTTGGTGTTGTGCATGTAGTTTGGGAGGTCCTTGGGCGGTGGAAAGTCACTGCGTCACCGAAAAATTGCGCCAAATAGAGGCATTTGGGTTAGTTCGACCTGTACTGAATACCGGGAGAAGGTCTCGAGAACGTTTGTTTGGCCGACTATTGGTTGATTATTCAGTTTAAATATCTGAGAGGAGGAGAAGACAAAGGAGATGAAAGACAGGGAGGGAGGTTAGCCAGTGTAAGTACCGGCTGGCTACCCTGTGCTGGGGAAAGGGGTAAAGGGAATAAAAGGAGAAAGAAGAAGAAGAGGGAAAAAATGGAAAGAAATCTGGTTATCTGATTAATCTATGTGGATCCCCAAGACAATAATGTTTTTCAAGAGGACTGACTGTTGGACTGTAGTTGGTCTTGTATTCTTACTATGGTTGTTTAGTGCGAAGTGGTGGACGGACACGAACAAAACAACAAAATTGACAAGGACTGGCGCCGTTCTCTCAATTTGATTGTGTCCGTCCGCCACTTTGCGCTCAGCTGGCACAGTCAAAAATGTTCCTCCTCCCAGTTTCACAGGGGACGTTCATAAAACCCACCCCTCCTCCCCATGGTGTCAAGGTGGGATGTCGGGTGGAGCAAACTACGTCTATAGAATGCGGGTGGTCTCCTGGCTCACCTGAAGGCGCTCATCTCTTTGCTGGTGTTTATTATGGTAGTGCGCATGACGGACGCCCGTCCCTCGACGTCATCGTCGTGGTACGCCCAGAGGCCTCCGATGTCCGCGGACCGCTCGTACAGCACCACGTCGAAGCCGTAGTCGAGCATCTGGCGCGCACACGTCAGTCCGCTTGACCCGGCGCCCACAATGCACACTTTCTTCTTCGACATGGTCTGATTTAGTGGCACCCGGATACGTCCGTGCCACACTTTCTCTCAACGAAGGCTACGCCAGGTGCCGAATACCTGTAAGGGGAGAATAAAAAAAAAAAGTCACATCTTGTATATAGCCGGGAATATAGATATGTAAGAATACAATTGGTTTTCAATACTAGATGTTTTTCGGAGCGTTGCACGGAAACTTGTGGAACGCGGTACCTATTGAGCCTCATCCTATGTGGAAAAGAATTTCCTAGGGGTCTTAAGTGCGATCTATGAAGCGGCTAGAAATTGTACGATGGCTCAGTGTGTTTAACTCTTCACTGATTTATTGGCTCATTCATTCATTCATTCATTCATTCATTCATTCATTCATTCATTCATTCATTCATTCATTCATTCATTCATTCATTCATTATTTTTTAAAAGTCCCAAAAGAACACTGGAACTACACTAGAGAGGGAGATCAACTTAGCTTTGCGACAGCTTTGTTCGAGTGGTCTAGGAACGTTTTAGTGAAGGGCTCCGGATGAACACCTGGAATTCTTTAACGTTGATTCAAGTTTATTCAAATTCATTAAAGTTTATTCATCAACGATGCAACTTTTCCATAAAACTACATTCCGTATTATTAATACACAGGGAGCCCTAACGCTAGTAATTTTCAGGCGCGTCTAAGTGGAAGTAAACCTTAAACACAAGAGCGTTTCCACATTCCGTTTCCCGACGAATGCGTCTGCCAAGGACAGGGACCAAACCCGCGATTTCTTTCTCAGCAGAAATGTTTAATTCTTGATAGTGTCACTCCCGAATAAGGGAGAGAGAGAGAGAGAGAGAGAGAGAGAGAGAGAGAGAGAGAGAGAGAGAGAGAGAGAGAGAGAGAGAGAGAGAGAATATGATGTAAGGAACTTAGTGATGTTAATGGGAATGTGTTCAGTTGGCTTGGTTGGTCAGGAGAAACGCCCACGAATTTATATTACTCCCGGTTGGTACTTTGCATTTTGAATGCTGTGTCACTTCAGTGTGTAACGCGACAGCTCGACGGTTGTTGTATTTGTTGTTGTTGTTGTTGTTGTTGTTCAAGTGTATCAGTGTCATACGCGGTGTCAGTGAACGCTAGCGCAGCACGGAAACACTAGAGCGCCGAGCAACGTTTTTAAAGCGAAGTTTTCTTTGCCTGCTTTCCCAGATTTCGCTTGGCTGCCTGGCTGTTAGGTGCTATCTCAGTGGATATATTTGTGGATATATATGCAGCGCTTATACGTGAACTGAATGACAGCACCAGTGAACAGGTTGAGCTCATATGTTGTGCATATTAAAGAAAAACAATTCCCTACATGAAGCCTGAACATATAATGTCGGCTCACAGATATCTCTAAAGCACGACGATTTGTTCGTTGAATGATGATCCATATTTGATGGATTCCTTGGTTTACTTAATTTTCTTGGTCATTCGGTGTGTGCCACTGGAGGTGCGCCCGTTCTTGGCCAATCCTCCAGAATTGGTACCTCCCAGTGTGCGGCAAAAGTTAAAGAATCCCTAAATGTTGCTTGATATAGGTGTCCTTCTTTTCTTTGCATACATACATCTGTCATCACGATTCTTCCCTGAACAAGCACCATGCATCGCGTTCGTCCGTGTGACGTCTCTGCGTATACACCTCACACTGCACATAAGCCTGATTTGGGGCTTGTATTTCTGCATAGCTTGTGAGCGATGTAGTGCATAAACATACCATTCCATGAGGTTGCACGTTGTATAGCATAAAAGTAAACAAGATGGTACCGAATGCCCTTAGTCAGAAATCATTTAATTAACCCCTTCACTAAAGCTTCGTTTCACATAGATTCCAAAATGTTGCGTTGGATTTGCATATATATATTTTTTTAAAGTGAAAACGCTTGCCTTGCGTTTGAAGACTGAGCAACGGTCAACTGTTGGGTGACGGGAAAGCAAACAGCATATCACAGAAGTTCCGCAATAGAAGTTTGAGGAATTTCATACGAGTAGATAAGAAGAGAGAGAGAGAGAGAAACGCGCCCTATGTATATTGCCGTAATACGAACAGTGAGAGAGTCCACGTGTATTACATAATGCGCGTGTGTAAAATAACTTGTGCAGATGATTAAATATCAAGCACTACGTTTCTGCAACGCACGTCACAATACCGCAGGTAAAGTCGACACGGCACCCGAGTCGGCAGGTGAACTAGACATACATTTAATAGACGCTGTTTACAGAGGCATATTGAGGATTGAAGATTCATGGCAGACTCAGCGATAGGCGCTTCAACATGCCAAATGTGCCGGCTATGTTACACCAAATATTTTGCTCCTCATTGTGACATGCATATAAGAGTTGACAAATAAAAAAGAAAAGTACACTGAGCGTTTATCGACCTATTATTCGAGGCACAGTTCGCTCCATATTAAGCGAGTAAAAGTACCTTCCGTTTCTTTGTTTCTGTGTTTAACAGGGATAAGCGGGCTAGTTGGTGGTCGTTATTGGAATGCATCATGTAACCGCACAAAAGCATTGCTGGTTTTCGCGCAACGACACAGTATAACAACCCTATGCTGCACAGCACGAAAATGCGAGGCAAAGTGAGTACGCCCATAAGAGGGCCGTCGACAACTACAATAAAAGCTGATTGTGCCTGTTGACTCCTTGACAGGACAGGAAATTAGCCTGCTTCTGCGTCACGCTGATCAAGTCATATCTGTAGAACGAGCTTCGTTCCTGTAAGACCAGAAGGAATCAATACACATATGAAGGGCTTGAACTTGAATAAACTGGTTCAAAACAGCGCTACCATACACCGCCATACCACACTGCCAACCCGTGAGGGCCACCTCTACGATGCCGTTGTTCCGCGAAGTCATCAATATCACATATCCTCGGCTTCGTTGGAACTGAAAGTGCGCATGCTTTTCTCCGCTTCTTCTAATGACGCAGCAGCCTCCGCCTCTGATCGAACGAGCGAAGGACCTTTCCGGCAATGCACGCTTCAGCCCTAACGCTACCACCATGCCTACGCGCAGCTATGAACAAACGCCGTCAACTTGCTCATTGAAGCAGCTGGCGCGGAGGCAAATACGAACTCACCCGGGCTGTCAACGGCGAGGTCGGTGCTGTTCAACTTTAACGGGAGTTTCCTTTCTCCGGATGGTTCGGGGGCCAGCTTTGCCTGCCTCGAACAAACTTTGCGCAGTGCTGAGGCCTCTGATTTAAGGGCGGAGTGCGCGGGCACGCGAAACGGGAGAACGGCTGCGTAGTTCGCGATAGCGCCCTCCACGAGAAGGTTATCGGAGGCAGTCGCGGTCGCAGAAGAGCTTGTCGCCCTGCAGCGTCTATTTACCGCTTCTTTATCTTCTTACGAGGGCGTATCTTTGACCGATGTCTGCGGCTCCCTTGAAGGGAAACAAGACTCCATCGCAACGGTGCCTTACGCATACGCGTGATGGGCACGTGCACGAGTGGCGTCCGGTATCATACACAACAACGAGCTGAAGTCTGTTGTACAATCGGACAAAAAGCGTTTACGGAACACGGTTTCCACGACAAACGGCAATCTCTATTCTTTTAAGGCATGGCGCTACTAACTCAATGAATCAATATATATGTATGGCGGAAAAACTACTACAGATTGGAAATTTCAATTTAAAGCTGTGTGGCACAGGCTTCGCGAAAATTCCGTTTATTTCGCAAGTATACCAAGTAATGTTTAACAGTCTCGGAAGAGAACAGCAGCTTGCGATAGGTAGCGAGGCACTGGAAGTGGTAAGGGAATACATCTACTTAGGGCAATGTAATGACCGCGGATCCGGATCATGAGACCGAAATAATCAGAAGAATAAGAATAGGCTGGGGTGCGTTTGACAGGCATTCTCAGAACATGAATAGCAGGTTGCCATTATCCCTCAAGAGAAAAGTATAGAGCAGCTGTATCTTACCAGTACTCACGTACGGGGCAGAAACCTGGAGGCTTACGAAAAGTGTTCTACTTAAATTGAGGACGACGCAACGAGCTATGGAAAGAAGAATGATGGGTGTAACGTTAAATAAGAAAAGAGCAGATTGGGTGAGGGAACAAACGCGAGTTAATGACATCTTAGTTGAAATCAAGAAAAAGAAATGGGGCATGGGCAGGACATGTAATGAGGAGGGAAGATAACCGATGGTAATTAAGGGTTACGGACTGGATTCTAAGGGAAGGGAAGCGTAGCACAGGGCGGCAGAAAGTTAGGTGGGCGGATGAGATTAAGAAGTTTGCAGGGACGACATGGCCACGATTAGTACATGACCGGGGTAGTTGGAGAAGTATGGGAGAGGCCTTTGCCCTGCAGTGGGCGTAACCAGGCTGAGGATGATGATGATGATACCTTGTTCCTTAAACTTTTGTGGCCAACTGTACCTAAAGACTACATTCAAAATCTGCATCCAGTGTAGTGACTACTACACTTACTGAATTGTAGTTAAACGGACACAATGAACACATTATTAAAATGATTGAATATTCGCGACAAAAAAGAAGGCCGAACTTTAATTCTCGAATTCAGCGCCCAGACCTTGGAGCCATTGACGTGGGTGCGAGGTCACAAATTTCACTGAGATTTCGCGCATATGAGCCTCTATTGCGCGCGAGAAGTTTTCGAAAGTTCGCAAGTTGAGCCATAGAGTACATTTTGAATGTATTCTAATTATTTTTCTACCTGCAGACGCCGCCAGAATCTCTGACGTCATGAGAGGAGGCCAGCGCGAAAATGTCAGTCTCGTGGATCTACCTTTTTGTCATTATTACGCCATTTCTGGCTTACAGATTTCTCCGATCACTGTAAGAATGACGTATATTTGCATTCAAAAAGCGTACTCAAGGAATGGAGCTTAATATTTCACTTTAGTGTCGGCTTAGTCTTTATTGATTGCATCATCGGCAACATGCTTAGTTATTTTCGAACGAAAAGAATGTGGCGTCTTCAATGATAGGTCAGAAGCATACGCCAGACATCACCCGTGGACCCAGCTTACTTCCGGTTCAAACATTCAACACCTGCAGCTGGTGTAAAGAACTCCTGTAGTGACATTTAATTCCTCAGAAACAAGCACTATTCTTTTTTTTTTCAAGGCAGGATTTAACATAAGGTTTCAGTGGATTCCATCCCACGTAGGAATTGATGGAAATGAGGAAGCTGACGCCCTTGTACGCCTAGCGCTGACATGTGTCCCAAAAGTGAAAGCTCCAAAAGCTTTTCGAAACCCTAAGGGTGCAATCCGCCTGCACTTTAGAGAGTTGCACAAGAATCCACACGAATCCTGTGTGACTCATGGATTTACACGCGAACAAGCGAGCTTTTATACCGAGTCAGGACCGACTCCGCGTACACACCAGCTTGGTTATTCAAGACTGGGCTTCGCGCTTCCCCACTCTGTGTTTTCTGTGGTGACATTGGCGACATCGAACATTTCGTTTGGCTATGCCCGCAGTTTGACACAGAAAGAAAAGCGATGGTCGACAATCTACAATAAAGCGGTCTCACGCACAGGACCTTTGAAGACGTTGTTTTCCCCGGAGGGCCCGCGGCATTCAGGAAGAGAGCGAAACGGCTGCTGATAGCCTTCCTGCGAGACACGGGGCTCATCGACACCTGGTGACACACCCCTGATCTCAACTCGAAGGAGGATCAGGCGGAACAATTGCCGGCTATGTATGCCAGGCTAACCACGCCTGCTTCAACATCACCACCACCACCACCACCACCACCACCACCACCACCACCACCACCAAGGCAGGCTGGCTTCGTTGTCACGGCTATGCGCATTCATTCTCAAAAGAAACGATGCGACCGTGGCCCCCGGAGCACTCGAAAGCTTTAAAGAGGGCGGTGAACTCACGTCCTCGACTATTTAGCATTACGCCATCAGGAGTTCCACGCCTGCGACACGATGACCAGTCATCTGGACTCGGCAACACTCACGTTCTTAGGGGCCTCATTTCATTGACAAAAGCCGTACATAATTTGTTGTCTTTGAGTTTGCATCACTGGTATATCCAAGTGCAGCCAGTAGCTGGCACACCTTGTCGCTACATGCGCTGCACACAAGCTCATATCTGCAGGTCTGGCTGCAGCTTTCCTGTGATAGATATTCCTCTTCATTAGTGGCCTTATTAATTAATGCTCGGCCGTAATAAAGTAATGGCTTGTCCTGTCAGCGAGTCAGTACCAGCTAGCTTTAAGAAATTTTCAGTGAATGCGTCAGTTATAGGGCCCACATGTTCACAATTTTGTACGACTAATTGCGTGTATTTAGGCTCTATTATGTGAACAGTGGGAATGCTTAGTTTCGTGATACGCTCGTGGTGTCGATACTTAGGCGGAAGAAGACAGTTGTATATGTACGAAATGCTTCACTCCTTCGCGTTCTGTCATTGCACGTGTGGGGCTTGTACGAGTTATGAGGTGCTCTTGAACGGTGCTCGAAAGGCGAGATAAGGGAAGCACTGTGAGACTCGACCTGACCGCTCCATATGCAAGTGAAGTGCAGGTGTATGCTATCTACATTGCCGTTAGGCGTACACAGAAGACGATCGGGTCGTTGACGTCGATCGTCTTTTGTGCGTAATCGGTCAACGACCTGAAACATCCATTGGGCGTTTAGGTTTAGGGTTCAGTTAGTTGCTTATACGTGTAGAGACCGTATTGTAGCCCACTCTCCCTCCCTGCACTCCCCTTTTCTCACCCCCCCCCCCCCTAAAGGTCCTATAGTTTCATCATTTTCGTTTTTAAGCTCGAAGTACGTAGGTAAGCGAGTTGTTGCAACTGATATCTGATATTAACTTATACCTGTAAAACTTATACTAGCGTCGCGTAGGCACTTTCGATCGCGATCGATCCCGATCGGCATCAGATTTTTCGATCAGTCCGTCGCGCAAGCTCACGGAATGAAGCCAACCGCGATCGGAAAAACTTGGTACCGACTGGACTCGATCTCGATCGACAGTGCCTACGCGACGCTGGTATAAGTGACAAATGAATGTACTTCAGCCAAACAGAAAACTGAGCGAGTTGGCATAGCTTGGCCATTTTGAACTGTGGCGGAAAAAGACGGAGCACAGGAGACGAAGGGGGACGTAGGCGGGAATTACGCACTTCTTGCAAAGCTTGAAACAGCTAACCCGTGGTCTATTATCTTGCGTAAAGAGTGCTGGGAAAAAGAAAATGTAGTCGAGATTGGCAGGTGGCTAGGTGCAGCGGTGAGATGAGGAAATTTGGAGCTCGATGACGCTGGACAGAGACGGATGAATAAATGATTTGTGAGGAATGTGGCACATCGGCCTGTGAGTATAGCGTGTGAAATTTGAAATAAGAAGTCGGCTTCCGGTTTTAGCGGAAACGTACCTAAAGGCATCCGAAGACAAAGAGCTTGACGCATACGTCAAACGTTAAACACGCACATGTTTATGTGTATACGCATTTGGCTTTGCGATTTCTCCCACAGGGCCACAGCGTATTGAGTAACGCTATCATTGCATGCGATCCTTGCACTCAGCAACGACGGTGTGCATCTAGCCGAACACTTCAGTGAGCACTTTGCTAATGCGGTGCAACCACTGGGAAGCATTGCTCATACTAACATTAATTACTATAATACTGACACAATTTTTCTCGCACCTACAGATGAAGCAGAAATAGTATGCACATTTCTTTCTCTAAAAAACAGTAAAGCTGTCGATGTCGATGGATTTCAGGTAGAGGCGATTAAGCACGTAATTGACCTCCTTGCTCCTTGTCTAACCTACGTGTTTAATCTAGTCTTTCAGTCTGGCTGTTTCCCAAATCTCATGAAAATCTCAAAAGTTTCTGTTATATTTAAAGGTGGAGATATTAATGATGCTAATAATTACCGACCAATTTCTATAATTCCTGTATTCTCCAAGGGATTAGAAAAGATAATATTCTGCCGCGTAAATAGCTTCTTCAACAAACACAATATACTTTCGGAGTATCAGCACGGTTTTCAACGTGGTAAATCTACACAGACTGCACTGTTAGCTCAAAAAGAACTGATAATTAATAACATCGAAGAAAGAAAGCTTACGCTGGGCGTTTTCATTGACTATAGCAAAGCCTTCGATACCCTAAACCATTACATTTTACTCGGGAAATTAAGTGCTTATGGGGTGCGTGGTGTAGCTAATTCACTATTTAGTTCGTATCTGTCTGAGAGAAAACAATGCGTCTCCATTGCTAACTGTTTTTCATCTTCTAAAACCATTTCTTGTGGCGTACCTCAAGGAAGCATTTTAGGACCAATGCTCTTCAATATCTACATAAATGATATTGTTAAGATAAACAATGACGCCTCATTCCTGCTCTATGCGGATGACACTAGTATTTTTGTTTCTGGACGAGATCCAACTGAAATTGTTGCGAGAACTCAAAGTGTACTTTCAGATGTGCTGCAATGGTCTAGAGCTAATGGCCTACGAATAAATGCGACAAAAACAAAAGCTGTCTTTTTCAGATCCCGAGGCACTGAAGTAAATGTCAACCAATCATTAACACTTGAGGGAATACCCGTCGAAATAGTGGAAAAACATAAAATTCTGGGCGTGACTTTTTCTGCTCATATGACATGGACGTGTCATATTGAATCACTGACTAAATCGTTATCACGTGCTGCTGGTGTTCTGTCACGATGTAGGCACTTTCTTCCAGAAAATGCTAAACTTCAGATTTATCATGCTCTGTTTTCTTCCCATATAAATTACTGCCTGTTAGTCTGGGGCACCACAACCCTTAGTAACATAAATACAATTCACCTATTGCAGAAAAGAGCACTTCGGTATATTGCAAACGTCCCGCGCAATAGTTCTACAGTTGCATTGTTTACCCGCTATAAAATATTCAGTGTGAAACGCATGTTCGACTTTCGTTTAATGTATGCTTATTTCTTTTCAAACGAACAATTCAAAGTGTTTATTAAAGATTTATCTAATATAAGCATGCATTACACTGATTCACGCACCCGCAGCACCGACAAGTGGCTTGTTCCTCGTTCCCGCACGACCTATTTTTTGCAGTCTCTTAGATTCACACTGCCGTCCCTACTTAATAAATATGAAGAGAAAGACGCCAACTTTTCTACGTTTACAAAAAAAAGAAATGCGTGAATTTTTTCTAACTCTTCTCTAATGTCTTTTGTACTGCCCGAACATGATCAAGTATGTTTCATTATTCCTTGTAACACGTTTATTTTCGTCATTTTATGATGTGTGTTCACGTGAACATTGAATATTTCAACTATAATGTACAACTGTTCTGGAGTGTACTTATATATTGACATTATTTGTTCTATTGTTCCGTTGTTGTATTTTCACAACCTCTTCTTAAATTTTTTTTTGAACTGCATTTTTTACTTGATTACTGTAAACTTGTTTTTTGAACGTATGAATCGTAATACCGCTGTCATGTATGTGGGCCTTTAGGTATTTTCAAGTGGTGTTATTACCGCTTTTCGCCTAAGGGACCCCCAACTGTCGTTGGAAATAAAGATTTGATTTGATTTGATTTGATTTGATTTGAGCACAAGCCCGACGAGCGGCTAGTTTTTGTCTGTACCATACAGCGTGCCCAAAAATTATAGTAAAGGATTAATTGTTCCACTAAATACAGTTCGATCAGATGTAATCTGGTAGGAATACCACTCTTCCCACCAACTCCCTCATTACTTTCTACGAGTAATGCGTGTCAGCATAAATAATTTCTTCTTTATGCGGGGGCGTTTTTTTTTTCTTCTTCATATTTCAATAGTAAAGAAGAAATTTAAGCAAACCGTCTAATATTCTGAAGAAGCTTGAATGCCGTATTTTTCTTTAGCTAATATTTCTGCTGACTGTTACCTTTGAGCTGAAGGTAAAGAAAAGTATTAGCTTGTTGGATGGATGGATAGATGCAAAACTTTAATGAAGGTCCTGAGGTACACGACTCAGCGCGCTGCGGGCCGCTCCCACGTTGGGACAGTCAGGCCATCCCGTTTATTTATTTATTATGAATTGAAAACGTTGGCAACAAGTACAATAGGCCGCCTGCTATGTCTCCGCAACGCTAACTTTGGCAAATAAATGAGATATGATAATTGGAGGAAATGAAACATTTTAGCCATCAACAGGCGTCGTAGTTGCAGTAAAATAAAGGGGGAGGGGGTTCTCGTATAGTTCCCTCAGAGATTCCTCATAGCTTTACGTATCGACTAACTTTCACCTTCTTTATATTTTTGCGTTTCTTATTTCGTGATGTTCTACGTTATCTTTTGTTTTTTGCTTGTGTAGATTACCTTTTAATGTTGGCGCACATATTTTGATTAGATGGTATGTACCATGTTTTTCGTGCGGTATATTACAAAGCTGTGCGATTACATTTCGATTTGTTCTTTCTTTTAGCGACTAAACTGCAGTGGTGCATTACTATCGTTCCACTTCCATTTCGCGGCGATGGAGTGCTCCTGTTTGCAGAGAACCGCGGCCCCGTATCCACCAAGAGCTCTAACGCTACAATTGTTCGCAAGAGCTAATATGCCAGCCAACTCGAATACTGAACATTCTGTATTAGCGTAGGTTGCCAGTTAATGGAAAGATAACAGTTACGAAAGACGAAAAAACTTTGCGAATTCGCCCCCGCATTCGCACGCGACGCTTTCTGAGGTACAGCCATTGTTCGCAGCCGAAAATTCTCGAAAAGTCCTATGTTAAGTATTCGTCGAGTAGTTCAAATTGTTCGCTCAAAAATCGACCAGAACGTGAGGTATACCTCCCAGAGAAACCAATATGCGTCGAGGGCAAGACAATGGTGTCGCCGTTGGAAACGACGCCCACTCCCAGGGCCTTGCAGTGGTGCTCGCTGCTGGCAGAAATTTTCCCCAACACTAACTTGTTTTTCTAAGGATGGTAACGAGCATGACACAATAGATAGGAGATACACGTGATGATGCTAATAAGAAACGACGTGCATTCTTATAAGGTGTTTTTTTTTTTCTTACGCTAAGAAGGCCTACGTGCAAATACCGCATAGACTCGCGTAAGGGCCACAGCCATGCATGGACCGCGCCCCGAACTTGGCAGCCAAAATTTTGGAAAAAGAAATTTCTTTGGGAGAAGCAATCGCATTTCGTGCTCCGATGCCGCGCGCGCGCGCATCGGCTAAACTTTCCCGTGCCGTTACTAGATGGTGAGCGCTGCGCATTGACCTCTAATGCAATGGCGCCTTCGGGGATCCGGGGTGCGCCGTAGTCGCTGGCTATGCCGGCACCATTTTGACCAAAAGGTTCGGTCACGTGTAAGGGCCGCACCTCGTCAAAATTGTGCGGCCCTTACACGACTCTATGCGGTAATAGTGCTGGGCCCGTATTCTCGAAAGCGCCCTTACGCCACAATCTTCGCTAGAGCGAATTATAGCCAATATTGATGCTAGACATATCATTAGCAAAGGCGGTCAGCCAATGGTCTTTGCCACCGTGAATACGAGCCCCGATCTCCGTACTGTTAAATTTGTTGTAAGTCTGTAACTTATCTTGCTTCTTTTTTCTCTTTTGCTGATGTCTAGCATTTTTATTTTATTTCTTCACATTTATGGAGCGACACAGTGAAATACATCAATTCTTTAAGATGATAAACCTTAAAATTCGCCCGTCAATTCAGCGATCAGCCCCGGTGTGGTATACCCTTCCCAATCTCTGTATATTTTACTATCATTAGGGATGTCAGTATTGTGTTGCCCCTAAAAAAAAAAGAGTCTGTTGGGCTGCGATCCGCTTTATTATCAAGTCTTTTTTATTGAAATGAATATTAGGGGAGGTTGGCGCATTTATGGTGGCACCGGCTACTTCATGTCACTTGGCAAAGGAAACAAGTTTGCGTAAGAAGGGGAAATAGTGACACAAAATATGACACTCAGTAGAACACTGGATGAATAAAAAAATATAAAGTCCAACAGTACATGAATCACAAAGTTCTGTTCATGAGTGCAGTACACGTTCGCATATGTAAAGTCAGATATTTTGAACAGCCAAAACACACAACACATCTAATACACTGCAAGTACAGAACAGAATTATACATATTGCGTAAAAATTGCGATCAATACATAAATCAATTTTGAACCACTAACAACATTTATGTTACTCATTTAGCGTATTAGGATCATCTGAAACTTAATATTTTCCCAAAATGATGGTGTCCTCTAAAAACTTTTAAATAGCAAGAAGTACTCTTTTCTGAAGGCCCGCAGTCTTAATTGCTTCGAAGTCTAAATCTTCCTTCGGCTTTCTTTTTCCTTTGAAGGTTATAGAAAAGATGTCTCGAAAGGAATAAAAGTATTATGTACATTAACGTTCCTTCTGAGGTAAATCACCCACAGTGTGTACGCGCCACGGCCAAAGGTGTGAAAGAGGTCGCTCGCCGTTAACTGTGGGGCTGCAAGCCGCGCGCCTTCACGCCGCTTCCATGCAAAGGTTGCGCTTTCATTCGCGCTCGCCCTTCTCTGTAACGTGCTTCAAGAAAACTAAAATGGTTTGTCAGGATGGGCCAGCTTACTACCAAGTAGTTATCATTTACCGCTATCACTTGCGGACAAGTTGCCCAGCGAACTTAAACAAAAGAAAAGAAGCTTACAGTGCGTCTAGGAGCTTTAGATGAGATCGTGTACGGCATTGAAACGCGATCCGTATCGTCAAAGGTAGGGGACTACACGAGAGGCGTGCGTACGACTTTTAACCGATAGCGATCGGCTCTCCCGCCCTTCCTGCGTCGGTAACCTTGCCTATGCTTGACGCGGTGTTTCTCAAAGCACCCCTTGGTGGCGCGTGTAACTGTTCTTTCAGGCCACGCACAATCGTCTTTGCGTGACGTCAGGATCAGAATTTATTATTAAAATTTCGGTCATATAACAGGTATTTAGTACACAGAAGGAGGCCCCATAGTCATAGATTGTATCGAGATCTCCTGTGAAAACAAACAAACAATTATGATAGTTGCAATGACGTGTGCAAATGTTTAACCTTTTTCTCATGAACGGCGCAGTCAGCACAGCGCCTCTCCCGTCTTCTTACACGAATGTTGTCATTTATCAAGCTGGTAAGCATCTATCAAGTCAACTATAACAAACTAGCTTAGCAACAAGATTTAATAACAATCGTCTTTTCAACTTGTTTGTGCATGTATTAATTAACTCATTCATTCGCGCTTTGGCTCACTGACCCGTAGTGTGAAACTCATGTTCCTCATGCACGTTGCAGCGAAAAATGATTCACATATCCTTATACATCTGACAAAGTTGAAATGCAACACAAAAGACACATACACTAAAGTCCGTACAGAACATCAGACACGACAAAGACAATTCAACAAATTCGAGGAGGCTGTAGGCTAAAATTCAAGAGGGGGGGGGAGGGGGAAGTAAACTTTACTCACGCATTGAACTAACAAATGCTCGAATCTCCTTAATAGCGGCAATTTTGGACATGTGCTTCATGCTCTTCAGCTGGTTCTTCCAAGGCCGACTTGCCCATTAAAAATTGCACAGCCTTCACACGCACCACACGCTTCATTCGATGAGTATTAATAGTGTACGGCTTTACCAAGCGACTATGCAGATGAGCTATAACGTAAAGTTATTCCAATGGGTTTCTATTCCATTTCTGCAATCAGCCCTCCATGACTAGTGAAACGCTTTTTGGGCGTGATGTCATGTTAGAGACTGGCATAGTGGGTGAGCCACTATGCCAGTCTCTCACATGGCATCACGGAAACCGCGAAAACCTTCCACGAGATATGGCATGTACAAACTGATTATGCATCATTTGACCTAACAGAAGAAGAGTAATTATTTCCGATTCTACGCTTTTTTTTTTACATCAACCCACTGCTATTGGCCGAAATGTTTTTCGGGCTGCGCTCATTTCATCTGTCTGTCACGCGACGCCACAAGACCACGAAAACTCACCACGCCAAAATGACGTGTACGCTTTACTGGCGCATTAATATGCCGAAGATAACCGAATTTTTTTTTTCAGAATAGCCGGGGACTGCCCCGTCGCGAATGAAATAGGAGATAGCTCCCCGCAGATCGCTCTGGCACTCGGTACTCGTACCTGCCGAGAAGAATAATTTATTCGCGTACAATAAAAACATTTCCGTAGCAGAATAACGTTGTCTAGCCCTTTTGGCCACGTATGCGACATTACTCTGCCAACTTATAGTGATGAAGATCCGTTTTAGCGGAATTTTTAACCTTCCGTTGCTCACCACCACGATGTTCGACCAGCAACACAAGCTAAGCAAGGGGAAGCGGACCAATTGCAGACGCCGGCACTGCTTTCCTCGCCCGGTAATCTAGTTTCACTGCGCTAGCTCGGACCTACCGAAACGCTTTACACTTCTGCGTGTTCCCACATTTTGTCAGCCAACCAGATAAGAAAAAAAAAAACAGTCAAGGTAGGCAATGCTATTCGCTTTCAAAGCAACCAGAAGTTATCTCCTATGAACGAGGAGAAGGGTTGATTCGTCTGTACAAACAACACTGCGGGTCACCTCCCGATTATAGCGTTGGTGGTTACAGAAAATTGACGTCAGGAGGTTGGAATGAAAGCGGATTGAAATAGTTTGACGTTCTAGGGCCCCTGGTCATGTTCAAGCAACATGGGTTGACCAGACTTTACTCTAGGCATATAAAGGGCCCAAGGCTTCAAGACCGTGATGGCCGCAATGCAAGCCAACGAGCGAAACAACAAAAATGAGGGTACGACAGTGTCCACGGCGTATCACAGATGCGTAGTCCATTGCGTTGAAAGTTTTACTATGCATAAGTCGCTCCTCAACCCTAATTTTCAAGGAAATTAAGAAAAAATAATTCGGTTGCGTGATTTAAATGTGGGATACATCAGAATGGTGCAGAGTAATTATTTTCCTTGATACCAGGACTACAGCTCAGGGAGCATGTTTACTTATAGTAAATGTCATCATTTAGCAGAAAAGATTTTATACAATTTTTAAATTGGGGAGCGTAAGAATGACTTTCCTGCTCGACAATATTTAATAGCAGGGCTAGAGGTACTCTGTAGGTGTGCCCGACCATAATTTGTTCGGGTGAATTGTGTTCTGTGTTGTTTGCGCAATGGGTAACGTGATGTAGAGGCGGCTTTGCTAATGTTGTGAAGCGAATTACTTTTTATATGTAAAAGTATATCTATATCTATGTATATCTATAATATATATGTATATATAGTATGTATATCTATAAAGATATATCTGGCTCTCTTGGAGCAATGAGTGCTTGTCAAAGAGGTTGTGTGTCGGTAGACTTCGCGGCCGAGCATGATAGTTTCCGAACATTCGTATTACCTTATTTTGTAAAAGTTCTAATTTATCGTAATTTTTTTGCAGTTGTTGTTCCCCAATTTAACACAGAATAAGTAATTTTAGGGAAAGAAAGTGCGTAGTAATTTGTATTAATGAGCAACATCATTAATCATTATACATACGACCCACTGCTTAACTAAACTCATTAGCATGGGCTCAGTAAAGCTTACTTAGCTTACTTACATGAGTACCAAACGAAGTTATCTTGAGACCAGACTCTCAAGAATTTTGGTTTTTTTACTTGCTCTAGGAACTTCATTTGAAACAAAAGTTCATCCATGCGATAATCTGACTGATTATATGAGTGTAGTTTGGGTTTAAGTTATCGGTATCGCTGACAAAATTGATCCATTGTGATGCAGAAATTCTACTGGTCCCTTTATCATCTATGAATATGTTACGACTATTAAAAGTACTATAGAAGGGTTTGTGTGTGTGCCCCTAGCCTACTGAAAATACTAAGCAATCGATCCTCTATGAAGTGGACCCCCATTCAAGTAACACTTGGATGTAGACTTTTCAAGAAATATTGACACACTAATTCATCGACCGCGCCTTGGAACAGCATACGCAAAACATTTCCATAATTGCCGAACGGACGTCATTCCCAGCTACCTCATGTGGCAATGGCGATGTTAGCCATATACTCGTCGATTGCCCCAGACACGCTATGCAGAGAGAGCATTTAGAACAAGAGCTACATGCAGTTGATCCTAACCTACCTTTCTCACTCGCGAAATTGCTGGGTCCATGACTATCGAAAACAACACAGCGAAAGGTGACCCTTAAATTTATCCTATGCGGACGGGAATCGAACCCACGTCACTAGGATTCCTCAAGGACAGCTAGCAACCCGACGCATTGGCTACGTGACAGACGTACTGGGTAGGTGACGCTTTTAAGTGAACGCCTTTCACGCCAACGCTTTAGCGAACTGTGCCGCGAATGCACTATGTGCCGCTTTTCGACGAAGCTATCGCCGACATGGGTCACTGAGTATGTGCCATAGAGTGTGCGGCAAAGCGAGGGTACAATACTCCGCGTTCGCTGCCACCGGCACGCCACACTTCTCGTCTCGGAGGCCACGCGCGGACTCCTCGGCAGTGACGCTAGGTGGCGTAGCGTGTACAGAAAGAAGCGCAAGACAGGAGACCGATTGCCCCGCGACGCGTTTTTCCGCATTCGTACGCGGCGGCGCGCCACGTCTTTCGGAAGCCACGCACAGATTCGGCGGCGCCAGACGGCACTGAGCGTCCTTAGGGAAACGCGAGAGAGGAGTCCTGCTCCAATACACGCCTCATACATAATCCGTTCCGACGGGGACAGTACGTTGGGTCGCTGTAATGATTCAATGCTAATCCCATTACCGTCGACAGTCATCGTGAGATGGGTTCTGCCGCAATGTTTGGTTACGAAGTGCGGTCTACCAATCCCCAAGCAGCATTTATGACCGAATACCTTTGTTATTTTTGCCTCTGTTTTCTTTAACGAGCGTCTCCACTCGGTAGATGGGTGTTTTTGTATTACGCCCGCACCGGCATGTGGCCATTGAGTACAGGGATCGTACCCGCTGCCTTGCGTTCAACGGCAGAGCGCCATGGCCACCGAGCCACCGCCACGCGCATGCATTAACGAAGCGTGGCTTTCAGAATGACCTTACTCAAGGCCGGCGGGCCCGCGTCTTTATTGCCCAAAGGAGTTGGTTAACGATGACGCGTGGCAGGGTTACCGAGAGAGAAGTACTCTACTGGCATTTTCGCGGGAAAGACAGCACTCGGTGCACAAGATCCTGTTGTTGATGATTGTCACAGCATATCTCGAACGGCGTCGATGTCGTGGTTCGAATGTATAGCACGCGTCGTCTCGCTTCGTCTCGCTTCTCGTCACGCCGTCGGGTGGAAAATGCGCCGCCGGTGAAGGCGATGACCTTCGAGGCCAAGGAAAAACGTTTTACAGCGAGAGCTCTTGAGTTACTCTTTAGGAAATTTTAATGGCTCCGTTCGTATAATTGCACCATAGCCAGTTCATAACGTTTTCTTTGCAGAAGACAGCAGTCGCCAGGTAAAGGCCACTTGTTTACCGCACCAAGGCGTCCATCTCAAGTTCGCGACGTGTTGTGACGTCACGCTGTCGTCGCCGGGAGTGGTGTCGGGTCGTCATCGTCTGTGTTCTTGTCGTCCTTGTTCCTGTCGTCATCGCCTCTGTCGTGGTCATCGGGCCAGCTATCGCGGTTTGTTTACGCTTTTACGCTGTTTACTTTACGCTTCCTGACTGAATCGCCATGAATAGTCTTATACAGTGTGGCTTGTTATTGCCTTCAACGTAGCATTACCGACTCTGCCAACAAAATCGCATCACGTGGGGTGTATCAGTCGTTGCCCAATGGATTCCTTCACATGTAGGGATCGCCGGCAATGAAGAGGCTGATCGGCTGGCTTCAACTTGCGCTATAACGGCTGTGTCTGCCACGAAATTTTGTGCAAGCTTAATGACGCTCGTCTGCTGATTCGTCGTCACCTGCTCAAGCAGCATCCAAACCAGCGCGTCGTAAATGGAACATTTCCGCTTCGTGTGCGCGCAGTCGAGGCTTGCCTCGTCGCGCTAGAGCACTGCTACTCAAGCTAAGGGTTGGCTGCGTGAACATGTTCGAACGCTTATACCGACAGGGACGTGCGGCCAGTCCATCGTGTACGTCTTGCGGTTGCTGCGAGGCACTTCAGCACCTGATATTGGAGCGTCCCGCTTCCATTGAACAGCGCACGTCGCTTCTGAGGGACTATCACCTCCTTGGCCTGCGGTGTATGACGCTCGACAAATGTTTGTACCCCATTGGTTGGTACGTCTCGACACAATCGGGCTCACCGCGCTCTCCTTACTTTTCTAGAAGTAACTAATTTAGGTTCACGTTTGTGGCCTATTTCTACGTTTCAAATGACAATGAAGTTACCTCAGACACTATTCTATCTTAGCATTCTTGGGTAACGTGACCTGCAGTGACCGGCCCTACTGTGTGCGACCTGTGCTATGTGCGTTCTACTTTATCTTTTGATATTTGTCATCTTTCTTGTTCTTTCCTCTTCCCTCCCCTTCTTCCTATCTTCCATTTCTGTTTTTCTGTCTCCTCCTCTATGAAGAGTAGGCAGGCGTTGTGCCCCTCCTGCTCGTCGCTTTCCCTTTCCTGTCATGTGTATATATGTTTTAAAAGCAAATAATAAAAATACCGTACACTGGAATTCGCACTATGAGCCTTACACTGTGATCATGATGACATACGGTACCTTCAGGATTTTTGTTTTTGTTGTTGTTGTTATCCTGAATGCTCGGGGTGCATATATTGGGTGTTCAGTTACTTGGACCAAGACCTGAAAAAAAAAAAAAAAAAACTAGGGCTATAGAGAAATCGTACCGACTGCGTAGTAGCCGTATCATGTGTACTTACAGCGAGTATTTTTTTCATCACGAAGTAATAATTAATTAATTGCTAATAATGAGCGAACTTTTTTAATTATTGCTCGAATCGCAAACATATCAATTACAATGCTGTAGGGCACCTTAAGTAACCTCCGAATCAAGTATTTACTTCGTGATGAAGTGTGCCTGGTTGTTCATTCCCAGAAAAAACTAAATCCCGCGATGTACGCGAAATATGAAACAGATGAACGCTCGTGGACCACTACTCAAGCGCCTCCAAGCAACCTTTGAAATATATGCAAGGTTTCGTCATGTAGGATGGCTCGAGAGATTTTGCGACCTAGCAAGCGTGGTGCGATAAGCGTCGGCATCTGTGGACGCAAGAATGTTGTGCTATATATCCCCAAATAGTGACTGCACAGTGAGCTGGGCTGGATAGTTAAGTATGTCGTCCGGGTTCAGCCTAGCGAGGTCACTTTTGTGTTAAAGTGCTTGTATAAAGTAGTGCAATTAAAAACTTCCAAGCCAGGGCAACAACGACAACTTACGCACGTAGATGCACAGATGCGAAATTATGCGGCGTTCGGTGTCAACGCTAAGCGCCTCGTCTTTGTGAATCTTCCGCGGCAAGGCATTGATTACAGCTGAAATCACTGCGCGGGCATATTGGCAAACTACCCGACTTGGCCGAACGGCGTCCTCGCAGTCATCGGACACGTGCGAAGGAAATCGTAAACCCACATTCAGGCTCACCCTTCTATGCATGTTAAATAGATGGCAGATTGGAGAGCAACGGTATCCGTCTATGAGCGAAAACGTTTGTGTTCTTTTTTTTCCTCAGCGCTGTCGTACGACGTACTAAAACGTTTTCACGCTGCACAGAAATGCACACCTTGGATCGACGACTAACCTTGCTTACTGCCCGCGCCACCGCATTCCAATATGTTTTAAAGCGCAGGATGTCACGCACAAAGAGAGCGGCACAGCCGGTGGGATTGTCCACAACGTGTTTCTCGAATGTTTCGTTGTGTATGTAGCCTTGGAACTCCTGTTGACTTCTTCATGCTGTCACGATTGTACCGAAGAATTTGCGTTGAGTGTGTCCTCGTCCGACTGCTGTTAGCTCTCTACTGGCTGCCTACAAACACTTGTCCCGACGGTGTTTCATGCTTTTTTCCGCAAGTATTGTGGCCTAGCTAGTGCCGTTGCTGTACGCTCTTCATCGGGTGGTCACACCTCCTTGGGCACCCGTTGTATTTTACTCGCTGAAGATAAACGTTGGTTAGCAAGGCTAGGATGTCTTTCCTCAGTGCAGTTCACGTCTGGTACGATAAGCATGGCTCATTTTCACGCTCTCGTTGGCACTAATCCCTCTTTTGACCACAACCGCGGTACAACGAAGCGTCTCGTCTGCAGTTCTCAGCGAGTGTGAAGTCCAGTAAGTCGTCACGCAGAGTCCACTTATGCAGTTTGTGGAGATTAAAAGTTTTGCTGCAGCAAAAGTGTTGTAGAACTGCAGGCGTTGGTATGCATTAGTACTTAGAAAAAGGAGAGGGGAAAAATACCTGAGGCAGAAGACAAGGGCAAAAAACACGGCGATGACAAAACGTCCTGCGCATTCTATTCGTCGTCCCCGTGTTTTATCGAACTGTATTTTCTCCCCTTTATTTAATACTTCTGGCTCTGCTAATAGCCTGTATGACAAATGCCCATAGTTGGGTAGTAGTAGTAGTAGTATAAAGTTTATTTCTCTTATGTGCTTTGGTTGGTGGATGGGCACCTTAGTACAGGACGCCACTAGTCTCTAGCTGTGTTTCGCTGGGCTTAACCGAGAAGAGCTCTCTGGCTCTCTAGACTTTCGCTGGTGTTGCGACTCGGGGTTCCAAGATGTGGTTTGTCCTTTCATCGTGGAGGAGTAAGAGAACGTGGGGCTGGGCCCGATATCCAAGGCGTCTTACACACAAGCTTATATTACACAATTACAAAAGTTTCAAAGAAGTACTGAAACATAAGTTCATGAGGAAGTTGTAGCCGCCGATCACGCCAGACGTCCGTCGCTCTTTTTATCCCCTTCGTTCTCATTGTTCAGTCGCCTTCCCCCAATCCGGCGTCAGGAGACGGATGACATCAGGTCCCACCAATCGTTGCCCTTCCCCTCCGAAAGCAGCTTTATCCAAAACACACGCACATTACGGGGCACGAACAGGGGAGGGAGGATAGCACACTGACCCCGTCTCCGGCGTGCACGTGCGAGTTTGGGCGGGTGGCAGGTGAAGGACAGTTGCCTCGCTAATTGCCCAAACCTCTCCTGACAGAGGTGCTCCACTGGTGGCCATATATCACCCCAGTGGAGAATGGTTTTGACGACGCCGTCGGCCCGTTCCCCATTATCGCGGTATCCGTGACCGGCGATTGTCGCGGGGCTAGCGGCCGATCACAACACCAGCAAGACAAACCTCCAACTGCCTATTACTTGTCATTTCTTTGTGGATCACTCTCGCTACACTCCACAATGTCTTCGTTTCGCCATTCAACTTGCCACTTTCGCCGGCTTAGAACATCAACGGCCTCTTTTTTGGCAGCAAAAAGTCATCAACGCTGCGTGGTTGATCGCAATACAATAGAAACGTCCTCCAATATTTGACCCCCCCCCCCCCCCCCACCAAGACAAAAGCAAAGAAGAAAAATATATCCACAATGTTCCAATTGGACAGGCGGCAAAAGCCCAGAGAAATTGCGCGTCAAGGTTAGCTGCTTTGAGATCTAGAACGCGATCGCAATCGAAGCAGTGCGTTCGCAAAACGGCAGGACTAGGCACGGGAGAGCCACCGGTAGTCATCAAAACCTAGATTAACATGTAGGGCAATGCAAGGGCACTGTGTTCCAGGTCTCGCCAGGTCTCTCTGCTGATCGAGAGAGCGGTCATATGCGAAGTCAGAACAGGTCCGGTAGGCCGTGAGGCGACATTGAACGCATTTTGCCGCGTCTGTGATTCAGCTAAAAATGGTTGTTGTTTACTTTTCAGACGGCGACCGACGTAACCTCGCTCCGGGCGGCTATGATCGGTTTTACAATTGTTTGTGAGTGTCCTTCGACGTTGCGCCGCTGCTTGTTTCAATGGGGGAAGCGGTCGACCTTGTCCAAGGTCTGCTCGGGTGCCTTTCGCCGCCTTTTTCCTTTTTCTTTTCTATCCGAAGGAGAAACGGCGTCAGTGATCGCGTCGCGGTTCACGTGCACGCCGCGGGGCATATGCGCGTGCGCGAGACAAAAATAAATAAAATAATAATAATAATAAAACGTCGCGGAGGGCATCTTCGCCGTCGTCGTCTCGATCGTCCAGTGTTGCCCCATCTGTATTCCTATACGGCAGGATGCCAGGTCTTATTTCCTCGAAAATCGTCGGCTATCGGGGAGTCCTCCATATTCCTTGCGCGTGCCTATAAGTGGAGGCTGCAGACCGAGAGAAGGCTTAACTCCTTCAACAGTCCTTGCGGCATACTACTGAGGTGACTGCAAGCTGGAAGGCGGGCGTAAACACGAGGAAACACGACTTGGATGGTGACGCGCGTCGTGTTAGCGTTGTTAACACGAAGAACTGCGCCAGTTGGTAACTTCATAATTGAAAACTGAAGCAATAGAACGCTGAGAGAAGAGCAACATATAGACATCGCTCGTGTTTTCTTTTTTTAGATGTATAAACATGGGCATGTAGGCTACGTAAGAACCAGCTATTTCAAGATCTCAATCTCGTACCTCAAGCAACACATTGTAAGAAAAAAAAGAATAGAAAGAAGAAAATATCAAAAAGCTCGACAGATACAGGAACACAAGTGCACATATAATTTCTCTACGGGTACCAGCACCGAAAGCACAGTCCAGAAACTACAGGATGGTCACCAATTACACAGGAATGAAGAAGTCCGCACAAGTCTCTTTACACATACGCAAGGTCAACATCACCGCGAGATCAGCTCGGCAAAAAAGAAGCCCAACATGGAGAAGAGAAAACAGTAATGTCATTTATAGGCAGTCTATAAGATTACCCTCCACTAAAAAATCGTGAAGGGCACTAACGGCACGCCCTTCCTTACTGGGGCATGACCACGGTCTGAGCACTTTGCTCACTGGGATAGGACGTCTGTCAAAGATGTTCAAAACGGTCACGCAAGCGAGTTCGCTGTTCGTCATATTGAGAACATTCTATGATAATCTGCACCACCGAAGCGTCGGAGTGATCACGCTAACTACAATGTTTTGTCTTTTGGCGCGGCACAAGAAGTGAGGCGTCTAGGTCGCTTCCAAGTAGACAACGGAGGAGCGTGTCAAACGTGCCGTAAATTTTTTTTTTGGTTCGGTGAAAACCGAAGAAATGGGTCAACTCCGTATAGGAGTGAAGACTTTGCATGTTCGTCGAACCGCATGTCACTGCAAGGAGTGCACCGTAGGGCGCAAAGAGAATTCTTGGCCTCTGGTGCAGACACTGTCACGGGCGTCAGGGTACTTAAGAGGAAGCTTTAGCTCGGGCCCAACTCCGACGTGGCCTATTCAAATACATGTAAAACGCAAAAACGTTTTTTATGAGATAACCCCTGGACCGATTCTAATGAAATTTGTTGCATTTGAAAGTTTTCTTAAAAAGATTTTCAAATATTTGACCGTCTGAAAAAAATAGAAGCGCGATGTTTCCAAATTGATAGCTCTGTATCAAAAACTGATATCGCGGTTCTGTAAACGGCATCCATTAGATCATTCAAAGCGGACAAATTCGATATGTCATTTTTCATCTTACGTGAATTTGTTACGTTGGTTACTGGGGTTCCGCAAGAGTTGTATTTTCCTATTACTAAATTTTTTATAGTCGTGTAACACATCAATTTTGTCCGCTTTAGATTTACTATTAGATGCAATTCACAAAATTGTATTATCATTTTTCGTTGTTGAGTTATAGAGTTGTAAACTTGATAGTTTCGTTTTTTGAAAATTTTCAATTTCTGCCAATTTTCAATAAAATATTGACGACCTAACTCAAAAATTCGAAAAAGACAGTCACTAGATTATAAGTTTTCCTTTTAAATGCAACAAACCTCGTCAAATTTGGTGCAGTGGTTGCCGATAAAAACGAATTCTTCTTTTACATATATTTAGATAGGAGCACCCGAGCTAAAGCTTCCTCTTAATGTGCATGCTGCGATGGCTAGTCTGTCTGCCACCTCATTTCTAACGATTATCACATGGCATCGTGCTGTGTCTATATGTGTTCCTGTTCTCTATTCTGTCTGCATTCTGTTTTCCCTGGTTTTAATCACGTGCTTGTGTTCGTAAGCGTAGTCCAGTGGTAGTGACATTTACAGCGCGAACACTACGGAGGCACTGTGAAGAAGTTCAAGCAGCGTCCCACTTTTTAAGCCTCTCGCAGGTGGTCTCCGAGGTAGTGAAAATGGGGATAAGAGGTTCTACTATTTTGCTGACCTTCTCATCACGGTTATAAAAAGCGAGACATTACCATGTAGGAAGCTGGGTTCGTATTCGCGAAAAAGTTATTACGCTTAAGCTTTTCTTAAGAGGTGAAGTCAAATAATCGTGGTGCCAGACAATAGAGGCGAAGACGGCCGACCAATAACGAACGGAACTTACGAACGAAAAACTTCGTATTCGCAACGGTTTATCGGCCGTGTTTTTTGTCATTGGCTGGCCGCCTTGGCTAATAATATGTCTGGCATCAGGATTGGCTGCAATTTTCTCTTAGGAACAACTCTAGCGTAAAGGCTTTTCGGGAATAAGGATCCCGGGCCCGTATTCACAAAACGTTCTTACGCTAAAAGCGTTCGTGCCAGCCAATAGTGATGTAGGACACATCATTAGCGAAGGCGATCAGTCAATTAAAAACAACATTTACGAACGAAAAGCTTTGTGAATTCGGCCCCTGATACTTTAGCAGAGGGAAATGACCTTGAACGTTTACTTTCAGTGTTACGTCTTGGTTTTTTTTTTTTGGCCGTACGCTAATGAAATGCGAATGCTTTCGTTAACATTTATGCAAAAGCAGCCGACGCCTAACGTCTTGCAGCCGGTGTTTTTAGTAAGATTGCCGGATTTAAGAAGATTGCTGAATGAAAAAAAGGATGGCACACCAAGGCGACTTCGCACGAAAAATACACATCGCAATTTCGTAAGCTCAGAGCATATATATATATATATATATATATATATATATATATATATATATATATATATATATATATATATATATATATATATATATATATAACCGACAGAATAAAATATTTTATTTTGCAGTTTCGGTGTAACGGTTACATTGTTTATCCAAGTTTTACGAGGTTACAATTCACCAGTTATAGGTATATTTCAGAGTGCAGCGTAATATATCACTTTTTCAACGTTTTGAATACGTCCCTAAACAAATTCAGTACAAAAAATTCTGATGACTTGTTTCTGAAAAGATTGTAAAGTTGATGCTTATTAAAATTTATTTAGCAGATTGCTTGTGATATTGAAAAAAAAAGCTATGGGTTCTAAATCAAAACACATTCGTTCAAACGGCCATTAGAATTTCGTTCGTATAAATGCAACACATATCGTTCAAACAGGTTCAGCGCTCTCCAAGCAAGAGCGTTGCTGTGTCGAATATCTAAATTGGCGAGTGCTCAACGTAATGCGTCATCTGATGTAGCGGTAGATTGACAGACCGTCGTGTGTCTATCATTGTGACAGCACAGGCACCCTGACCTAGTGTGTCTGAGCGTGTGTCATCATTGGCCAGCTTCCATGTTTACATATTAGATATGCGCCGCCCTCTCTTTCCGACTTCCGTAGCAAGACTTGGCAAGCGCTGCCAGTAGTATTCTGTCGAAGCTTGTTGATGTTCTTGAAGCAAGTATGTGACCTCGCATGCATAGAACGAGTCTTTTCCACTTTTCCTCTATTGAAATGGTCGTCCTGGCGGGCCATTTCATTTTTTTGTCTTTGTTTTTTTCCTTCTTCACGAAGGCAATTCCCCAGGCAGTATCTAAATGTTGAAGACAACAGTGCAGTGGCTTCGTGGTTCATTAGCAATGCAACGCTTTGGCTCATTTGTAAGCCTGCCAGTGAAAATTCGATGAAAATGCGAGTATGGCGACTGCATTGATGTGACCCTGCGCCGCTGTTCGTTATGATATCTGCCTTTGTTATACGGTGTAGCCATGGGGCCAAAATCACAGTGCTCTTCGTTCGCAAGTGCTCTATTGTGAGCGGCTGCATGGTCGCCTTCGCCAACGATAAGTCCAACATCGAGACTGAAAGGCATCTGCTTTCACGAACAGCTCTATAGCGTAAAAACGTTTTTGTGAATCCGGGGCCAGCATTCTAAACTTCATTCTTCATTTCTTTCTTTTTTTTATTTACAGGCTTTCGTATATCTCTTTAAAGAAGTAGAACTAGGGGCCCATATTAAAAATATATTCATATAAACTCGCAAATCGTTCTTTCGAAAACATTGTGGACTATACCGGGTGTTTTTTTTTTCCGATAGACCAAAAAAATAAAATGCATGGAGTGTGTAGCGCTATTTGGTCGCTTCAGGTTGACTACCTACAGAGGCGGACTTTGCTTAGCCGCTAAATCACACTGCGCAGATAGCTATAATTAAATAGAAATTCACTAGTTAGCTCGTTAAATATTCACTGTAGAATGCGCGTTGCAATTGCGAAACTTAAGCCGAGCAGTGGAGGAAGCCCTAAGACAAGCATCACCGATATCCGTCCCCAAAATGTGACAATAAAAAAGGAATTGTCCTTTAACTGAAGGTCGTCACGAAACGCCCAAAAAGACATTTTTAAGAAACTGCTTAGCTGAAACGCTTTTTTTTTTTCATGCACGTTTTAAGGACGTTTGCGCTACGCACTCGGAATGTTAGAAATTGACCAAGCTGACGACTCTGAGCACGAGCAATGGCTCGCTGACAAATAATAATAATAATAATAATAATAATAATAATAATAATAATAATAATAATAATAATAATAATAATAATAATAATAATAATAATAATAATAATAATTTAGTTGATCATTTCTTTCTGTAGAAAAAGGCATGCTTGAGGAAACGCCCAGAAGCCGTATTAAACCGATTTTCATTCGGTAATGTTGTTTGGCGAATTGGCCGACTACTTTCGCTGATATGCTCGACGATCCGCTCGCATGTTCTTACGAGTATTTCTTGCGCGGGAACTTCTTTTTTTTTGCGAATGCGGACCCAGGTATCACTTTATGGAAGTGTGCGATTATCCCAGTTGTAGAGAGCTTGCGCGGCAAATGAAGGCGAGAAAAAAAAGAAAATGAGCTTTAGAATTTCGAAGGCAAAGTGGGTTTCTTGCATGCGTCAGATGTTTAACGAATGTGAGCACTAAACATCGGTTAAACCCGCCTATCTTTATGTTGCCAACAAAATGAACGAACGCCCGACCGATCTCCAACAGCGGCAGCTCGGGACTCCGCTTAAAAATATTCGCTCTATGATACGCAGGAAAAAAAAAAAAATCCGCAGAGACACTTAGGACTGCTTACGTGTGGGAATGGGAAAACATTATACCGTTCGTAGACCTCGCAACGTCATGAACGCGCTCATTACACGCATCAACGAGCTCGTGAGCGCGCGCGCTGTAGGTTCACCTTTAGTCAGGCTGAACCGTGGAGCCGCCGCGGTGTAGGAGAAGCGTGCTCGTCTCACACCCCGGAGGCCCGGCTTCATTTCCCACTCAGACACGAAAATTTATTTTCAAAGCCATTGATTTACTTTGTTTACAGGAACCTCCCTCAGAAATTTGACGTCAGTCCGAGCATTCTTTCACGCGTTTGTTCTCTAAGCCGTCGGCCATTTTTAGGCACCACGTTCCGGTCACGTCGGCGGATTTTCGCGTAATGGGGCACATAGTGCATTCTCAATAAGAAAATTGCACGTGGACTCTCCTCAGGGAAGTTGTCTGAATGACGCGTAAGCATTTCGCAGTAACGAGGTGGTGTGTTGAGTGGTCGCGCTCTGCTGTGTTTGGCATTATTGCGAGAATGGCCGTGAAAGAAACGTAAAACGGAGAAGCGCGGTTGCGACACCGAACTATTAAGTTGCGCTGATGGCGTTCCGATCCGAAGCCACGGTTGCGCCACAATTCTGGCTTTGCTAAAGGTGTGCCTAGTGCGCGCCCGATTGCGCGCGTCACGTGATCACAGAGACGCGCTCGTGCCACTGCTCGCCCGTTCGTCGTCGTCTTCCACAGGTAACTGGCTCTATGTTGAAAGTCATCGTCTTACGCCAAGGACAGACGGACAGACGCACGGACAGTTTTCTCTTTACGTAACCATATGAATGCTTATGCATTGGGAGCGCTTTAGTTTAGCGCATTGCCAAGCACAATGACCGCTCAGAGTGACACTTAATTTATTCGTCTGTTGCCATGCGCCGCGCCCCGCCCACGCGAACCGACACGCTGGGTTCGGCCAGGAATTTGCAGCAATAGCGTTTTTACTTCGGAAACGTTTCTGAGAACCACTCGGACTCCAATAAGGCAATAACGAGTCAAATTATTTTCCCACACTAGCTGCTGTCCCATACCACGAGCGCCGAAATAAATGCCCTAGCCTGCTGCCGCGGTGGTCTTTAATATCTCTTTCATATCTGGTATGATGCTGCCAGTATGGTTTTTCTACTACTTTGATTTCGACGAGAACAGCTGCTCTAGCGCAACACACAATTCGCAAAACACAATACGCAGCGAAGGCCCGTTATTTCCGTCGCGCATGCGACGACAACGGACGCAGCTGTTACGTAAAAATGATTTAAAAAATAAAAATAAAGGGAGGGGGGCGGGGAGGTGATCGAGGAAGCGACACTCACGTTCTCCCTGCCTGCAGCTGCGTCCGGACGGCGATGCTGTCGTCTACTGCGGCTGTGCGCCGCGTACTCCACGAACAAATGAAGGAAACTGTCTCGCAGCCCTAAGTCTCGCAGCCGCTGCTCTTGAATTCCCGGCGAACGCCTCTTGTCTGGCATTGACTCCTCAAGTTTTTCCAGGCGCAGGTCTCTCCGACAGCGCAACCGATTCTTGCTCTGGAGGCGTGCGCAAACGCGCACGCTGTCGAAGGTCGGCAATATGGGAAAGGACCCTCCGTCCGCCGGAGAGCCGCTAAACGAGCCCGATAAAAACGAAACCCCCGCGCGTACGGTAACGCAGCCAGCAGCAGCAGCAGCAGCAAGCCTCCTGCTGCTCCCTCTCACTCACTCAATTTCTCACTCTCCGCACTTTCGCCCTCGTGTTTCCGGCTCGGGATGTTGCTTGGCGCTCCTTCTCCCTCGCCACTTGACGGCCTCGCAGCAATGGCGATGGTCGGCATTGGTGCGCGCCGATTGAGACGACGCGCGCGATTCTAAAAAATCGAAGGGCACTCACTCGCCGTGTGCCCTTCTCTACCAACGTGTGGGTATAGGACACTCTTCCGCGAGTGCGGTATGTGCGCGTAGTACGCAACCCAGACCACCATTTAGTTGCGCTATCGCCGTCGTCGCGGCAAATTTTTTGGAAGGACAGTGGCGCCGATTACGGCGAGATAAACGACCCAGCCGGCCTCTGGTCGCGAGTGCGCCAACCTCTGGGAAAAGCGAGAGCTCTCCCGAGGTCGTGGTGGCACAGCTCGCTGAAAATCCTCCACCGCCGTTGATGCGACGACGATGACGACGATGCCTAACCTAGAGTTACGTCGTAAATACTTTCGACTATGCCTTTTTCATAAGATTTATTACACTAACGAAACACTTAAGGATGAACTAATGTCCCCGCCATCATACATATCGTCACGCACGGATCATCGTTCTAAAGTTGAAGTTCCAAGTTGTCGCACCAACGTTTATTTTGATTCCTTTTTACCAAGAACGACGTATGACTGGAACCGCCTCCCTGCCTCCATCACTGCCATTTCTGACACCACAAACTTCAAGAATATTGTTAACGAATTTGTTTGTAATAATCACCACTCCTCTCTGTAATGCCTCCGGGCCTTGAGAGTATGACAATAAATAAATGACAACACTAATGTTATCTTCTTGCATCACGTCGCGGAGGGAACCGTCTCCCGGCGAACCTCTGGGAGAACTCCAGCGACTTCGGCATACTTATACCTGACCAGCTATATAGCTAAGCAAGTTCTTGAATGCCGAAATAGCCGAAGTCTCTAAAGAGGTGCCCTTTAAGGAAGTATACAAAATAACTGCAGGCTGCACTTTCAGACTCAAAGCATTCACCAACTAGTCTCCACGGAGACACAAAAAGAAAATGGCACCACCCGACGCGATTTCCCGTACACCCTCAAGCTTCACTGATACATGCAAAAAAAAAAAAAAGAAATACACCTAATGTATGCCGGTCTTCGACCAAACCATGCTGCTTCGTCCAAGAACTTATAGTAGACGGAGACGAAACGTTATAAAGGACGACGCAACACCGGACCATCCACGCCAAAACACACAGCCTACACGATAGTTCGAATCGTGTCTTCGCGATTTGAAATGTCGAACCTGGCGAAAAGCGGCAGTGCGGATATCTTGACCCTTCCTCCGCTAGCTCAGAGCCTTTACAAAGTTGAGCGCCGCCCAATACAATGCTTGTCCACCCTTCCTCGTCCGCCACGGAAAAATGCGCACCTCGTTAAAATAAACTGCGTTCGCCTGGGTAAAGTAAAGCGCGAAAATGAACGAACATTCTTTTCGAAGAGGATGCAGCAGTTACCATTTGACAGCCCGTGTCTCTAAACATACAACGCCGCTACTTGGTCGAAAACTGCCGGTGAACCACTGTCGTCCCGTCTGCGCCTTGAAGGGCTCACTCTCATCTTCCTGCCCCGAAGATGCGTTTGTATATTTTCCACTCTTCGCTAAGGCCGGTGCCCTTCTTTGTCCTTTCGCACCTTCGACAGCGATTACCTTTATGAGCTGTTCGCTGTAATCGTAAACCACTGCGTTGATGATCTGCGTTGTAACCGAAGCCAGCTGATTCCCGATGCAGCACTTATTTAAACCACTTCTGACGTCGCAGTCTGAGAACAGCTTCGATGTGACGCGCTCGGGTCGTCTTTGTCGTCGTCGTGCCATCGTCGTAGTTTCCATCTTCGGTATGTCTGTTGTCTTCGAAGACGACTCATAATGTGTGTGTACAAGATGGTTTACGCAGCTATCGCTTTCGAAGCTCGTGTGCACAGCAGAAGACTTCTTGTCCATGGCACGACTGCAACATGGCGAGCATGTTGTGAACATCCGTCCATGAATATTTGGCGCAAACGCAGATAAATGCCGTTGCTCCCGACCCACTACTACTACTACTACTACTACTACTACTACTACTACTACTACTACTACTACTACTACTACTACTACTGCCCATACTACTATTACTACTACTACTACTGTCCATACTACTATTACTACTACTACTACTGCTCCTACTACTTCTACTGCACCTAATTACTACTATTACTATTGCCACTACTATTTCTACTGCCCCTACTACTATTACTACTACTACTACAACTACTGCTGCTAATATTACCTCTGCCACTGCTGCTGCTGCTACTACTACTACTTCTACCACTACTGCCACTACTACTACTACTACTACTACTACTACTACTACTACTACTACTACTACTACTACTACTACTACTACTAGTACTACTACTACTACTACTATATCACGTATGTTTATTTATTTCTTATTATTTTTGTAGCATGCCGTTTTAGCGCTCGGTTGTCTGTCCTCGTCACATCGCGCAAAGGCGACGACCGACCCTGTCAGTGCCACGAGCCACGCACACGTTTTTTTTTTTTTTTTAAAGTGAAGCTTTCTTTGTCTCTTCGCCCCAATTTTCGGGCGCTGCTGCTTCTATTGTGGTCTAGCTCGCACGCGCCGCTGGATTTCTTGCAACACCCCCAGATGGCGCTCGCCTCCGCGCATATCCAGAGAAGAAAGGAGAGCGCTATGTGTGACTTTTTCAGACATTACTGGAGCCTATGACAACGTAAACCGTAAGTTATTGTGGGTATTCTGGAAGGGCAAGGCATAGGTAACGACTGTATGCAAGTTTTGAGAGAGATTTACCTAGAAAATACAGTTTACGTTGAATAGGAAGGGATGAGGAGCGAGGAGCAAGTTGATATCAAGGGACTGAGAGAGGGGTGCCCTCTATCCCCGCTGTTGTTTATGATGTACATAGTAAAGATGGAAAAGGTGCTAGGGCGAAGCAATATCGAGTTTAATCTTTCATACAAACAGGCGGGTACAATAGTAGAGCAGCAGCTTCCAGGTTTGTTTTATGCGGACGACATTGTGTTGCTAGCTAACGAGCAAAGTGATATGCAAAGTCTAATTAATATCTGTGGACAAGTAGGCCAGAATTTAGGTCTGAAATTTAGCGTTAAGAAATCAGATGTTATGGTATTCGACGAAAACAGTAAACAGTCAGCGTCAGTACACGGTCAGGAAATAACTCGGATAAAAGGATATAAATACCTTTGTATATGGGTAAACGAAGGCAATAAATGTATGGAAACACCGGAAAAAACAACATCGTAAAGGGGAAGAGAAATGCGGTCATAATTAAACAGAGCGCTATGGGACTACAATGCGTACCAGTTGCTCCAGTGTATGTGGAAAGATGTAATGGTTTCAGGACCTAAATTTGAATATGCAGTTGTTTGCTTGAAATCAGGGGTACAATCATGACTCGATGACAACCGAAGATCAGCAGGACGCCTCGCATTGGGCACTCACGGGAAGACTACAAATGAAGCTGTACAGGATGATATGGGCTGGACGAGTTTTGAAGTGAGGGAAGCTCACAGTAAGATTAATTATGAAGAACGACTGAGGAATATGGAAGAAAGTAAATGGGCTGCGAGATTGTTCAGATATTTGTACAGGAAGAACATTGATTCACAGTGGAGGAAAAGAACTGGGAAACTTACTAGCAAGTATGCGACCGGTAGGTTGAGCAGCATGGCAACAAAGAACATCAAGCGGAAAGTCAGAGAGGCTGAGACAATCTCATGGGTGGCGGCAATGCAAAAGAAACCTGCTATGAGTAACGACTTAAGAGAAAAAAAACGAAATCAGGCAAGAAAAAAGATATTATTACTCAAACGGAAGGTCTTTACTTTTAGAAGCGAGATCAGGATGCCTTAGAACACGTACTTACAAAGCGAGATACAACAAGGAACAAGACGCATGTGCTTGCTGCCTTGCTGCAGTAAAGCTAGGGAAACTATGGATCACATTTTATCAAAATGTGAAGATATCTGCCCAGCGGTCGATTTAGGCACCTCTGGCCTCCTTGAAGCACTTGTGTTCAACGAGACCAGGGAGAAAGCAGACATGTCTGTAACAGAGATTAATAAGATGCGATTGGAAGATTGGTGGAAGAAAACTAGGAAAACGACAAACGACGAAGCCGTACAAAACAAAATTCCCAACAGGGGTTCAGGAAGTTTGGTGATGGACATTGTTCGTGTTTATTTAATTAGGTAGGACGTTAACCAGTATAGTAAGAAGAGCTTGGGGGCGCAGCCCACCGCCCCTGTTCCGAAGGGGACGCTCACACCATCCGTCCGTCCGTCCGTCCGTCCGTCCGTCCGTCCATCCATCCATCCATCCATCCATCCATCCATCCATCCATCCATCCATCCATCCATCCATCCATCCAGCCGGCGCCACCGCGGCAGCGTACGTGCAGGTGCCAGGCTGTGGAGGTTGCGTGCTTCGATGTGATAGCGTAAACATTATAATCGCCCATAGCCTGAAGAAAGCGCTTGGAGGTGCTGTCTCTGCTGGTAGCGGTGGTGGTGAAGCACGTTGCGCTGCCGCGCCCGCGTGTCAAACGTCCGAACGCTCCTTTCCAGCAGGCGAACGCGCCAGAGCAGTTTCCTTGCTGTCTAGCCGTTGTTGAGGAAAGTTTCTTCTGCACACTCCTGCCACGACGCGATGTGCCATGTGAGGCAATGACAATTCTCAAGCCTCTCAGAGATTATGAACAATGACGCACAACAACACCTAAAGCAAACACGTCTCCCTGTGTGTTTTGTGGACTACACAAACAAGCAGCAGCGGTACACGCAAGGTAACGTTTAGTATCAACTCAACACTCTCGTATTGGACTAAACGATGGAGAAATTACACATTCGCCGCCAACATCACCGCCAATTATCGTCAATCAAAGCAAACAGCATACAAAGCTTCGCTTACATCGATTCCCACAGTGCGTGGGATCCGCATATTCCTTGGCCCTATCATGTCGGGATTTACAAAATAAATTTAAAAGCGCAGTAGCCTGGCTTGCACAGCTACCAATACAGAACTGATAGACATATACTATGAACGGTTTGGGCCTACGGCGAACTAGAACCACGACAACATCGAAACTGCCTTTACGTTTATGACAATGCAACAAAAGACAAAAGAAAAGAATGTGCAACCGAGCAGTCGGGTACTATAAAAAAGAAATTTGGTTTATTGACAGTTATTCAGTAGAAAAAAAAAAAAAACTTTAGTCCGGACATTTTGCCGTCCAGACTGTGTCAAGTCGGGACATTGCCGCTGAATTCGGGACTTTTCGAAACTCTACTTATCGCACCTGTCCGTAGTTATCTGCGAGTGAAAAGTGCTGGAGAGTTCGTTGCCGGGGATGCTTTCAGCAATGTTCAGGTCTGGGGAGCAATGGGTACGCATAAGACGGCTTAAGTTTCTCTTCTTTTACTGCTATTTCTTCCTTAGAAATCGAGGCGAACTTTCTAAAAGAAATGAAGTTAAATAGGTGAACTTCTATTCGCCGGATATATTGACGAAAAAAAGCAGGAAAATAGAAACACGAAAAAAGGTTAAGTACTATAAGCGCGGTTCTTTCGTCCATGATTTATTAACAGTCCTTTAATTGGCACAGCGTACCACGCCATTGCCACACCGTCAATTACTCAATAATTTGAGGTAAATCTGATGAATTAATTGATCATATGAACGGCTGCCACTTGAACGAAGAATGAAGGGGGGTCTAATTTAAAAAGCTTCTTTTTTTAGAGTATTTTATTATATTTTTTACTTTGGCTGGCCGCCTTCGATGATAACATATCGAGCATCAAAATTAGCTGACCCGCCGTGGTTGCTCAGTGGCTATGGTGTTGTGCTGCTGAGCACGAGGTCGCGGGATCGAATCCCGGCCACGGCGGCCGCATTTCGATGGGGGCGAAATGCGAAAACACCCGTGTACTTAGATTTAGGTGCACGTTAAAGAACCCCAGGTGGTCGAAATTTCCGGAGTCCTCCACTACGGCGTGCCTCATAATCAGAAAGTGGTTGTGGCACGTAAAACCCCATAATTTAATTAATTAATTCAATTTTTAAAATTAGCTGGGATATACTCTTACAAACAATTCTCTAGCGTAAGAACTTTTTGTGAGTGCTGGTTTTGCTCGAAGAGAGATGGGCAGACTAAGAAACTGGGAGCTGAATTCACTAATAATTTCATTCGGGAAGACTGTTTGCCATTGACCAGCTGTCTTGATCAGTGATGTAAACTCTGTCCACATTTGCCGGCATCTGTTTTCTTTCATTGAAATGAATAATAGAAGGGATTGGAGCCTTTATGGCGGCGCCGGCTACTACTTGTCACTTAGCAAAGGAAACAAATATGCGCAAAAAGGGAGAGTTATTTAGAAGGGTGATCTAAAAAATCGAAAAATCGAAAATCTACAAATCTAAATCTAAAAACACAATCTAAAAACGAAAGGAGAGTAATGTCACGAAATATGGCACTCATTAGAGCACCAGATGAATGAAAACTATACAGTCCAACCGCACATGAGTCGCAGTTTTGTGCATGAGTTCAGTACACATAAGCATATACAAAGTCAGATATCTTGAATAGCCAAAACATACAACACATGTAATTACAACGCTAGCACAGAACACAATTACAGATTGCGTAAAAATTACGATCACCACATAAATAAATTTTGAACCCTGAACAACATGTATATCATTCATTTAGCTTATTAGTATCTACTGAAACTTAATATTTCCCCCAAAATTAGTGTCATCGAAAGACTTCTTCAAAGCAAGAAGTGCTCTTTTCTGAAGGCCTGCAGCTGGACATGGTCTAATTAAGCATCTTTTTTTAGAGTGAATGGTCTTCTGTCTAAAAGCAGCAAATTTGCCGGCAATACCCTTCGTTGTGGATCGTATTTATTGCACTCGAGAAGGAGATGATGCACGTCTTCGTCTAGATGGCCAGAATAGCACTGTGGATTAGAGGCAGTCGCCTACCACGTAGTGGGCTCTTGTGAGACACATTCTACGTTTACAAGTGCTGATGCTGACGACCCAACGGAACTTGAACTCCGCGCAATAGTCTGGGCATTAGATAGAGTTTCAAGCACCACGCAAGCAAAACACATCGATATATACACTGACTCTCAGTATGCGCTGCATGCCTGCAAGTCGCGCCACACAGCATCATCGGAAGTACTCCTCGTCAAGCAGGCCTTCAGGCGTGCGGAGGCTCACGGGATCACTACAACACTTCATTGGATCCCTGGTCACCAGGGCATCGAGGGAAATGAGAGAGCCCATGAGGCGGCGCGCGCCCTTCTTTCCAACCGCGTCGTCTCCCGGGATCCTTCAGAAACCCTCACAACCAGCACAAGCAACACGACAAATGGAGCCCCGTATGACCCAGACAGAGCTCTGAGAGCAGCAGCCAACCGACGCAAGAGGGAACTCCGTGCGAGTGTGCCCTCAGACCCAGACCCACTTCCAGCGGGTCTTCCCAGGTCGGGGCAGGTGCTGCTGCATAGGCTCCGTTCCGGCTTCGTCCTCACACCGGATGTGCTGGAGCGGTGGCGACAGTACCGGCCACGCCGGGAGAGACGCCCTCCCTCTCCGTCTCCCAACTCCCTTCCATCGCAGAAACCCGGCCATCGCACAGCCTCCGCGGACCAAGAAGCGCTCCAGACGCCACACAGGTGCCCTGACTGCGACATGGCCACGCGGCCATCCGTAGCCCATCTGTTTTGGGAGTGCCAGCGACACGCTCAGCAGCGGGACCACCACCTGAGGGCGGTGCGAGTGTCGTCCTACGAGGAGTGGATTAGACCGGCAACTGGCTCGATGGATTCCGACAGGGTCATTCTGGACTCGCTCTTGGCTTTCACCAGGGACGCGCAGCTTCTGGGACGGCTCTAATTACGCCTCCCCCCTCCTCTTCCTATTCCCCATTATAGGCCTTCGCGCCATCCCTTAATAAATACATTTTGTCATCATCATCATCATCCTGTGCATGAAGTTCCTCGTAAATGCAGTACCACGCCGCAGGCGGTGCCCGCATCTGTTCTTACGTACGAAAGGCTTTCACCAACTTCTAAATTGCGTATGCAAATGGCTTCGTGCAAAAGGGCTGTCGATATGCTGTCTGTACATGCGACTTGGGTTTTGACAGGTCTGCTCAGCTGTGGCAAAAAACTAAAGAATAGTAAAAAAAGACGTACATTAAGCTTCGGCTTAATTAGACCTTCTGGCATGGCTACATTTCCTGTCAGTGTGTACAGTCCGCAGTTGAGGCACATGGACTTCAGTTGCGATTAGTACATTTCGCATTACTGAAGGCGGCCGACAAGCGATACTGACTGCGAAAGAACGCTCTGTGGGCTTAGCCCCCTTGCAGGCCCGCATCGTCAAAACACATCGTACATTAGCTATAGCGGTTCCTGAATATGGATGCGAGGCGGTCAAGATAGCAAAAATAGCATTAGCGAAAGAAGCCGGCCAATCACAATGTTTTCACAAAGGAAAATCTTTGTGAATTCCGCACTTTAGCCGCTATAAATTCTTACGCTAGAATTGTTCGTAGGAGCAGGTGCCTTACAATCGTGCTGTTGGACACAGTACCGAAAGCAGGCGTTCAATGACAAACAGCTCCTACGAACGAAAAATTATAGCGTTTCCTACAAAAATCACCAGAGGAAACTCTGGCGCTGCGATCGCTCAGCCACCACGAGAAGGATCGTTAGTACATGGATTTGCCTGATCATCGTTCTTGTGGCTTCGTTTGTTACGCTTTCCCTTGCCCTAAATTGGCCGGAATTCCGAAGCAATATATATACTTTCTCTTTTAAATGAAGAAGGTAATAAGACACCGCGAACACGCTTAATTACTGTTAATTGTAGTGGTTCCACTTGTCCATGCGTCCGTGACGTAAAGGTTTCAATATCGGGCTTCTGTGCTAGCGGTCCTCTTTTAGAATCCTGCCGTCGAACAATTTTTTTAATAATGCTCATTTAATTATTTACGATGCAGTACTTTTTTTTTTTAATGACGAGTTTGATAAGTCACGAAGCCGTTTAAAGCCAGAAGGACGAAGTTTTGGCAATTCCATGTACAAAACATCATTGCCATGCTGGATGAACCGCGCTGATTGCAGCTCCTGCAGACACTAGCGTCACAGTGCCATCTAGTAATTATATGAAACTACATGCGAAGTTCGACTGCTGCATGGTGCATCATATGAACAATATTTCGCTCTTAGTACTGCCTGTTACTGGTCGGTGTCGCGGCCACGGAGTAGTCTCGCCTTACGATCCGCATCCGCGGCTGGCCAGCGTCTAATCTTGCGAAAAGCTCCGGTGTCGTAAGAATCGCCTTACGAACACGGGTGCACATTGTCCTTTACCGCCCCAAGAAAGAGATCAGGGCGCGTATTCACAAGAAGCTCTTACGCATAGTATAGTGTTCGCATAAGAGCAAATTCCAGCCAATCCTGATGTTGGGCATATCTATTAATTTATGTAGAAAGACCTGACAGGCCTACGAAGAGGCATAGCGTGAGGGGGGCATATGGTACAGTTTATCGCGAGATACAATCGGTAAACAGACATCAACGCATAAAGGGATTCAAAAATTGGCGAAGGCATCCATCCAGTGAAAAAATGGCACTTACGAACGAACAGCTTCGTGAATTCGGCCCCAGGATTATTCGGTCTGCCGTGTTCACCTGCCTTCGGGCGCCAGCGTACTGCCACAAAAACTTGCCAACATACTATGCAAGCAAAAAGAAGAAATGAATAACACGTGACGTTTGCCGCAGGTTAATGAACTCCTCGCGCTAAATATGTTACGGGAATGCTGTGGAAAGCTGTTCGCGCTCAAAACCTTTCGTAAGAGCAGATGTCTATACCGATCGTCATTACTGCCGAACACTACCCCGGCCAATGGCTTTACAGCACTCACTAATATTACGACGACGACGACAAAACGGCTGTGTTATTCCACGTGCTGCCTCCTGCGAACTCGTCCTGACATTGTTTTAAGGACGGGCACGACAGCGCGTGCACCTCCTGCATCCGCTGTCGCGTGGCGCTCGCAGCGTGGCATGTGTGGCGACACGGAACGACAATGCGGCTCCCCTTGTCGATGGCTTGACCTTTATTGTGGCTTCCGCGTGCCGTATGACCCCTACAAGCGCCATCATGCGTGTCATGCGTCACGTTACAGGCTTGCCGCTGCGCGCCCGAAGCATCTTTCTATATAAATTTCAGTTCGCCAGAGTGCGTCTCTGCACCACACGTGCAATGTTTAGCGTCGAGTTGGAACGTCTAATTTGCATTCGCCGTAGACGCTTGGTTACCTCAGGGAATATATCGTGATTATTTATTCAGAATGAAAGTCACGATGCACGCCTTCGGCTAGCAATTCCGTGCAATGCAGCGAAGTACAGTGCTGGTGTAAACCAGTCAGTAACGATGGAGTAAAGATGGAATATTTAGGTTAGACGGAGTAGTTGGGTTTATTTAGGCGCAGAGGCTTCTGTATGTTGTTTATGAAGTAAAGTTTATTCACTCACTCACACCTTTCGGGCCAGTAAGGTTGCGGTAATGACTGGGACGATCGAAAATCGCCTTGCACACCAAATTAGAAGAGTATACACTGCTTATAGATGTGGGAGGCAAGCCTTTAGATGCAGATATCGAGTCGGGGGCAGGCAACCACTATCGCGTGTATGCATAAATTATATTTATTTCCTACACACGTTGTGACACTTATCGCTTGTAATTTCCCTTTTCTATTGACCGGCCACCTTCACTGTATGCCCAACATCGCGATTGGCTGCGCTATTTTTGCGACCGGTCCTAGCGTAAGAACTTTTTTGTGAATACACAAATTACAACGGAGAAAGTATGTGCCAGTATTCTCGGGTGTCAAGAAGTACTTCTCGCTAATATCGCTATTCGCCTAATATACGTCAAGTGGAGCATCGGGAAGCGTATTCATTTGAACCTCCTATATCCTGGTCCACGTTCGCAGAACTTCTCGGCCCATATTCGCAAAAAAAAAAAAAAGAAATGACTTGCACTATAACTGTTCGTAACAACAGACGCGCGCCAATCGTAAAGTTGTACATGTCAGCGCAGGCGGATGGCCAGTGGCAAACAGCACTGCACTTACGAACGAAAAGCCTTCAGAATTCGGGCCCTTTTACGTATGAGCTTTTCTCAGTTATAACCACGCAGCTCCGGCATCCGCCAATCATGCTATAAATCCACGAGGAAAGCTGCCACTAGCTACACTTCTTCGCCCCCCCCCTCTCTCTCTCTCCTTCGTGAAAGAGAAACCGTTGCGTTGCGGCACTCACCAATGGCAGATGACACTTACGAAGTACAAGTTCTGTGTATACGAGACCGAAGTCACCACAAAGCTCTTCGTTCGTGTTTTTCTTTTTTTCTTTTTTTGCTGTTGATTGGCCCCTTTCGCTAATATATCCAGCACCAGGATTGGTTGTTTTCGGAACTCCCTTTACACAGTGCTCTCTCTGGGGGACTTGTAAGGTACTGTAAGTAAAGCTTTTTGAAATTTCCTCTTATGAAACGTTCTAGTGCAAGAGCTCTTTGTGAATACGTGCCCCGCGCTATCCCAGTTACACTTTCTCGAGACCACACAAGCTATTGCTGACCAAACTCTCTTTAATCCTAGTCCGTTGCACTTCCCTCCAAAAGAGATAGTCGCTCTGCTCAAGCGGAGCGCAGAGCGCGTGCCCAGATGAACAAATTTCCTGCATGTTGTTGATCGAGGCCCGCTTGTCACACAAATGCGTGCAGTTCCTCTTCGTGTGTGCAAACCGAATAGAACTTGTCTGCATTGATCGAGCGGTTGGCCCCGGACCGCACGCATAGAGTAGAACCTCGTTATAGTGAACTTGCGTATAGGGAACCAAATATGAGATTTACAGTTCGCCAAGCTTTCCAAGGAAGAAAAAGCAGCAGCCGAAGAGAAACCGAAGTCGGCGTGTGTATGTGCCCATTCCTTCTCGGACTTGGTCATTTCTGAAAGTGTCATTGGCAGAGAACTATCCGGGAATTTTCGCTGGCACATAACTGTGGACAAGTGTGACACTGCGACTGCGGTTCTGAAGTCACGTGCGGAGTGGACGAAAGCGCGATAGACGGACAGCCTTCTCTGTCCGACAAGTGCACGCTAGCGCACACAGCTAAATAAAGTTAAACGCAGCGATGAACAGCTGCGCACCTTTATAGGATAAGGAACAACGGCGTCAGGACGGTTACTCAACTAATGCTCAACTCCAACTAGTGACTTGCGTTGTCGTCCGATTGAGGCCACTGGCTTTTATAGGCACAAAAATGACTCTCGTTAGATATCTTTCTTTCGTTCGGTTGTGGATTCCTCCTCCAAACTTTCGTTCGATAGGACAAAGACAAACACTTGCTTAACAAAGCACTACAAAGAACAAAAGAAGCACAGAAAGCGAAGAAAGTGTGTTCTTGTTAGTGTTTGTAGTAGTAGTAGTAGTAGTAGTAGTAGTAGTAGTAGTAGTAGTAGTAGTAGTAGTAGTAGTAGTAGTAGTAGTAGTAGTTATTGTTGTTGTCGTCGTCATCGTTGTTGTTGTAATTGAGCGTTTACTTATTACAAAATTAGAAAAATATAAAAGGAGGAAATTACTGCTCGCTGCATTGTAACTGTCTGGCTGAGTATCCTGACGCCTGAAGGGCGGCCAAAGGAGGGAAAGAGAAAAGCAGAAGGCAGGGAGGTTAACCAGAGTAACCTCCGGTTGGCCTTCTACGCCGAGGAAATGGGAAAGGGGAAAACAAAGATGACAGGGAGAGAGAGGAGGGAAGGAAAGAAGGAAATTAGCCGTGAGTTCGCTGACGCGTGTGGTCTAATAGTAATCGCACTAATAGTCGCAGACGTTGCGCCCAAAGGGGGGAAAACAAGGTGAGTGGCAGGCATGTAGCAAAGATAGGAGGAGCTGAGAATGAAGCAATGTTTTCACCGCGGCGCGTGAGGGCTCATGAGTCAAGGCTCTCGAGATATACCACGTCCTCGAATTGAGAACCGAATCGCGGAAGTTGCTTAAATCAAAGGGCGCCAGCTCAGCGCACGTGGGCGCCGTAAATCAATACGCCGGAGTGCTTTTTTTAAGCAACTACACATTAAGAACTTTGCCCTGAGCGCAAGCCTTCTGTGACATGAAACCTTCTGAAACATTTTTCATGCGATAGCATTTATTACTCAGTTCAAGTGTGCCTTCAAACGCCTATGATAATTATATGGTCTTGTGCTGCCCTTGCACCCAAGAAAACGTAAGAGGGAGATCGGAGACCGGGTAGGCGAAAACGTAACATACCCCATAGTTATGACAAGTTTCCTGCAGTTCGATATGTTTCACGTCATGGAAGCGATGGTTGGGATATCTACCTACCGAACTTGGACTTTTTCCTTTTTTTTTTTCTGCGACAACATTTAAGTGCTCGAAAGTGGTCAGAAACAGAATCAGAATCAGTTTTATTGTCATGATTAGAAAGATTACAGGATGTTATTGTACAGAAGGAGGTCCCGAAGTTAAAGACTGCAATGAGACCTCCTTTACAAACTAAACGTAATAAAACACGGATTACAGTAGTTTCGACAAATCGTTAACAACGAAGAATTACAGATTTTAGTATGAATAGCATAATTGGAGAACTAGATGTGCATAAATAAGTCATATAAGAAAGCACTGTAGCACAATTTCGTTGACCACTAATAAATTAACAGCGTAAATGACATGACGTACACAGCATAATTTACGAACTCGAGTATATATGCACTGCAAGGACATCAAACGGAAATCTAATGGTATGATAATGAAAATTAAATGAAGGTACCCTGAAAGAATGGTTGTGATTATGAGCTAGGCATCAGTATTCGACAGAATGTATTCTTTTAGTTGTTTCTTGAATTCGTGAATTTTAAGTGTTCTTATATCTAACGGCAGTGTGTTTCAAAATTCGATGGATGAAAAATGGACCCTCTGCTTGCCATAATTAGTATGCATTTTGGGTAACATGAAGTTACTATTTATTGAAAACCTGCTAATAATAGTATTTATTAAAGATTGTGGTATCAAGCTATCGCATCGCGCGTAATTGATTTGACGGAACAAAAAGGTGCCGATGTTATATTTAACGAGTTTTGTGACTGAATGTGATTAGTTCGTAAAATATATGAGGCCTTATGGTTGTATGGCGTAATTACCCTAACAGCCTTCTTCTGTAGAATTCGCAATGAGTTTAAATGGGTTACGTAAGTGTTTCCCCAACAGGTAACGCAGTAGTTAATGTGAGAATGAATAAATGAAAAGTATAAGGATAGTAATATCTGATGGTGAAATATGTTTCGTTCATTTAGAAGTACCCTGATCCCGTAGGTAATATTCTGTTTTACTTTGGTTATTTGTTCAATAAATATAAGATTTCTGGCTACTTCTATACCAAGATAATTACAGGAAGAACTTGCGGGGAAAGGACTGGCGCCAAAAGAAATATGAGGAATGGAGTGAAGTGTTCGTTGGTAGGAAGCGAATACAACACATTTTGTTAGCTTTAGTGAAACTGGTTTGTCCGCTTGTCCATTCCGGTATGCTGAACACACCATTGTCGTCATTGGCGTCGTTGTGTCTTGGCCAGGCCGCCTTCTCATAATCAGCTTCGCGATCGCTATAAAGCGAATAAAGAGATGAGTCGCTACATTGCTCACGATGCAGACGATCCAAGCCTAAGCAAACCGTTTTTTTATAGAACGGCATTTTTACCCACACACTGGTGCACCAATGGGCACATATCAGTTCCGCGTAATGAAACAATAAATCACGAGAAAAAAAAAAACTCGCCAATACACTATAGCAAGATCACGGATATCTTTAAAGCACACAGATCTGTTAGTATACTAGTGCACGATATTCAACCGTTTCAATAATAAATGCGGAAAACCACATAATAGGTTCGCGTCTCGTCGGGAAAGTCCTCACGGTAACCGAAGGCTTAAGTCAAGGTACATGGAATGTAGTCGCGTATGCCTGAAGTTGGGCCCGTTCCAATCAGCTAGCTTGCATTGAAATGCAAATGTGCGGCACCTTCTTGCAGCATCCATCCTTGAAAGCAGCATTTATAAATAGTACATTTATTCGCGAGCTAACCTAGCCGCTTCATTCGCGCGTTCGTCTGCGATAACGCCACAATGACTTCGTGACCACTGAAAAAGGACGAGGGGACCCTTTTCAGCTAAGTGGTCTGCATCGCTTCTGCAATATCAAGTACCCACAATGGAGGATTCGGCAAAGAACCAGAAGCTCGGCAGTAAACTACGTCGAAAACATCGAGTGCGTCGCTTTCATGAGTGACGTTGTAACGACCGCGACTCACGAGTGGTATTACATATTGTCCCACATGATTCACAGCCATCAAGTGTCGTTTATATGAGCATTCCAGACGTATTGAAAAGAAAATTCTTTATTTCGTGAAAATCTGGTAAGTTTCACAGCATCATATCGTTCGTGACAGCCATTGCACAGAAATTATGCGGCATCCGAGGTTGATAGTCCCCAGCCAGCGCCCTCAAAACGACTTCACCGAGGCTGTAAACTATATCGCATATATAACGCAGATTAACGGCACATGCACTTTTGAGCTGAATACTGTATCATACAGAAACGGAGTTGTGTGCATGGATCACAAAGAAGAAAAAATTCCCAGCATGATTTATAAACAAGGATTTTCTGTCTTTAATAACACAAACGTTATACTATTCTCTTAATTATTACTTAAAATATTTCACTTTTACATATCTTTACTTTCATTTAATACAATATTCTCAAAAAGTATCTCTCTCTCTCCCAACATCATATATAGTGGTACAAGCAATTTTAGGTACAAGCAAACAAGCGTATAAAACTGCGATACGCGCTGGGAGAGAATGCAGCATAGTTGAGAGCCGATGCAATCGCTGAAGTCTGCTGGATAGTTTATTTTTGTTCATTGAGTAGTAGGAGCACGTGCTGACCATCCCACCCGGATGACCAGCGCAAGCTTGTTGACCGGGCGAAGAGGACGGCTCGGCGCCAAGGCTTCCTGGAGTAAGGGATGCCTCCCACCATAGGACGAAAATAAGCGTTTCCTGAATAAAACATTAACCAACACCATCATCGTCATTTTGCTAGCTGTCTGGTATAGGAAGAAATTCTTAATCCTTTGAGTGAAGCGGGAACTTATGCGATTGAATATAGGCGCTCGCACTAACACACGCCTATACCGTATGTTGGCGTGGGGCGGGTAATCGTTCAAGCATTTAGGACATCAAGTCCTTTCTTCAATGGCATAACGTGGTAGAAAGGTTGCATCATTGGAATTGCATCATCGGACGAACAACGTGCTGGTTTTCCAGGCACAGCTTCCAGCGTTATCACTTGCATATTCAAATGTATTATAACCAGTCTGGTGTTGCGTGACTACCTTGGTCTCGCTGCAAAGTGACATCGGCCTTCAGCCGCCTAAGCCTCTCAGCCATATATGGCAACGTGAGCCTTCCGCGACTACGTGTCTCCTTTACTGTATCGAACAAAACTGTGCTATTTGACCAGCACTAAAAAAATTTCATGCTGGTCTGCATTAAATTGTGCTTAAATTGGTCTGCATTATTGTGCTGCTTTAGTGCAGCACAATAGCAATGCGCAAAGGCCAATCACGTTGTCCTCTTTCGCATTTCTCGGACTTTCTTTCGCACGCGGAAAGAACTACGCGAGACATATGGCGTAGAAGGCAATTTATTAGGTGGTTTCTGAACGTGCTCTTCAAATTTGTGTATCACACTTATGGTCTTAAGTCATTAATTTGAAGAGTTGCGGAAACAAATGTAGTTAGGTCATTATTATGGCGAAACTAAAAAAATTCAGTCTCATTTACTTTAGGCTATTGCCAACATTGTACGTTCGGTTCAATTCGCATTGGTGTGCCTTTCTTTTTTGAAGCCATGGCTCAAGTTACGTGGGACAACCTGTATAGCATATATGTAACGCTTTCCGCTGAACGCGGATTGAGATCTATGCAGAAAAATGGAAGAACCGTTAGAGTTAGATTCGTACTTACTCATTACGTATGCTTTGCGAGCAGCAAAGCCGTCATAAGATACAAAGGTTGTTAAACGTTTCGGGAATCCTTTTCATGGATAACAACTTGTATACTATTAGCTGCGGACACAGAGACGCAGACGACTATTTATCGCTGAAGGGTCAGCGCAGTCACTTTATGCGTACATTATAATTCCAAATGCAAAGCTCAAACATTTTCTTTGTTTTACTGACAAGAGAGAGAGACACTTTAATGGATCACGGAGATGTCTGCCTGGCGGCATGCCTAGCGTGCTACTCCAGATGGATAGGATGAAAAATTAAAGGCGCACAGTACATAGGCTCGTATTCACGAAAAACGTTTTCACGCTACAACTGTCGTAAGAAGAGGTGGCAGCCAGTCGTGGTTTTGGACACATTTGCGAAGGCGGGGGTCGGCCATCGGCAAACAGCTTTTACGAACGAAAAGCTTCGTGAATTCGGCCGCGAGTGTGCATCGGCTGACTGTCGCATGTTTTTTTTTTTTTTTGTTCGAGAACAAAACCTCATTGCTTCCTGTAATTTAGTTTCATCATAAAAATTCAAACAAATTCCAAGAGGATACGAGCAGGACAGTGCAGAGTAAACAGCTCGTGAGGTGGGGTGTAATTGTAAGTAGCCGTAGCTGTCAAGTGGTTGTTCTACAGGGCGTGTAGCCTCGGCTAAAGTATCCGAAGATGACGTTATAACGAAGCGCAACGTTTGGCACGTTCGTTAGGTGGAGATAGCGTTGCATATCGTACAATGGCGACGCGTAAAAGTGTGCACCGTAAGCGTGCACTTATTCTTCGACTTCGACGGTCGGATCGATTGCCTGCACATTCCACGAAAACTCTTTATGACAATGTGCCGACAGAAAACGAAGGTTCGAGTTGAGCACCGATCTTCGTTTCTTGTGGCGCTGGGAGGAAGGCCCACACGTGCATGCCACTTAGACGCCTCGAACACCGCGCACGAATAGTCAAGTCCAACATGACTTCTAGGACTTTATGGTGTTGCACACAAATTAGCCAGACGGATTGCCCGAGGCTCCCTGAGTTGGTTCTTGTGAGAATTCTTCGCCGAGTGACACGAAGTGCTTGCGAAGGAAGAGTTGTGGTGCGTGGGATGTGTACCTCATCCCGCAAACAGGTAGTTCACCAACAGCGGCACAACGACCACGCACACACTGACGATGACGATGGCCATCTCGAGAGCGTGAGCGACAGTCCTGTCGGCGCCCAAGAGCTTGTTCAGTGACCGCGGTGAAGAGACTCCGCCGCCGCCGCTGTCTTCGACGGCCGAATGGCGCCTCGTCCTTATCGGTGCCTCGATGCGCCACTGCGTGCCCATCACGGCCTCTGCCGCTCCGTGCCACGAGTGCGGCCCTTGCAGCCGGAACATGTAGGGCACCTGCGGTCCTGCGAGCAACGCCCAGAAAAGCGCCGGCCGCCGCATCAGCGCCCTAGCGAGGCTCGGGTCGGCGCCGATGCGGCGAGCCAGGTCGCGCGTGTACGGCATGTAGTCCACCTGGATGGTGTGACGTGGGCTTGACACGTAGCGTAAGCGTTGTGACGTCTCCGTACGCTCCACGTCGGAAATCATCTCCTCCTGCGGGGGGAACATACAATTAACTTCAATTGATTGGTTGATTGACTGAATTGATTGATTGATTGATTGATTGATTGATTGATTGATTGATTGATTGATTGATTGATTGATTGATTGATTGATTGATTGTCTAAAAGCAGCACTGAGGCTATGGGAGACACCGCAATTGTATAGGCGCCGGAATAATATTGAGAACCTGGGCTTCTTTCATGGGCACCTATATCTAAGCACACCAGCGTTTTTACGTCCTGCATGCGCCTACATTGGTACGCGGCCACATCAACCAGGAGACGAACCGCGGCCTTATTGTCAGCAGCAAGAGTCTGTGAAAAGAAAGTTCACTATTTCTCGCCCTCGCGGACGTGCCTGAGTCCCTATTCTCGGCCGACCAATCGTTAGGATACGGTTTCACTTGCCTTGGAAGGTAGCCGGACGTTGCCCAGAAGAACCTGGACGACCCAGCGTGCTTGCATCTCGGCGATGGGGTTGATTGCGCCGAGCGGCTGGATATAGCCTAGGAAGCTCAGGGTCTCGGGATGTTCCAGGTGTGCCGGGAACACGTATCTGAACAGCGGAAGCTGATTGCCCTCAATCCGCAGCAAAGACTCGTCCAAGAAGGGAAACCTGAAACAATGAAACAAGCGGGTGCTGTGCCGATCATAGTTTGGTTCCGCGCAGCTATCCGAGATGCTACTTATACTTGTCATTATGTAAATCAATCGGCTTTTTGAGGGGTTGGTTTGGCTTGGGCCCGCGATGCCTGGAGCTGCAGTTTCAGAAAATGCCACATACTCTAATGAATTGTGCTGCCAAGGATATAGTTAAGTGTGACATTGTGACGTAGACGAGAGGTATATTTACATACCGTTTACAGTGAACCGGCAAGCTTTATAAGGCGATGTGTCCGAACGGGTGCTCGCGCGAGTGTGCGTCTCACACCATCGTCGTCTTAATTGCTCTGTGGCGCACCTCCTCCATCCTGGTACGCAGTCGATCCGTAAGAATATATATAGAAGCTCTAGCTGGTTTGCTCGTTGAAAGAGTTAACCATCCAAGCATATACTTCAGGAAGTTTTTACCTACGGAACAACCGATAAATGTATAAGTAAAAACGAATGAGTGGTTGGGTGAGTCTAAGCAAGCGTGAGAGTGGATGAGGAAAGTGGCGCAGCGAAGGGCAGTAACGGAGCGGATGAGTTTAGCTTGTTAATGGTTCTTTAAATACCTCTGCTGCATAAGCGTATAGTGTTCCCTTCGTACGAGCACGATGACTGGCCCAAACGTTTTCTCAATGTTTCGTTCGCCCACCCTCGTGCAGTGATCCCCCGCATATAACCTCCGTCTGTATACAGCGCACTTCTACCGGAGGCATGTTACATGCATGCGCTCCTGTCGCCGCTCACCTGATGTCGTATCCCGTGGCGAGCACGACGTCGTCGACCTTGGTGTCCTCGGCGTCGCCGCGGAAGCGGACGCCCGTCTCCGTGAACTCGTCGACGTCACCCTTGATGACGAGAGTGCCGCTAAGCACGCGGTTGGCCAGTGCGTCGTTGATGGTCGGGTGCTGCTGGAAGAGGTGGTGTCGGGGCTTCAGGCCGAGCAGCTCGTGGTTGAGCAGCCTCTGGCACTCGCGCTCCGCCATCCTGTTCAGCAGCCACAGGGGCAAGTGCTGGAAGTAGCGGCGCTGTATGAGCGTGTCCATGGGCAACCCGTTGGGCGCCACCCGGTGCAGGACCCAGGTGCCGCGGCGGGTGCTCAGGTACACCTGCGGTCGCGCGCGGCGAGCACGACGTCAGAGGGGCAGAGAGCGGCAGTGCCTCTGTGACACAATAAGAGCCGTAGCGCTGAGTAACCTTGCATGCTTTTCAACCTATGCAACACCGACGGCTCGCCGTGCTAATTGGGCACGTTCGTGGTGCGATCGATGCGTGTCGCTCTCATTCGTCTTTATGGAGCTGTACATTTCAGATCACCGAGGGACCTCTGAGACTTCGTTCTCGCTTTATAAAACGTGCGAGCCTAGTTTTTATTTATTTATAAAGAAAAAGACCTGCTGCCCAGCTTCCTGGCCTTGGCGAAGGAGAGAGGTGTTGTCCACTGCGTCCAGCCTCGAGGAAGACGGAGTCAACTGCTAAGAAGTCTACCTTTGTCGTAATCTCATTTTTCCCAACAGTACGAAACATTTGACTTTAATAAACTTTTCCTTTCTTTCTTTCTTTCTCTTTATTTTTTCTTTCTCTTTATTTCCAGTGTCACTGAAGACTACATTCTACGAGGGACCTTTCGAAAGTAAGTTTCGTCATTTATTTTCACATGGAAACTTTATTTCCAAAAACAATATATATATATATATATATATATATGTGTACCATGGCATCAGAAACTATGCACCTTGCACTATTTTGCCACATAGTCTCCACCGACATTGAGACACTTGTCGTAGCGTGTAATCAGGTTGAAGAAAGCACTCTGGTAAAACTCGGTGCCCTGCGATGCAAGGCCTGAGGCACGACCTCTTCATTATACATGATCTGTAGGCGTTCGTGGATGACGGACACGCTAGTCCCACGTGCCCATTCATACCGGACAAACAGCACGCACTTCCACTGGCGACCACGTGGTCAGCACACATCTGTCTGCCATCGTGATTTGTGCTCGAATAACATTAGACACGCCGGTCTGCTGCTGCTCTCTCTTCTTCGGCGCTCTGCGCATGCGTCATTCCTCCTCCGCTGACGCTACTTCCGTCGTTGAACCAGGAACGGGCGTGGATTCTTATGGTAATTTTTTTTTCACCTTGTGTACCACCTTCTCTTTAACAAAAAAAGAAAGAAACTTATTTTCGGAACGTCCCTCGTATATATGGCATATCAGGAGCTGCCGGCGCCAGCCATATATTGACAAGCGCCTCGCACAGGGGGCTATGTACGAATGTCCCGACAAACATTTTAACTATGTGCTCCCGTGCATCATAAAGGTAATGAAAAGTACTTTCAATGGGCATTTGACATGAGGTATGTTGCCCGTAGGCTTCGTGCTTAGGTGCTTTCAAAATCAACGGACTCATGCATTTTGTGCACTGACCTCAGCAGACGCCTTCCGCGCAAGAAAGAAATAACATAGATTGAAATCGGTTCTTTCTTCTTCTAGTGCTGAATTCAGAAAGTTCTTCGTCCATAAGTTCTCTTTGCCATTGGTCGGTCGCCTTCGCTAATAATATGTCCAGCATCAGGATTGACTGAATTTTTTTCTTACGAAAACAATTCTGTCGCAAGAGTTCACCGAGGTTCAGCGTTGGACTAGTTGGCTCTGCATTATTGAGGTATCTTTCAGCGTATTAGACGGGGACAAGAATGTGGACACACAAAGCGCTGAACTAACAACTCAGTTAGTTGTTAGTTCACTGAGTTAATTCAGCGCTGTGTGCGTCCACTTTCTTGAATTGAATTTAATTCTGGGGTTTTACGTGCCAAAACCATGATTCGATTATGAAGCACACCGTAGTGGGAGACTCCGGATTAATTTTGACCACCAGGGAATCCTTAACGTGCACACATTGCACGGGGCACGGGCGTCTTTGCAACCTAACATGCTGAAAAATATCTCAATAATATTGTACGAGCTTTTTGTGAATACGGGTTCTGCTTCTTGTTAAGAAAGGAACAACTGCTCGCGAAGACAGGATTGAAGGTAGAAGACAAACGCAAGCGCCAGCTGGCAACAGAAGGAGTTTATTGCGTCATCGCAAAAAATACGCAGCGAGCAAAAACGAAAATAAAACGAAGGCAAGACGTTGATAAGCTGAACATGCAGTCTAAGAAATTGATCTCTCTACCAAGTGTAGCGTAAGAAAAGGTGCTCTGACGCACAAGGTACGTACCTGCTTAATAATGTATGCGCTTTGCAGGTCTCAAAGGCAAGACACTTCGTGCGTCAGCGCATCCCTAATTACCCTGCTTAGCAAAGAGATCAGTTGCAGTCGTTCATCCATATCAAGAACTTTCTTTCATATTGTGTGTATTTATTAGTGAATCCACATTCGCTCATTTCCTTTGACGCTTTCTATTAGTGGCGTGCGAATAGTAAACTATGAGACCGAAACGAATATGAATCGAGTGCCAGAAGCGAATTGAATTGACTCCAGTATTGAATACCTTTGGAATGGATTTCCAATAATGAGCAGCCGTCTTCTGAATTGATATAAAACGAGGTTCACATTTTAGTAGTCGTATAGGGTTAGCAACTGAGCTACCATCATTATGTTGTACGTTATGAAGCGTTGTTTATTAAAAGCGCAGATGAACCATTAAGGACTTCGGGGTGTGTGAATGAACGCTGTGTAGTCGCTAAAGTCTGGATCCCTGTGCGACGTAGCATTCTTGACTACGTAAGTTCTCATGCTTTATGCCTATAAAAACTATATGCCCACGCAGATGAAATTTATCGTATTTGTTGCTCCAATTTTATGTTTCATTGCGCACGGTTGACGTTTCGAAATAAGTGGAAACTACACGAAAAATATTCGTATTTACGAGTAGTGACTATTCAATTCGTTATTCGAAAATTTCGAATATTCGCTCATCCCCACTCATTACGCTTTCATATTATGACGGCGCTATACGCCTACGCCCGCAATGACAGCACTGCAGTTACATTCACCTATCTTCCGCCACTCCTTCGCGCTCCTGTTTTTTTTTCTTTTATCCCTCTTCTTTCCTCGTAATCAATCAATCAATTTCTGTGCTTGTATTTACTTCTATTGTGCAATAAGATCAATCAACTGCGTGTCAGCCCTCGCCTTTGTCTTTTCGTTCAGTACTCTTCTGACACGATGTTGCTCCCCCACCTGCCCCTTTCTTTTTCTACGATATCAAAACAACCAAACCCAATTCGTACTTAACAACAGTTACTGCTCTTTTCATTTCTTTCTTTCTTTCTTTCTTTCTTTCTTTCTTTCTTTCTTGTTAGCTGACCGATGCCTTCGTAACTCATGATGAGAATAATTCATTTAAGCGGCTGCCCCATCACAATTATCCTTTTTTAGAGGTCGCTACGTGCTTGCTAGCCTTGTCGCGCGTATTGAGGGAAAAAAGAAAGACAGAAATCGAAAGGCGTGGCGCTGCAGCGGCAAAATCGAAGGTTATCCACTTTCGTTGTTACGCATGTCGCGTGCCAGACGGTGTAGCTCATTTGGGAAAGGGCATATGTCCGCCATGGCACACCGGCACATTCCGTCCGCCCTCAATGCTGACCACAAGGGCCCACTGGCATAAGGAAGTGTTTGTCTACGGCGGACACGGAATGCGCAGCGCCTCTCTGCACGCGTGCATATTGCGGTCCTTGTTGCTGGGCGCACTGCGTCGCGTATATGCGGGACCCCGAGAAATAACATGCGAGAAACTATTCTCGGTTCTGTTCCATCGCGAGAAGGCTCGCATCGTACGGAGTTGCCCGCCACATCGACATTTTACCGAGCGCAAAACGACGTCCGGTTGCGGGTGTTCGTGTTCATTCCCTTGCGTGCGCTGACCATCTAACCTTGCGCGCGATGCCGTCGCGGTATGTTGAAAGTGAGAGCTCCAAAGGATAAACGTCAGCTTTTTCGCAACGGCCCATACGCAATCATTCGTCAGTACTTACGCAAATATGGGCGGATGCATGCGATAGGCGGAATCGTCGATTCGTTGCTCCGGTACTGCGTGGCGAGGTTCAGCACGCACACTAAATCGCGTGTAGTGAGCTGCTACGGTCTACGGCGTTGCTATGCACGGCGTTATTCACTGACGCTGACTTCACGCTTGGCCCGCAGAGTGGAAACGGGGGCGTGAACTGTTCTCATGGAGCGCGCGCGCATCTGTGTGTGTGTTTGCTTGTGTGCCTATACGGGCGTGCATGCGAGTGTATGCGAGCGCGCGCGCGCGCGTGTGCGCGTGTGCGTGCGTGTGTGCGTGCGTGTGTGCGTGTGTGTGTGTGTGTGTGTGTGTGTGTGTGTGTGTGTGTGTGTGTGTGTGTGTACCTGCATGCGAGTGTGTTTGCTTGCGTGTTTACATGTGTGCATGCATGCGTGTGTGTGTGTGTTTGCTTGCGTGTGTGCGTGCGTGCATGCGAGTGTATTTGCGTGTGTGTGCGTGCATGCCAGTATGTGTGTGTGTGTGCGTGCGTGCATGAGAGTGCGTGCGTGTGTGTTTGCTTGCTTGCGTGTGTGCGTTCATGCGTGCATGTGCGTATGTGTGTGTGTGCTTGCTTGCGTGCGTACATGCGAGTGTGTGTGTGTGTGTGTGTGTGTGCGTGTGTGTGTGTGTGTGTGCTCGTACGTGCGTGCGAGTATGTGTGTGTGTTTGCTTGCGTGTGTGCGTGCGTGCATGCGAATGTATTTGCGTGTGCGTGCATGCGAGTATATGTGTGTTTGCTTGCTTGCGTGCGTGCGTGCGTGCATGCGAGTATGTGTGTGTGTTTGCTTGCATTTGTGCGTGCATGCATGTGTGCGAGTATGTGTGTGTGCTTGCTTACGTACGTACATACACGCGAGTGTGTGTGTGTGTGTGTGTGCGTGTGTGTGTGTGTGTGTGTGTGTGTGTGTGTGTGTGTGTGCGTGTGCGTGTGTGTGTGTGTGTGTGTGTGTGTGTGTGTGTGTGTGTGTGTGTGTGTGTGTGCGTGCGTGCGAGTATATGTGTGTTTGCTTGCGTGCGTGCATGTGTGTATTTGCGTGTGTGTGTGTGCTTGCATGCTGTCAATCATGCGAGTGTGTGTGTGTTTGCTCGTGTGTGTGCGTGCATGCTAGTGTGTGTGTTTGCTTGCCTATGTGTGTGCGTTCGTGCGAGTGTGTTTGCATGTGTGTGTCTGTGTGTGTGTAAGTGCCTGAATGCGAGTCTGTTTGCTTGCGTGTGTGCGTGCGCGCATGCGAGTATGTGTGTACGTGTGTGGTTGCTTGCGTACGTGCATGCGAGCGTGCGTGTGTGCATGCGTTATTTTCGCTGCCGCTTTTTCTTTTCATTTTCCACTCCCTGTCTCTGTGCCTTTCGTCAAGGACTCGCGCGAAGTCATGCCCTGCTGTCGCCGGGATCGGGAAGGGTGCGTGACAGATGAGAAAGAAACAAATAGAGCCGCATCAAAAGAATCAAAGATTTTGGCTATAGGACCACACATCTTCATTTCTCCAACTGTTCGCACGAGAACATCAGAGTACTTCGACTGCTACACGTATAAGTGCGCAGAGCACATGCTGCCGTTCTGCAAAAATTTCCGAACACATGCTCACGCAAGTTCTCAGTACTCAAGTGTGCAATCCGGTAGACATTGTTGAAACGTCCAAGGTTCTATCGCACTCGATGATAACATATATAGGGCATTTGGTATTCTTGCATTCTGTGCTTATGCAATGACATCCCATGTTTAAAAGAACCTGCAGGTATAGCTGGTGTCCACAGTACACTTACAATTCCATCACCGATTACTACAGGCGTTCAGCGCCTCGTATCTGCTCACATTACTTCCTTGGTAAGCTATTTATACCAATGGGTGTTTTGAAGTTTGCTCTTGATCTTACGCGACTTTGATTCTTTAAGTTTATTACAATAGAACGAACTCGGCCTTTTTTTCGCGTATTTCACTTAAACTCGAGAGGCTTTCATTTCACCACCCTGTAGGGAGCGCTTTCCTTTTGTCTGACAGCAAGCAGAGACGTCCCAGCACGATTAATAATTCGTATTCTATAGATTCTGGCACGTCATGCTTTGTATAACAAGAACGGGAAGCCGCAACATTGAACGCCATGCACAGCACTTGCATTTGCATGGATTGGTCACTGTTATAAACCTTAACAAAGCTAGGACTAGAGATATTTTTCTTACCGCGTTAGTACTTTTTTTTACTCACATGAGCAAGCTGCAGCGAAAGCAGAGTGGTGTACCTCTATATTTACGTTCTACTCCTTTCGATGCTACATTCCATAGGTGGAGTAAACTAAAAAAAAAAAAGATTTACACACTTTAGGGCTAATCTTGCTCCTAACAACCGTTGGCATCTATCGCGTGTGGACTTTTCAGGTCACGAATGACGTGCGCGTGACGAAGCGTTTCTTGCGGTAAAGTATCGACTGTGTAGAGATAAAGAAAGGAAGAGCAGGCATCATAGATGATAATCACTGTTATTAGACAAGATTAGCTCGAAATGATATAAATTAAAAATATATATATAAGCATAAGGAGGTGCTCACATCCCACCCTTCAGTGACAGCTACCATCACAATAACGGAAACACATCTCGAAGGTCATGCTTTGCGTATACTGCAGGCGCCGGAACCAAAGTCATCGCACTATGTTCTTGAACGCCTCTTGACGCCACCTATCTTCACTTACCCAGCATAGCCACCAAAATCATTATAAAAGTTTTTTTCTTACCACTCTTTCTTTTTCTTTTCTTAGTTCAATATTAGACTTCACTCGACTAGGCCGACCTAGTCGTGTGAAGTCGTGTGAAAACTGGTCCTAGCAGATTGCACAGCCAGTCTTCACGGCCAGTCTAAACGCCGTAAAATGCTTTTAGAATGCACAAATGCGAATGAGAAGCAGGCCGCAAAACGCAGAAACTTCCTCAGATAATTGATCAAGAATTCGCATTCTACTTAGTTCTTGCGCAGAATTTTCAAAAGCTCATTAGACGTTCCATTTCATTGCGCGTGAAATAACGCTATTGCGCAGGGCTGCTTTGGTCCTCGGTGACAACTTTCTGCGGTACCCGCTGCATGGTGGCGTGGTGGCTATGGCGTTGCGCTGCTTAAGCACGAGGTCGCGGGATCGAATCCTGGCCGCGGCTGCCGCATTCAGATGGGGTCTAAAGGCAAAAATGCCTGCGTACCGTGCATTGGGAGGACTTTAAAGATACCATGGGGGTCAAAATTGATCCGGAGTCCCCCACTACGGCATGCCTCATAATCATATTGTGGTTTTGGCACTTAAAACCGCCGATAATAATTTAACTTCTTGTGGTGATGGAGGGAAAGCTACGGGTTCGGAGGTTCTGCCCATGGGTTACCGCACAAATTAGGGTGCACAGCATTTCTGCTTTCTCGGAACAGATACTGAATGCTACCACGTGCGGCGGCTTCGCATTCGCCCGGACGCGGAAGTAAAAACCAGAACGCAGTCAGCGGTGTGTATTGCCTTATTTTGCTGTTGCAGTGCAGGAGTTTGTGTTTACTCTTTCCCAGCTGAAACTAACGCGGATGAAAATGCGGGACTTTTCCTCAGAAGCGCTCTCACTTGTGCGCGCTTTGCCGCCGAAGCTCTCCCTTCACTGACACAGAAGGTTGTCCGCGAGTACGTTAGATTTCCGAACGGTGATATTTTTTGTAAGGTAACTTTCTTCCAACTTTAAACGGACGCTAAACTGCAGCGCTGAGTTAGTTTTGCCTGGTAAAGTACTTTTTAGGACTCCACTTGCATGCATTTGACGAAGAAAGATTGGTTCATTAGCGCAGGAAATCGAGGGCCAAAGTTTCGTGCTCACTTTTTTTTTCTCGCACATGGAACACATCGCCACTGAGTTGGTATGACGTCACCGATTCCAAAGAACTTGCTATTTTTATGTAGTTTTTGTTCAGAAAACACTATGTTGAGTCCTTGGTTGTTTTAAAACGCAACGTAATTCTTCTTTGTCGATAACCCATGCTAACCAGTCCTCCAAGAATACGCTCTCCAATTCTAAAGATATCACGGTGAGCTATATGTAGGGCGGGCTGATGGTCGTAGTATACCAGAAGTGCCACTTGCCAATATAACCCAACTTAACGTTCGTTTCTAGTGCCCCTTTAAAACCACCTCACAGTCCTACGGGAAGGCTGAAGAAGAAGCTAAGCTGTGTTAGCAAAGTTCACCTCTTCATCCACAAAACCAGAAGCGTGGGAGGAAGTTCGGTAAGCCCGAAAACACACAAAAAGAAAGGACTGGTGGTTTCGCCGCTCTGAACTTTGTGTACTAGATCGCCACAACGTCACGAGTTTTGACATCATCTGCTCCATCTGTAGTCAGTGGCTCATCTGCCAACAAGAAGAACACTGCGTTTAAAAGGAACCATGCATTCAACCTAGAAAGTTTCGAGAACGCGTGCTGCGCCCAAAACACCCAAATACAAGAAAATGCCTCAAAATCCCCGACGTAACTGTGACGTATATCGGCGCTGTGGCTTCAGCGCGAAATTCAAAAAAAGAAAAAGAAAATATTTGTCTTTACTTTCTTGACGACATCAGAATCTGTGCTCTTTGTTTGATTATCTTGTATTCACAACAACGCAACACGTAACACCGACAAAAGAGTTCTCAATTCAAGATGATCTGCCAACAAGCCCAACTTCTGACGTTATGAAGTTATATTTTCTAATACATCGGGTTCGATCGCATGTGTTCAACGCTTTCTGGGTCGTCTTCTGTCGCTGACCCGTGTTGGGCTGTTCTATAATTCAAGACCTTCATTTTACTCGTTATTAGCCAACCTCTTCTCGTCAGCAGTAAGAAAATAGTTTCAAAGTAGTAGTTTACTCATCTAAACGTATTTAGTGCTGCTACTTAGTGTCCCTGTAATCAAGGCTGCCGGCGAGTTCGCGTATATACCTTTCGCGCGAAGAGACTGGCCTCGGTGGCGACGTCCATGGCGGAGTTCCCGGCTCCCAGCACGAGCAGACGCCGGTCTCGGAAGCGCAGGCAGTCCTTGACCGCGTGGCTGTGCAGCACGGTCCCGCCGAAGCGCTGCAGGCCCCGCAGCGTTGCGGGTCGCGCCGGAAAGGCGTGGTGGCCCGTGCACACCATGACGGCGTCGAAGGGCGAACACGTGACGCTGCCCGTGGCCAGATGTTTGACTGTAACGTCCCACCTGCAGGTACGGGTGAAGCGTAAGGAATCGCTTTCTCGGGGACTTGAGCTTTGGGAAGAGGACATGGTGGATGGGAACGAGTTGGCATTAAAAGGGATGTTAACCTCAGCACGTTGGCGTAGGCGTTGCCTTGGAGGACACACAAAAGTAAGAAGGGGCGCAGCCTCCGGGGCGGGGAGACGCTGCAAAAGCTACGCCGACGTTTGGGGACGCCTCGGTGGCGACATATGCACCTCTATACTCTATACTCTGTGCTTTATATACACCTGAAACCAGCCTCTCTACGCGTCCCAATACGTGTCTGCGGTTAGCCTCGAGCGCATTCGTGGCTCTTCCGTGCCACGCCCACCCTCACCTGCCGCTCTGTTGGTGGTCGCGGGCGGGCGTGATGCGCACCACTTGGTGTCCGAAGCGGATCGTCTCGGCGACCCGGAAGTGGCGCGCGTACATCTGCAGGTACTCGAGCAGCACCGAGTGGTGCATGTAGTTGGCAAAGTGGGCGGGCGGCGGGAAGTCGCTGAACGCCGTCAGCTCCTTGCTCGAGTTGATCACCGTCGAGCGCATCACCGACGGCCGTCCCGGGGAGCTGTCCGGTCGGAAGCGCCACAGCCCGCCCAGGGCTTCCGCCTGCTCGAACACGACGGGCTCGAGGCCGGCCTCGAGGCACGACTTGGCCGCAGCCAGGCCCGCCGGTCCCGAGCCGAGCACCGCCACGCGCAGCGGGGGTGCCGAAAAAGACATGCCCGGGCCGCGCGGTGCACCTGTCGTGAGGAGGCGCCGACGTTATGGTTGAAGCACAGTTTCCTGCGTCTGCCACAACTGTATACAGGGTGTCCCAACTACCACGCACCGAGGCTTAAAAATATGCAAATGCCACGTAACTGGACAGAAGCAAGGTAATGTTGCTTGCCGTCGCTTGGAGATACTCAGGCTACTCTATTTTTTTTTGCATTCCGCCAAATGACATAATTATTCTGAATGAATTACTCAAGTTCTCGAACATTAGAACTAGATGAAAAGTGTCAATGAGAAAATTGCCGCGCGACTGGCCGCTCGAGGCTATCTTGAGTATATTCGCGGGCTTCTTCCATGGTCGGAAAAAAAAACACTTTTATGTAGCGCGTATTGAGCAACAGAAAGCTGTATCGGGAAATTTTCATGTTGCTCTACAATATTCTCATTGACACTTTTCATGTAAATATAATATTTGAGAAGTTGATTAATTAATTCAGGCTAATTAGGTAATTAGGCGTAATGAAAAAAAAAAGTAATCTGAGTATCTCCAAGCGAAGGCAAACAACATTACCTTGCTTCTGTCCAGCTAAGTGGCATTTGCGTATATTTAAATCTTGGTGCATGATAGTTGAATCACCCTGCATAAGAACATGGGCGACCACAAATTATGTGGTCATACTGGTGGTATGACCATATAATTGATGACCATATAATATGTGGTCATCATTCATTCATACTGACTGTGGCTAAACGCCACAGTCAGTATGAATGAATGAATGAGTTCTGCGGTTTTACGTGCCATAACCACGATTTTATTAATCGTGGTTTTGGATCCATTTTGTCTACCGGAATAATTTTGATCACCAGGGGATCTTTAGCGCGCCACCAATGCACTGGACACGGGTGTTTTTGCATTGCGTCCCCATCGAAATGCCGCCGCCGCGGCCGTGATTTGATCCCACGACCTCGTGCTTAGCAGAGCAACACCACAGCCGCTAAGCCACGACTGTTTTATTATTATACGAAGCGCCAAATTCAATATGGTGGCCGACTGATAGAAACGCACTGTGGGATAAAAGTTGAATAAAGAGGAGTAAAGTACCCCATACATTCTGTATGAGGCACTTTACCCTTGTTTATACGACTACTATCGCACAATAAATGGAACAGTCTTTTATAAACGATAAAAAAGAAAGACAACAACATTTCGTCTCTTACCATGATCAAGAAAACAAGAACATTTTCTTAATGACTCGGTCATTCAAAAAGTAATTAGGGATTTGGTTTTGTTTGAAAATAAATGTAATAAGACCTTTTATTCTTGCTCTCTTTTTCTCTCTTTCGATAGGTCAGTTTTTCTATATGTGTTGTCAGCCAGGGACAGATCGTTGCGTTTTCATTTCTCTGTTGTCACTCTGTTCAAAGTTTCAGTGACGGAAAAACGTTGATGCTTAGTTGTTCTGTGATTGTTTCCTTAATGTCGGTTTCTTTTGCATTCTTTAGTTGCATTGTGTCGCTACTGTCGCTTCTCAGTAGTTCATATACTGCTGTTGAGAAAAAAAATTCATGCGTAATGCTTCCGGCTTGTCTCCCTCTCCCTTCTTTTTTTTTTTACTTTGATTGCAAGTTTGGGACGTCGTAACCTCAGAAAAACTACTGGCTTGCTTCAGAGGGCCCTGCCAGGGCCGCTATTTTGTAGCGATGCCTTATGCCTTATTCTATGCTATTCTTATCATCCACCACACATGGCCGCCTGATCCCGTTGATAATGTGGGGAGACCGTCGCTCTGACCACTGGCCAAGCGCGAAAAGCCTGAAAAAGCATAGAATCGGAAAAGGCATCGCTACAAAATACCGGCCCTGAGTAATTTAGTGCAATACCTTTTCTACGAACCAGTTTCAGTTTGGGCGCCCAGGAGGTGGTGCGTCATGACGAAGAAGGTGGTTACGTGGGAGCAAAACCTCATGATGTCTGGGCGCTGCTAGGCTCCTAATCACTGCGTGTTCTCTTCGCTCTATGCTCAGGCGCTTTGGGGCATCTACTCAGAAGTTTGGTGCTGCTTATTTTAGTATGTGATGTTCTCTGTTTTATTGGTTGTACAAGCCACAAAACCATTTCTTATGCTCGCCACTATGAACGGCTACGTCACAGGTTTCCGCTTACGAGTAGCTTCCTCCAAAAAGCGCCGATCAAAATCTGTTTGAAAGTGCAGACACCGCGTGATCTCGTACGCCATCGTGCATGGCACTCTCGAGAACTGGTTCAGAAAGTGCAACCGAATCGAAGAGACGAACAGTGAATTTTACATGGCGCTCTGAGGCAGCTTGTTTTTTTTCCTGGGTTGCGAGCCCTATAAATTTAATTTAACTCAAGAAGTGGCAATCCGAACATGCCATGTCACTACCCAATTAACATGCGACGCTGTAAAAGTGGTGCGCGCGACCCTTGAAGCAGGCTGCTGTGCAAACGCCCGTCGAGGCCAGGAGACTATGACCCTCCCTCGACAGGGGCGTACTGTTGCTAAGCTTATCGAAGACGGAAAGCAGCCCTGTCTCTGTATACACAAACGAGGACAGTTACTGATGAGTATCGCGATCGCCCATACATGCTTGCACACGCTCCACGAGCACAGCTGCCCGTCAAGGCAACGCGTTTGTGAAAACCCCGCTGGAAAGCAACAAAGACAGAGAAGAAGAGTTAAACCCCGTCGTAACAGGCCTAAAGATACGCGGAGTTGCAGCCTGAGGCGCGCTGTCTGGGATAGAAGGAATGTAGAAGAAAACTTGTGAAATCATTTGCGCCCCACTGCGTCAAGGTGAGTTCATGATATACGTAGCTTGCATGCGTAAGCCACTCGAAGCGCCTGTTCTTGTGAGCCCATGCGCAGAACGGCTGAAATCATGCGCACGGCAGGTCATTTCCGTTAATGCCGCACTGCAATGACATGCAGCTACGTGTGGGCTACAAGTCATTAGCTACATGTCACCTACATGTCATGCAGATGCATCGTGACCTGCTTCGACTGCGCATTCAGAAATGTGCTTGATCCGAACTTTAAGCTGGCCCTGCCATCAACGGTGTACAGAAACTAGAACACCAGAGGCTAAAACTTCTTCATCCTACCTTCCAAACGAACCTCTTATTCTGATGCATTAACCTTCCAGAAGCTCATCTTCAACCGAAAATTCGGCGTACGGCAGTAATTATTCTCAATTCGCCTGTAATTTCGACCGTATGATTGCTTTCAGGACATTGCAACCAAGAATAGGTCTCGTTATAATGTTATAACGCATCGGCAGAGCTAATTTAATAATTTGTTTTTTTATTCCTTTATTCCCTAATTCTTTTGTTTGTTCGTTAGTTCGTTGGTTTGTTCGTTTGTTCATTTGTCCGTTTGTTCGTTCGTTCGTTTGTTAGTTTGACGAGCGTCACTGAGTAAGTGCCGCTCTTCAATGACGAAAAAGAATGAAAAAATAACCGGTGCTGAGTGGGATCGAACCCACGTCACAAGTATTTGGTCTGAATATACGGGGTAATCATTTTTAAGTCTTACAGAATTTTTTTAAGAATCGCCTGTTCTGGTCCCAGAGAGCAGTCGCCCCCAAAGCGACCTGGGTGTTTGATATGCGGCGGGCTTCGTGCCCGTCAAGCGTGTACCCGGTATCGCTCCCGTGGATCCCACAGCTGACGTCTGCAGCCTCATCCGCTTGATGCGTTGGGGGCTGGTTGTCGGACGACGCTTTTTCCACGATATCGAGGTGTGTTCCGCATCGTCCTCGGACGAGTCAAATACGAAAGCGCCGAAGGCGCGGGCGTGACCCGTCGCCTGGCGGCTTTGCCGTCTCCGCTACGTTGCAAGTGTCGGTCGGTCCACCAGTGATGCGGGCTCGAGAGAAACCGCAAGCCGCGATCGAGTCGACACAACCAGTCTATCGAGAATTTTGCGTGCTTCTTGCCGCGTGGCGATACCCGGCCCTGCGGGGAGGGCGCCGTAGCGAGCTCGAACGCCGTCGTCTCGGACTGTGCAAAGTGCTACCCTTTGCGAGAACGAAGCGTGTTGGGGCGCCTGAAGAGGCTGACATGAACGAAAAACCGAAACGCATAATCAATGAATTGATGGACGTCTACTAAACAACTTTCTAACAAATAACTTGATGGCACATATTGCAATTTAATACTTGTAGCCGGTGAGGTTGCAAGGCAAAGACATATCCCCTTAGAACGAATTTTGAGGATGGCATGCGTTTCGAGATATGCGCCATCAAACTATAGCGGTAAAAATGCACTGTTGTTCCACCAAAGTTTATTGACCCTTTTTGCGGAGCAAGCTTTTTCTAGAGCAACGAGATGGCGCTTTCGGTGGCGCGCCGCACGCGGCCTCAGCGACAGCGCACGAATAAGAAACCATTGTCGCTTCCACCTTGCTTCTGTGCGATCAGCTGTCGGAAACGCATCTGAGTTTTCGCTAACGCACTGTGCTCCTATCATGCTGGATTGAACCATGTGAATCGAAGACGTGTGCAGTAGTTGGCTGCAAAAATATTGAATGGCATGTTCGCGGACCGCTGCTGCAACTGTCCGTACGTGTTACCAGCACTTCGAGGTGTACGGCTTTCCTCGAGGATACAGAAATTCGCTCATCCGCCAGCGTTGTATCGCTAACCTTCAAAAAAATGTGCTTCAGCACCGGAACGTCGGCAGGAGTGAGTACCGCTCGTTAAACAATGACAAAGTAGAGACTTTCTCTTTACTTTTTTTACTTTTCTTTCTTTTCTTTTTCTCTCTGTTTTTTCTTTCTTGTGTTTCACATGTTATTAGGTTCTTAAAGCCTTTATGTATATCCCACTCCTGCCTAGGGCCTCTAAAACAGGCTGCCAGTACGGAATAAACAAATAAAATAAAAATAAAGTGAATAGCGCCGCTTCCTGTCATAGTAAGTTTCACGTCTCTTCCTCTTCATATTCACACACACTCTCTCTTTATCAACAGACATCCACCCCCACTGGCACGAAAACTTACGCCCACTCTATCGCCAACGTGTGAATGAGTGAATGGGCGCACACTTGAATATATGCGCACGACATACGCACAATAAATGACGGACTACAGCGACAGCGCAGGAATTGTCGAAGCTGAATGTTTTTCATGACGATGCACAAGAGTAAGCGAGTTACTAGCGATAATACATCTTTGCTACAAGGTATTACAAGGTACAAAACAGCTACGTTTCAAGCCTCGCACGCAGCAAGAACAAATCTATCGGAAGTGAGCACATCCGCGAGTGATTAGGCAGAAAATAAGTAGTTAGTGACCGCACCGAGGAAGTCAGAAATGTGAGGAGCCGCTGCATCAAAATATTTGCCAAATAAAGAACGAAGAGCAAAACACACTAATCCTGATTCAATTCATGAGCGGAAAGTTTGGATAGCTTGGAGTATATCTTTAGCCTCGCTTCTAAAACAAGCATTGTATACGCTGTTCGCACCATTTGGGCATATAGCTTAATCAGCTTCCAAAGCGCTTTTGCATGTTCTCTGGAGCTGAGGCCAAAGCTTCGTTTCGTCTACCCAGTCACCGTCTGCGATATCTCCTGAAACAAAGGTTTGCTAAGCCGCACCGGCTTCATAGAAACCCATTGTGAACAAGGAGCAACAGAGGCAGTTAAGGAAAGCAATGGACGTGTCACCACGTGATCAAACATGGCAGCTCCCATGGGATCTCCGCGAAAAGGGTCAATAAGAAAATGCTATTCTATGGATTGAAGCACAAAAGTAACTGGAACGTCCACGTATTCCGTCCCGCACTTTCCAGACAGCACTGAACCGGCTCGACTCTAAACCATATTCGAAAATCAGGATCCGTGGACCATGACCGTGTGCGTCGATGGCGCACAAAGCCCCGAAAGCGTTATTGCAGTACCTCAAGGGAACAGGTCTTGGCGACCGTTCGATGGTTGTCACTCTATCTTCTCTTTCAATTCATACCGACATCCCCTTCCCCCTGCGCAGGGTAGCGAACCGGACGTGCCGTCTGGTTAACCTGCCTGCCTTTCCTCTCTTCTGTTCCTTTTTTTTCTGGTAATCGAAACAGGTGTCATCCTGAAAATTGAACTTAAGTGGATACGCCTTGCAAGCTCACCGGCTACAATTCATAAATTACAATATGTGCCGTAAAGTAGTTAATAAAGAAGTTAATTAGTGTATTTTTGCTAGTTAGTTGAATATGTATTTCGATTTCTCGTGCAAGTAATGTCCGTCTGTCTAATCCAGCTCAAGGAACAGAATTAAGGTATCTGCAACAGACGATTGTTAAAAATTCTGCTAAACTTAAGAATGATCACCAGGTATGTTTACACAAGCGCTATGCGCGGACTTCGCTGCGACGCCGCTAGATGGCGTGGCACGTCCAGTTGGTAACTTGGAACGTCTTGGAACGAAAGTTGTTGTTCTTGGAATGTTCTTGTTCGAAATGTTCGAAAGTTCTTGGAACGAAAGTTGGAACGTCCAGATGATAACTCAAAGGGAAGCTCATTACTTTTCGAAGCGAGATCGGGATGCCTTAGAACACGCACCTATGAAGCGAGAAATAAGAAGGAAGAAAAAGCATGTGCTTGCTGCGCTAAAGCTAGGGAAACGACGGAGCATGTTTTATTAGAATGTGAAGACGTCTACCCAGCGGTCGATTTAGGCACCACTGGCCTCCTTGAAGCCCTTGGGTTCAGCGGAAGCAGTGGTAAAGCAAACATGTCCGCAATAGGCATTAGTAAGAGACGATTGGAGGATTGGTGGAAGAAAAGTAGGGAAATGACAAAAGACGGAGACGTACAAAAGCACAGTTCGCAATAGGGGATCAGAAAATTTGGGCGTGGTAGTTCATAGTGTTTTTTTTTTTCTTTTTTCATTGTTTAACCTAGGGAGGACATTAGGCAGCATAATAGCAAGAGCTTGGTGGCGCAACCTACCGCCCCGTTCCAAAGGGAACGCTCATGACATCCATCCATCCATCCATAATGCGAGAGCTAGGAGCCCGGGTGCATACACGCCTCATACATGACGCGTCTCTGCGGTGGCAATACGGTGCACACGTGTTGCTACATTGTTTCAATGCTAATCGCATTAGCGTCGACGTTCATCGTGATATGAGTTCTGCCCGAACTTTTTCTTTTTGATCAAAAAAAAAGAAACGGTGGAGCACGGGCCACCATGGCTTAGAGGACAAAAACCTTGCGCGCAGCAATAGGGACAAAAGCTTCGACGCTTATTTACACGTTTCCAACGACACAGGTGTACTTAAATATGTCTGTCGTTCCGGTTCATCTGAGGAAACTATTAAGCAAAAAGATAGAAGTACGGTGAAATCTTGCAGAAATAAAACAAAGTGAACCAGTGCAATCCCAGAAGTCTGCAAATATGACCGAAGGATCCTACAAGCGACTCGGGAAAGACAGTAATTTCACTTATAGTAAGCATAACTTGTCCCTGTAGTGCGAGCATTACCGTCTGAAACAATATGTCAGTGCATAAACTACAACTGCTTATCCTTGCGATGATTCCGTAACAAGTTGAACTACAATAGATAAAACAATTTCTTAGGAATAATAACCCATGGACTCTATAAACCGACATCCGGGTGGTAGCTGTTCGACCAAAGCCCACCAAGCTGATTCAAGATATTTTGTATTCAATACCGCGTTATCTGTTTCTTTATCGGCTAATGTTAAACAGATTGCACTTATAACTGACAGTGACGGAAGTATCTTGCCACTGTCTCGGTTTCAGCGTGGCCTGACGGCGCACCATGCCGAAAAATATGGCAACTGTTTGCACAAGGGTGACCGAAATTTATACGTGTGCTACTTCAATCGTTCGTTGCTTTCGCACTCCGCTAACGCGTATCAGTTTGATCTGACTTAGATAAAGACAAGGGTCAAAGCGTGTTCTTAACCGAGTCACTAGGGCTTAGGGAACGCTCGCACGCAGAAACGTACCGGAGCTTTCAGGACTTTCAATAATCGAGAGGTCAGCCACTTGTATATCTCGGTGTCAGTGACTCTGTGCTGCATCTATTGCTCCACTTCCTAGCCTTTTTTTTCTTTTCCTTTCTTTCTGTTGGGTTAACCAATCTTCGGGCAGGTTGTCAAGTGACATCACACGTTGTCACGTTCTGCCGTTTCAGATGATGTCAGATAAGTGCCGGCTTGGTATGGAAGGTGGGGTTGCAGGGGCTATGTCTCGCGAAAGTAGACCAAGTAGCGGAAATTTGCGTTCACTTCCTGCGTAGTAGCGGTGGTGCAACAGTATACTGATTTCGCAAAACATCACTTTTTTGAAAACTCCATTGTTAGTGTGTGAAACAACTATCATCTGTCTATCCTGTCCGAGTAGGTGTTCCATGACAAAAGACAGCCACAGACAAAGCACAGAGAACGCAGCGAAGCACTCAAGTTTGTTCATGGTCCTAGATTAAAGTATTTCTTTGAGCATATAGTCGGGAACCAACCCTTACGCGAATAACGTGATTAAAGAGCAACAATATCGTGCCAACGTGTAAAGGCCCCAACTGGAAGGTATACACTAACAACCAACCGACAACTAGGAAGAATTTTGCGCACAATACGCTTCAAAATCGAACTAGTGGTGTTTGGTACGAAGTGCTTTGCTACATCCAAATTGCCGAATCTTTCTTGTTTGCTTTCTGCAGGACCACTAGCATCACATAAACATGAGACGAACCCAAGTGCCATCTCAAATATTAAATGTTTTCTGCATTCAGCTCTTAAAGGCAAATCTCTCTTGGTGCCATCAATGCTGCAAAAGTGCCGTGTAGAAGTGCATGTGACTTGATTTTTGTGGGTTTAGAGCTCGCGCCCCTGCAGAGTTGTTGCTACAGGTGGTGTTAGCTTGTGTTAGAATTTTTTTATGTGTGTGTATTGCTTGTTGCAGTGCAGTATCTGGGATATCTGGCTCTAAGTAGATGTAACATCCCAATTTGCATCATTTATAAAAGAAACACCGACCGACCCAGCAGCAAACAGCCACGCCAAACTCTCTAACGCAGGAAAAGAAAGCTTCGCCCAAAAACATTTTTTTGCACTCTGCGTGGTCTTTTCGTGAGCACCATAGATGTACCATTCGCGCATCGGGAAAACATCTTCTTTCAAGTTGGTCAAATGTTATCTTCCTCTCTACAATGAAGCACCGTCAGTACCGTATCACTTACCGCGCATAACCTCGCCCACCTGACAGCAGTTTATGTAAAGGGAAAGGTAGCGCAACCAGTCATGAAAGCCTACACTAAGTTAAATGCCGATCTTGTCCTGATTCTACTAAAGAAGACATGGCTTCATTGCGATTGAGTCCTTTGATGACCGCGGTCTGCGAGTTCGGTTTCATCGGGTTGTTGTTATTCCGCATGACAGATGCGATTACAAATGACACCATCTCATCCAATTGACGTCATTACACAACGTGTTCTTCATTTTATTATTGTTCTAATAATGTTTCTAAAGCCAAGAACACAGCTCGCCCTTATACTGTAAGAGAGGGTCACCCCGGTCCGTTCCATTAATCACTTTTGTTTATTCATACTCACCTATATTTGTCGATGCTAAGAGGAAGAAGCACAACTGGGAAGCTTATGTAATGAAATGAGTATAGTAAATAAACGGCGGTTCATAGGTAAACTGAATGGGCACCAAGGGAAGGAAAGTGAAGAAGTCACCTGTGGCAAACAATTATGCGGCATGGTTAAATTACGAAACTTGCAGGCGTACGATTGAATTGGATGACGCAAGGCAGGGGTAATTGGAGGTGGCATGGGAGAGCTCTTCGTTTTGCGGTGGACATACGTAGACTGGCGATGATTATGATATTAGTCGTCATAGTAACTAAACATGCATGACCCCGAACACCGTTGAAGGAGCGCGTAGTTCAGAAACACAATGACACGTGCTCGAGCTATTGTAAGCAATAAATTCGAGCCAAGTAAGGAAAACAAGGGAGGTAGATAGCCTACAGCTGATCTGCGGTGTGAAAAGGCCGCACAAACAGGCTTGCTACTCATTGCGGCAGCTTCATGAGCTACGTACAAAATCAGTGCACGATGGTGCAATATTGAGTTAGTGTACAGGCAGCTAAGTACAGTATACAGCAAAATATGACAGCTTGAAATGCTTTAATCATTCCTCCATAAAACAAAATAGAGACAAAAGAAGCATCACGTATTTGGCGATGCGTAAGTTCGGTGCGTCATTTGTTTAAAAAAAACTTCCTTTGTTCAGGCATATTCCAGCAAATTGATAGCACGGTGAGGTTACACCGGATGAACTAAGGTTAACTACATTAAGTGACTCCGACGTTATGGTCCTAACAGTTCTGCAGTATCGTTTTATTTCACATGTTCAACACTGTCATGCCTCAGTGCATTTTTCATGAAACAAATGTGACCATCTCGAAGCTGTACAGTGGTATCTGTAGGACAAACGAGTACACATGAAGGTAGAACGTTGAAGGAGTTGCACGAGGAATATAATTCGGAACGGAAAATACGCATATTTATATGAAAACACGCTTCGAACTTGGAGCCTCACAGTGGTTACATGTTGTATAGGTATAGCGCAGCTGCTGTACAATTTTCCTTTTTTTTTATTTCCCCACGTACCCTGCGCAGGTTTCTTGGCTGAATATTTGGTTCGATCAGATCGTTTTCAACAAGCACAGCCTGAAAGTGACATTTGAGAGGACTCGTCGGGTTATATAGACATTTTTTTTTTCAGTGAAACTTACGACACGTTGGTGTTGCCTTGCGGAGGCAGTCGCTCATCCTCATCTGCCGCTTAAACATATCCTTACGTAAGAAGTAACGGTTCTCCACACTCCCGATGAAAGTTCTCAAATGAAATGAAAAAATAAAGTGCGCCATCTCTTGGCAGGGCATCTGGCAATACGAATCGCAGTTCGCGTTGCCTGCCTTACAATGCCGTTTCTGTACTGTTTGGAAACTGCGCGGTCCTTCGGTTTTTCGACTGTGCGTTGCCCGCTTCCAAGAATAAATATTATTCGTTACGAAACCTACAGACCTTCCTCGGCAGCAATGGCACTCCTAAAAAAAAAAAAAAAATAAAGAGGCGTCGTCAGATTTGGTGAGAGTAAAGGGATTAAGAGGTATCGGGTCTTACCCGCATGCGCATATATATATATATATATATATAGCCTCTACATATTGCGGTGCGCGTCCACGCCAGCGCGCGTCTGCGTCTCCGCTATTCTAAACCTTAGCGCGAGTTCGCAAGCCGCGGAGCCCGTCCATGCGAGAAACGCGTGCCCAAAATTCATGCAGTAGTAGAATGCCTCTTGCAGAGCTGACACTGTTCGCATTCCACACACACGCGCGCGCGCACGCTTATATGGTGGCTGGCCGGATGCGGTGAGTCGCTCGCTGGCTCTTACCTGGTCAGTCGCAACACGTGCTTCCTGGCTTCCGCATGCTCCGGCCGCCCGTCGTGGCGACGCCGTCGTAGCGTCGCGGGCGAAAGTGCCGCCATGGCGGCCGCCTTCGCGATATGGTCGCCCCGTATTTGGGTTTTCGGGTCCGCTGCTGGCTGCCCCCTCCTCGCGCCTCGCTGCCGATCCTGCCTGCAGCAGCAGCAGCAGCAGCAGCAGCAGCAGGCGCGCGCTGCGCCTCCCAAAGATCGCCCCTCCACCTCGGCCTCGCGTACCGAAGCAGTGAGCGGTCGCGGCATGCTTCCTGCTCTCGCCGCGGTGCCTCCTCGCGCCTGCAACCCCATTGTGTAATGCGTGCCTTGACCCTTCCCTCCGCACTGCTGCCAAAAGGAACGCATCGCAGCAGCTGGGCGGTCTCTTCTCGTGCGGGACTGAGAGGGACAGGCGATGCTCCGGATGCCCAGGAGGTGGCTGGGCCTCTAGTCTGCACTAAAGCTCCATTATACGTATAGGAAACTAGCAAGGACAGATCGTATAGTGTTTAGTGTAGCGGGTATCTTACAATCATGAGAGTCGCTCCAAACGCTTGGTTCAGCCAACAAGATTGCTGTAAGGTGACAAACTGTCTGTTAGCCCATCAACAGACGCACAAATGTTGGGAAGAAGCCGCGGTCCCGAAGTCCCAGCTAACAGGCCTCGGTCATGGCTGGAGCGTCCCTCGTCGTCTGCACCTTGGAGTGATGTTGCTGTGACTGTTGTAAGGGTGCAGCGTACGGCAACAGTCTTCGCAGTGTATAAGCAACACTTTTGTCGAGAGTAAATAAGTTGGTTATAAAAGGCTGTCGTGAGGGTGCGTTGTAGAAAAATGTGGGCCGATCCCGAAGGTAATGCGGTCGAAAAATATGTGGGCTGTTCGTCTAGAAATGTAGCCAGATCCTGAATATAGTAAAAAAAATCTAAGCAGTCCGACTTGAGAGCAGCCTGCCCTAACGCGAGAAGCGATACATCGGAAATGGTAGGTTGCGAGGGCAGGTGATGCGACGATGCTCGAGAAACCCGCCTCAGTCTTCATAGCAGATCGGCAGTTTGAAAGAACCTCAGATTTTAGTCAAGTGATCGCTCTAAGAAGGCACGATTTGTCGTTTCAGTAGTGTATGCGTGTACATCGAATTGAAGGTAGTCGCTAACGGCGCCAGTGTTATAAGTTTACTATAACGAAGTCTCCTGCTCTTGCACCTTCTTAAGAAGGGTTTTTCGCCCTTTTGACGCGCAAGCATCACATGGCACATTGAGCGATAAAGCCGGCGTCTGTAGCAGCGAAGGGGCACCTAAATTCCCATTGGCTGCGTAATGCCACGTCACGTGCGCGCCTCGACAGAGCAGAGCAGGCGAAAGGAAATACTTGCTGCCGTGCCGTTGCGTGAGGGGAGAAGGCACTGCCACGACGCCACGTCGCCCTCGCTCTCGGAATATTGTGTTATTTGCGCGTTGTTTGCCCGCGCAAGCTGTCACATGTGTTCTAACTTCGCCTCGGAAATCGCTTTAAAGAAATCAATACATAAATAAGCGGAGTAAACTCGAAAGGAAGGACGTTGACGGTAGAGAGTTTCGAGCCTACGACACCACGCTCGCAAGCCGAGTGTCTTATCCACTGGGATAAGCCAGCGCCTCCTAGATAGCAGGCCTGCGCAATCCGCTTTATGACTTCATGCCTTGGACTGAAATTTCCCTTGCCAAATACGGTGTCACGAAAGTGGTGACGTCAAAATCACCGTAGCTTACTCGGGAGTGTACCCATTAGATTCTGTGGCAGTCGGGAAAGGTAGCATGACGTCACGGATCAAAGTGAACTGGGCTTGTGCTATCTAAGAGGTGTTGGCCAAGCCTCTCAGCGCGTTCGCTTGCCCGCGAGGAGGTCATAACTTGAAGTTCCGCTCAGCGACGTTCAATTGAACATTAATTCTTTCGCATTCACAACTCTTAAGAAGGGCTTAGGTGTCCTCGGATATTTTGTTTTGTTTACGTATAAAAAGTTAAGTGGACCCCTATACGAGATTCCGGCCACATGCATGACGTAAAGGCTACCTGGTGCGCAAATGCTAGGCAGTGTCGCCAGCCGTCTTTCGTTTTTGCGTCTTCTCTGGCTTCTCAGGGCTTCTTCTCACTCACATTTAAAGTGTCTTTTATTGTAAAAGGGTAAGGATCAAATGGCTTTTGCCCATAGTGTCACTTTATGTCCAGTACAGGCCAAATAAGCTAATAGCCGTTCAACAACGACGACGACGACAACGCTATGACGACGCGGACAACTGCATGACAATTGCTTTTGGAAGACTGACGCAGCTCCTCTTACGCACGCCGACGCAGTGGCCCAAGTTGTCTACTTGGCTGGGTCGCTAGGTATGTGCTCCTGGTTGTGATACATTCGTGGTCGTTCCATTGTAGTCAATCCAGCTTCAAGATCGTGCTATCGTCATGCCATCGTCGTCGTGCATTCATTGTCACACCGCCGTCGTGAAACCGCGTGCTCACTGAATCATCATCATTCCAGCTTCGCGATCTTACTCTCGTCATGCTGTTGTTGTCGTGCCTTCTATACTCTGACCCAGTATTCCAAGTTGTTTATTTGCTTGGGTGACTAGGTGTGTGCTCATGGTCACGATGCCGTCGTGGTCGTTCCATCATGGTCGATCCAGCTACATTATCTTGCTCTCGTTGTGCCGTTGCAGTCATGCCTTAGTGACTGCAAGGCCCCGAACTTAGTGACCCAATTAGTCTGATGGCTTGGGCCTCAAGGCATGGGCTCGTGGTCGTGATGCCGTTGTGGTCGGATGTCGTGGGGGTCGTCGCGTCGTCGGCATTCTGGCTTTGTCATCAGAATCTCGTCGTGTGGTCGTCGCCACGCCATCGTCCTCACCACGTCATCGCCCTCACACAGTTTTCCTCATGCCGTCGCTGCCACGCTATCGTTTCATCATTGTAATCACTTCAATAACGTCATCCCATTGTCGTCATACCGCCTTCGTTGTTCCACTGACGTCAATTTTATCGTTCATTCTATCGTAATCCTACTGAACGGTCGCCATTCAATCGCGTTAATGTCGCCCTTGTCATGCCTTTATTGTCAAACAGTCACTGTCGTGCATCCGTTGTCAGACTGTCGTCGTCATACAGTCGTCGTGTATTCGTTGTCGTACCCGCTCGAAGAACAAATTTAGTTGAGAGTTCTGCGGCATGCCTTGCACCTCAGGAGCGCTCAGAAACTCGACCGCCTCTCATTGAATTAGTACTTTTGTACTTAAAGCAAAGCAGAGAAAAGGGAGAGAAATTGATGCGGTGGTGCTACGTCTGTTGCAGAGTGCAGAGTCAGTCGAGAGCATGGAGTTTTGTAAGAAATAGCTACCATAAGGAAAGTACCTATAGGAAACTACAATCTAGCATACTCCTAGAGCATGGAGGAATTCCTACCTCCATAATATAGAGCTATTATCAACCTTGATGGTGATCCAACTACGGCGTGCCTCATAATCAGGTGGTGGCTTTGGCCCGTAAAAACCCATAATTTAATTTTCTTAAAACCGCGATGATGATGTGGTCAGGCCCTTTGGAACGGGCTTATAGGGTAACGGGCTGGCGCCGGGGGCCGGCCACGGGTGTAGGCTCCCTCCTTACCATTTATTAGGGAAACTACATGCAACCAGACAACACTTGCATCTATAAGATGCCTACATACACGCGCGACTGGGTGGAAAAGGGGTTTGAGTTTCCGCGTAACAGAATTATATTTTCTCGTATATTCGAATTACAGTCCGATGACATCATGTCTGTAGGTTGTGTGTAAGTCGTACTTTAAGAATTTTCTGACGCATTTTACTTTGAGAAATTCAATCAGTTCAACAACGCTCTTGCGCCAGGTGGAGGGCCTACAAGAATAAGGATGTATGCTGCACTTCCGCGCACGTGCGTGCCCGCGTGACGTACTTTGCGTGTGACGTCGTCTAACGTAGGCACGAGCTTTGCTGTACGTCTACTTCGCAGGGTGGAATGGAGGCGGACATTTTTATATGGACATGAGAAAATGTCTGTGAACTTATGTGGTTTTAATACGTATTTTTGCTCCTTTTATTACGTCAACCTTGCAGTGCGTTGGACGATCTGCTAGTGTGTTCTGGAAGATTGCGTTGTCGTTGACGTTTCCAGAGCGTAAACAGGGGGGTAGTTCTTTTCTTAACCAATCTCTCGATATTCCTTTCGATTGCACTCGTTCCAGTGTGGACGACTGTTTATCTGAATCATATTGAATTTAATTCTGGGGTTTTACGTGCCAGTATCACGATCTGGTTGTGAAGCACGCCGTAGTGGGGAGCTCCGGATTAATTTTGACACCCAGGATATCTTTACCGCGCCCCCAATTCACGGGACAAAGGCGTTTTTGCATTTCGCCCCCATCGAAATGCGCGTGCCATGGCCAGTATTCGATCCCGCGACCTCATGCTTAGCAGCGCAACAACATTCAGAGCAGCCGCCGCAGGCAAACCTCGCTCTTGCAGCGCTTTGTTTTGAACGCGCTCGCCGCGTGTCTTATGGTTGGCGTCATCGTCATCGGTGAGCACCCCGCGGAAGGCAGCAATCGGGTTCACTCAAGCTTCGTATCACGTGAACGTCAGCCGGTCTCACTCAGACTCACAAGCCCTACTAAGTGAGTCAAAAGCGTGGCAGTTTGGGCGAGTTGGTAGGTCATGACTTTTTTAGACTTTTAGCTCAGAAAGAACAAAAAGGAAGGGGTAATTAAAGGGAACGCAGAACAGATTGAGCGCTCTGAGCACTGTCGTATTGGTGTGGTTTACAAAGTTCCCTTTAGCTGTGGCCAGTTCTACGTAGGGCAATCGGGGCGGTGTATCAATCAGGCTAATGGAACATAAGAGGTCGTTAACCGGTGGATCGCCTTCTAATCTTTCTCTACATTGCCAAGATTGTAACTGCACGCCAGAGTTAGGTGAATGCGCGATATTGTACAGGCACAAGAATGAAGATACGCGTTTTATGGTAGAGGCATGGCATATCTATAATGGTGGAAGTGCGTGCGTGAGTCAGCCTTCGATTACTTTACATAAGGAAGAGATTAAGTGCCTTAACAGCTATCTCTTACGTAGATCGGCACATGTACCCGACTGACACGTGGTGATACCATTCCAGAGCTTGCGCAGATGAGTTTTGTGTCTTCTTTCTTCTTTTTGCCTCAGTGCTCCCTTCAGTTGATAGTCGGCGTTCGTGTCTTCCACTTCTCTTGTGTCCTGTCTGCACGCCTCACTTTTTGCATAACGAATTCTTATAACGTTTCTTGTATAACTTTGTCATTCATAAGTCCATGTTTGTGAAATTAAGAATGTTATGAAATATCGCGACATGGTTATCACGCATTTTAACGCTCTCGTGAAAAAGGATTGTACATTTGAACATGAAATAGAGTGAGAGAGCAGGCACCCGGGTGCCCCATTCTTAGAGGGCCCCTCACCAGGCCCTATAGCAAATTTCGGTTATGCACTGGAAGTTGTAACGTGTCCTCTAGGGAGCGTTCTGCCGCAAACATTTTTCAAATCGGCTCATTAATAGCCGAGATAAAAATATTTCAGTGCCTTGAACCCATGATTTCAGCAGGCGGGCTCCACTGCCAAGCAAGACACTCTCTCCACTCGCCCCGTCTAGCCTCCGCAAGCGAAATTCCTTCCCTGCGTTCTCTCATACCGGACCTCGAGGAATGCGTGACGCATACGTCGCAGGCCCCGCCTTCATTTTTTTTTCTCCTCGCTTTTTTTCGGCGCTACGCACTACCGCCGACGGCGTCGTGCGCGAGCTGTTGTCTCGTTCGCGCAGCGCATGATTTTGCGCGCTGTGCACAAGGAAAGATGACTAGTGGTGTAATTCAGTGCTATACGAATACTGAGGCGGAACAAGCGGATCGCAGACCATGATCACGCGCTGGAACACGGTGGAAAATAGCATAGTTTCGGTACCTGCGCACATAACCGCACGACTCTGGGAACAAGCAGACGAAGCGGAAGTACGTCTCTTTTGCTTCGGTAGAAAGTAAAACAAAAAACACGCAGACATACCGTTTGTTTGTTTCATTATTTCTCTAAACTTCAATTCGTCAATTCAAGCAACAGATCGCACAGATAACAGGTGGTGCCTTGAATAATTCTCGAAATCACGTGTCACCACGAGCGACGTCGCACTGCGGACACGACTACGTAGGCGCAGGGGCACGACTACGTCACCGTCCGGCTTGGAGCGCGGCGGCCGCGAGGAGAAGGAAAAACGGCGTTCGGTTTGAAATTTCAGACCTTTCCGCGGTGCGTAGCGATGTACTTCTTTGCAAACACGATTGTCGGCGCGCATTGTATGCTCTGCGCTTGTCAGCTCAAAATGGACATACCTGGGGAGGGACCCTTTATTCTTAAATACGTATAACAGAGGAGCATCAGGTCCGCGGTCTCGTAAAAGTGAGTTGGAACCTGCCTCAGCTGTACCTTGTGGCAATAAGATGTGTTTGGCAGCGATGTGTCGGTCACCAACAAAGAAAAAAGAGAGGAAGGTTTTGTTGTGGTAAAGCAGAGCGGTCGACGATAGGTAAAAGCCTTCTAGCCTAACACTCTTCTAAGAAGGAAATTGAAGAAGCGGAGAAGAGGGTTATGGGGAGTGTTGATGAGGACAGTTAGTGTGGAATGTGAGTGTTTGCAAATTCGTTTCCGACGAGCATGCTCACATGTAGCCGCAAATCTGAACCCGCGTTGCTTAAAATTTCAGGAGCACACGAATAATTCGTTTCACGGATAATGAAGTCTTACCGAGGGCCCAGTCAGCACCACCTAGATAGCACAATGCCTGTTTACTCCGATCCATGACGTCACGCTGCCTGGCCCGAAATGTCCATTGGAAAGACTAGCGTGATAAAAGCGGCGACGTCAAAATCACTGTTGCCTACCCGGGAGCATCCCCATTAGATTATACGGCAGTCCGGCCACGTAAGGCGACGTGATAGGTCGGAGTGAGAAGGCCTTTTGCTATCCAGGTGGTGTTGGTCCAGTAAGGGCCCTAGGACGTCATGCACCTTTTGATTCCTGCCTGCATAATTCCTACCTGCCTGCACCGAGCCTTTCCGGTTTACCGTAAAATCGTCTGCAGATAAAATTGTGCTCTGCCGAATTACAAAGCACGCGTGTCAAATCCAAGGGTTGAGGTGCAACAAAGGATTGGACACGAGAAAAGCAGCTAGACAAGTGGCATAAATAAGCCAAAGGCGGCAGAATGCAAAAAAAAGTACCTTTTTTCGCGTTCTTCGTGTAGTCATGTAATTCGATTCTTGCACTACAATGGACGATAAGAAGGGGACACAAGGAGCTCGATTTTAATTGGTTACAGCCACATAAAGCCGACAGACAATGAGGCCAATGAGAAAAGAGCTGTGGTTTTTACTTGAAACAGAATCTGCAAGAAAAAGTGAAATGAAAGACGACGCAAAGACAAGCTTACCGCCAGAGGGAGCCTCACATAATATATCACACGGAGTTATATGTTCGCCCTCTGGACGATATCATCATGCGCCTAGTCCCTTGGCGCTGGTAACGCTTTATTATAAAGTAGACTTCTTCGTTTCCGGGTTATATATATATATATATATATATATTCGGAGTGTAAAAATTGGGCCTTGTCTTTTAAAAGGAAGAAAACCGAGGAGAATTCAATGTTCTTGCTGTCTGGCTGCCCAATGTTCGTGAATTTGTTGGAATATTTCCCAGACGACTTTTTTAGGGATAAACGTATCACTCACTCACAGGAACATGTCATGACAAAGAGAGCAGCACGCAAATCATGTGACAAACTAATTTATACAAATGCTTGTTTGACGGCATTATTTACACTTAAAAGCCACATAAACAGAAATAACAAGCAGAGACGCGTTGGCGATCCCTTCTTTACGTTCTTCTCTGCAACTTATTTACCAAAGCAATAAAGTATAGTAGTGCGTACGGGCATGCAGCGCAAGAGGCGAGATGCTTTTTGTTGTTTTACAAGCCTTTGTCGACATATATTATCACGTGCGTATTGAGCATTTCTTTGTGCATCCTAGACCTGTCGGGCCTTTCGTCCTTGTCTGTTGCTGTCTTGTTTTGCTGCGTCGTGCCGCCATACGCTCTGTAATGAAACAATGGAATACCAACTAGATGAATCTGCATCCTCATGTGAACCTAAGATACGGTTGAGTAAACGTACTCCTAACGACACAGCTACTGCTCGCCACACCGAGCAACCTCAAGGCTGGGTTCGCTTCCCAGCGCATTACCACCGTTTACGTGTATGCGACGTGCGGCAAATCCCACGCGATGGGCCATTGTCACATTCATGTACACGAGGCTACTAAATGAGTAACAAGCTTTCGTTCATTCAAGGCCGGCAGGGCCTAAACATATTATACGTATATGCCAGTTTTCGCTTGAGTGTTTAGCGAAAAGGAAGCATTTATTACATTCATATGCGAATCTATTACTCATATGTCTTGACCACTTGCTCACACAAGCTGGACCGGGTTAATTAGTTTTGTAACAGCTGCGTTTATTATTATCCTTTACGGAAGGCTGAATTTCGGGGAAAAATTGCGTTTAGCCCGATTTGAATAAAGCTTGTTCGGGATCCAAGAATTGGTAATTATCGGGTTTTACACAAAAGGACCCGATTTATACGTTACAGCGTTGTTCTTTGTTGGATATACAGAACCAGCCTCGAAGTGGTGTACATGATTTCTTGAGCTGGGGCGCGCGCGTGGAGCCAAGCATGTACGGCGGGGCGGGTCTTGCACTGCTGGTCACCCGGACTCTTCCTTTCTCCAAAAGCGCTACGGTTCAAGATCGCGCCAGCCAAGGGGCGTCCGTCGCCCTCGTTTAACGACAGAAACGTGTGCCCCCGCATTCGCGATTACTGCAGCGCCGCGCACATCACGACAAAGTGAACCCGGGAAGCCTAATAGCTCGCAAGACGCAACAAAGGCTTTGAGCAAGGCCACCAACCTCCGTGTTCAGAACCAACCTCTTTCGGGCCGGTTTCCAGGATCGGAGCATATTTGCGAGTGCGAAGCCGCCGAGCGCGACTCTGTTTACGGCTGCGGATGACTTGGAGGTCGGCACGTGCCGACGCCGCCGGAATGGCTGTTGACTGCGGTGCTACCCACACCCGCGCTGCCTCCTCACCCATTTCTTTGGCCTGGTGCCGCCGACAGTCATAGCGGCGAGAAAGGGAAGCGATGTTGCAGGCACCTTGGCGAGCGTCCGGTCTGCCGCGCCTCGTCTCCTGTCCTGGAAAGACGAACCGGAAGAAGCGCGGACGCTTTTGTGGCTGACTAGGGGGCGCTGCGCTTTCCGTCAAGGGATACGCATCGCTGCTGCATGCCATCACGTGAGTACACCGGCAACGGTTCCATCCCCAACATATCGCTGTTGTCACACGATCCGCGAAGCATGACGAATCGCACGGCGGGCAGTGATGCTCTCGATCTGAACCGCGTGTCCGTCGTGTCGTTCTCATGTGTAATGCTGCAGCGTGTCTGCGGCGTAGTCAATTAATGGTCAAACGACTTCGCTGCGTTTTACAGATATGCGTCCTTAAAGGTATTTCTGGGTCCGGTCAAAGTGAAGTTGTTACAAGGGCAGCTAGAAAACATCACAGGTAGGCGGAGGCCGTGCTCCTGTGATGCGGAGGCTGTGCTCGGAGCGTCAATCGAGCAACTATACATTGCAATCTGCCATAAAGTCCATTCAGCCATTCCTGGAGAGCGGGGGAAAGAACGAAAGAAAAATCGTGACAAATGTGAGGCCGGCGCTAGGCTTGCCCGGTCCTCCATTAAAGGCAACATCGTGATGTCGCATATAAAAAATACCAGCAGTGTTGACATTTTCTCCGGAGCAACAACTTCACTCAAAACCTACAACATATCGACTTATGCGTTCAGCGCCTTTTTCGTTGCCAATTATTATGCAGTACATTAACGTAAAGGCCCAGTATTTCCGTGTTGCCGTAACATGTTGCAAGGTCGCCGCAACATAGCCGACCGTGGGCAGCCGTTCATTGACCGGAAGGGCAACATGGCGGCAACGTCGATTTGTTTGAGACTTCTTCCCAAGAGTTGCGTACAAGGCAGTTGTATGCAGCTTGTTCCTACAGGGCCCTGTAAACGCAGCGCAAACATAGAGCGCTGCATGAAGCGTGTTTTATCCTTCAATAACAAGATTGCCGTTGCAAGTAACAAGTTCTCGTCGCAATAGCTGTACCCGGGCCCCTCAGTGGCATCACGACGCCTTGCTTGACCTCCGCGCAAAAAGATCAGCTACCGCCCATTGCGGTGCGAGGGCTAGAAAACGGAGGAAATGGCGTCAGCTCACTGAAACCCGCCCTCGCTGCAGCCTTTCACCAAATGATACGCGAGATTTCTCCTCCGACTCCTTTTGCTGTTGGTGTTCTTCTGTTTTTTATCTCCTTACCGTGCAGCTCATTTGCTCCGCAAATTTCACGCCTTTGTCCTGGGAGGAGAAAGCGTGTTTCTAGCATTCATCAGTGTCATTTGCCTTTGCCGGTGTAGTTACCGCAGTGCGCGCCACATCGAGCAACTGGCGCGCAATTTTGCCGCGCTTTTTAAGTCTTGCCTCTGAGACGCGGCAATGTATCTACAAATTAATGGGCGCTTCATGCGGCGTTCAGTCGACGTCCCCGTCCGCTGTACTTCCTCCCGATCTCATATTGCCGCGTGTAACGGGGAAGCGATTGACACGAATGAAACAGGACGGACGGAGCATCCGGCCAGAGAGAGCATCATGTCTGCAGGGCGCTATCGAGACAGCGGACGGGGGAACTATACCGGGTGGACGCTATAAGGCTTTTCGACGTATACGCTCTCTCTGCATCCACATAAAGGAAGTTGCCGGTGACACATCCGCTGATATCACGCCTCGACTCACGAACAGGTCACTATCGCAGAAAAAATAATGTACGAGAAAAAGCACGTATATATATATATATATATATATATATATATATATATATATATATATATATATATATATATATATATATATATAACCCGCCGTGGTTGCTCAGTGGCTATGGTGTTAGGCTGCTGAGCACGAGGTCGCGGGATCGAATCCCGGCCACGGCGGCCGCATTTCGATGGGGGCGAAATGCGAAGACACCCGTGTACTTAGATTTAGGTGCACGTTAAAGAACCCCGGGCGGTCGAAATTTCCGGAGTCCTCCACTACGGCGTGCCTCATAATCAGAAAGTGGTTTTGGCACGTAAAGCCCCATAATTTAATTTAATATATATATATATATATATATAAAGAAGCCAACAGTCCTTCGCGTCATTGTTTGTTGACTTCTTATGTACTGACTAATAAATATAGGAATGGGGCCCCTTGGTTTCCTTTCTCCTCGTTCACACACACACACACACACACACACACACACACACACACACACATACACACGAAAATGATATATATATATATATATATAATATATATATATATATATATATATATATATATATATATATATATATATATATATATATATAGTAGTAGGCAAAGAGGGATTCTTCAGGCTACCTTTCAAACGTAAAGAACTTGAGTGGTGCTACAAGGTAAACAGAACAAGTATTTAATTTCGACAGTTTCGATCGGTGGACCGATCTTCATCAGGGTTTACAAAAAAATGGCAGTTCGGCCCTGGTAGTGAAGACACCAGACCGGGTGCCCGGTCGTTCTTACGTACATCAAACCGAGATGTATGTAAGAACGACCGGGCACCCGGTCTGGTGTCCTCACTACCAGGGCCGAACTGCCATTTTTTTGTAAACCCTGATGAAGATCGGTCCACCGATCGAAACTGTCGAAATTAAATACTTGTTCTGTTTACCTTGTAGCACCACTCAAGTTATATATATATATATATATATATATATATATATATATATATATATATATATATATAGAGAGAGAGAGAGAGAGAGAGAGAGAGAGAGAGAGAGAGAATTTTATTTCGAATAATGCCGCTGGTTATTTGAGTTTCCCACACCTTCAGTGCGTCATGTTTCAAAGAGGAAATGACCACGAACATAATAGGAATCCAACACTGTTATTCGATTCGGGGATTAGATATTAGAAGTCTTTGAATATTCGTTAACACCGAGTAATACGACATAATTGCGGTTCTTGAAGGGGCTTTTGGCAGGGAAACCAATTCAAGCGGTGACTGTACAACAGACACCCTAAATATCCGCTCTTAAGCCCAGTCAGCCAACTATACTGGACCAATGCGTCCTCTGTTGCAAATGAGTCTGAGCAGAAGAGGTTATCGATGCTCATACTCACTGCATACTGAATGAGCCAATGAAATGGCTACGGCGTGCTGCATATAACCTGCAGTATTACAATGCTATTACCTTGTTAAACCTTTTGCGAGTCATGTGTATGGTACCTTTGATGACATTATCGTATAGACGCGCAAGACATCATATGCCCCTAGTTTCTCATATTCAAGCCGCCAGATTGGCCACACTTCAGGCCTGCATGACATGTAATAAAAATAACATCACCATTGTTTACTATACAGCTCCCACCATGAACTTTCTTTGCGCGTTCTTTTAAGTGAAGAAGTATTCGGTATTTGGCTCCATGCCAGGAACCTTCGTTTTTGCGAATATTTGTACACCGTTCGGTAATTTTACTATACGTATAGCCCTCATTTCATTCTATGAAATTGCATTTTTATCTGTTATTTTCTTGATATTTTCGTCTCAGTCATACCATCTCACCGTTGATCCTACCCGTGTTGAATTGAACCACGTCGATTTGAAATAGGGATATTCGAATAGCGAAATTTTTTAAGAGAATCGAATAAGAATGTTTAAGAAAAAATATCCGCCAGTCCACTCCTGTGAAGGTGATTGGTCAGCGAAGCTGTAGATATGTCGTGCCTAATGTAGGGTAACTTTTCAAACACTGATCACATGATGTGCGCGCATTACGCACATTGCTCTTGAAAGTTATATATTACACAAACGCACGTTTAATTGCAGCTTACAAAACCTTTACTTTATTTATTAAGTTCAAATTACTGCTACATATAACTGCTTTGTGGTCGCTATGATACACATAGATCTTTCCCATTATTATTTGAGAATGTTTTTTGGCCAAAGTTAAATCGATGCATGACCCGTGTACGGTAGTTGGTTGAATCGGATCGTTAAAGTAACCAAGGCCAAACTCTTCCACTAAGTGGTTGAACCACTGCTTTGTTTCCTGTTTTCGGATGTCTACGTTAAAGTATCCGACAACGACCAACGGCGAGGGATTGACGGCAACGTACGTAGATCAACGCGGGAGTGCGTGCGCCTCGTCATCAATGATGCGGTTTGACGGGTGTTTCTATTTGTGCGTTTCATATTGAAACGAAAGCTGTGCTGGACGTTCGCTTCACGCCTCTGCCTTACGGGCCATTCATTGCTCCTGGCCCTGCACTGCTGCCGGGATCGGCCCGCTGAGTTTTCTGTTGATGTGACGGACGCTGAGAAAATCCCAGGATCCTTGCCATACACACCTTCGCTGTAAAAAACGACCTTCATATATCGAATGTAACACCGAATACTTCCGATTTGTAAACAAATTGATACGCTGCGTGAAGTCCGTGGAGAAAAAGAAGGCGGCGTACTTTAATTTTTTTTTTTTTTTAGGACAGCTAATGCCCTTAACAACTGGATGCAAGGTCAACTAAGAAGACGATAAATCGAATTGTAAACAGAGACAGCTGAACAGAGGCGACCGTACAACCTCTCAGGCGTTCTTCACGACCGCGGAAATGGGCGAATTCAGGCTTCAGTGTACATGTAGGAACGTGCGTACACTCTGCACGTGCGAAAGAGAGAGGTGGCGTCAGGTACAGCACGTGCACAAATACTAGCGTAAAACAGACTCAGTCCTTAACTCAAGACGTGCGGTGCCACCTTTAATTATGTCCTTGCTTCTTTCGTAGGCACGTTAAGTTGCGCATAGCTCATCGCGTTTCCCCCGCCGTTTTGAGCACTGAAGGAAAAAAACGCATTGCCGTCGTATCCCTAATGCGGAGGAATCTATACTCAGTATCGGGTGGCATTACAATTGTAAAGACAGCATTGCCGATAGGCAGGAAATCCATTTGCAAGCACGTCAGGGTGTGAAACGTTGAAGTTTTTTTAGTTTTTCTATGCAGAAAATAAAATTTGAACGTTTTAGTGTAGCCGACTTACCTGCCGCGCGACTCGATCCAGAACAGTGGGCTTTGGATCTGAAAGACGTGGCCTATGTGCGTGCGATACTATGTGTGGTTTTGTACGTTTTTTCGCTTGCGTGCCTGTGCCTGTGTGTGCGTGGTAACTCAAGATTTGTACGCACTGATGTACCGTGCCCCGCAGCAGGCTGTAACATGCGCTTAGTGATTGACAACGCGCCAAAGTCATCGTGTTTCGTTCCTTTTTGGACTGGTACAAACGGACTGCAGGTTCTTGCCGCTCGAAACTACGAGTGCAATGGCCTTTCGTAACATGATGGAAAAAATAATAATAATAAACAAAGAGACACATTATTGCGATAATGGCAACTCGCGCATACAAAAACAAAATTGAAATGCCTATTTTCGTAGTATAAAGGTACATCGCACAAGCCTTACGCCGACTGGCATATGTCGTTTTCGCCTGGGCCCTAAACAAAGTTAAGCCTCTTTATTGTTGAGCTCTACAGAGGCGAAGATGAAAAAAAAAATTACCTTTGTTTGCGTTCGGAGATACATTTGAAATATTTGTAACGACTGCGTCAGATTGTTACTGCATGAAAGAAATGATCGTTCTTATACCATATTTTCAGTCGTGTGTTTTCCTTGCACTTGTAGTTTGTACAAGCTTTCGCTTGCTGTCAGTGATCTTTTGTGAGCATCGTGCCGGGACGTCTATGTTCTTTTACAGTTAAACTTCTAATGCAACTAGATGCGCTCACAAACGTTAAATGCAAGTTCACACGTTTCTCTTTAACATATCATTCACGAAGTTTATATCTTAAGGGAATTTGACGAATATTAGGGGCAAAGGCAAGCAAATTTTGAAGCGTCTTTGTCAATTAGGGGTTAAAATAAAATTGATGATCCCTCGTGTTTGGCCCTTTTAGAGGGGTTATAAGAAGCGCTAAAATGTTACCCCGTGTTCCTATGAGTACCATAAATGGAAGAAATTTCACATTTGCAGAAAACGTGAGGAACTTTATATGTCACGCGTGCGGAAAGTTTGACGTGTGTACCTTAATTATGTTCTTTAAAAATAATTACTGAATACTGGTTCTTTACTCTATTTTTCATACCTTATATGAGGCATGCCTTTGCTTTTCTTTGGGCTCATTGGCCAAATATGCGAGGCACAGTGTTTATATTTGTTTGAAGAAAGACGCATGTTATGAGTGACGAACGTTAAATGTTTAAACTATAATAAATTAGTTACAGGAGTTGTAGAACGTTACATATTCAAGCGTTCCGCAGTGTTATATCGGCAATATCCACTATGTTTCCGATAGTGATAAAACAACTTCTTGAGGACACCAACTTCAAATTCAGATAAAATAAGGCGAGTGACAAATTTAATGTGTGGAAACACTTTTACGTTACCGGCTTAACTGGAAGAGCTGAAAATAATTATTGAACCTTGTTTTCTTTTTTTATTGTCATGCGTCATAAGGATTTTGTAGTTGGTTTCTCCAGTGTATTCGACGGACTAAAATAGGCACCTTGTTCATATTTGGCGAAAGTAGGGGAAACATTATGGGTAATGTGTAAAACAATTTTAAAGCATGTGGATCATTTGATCCCTTCGAAATAAATTACGTATGCAAATGCTTCGTAGGCTATCAGTGTATATTAAATGGGACACAAAATTGAGTACACTGTCCTGGTGTAACTACACATGACACAAGAATCGCTTTTAGCGAACGCGAGGAGACCGCTATGGTAAATTTGTGCGCGAAATTAAATGCATGTGGATTGAATACAGCCTTTGTAAAAGTGTCCTTTAGCAAGTGTTCGAAAGCGTTATATGATCATTTCACACTATGTTTCTCAGCGTCCCTAGGGAACCTTACGTTAGACAAACTTCATATTTACAAAAATTTAAGAACACGTTGTTGGTTGTGCGTAGGCGAAATTCAAAGTTTTGGGGGCTGTATTCAAAATTTTTGTACTTTACATCAATAAATTGCGCATTTAGGCGCTTCTAAGCGTTTATAAATCAGTTTTTCTTTTTTTCTTCTTTGTTTTTAGGAGCCGTGCGAAATGTTGAACAGAAACCAAGATCACATTCACCGAAAGTTAGGCGACGTCAATGGAAATCTTGGTGCGCTGTTAAATGCCCGTAGATCAAACACTACCTTTGCAATGAAGAAAAAAAAGAGACATTTTAATCAAGGGTAGTGAGGTGTTGTAGTCCCGTTATCCACAGTATTTCGCGGAGTCCTTAAACAACTGTGCAAGGCATCAACTTCAAGTTCAATGAACATAAGGGGAATGCAACTTTAATGTGTTTCGAAACTTTCACATTCCTGGCTTTGAAGTGTTGCAACTAATACTGAACTCTCGCTTTATTCCTATTTTTATATATTGTAATGCGTTCGCAGTTGGTTTCTCCGGTGTCCTCGATGAACTAAACAACACACTTTGTTTACAGTTAGCGAAAAATAAGGGGCATGGGCTGAGCAATATGTTGGCAAAGTTCAAATGTGGTTATTTGCGGCCTTTGCAATAAAATACGTACATGCAACTGCGCAGAAGCGTTAAGTGGGTACTTTAGGAGCGGCAGAAAAGTGAGCATGCTGCCCTGGCATAAATGCAAATATTCTGATCACTATGGTAAATCATTGTGCTATTTTTAATGTCCGTGGCTCAAATAGAGCGTTTGCGAAAAAATTCCTTAAGTAAGTGTTATAATGCACCACGCCGTTGTTGTCGCTTCCTAATGTCGCAAGAGAAATCGCTAAACAAACGTTATATAAAGCTGAAATGAGGGCCATATTAAGTGCAATGTGTCTTGAAAGTTTAGCGTTTCTGGCTCAATTAAGAGCCTTGCAAATATTTACTTGACCCTTTTCTTTCGGTTTCTCCTATGCGTTATATCAGCTTATCACAGTATCTTTGGTGAAATAAACAAGGCACATTGTTTACGTTTGGTGAATGTAAGAATAAGGTGATGTGGCGGGCAAAATTTGAAGTATGTGGGTTAATTGCGTCCTTTGCGATAAATTACATATGCAAGCGCTCTGGAGCGTTATGAGTGTACATGTCTTACGAGCGACGCAGGATATATAGCTTGTTGCCCTGGCAAAAATCAAAGTTAACGAAAATGGGGGGAAAGCTACTGCAAATATCCGTGCGAAGTTAAATGCATGCCGATTGACTGCAGCTTTGGCAGAAAGATTCTGCATCAGAGTGTCATACAGCCGTTTTCAACTAATGTCGGGAGATAACTTTAGGTTACAGCAAGTTTATATTTTGTGGAAATGGGAGTCATGCTTAGTGCATTGTGTGGCAACACTTTCGCATTCCTGGCCTAATTAGAAGCGTTAGAAGTAATAATGGAACCCTCGTATGTTCTTTCCCCTTTTTTAATGTGTTATACAAGGTCCCTAGTAGGTTTCCCTACTGTCCTAGATCCTTGTTTATATTGTCTTTTTTTTTAAATCAGAGGCAGGTTGTGAGTAATGTATACGAGAGGTTCAAAATTTGTTGACTAATTGCGGCATTAGCAGCAAATTACGTATGAAAGCAATCCGGAGCGTTGAAGCTATGTTTTGCGAACGCAAAATGTATCCTGCCACCGTGGGAACCGTGAACACAACCGACATCATATTTAGCGGGAGAGGGGGGAGGGGAGGGGAGGAGGCGCGTGCACCGTATGGCCAATGTTCTGACAAAGTGAAATGCACGGGCATATTACATATTACTGCCTTTGTAAAATCATGAGAAGCCAACAAACACTGACACCAAGGACAACATAGGAGAAATTACTTGTGCTTAATAAATGGAATGAAGAAACGATAAATTAATGGAAATTAAAGTGGATAAAAAAACAACTTGCCGCAGGTGGGAACCGAACCCACAACCTTCGCATTTCGCGAAGGTTGTTCTTTTGTAAAAGTTTTTTTGTAAAAGTTTTGTAAAACTTTTGTAAAAGTTTCTCAAGTGCTCGAAAGCATTATCTACCAGATGCTCCACTTTAACGTTAACAGATTCTGAAAAAATCGCCTCAGGCATTCAGTACAAATCTACTTATTGAGATGGAATACTCACAAAGATATACACTGCTTACACTGTAAATCAATACGCGTAATTGACTAATTAACATACTTATTAACTTTCATACTAATTACATTAGCACACATATTTCGACACACGAATTGAAGCCAATGGTTTCAACAGGGACTTCCTGTTAATCTAAATTTTGAAACTACCACCCGTTCTGAGTTAAGCACAGTCAAACTTGGGGTAATAATGCACTGTTGTCACACTTACTTTTAAGGCAAAGCGCCTTGTTATGCATTGAAGCTCGAAAGGTATCGGAACACCAATGCATTTTTTCAAGCTTGGTGCAAGAATGCAGTGGTGTTCCACACACTTTTATGGCAAAACGCGTTTTTATGCACTGAAGCTCAAGGTTTATTGGAACACCAATGCCTATTGTCGCAAACTTTGAAAACCCATATCTCGAAGCTGATGTAGTCCTCAGAATTCGTTCCAAGTGGATGTGACTTTAAAGATCACCGGCTAAAATTCTTAAATTGCAATATATAGCTTAAAGTAGTTTAAAAGTAAATTAGCTACATTTGTTATAATTAGCCAAATATTGGCTTTCACTTTCTGTGTAAATGTTATCTGCCTTGGAGAGTAATCCAGCTCATTTAGTAGATTTGCGCTACGTGTGCAGAGTGATCTTGAAATATTCAGTTAACGATAAAATAAAACACCCCGTATATGCAGCCACGGTTTCCAACGGACTAGTCATATACGGGCAACATTTTGAAGTATGTGATTTAATTACAGGCAACCGAAATCCTTACTGCAACCGTACAAAAGGAACAGCTTCGCTGAAAATCGGGTTCTGATTCTGTAAGGTTGCACAAGTCTGCTACATGTCTTTTTTTGTTTCCTGCACGACCCGTTGGCAACGGTTTCTGTGTCCTTTCTCAAAAGTGCGAAATGGCAGTGGGTGGCCAGCACGTCCTAAGCCAAATTCTGTTTTCAAGCATTTAATAAAAAATGAGAGAGAGAGAGAGAGAGAGAGAGAGAGAGAGAGAGATAGATAGAGAGAGAGAGAGAGAGCAACAAAGTATTGCTGGTGTCTTGCATGTACAAATGCAACAAGGTCTCTGACTCTCAGGATGTTGCCAGTCACCACGCAAGCCCTGGATGCTTAGAGGGGCACTTCCTTCGCTCAGCGGCATCCAATCACAGCAGACTTAAGCGTCTCGGCTGAACTCCTATGTGCATAAAGCTGAGCGAAGAACATTTGCATTAAGCGTCACCGCAGCGAAAAAAACTCACAGTACCTCCAACGCTCTCCTTGGTGAAGCACCTGGACGTATAAGGTATGTGTTCCGACGACGGGGACCGCTACATCGTGTAGCATCTCTATACCTTGACTATATCTTGCCCGAGTAAACTATAAGCGGTGTACATGTTAGGTTAGGGTTTCCACGTAAACTTGACTATACTGTGTTGTCGTTGAAAGATTTAAGTAAGAAGGATGAGGGGGGAAATGTTTATTGAGAAGAATAAAAGAACGCGAGTCGGTAGCTTAGTCTTTCTAACTTTAGTGAGAACGTGACATATCTAATTAGTCCTAATGATCTCTGTCGTAATCCTCTTGCACTGCATCTTTCTGCAAGCAGCATAATATGCGTCTGCGGCTTGACGTGTGGAACCAGTGGATTCAGTGCATCTGCATTAATGATCTCGTGCGACGCGAGCATTTTAGACTTTGCAGATTCAAAAGGTGCGCGTGAATTGGTTAGCGGCATAAGGTGAGGGTAATAACTATCTTCTTCCGCAAGAACGATGCGTCTTACGATTTTCCACTTTTACATCCGTAAAACCCACATCATCCATAAAATCCGTACATTTATCATATATCAGCCAAAAAGACCGTTTTTACTGTGTAGTATTGATTAGGTGATGAGGTATGATTACCTTTTATACATTAACCCAGCTTCCAAACTCAGACATACTAAATGCACAAGTGTAACGAAGGTATACAATTTTGCTCTCTGGGCACTTCTTGAACAAATGTCTTTACATGCTGCTTGACTGCATGTTACCTGATGATACCTCAGTGAGACACTGCGTGCATACCTCTGTAAGAAAACTTTATTACTTTCTTTTCATTTTCTTTTTTCTTTCTCTCTTATTTTTCTACATCATAAGTACTTTTTGTTTGCAGTGGACCCCAAATTCTGTACACAATCTTTGCTGTGCGTTCGTTGGGTAGATAGCTTGGGCAAAACAACAATTTTCTGGCATTCTGTCCCACGATTATCTTTTCTCATCATTCAGATTCTGCGACTTTCGTATCTAATCATCGAACTGACTTGACCTTCCTCGAAGAGTGGTGCAACCCTAATGGACTATTGCTTAATCCACGCAAAACTAATTTCATGCTTTTTCGTACACCCAACAAAAAAGTGCTAACTATTGCCGGTCTCTATGACAACTCTGTAGTTATTGCTTTAAGTTGTCATACATCATTTTTAGGAGTTATAGCTGACACCCATTTGAAATTTCACCAATATGCCAATTCAGTTTGTAAAAATATTTCATATGGAATTAGGGCATTGGTAAAATCAAAAAAGTGTTTTAGCGTAAACACTATTAAAGCATCGTGCTATGCATTCATACACAGTCATTCAAGTTACTGGATTAAATCATAGGTTAATTCATATTCACTTCGCATTTGACATCTGAAGATACTGCAAAAGCAAACCGTGCGACTTATTACTTCCGCGACTCGATTGACGCCATGACATCCTATTTTAGTCCAACTTAACATACTACATATCCTTGAACTCTATATTTACAGTATGTGTGTTTCCTTTCTTGAGGTATTTCATCGCATGTTCATAATCGACGTTCTTCCTGTATTTATATTACCTAATCCCAACACAACTGCATTTGCCGTGCATAATAAATTCTTCTCCCTGAAATACATACAAATTATGGCAAATGAGCATTGTTTTCTCATCCATTTCATTATGGAATTCACTCTCAACTGAACTGAAGTAAATAATACCTATTTATGTATTTAAGTCAAAGCCAACAATGCTTTTATTCAATGTGTGATTGTTGCGTTCCACTAACTTTGATAACACTGTGTGTTTCATGATGATTTTCTAGGCAATCACTGAAATATTTGCTGTCTTTGTTACGAGTAACATTCCGAAATAGTTTTTTTATTATATGGTCGCTTTATCGGTTTTCTAGTATATTAACATGGGAGGTCCTGCTGCCGTTTGTAACCTTGGGACTTCCTTCGACTGGCCGATGTTCAAATCAATTGTCGAAGACGGCTGTCGCAATGACTTCTCCTCCAGCCTAGAGGACATCATAAAGAGTGCCCTAGAGGCTGCCAATCATTCGCTTCTGAGAACGTATACACGCACCGATTACGACATTGAGCTAGAGAAGCTTCGTGCAATTCGTCGCCATGCAGAGCGGAAATACAGGGGCACGAAGTCTGTACATCACTTGAGGTTGACCAGAAGAACTCAAAATAAAAATCAGCGTCGCATGGACAAACTCGCATCGCAAAGATGGAAGTCATTCTGCGAGTCTTTGGATCCACGAAAACCTTTGTCTCACATATAGAGAACTGTTCGTGGTCTCCGTGGAACCCCTCAGCAGCGCCACCCTTTTAAGTCTTCGGCCCTTCACCAACAATGCAGCGAGGTTGACGTCGCGGAAGCTTTCTGCAGAAGTATTGCTGGCGAAACTAGTTCGCTGGAACGTCGACGCTCCACCACTCACCGATTTTACGCGACCCCCGCATGGAGCGTCGTTTCTTCATAGAGGAACTCGAAGCTGCACTGGCCTTGTGCAAGCGTTCATCTTCACAAGGACCCGACGGTATAACCTACCGTGCCCTTTGTAATCTTGGCGAAGAGGCTCGAAAAGTGATCCTGCTCTTGCTCAACAGCTCCTGGCAGTCAGGTACGGTTCTCCAGGAATGGAAGACCAGTCGCCTAATTCCACTGCTCAAGCCTGGCAAGTCACCTTTAGTCATTGCGTCATACCGACCAATTGCGCTTGCCAGTTGCATCGGAAAAACTAATGGAGAGGATGGTTCTAGCACGGCTAGAATGGTACCTCGAACATTACCAGGTATATCCAGATGCAGTGGCCGGTATCAGGCGTGGCCCTTCTTCCATAGACAACGTTATCGACTTGGTGACATACGTCGAGCACCAGTAGTCCTGCAAAAGATTATCTGCTGCCCTGTTTCTGGATGTTAAAGGAGCGTATGACAACGTAACGCACGAAGTGATTTTCAACGCCTTAGAGGAAGTAGGACTTGGTGGCAAAGTCTATTTTTGGATAAGTAGCTATCTACATAAGAGATCCTTTTTCATACTTGCCGAGGATTGCCCGACCTTCCCGCATTACAGTAACCGTGAGGTGCCTCAGGGCGGAGTACTCAGCCCAACGCTCTTCAGTCTAACACTCATTGGCCTTGCCGACATCCTGCCATGCACTGTTAGGCTCTCCATCTATGCCGACGACATTTGCATTTGGACGTCGGGTGTGACGCGACTGCAACTTCGCACGCGGCTTCAGAAGGCAGCCACTTTAACATCATCCTACCTTCGAGAAGAAGGACTTCATATATCATACGAAAAGCGTGCAGTGGTGGCGTTTACCAGGTAATTAATGTCTCCATACGTGATATCCGTCGGCAGACAACTGATCTCGTACAGCACGAGTCACAGATTTTTGGGGGTGGTCATTGACAAAAATCTCTCATGGACCCCTCATGTGAATTATGTTAAAAAACGCCTGACAGGAATTTGCCATATGTTCAAGTTCCTTGCAGGAAAGACCTGGGGAGTGCCAATACAATCCATGCTGCAACTGTACAGGGTCCTCTTGGATTCCTGCGGCACAGCCTACCGGTCGTATCCAACACCTGCAGAACTAACCTGAATATAATCCAAAGCATCCAAACCCAAGCCCTCAAGATATGCCTTGGTCTACCGCGGAGTGCGTCAACGACTGAAGTTATTGCAGTCGCTCAAGATTCCACTATTATAACGCACATTAGCATTGAAACAATGCGTGTGCACATAAGACACTTCGCCCGGACCCCTACCCGCCACTTCGCAAGTCTCCCAGTAGATAGGCCCCATACGACATTCAGTGCGACTATCTTCGCGCACCGTGCCTCTCTCAGGTCAGGTTACACACCTGCGGCAAGGCTTTCCATTCCTCCACGGTGTATGCGCCGTACTCAAGTAAACCTTACACTTCCAGGACTTCAGAAAAAGTCGGACTTGCCATCATCAGCGCTCAAGCAACTAACTTTACTTCTCTTGTACGAGAAATACAGCGACTGTACACACGTCTACACTGATTGATCAACTACATCAACCAGTTCCGGTGGCGCTGTAGTTATACCAACAATGAGAATAACCCAGCGGTTCAAGACTTCCCATGTCACTACGTCTACAGCTGCAGAGCTCGCGGCTCTCCGCGACACTCTTCATGTGATAAATGCTGAAAGTCCTAGAAAATTGGCAGTCTTCTGCGATTCAAAGCCGGCCTTGCAATGTGTGCAGTCATTTCTCCGACATGCAGCTCACTATCGGCTCACGTGCGAAATCGTGGAACTTGTCCATCACTTAAGAGAGGCCATGATATATCTCTTTCCAGTGGCTACCAGGTCATTGCGGTATCATAGGAAATGATGACGCCGATAAGGCAGCTCGGTCATCAAACCAAGAAGACCGCTGCGTCCTGATTCCTCTCTCAAGGACCGACGCCGCGAGACAACTTGGCATTTTAGCACGTACGATCTCCTTAGCAGAGTGGAACACCGCACATACAAGGCGCACAAGACTGCACAGACTAAACCCGTCACTTCAACTCAGACCTCCAGCTGGACTACGCCGACGTGAAGCGTCTCTTCTGTGTCGGTTATGGCTTGGAGTTGCCTTCACGAATGCCTACTCAGCACTAATTGGAATGGCTGATAGTCCTGCATGTGATGTTTGCGAATGCGAGGAGAACATTGAATACTTATTGTGCCATTGTCCTCAATTTCAAGCACGAAGACAATCTTTATCCAACACATTGAGGAAATTACATGATCGTCCTCTTAGTGAACAGACGTTACTAGAGCCCCGTCCCGACCGATCATCGGCTCAGAACGCAGTGAAGGCACTTTTATGCTTTCTCGGAACTTCTGGTTTGCGCGAGCGGCTTTAACCCAAGTGCTGTCCGTACACGTATCTACACCTTCTCTCTCCCTTCTCTCGCTTCCCCTTCTCCCTTCCCCCAGCGTAGGGTAGCCAACCAGACTATTGACTGGTTAACATCCCTGCCTTCCTATATTACTCTCTCTCTCTCTCTCTCTGTCTCTCCTTCTTCATATTTACGTGTATTCTTTTAATATACCACTAATAAATATTGATTGATTGATCAATTTATTTATTTATTTAAGGTGGACGTCCATAACTTATGCAGAATCTACAATTCATGGTTGGCAAAAAGAAAAGGAAATTCTCAGTCGTTTTCCACCATTTGAATTAGTATTAGAGGTAATCAGATTGTAATCTTATGTATCTGATTTACCTCAGTTAAAAGTAATGAGGTATAATTGAGTGATCAAACAATAGCTATTGTTGCCATTACGAGTGCGGATTGAAAATCATTTAGAACTGTAATGAAATGTTCAATTTTCCCCCACACATTTTTGAATGTCATAGCCAGAACGACAAAACTTAGTTGCAATCTTCACTTTAATCAACATTCTTTGCGCGTCCGATTCCACGCCTACGATTAGACCTGATCACTTTTTGCGGTAAATTGTACGTGAAAGGACCATGTCACAGCAAAGGAGTTACCGGTACAAACAACTGAGTGTAATGCATGCTAATCGGTTCTGTGGAACTGAATGATGATTTGTAATGCCACTGGCACAAAGCTTCAATACTTGCACTGTGCAACAACTATAGATATACACATGCGGTCGTGTTTCGGCGTCAGAAACCAAGCGTTCAACCTTGTCGTCGCGCCGGCACTTACTCCTCTCTTGCGTTCGAGAGCAAAAAAGTCTTTCATCTGAAAGCCTTGGCCCTCCTCAAACATATTTTGACGAGAATGCGCATAAAATTCGTGATAGAAAAGGATTGTCTACTTTCCATCAGGTTGTAGCCTTCAAAAGACGTTAATGTCGCTCTCCCAATTTTTGTATGAACGTATGGATTTTCATTTGTATGGATTGAGTCGTGATGCACAGAAATGTGCAGCGATCTGAAATCCATGTAACGAGAAACTTCTGTCAGCCGCACGACTATCTCAAGGCAGCAATGCGTGCACTTTTTATAAGGCAAGGTCAGATCAACCCTCTTATTGCTAGCCGTGGTCGAGTAGAGTCCAAAGGGAGGTGTGCCATGCTCTATAACCTCTCATTTATTGCGCAACTTTGTTGACACCTCCTAATGCGTCTCTTGAAGCATTTGTTGTGTTACTTCGAAAAGAAAAAGAAATTGTCCAATAAGTAGACGGCTGTGTCTTCACTGTGGCTCTGGAAGTATAGATGTCCATTATGTTAGCGCGTCTTGTTTAACTCACCTGTTGAATTCATTGTTCGAGTCGTTTAAGTCAAATTGCAGGCGTGGACACATTAAGACACCGTTGTCAACTTGGCCCCGGCTATACAGTTTACATAGATCTGGCTGAGCTCAAAGTTCAATGTGTTCACGCTGACGAAAACCCATAACTTCTGTCTCGAATTCATTTAGTAAGAAGCCGACTCATATGTGAACGAACAGCAATAGATCGTAGACCTTGCAGCCATAATGAAATTAACAGGAATATTTGCTATTGGTGGATATAAAGTTAGCATACGCTATCTGCCCTGCGTACACAAGAACTGAATCCGAGATCAGATTCTCGAAACAGTGAAAAAGCGCATGTTAATTCCTTTAAAAAAAACTTTGCAGTGAATACATGCCATCGTTATTCCATACTGAAAAGCGCACATCGACCTGCCGTTATCAGAACGAATATCTGTGGGTAGAAATAGCTTACATGTTCGTGTGTGCTTATACACATGGGTATATGCTTTGTGAACACCTGTGTGTGCGCATAAGTGCGATGGGCACATCGTATTGATGTTGTTAACTGCTCTAGCCACTTTCGCGGTAAGCATCATGGTGGGTTCATCTGCCGTTCTACGACTTCTTTCACTGCTTGCGAAAGCGGTGTTTACCCAGTGTATTAAGTGCAAAACAATAATTATTACCAAAGGATGCAAGGAGCGTTTACATTCCACTAAAGGTCCCAGTATTTCCTCCTACCCATGTCAATAACAAAAAGGAAAAACATCGCCAGATACCACGTAGGGATGAATGTCGACGTCAATGGGATTAGAAGTGAAAATATACATCGCGACACATCGCACTGGCCACCGCCTAAGCGTGTCACGTACGAGGCATGTGCTGCAGTCGGGATCCTCTCTCCCGCTTACATCGGAGCACGGTGCGCCATCTGACAGCGCCGCCGCGAAGCACGCGCATGACGTGTACCTGAATTCAGATAAGGCATATATTTAGACAAGATTGTCTAAATGTATATGAAACGGGTTCGATTCTGCCCTCCACCGAACAAATTTTAATGCATGTTATGTCACTGAAGTGCAGCACATGCGCAGTGGCCCATATACAGTGACCCAGACTGGCGGGAAAGAAGTTAGATGCAAACGGACAAACCATAAAGCGGACAAAGTTCTCAAACAATGCTGGTCACTTAAAAAAACAAGAATCTAAGCTGCTAAATTTCTTGTCGCCGACTTTCTTAACCAAATCTAAAATGTTACCACCAGTACCGGTGCCAGCCACGGCCGGCGCCACTCCTGCGCGTGGGAACGAATATCTTACAACACGTGTCGCAGCGCTCATTGAAGCTTGTAAACATTTCACATTCCTTACAGCAAACACGTCTCGACTAGGCGACCAGGTGTCAAGAAAGTTGCGCAAGCCCACGCGATCGCGGGCACCGTGCAGTTGCGCTTTCCCGTGGTAACTTCCTCCTCGGTATGAATCACAACAGCCTTAACGACGTTCCTGATGCAAAATATGGCGAGGAGGAAATGGCGAGGGCGAGATCTTCTTGGTTATTCAGGCGCAGCACTCCTCGCCGTTTCTCTCCCTCCTCTGTGTCTGTCCCGTATCTCCTCCCCCGCCCAGACTAGCTAAACAGCAGACGATCGTGTGAATCCGGGGTGTCCCTGAGCCATGCGGGCGAGTGGAAACAATGAGTAACGCTTCGTCTAAGTTGTTGCAACGTTTTTTTTTTTTTTTTTCGTCTCAGCAGCGCGATATCCAGGGCATCGCTAGCGACACCGTTGGGCGTCAAACAACAGAGCCATGGACCCCGAGACGGTCGCCAAGCCGCTTTCCTCGTCCGTTTCCCGCCTCTTCAAGAAGTCCGCTGTTGTCATTGCTGGGGCTGCCGTCGTTCTTCTTCAGCTCTCACTGGGTACGTTAACGTTACTGTTGTGTTTTATGAGATGTAAACGAATGGGCCTATGTATACAGCTGCGTACAGTGGTATAGGTGCGCCGCCAGTTTTGGAACTGCGGTTGTGCATCATCTGATGGTGCAGCTCCTTTGTGTCAACGTTGTGCTTTCAGGCCTGAATAGAGTATTCAAGTAAAAAAAAAGAGCGCTACCGACAGCAAGTTTTCCACTGCAGTTACGAAGGATGCTTTTACTGACAAAAACCTTTTGCATAGTTGTGTTGAAAACAGTGTTGAAAAGCTGCTGAGCTGTTCTGTAGTGTTGAAAAACTCTTTGTGTTTGTCAGCTGAAAGCCTGTTGAGTTAGTCAAAAGAAGCTTGTATACTAGCCTCACTTTAAAAAACGAGTGACACTTCTTCTAATTAGGGAGAAACGATGATGTCTCATAGGTTCGACATTATTTATTTATTTATTTATTTATTTATTTATTTACCTTCAATGCCCGAAGGCGTTACAGAAGGGAGTGGGATAACAAAAACTTAATTGATCTGATTGTTGGCAGCTAGTACATACAGTAATAATTGTAGACATCGGATTTAAATGCCGAAACACTTGAATGGCGACGACGAAGGTGGGCAGGTGGTTCCATTACCTCGATGTTTTTGGCAAGAATGAATCGGAAAATAAGTTAGTATGGCAAAAAGGGACTTCAACTTTATGACGGTGGTTAGTACGACAAGACAAATAAGATGGCTCATTAAGAAGTTCATTTTTCAGATGTGAATTATGAAAAATCTTAATCGGAGTAATGTAATGTAATCGGAGTAACATTAGTCGGAGTAATGTTCCTAATGTCTCTCAAACCAGAGAAAAACACGCAGAAACTTTATATATGTATTCACACCATGACCCGACCCCGGGTCACAATAGCAGTTTTGCGTACATACACATCCTATACATAAACAGCAGAGCAATCCCTACAGAGAACAGATACATCACGACACATTGGCATATAAACACTGCTTGCGATGGCTGCACCTAAATCCTGTCAACCTTCTTGTATAGCCATGATGTTCCGACCTACATTGTAGTGCCACTGGGAGCATCTCTGTTCTTCGCGATTAAGCAATAAATCTCGACTGCATGCTTGTATGTCTGTAGTAATCATAGGCAACTCAACAGCACACAATCTTGTTAATTGGAACACTCATTATAATGAATTCATTTTGATTGGCCACAAGCAAATCGAATTCCTTTCGCTTTTCACATTTTGATTGTGTTCAGTAACTGGTCAATTAAATGTGTGATGAGTGTGGCTCAATTGACGGCGTCTGAACTGTAGTCAATTAAACACGTATAGAGTGTGAGTATATTGACGCTTACTTAAAGGGACACTAAAGTGAAAAATGATTTTTTTTGCATCAGTAAATTACCGTTCTACAACACCAAAAACACCACTCTTACAACGATAAGACGTTTGGTAAGCCAGAAAAAGCGCAAGAACGAAATACGGGTGGCGACGCCTACTTAAGTTCCCGCACCTGGGGGCTGTGATGCCTTGGATTTTGATGGCATCTTCTAGGGCCTACTAAATATATATAGCGGTACAGATTGACTGCATTGTGTTCTAAAGGAACGAAATACTAAACATGGCAAGTTTCGGGAACCTTTATTCAGCCAACGCGGCTCAAATGCGAAAACATACTTTGGCATCCCTGACGTCACGCTGACGTACTGGCGCTGGGGTTTCCGCGCGAAATTCAAATACTGATACTTGGACCTTCATTTTCTCATCTAATAATCAGACTATTTTTTTAAATGACTGCCTGCAGGGTTCTCAAACAATGCTTCATTAGTCTAAACTGATTTATTGTTTCGCTTTAGTGGCCCTTTAACAAAGTTATTCAGTTAGCTACCAGACGTTCTCATTAGAAATCGATGTTGAATTGATATTTTACGGACTCAAATCGTACTTGTTACGCAGTCAATAGAAACACCAAGTGCAATTTTGTGAGGGTGGCTGTTGACCATTATCTTGCTTTATGGCTACTTCTATCCTCTGTCAAGTCTGGGCCTTTAGCAGTAAAAGCTACGCACCCTTATTTCCGAAATGGTACAAATTGTAAAAAAAAAGGGATTTAAAGTATGATGCCGTAATGCCTACCTTTGGTCAAACAGGTTTTATAGGTTGAGTTCAAACTTAACTACTTTTGATTGCGCTTCCTCGCGTGATCATTTTAGCGGCATTTTGCTGTCCAGAGCGACATCTCAATTCGCTTTCCTGCCACTCAGACAACCAAACTTGCTAGCTATTGAAGCTTAAAAAGAGAAGAACTCCGCGGTCATACCCGCGCGTATCGCTGTTTTGACGCACTACTACTCGCATATGAAATGTGTTCCGTGTGTAAAAATTTCGGTACATTAACGCGCTCAGAAGTAGCCTAAGATTGGGAATTAAGTTTATAGGGCTTCTATTCGAAAAGGAATATTGTTGCTATTTATGCGGGCCACGAGATTGCATCATTATCGTGGAAACGGCTGAAATGGCATTGACAACGGCAGCTTCGGACAGTAATGTTTGAGCGAAGGCTCATCCAGAGCTCTATGTTATACCAGCTGTGCGCTACCCGGTCAGTTAGAAGGAACTAAGAATTGGACCTTCCTTGTAGCAGCCAGGGACGCCAAATGGATGCAGAACATCTTTCGCTATAGCGCTTAGCCCATGAAGCACTTGGTCAGGAATGCTTATGGAGAGGCAGCAGGCATAATAAGCACAAGCGGCGCAGAAGTTACTTAGATGTATATTGAGCTATCTACGTGGCAGGTAAAATGAAAAGTAGATTGAATTAATGCAGGAGAGGTTTGGTTGAACAAGATCGGGAGAGTTTTTCATCCAGCAGTAAGATGGAGCTACTGATACCGATGTGATGATAGCCCGGTGATGAGAAAGAACATATTGCTACGGCACAATATGCGCGATCACGAAAGGCCAGCAGTGTGAAGACGACGACGACGATGAGAAGCTAGCGCGGGCTGTTGCCCCTTGGCCAAGCGCAGCGTATTTTCCTTGTAAATATATTTGTACATAGCTTTTCGTCTGCGTCTTCCTACGTAACATATCTGGTGGAGGTGGACGTTCCCTGTACCTCGTCACGGAGCTTCGCAGTGGACGGTACGTCGAGCCTTCCTTCATGGCTCCCGGCGACGACAACCCGACTCCGCCGGCTCCGACACCTGCTGCCACTTCGACGACCTACATCACTCTCCCCGCTCCCCGTGATCCTGGCGTATTCTCGGGCCAAGATGGGGAAGACGTCGATGACTGGATCAGCCTGTATGAACACGTCAGCCGCAATAACCGGTGGGACCCTACTATTATGCTCGCTAACGTAGTCTTTTACCTCGGTGGCACACCTCGAGTTTGGTATCGCACGCACGAAGATGAGCTCACCAGTTGGGATTCACTTAAGACACAGCTTCGAGACTTGTTCGGCAACCCCTACGGTCAACAACTTGCCGCGCAGAAGGCGCTTTCCGGCCGTGTGCAGACGTCAACAGAGCCCTATGTCACGTACATTCAGGACGTCTTGGCTCTGTGCCGCAAAGTTGACACCCACATGACTGAGTCAGACAAGGTTTCCCACATCCTCAAAGGCATTGCCGATGACGCCTTCAACTTGCTCGTTTGCAACAACGTAGCCACGGTGGATGCTGTTATAAGAGAGTGCCGCCGCCTGGAACTCGCCAAAAGCCGACGTATTGACCAGCAGTTTGCCCGTCTGCCCAACACCCCAGCGACATCTTCCTGTGCCGACGCTCCTCGTCCCAACAACACTGCCGATGTTACCAGGATCGTCCGGCGTGAGATCGAGGCCGCCTATCCGGCTGCCTTCGACTCCAGTCCCACCAACACATCTGCAGTCACGGTCTCACTGATCCAGGCAGTTGTCCGCCAGGAGTTTGAAAACATGGGTCTTCACACCATCTGCTCGGCCCATCGCCCTAATACCCGCCCGGCTTCTTCGATTTCGCCCCGTCCCGCATCTTCTTACCCACCACGTTTCCGCAACCCATCTGAATGGCGCACTGCTGACGACAAGCCTATTTGTTTCCACTGCCATCGAATCGGGCACATTTCTCGGCACTGTCGTAGTCGCTGGAGTTCCCCGAGCCGGCCTACTTATACTGCCTACTCTCGCCCCTCAAGTGGCCCTTCTCGTCCCTATGCCGCACGCTCCGATAATGCCGCCACTGATTCTCCTGCAACGAACCGCCCCTATTCTCGTTCGCCTTCGCCCCAACGACGACAATCTCGCTCTCCCCAGCCCCGTCGCTCCTATTCGCCGACTCCCTTCGGACGCCGCTCCCAGCCGGAAAACTAGACGATGCAGCGCCTCGAGGTGACGCTGCATTGCTCCCTACGCCGCCAAATCCTCTACTGACTTTGCCCACTCATCTGAACCTTCTTGACGTGCAAGTCGACGGTGTTTCTGTGTCTGCTCTCATAGACACTGGGGCGTATTTGTCCGTAATGAGCGCTGACCTTCGTAACCGGCTCAAGAAAATTATCACGCCCGCCACGACGCCTGTTGTCCGTGTCGCCGATGGCGGAACAGCCCCCGTAATTGGTATGTGTACCGCCCGCGTCTCCTTCGCCGATCGCTCAACAATCGTGCTATTCACAGTCATCGCCCACTGTCCCCACGACATCATCCTCGGCTTAGACTTCCTTTCCGCACATTCTGCTCTCATCGATTGTTCCGCCAGTACTCTCCGCCTTGACCTGCCTGTTCTGGATCGTGCTGAACCACACCCCAGTCGCCTCAGTTCCGCCGATTTCGTTCGCTTGCCACCTTCGGCACTGACCTACGTTGACCTAGTGTCATCCCCACCAGTCCCCGACGGTCACTACATCGCGGCTCCTATGCAAGACGTCCTCCTTACACATGGGATCACAGTACCCCATACAGTTTTATCTATTACGGCGAATTGCGTCTGCCTGCCAGTGGTCAACTTTGGCTTGACGACACAAGTGCTGCCACGTGGGATGTCTTTGGCCCAGCTTTGTTCATTCGAGGATCACTCAGTAGCATCCATTGCAGTAGACGACACTTCATCCGATACTCCTCTACCATCGCAGTCGGCAAATTGTACCATCGCTGACTTACGGAAAATGATTGCCCCCGACTTGCCCTCCGAGCACGCTCGTGAACTCTACCGCGTTCTGTTTTCCTACCACGATATTTTTGACTTTAACGATCGTCCTTTAGCCCAAACTACAGCTGTCAAACATCGCATTAATACCGGCGATGCCCCTCCTATTCATCGCCGCCCGTATCGAGTGTCACCAGCTGAGCGTCAAGTTATTCACGCAGAAGTTCGCAAAATGCTTGCCAAGAACATTATTGAACCATCATATAGTCCATGGGCGTCACCTGTAGTACTGGTCAAAAAGAAGGATGGCTCATGGCGCTTTTGCGTGGATTATCGGCACCTTAACAGGGTTACCAAAAAGGACGTGTATCCCCTACCTCGGATTGATGACGCCCTTGACTGCCTCCACGGTGCTCGCTATTTCTCTTCTATTGACCTTCGCTCCGGCTACTGGCAGATTGCCGTGGACGATCTCGACCGCGAGAAGACTGCTTTTGTCACACCCGACGGTCTTTATCAATTCAAAGTGATGCCGTTCGGTCTATGTAACGCCCCTGCCACTTTTGAACGCATGATGGACTCCCTTCTTCACGGTTTCAAATGGTCCACGTGCCTGTGCTACTTGGACGACGTTATCGTATTCTCCCCAACGTTCGCTACGCACCTCGAGCGCCTCTCAGCAGTCCTGGACGTTTTTCGGCGAGCCGGTCTGCAACTCAACGCATCGAAGTGCCAATTCGGCCGTCGCCAGATTACCGTCCTTGGACATCTCGTTGACGCGAACGGAGTGCAACCGGACCCAGGCAAGATCCATGCTGTTACGCACTTCCCTGTTCCGAAGTGTGTCAAGGATGTGCGCAGCTTCATCGGCCTTTGTTCGTACTTCCGCCGTTTCGTGAGAAATTTCGCCGCCATAGCACGACCACTAACCGACCTTTTGAAAAAAGACGCTCCTTTCCAGTGGGGCGATAACGAGGCCTCTGCATTCTCTCATCTAATCGACATTCTCACAACGCCTCCCGTTTTGGCCCATTTCGATCCTTCTGCGCCTACCGAAGTCCGTACTGATGCCAGCGGTCACGGAATTGGAGCAGTACTGGCACAACGCCAGCGTGGCCACGACCGTGTTATCGCTTACGCCAGCAGGCTCCTCTCACCCGCGGAGCGCAACTATTCCATCACTGAGCGTGAGTGTCTGGCCCTAGTTTGGGCGGTTGCGAAATTCCGCCCATACTTATATGGCCGATCCTTTTCCGTTGTCACAGACCATCACGCGCTTTGCTGGTTATGCTCACTGAAAGATCCTACAGGAAGACTTGGTCGCTGGGCCTTACGCCTCCAAGAATATTCGTATACTGTCACCTATAAATCTGGCCGACTACACAAGGACGCTGACTGCCTGTCTCGCTACCCGGTCGACGAGCCTGACGACGCCGACAGTAGTAGCGCCAACGGCATTTTCTCTGTCTCTGCCTTCGGTAACATCGCCGATGAGCAGTACCGAGACCTATCGCTGCGAGCACTTATCGAGCGTCTGCGCTCTACACCTACCGACGCATCCGTTCGCCGATATGTCCTCCAGGGTGGCATTCTGTATCGAAGGAACTTCCTCCCTGACGGCTCTGACCTTCTTCTTGTCGTGCCAAAACAGCTACGACAGACTGTGCTCTTTGAGATGCATGACGCACCCACTTCAGGACATCTTGGGGTAACCCGCACGTACGACCGCGTCCGCCGCCGCTTCTATTGGCCTGGTCTCGCTCGCTCCGTTCGACGCTATGTTGCTGCCTGTGATCCCTGCCAGCGTCGGAAGACACCTCAGGTGCTACCTGCCGGTCATCTCCAGCCGATCACCGTCCCTGTGGAACCGTTCTTTCGTGTTGGATTAGACCTGCTCGGTCCCTTTCCCACGTCATCTTCTGGGAACAAATGGGTAGCCGTCGCGACTGATTACGCCACCCGATACGCTATCACTCGGGCTCTCCCTACCAGCTGCGCCACTGACGTCGCGGACTTTCTCTTGCGTGACATTATCTTGCTTCATGGCGCCCCGCGACAGCTGCTTACTGACCGTGGTCGAAACTTCCTCTCGAAAGTTATCGCTGACATTGTGCGTTCCTGCTCCATTCAACACAAACTGACTACTTCATACCATCCTCAAACCAATGGCCTGACAGAGCGGTTCAACCGTACTCTTACCGATATGCTGGCCAAGTACGTTTCCAAGGACCACCACGACTGGGACATTGCCCTTCCTTACGTAACATTTGCGTACAATTCTTCCCGGCACGACACCGCCGGATTTTCTCCCTTTTATCTACTGTACGGTCGCGAACCTACCTTGCCCCTAGACACGGCACTTCCTCCTGCTGCGGTCTCAACAAGCGAGTATGCGCGCGACGCCATCGCCCTCGCTGACCATGCACGCCAGCTTGCCCGTGCTCGACTGACGGCCTCACAGACCACTCAGCAGTGTCAGTACAACGCCCGCCATCGTGACGTACAGTTTTCACCTGGTGCGCTCGTGCTCCTGTGGTCGCCCTCTCGTCACGTCGGACTTTCAGAGAAGCTCCTTTCGCGATACACAGGGCCCTACCGCGTGCTGCGCCAGGTGACGCCTGTGACTTACGAAATTGCTCCTGTGGCCTCAACCTCGTCCTCTCCTGTGGCATCTAGTGATGTCGTACACGTCAGTAGGCTCAAGGCCTACTACACTGCTTCCGAGTCCGATCTTTAGTCGCTCCGGGACGGCGCTTTTGCAGCCGGGGGTAGTGCTACGGCACAATATGCGCGATCACGAAAGGCCAGCAGTGTGAAGACGACGACGACGATGAGAAGCTAGCGCGGGCTGTTGCCCCTTGGCCAAGCGCAGCGTATTTTCCTTGTAAATATATTTGTACATAGCTTTTCGTCTGCGTCTTCCTACGTAACAATATTATCCAGGGCGTCCTGGAAACTGTGCACATCTAAATGGAAGATGTCGCATTGTTGTCCTCCTGATGATCACCATCAATTAAGTTCACTACAGAAGAGAGGCCATTCCTAAAGCATATCCAGCTACCTCTGTCCCGCGTCAACATAAACCGTTCTAACCCCCGTCAATTTTCTAATCGCATTACCTTCGACTCCGTTTCCGAATTGGTGGAACTGATGATATTATTATAATGGCCTACCGCCCACCTGTCCTACGCATTTATCTGTCCTTCCTTTACCTCTGCCGCTTAATCTTATAAAACTAGAATGCCAACTACCCACGCATGATCTTTGATGTGCTCTAATCAGCCTGAAACGCGTAGTGCTGCTGTGTTTAAATGTTCCGATATTGCTACGTCTGTTCTTTCCTTTCCCATCACTTATTACGTGGTCCCTGTTACTTCTGTTCCAAATTTGTCTCGTGCCCAAAGAACACGTCACAAGCGCTGCCCACATTGCACACTGGCCGATTAACGCGTACTTGCGTGCAGTGCGGTGCGAAACGGACTGGACCGAGTTTCAGCCCAAGGCGTGCCGGGCCGCGGTGAGCGGGGGTGGCCGCACTCCCGGCCGGTGCGTGCCCCTGACCTGGTGCCCGCCCCTGGTGGCTGCGGCGGGTCGCGGGCGCCGACCGCGCTCGTGCGGCTTCCACGAGAGCTCGCTGCTGGTGTGCTGCCCGTCGGGCGACGTGGTGGACCCGAGGACGCCGAACACAGGCACGCTATCTCCCAGGCAACCACCCGCTGACGAGGGCCCCCGGAACGAGCCAGGTGTAGTAGTCGCCAGACGACGGGTGTTCCGGGAGCCCTCCCTTCCCATTCTTTCTCTCTCTCTCTCTCTATCTGTCTGTCTCCTGCTTGCTATCTGTGGAGGCATGCATTACGCCCACTCGTGTGGCACGAGCGAACGTGGTGAAGCAGATAACAACATGGCCGATCGTACGGCACCTACGCGATTTGAAACTACTAACCATGCGCGAAGATAAGAGGCTCCTAAGCCTCCTGCAATTCTAATGTGAAATAAGCAACTTTATTTGCCTATTTGTCCTTGACACTTGAGAGTTCTTTCAGCCTTGGCGCCTCATCCTGCAATTTTCGCACAGGCATGTTTTCAGAGTCATACTGAAATGGTAAAAGCAAAAAGAATAGTAACTTCTCAAATGTCAAGGCAAGTTCCAGCTGTACCTTCTCCTCCTGGACAGTTTCATCGAAGCTTGCGAGCCTATACGGTTTGTTTGCGCGCTTTACATACCCCAGAGGCATGTCTTTAGGCAGTGTTTTTGGAGGGAAATTGTTTTCATGCTCAAGTATTCATGGCGCTAGAACTCAATGCTCACGTATAGAAAACCTGCTGCTATGCGGAAACAGAGCACCTTGTTTAAGAATTTGCTAACGTTTCATTCCATGCACAGCATTCCAGATACGTCGCAAACAAAAAACCCTGCTAATTTGTAACAAATATACTACAGCTTCATACAGGCGAACGATTTTCCCGAAGCGGTGCGTGGCGCTGACCTGGTGCTCGCTTCTGGTGGGCACCAGGTCTCCAGCGCCCTATGCCACCTGGATCGCCTGTGAGCAGGGTCAACAAATATGTTTGAGGAATATGGGAATGTAGGAGAAGTTAGGTGCTCAAGCTATCACAGCAGTTCACCTAATATGTGCTGGCGGAGGCTCGTTGAGTAGATTGAGACGGAGGCGGGGACACCTTCAATATGTCCAGAAACCTTCAAGAGGGGGGGGGGGGGAAGGAGCTCATCTCGGAACGCAGACGTGACGGTAACGCTGAGGACTCTTGGCACCTATAGCAAACAACAGAAGCAAGCGTGTTAACTAAACTCTTTATGAGCGTTTTCATGTGAGTAACAAATAATAAATTTTTTAAAAAGAACGTTGCGCTCAGCCAACGCTTATTTGCTGTCGCCCACGCAAGCCCAACCATGTGTTCGTTTGCAGGAGTAATGACTTCGAATTTTCACGTTCGTGGCAACACAAAAGCGCTTTTCACCTGCGTCTTCCAGCAGCGTCCTGTAAAAGTCAGTAACGAAGCTTATGTCGCCAGTTGCACGTGGTTGACCTATCGTCTACGTTCTTAGCGCTTTTTTTTTTCACTATTATTATTACAAGCTTGGCAATGTTTATACTGAACAGAGTATAGGATAGTTTGTCATGCTCGCACATAAACTCCCTGCGCTATTCCGTAACAAACCGTTCGTCGCCCCTGATATGTTCCGGGTATGCCGAGGCACCTTCAACATGCTTGTGAATTGTAATGCTTTTGTGTTCCTCAACTTTCGTTTTCATATAGCATATTCCTTGCTTTCTTTTCTCACTTTTCGCCTCTCAGGTTGCGGTGTCGTGGTCGACGATCCAGGGGTAGTCACTAACGGACCAAATGGAGGCGTGAGGCTTACGAGGTCAACGTGGCCTTGGATGGTGAGTCTCTGACAATCGCTGCAGCCCCGAGATTGCCACTGGTGCACGACAAGCGTAAATATCCTAGCCTGCATTTCTCATCAAGATACGCTGAAATGCAGGCCGCACAGGGCCTCACTATTGCTGTGCATTGCACAATCTGTCAACCAACCACTGATCCACGCCCACGAAGCGGCAGTCAAGGCTGAACAGCAACACGACTGACGAATCCTTTAATGCGAAAGAACGCATGCCAGCCAATGTGCTTACTTAACTTGGGGATTAGATGACTGATTTGTTTTGATGGCATTGAAAACGGAAGATTCCTGCCTCCAGGTTTTCTGAAGGACGTCACTGTCATATGGCGAAATAAAAGTGACGTCAAATACAAGAGAAAACATCAACGGGCATTTTGGCGTTAATGCGCATGATAGAGAAATTTTTGGCCGGTGAAAAGTATCTTGAAAAGTGTCTCGGAACTGAGCACAAATATCATATGCCTCATTCTTCGGCTGCACCATGAATCCAACAAAAAGCTAAACACTTTGCTACGACCTTTCTATTCATCATGTTTACCATTCTATGTGTACAGTGGCAGTGTTTTCGGAACCCAGCACATTCTCAGCACTGTTTGAATGTGGTCTCAGGAAATCGTCATTACTGAGGCCTGGCGGTTTAATTCTTCACTACTTGTACAGCTATTAAAGTACGATAGGGCACCTTTGTTTGAAAGTACATACTTTGACATCTGAGCTTTGTTCTGAGGGTCTGTCTAGCTGACTGGGTTGAAATATTTGAACATTAAAACTTACAAGAGCTTACTGTTACTTTTGCACTTGTAATCGTGTATTTACTTCCTTGTTAGCACAGCCTAAGAGCTGGTTCCGTAACGTCTGCTACTTTAGAACCTAAAGTCATTGCATTCCCCAGAAAATGCGCTTTAAATTTAATGCCATGTCTAGACGGCAGCACGAACATTCTTTCGCTCTTTCGCTAACCGGTTACTAGTGCTTCACAGATGCTAGTTTTTCTGAGCTATAGAGCAAGCGCCATCGCTCTCCTATGCCGTCAGCACAAATAAACCCATAAACCCAGCGGTGTTCCCCATCTTAAATTGGAATTTGGAGGATAAATCGGGCATGTACGCGCAGAGCGGTACAATTTAGTCACTGCTTCAGCCGTATTACTGTAACACTACAAAAGTCAACATCCCGCCAAAGATCCTGATATGTATTACAACTGAAGCCGTTTCAATAGCAGCCCATGACTGCCAAGTCTGTCGTAAGCTGACACGTGTAACGCTAAGAAATAAACACGAATTGGAGAACAATCTCGTGTTTACGGCATTTTAGCCCGAATCAAGAAGAACGAGCGAACTTGACTGCATGCGGGTGCGCAGAACGCAGAGCCGGTGGTGGATTAGAGAAGCATTAAGAAGTCGACACAACGTGGGAATGATAACGCCAGTGATGGCACGGGGGCATTCAGCGTGGACAGATCTTTTAAGAGATATTTCGCACACCGGCGTTTCTCGTGTAAGGCAAGTTTTAGTGGGCAAAATTAAGAAATAAGTATATTATGGTTACGGTGTCAAAACCACGATATGATTATGAGGCACGCCGTAGTGGGGGACTCCAGATTAATTTTGGCCACCTGAGGTTCTTTAACGCGCACCTAATTTTACTGCACCATCGTTCAAACCCCCTCTAAATGCGGTCGCCGTGGCCGAGAATCGAAGCCACGACCTCATTCTTAGCAGCGCAAAACCACAGCCACTATAAGCCACCACGGCTGGTGGAACAGAATTTGGAAAAGCGTACGTTTCTTATACGCTGAACCTAAGACACATGACACATATCATGGCCAGGGGCGATGCACAATTTCTGTGCCTGCTGGGAGTTCTAAGTTTTCGCTGTCTATAGTTTGGCTTAACACGTCCCCACGGTTTGGCTCTTTTCATCATCATGCAGGCGGCTATATTCAAAGGCGACAAGTTCCTCTGTGGTGGTTCTCTACTGGATCGCAACACCGTGCTGACGGCGGCTCACTGCTTCCCCGACCTCAGGAATGAGTGCGTATACATATTTGCAGCGATTTCTTTAGTGTTCAGTTTTAGGGACGCAAGCGTGAGGTTGGCGGCCAGTGTTGCTGCCGCATTCACTCTTTCCTCGTTAGATCATTGTACGCTGCGGAATGATGCTTTGCTGCTCATTATAAGCAAGGCTACTGGCTGGCGTCAATTTCTGCTGTAGCAATTTTGCCTAAATTCAACCCTTGCGGAGTGAGATCACAGTCGAAGTAACCATAAGCAATAGTTATGGCTGTTTGTTTGAACAGTTATTATAACAGTTATATATGTATAAATATACAAATACTGATAGTTAAAATGATCTCACATCGTCAAGAGTTGGAGAGCAGCATTCTTCCTCAAGCGCGCGGTTTTTCCTTAAGCATAAGAGCGCTCGGCCTTGACGAAAAGATGAAAACGCATCGTTGTGATTAAATTAATTGTAGTAATGTCTCATGATTTCACGTATTGTTTGTTGCCAGACCACCCATTGCCAGAAGGCTCATCCCTGTCTACGAACTGTCAATGGCGAAAAGGTGAAAACGCTAATAGCCTCACGAGTTGTCATAAACAATTTATCATATCGTTCATGGCCATGTCATCCCCTACAGCAGGAAAATTCCCATCAATCCATCACCGTCAGCTCACGGCCTATGTATACATTGTGTAGCGTCAATCAGATTTCTTCAGGGGACACCTGAGGCCAGTAACGAACTTGTGCACAAGCGCAATGCCACGTAGTACTTATATGTATATCGCATGTTTTCTGGAAGTCCAGAAAAATTAAATCCACGAGAGCTATCTTCATGCAAAGAAATCAAATGGGCGCTCCTCAATACGGTTTTACAACTTCTGCACTAAAAATTTTGTTTAAATAAACAATTTCAGAGGTAGCCCATTAATTGTTGTCTATTTATCACTTAGTATCATCGCAAAATAGAGCGTATAAGTTGCCCAGGAATACAGTGCGCCTGAGTGCGTCAATCACGCAATCGTAGCAGCTTTTCTTTTTTTTAAGAGAAAAGGCTTGGCTACCCAGCTATCTTTACTCTGCGTTATGGTGAGCGCTTCGTTATTGTGTGCCTACTGGCACCGTGCAGCTCGTAATTCGCGAGAGTGATCGTGGTCGTCCCCTTCGTTCGTGCAGCGCCGGAATGTACAAGGTGCGTGTGGGCATCCTGGAGGTGAACGAGACGGCGAGTTCGCACAGCGCCAACCTTCCCGTCCGCTGGATCCGGCTGCACGAGCGCTACCGGACTGACCGGCACTACAACGACATCGCGCTCGTGAAGACCGCCAGCAAGGCTTCCTACGGTAGCCACATCGGTGCGGTGTGCCTACCGCAGCCAGACCTCAAGCTGGGTGGACAGGTCGTCGTACTCGGCTGGGGACACACGGCTTTCGGTGAGCGCAGGAAGTTCTCCTGATCGCAGTTACAGATTTAGTATTTCGCAATAATCCTGCGCCTTATCTTAAGTAACAACGCCAAACTTAGAGCTCACATATGGTGGGCCCGCTGGCACCATGCAGCTTGTAAACTGTGGGAGTGCTCGTGGTCGTCGCGTGTTATTCACGCAGTGCCTATACATGCGCAGGTTGCGTCGCCCTTTGTCAAGTCAAGTTGACCAGGAACGTGTTACGAGCTTGTTAGTTCATCCTGTTAAGGCACATTATAGTTATAGCACAATAAAAGAAGCCGTCGAAGACACAAGAAGACACACTGCACAAGCACGCCGCGTGTGTCCAGTGTTTCTTCTTGTGCTCTCGGTGTTTTCTTGCGCTTTAATTCGCCTTGACAAGTTATCCTTACGTCAAAAACGAAAGCTGCCGTAGTGCCTTCACTTCACTCTGTCTTGGCTTTTTCATTATTTGATTGAACAACTTGTGGTTGTGGAGAAGGTATCTCCGTTTCCTCGGATCTCCTCTTGATATACGGCTTTCCAAACTAAAGTTCGCTGGCAAAATCGCAGGTGGTCGGTACGCGCACCGTCTGCAGGAAGGTCGCGTGTCCGTCATCAGCAACGAGGAGTGCGACGAGATCATGCGCAGATCGTCCAGCTACAGGGTCGCCACACCTGACGGCATCACCGAGGACTTCGTGTGCGCCGTCAACCATACGGGCGTCGACGCCTGCCAGGTATGTGGATGTAGCGACGCGAGCGCCGCCTGCCCTTTTATGTGTGTCAGCTCTTCTCACTTTTCAAATGCGTAAGCCTTTTTTTTTTCTTTCTGAATATCTCAGTTATCTCGCCTTTGGGTTCGATGGGACTGATCGGTGCTTGTCTAACTGCTGAGAAGAAAAGACCGCGATAAAGAGACGTGAGATAACAACGTGACTGAAAACTACGTAGCGTGCAGCGTCTTTTCTTTGTCGACACGAATCGTTCACTGCGAAGTGTACCTTTTGACTGGTCAGTGAGCAAAAGCTTGGGGCGAACACACTAAGAAGCTAGTTGGCAGCCTTTGACAATTACTGGTGATGTGGCTATGTGTAACGCATTGTTTTCAGCACTCCCATTGGTACGCCGGCAGCAAGGTTGCTTATTCTTAATGGCATAATCATGTTGAAGTTACTGACACTTTTACCTGCTGCTGAAACCTTTATTGTGGTACCAACTATACGGACACGCGAGGCGCGTGTTCGCCACTGTCGCCGTCGGCGCTGCCGTGTGGTCCCGGGTGCGAAGGCGCAAGCGCAGCCCGTTAACACCGTTGACACAGGCCTTCGCACTTGGGACCACACGGCAGCGCCGGCGGCGACGGTGGCGAACACGCGCCTCGCGTGTCAGCAGTGCTTACACGTCGCCTACTGCTTCGTTTGTGATGGCACGAACTAAGAAAACTGCTACGCTAAGCGGCGCAGAAAGGCAACGACGTCAACGGGCGAATCTCGCTTTGGTCCGGCGAGAGAGACGCTCGCGCGAAGCAGCACGCCTTCGCACGTTCGCGGCGCACGCTGCGAACTCTGCCACTCGCATTCCTGAAGCTGAACGCGTCGCGACTCGACTGGCCGGCTGCCCAAAACACTGCGGAGCAGGACCAAAATGCTCGCACCTTCTCTGAAGCGACTTGGCAGCAGGACACCGCTCGCCAACAGGACGCCACGCGCAAACAGACCCGTAACGCGGTCGCCGACCTGCAAGTTGAGCACGTTTCGCTGCAGCGGACCGTGAGTTCACGAAGCAAACATGCGACACCGTCTGTGAAGACGGCCTTCACTTTTGCGTTCTAACGATTCCTATGAAAGAGAGATCAACCATGTTTTTTTTTTCTTTCCTTCATGGTTGGTGGCTTGATGCGCACTGCGCTCCCGCGCGTCCAGTGTTAAGGGTCAGGCTATCTGCTGCAGGTGACAAGGCAAGCGAGCAAGCAAGGGGCGTGATCCTAGAAAGCTGGTGGCTTCGTTTGCGGTGTCTTCCGCGCGCCCCCTATTGGAGGTCGCGTGATCTGGTTTTTGAAGGCGCCGCGCTGTTAAAATGGAGAAGGGAGCTGGGGGCAGCACGGAATGTCGCTTTGGGGCAAGCACGCACTCTTCCCACTGCAGGAGTTCCTCATCACGCCAGCGTTGTGGCCGCGGTCATCGAGTGAGATCTGTTCATATGCGACGCTTGTTTAGTTAGTAAGCAAATGGTTACTGCAACTTATACGGACCTCAATACTACGAGCCGTAACTCGTGTAATAGTGTAATACTTCGCTGTTGTTGTTATTGTTTTGCCTTTGAAGCGAAACAGCAACATTTTTTTTTTACGCGACAGCGTCATATGGCGCATTGAGCGAAAAAGCCGGTGACGTCTGTAGCAGCGAAACGGCACCTATAACTTGCCATTGGCAGCGACGCCACGTCACGATCCCGCATCGCGCGTTCGCGTGACGTTGACTCGCACTTGCTGGCCCAGATCTCGACAGAGTATAGCGAGCGAAAGAGAACATCTGCTGTCATGGTGCATATCATATTGAGCGCAAATAGAGACGGGGACAGAGGAAGAGAACACATAAACAGCACGTCTCTGTCCCCGTCTTTATTTGCGGTCAATATGATATGCAGTAAATACCAACTAGGCCAAAGTGAAGTTCTGCTGCCATGGTATTGCGTGAGGGGAGAAGGCATCGCCGCGACGCCACGTCACCCTCGCTCTCGGAAACCTGTGTTATGCGCGCGTTGCTTGTCTGCGCAAACTCTCGCCTGCGTTCTAACTGAGCCTCGGTAAAGCCAAATCAAAACGCGCCAAGCGTCTCAACGTGCTGGCTTGTCCGCGAGGAGTTCATAGCTCGAAGAACCACTCAGCGGCGTTCGATTGGATATTCATGCTTTCGCATTCGCAAGTCAAGTGCGTGGGCGTCCTCGGATATTTCGTAGGCGTCGCTTTCGAGGCAGAATTAACATTATATACTTTCACACTGACGGAATACCGTGCGATTCGCAAAGCTGGTATTAAAGGGATAGCGTTAAGGGCCCCGTGTCGCAGAAATTCCGTCGTCGTCGAAACCGTTGGTTTTGGGAATAATCATTCCGAACCATGCATACCTAACCACGCATACCCAACAACGCAGGCCCTCCATGTAGCGCAAAGAAGTTACTCAACTAATTGCATTTCTCAAAGCAAAATCTGTCGGACAAATCGTAAAGTACGACTTGCACACAACCTACAGACATGATAGCGTCGGACTCTAATCTGAATATACGAGATAACATAATTCTGTTGCGCGGAAACTCAAACAAAAAGCCCTTTTAACGCAATAGCCCCTTCCAGCTGCTATTTAAGGTCTGCTTTAGTAGGAGGGGCGGAGCCCCCTCGGTTCCTTGCACACCATCAAAAAAAGAACCACAAAGCTCGCCTTCGTGCATAGAAATCGCCACCAGCGTTTCCCGGTAAACATTACGGTTACGTAAGTTGCAGTTGCCGGAAAACGTGAGAAGCATTCGGGGATCTTTGAATACTATCGCGTTCCACTCTTAAAGGCGATGCTTAAGCGCCCTCCAAATTTGTCGTGGACTTTTGAGCAAGCCTCAATCGCAGAAGTCCTTTAAGGGGTACTCGAAGCGTCTTGTCTTCCAACGCTCCGTTCTGCGTGCGCCAGCGCGTTTGTGCGTGCGTACTTGTGCCAATGTGTGCGTGCTTTTTGGTGTTTTTCTTTGGCGCTACGAGTAGTATCACTCGTAGGATAGTGTACGGTAGTATCACTTGTATGATATGCGCAGCATCATGTAGCCAAGTAAATTTCTGACATGAGACCCCCCCCCCCGTTCTCTTGCAGGGCGATTCCGGAGGACCCTTGCTGGCTCTGGGCCTCGACTTCCGGTGGAACGTGGTGGGAGTGGTCTCGTTCGGCATCGGTTGCGGCGGTCGCTTTCCCGGAGCCTACTCGCGCGTCACAACCTTCCTCGATTGGATCGCCCGGAACAGGGACTGAATTCGACGGGACAAAGTCGCTGGGTCCAACTGAGCACTGCCATCCCCCCCTTCTTCACAGAAGTCCCTACAGAAGGCTCAAGGCCAACTACAAGGACTGTGTCCGGTTCGGTGCGACATGTGGTGATAGACAACAATCGCAGGCTGCTTCTGATAGGACCACTTGAGTCGAGTGCGTCTTTACTATATCTCTATTCAAAGTGGCTCGCAGAACCGTCATCTTCGCATTGTAAGTCTCGAACTTCGTACGGTGCACAAAGACATCCTGTGTTCAAACGAGCGCCTTCGCCGGTGCCTATAGTTGTACTTTGCCTACCCCACGTCTCAATTTTCACGTACATCGTAATGGGTGCTAGAATTGACGTTAGATCTGTGAACGGAAGAGAAATTTTCCCAAACATCAACAGCACTCGGCATGCGCTTGTTGCATCCTTTTATCCCAGCCGTGCACTCACTTAAGGGCAGTGTAGCAGGTATTCGGTTCGTAATATTAGAGCCGTTTACGTAACCTCAGGTTCGCACACCCTCTCTCAGCAAACTTGGTGCCATTCACCGTTATTGTCGTAGAAGCCAAAAGAAAGTCCGCCCGGGGCTCGAAGCACTGGGGCTCGAACCAATGACATCTCGCTTTGCACTGGAGCACGAGCCGCCTGCATGGTGCACTTGTCACACAGTCGTAATGCTAAACGCTGACGAAAGGGCTTGATATCTGATATATGTGGAGCGCAACGTGTGTGTCGAAGCCTAACGAGCATAAGCGCGCGACTATGAGGCAGAACTGCTTGAACAAGCCTGCGCGCACTGTTTGCGATTACGAGAGACTCTAAAGTAAAAAGAAAGTGCGTCTTCTCAAACAAGCGTTGCTTGCTTATGTAGTGAAGTGGATTCTTCCGAAAGACTAGGAACAAGGGGCTGCCGTGCACCAATGGCGTCCTGCAAAGAAGGCACAGCGAGTAGCTTTATAGGCTGCGCAGGCGTGGCTATCACCTTTTTTGTGGCTTTATACTCATGGACAACTATGCAAGACTTGTGGAACGGTGACATATAACGGTGACGGCAATATGGAAGCGTATGCACGTCACACCATTATGCTACCACATTTTATTTCCTGCGGATGGACACTTTGACGTCTTTCAATCGATTATACTATGCGTTATAAGGGACTGCTAAAAGGATATAAGTACATCTGGATAACTAGACCTCCCTAAAGAAATTAAGAATAAATCACTCCTACTGAGCCCAGTGATTTGGTGGGAACAAAACACGGCGTAAACGAGAGACCAATGGCCCCGTCAAGCGTCTTTCTTTTCTTTTTTTTTTTTGGGAAATCAGGTTCCTGCGATGTCGTAGAGTTCTGGCAATGGCTGGCCAACGCTAGTTGACTGTGGATTGCTAAATTACCTCTATATTACACTTCGAAAGAAAAATATCCCATTTAACCTTATAGAAGCTTTCCGACAAAATTGATCCTAAGTCCGCGAAGATTTTGCAAAATCTTTAACGTCATACAATAACGCCAGTGGTGCCATGATTTTGGTCCAAGAGAAACTGAGAGGCCGAGGCTTGCCCTTTAATTACAACCTCGTCCGCTCAAATCTCGCACTTTCTTCCTTTCTTTTTGTTATTGTAAAATATTTTTTTTAAGTTTAAAATAACTATGAACTTACTTTCTTGCCTATGTAATGCGCGGACAATAATCATGTTAATGAGAGCTAAAGTTTCGCGCGCTGAGGTGCACGCACTGGTGCGGATCTATATATTATTTAGTTTTCAAATCGCTCCTACAGGTGAACATATCGTGTGACTGCGTCTAAGTAAAGCGTGGTTGAAGTGTAATTGTCGTTTGATGTGTCATTACTACGCAGTTCTGATAGTGCCGGTGAGATGAAATGAAATAACTAAACTTTAGAGCAGTAAAATCAACTACGTATTCTTTTCTTTCCTTTATCTGTTGCCTAATTTCGATCCTGTGAGCTACATGCGGACTTTTGATGAGAAAAAACTGCAGTCAACCAATCTAGCCTCAGTTCTCGCCTTCAGTGTTCCTCTGAAACGCAGTACATCGTCCTACCCAAGGCTTTTAATAGTGACGTAACATTCTCATACTCATCTTTCTCATCTTTGTCGCCTTTTATCATCTAACTTATTTATTTTGTGTGTGAATTGCGTGTGCATTAATTTATTGTCTGCGTACGATGATGTAATCGATTGTCTTATTCTATACAGAGAGCCAGTGTGATGTATGGTGTAGCTACATGCCCCGCTGAATGTTTTTTGTTGTATTCAGACGAGGCCAATCATTGTCTTTTTTTCAAGTGTATCACTTTATTTATGCTACAGGAGTGTTTGTACTTTCATAGCTTTCTCCGAGGACTGAATTTGCTGTCTCTTAAGATAAAAGATATTAGTGACAACGGCTTACTGTTATCAAGGTCGCACAATTACACAGGAAAGAATGAAAGGCGTGTGACATAATTTTAAATTGAATAGCACAAATTTCCGGATAAAATTATTGCTCCGATTCTTAACAAGTGCCTATGATAATTATTTGGGAAGAGTCCGCCTCACGCTCTCCCTCGACAGCTGTCTAAACAAAGTTTCGCAGCATGTGGCCTCCGAGATCGGGTGAGGGGGCACGGTGGAGTATCTCGCCGCACTGCTGAATCTCGGAGACCAAGTGCAGCACAAGATAATCAGTAATCTGTAATGCAAAAGAGTATCTCAGATGAAGCTATTCTGCTTGCGTAAGTTGCCTCCTTCAGGGCGCTCAGTCGAAGTCGAGCTTCGTAAGTTTTCACTCAGAAAACACTGGCAAAGAACTTGTTATCAAGTAAATCAGAATTTTTCTCCACATCTTTACCTCACTCTACGGACGCTATGAAGAACATGGATACCATTAAATTACATTGGTACAAAAATTTGCGAAAATGACCCAACACCGAACTGACCTAATGTAGAGAACTGCATGCTGTTCGATGGATGCTGTATGACAGTGTAGCCATTGAACAGAAAGTCACTTGAAACGTATCACGGGTGATAACCAAATTATATATGCGCTTTGAATAGGAAGTCTGAACTCCAGTATTCACTGTGCATCGCTTTGGCTTTTCGCCTATAGCACTTTGCGTCGGCAGTCGTCGAAAGAGTGCTTGAGGCGCGTGTCTCCTATACGTGAGCATGTAGTACGAGAGAAGTACGCGAACCCGTATATTCTCATTGCCAGTGATGAACATGGTATTAGTAATGATCATCCTCTTAATTTATGCATTAGTAATACGTTGTGCTTATGAGATCACGCATTAATAAAGTTGGATTACTTCGTTCGTAAAGCTGTGCGGCCTTGTAGCGAATATGTGTGCGATTATTACGTTGTAATCTGTTGTGAATTCGAATTTGAGTTTATTTTTGAAACAATGTTGCGGGAGACAAGGAGTAAAAGCTGCTTAAACACCTTGAGAGGACCTGGCCACGCTACACACACGTTGGCATAACGCTAGTTTCAACAGGAAAAAAAAATAACTCGCCTTGGTTATACCAAACTTCTGTCATTGAACACATACGTATGATCTAATAAAAATGTATACATTTCTTTGTGTGGCGTTCTTTCTCTCTCTCTCTATCTCTCTCTGACATATTCAGTGACCTTTTCCTGCCTTGAACGCATTGATACACTGAAATAGGCTTGTCACATTTGTGTTCTTGTACATTATGCTGAGAACGTTCGAAGAGCTGTTTTAATTTGCACTACTTTAATACCACTTAACGCCGTGCAAGTTTCTCTGGCGCACCCTCTGAACTTCGAAGTAATGGACCCAAAGCTGGTGGCTAAAAAAATTCTGCAGATCCAACCCACATATTGGAATCTATGTGAAGCGGACCTTTCGTGAAGCGGCTTAGGAAGTGCTATAAATCTGTCCATTGCATTCCGGCATCTTTGGCGCAAAGGAAGCTGGCGCGCGCGTATATGCTGTCGCGCACTCGTGGTACTCAATGTGACAATAGTTATATTGCCTTGTGTGTCATCGTTTCCTCTTGTTTATTTTGAATGTACCGCCCACATCTCGGCCAATCCCCCATTGTGGGCATGTTACCTTATTTAAATACTTTTTTGTGCGCAAACAAACTGTTTGCGCACAAAAAGGTTTTAAATAAGGAATCTGTTCCAACTAGGCCGACTCGCAGTTATGCTTCATGTTACCTTAGTATGCAAATCATCATCGATACGCGGCGATCATCTTAAAGAAGTATAGTGTGTGTTCGCACGATATAAGTATATTTGCGATTTCGGACTATAATGGTAGGAAAATAGGCATATAAGAATTATAAAAGTTTACCTTGCTACAGAAATTGTGCTCTCGATGACGTGTATTTGTTACAATGAGGATTTATAAGCACATTATAGTGTGCCATAACGTCACCAAATAGCATGAATTTCTCATGCATGATGTACAATGAAGCCTGTAGCCGTGGAACGTTACCATTAGAAAAGGTATAAGTAAGACAAAATTAGAATAGGTGCAGCAATTTACTACCTACCATTAATGGCTGAATCAATGATACACTGGACCTCCAAGAAAGGTAATAAATTACAAAACCAATGTGTGACCAATAATGGTGTTGCCTCAGGTGATAGAATTGGGCCAGGGCTGTGCCTGCCAGGGTTGGGCAGTGCCCGTGCTTGGTGGCGCGTCCCAGTGTCGGGTCGGTGTTGGGTACCGCCGTGCTAGGCCCAGTGCCTGTAAGCAGCACGCATAGCTATGGTGCTGTGCTGCTGTGCAGGAGGTTATGGGTTCAATTCCTAGCCTTGAAGCCTCATGCCGATGTAGAAGCGCCGCTTGCTGGGCCAGTTGATTCATACTGATACTTGAGAAAACCATCGAAAAAAAGAAGTCGCAGTTTCACCCGAAAGTAGCGATGGTCGATTAAAGTTTTTATTCGATTAACGATCAATGATTCACCATTTTCGCCTTTTCAGATTCAGATTCAGATTTATTGGTTCCAAAAAAAGAAGTAATTACAACATGACAAATATACAGACGAGGATCCCAAAGTGAACTGTAGTGGGACCCTCGGTTAATAATAACAACATTGATGGTGATATCAATTGTCAGCAAATTAGGGTTATTATAAACAACATCTACAGATCAAATACATCATTAGACATGTCATTTACAATCAAATACGAAAAAGCACGCTATAAAAGAAAGTAAAAAAAACATGGATGAAATACAAGAAATGACATGTGCGTGAGTGAGTGAGTGAGTGAGTGAGTGAGTGAGTGAGTGAGTGAGTGAGTGAGTGAGTGAGTGAGTGAGTGAGTGAGTGAGTGAGTGAGTGAGTGAGTGAGTGAGTGAGTGAGTGAAGAAACTTTATTGCAGGTCCGGCGAGGACGCGAACTCGTCGCGCACCCGGCTAGTCCCACGTCGGGACCGGCAGGTCTAGGCACGCCGGACAGCCAGGATTTGCTTTTCTAGAGCGGGGCTACGCAGAAGCGAGTCCCACTCCTCCTTGATGAACTTGGGGTATGTCGACCCGCACTCCCAGAGCATGTGCGCTAGAGTGGAGGTCTGCCCGCAGGAGGGGCAGGCGTCGTCGCGATACACGTCCGGGTAAGCCTCGTGGAGAACGGACAGACACGGATACGTGCTGGTCTGCAGAAGCCTAAGCGAAACGGCTTGCGCCCTATTCAACTTGGGGTGAGGGGGTGGAAAGACCCTTCTAGACATGTAGAAGAATTTAATTATCTCGTTGTGAGTAGCGGGAACGTCCCTGTGGCCGTAGGGAGGAGGGGAGTCGGTGCTTCTTGCAGAGGAAGCGCGGTCGGTGAGGTCACGCGCAGCCTCGTGAGCAGACTCATTGAGGTTCGGGGGAGCACCCTCGACCGACCCTACGTGAGCGGGAAACCAGTGGATTGAATGATACGTGAGAGCATATCGACTCGAGCTGCTAAGAAGACGAGCAGCTTGCTTGACGATGCAACCCTTCTGAAAAGCCCTAACTGCCGTTTTGGAATCGCTATATATCTCGGACCCACGACCGTCTAGCAGGGCGAGGGCGATGGCGGCTCGCTCGGCGACTCCGGGTTCTGTAGTGCGAATGGAGGCGCTATTGGAAATCTTGCCGCTGGAGTCGACCACAACGATGGCAAAGGTCTTCCCATCGCTGTACTCCGCGGCGTCGACGAAGCTTGCTCTAATGTCTCGTTGCTTGATCTGTTTGAGGATGGCTGCTGCTCTGGCCTTGCGTCTGCCCTCGTTATGGACGGGATGGACGTTTCGGGGCACAGGGGCCACTTCGAACTTGTCTCGAATGCACCTAGGGATCGGGGTACTGACCATGTGACATGTGACATGTGGCATGTGAGATAAAAGTCAAGGGTACATGTGTACCGCCAGATCGTAGTTAAGTTATCCCAGGAAATGATGCTTAAGGTGATTTTTAAAGATTTCAAGAGAAGTACAAGATATTATAGTTGATGGCAATTCATTGCAAAGAGAAATTACAGTTAAGGAAGTTGTTTCTTTTTTTTTTTTTGCCGTAATTAGTATGAACCATGGGTAACAAGAAATTGTTGTTATCCGCAAATCTGGTTATATTTTTATTCTGCAAAAGGTCAACTGCAATGAACGGTAACGTAAGGTTATTATGAAGCAACTTGTGGAGTAAGACGAGTATGTTAAACTGGAACAAATTATTACTAGGCAAGATATTATACGCACGAAGTAACAAATAGACATTAAATTGCATGGAGCTAGAAGTGATAATGCGTATTGACTGATTTTCGATATGTTGAATTGATGATAAGTGACAAGCGAACGTGTTGTCCCATGAAACAATGCCGTAATTAATGTGACTATGAATGAACGCATAATACAACGCTAGCAGAGCCTCACGAGAAAAAAAAGGGCGAGCTTTGACTAACGCACGTATACCAAACGCAGTCTTGTGCTTAAGATGTTGGAAGTGAGAGCGAAATGTAAGGTTAAGGTCAAGATGTATGCCAAGAAAAGTGACATTGGTGCTAATGGGAATTGAATTAATTCCTTTAATCGATTAATCGCTTTGTATGCAGAGTTATTCACAGATTAATTGATTAATCGACATTTTTGCCGGGCACTTTTAAAAGGTTGAAACACAGTTCTCTACTTCTGTGAAACCCTATTTTAATGTTTGAGAGGTGGAACCAGGTTTGAAACACAAGTGCATAAACGTTTCATAAAGTGTAATGTTTAACTTTAACTTGTTACCTTGTTAACTTTTTAAATTGTTAAAGGCTAAATATAGGTGACACTAGTGGCTTTTGAAATGATAAACAATATACGTTATAAAATGGCACTTACTGCAGAAATAGATTAGATACATGGCACTAGTGAATCCCTGTGCAGTGCAGTTAAATAAGAAATATGACAAAAGTGAAAGGTGAAATCCAACTAAAGTATGGAAGAAATTGCAATATGCACAGATAGGGAAAATTACTGGTTTAGGATATTAAGCAACATACTGTTTTCACAAAGCGAATGAATGTCAATTGGCTGGGATGTTCGGGTGAAAACGATACTTTCTTTGAATGTCCTCACAAGCGGCGTGCGAGAATAGATGCTCGGACCCTGTAGATTTGCTGGATCTTCATCGCTCTGTCAAGTACGTGCTCGAAACCGGTGCGCATGCTGTGTCACGTTTTTATTGGACTGGAAGTGGCCCGACAATCAACGGCTGGGTTTATATATAGTTATAGCATGCTTGAATTGCGAGGGCATTTCAAGCCTCCGACTTCGGGCGACGTGGTGGCGTGTGTGCTGCGGGGGACCCGCTCGGCTCGGCATGACTCGGGACTCGGAAAAGAACAGTCGACAGTCGCTCTATACCACAGCCGCACAGTCACTGCTCGTGCGCCGTCATTTCAGTACGATTTCAACCTTTTCACGCCACTCCTGCCGAACTCTCGAAAACGATTAATCTAACAGACCTAATCGACTAAGTCGATTAAATGAAAGGTGCACAGGAATGAAGATTAATCGTCTTGCGGGATACATTTAATCGATTACTCGATTAATCATTCGTCAATGTTACCAGCCCTACCCGAATGGCGAAGCATCGATTGCGATAGCAAATTAGTTAGATAGTTATACGAAATTAGGATAGTAGTTTTATCGGCCGTATAAACTTGCAGACATTCGCTTACTGAGTGAATTAACAAGCATGGTGTGAGCGCGCACAGGAACATTTAAAGAACATTTACAGTGGTCTGTTTTTGAGTCCAGCTCACATGTGCACAAACTCAGACTGGCGTCAATGAATTTTTATGAGCACTGCATCCAGACATCCAGACATGCACTAAAACACCTGTGTACCAAGATTTGCTATCCTGCGTCCGCTTAAAATTCCCTTGTGAAAGCGACGTGCAAAGAATCTAATGAGTACAAAGAGTTAAATATTGGTGTAGAAACAGATAATATCCTACACGGTCTTCACAGACGCGAATATCCCCCCTTACTGGTATCAACAAGAAGAAAAACAAGAAAAGTAAAACACATCCGAGCTGCTAACTTTCTTGCCGCCAACTCCTTTAATTACCTCTAAATGAGATCGATGCTGCAGGTACTGGTCGATGCCGTCGCCACACGTAATATGTGTGAACGACTCTATTGTGACACGTGTCACAACGTGCATTGAAGGATGTAAACAGCTCCCAATCCGTACGGCCAACGTGTATCGACCGTACCCGCTGCAAGCCCTGCCGCTCGATTAAGCGCACGAGCCAAGCAAGGTATGGAAAGATCGCCGGCGCCAGTTGCGCCTTCCTGTGGTAACTTCCTTCGACCGCTGAATAACAGGTGCCCGCCAAAGATTGCGAGGAGGAAATGGCGAGGACGAACATCTTAGTCATTTTGACGCGGCGCTCCTCGTCCGTCTTACTCTCCCTTTTTCTGTATCCCCTCCTTTGCTCAGTCTACCCGAAGAGCGAGCGACCGTGAGATTCCAGACTATCCTCTAAGCAGGTGAGTGGAAAGAAGGGGTAATGCCCCCCGCTAAGTTGTTGCAACCTCCTGTATTTTTGTTCTGGCAGCACGACGTAAAGGAGCTTGCTGACAACGCTAACGGGCGTAGAAAAAAAAACGAGCCATGGGCCCTGATTCTGGTGTAAAGTGGTTATCCTGGCCCGTTTCTCACCTTTTCAAGACGTCCGCCGTTGTCGTCATTGCTGGCGCTGCAGTCGCTTCTCTTCAGCTCTCACTAGGTATGCTACCCTGTCGCGTAATCGATGTGGCTGCGTGCGTTAGAATATGTGCCTCGCCAATTTTCGAACTGTGATTGTGCATCACTCGGCGGCGCATCTCTTTGGTGTTTCTCCTGTAGCACCGTTGATGAATAGAGTGATCAAGCACAATGAACTTCGAACAAGTTGGCCGCTTCAGTGAAAGGTCGCTTTATGCTTCAGGAGTGAATGTTTACAAATATTTTGGTATATGGGGGCTTCTATCCTTAATCAATTTCAGGCTTTGTGTAGCAAATGTTGTGCACGTATATTTTTAAAGAGGTTAAAATAACGAAAAAGAAAAAACACTTTCCAGCATGATTACCAACTGCCTTCTTCAAGCCAAACAGGTGTTTTGCGGTTGTACTTAAAGTATATTCTATGCCGTGTCTTGTCTGACCTGGTTTAGCGGCTTGAATGAACAGTTGGCGGCATTTTTGCGACATTGAAGTGAATGATAAGCTGCTTCGAAAAATCTCACCGACGAGTACGATACTCCCTAATGCGAATCTTGAGCTCAGCTCTTTACGTGTTTTCATTTTGCCATATGTTGACTGGCGCGGACAATCTGCCTCGTGCGGCATGTTGCAAACGGAGCAAAGTGTGGCGCGACTGCCTCGCTAATCGGGAGATGGCGAGAGGCAGCACGTGGGTGACGCGTGGGCGCGATTCACAGCAGCCGCAGCACACGGACCTCCCAGACGACGCGCGCTACTCTGGTGCCATCTCGTAGCCATCGTCGCCGCCCTACGCTTTCTTTTCTTACGTTTTCGCCATACTCTCCTCCTCCGCTTTCCTCCTAGCGTCTTTCCTCCCCCGCTGCGCTCTGCGTTCGCTCTTTCATCCTTTGCTCGTTCGCTCGGTTACGCCGACGCCCACGCCGACGCTCGGCGCAGCAACGGGCGTCAAGAGCTGCGATCTAAAATGGTCCTGATATCGGAGATGCGCGACCGACCTAGACCCAGGGGCCAGTATTTGATTTTTAAAATAAAGACGCTTTTCACCACTCCCTTCCAGAACAGTTTATTATTTCATGTAAGCAGCCGAAACTCTCTGTATCATGGGCTCCGTGAGAATGAAGCCAACGGTTGCCTTCACATTGGTAGTTTTCACATTGTGATTGTGCTTCACAGCACAGTGGTCATCAGACGCTTCACAGTGTGCTTACAAAATTGTTTTTCTTTACGTTTGTAGACCCGATTCCAATGGGTTTTAACGCCACGGGTTATGCGGTATGCCTAAATGCATTCGATCGATGGGCATTTCTCCAGCGTATCAGTAAATTAATTTACCAAATAAATAAATTGCATGTTAAGATTTAGGGTACAGCAGATGAATACGACAGATCCACTCTATAGAAATACTTAAATATATGAGCGGATGAGCTATATTTCGTGCGACGTTGAACAAGTTTCTCACTGCTTTCGGACCAATGAATACTTCACAGGGGCTTTCAGCTAGATCAAGCACGGATGCGTAGCTGTTGACCTATATAAAGCTCGAGTAATAGTCATCGCCGTGTCAACAACATGCGATGATGTTGTTAACATTCCCACTAAGAAAACAGTTGGTACGCCATTGTTCATGTGTCAAGGTTTCGGGCACAATACCTTGAACAGCGGTCGAATAAGACTGACATTTTAGTTTATAGCGCTTGTGTTCGACAACAAATACTGTTCTTATTAATAGGGGCCGTGGCACTTCATTCTTATGGCGAAAAGGATTTAAATGCAGTCACAACGGTAGCTAAAACTAAAACTCCGACACTAATGTCTGAGTTTACGCTCGTTAGGTTCTCTCGGTCATCCTGTGCCTCCCATTACCCTGACAACGGAAGGAAATGATAGTTGGAGCTCTCTTGCTGCACCTGCGGGCGCCGTTTTTTGTCTACTTTCGAATGCAAAACTTTTTTTACGCTATATATCGTAAGCACATAATCTATCATGCACTCCATCAGGGGATCTCATTGACGGAGAACAGGCGGACGAGGTTATTATCAAATTAGTACAGATGAAAGCGAACAGAAACGCTTAAAAGGAGGTATTTAGATAGACCTGAGGTAGTAACACGGCCGGTGAAATGAAAAATAGGAAGGGTGTGTGAGAGAGAGAAAGAGAGAGGATATAAGGGATGCAGGGATGTTAACCAGTCAAGAGTCCGGCTACCCTACGCTGGGTGAAGGGAGAAGGTGAAGAGAGAGAAGGGACAGAGAAAGAGGGGGATATAAAGACGTGTGCGAGCGATTTGTTGGCAGTTCATATACGAACCAAATAGTAATTGCTAGTCGATTCATATTCGATCCGAGAATTCCCTATTTGAAATTGCTGAATATTCTTTTTCTGTTCGAATGCGTAGACAGAACAGCACTTGTAGTCTAGATGGGAGAAAATTAATTATTTAGTGAATGTTCCCGTGTGTGCATTACTTTAAACCACGTCCAGTGCTGTAGTAGCACAGTTCCCTTCAACGAACGTAACACTCCACGTGCGACTGGTGGTGCGCTGTTCCCTTGTTTAGCAGTGTCACTGTCATGCTGCACCATAAAATTGTAAGCGATTGTTTCTCATTTACAAGCTCCTCAATTTACCGAACGCCCAATTGCGAATGGCATTAGATGGGTGGATCGTATAATGTATATAAACCTCTGTTTTACAGCGAAGTTGCTACGTGGACTTACACGACCATTTTCGTGTAGTGATGGGCAAGGGATTCCTTGCAAACTTTATATTTCCCTTTGTTTAGGAAGCACCCTATATTCAATTTAATTTTAGGAGGTCGTCTTTTTCGAATATTCGTATTCGATTCGGACGTTGCTCTGTTCGAGCAACCCTAATAGAAAAAATAAGACTCCCTTAGGACAGGGGTAGTTGAAGAAGGTTGCGAGGAGTCTTCCGTCCAGAAGTAACGTGGAGTTTCTGATACTGATGTCATGGTGGCGATGAGGACGACGAAGAATGTATCATCCATGACGCCCTGATAACGTTTCACATCGATATGGAAGAAGCCCTGGCCATTATAATCAGCATAATTAACTCCACTGTAGAGGAGAGACCTCTCCCATGGGCCTCAATTTACCTTAGTCCCGAGTGAGCAGAAATGCTCATAACTCGCCAATTTTCTGATCTATTACTCCACTTTATCTATTCCACCGTAGGCTACGTTTCCCTTCTACTTACATCGCTTTCCTCTTTCACCCTAATCATGTGCACAGGTAGCCGACCGTCTACCTGCTCTACGCATTCTAGACCCTGTCCAACTATACTCCTTCGTCTCGGGATAATCGTGATGATGATGAATCTGTTAGCCATTGAAATGGGGCAGTGGCCTGTGCCACTGCACTACCGGCTACTATTCAAGTTCATAAGCTACTTAAATGTCACTATGATTAACAGAAGGAAGAAGAAACTGAAGAACTGTGAAGAAGAAACTAGGAATTGGTAAGAATCAAATGTATGCGCTAAGAGACAAAGCCGGCAATATCATTACTAATATGGATGAGATAGTTCAAGTGGCTGAGGAGTTCTATAGAGATTTATACAGTACCAGTGGCACCCACGACGATAATGGAAGAGAGAATAGTCTAGAGGAATTCGAAATCCCACAGGTAACACCGGAAGAAGTAAAGAAAGCCTTGGGAGCTATGCAAAGGGGGAAGGCAGCTGGGAAGGATCAGGTAACAGCAGATTTGTTGAAGCATGGTGGGCAGATTGTTCTAGAGAAACTGGCCACCCTATATACGCAATGCCTCATGACTTCGAGCGTACCGGAATCTTGGAAAAACGCTAACATAATCCTAATCCATAAGAAAGGGGACGCCAAAGACTTGAAAAATTATAGACCGATCAGTTTACTGTCCGTTGCCTACAAAGTATTTGCTAAGGTAATTGCAAATAGAATCAGGAACACCTTAGACTTCCGTCAACCAAAGGACCTGGCAGGATTCCGTAAAGTCTACTCAACAATAGACCATATTCACACTATCAATCAGGTGATAGAAAAAAGTGCGGAATATAATCAACCTTTATATATAGCTTTCATTGATTACGAGAAAGCGTTTGATTCAGTCGAAACCTCAGCAGTCATGGAGTCATTGCGTAATCAGGGTGTAGACGAGCCGTATGTAAAAATACTGAAAGATATCTATAGCGGCTCCACAGCCACCGTAGTCCTCCATAAAGAAAGCAACAAAATCCCAATAAAGAAAGGCGTCAGGCAGGGAGATACGATCTCTCCGATGCTATCCACAGCGTGTTTACAGGAGGTATTCAGAGACCTGGATTGGGAAGAATTGGGGATAAGAGTTAATGGAGAACACCTTAGTAACTTGCGATTCGCTGATGATATTGCCTTGCTTAGTAATTCAGGGGACCAACTGCAATGCATGCTCACTGACCTGGAGAGGCAAAGCCGAAGGGTGGGTCTAAAAATTAATCTGCAGAAAACTAAAGTAATGTTTAACAGTCTCGGAAGGGAACAGCAGTTTACAATAGGTAGTGAGGCACTGGAAGTGGTAAGGGAATACATCTACTTAGGACAGGTAGTGACTGCGGATCCGGATCATGAGGCTGAAATAATCAGAAGAATAAGAATGGGCTGGGGTGCGTTTGGCAGGCATTCTCAGATCATGAACAGCAGGTTGTCATTATCCCTGAAGAGAAAAGTTTATAGCAGCTGTGTCTTACCAGTACTCACGTACGGGGCAGAAACGTGGAGGCTTACGAAAAGGGTTCTACTTAAATTGAGGACGACGCAACGAGCTATGGAAAGAAGAATGATTGGTATAACGTTAAGGGACAAGAAAAGAGCAGATTGGGTGAGGGAACAAACGCGAGTTAATGATATCTTAGTTGAAATCAAGAAAAAGAAATGGGCATGGGCAGGACACGTAATGAGGAGGGAAGATAATCGATGGTCATTAAGAGTTACGGAATAAATTCCAAGGGACGGAAAGCGTAGCAGAGGGCGGCAAAAAGTTAGGTGGGCGGATGAGATTAAGAAGTTTGCAGTGACAACATGGCCACAATTAGTACATGACCGGGGTAGTTGGAGAAGTATGGGAGAGGCATTTGCCCTGCAGTGGGCATAACCAGGCTGATGATGATGATGATGATGATGATGATGATGATGATGATGATGATGATTAACAGGTCTCTTTGACAAAACGTTGGCTCCAGCTACATTCCATGTTCTACTACTGTTAATCACTTCAAGTCTCCATCTTCCTGCAAATCTATCTCTTGTTTTGGTTGAATGACACTATATGTTTCAATTTAGCACATCAACTGGAATGCTACCTACTGGTGTTTCGTATCCGCTGTGTTTATATCCCCTTCAACCACATACTGCTAATATTCGTCCCCCTCAAGCACGCACTGCTATGTTTACATTTACTGATGTTACTACATATGTCGTATTCTGCTCCATCGCTTCTTACGTGGTCCTTGTCGCTTCACGTTTGTTTCTTGGCCTCCGAGCATATAACACTTACTGCCCGCATTGCCCACTGACTAAGCAGTGAATTTCTGTATGCAGTGCGGTGCGGTCCGGACTGGACCGAATCCAGCTCCGAAGCGTGCCGGGCCACGGCGAGTGAGGGCGGCGAGGATCCCGGCCGGTGCGTGCCCTTGACCTGGTGCCCGTCCCTGGTTGCGTCGGCTGGTCGCGGGCTCCGACCACAACTGTGCGGTTCGTCAACCGAACAATCGCAGCTGGTGTGTTGCCCGTCGGCCGACGTCGTGAGCCCGACGGCACCGAGCGCGGACCGGCTATCCGTCAGGCAATCATCCGTTGACGAGGGGCCCCGGAACGAACGAGGTTTGTAGTATAATCGACAGACCGGGAGCCCCCTCCCCCCGCCCCCCTCTCTCTACATATATATATCGCTCTCAATATATATCTCTCTAGCTTTTTTTCTCGGCAGGCATGCGCTATGCTCATTCATATGTAGCACGGGCAAATGTGGTGACATGGATAACGTATAGGTCGATAGCAGTGCGCTATTTGGAACACTTCAGCATGTGCAAGGTTGGCTCCTAAGCCTTATGCGATATTATTGTGAACCAATTTGCTCTTTCTTTTTTTTTTGTTCTTGAAGTTGAAACATCCTACCCGCCGCGATGGCTTAGCGGCTATGGTGTTGTGCTGCCAAGCAAGAGGTCGCGGGATCGAATCCCGGCCGCGGCTGCCGCATTTCGATGGGGGCGAAATTTAAAAAAAGACCGTGTTCCGAGCATTGGCAAAGAAGAGAGAAGTAAATGCCACAACTGCGGAGAAGCGCTCCCAAACGGCGCTGCAGAACTACACAACTGCACCCCGAAAGGCAAGCTCTGCGAGGGCGACCGTTCGTGCAGACAAAGATTTCACATCCCATACGTCGTGCGAAGACGCTGGAGAAGAAGACGAAACCGCTCCGACAGAGATGCCAACCCGTACGAGGTCAATGACCCAGCGGCCATGCAGCAGGATCCGGCAGGTGGCTCCATCCCCAAGCAGCGCTCCAGAGGACGCGCCCGATCCAAAGGACGCGCCCGATCCAGAGGGCGCCCCCGATCCAGAGGGCACCCCCGATCCAGAGGGTGCCCCCGATCCAGGGGCCGATCCCGGTCGAGACCTAGCTCCAGGCGGCCCGGCAAGAAAATGACATGGGCCGACATGATCGCCAGCAACGGTTCTGCACCGCCAACTTCAAAGCCAGGTAAGGCGCAGTCAGAGCACGTGGCAGACCCGCGAATACACACACTAGAGAGGGAAAACAAAGCACTCAAACAGGAACTAGCTGAACTCAGGGCAACCCTAGCCAGGCTAGAAGGCCGTATCTTAACAAACAACACCCATCCCTCAATCTTTAGGGACCGTGGTCGGATCGTGTAGCACACATAAACGCAGGGCCGTCGTCATCCAAACCGATGACACATCCGACGTGGACGCGTCTATGTCTGATGTCAGCGAGGCTCCTTCTAACGCGTCCGTCAGTGACAACAAAGCTAAGAAGCGCAGCAAGAAGAAGAAGAGCAAGTACAGCACATTTCAATCGACAATTACTGAAATTAAGGAGGTACTCACTCAAATCGGCGGCAGACTCGACCACCTAGAAAGACCAATCGCTCATCCCAAAACCCCGAAAATAATCCCCACGCCGCGCCCAGGGCCCATGTCTGCCCTGGGACCCACTCCAAGCCGCCAGGCTCAATGAGTGAGCCCAGCATAAATGGGGTCATGCCAAATCAGTAGAATGGTTAACGCACCAGAATATTTCAAGATCTGGCAATGGAACTGTAACTCATTCAACAAAAAGAAATCCAACCTAACGCAATTCGTCAGATCATGTAAAGAAAAGCCACACGTCATCATCCTACAAGAATGCGGGGCGGAAAAGAACATTCAAAACATGTCCTTCTCGGGGGTTTCCAGGCCGACCCTGGACCCCAAGTTCAAACAATCCAGGGGCGTTGCCACTCTCATCCGCAAAGATGTCAGCTTTGTGGAAAGGGGCACCCCGACGTACAAGAAAGGCCTGGAATCCATGCTCAAAGAAATCCTCCCCAGTCGGGGCCTAAAGACCAACCTTTACATATTAAACGTCTACAGTTCCCCGACTGACAGACTCAGAAACTTTAACAAACTTCTCACATCGGTGGCGTCGCAAGCCAAGGACAGGCCACTGATCGTTGCCGGGGACTTCAACGCGCACAACATCGTCTGGGGCTACGCTACCAATGACAGGAAATGAATTAACCTTGCCGAGTGTGTGGACACCCTAGGCATGCAACTCATCACGGACTCAATGTTTCCGTCGCGCAGAGGCAACTCGCTTCAGAGGGACACCACCCCGGACCTGACGTTCCTCAGGAACGCTGACGGGTCGTGGGACAGCCTGCAAGAGGACCTTGGCAGTGATCATTACATCCTAGAAATCAACGTCCGCATCACACCCACTTCTCCCCAGAATTACACCTACGTCGACTGGGACCTCTTCAGAAGAATGAGGGGTAATGCGGACAAACAAGGAGAAACCTTCGAAGAGCTCCTGGAAAATCTGAAAATTACGGTGGCCAATGCCACTAAAGAAATAAGCGTGGATCTGTAGGTGCCAGCCATAGACTCCAGACTCGCACACCTCCTGGAGGCCAAGAACGCGCTAAGAGAAAGATGGGAACAGCAGAAGCTAAACAGGAGGCTGAGGTCTAAATTAACGAAAATCAACAAAGAGATCGAAGAACACTCCAGAAAGTTGAATGCGCAGCAATGGGACGAAGTGTGTAATGAGGCGGCAGGTAAAATGAGAAGGGGCAGCAAGTGAAGCCTTCAACCTATTCGCCGACAACAACAAACCGACCAAGAGTTATGCCCGACTAACGATCGAAAGGCTCATTCATCTTCACACGAAAGAAGGCACGAGTCCGCGGGACTTTGCTGACGCCCTGGCAGACATCTACCTACCAGTAGAGCGCAAATCTGTCCCGTGCGACGACCCGACACGCGAGTATAAGGGGACACCTCGGCTATCGCTGGATCGTCCTTTCGAAGTTTCGGAGATTGTGCACGCCATTCATCAACTAAACGGACGCTCGGCCCCATTATACTCGGACTAGACGGACTAACAAACAAACTACTCAGAAATCTAGATGACAAAGCCATACAAATCATCACGAGCAAAATTAACGAGCTATGGGCTGAAGGCCGGATGCCGGACGAATGGCGAACTGCCAATGTAGTCCTCATCCCCAAACCCGGAAAGCCGCTTCATGCAGAGAATCTAAGATCCACCTCCCTTACGTCGTGCCTCGGGAAGGTCGCAGATCATGCCATCCACAATAGAATTGGAGAGCACGTTGAAGAAAACGGCCTATTCCGCCACAATCTCATAGGCTTCAGAAAATCACTACCCACACAAGACGCCATGCTACTCATCAGGAACGCCGTCATAGACAACAAATCCAGGGATGTAAAAGGCATCCTGGCGCTCGACCTAACCAAGGCCTTCGACACGGTCAGGCACGAGCACATCCTCAACGAAACCTCCACTTTAGATCTCGGAGTACATTTCCACAATTTCGTAAGATCGTTTTTGGATAACCGAACGGCCATCATAAACGTCGGACAAATCAGAAGCAGAAAGCACATGCTAGGTAACATCGGTACCCCGCAAGGGTCAGTGCTTTCGCCGCTTCTTTTCAACATCGCAATGCATGATCTCGCAAACAAACTCTCGAAAGTCCCGGGGGTAGGACACGCGATTTACGCTGACGACATCACCATTTGGGCCACGAGCGGCCCGCTAGGCACTCTGGAGCAGAACCTACAGCAAGCGCTGGACACCACGGAAGCTTTTCTTGCAAACACGGGACTGAAGCTCTCCCCCAGCAAATCGGAGCTCCTTCTGTGCAAACAAGGCCCCAGGCTGAGACAGCCCCTTAGCTCCCTCCCCAGGGACGAAGGAAACACCAGGGACGAAGGAAACATCCCCAGGTGTAACACAATCAAGGTCCTGGGCATGGTCATTGGGGCTTACAGCAATGAGAACGCGGAGGCACTAAAACGCATCACAAAGAGCACCCTCAACTTCACCAGGGTCATATCACGGGTCACCAGCAAAAGGGACGGACTGAAAGAGGACAACCTCATTAAAGCATTTCACGCCTTCCTCATCAGCCACGTAACCTACGCCGCCCCCTTCCTCAACTGGAAGAAGACGGAGCTGAATAAAATTGATACACTAATCAGAATGGGATTGAAAAAGGTACTAAGCCTCCCTAGAAACACTAGCACGGAACGACTCCTCCAGTTGGGGCTACACAACACGGCAACCGAACTCTTTGAGGCACAGCGAAACTCCCAAATTAGTCGGCTCTCACTCACAAGGGCGGGCATCGAGGTCTTACTAGAAGCAGGCGTACAGCCCCTCTTCATGCCGCCAGGGAAGTCGCAACTATGCACAAACGCCAAGAGATCAATAACTGTTGATCCCATCCCACGAAACATACACCCCACCCACAACGAAGGGTGGAGAAAAGCGAGTGCGAAGGCAATCCTTGACAACATCAAACGTAACGAAACGCAAGTCCTCTTCGTTGACGCGGCCAGATATTGGAATCGAGGCGCTTACGCGGTCTCTGTGGTGGACGCCCATGGCTCACTCGTCAACGCAGCCACGGTAGTAACCAACTTCACTCACGAAGCAGAAGAAATGGCCATCGCGGTGGCCCTTAGAAGCTGCAAAGGAGCGCCAGTCATTTACTCGGGCTCAAGAACAGCTATTAGAACCATCTCGTCGGCCCTCGTCTCTAGGAAAGCAGCTACGGTTATCAACACCATCTTCTTCCAAGAAACGGGAGGAGGCGACCTCACGTCCCCACACATCACATGGTTCCCGGCCCACATGGGCAACATTTCCTGACCTCCTGACTGTAATCCGAACGAGCGGGCACACCAAGTGGCGCGAGAGCTCACATTCCGCGTCAGCGGTCCACCCTCTCGCTTCAACCCAGCCTGGAGGGACCTAAACAAAAAAGACCCGCTCGTATCATACCACGAAATCACTTCAAATTATAGGTTATCACGAATAATTTTTCCTCCTCCTCACCCAAAGCTCAAAAAATCACAGGCCGTCACTTACAGACAGTTGCAGACTAGGACATACATCACACCAACAACACTAAGCAGGATCAATCCTGACCTTCCTACTGAATCCTGACCTTCCTACACTGCGGCCACGAATACAACAACTTCGAACACATGCTCTGGCTGTGCCCTGCCAACGCGAGCACGGACTTCCCCGACCAGTCATCCTGGGACTCAGCGCTCAGAAGCACGGAGCTCATCGCTCAGCTCAAGGCTGTCCAGAGGGCCCGGGCCGTCGCCGAAGGACTCTGTCTACCGGCCCCGACCTGGGTGGAGCCGCCGGATTGATTTCCCCTCAGGACCTAAATAAAGTTCTAACTCACTCACTCCGAGCATTGGGGGAACGTTAAGGATCCCCTGGTGGTCAAAAATTAATCCGGAGTCCCCACTACGACATGCCTCATACTCAAATCGTGGTTTTGGCACGTAAAACACCAGAATTCCATTGAATTTGAACATTCTTTCAAATTTGGCGCCTCATCTTTGCAGTCCTTAACCCGACAGGTATTATGAGTAACGACAGATAAAAGAGAGCAGTAATGTCAACAAGGTAAAGGGACCTAATCGCAGCTATCACTCCCCCCGCATCGCTCCGCTGCTTATAACTTTAACGCAGAAGCATATTTCCCCAAGTTCCCGAATAAGCTTTCTGGGCGAAGCTGCAAGATGCCTCGCATCGCAGTTGGTGTATCCGGAATACACCGAGGTACCCTGAAACATGCTCATCGAGTGCGTTCCTTCTGTATTCTCCATCTCTGTTTCTCAAATCAAATAGTCATGTGCTTATTGATACCATTTTTTTTTTCGACTCAGGCTGCGGCTCGGTCGACGGCGATCCAAGAGGAATCGGCAGGTCTAAGTGGCCTTGGATGGTGAGCATCTCGAATAGTCGTCGCCGCTTCGCAATTCTTATCGCTGCATTACAAGCGTTTTTACGGTAATATAAATTGTTACTCGGCATATATTGGAAGGCAAACAACAGAGGTGCGAGTCTGTTTTTGCATTCTGCACAATACGACAATGAGCATCTTATACATGCGCTGAGCGACACTCAAAGCCTGAACAGCGTCCTGACCGACGAAACCTCAAGTGGGCCGACCAATATGACTAGTAAACGTGGCGATAGACGCTTAATTGATTTGGTGTGAAGATATTGGAAAGGTAACTACCGTCCACGGCTCTTCTAGCTAGAAGTGACTGTCCTGTGGTAAAATAAAAAAGCCACTGTCGATTTAGCGGTAAGTGCGAGAGGAATGCGTTAGCACTGCATTGCACCTATTTGGAGTACCGGATCCACGATTTAAACCGCGTTCACCATATTTCAAGGCGTTGTTCAGGGGCTCGCTCGACACACGTCCTGCCTCTTCGAGCAGCGAATTGCAAATAACGGTGGTCCGGAACAGACCATGCACCATCAGTTGCGTCATACGGGGCGATTATTTTTAAAATTTGAGGAATTTTTAATGTCGCCTCTGGCAGAAAGCATAATGCGTGTCCTTGAGCTGGATTATTGGAAGAGGCGGATATTAATAGCACAAGAAATCCAAACACATTTTCGACTTATTAACAAAAAACCACTAATTAAATCTGAAATTAATTACTTTACGGTACCATTTCCAATTTACTGATTCTAGCCGGTGAGTTTGCAAGACGCGTCCGCTTGAAATGAATTTCCAGCATGGCCCCAGTTCCGGCATGTTATTTCTCCACGTGTGGCACAAAATACGTTAGCTTCTTATGATATGGGCTTTCCAGTTACTTTTCTGCTTCTGTGCATAAAAGAGTGTTTTGCTTAGAAGTAAGTGGGACAACACTGCATCATTATACGACGAATTTGATGGTTCCTATCTACAAACTGGTCTCATTGGAAATTCATTACAAGTGAATATGCCTTGCAATGGCCCATTGCAGAACCCTACTGTCCCCACTTGCAGCAAGTTGTTTTTTCATCCACTTTCATTTGCATTAATTTATCGTTTCTTTATTTCATTTATTAAGCGCAAGTAATTCCCCCTATGTTGTCCTTGGTGTCGGTGTTTGTTGGCTTTGTATGATATGATTAATAAAAATGGGGCCCTTTGGTTAACCCCCTTTCCTCTCTTATATATAGATATATATGTATGTATATATATATATATATATATATATATATATATATATATATATATATATATATATATATATATATATATATATATATATATATATATATATATATATATATATATATATATATATATATAATCTCGCACTAATCTCCGCGCGCCTGTTTGGAGTGCTAAGTCGTCGCAGTCTTGTATCTATGTGGGTGCGCATGTATAGTGTGACTAGTTTCACCATCACGCAGGCGGCCATATTCAAAGGGGACAAATTCCTCTGCGGTGGTTCTCTTTTGGACCGTGACACTGCGCTGACGGCGGCGCAATGCTTCTACGACTTCAGAAACGAGTACGCATGCGTTTCCATTGATTTACTTGGTGCCGCATATTATAGGGACAAAAACGTGAAGATGGCTGCCGATGTTGCTTTGGAATTGATTTTCAGAGCGCCTTTTTTTTTTGTTCTCTGTACACTGTGGAAAAGGCGTTGCTGCTCAATGTGAAGAAGGCGTCTGGCGTCACTTTCCTGCGCAGCATTTCTGACTGTACTTGACTTCTCTGAAGTAAAATTGCTCTCTTAAGATAATCATAGGCAATAGCTACTCCAGTTTCTTCGAATTGTGATAATTCCAGTTATAGATATATATGTGGAGATAGGTATTGTTATAATGATCTAGAGCTGTAGACTTCTTAAGACATGTGGTTTATTTGTTTGTTTATTCCTTGATTATGAGAACGCATCGCTGTGATTACAGGAACAGTAATTTCTGTCGCCTCCATCTGCCCCGATGTGAAAGTGATGGCGGATCGTTGACGGCCCACTCACTGTCCCGATCTCCCTACCTTCTCCGCGGGTTGTTAATGGCGTGAAGCTGAAAACACTGACAGACCTCGGGAATTGGCGTAAACAATTTATCGATAACTTTCGTGGCCACATTACGTCCCCAGAAAGGTTCTCTCCAATCTACCCTTTTCGCGGCTTATTCTTGTACCACGTCGTGTGCGTCAGGGATTGAACGCAGTAACGCATCTGTGTGGAAGCTCCCATAGCCACGTGATAATTTTTTCAAATCTCGTGCCCTTTTCTTTCAACGCAGAATATATAAAACCCCGACACATATAACATTCTTCATGCAAAGAAAACAATCGGGTGCCTTTCAATGCGCTATACAAGTTTCGCACTTAACATCTTGTTTAAATAAATTAGTTCAGAGCTACAGCTAATTATTATTTTCGGTATAGTCGGAGTTGCGCAAGCGGACAATGAACACCACTGCGCCTCTCGCATTCGGGTACCACTAGCTGAAACACCCTCTGGCACCTCGCGCGCAGCGTTACCTGGCCCTTTTACGTGGCTATTATTACTCTCTAATAGCACTCGAAACGAAATGACACGCAGTGCATCCGCATCTGAAGTAGCACGCAAGGCGCGCAGCCAGGCAAACCTCTCCAGGATTCGTTAAAGTGCCTCTTTCTCTCTAGCTTTCTCTGTGCCTTACGATTAAAGCTTCGTTGGGGGGTGCTCGTTCACACCGTGTGCCTCGTAACCTGTGAGAGTGGTCGTGGTCGTCCGTGTCATTTTTGCAGCATCGGGATGTACAAAGTGCGCCTCGGCATCGTGGAACTGAACGAGACGGTAAGCTCGCACGGCGCCGAACTCCCCATCCTCTGGATACGGAGGCACGAGCGCTACCGTCAACGCAGCATCTACAACGACATCGCGCTCGTGAAGACCGCCACGAAGGCACCCTACGGTAGCCACATCGGCCCGGTGTGCCTGCCGCAGCCGGACTTGAAGCTCAGCGGACACGTGGTCGTGCTCGGCTGGGGACTCAGGTCTTTCGGTGAGCGCGAGCAGTTCTCCTATAGGCCACAGAAACGGGATCATTTTGCAGCACGCATGTGCCATATACTCTGCAAGCGACACCGAATGTCAACTGAACCCTTGTCAAGAGAGAGAGAGAGAAAAGGGGAGGAAAGACATGGAGGTTGGCCAGTGTGAGTACCGGCTGGCTACCCTGTGCTGGGGAAAGGGGCAAAGAGAATAAAAGGAGAAAGAAGAGGGAAAAAAAACCCTTGTCAAGTTGACCAGAGTTGCAATATGGGAATGTTCGTTCATCTTGCCCTGGCTAGTTTTATCGCGTTATCACCAGTACTAAAGAAAACACATTGAACACACATTGCATCATCTGTCCACCACATCTCTCTCCCTCTCTCTGTGTGTGCTTGCGTATGTGTGCGTGCGTGTGAGAGAGAGAGAGAATTGAAGAATTTGTTGGTGTAACTCGCCAATATCATTTCGTTGAAGTAAATTATTCAGTCAATATCAACGCATTTGAAGAGCTAGGAAAGAAGGGTGGAAGGGTTGTTGTGGTGTCACGTTGTTGTTAAACATATTTGTAGCCAGCAGGACGTTCTCTCGCCGCAGACTAACATCCTTGACCACGAGAGCCCCTAACCAGGTTTGGCCATCTTAAACAGTCAAGCCCAGTACATGCAATGCGTGCTGACGATCGTGCCTGCAAAGCGTTACACCCCCGCGCGCCGCCCGAAAATAGCTGAAATTTCCGGTCAAACGCCGCGCGCCATTCTTCAGGTAGCCACGCTCCCAGCCGGAAGGGCTGGAGAGTCGAGGTCAGACGCACAAATGTGTCTGCGTTATTCGTATCGCTGAAACGTCAATCACCGTGACACGTGACTACGAGGATTATTCAAGGCTACAGCAGTTATTTGTCTGATCTGTTGCTTCACTATGATAGACAATTTAAAGTTTAGACAAATAATAAATCCTGCAAACCGAACGTAGCTGCGACGCTTCGTTTTACTCCGTGCCATAGCAAGAGGAAGACACTTCCGTTTCGTCCGCTTATTCTCACTCGTGCAAATCGTGCATCCATGGGAGAGAGAGAGAGCGCAAATGATAAATGAAAGGTAGGGAGGCTAACCAGGACTGAGTCCGGATGGCTACCCTACACTAGGAAAAGGGAAAAGGGGACGGATAGATTATAAGAAGAGAAAGTCAACTGGAGATATCATTCGGTCACTCGGTCCGGATCACAGATGGTGACTCAATCCGGTAGCTTTCAAATATCGCAGAAGCGCTTTTGTGGCTTTCTGTAGCTGCGATATGCGAGGCCATGGTCCAAAGATCTTGTTCAAGGTGAACGGTTCTCTATCTAACTCATTGAGAGCTGTGCAGAGGTCATGTCTTTCATTTTCAAAAGATGGGCAGTAGCACAGTAGATGTTCTATAGTATCCAAAGAACAAAACTGTTTCCAAACGTGCGCGCACTGAGTGATCCTGTTCAATGTAGTGCAGAAGCTGCCAGAGAGCGGCCCACGCGCGATACTATGCGAGGCCGTCGCAGGAAGTGCGCCGCGTAGCAGAAACGCGAGGGGGGGGGGGGGAAAAGAAAGAATGCGGAGCCTGTGACGTGTACGTGATGCGATCCTCTGTCTCGGATACTGAGGCTAGACGGGGCGAGTGGGAAAAGTGTCCATGTTGGCATCGAAGCTCGTTTCCCGAAATCATGGGTTCGCGACACTCCAAATATTTCTATATCTGCTACTAATGAACCAATTAGACAAATTCTCTGTAGAACGCTCCCTAGAGAAAACGCAACCACTTCAACCGTATAACCCAAATTTGCTATGTCGCCTGGTGAGGGAGGGGGCCCTTTAAGTGCAACCGAGCTGTATCTGCGCTGCTCATATTTTCTTCCTCTCTCTCTCCCTCTTTCTCCTTGCTATTCTATAAATGGTTATTCACTATTGCATTTTGCACTACGGCTTCCCCTTAAATTCCTCCTCATTTTCGTGGGATCTCCGCTGATGCAGCTTTTCTAATTGAGTTGGCGAATTCGCTGCAGGAGGGCGGCAGCCGCCCAAGCTACAGACCCGTGGCGCGTTGGCCATCAGCAACGATGAGTGCAACGAGATCTACCGCCAATCATCCAGCTTCCTAACCAGATTACCTGATGGCATCACCGAGGGCATCGTGTGCGCCGCGAACTACACGGGCGTCGACGCCTGCCAGGTAGGTGACACACTTACATGGCTGCCGCCAGACCTTGTGTGCGCGTGTGTGTGTGTGCGTCGCCTTTTCGGCCTGTTTAAAGTGGAGCCTTCCTTGCTTATACCTCCACAAAGTTTGGGCCAAGTCGGCGGTTTACAACAGAAAAGCGAGCCACGCTCCAGGACCCACAATGCCAGTGTGGCATCTCTGTTCCGCGTCACGCAATAAGTCACGAAATAAAGCCTGTACGTATAATGTTAGTCTCACGTCAGCAGATCTATAAAGCAAACAAACACTTCCTAATGTAGTAGCGCATGATATTCAGCGGCGTCTTTCACTTTTCTTAAATTTCTTGCCGGGTATACTCCATTCTGATAGGCAACTTGGTATGTGCCACCGTATGCCCCGGCCTATGGAACTGAGATGTGTCCAACAAGGTAGTACCAGTGAGTACACCTCTGTGCTGCGTGGTAAATTACACCACAACGTAAAACCTGCATGCGCATATAAATTCGGTACAACGGTATTTCTAAAGCGCGTACACACACACCTCTAATCATAAAAGCGCCTTACATTCAACAGCTTTCATTTTCATAATTTACTCACATATGTGCTCCCCTCTACTTAAGCCATTTGGTTACGCGCCGCTGGGTAGGCTCCCATTCTTAGCCTGTCGTCCAAAAGAGGCTTGCTTGAAAACTTCTTTATTTTTTTTAAATGATACTCCCGCTCTGAATTATTATTCCTCAGCTGGAAGGGAATGGGAAGCGGGGTATCATGGTAGGGCACATACGGGTGGTAAGAAGGTGACGCAGGAGTTTGGCTTCTCTTCTGTTGCTCTGAGTGTGATCTGGATGTGTTCTCTGCGCGAAATGCTAGGCACACACATCCACATGGAAATCAGGATCCTGGATCCAACCTAGGAAGGGCGGCCATGTCACCGTGAATTTTGGGGGGAATTTTCACCCTGTCCCAGTAGGTTACGTATGGTCGATTCTCCGCCGGTAAAGTCGCTTGAAATAATTTTCAGGGTGTGGCATTTGTTTCCCGCGCTCCGCCAGCATGGTGATAGAATTGACTGTGTCATGGGACCTTTCGTCGCCATATCCCTTACAAGCGTTCTCGGGGCACGCGCTTTTAACACGCGGCGTAGACTGGCCTTTAGCATCACTTCATCCCTTTATTCAGCTCCTTCCAGTGATTCTAGGCCGGTATTGTCGCCAGTGCCGTCCGTCATTGTTGTTCTGAAATTGCGCATTCCCATAACCTCTGTTGGCCACTGCGTGGTGCGCCGACATGTGCCAGTGTGCCACAAGAGGCACAGTGTGTCATACTTTTCTGTGCATGCACCTGTCACCAAAATTATTTCCTCGACAAACATAGTACGTCGCGTTCGTCTTCGTGACATTACTGCGTAGACTTCTCACACTGTACATCAGTGCGATTTGGCATTCGTACGTCGGCATAGCTTGTGAACGGTGAAGTGACCAAGCATACACATTGCATGAGCTTAAATTATTGTCTCGTGCGGCGCATATATAAACGTAAAGATCAACATAAACATGGGAGATTACACGTCGTATCGGATGAAAATCAGAGACAATTTTGCGCATGTCATTTGTTCGCATAGCATTCACTTAGCCATTTAACTAAGGTTTCACTTCATATATATTCCAACATGTGCGTTGGATCTGCCTATAGTTATTGTCTCTTCTTTTTCCTGATTTGCTCTGTTCGCTCACCTGTGGGTTCGATGCGTCAAATCTAGCAATTGCTTAACTGCTGACCTGAAATGCGCATGATAAAGGGACGTAATATAACGTGACTGAATAGCATATGTGACTAGCAGCCTGTCTTTCATCGGCACGATTAATTCACTGCATAGTAACTTGAAGCTGATCAGTGAACAAGAGGTTGAGATAAATAAGCTTATATGCTCATTTGGTCATACTTGATCAAGCACTCCTCAATACAATTAGTAGACAGGCAGCAAGACTGCTTATTTCTGACAAGACAGGCATGTTGAGGCTGCCAATAACACTCTTATCTACTGTGAAAACTTCTTTTTTTAAGCATCGCTTAGCTTTGACGCGCGATGAAAAATATTATAGCGTCCCGCCATGGTGACGGAAGAAGATGAAACTCGCAAACGGCCTATTTCGGAACCTTCAGAGCCACTTTAAATTGCGGAAGTTTCTTATGGTGTCATCAATTCGAAAGCTCCGTGTTGCGTGCGTGCGTGCGTTTGCACAGGTGCCTGTATCTTTTCGCGCTACGATCTTTGGGAGTAGCACGACTGACGTGTAGCCAGGCCAAATCTGTAAGTCCACATACCCTACCGTCTTCTTTCAGGGCGGCTCTGGAGGACCCATGCTTGCTCAGGACCTCGACTCTCAGTGGAACGTGGTAGGAATTGTGTCGTTCGGCATCCGTTGCGGCGGCCGCTTTCCTGGTGGCCACACCCGCGTCACAGCGTTCCTCGATTGGATCGCCCGGAACAGGGACTGAATTCGACGGGTCGACGCAGGCCGAATGGTCGCTGGATCCACCTAAGCACTGCGCTCACCTTTCGCCCCCCCCCCCCCAACCCCCACCCCTTGCGGCGGATGGGCTGCATTAAAAGCTTCTTCTTGTTCCGCAGTTGTCTTCTGACAGGGCTTGCAAGCCTTACGTGGACAAACGCAATACTATGTTGCCTTCACTGGTGCTTAGTTGCGTACTTAGTTGCGCTGAAACTACGCCGCAACTCCCTGCAACCTAACTCGCTGTTCACATTAGAATGTCTTATGTAAACAATGTTTTTCCGATGTCTTTAAATCGAGGTCGCGGGATCAAATCCCGGCCACGGCGGCCGCATTTCGATGGGGGCAAAATGCGAAAACACCCGTGTACTTAGATTTAGGTGCACGTTAAAGAACCCCATGTGGTCCAAATTTCCGGAGTCCCCCACTACGGCGTGCCTCATAGTCATATTGTGGTTTTGACACGTAAAACCCCATATTATTAAAAAAATTTATGCCTTTAAATATCCGAGTATAAAACAACGAATCTTGCGTCAAGATGAAATTTGTTTATTCTTTAAAATATGCACTAATTGCGGGAAAAAAATCATGTCTTACTATATATATATATATATATATATATATATATATATATATATATATATATATATATATATATACCATTTAACTTCAAAAGCTTTAACTGTGTACTCGACACTAACTTAGAAATAATGGGTCACAGGAGACATATAGCGCAAGTTTGCACCTTTCTTTCAGCACTAAATATACATTATGTTCCATTATATAATATGTTATTTACCTATATTCTCGCCCCATTATATTTGTCGGATGTTTTTATCGTTCTTTCTTAGTGCCGCATCTTAAGTATAACGATGTCTTTGTGCACCGGTGCTGCACCTGTACGACGCTTTTTGCTGTCCAGCTACGCACACAAGCTCGTGTGCTTACGCAGGCGGTTCATTATTTTGTACCACCGTGAACAATAAAATTTCTATTTCAATCTCAGCTTTCAAGAACGGTCTTACGTACGCTAGGTGTGACGTTTGGCCTGTGAGTGAAAGAGAAACTTCCCCGAACATCGATGGCACTACCAGGTTTCAAATCACACCATGATCGAGAAGTAAGGGAATCCTTTCTCATTCATGAATTTAACACTGTTTCATCTGGTATCAACGAAAGCGTAGGGAAAATGTCGTGCCTTTCTGTCATATCTTGATGTGTTTGTTCTTGTACAGCATTGACAAATCATGCCAAATCAATTTGTTGCTAGTTTTGCCATGTCGCACTTGATGTCATTCTGTAACTCCATGTATAACCATCGTGATATCATAATGATTTGTCATACATATTATTTATCGTGCTTGAGTTATACATTCTGCTGCACTTTTTCTGTTTTTTTCCCTGTTATTTGCAAGTGTACACGTGCATGCACTCCTAATTATGCCCACGTGCATATGCCCATAAAAGCGGGTGCGTACTTGTATCTGTGTTTATTCTGACGAAGGCCGTGCCACGGCCGAAACGTTAAACCATTAAAGATGCAATTTTCGTAAGTGTGCTCCGTTTCTTCAACTACCTATGCACCGGACCTACGGAACTTTTCCTTGTATTATATATATATATATATATATATATATATATATATATATATATATATATATATATATATATATATATATATATATAATACAAGGAAAAGTTCCGTAGTTATATATATATATATATATATATATATATATATATATATATATATATATATATATATATATATATATATATATATATATATATATATATATTAAACACTCACGCGCGCACACACACACTCTCTCTCTCCATTCTTCGTATTCCACTCCCCCCTTCCACCAGCGCAGGGTAGCCAACAGGGCTCTTAACTGGTTAACATTCCTGATTCCTGCCTTCCTTTTCTATCCCCTCTCTCTCTCCCTTCTATTCAAGCCACGCACTCCTCGAAGCGCGGAGTAGCAGCTGTTCGGTTCGTATTATTCCACACATAACGTTGTTTCGCACGCTTTGTTTCAGGAAGCGGGGTTCCCGTCGTAGTTATTGTGGTAGAAGCCAAAAAGAAAAGTGCTCCTTCGGCAAACCACTGACATCCGTTCAGTTTTGCACGAGTGCAAAAAGCCTAGCACGCTGCTCACATAGCCATGCCGCTGCATCCGCTGCAAGGAGCGCCCACTCTCGTCCTCCCTAATCCCACAGGGTCGCTCCCGCTACTCACAACGAGGTTATTAAATTCTTCGACATGTCTAGAAGGGTCTCCCCACCACATCACCCCAAGGTGAAATGGGCGCAAGCCGTTTCGCTTAGACTTCTACAGACCAGCACATGTCCGTGTCTGTCCGTGCTCCACGAGGCTTACCTCGACGTGTATCGCGACGACGCCTGCCCGTCCTGCGGGCAGACCTCCACTCTAGCGCACATGCTCTGGGTGTGCGGGTCGGCATACCCCAAGTTCATCAAGGAGGAGTGGGACTCGCTTCTGCGTAGCCCCGCTCTGGACAAGCAAATCCTGGCTGTCCGGCGTGCCAGCGACCGGGCCGCGTATTTCCAACTGCTCGTAGGTACAACGGGGCGTGGAACTTGCGGAGACGACGGACGTTTGCGCGCATGCGCGAATGAGAGCGGGTGCGAGAGAGGAAATGTGGGGAGTTTTGCTCCTTGAAAATACGACTCTGCCTAGGTACTACGGAGGAGTTTCTTGGCGCGCGGTGTATGCGCTTGTCCCTAGGCGTGCCGGCAGAAGTCGCGGGGCGCGGTTGTGCTGAACATAGCATCGCAAGTTGGCGCTCGACGCAATCATATTTAATCGATCATGTTTTTACTAATGAAAACAACGTGTCATTATTTCGCATTATTGGCGGCGCCTCCAGGACACCAAAGCGGCAACGGGGATATCAAAGCTAGAAGCCGGACTGGTCCGTGGGTTGGGGCTCGCAGAGGCCTGCGCATGCCAGGGGAGTATAAGATCGGCTGTCCGCTGTCGCGGACAGCCAATGTTTTATGCGAACACCCCCAGGCACGCTTCGGCCTCTGCGGCCCCAACCCACGGGCCACCCAGCTTCCAGCTTTGATCCCCCCGCTACCGCTTGGGTGCCCCGGAGATCCTGCGCCGCCTGCTTTAATATAACCTCAGGTGCTCTCCTGAGGCCTCCGTTTGCCGGTTACATGTGCCCTCCTGGAGCAGTGCTTGTAAAAAATCCGATCTATCGTCACGACGAAAAAAGCGACCCGCGACTTATAAAACACCAGTCAGAACATTGTCCCTTCAGACACAGCGATCACCAAGCGGCGGCGTCCGCGCCCACTGCCTCACCGCGCGGGCAGCCAGCGGCGGAGCGTATAAACCAACTCGACCGAACTCCGCAATGCCGGCATGTCTAGGGGACAAACGAATACAACGCGCTCTAAGAAACCTCCTCCATAGTGCCTAGGCTGTCATATATTCAAGGAGCAAAAGCCCCCAGATCTTCTCTCTCGTGCCCGCTCTTACTCGCGCCTGCGCAGAAACGTCGAGCTCCGTCAAAAGTGGCACGCCCCGTTGTACCTACGAGCAATTCTAAATACGCGACCGGGCCGGTGGGCTAGACCTGCCGGTCCCGACGTGGGACTAGCCGGGTGCGTGACGAGTTTGCGTCTTCGCCGGACCTGCAATAAAGTTTCTTCACTCACTCACACATGTGTCGATGCTTAAAAGCAGTAGCGCGTAACTCTGAGGCAGGGCTTCAGTGAAATTAAAGTAATGGAATTAAATTCTGGGGTTTTACTTGCCAAAACCACGATGTATGATTTTTGGCTACTCAAATCAATGTACGCGTGAACATTTCCATTTCCAACGACCGTGGCGGTTCGAGTGCCGCCGCGGTCGGTACTCGAACCCGCTACCTGCCAGCTAGAAAGGACGGAAAAAAAGAAAGAGGAGGTGGCGACGTCGCCGTGAGTTTTCCGCACCAGCTCGCCATGACGTCACGAGTTTTGACAGAGTGCGCTCTGTTTCAGTGTATCGTTTGTCAATAAAGAAGGACAATCGCGGGTTCCAAAGGAGTCAACTACTCAACGTATAGCAAGTTTCTCAACCTTCTCCTTCGTCAAAACATCCCAGGTATACATTGAAATGCGCGGTGTCACACTGACGTTCCCGCGCGAAATTCAGACGAAAGAAAATTCTGTCTTTATTTTCTGTAATGAGTAACCGTCTCCCGCCAAACGAAAGTAGGGGTTTGAGAGACACTTTAACAGCCTGAATTGATGCAGTGTTGTTAATTGTGATCATTTAAGAAACCCTGGGTGGTCAGGTCTCGCGCACTTCATACAGCGTCACTGTGTAGTTTTGGAACGCTTAAAGCCACCGTAATAAATAATACGTTCAGTCGGGGACGATCATCTATATTGCGAATGTCAAACTTGGAATGAGCGAGGCCTTTACTAACTTGCCCATTACATGTGATATTCAAACGTTCTTTATAAGCCCTGATTATCGCTCTCGGGCTTGTTGTGAACTAAAGGAGAACTAACGATGGTCTAGGGCTCAACGTTCGCAGACTACTGTTCTCGTGATGGGGTAAGGTCCCTCGACTGATTCGTCCCGGCTGCGGAGAAGGACCGGGCACGTGCCCGCTCCCGGCCTCTCCCCGAAATTTCTTCGCTAGTATCCGGCCTCCCTAGCCCCTTCCTCCTCCTAACCCCCACCTTCCCTTGACAAAGATATCTGGCTACAGCAATGCGACTCACGACCGCTTTACTGAAGGAGCTATACTATGGTTTACGGGGCGTTCTACCTGCCGCGTTCAGTAACATTTTCTGTCAGTAATGGCAAAAACAGTGTCAGTGACAGTAGTTTTGCACTACCAGTACGAGTGCAAAACCTAATGCGCATAGAGCGCCAGCTATCACGTACAGCTGTGAGCAAAAGTATTAGTACCACAGGGTCGCCTAGAAAAACGGAATTTCCTCGTAATTAACATGCATAAACGGAAACTGCCGAGTGCGCTAGAAAATTCGTAATGCCAAGTGTGTACTGCACTCTTTAATTTCAAGTTGCATTCTCAGACAGAGGAGCAAATTAGTTTTATCGCCCAATCCCTGGTCCCTATACTTTTGCTCATGGGTTTACGTGCTTCGCATTATGGGTGATACTGCAATCGTTTCCTTTTTCGTGATGCTTGCAGCCAATAATTGTACATGTGCTTCAAGCTAGTGATGCGATTCTTCATGTGGAAAGAGCGCAACGTGTCCGACAATACAATAAGCGGGTATTTAATAACTGTCCAGTTATGAAGGTTCGCTAGAAAATTTCGAAATAACAACCGCACCACCAGCTGGACTCCCATTCAATGTGGTGACCCGCGGTGTTATGCCAGTCGCTATGGCGTTCCGCTGGTGAGCTCGTAGCCGCGGGTTCACGGTTCCCCGGCCGCGGCGGTGGCATTTCTATGGAAGTGAAATGCCAAAACGCTCGTGAACTTAGATTTAGGCGCGCGTTAAATAAGCCTAGGGGGGTCATAAATAATCCTGAGCCCTCCACTAAGGCGTCGCTCATATTCGCGTCGTGGTTTTAGCACCGCAGGTCGCCCTCATTTATTTGTGTTTTCATTGTCTAATATGTAACTTTGGTGCATTTATCGACAGCCCCTTTCAATTCGCGACTGAAGTGAATAAGTAGACCGGCGGACGTTCGACTTGATATGCTGCCGGGCACGTCCCTCGAAATCACGCATGTTTGAGCATTTTAGGCTTACATGCATGCAAATAATGCATATACAGAGCAGGGGTCCTATAACGCAAAACTTCCAATATGTTTTTACTCCAATCTCATGGCGTCAAGCTTACGTAACCACGGACGCAAGCATCGGATGGTAAGCCGCAGCGTTGCTTCAAAAGCCCAAGCAAGCGCGCTTCTCGTCTGTAGGATGTCGCCTTCTGCTTTCAAAGCGAATACCATTGCCTAAATTGAGCAGTTTTCTTATCTAATAGGCTGATAAGAAGCGAGGAGCACGCTCAAGTGGAGAGAGCGTCCTTGGCGCCGAGCCAGCACAGTGAAAGTAGATAACCGGATGAGGAGGGTGGTGCCGGCTTCGGCGATTGGTCCACTTCCCCTTACTTAGCTTGCGTTGGCTGGTCGAAAATCGCGGTGGCGTGTGACGAAAGGTTAAAACACCGTTAAAACAGATCCTCAGCAAAGAAGAGGTGGCAGAGCCATGTCATATGCCTGCCGAAAGGTTTCGATAACGTTATACTCCCACGCAACATTTTTTTTTTTTTTTTTTGTACCCAAATGGGTCCATGCTCTCCGACAGCTTTGAGTAGCCAGTGCCACAGCGATCAGTGGGCAGCTATCTTCTATTTCTTTTCGGAACGGGGCAGTCTCCGGCTGTTTTAGTCTTGTTCGAGATATTAATGCGTCGTTAACACGTACACGTCACAATGACGCGATGAGTTTTCGCAGTTTTGTGACGTCGCGCGACCGACAGGCGAAGCGGGCGCAGCCCGAAAACATTTGACCAATAGCGGTTGGTCAAACGACGTCTTTTTCGCTAATGGCGAAAAAGAGGCGTCTAACCAGAAATTATTATTTTTTGCTTTCGTCCGGTGTAATCATGCATCTTCAGTGTGCACATATCGTATCAAATGGGGCATTCTCGCGCTTTTCGTGACATCGCGTGGCAGACAAGCGCGGTGGAGGGCATGGGGGCTTGAACTATGTTTGACCAATCGTGGAGAATTGATTGCAGAATTGGAATAGAAAAGTTTAGAATAGCTCGACGTTAAAGTGCCCCTGCATAATATGTGCAGATTCCGCTCCGGAATGCCCAGCGAGCTCCAATATTCAGCAAAACCAAACATCCAGTACGGATACAAGTGTCTCATTGAGCATTCAAAGGCACGTTTAGACGTTCTGTGTCGTTGGACGTTTGGTCTCGCTTGTCACGGACTTACTCTATAGGGTGCTTTTTTTTTTTTCTGGAATTAACAAAATATTTTAATACCAGCTGCGGCATATGCAGCACAACTGTAGTCTTGCTAGCTGTATTGCTCTAAGAGGTAGACTGCCTAGGCACGAGAAATCAAAATACATAATCGATTACTTAGTCAATTTTATCTAATTATAAATTTTGGATGAATTGCTTTACGGCACCTATTGAAATTTACGAATTGAAGCCTGTGAGTTTACAACGCACTTGGAACGAATTCTGCGGATGACACCAGTTTTGAGATTCTGATATATGTGTCCCGAAATGTAGGATGAAATATATTGCTCCAATTATATTTAAGCTTAAGTGCATCAACAATATATATATTTTTTTAAGTGGGACAATAGCGAATTTTTACGTAAATATTGACGGTGTTATGTGAAAGCTGGTGCTAAATTCAAAGTTAATTCCAAGTTGATGTAGCGGGGACTCAGTGGCTTCAATGCGTTAATTAACTGAAGAAATTTTGTGCCCTAAAATAATTAGCTAACCATTTATTAGTGACTTTTTATTAACTGTCGGTTATGCATTTTTATTCCATGTGCAAGTAATGCCCGCCTCTTCTGGTAATCCAGCTCCAGTGCTACATACCATGGGGTGCGGGGGGGGGGGGGGGGGGGGGGGCTTTTTTTTTTCTTAACTGTAGAAAATAAAAATAACACCTGATATATTTCATCGCTCTTGATGTTCAAGCCACTAATTAGACGAACCACGAACCGTCCTAAATAACGTATACCATCGTTGCGCGACTGAGGATGCGGCGACACTTCATTTCCTTGCAGTCACCGTGGAAATACTTTTGCCTAAACGTTGCGAAAAGCAATGTTTAGAAACTCCCTGCCTCATGGGGTTATAATGTAGATACACCGCAATGGAGATTAGAGTTGGCATTGTTGATAGTGAAATCACATTGTTGATAGTGATTTTGCTAGGTAATTGTGATATGCCATCCTGTTTGTTGTTGTTAGGTATAACATTCTATACCTAACACTTAACACTCTATACACTCTATAGGACAGCCAGTGCATTTTCATTATGGGTTTCCCGTGTGCATTTACGCTCTGGTTTTGCCCTGGGATTTACCGGCGGAAGCACAACGGCGCCCTAAAGCCGGGCCACAGCTGAAAGACAAGCCGGCAGGGATTAGAAAGTTATTGCCCCCGCCCACCCGACACGCTTTCGCCCGAGTGTCCGCTCCTTGTTGGAACAGCTGCGGCGCGGGTGCGCGCGCCCGTCTTGTGTGCTCAACGACGCGGACGATTTTCGAGGCGTGCTGCATATTCCATTTGCGGAATATACTATACGCCTAGCTGCATCTCGGACGGGGTCAGTGACTTCGGCAGTGACTCTTCCGGGAGTCGACGACAGTTTTGCCCACGTCATGTCCAGCGCGTCGTCACCACCAGCAGCAATAAAGCCGGCAGCCGCCAAGCATTGATCTCTCAGACGCCGCTTGCCTGTCCGCAGGTTCGCAGAGGAGTCGTCATGGCGGCTTGGAGCACCGTCGTCGTCGTTTCTCTCGTATTTCTTCACCACAGCCGTTCGTACAAACTCACTCTATAGGCACCTTGTTTCGGTTAGCTCTCGGCTCACTTAACCCTGTCTTCACGCGAGCGAGAGCATTTGCGGATAATTTAATGATGTTGGCTATAGTAGCTTGTCTTGCGAGCATCCTCATAGCTTTTAAGGTAGCAGAAGCAGGCTTCGTTTTGTTCACGTTTTCATTCTTTTCGTTTTGTCCGAAATGTGAGGAATGTGGGGAAAGTGGAATTTAAGAAATGTGTACGTCTGTTCTGTATGCATGTAATAGTCAGCCGTTTTTCTTTGCGTGCATTCGTTAAAATTGTAAGAAATGTGGGGTTAATTTTTTATGCTATCACTGTATAGTTCACAGCATCGATATCGCGCTCGTGATCCGTGCAGTTCGAAAATGTTATATCGTTTACCGTACATCACAAACTGGCAGAGCCAGACTTCGCACACTGTGATCCACAATGCTAGAAACCCTCGCAAACGCCCATGTTTTGATTCCAACATATGTTGACTAAAGGGCAGGTGTGTCCATCTCATGTTATGCTTTCACTATGCTTATATAGCCGCGATGCAGTTCCTGAGGCCTCGAGAAGTAAATGTCGTTTCTAGGTGTCTACAAAGCCAGGTTTCTGGTATCGGCGGTCACGGGACTTTCCAAGGACTCCCTGGCGTTTTTATTTGATTACATGCTGCATAGCAATAGGTCATATCACTAGCACGCGCTTAATGTCGCGACAAATGATCGCAAAATGCACACAGACTCGGTTTTTAGCCCCCGTATAATTCCCACAGCTCAAAGCTAATTGGTTTCGGCGTCGATACACCTGGCGAAGTTTCTTTTCAGCGTTGAAAAAAATCCCGATGTCTCCCTCTCGTTGATCGCAGGCGCTGCGAGCGAGAGCGAGATTCTGTCCAACTTCAGGCGCTGTCAGCGGGTGTGCAACCGAGTGTTGAGCAACACCAGCCTGCTGGGCGTCGTGGTGGGCGTCGGCGAGAACCTGCAGAACGCCACTGCCACTGTGGGCACCGGCATCCGCGGAGGCATCCAGGGCGTCGCCACGGGTGTGCGCCAGGGAACCGCCGCCGTCGTCGACAACGTCCGTAGGAACATACAGGTGGAGCTATACCTTCTTGCGTGCGCATATACGTGTGCCCTAAATGCTAGACTCTCCATGTGGCTATATGTACTATAGCTTTAGCGTTTCTCTCGTTGTCGTCAATACACATGGCCTTTATAGGCGGAAAATGTTTCATATTTCTGGGGAGTAACTTATTCGGGACCATAAAACCCGGTCAAAGCAATTTTGGCGTTTGAATAACACATCGTTTGAAGCACATCGTTTGAATAACACAGCATCTGCCTGTAGCGCACCGAACCATCTATACGGAACATCACGGCGACGGAGAAAATTCGTCGACTGACACTGCCAGCTAGTGCCAGGAACGAGCCGCCAGACCGTACAAAGTTGCACAATTTTCTAAACCTACACTCTAAGACAAAGTTACACCCTTTGGGGTGCATATCTGCCACACAACAATAATCGTCATCTGCCTTGCTTGGGTTTCCTTTCTTGAAAACGCCTCGCCCGCTACTTTCCTGTCAGAAATGTTATGTCATGCTGATAACGCGCATTCCATTCGTTACTGGTAAGTACGGGGCTCGCAGCGTTAAGGAAAGGAAATGCGGACAAGACAGATGACGTTTATTGTTGTGTGGCAAGATACAACCCAAAGGGTGTAATTTAGTTTTAGAGTGCACCATGTCGCGATCTACAATAAAGGTGCAGTAGCCTGGCTTGCACAGCGTCCCATGCGGATATAAATATTGCGAGCGGTTAGGGCCTACAATACAACAGAAACAGGACGAAAACAAAATAATAATTTCAAGGTCATAATAAGGTACCTCAGGACCTTATTAAAGTTTTGCTTCCATCCATCCAAGGTCATTCCGCCCTGCGAAAGTGGATTGCTAGTAGAGCTGTAAAGCCGTGGTAAGGAAACTTGTGGTAAAGGCTTTATTGCATCACTCATTGTCAGTAACGACAGTCCAAATGGCTCTGTGGTCGCTATGACATACACTGATCCGCATGCTCACAACTGCAAACACATTTTTTTATCATGTCAAATCGATGCACCCACGCTGCTGGGCGATCGCTTGGGCCGGATCGGTGGGGCATCGCAAGCGATATCTCTGCAAGACGAAACGCGTAGACCACTCCCTTTTCGGTCCCGGCACAGCCACACTGAAATGACCGACAACGACCCCACGTAAAGTGAGTAGCCATGAAGCTTACAGGGGTATGAGCCGTTGCTTACGGGGATATGAGCCATTGATGATGACAGTTTTTGACATGCTGTTCGGTATGTTGTATGCGTGATTAGGAAGAATGTAAGCCCCGTTCGCTTCACTTTGCGAGTGCTTGTAGCCTCTGCCTTACGGGGCTATAAGCCATTCCATTTTTTGCTTGCTTACGGGGGTATGAACCACTTGTGATGACAATTTTTGTGTGCGGACACGAAAATTCTATGGTACCCCAGCTATATACAACTCTTCTGTAAAACGCTTTTATGTTTATAAAAATGCAACAGACGACAAAGAGAAAAGTTCAACCGAGCAGGCAGGCGTTATAAAAAGAAAATTTGGTTCATTGATCGTTATTCTGTAGAAAAAAAAACCTAAAGTCAAGATATGTGGCCATCCCGACTGGTTCAAGTTGGGACCTGGGACATTTACTCATAAGTCGGGACTGTCCAGCTGAATTAGGAGTGGTTGGCAACCCTTGGTGCACTCCACAGTCGAGTAGTTCGTGCGTTTTTGTTTGTGTGAGAGGGGGGGGGGGGGGGCTTGTCTGCGTATTTCCGGGGAAGGCATGCAATAGCTATGCTGCAAAACGCACCGCAGAAGATGAACAGTATCATAGCATATAACTAACCACTTCACGAAAGCTTCTCTTCGTATAGGTTCCGAAATTCCGTGTTGGATCTGCGTAATTTTTACATCGATAGTTTTAACTGCCTCACTCTCCTGGTCGTTCTGATATCAGCTGGTGTCCATCGCCGGAATCCCAAAATATTTTACGAGAAGATTACCGAGACAGAAAAATTCCCATTGTTCCTTGAGTATTCACACTTACGACCAACAGAGTGGCAGTTCAGGATTGGCAGTTCACCCACTACTCTGATGCAACAGCAGTGGAGAATATTTATCTTGGGGCGTGCGATTGCGCCAACGCAACTGCCATTTATGTAAGAGGAGCAAGAAAAGCCCAGTCTTTTACTACCGAGAGGCGCAACTTCCATGGACAACAACTTCCATGAACTCACTTCCCGAAAGGGGATTGCTCACATCGCGCCCCCTTGCGGATTTTCACTCCAACAAACGCAGCGCGAAACAGTGTAAAGCTCACTGCGCATTATATTTCGCCAACTATCGCGTTACTGCTCCCTGTTACGGGCGAAGCTAATTTTGATCGAAGTCTGCTAGCCTGTGCAACCGAATTTGGGACAGGGTGACAAACACTTACACTTTAACATTTGTTCACACTTTGAACTCTCGTTGCACTCCATATTTTTTTTATTACTTTCTTTATTTTATTTTTTACTTTAGACAATTCAGGGTGGCCGACCAATTACAGTCTTACATCTTTAACCTACCTAACAGCTTTCTCCTGTTGTCTACGTGCTCTCTGCCACGCACTTCAGCATTTTTGTTTAGTTCTTTTCTTTTCACTCTGGTGTTAGACCGCCCGCTTTTTGAAGAGAAATTACACATATCCTCAAAACATTATCTTGAACTATTCAGCCCTGTTCGCTGCAATTTCCTGATGACTGGGTATACACGCAAATTATACGCAGGCTGTCAGGAACGGTATCCGGCCCAACAGGTACCCGGAGGACGACTACAAGGAGAACAGCCCTTTGCCTCCCGAGGAGCATCTCTACGTGGTCCCTGCTCCATGACACCGCTGCGACGTTGCAGGGTGGCTAAGGCCTAATCGCCTTTGCACAATCTAGCTGTACATCTAACTCATACTCATTTCATACATTTTATACCTCGTCATATAATGTTGACCGCGCCGCTGCGCAGGCCGTCGCACACAACATTGCATAGTATCTGCACATATATAGCGCCGTCGTGCGCATAACACGCACACATTAAAAGAGAGAGCCTCATTGTTGTGACTGTGCAACTCGCTTCCATCTATGGAAATTTGCTGTCTGCCTATTGTTCGGTAGTTTGAACAAGAAAACCAAGCTCACGAAGAAGCCGTTTACGGTATAGGTGCGTTAATCCGATTATGTACAACAGTCGCACGGTTATAACAGCCACATTTTCCTGCTTCATCAATACGTTCATAAAGCGACAGCGTATTACTGCATGCAACATTGCGAACATCGTACACCACAACATGCGCGTGATGGAACACCAGTTGCACCGTCCGCTTTATTACTTTGACGCCACAGCGCTGCACGCATATGCGTATAAACTTGGCAGGGTCGAAGGTTACTTCATCTCACAGCACGTGCGTTCCGCGCACTTGCATCTTTTTGTCACGGTGAGCCACGAATAACTTATCGCTGCCGTCTCAACGCTCATAGTGCACGTGCACAAGCTCTTCTGCCACCATGCATGACGTCTGTAGATTTCACCGCTATAGGTTCAAGACAACATTGAGTGGAGTGCAAAGGTCAGCCATTTTGCGGTCTTCGCCGGCTGATATGGGGCTCTGTTGACGGTATTCTGGCGCGCTTGCTAAGGTGAGGGGGACACTAGTTTGTTCATTTTTGTTGTGAGGAACGAAGCTGGGAAGAAAGAGACCTTCGGATATTGACGTGGCCAGCTTAGTTTATCGAACGAATGCTGCGACGGTACAAAAAACCTGCCTGCCCGTTTATTATTATTTATTTAATCAAAGGTTCACACTTCCTCAATAACCCGTTTTCACTGCACAGCTATGACGTGTTAGCATTGGATAAAAAGTCTGCAATCACTGAAAAGCAAGTGGCCTTGATATATATCACCACGTGAGAAGTACGTACGCAAGCGCGCTGCCGGCGCCATGATCCCAGTAGTGTTCGCTGCTTTCCTGCTCTTGGCTTCAAAAATACCTCAAGAAGTGTGCAGATGACAGCCGCATTGTGAGCGTTTGTAGCCGATTACGGTGAAGAGGGCGCTCGTGCTGTTGCTAGCAAGCCTTTTTATCATCAGCTACAAAGCAAAGGTTAAACCGGTTTGCCATGCTTTAAGAAGTGCAAACGAAACGAGCGCTTAGAACCACAGTTGCCTTCAGTGCAGCAGGGTAGAGAAACTATTCGTAAGATGAGACCATTGTAAAAGAATACGATGACTGATAAGTTATTACGAAGCCAGCAGTCCAGAGTACCAGCCTATTGCAATAGCCAACTAGCGCGCTGTGTGGGCTGGGTCATAACACCCACCTGCCCACGTTCATACACGCGTAGATAGCTTCGAAAGGTGGGTTGTTGGGTCAACAAAAAATATGCGAGGGCAAACTAGGACAAGAAAAAGGGAACAGACACGACAATATTTCCTCGGCTCTGTTTAATTCCACACTCACATTTTTTCTCCGTGTTCGCCCCCAAGTATACACACAAAATGCGAGGTGCTATACAAAATTGTGATTTATTAACATGCTTCGACGTTGCCTAATAAGAACAGCGAGCACGCTCTCTCAACACCGGTGTCCGTTCGAAGGTCCGCAACTTCTGCCGAAACCCGCAATGATGGCGCCGAAGAATACTCCTTCTTGAGGTGTAAACCTCGTCCACCGTGTAAATAAAAGGTCTCCAACGAGCTGCTCCTTGCCGGGTGTCACTCCGTGCTCGGTTTAGTGTTTATCACGGCTTCCACAATGCGCCGGACGTAGTCCTTGGCTCGGTCGCACGACCTGTACGCCTGAGCGCAGTCTTGGCCAATCCACCCTTTGCCAAGTGCTCCTAAGAGGGAGTCAGGCAACTCCGCTACGCCCCTGCGATGTTGGAAAGGTGAAAAAAAAGAAAGAATATATAATGCAGCGCTTTTAGTTGCTCTCTGAGCAAGAAGCAACTAATTTATTGATTTGTGTGTACTAACGTCCTAAAGCAACACACGGGAAGAGATACGCCGTAATGGAAGGCTCCGAACGAATTCAGGTGAGCTAGCTTATGAACCTATAGATACCGATAAGCGTTCCGCCCACGCCGGAATGCGGCCACTGTGGTCGGGAGCCCAACCCGCGTCCTCGTGCTGCAGCAGCAAAATGCAAGTGCCACTGAGCCACCACGGCGTTTAATAAAGAACTTTGTAGAAGGCGCAAATATAGAAAGAAACAACGTTAGTCAGCTACCATAAAAAAACATGGAAGAAAAATCATCTGGATTCCACACTCTGCGGGAACCGATGTAAGCGACGCTTTCTGTGCTGTTTGCTTTGATCGACAATAATTAGCACTCATGTTGATAGCGAACGAATGAGGCGTTGTTGCCCGCCATACTTCACAACCTCTCTGAGAGTTGAGAATATAGATACAGCAATCGAAGCTTGCAGGCGCCATGCCACTCCTATACATACGCAAGGCGTGAGTCTGCCCACCGCACTAAATCGATGCTTGCAGAAAGCAACTCGTAAAAAAAACCATCGAATCTCGCCCGTAGTGTTCGATAATGCGAGCAGAGTCGGTTGTTTGGTTAGTCTAGATCAGATTGTGGGGGTTTTACCGCTCCGAAACTACGCGGTAAATTAATGAGTAAGTTAATTAAAGGAGTCCGAGTTAGCGTCGACCACGTACCTGACTGGGTCAATTAATGTGCAGCCAAAGCACGGTACACGAGCTTTTCTGCATTCCGCACCCATCATAACGCTGCCGAGAATGGAACACGCGACATCGCACTCAGCAACAGAACACCATATAAACTGAGCTACCGCGGAGGGTATATATATATATATATATATATATTTGGATATCACCAGTAATTGTCACGTTTTCGTAACAGAAATTAAATTCACATATTAATTATCGTATTTGAAGCATTGTGGTTTCCTACGCAAACGGAAACGCTTCTACGATAAACGAACTGCAGAAGCGGATTTGTGTTATCTGCAACGGGCATATATTCTGTAAATTTTCATGCTGCTGATCTCGCCCACATCGAACAAGTGAACTTATCCCACGCACATCTTAACACAACCAGAAAAGAAAAACAAGAAAGAACAGTGTTTTATATATATATATATATATATATATATATATATATATATATATATATATATATATATATATATATATATATATATATATATATATATATATATATATATATATATATATGTTATGTGGCGCCTGCGACAAGTTCGCTAAATCAAATTGGAAATCTACGCTTCTCTTTCTTACGCGCCTTTTTTTACTACTTTTTACCACTAGCCTTAGCATAGCCCCGCCGCATAAACAAATAACGTAATGAGCTATAATGTAGGAGCTTCGAAATCAGAGCCAGTTGGTGCATCGTTTACAGGGAAGACCAGTCAAAGAGACGAAGGGCAAGAGGAGGGAATTCACACCGCAACGAATGGACTAACTGTGCTTTGTTGAAAACAGCATATTCCCTGCAAGGCTAACCGAGCATGCGCAGCACAACCAGCCACAAATACAAGGCAATGGCAAAGGGGAGAGATGCACCGAATCTATCGCGACCGATCTAAAAAAGAAAATTCCTTTTCGAGCAAGCGCACTGATGTTGCGCTAATGCAATCATCACCATGCAAACCTATGTAGTAAGCTTCCAGAATTTCGCGCTCTTCTTTGACCCTGCCTCTGCCAAGAATTACAACATTGCTGAATTCCTTCTCTTTTTAACTGGTCTTTCCTGTAAAGTTACAACGTGCCTCCCAACGTCGGCGCAGCAAAAGCGTGCACGTACTACATAATTTCACGGCCGGACTGGATTACGCGTTCGGGCGCGTGTTCCAGACCGGCCGTTGCATTAATTCACTTTCCTCGCGTCCACGCTTACGAAAAGCGTCACATTGACTACACGGGCAAGCGGCCTTTGCCTGCCATCAATGTCGCGTCGCCTCTTATACAGCGAAGAGAGGTTTCCACGCCAACAACTGCGGACACGTTTTGCCAAAAGCGGGCTTCCGCTGCTTGTGTTCAGCAACGCGCACTTGTTTGTCGCGCCATTCCTGTAGTACTGAGACGCGGCGGTCGCGAAGGGGTAAGTACAGAGAGACGAACATAACGTATATTCACCTCATGAATCTGCCGACGAAGGTTGTTTTGGAGGAGCCCATACCCAAGGCACGCGCCACCTGGCAGAAGGACCTCTTGTAACACTCAATCTTTTGCATCTTCACGGCTACTTTCAGCCTGTAGTAGGCCATGAGCTGGAAAAACTTCTCTTCCGGAGTTCCGTACAGCGTTCTCCGAACCCGAACGTGTGCCAGAGTGGGGTCCCTACGACCAACTGCAGCATAAGAAGTAAGAAAAAAAAGAGAGAGCCTTACCACGTGTGTATCTCTACCACAATATATACAGTACATATTTGTATATAGAGTGTCGCAACTATCATGCACCAAGATCTAAAAATATGAAAATGCCATGCAGCTGAACAGAAACAAGGTAACGTTGTTTGCCGTCGCTTGTAGATACTCGGATTATTCTTTTTTTTTTTTGCATTCCGCCTAGTTGTATAATTCGTCTTAATTAATAAATCAACTTCTATTATATATATATATATATATATATATATATATATATATATATATATATATATATATATATATATATATATATATATTCGTTTCGCATGCGTTACATCCGCTAAATAACACAAATGTTTCGAACACGAGCAACATTAGAAAAAAAAACTCAAAATTTTCGAAATATTGCGCCCGCATCCCACGTTTATCGCTTGCTTAAGAGGCTCGCCCCAGATGCGCCAGAACGCTTTGTACAATGAGCACCAGTAGCCTGAACAAGTGAACGCCACCTACTAAGCTGATCATATAAATTTCTTATATAACCTCGTTGCATAAAGAACGCATTCAGGCCTATTCGTAGATATTTGGTCCGTGCACGACAGAGATCGAATAAAATAAATCCTCAATAGGTGTCAAGATTCTAGACTCACGTGATCCACAGGAGGCATGGCAAATTAATGTCACCAAATACAGCATCACCGCCGGTACGACCAGCTTGTAGCTTACAAACATGTCGAAAGGCGAGCGTCTTCTGTAAGGATCCTACAGGCGTATGCTGCGACGTATGCAGGCTTTCACTTCAGAGGTTGCTGCCCGTATCGTCTTCAGAACGAGAAACACGTGGCCACGAAGTGACGCTGAAACGAACCAAGCATTGTAGCCCCTCGCGCTATCGTCGGTATATTGTGGCTGAAAGGCGAGCATTGCCGGACAAAGAAAGCAACAAACAAAAAAAGAACGAGAATCAGATTTGTCTTACCTGTCGGATCAAGCAAACCACTGCAAACACGAGGCGGCGTTGAAGCGACTAAATTTCATGCCGGGCCGTTGTCTACGATAGCTCTCCAGAACATCGACCATCGACGCAAAATCAGTGTGGGACAGTCAAAGGGGAGGAGCTTGGTTCCAACAGCAGTGCGACACGACTCCCTCCTGCCAATGATTTTTCACGCAGCCGTCCCACCTCTTTTTCTTTCTTTATTTAGTCGACGTCATCATCTTCTGGACCACGTGCATCTTTTTTCGAGGAAGGGCGGGGGTGCAAGTGCAGTGAGGTTCTATGGTTGCGAGGCGAGGATGATGGACATCTTTACCCTACAGTGCTAACACTTATCCCTGCCTTCTCGCCCATCTGTCTGTCCTTGAAGGCACCCTGCGCTTGCAGTGAAATGCCTGGAGGCGAGGGTGGTACGAGCCTCGTATCACCATAGAAAAATTGGAGGGTATTGTTCCCACTGCCGAGCCAGCTCGCCTTGTCTAACTCCTGGCGCATTCTATGAAATAGGATGGTAGCTCATGGTGGCTGCTTTGTATTGGAAACCTTTGTCCAACTAGAGAAAAACGTCCGTTGGAAAAGAGCCCTCAAAATTTATTTCAGCGACCCCACCTTGTTTTTTCCAGAGTAAGCGCGAGCACAAAGCCATTCCGAGAATTTATCCGAAGAATTCATGTCCCCCTCATAGTCAGCCCACCCACCTACTTCGGCTCACTTGGCTAACCGGGAAAGGAATGTACATCGATCTCATTCGGCACTCTGAAGTACCGTGGGAACCCCGAAGAGTAGACATGTGCGCAAGGTACCGCGATGTTAAAGGCAAAGCTGTTAAATATTGTGTTCTCCCAGTCAGTGGTCCGACAGAATTTTGGTTAGAAAATACCTTTTTCACGCATGCGCAGCAGGGTTCTTGAATGGTCGATTCGAAGTGGACGTTAGGTATGTCATGGGTGATGTGTGAAAAAAGCTGGAAGAATGTCAGATAATAAGGCGCGTTTCGGGGAAAAAAAAATGCCAAAATTTTGGCAGGGGGGTCTTTGGATTGTATAAAGTGCTTCGCTAAATTCAGCACTGGAACTTGATAGGATATTCAACAGTGCGTTGTTTCAGAACTATCTGACTTAGGATGACACTCCGCAAGAAAGTGCACTTCAGTGGACTATATGCTGGAGAAATTCAAACGTTGCAGGTGCTTCGGAGCGTCATGTTGTCATATTATGCAAATAGGTTGTCATTTATGCGAACGTCGTCATATTTATGTGAATAGGTTCTTTGTCCCCTTAAACCTTACCTCGAGAATAAAGTGTTTTCCGCTTGCAAAATACCAAATATATCTGGATTAAATTCTGTAGAAGTAGAGCGTACGTTGTAAAGAGTAAGAGTATGCTCGAAAATATCCTATGCTATAGGCGGGTCGGGGGCGCCGTTGGAAACTTTCAATATGCCTTTGAGGGCACTAAATTAAATGTTAGAAATGCTGCCGCAAGGGAAAGCCAACTTACGTCTAACTGGAACATTACACGTATACACAAGAAATTCAAAGTGTACTTTCAATTTCAGGAAGGTTAATTTGATGGCGTTAATTGTACGCGCGGTTGCGTGCATCCATCGCCACCGGTGCAACAGTTTTCTGCCGCCATTAGTAGAGTTAATAATGCAGCTCTTCATTAGTTGCTTGTGGACACAATACAGATTATTACTAGGTAAATATATCTACTGTTTATGTGGGGCAGGAAGCAAAAAAAGGTTCGTGTGCCGTCGTGTAAGATACGGCAAGGGCTTTGCCAGTTTTACTTCATTATGCAGTGCAGCTACATCCTCCCTCTGAGAGAAAAACATACGACTAGCTTCACCCACAGAGAGGATTACGCTCGGAAACCTGAGCATGAGAAGGCACATATTAATATGACTTTCTTGCAAGTATGGCTATGATACTCAGTGCCTGCTGGTAGGTGCGTGCAAGGTGCATGTTTACACCCAAACCTGAAGGCGTACCAGAGTTTAAATACGAATAGTGCGATGTTGATTCAGCAGTAACACGTTCTTAGGAGACCTGGAGGTTGAGAGCTTTGGAACCTAATTAGGTATATAGCTCGTCATTTTCAGCACAGTTTTCTGTATGAAAAAGAACATGAACTTGATACAGCTCGCTATAGATCAAAATATTTGGCTATGTTGTGCCGTGATCGTATTTTATATAGGTACACACTTTGTTTCCCTGGAAATTGCATCGGGGTTTTACTGCCTAAAAGTTGTTTGACTTGCAGATCAGCGCTTTTCAGATCAGATCATCTCTGTTGATACAAAATCAGAATGCCAAACAGACCTTAAGCAAAGAAAACATGTGTTAGGTAAATGGGTATCTGCTTACCTCCAATGCCAACGTTTAGCTAGTTTTTAATAAACTGTATTTTATGTTGAAGCTTAGACTGTCCTTTTTATGTAGCTTTCACTCTGCACTTTTTGTAGAATATGTGGGCTCAATAAAATAGCATTATCAACGCATTGGTTTAGAATAGTCGGAGCGCGATCTAACGTTACTCTCGAGATTCATGAAAGCTGCATTTGGCCGGCGTATCTATAGAATACTGAGTTTACCCTTGAGTTATCAGGTCAAAAGTGTGGGGATGGCGCAGAGGTAAATCACCTGCGAGCGCATGTTATGCACAAAGTCCAAGTCAAAAAAAAAAAATCGCGTCGCATCTAACGCCGCGCGCTGACAAAAGCAGCGGGTTTCTATGTGACTATGTTATCTAGTCAGCTGTCTTGATGAACTCTGTATGCAATTAGGCGGAAAAGCGGTTCACAAGCGTTGGAAAAGTGTCCACGGTCGATCGGCGATGCTCTAGGCATGAAGTCTGCAAAAACGGAGTGCGCCTTCGCCGTATAACTTTGGTTCCTTGACAGGCAAGATGGCGGACCTCCGCGCAACTCTGCTGCCTTTGGTAGCATATACAGTAATTCTAGCTCTTAGCATGGCTCACCGCCATGGCTGCATGACGGCTGCAAGAAAATTACATGGTAACCGAAAAAAATGTTTTAAAGCGAAGCTTTCTTTGCCTCTTCCTTCGACTTTCCCACTACTGCTGCTGTTGCTGTGGGCTGCTGTCGCGCACACCGCGTCGGGGGGTGGTTCAGGGCGAGTAAGAGAGGAAAGACGATAGGAGAAACTCGTTTTCACCCCACCGCGTCGAATGTGGCGCTCCCTGGCCGTCGCCACATAGCTGCTTGACAGCTGTAATTAACCGTGACTCCCCTCAGAAGCATTGCAGAAACTGCAGCGCTTCCCTTTCTACTAACGTGCGAGGCCAGAGGGGACACAGATAGAGCTGTAGACAGAAGAAGAGGAGGAGAAGAGGCAGTTCCCATATAAGTGAGCTGGGGGATGGCGTGATAAGGCAACGAACTCCCATAAGCTCAAGTTCAAGGTACGGTAGAGTACGTTGCTGCTATTTCTAAAAAAATAAATGCTATGCAAATATGTCAAGCGGGTAATTTACGCGTGCAGAAGCAAAGCCGCATTAATTAAAGCGCACCGCAGAGTCCAGGAGACACTGCGGAAGCGGTCGATTGTCAAATCAACACATGTGTGCCCGCCGCGTTGGCTTTGCGGCTATGGCATTGCTAGAGGTCGTGGATTTGATCCCAATCGCGGCAGCCTCATTTCGACGGGGGCGAAATAAAAAACACACGTGCACTTTGATTTTGTGACACGTTGAAGAACATCACGGTGTCAAAATTAATCTGGTGTCCGCCACAACGGCGTGCCTCATAATCCGATTGTGGTTTTGGCACGTACTACCCCACAATTCAATTAAACTTTAATAATTCTGCCCCAATGCGATGTGCCATGTGAGGCTCTGACAATGTTCAACCCGCTCAGATGTTATGAAATATGGTTCACAACAACGTTTCAAGCAAACACCTCCCCCTGTGTGTTCTGTGTACTACGCAGACAAACAGCAGTGGTGCACGCAAGGTAACGCTTAACATCAACTCACTACTCTAGTACCGGACTAAAGGCTGAAGAAAACAAACATGCGCCGTCAACATCACCGCTAATTATCGTCGATCAACGTGAACAGCGCATGAAGCTTCGCTTACATCCATTCCCACCGCGCGTGAGATCTGGGTATTTTACTAGCGCCACGGCTATGGTCTCAGCTGCAGCTGGGGCCTCTGCCCTGACGGAGGCCGGGAGAGTCAAGGAATTGTACAGCTCCTTGACCCTCCCGAGTACAACGGGAGGTACGTCTCTCCCGTTCACGGAAGCTACCGCGAAGAAGCCCCTGAGAAGCCCCTCTTCGCTGAAGGGGGCCTTGATTGGGGGCCTTCGCTGAAGGGGTGACTAAGTGGCTTGAGAGGGTCTGAAGGCGAGCTTGTTGGTGTGCATCTATGCTAGAAAAACAGGGCTGAAACATGGACAGGTGGCAGAAACACAGAACGGCTGCTGACTGCCAATGGTTGCTTTATTGTGCGCATACAAATATATGGCTTGAAAAAGAGGAAAGGGCGAAGGAAACATAGGGGTGGGGAGGGTTTAAAATTCGAGTCGCGCATGGGTCTGACGGTAAAAACTAACAAAAACATAATGATTAGTCAATGACTAGTCAATAGATGTCTGCATTCCTTGTCGATGAGAATGATTGAAGGAAAGCTTACGCGAATCGGGCCTTTGCGCATCATCGTGAAGGTTTCAAAGATTTCACGTGCTCGATTGTTTCGGTATTGGCGCAGAACCTCTGTGTCTTGCATTCGCAATTGGCACAATGGACGGCTAGATTACTCCTATTCTTGTTTTTGACGCAGCACGCATATTCTCGCAACCGGTCGTTTTAGACACCGTCCGGTGTGCCCGATATACGTTTTGCCACATGTGGTGGGAATCTCGTAGGCGACTTCCTTGCTGCCCTGCACGTGCAGGACGCGAGGTTTGATTCTTACTGCAGGCACCATTGTGGGGTTGACTGGCGTTCACTTTTCTGCACAAGGAGCCGAGAAAACAACACGAACCCCAGCAAGCCCGGCCATTTTCCAAGGCCTCACCTTCACTAAACAAATGCCTTTAGAAGGAGTTACCCGCTTTCTTGACCTGAAGCTCCTCGTCAGCAACAGCCACATCTGCTGGGAATGCGCCCCTCGCTCAAAGAAGCACTACTTCCCTTCACGTCGGGTCATTCGACACTTGCTAAGCACCCGCCGTGGTTGCTTAGTGGCTATGGTGTTGGGGTGCTAGGAACGAGGTCGCGGGATCCAATCCCGGCCACGGCGGCCACATTTCGATGTGGTCGAAATGCGAAAACACCCATGTGCTTAGACTTAAGTGCACGTTAAAGAACCCCAGGCGGTCCAAATTTCTTGAGTCCCTCACTACGGCGTGCATCATAATCAGAAAGGGGTTTTGGCACGTAAAACTCCATAATTTGGAGACTTGTAAAGGGCAACTCTGGCGTCTTTTTAACCATATTAGGATACTGACATTTTCAAATGGCATCGCCTGTCCTGTCACCGGTAGGGTGATTCAGCTTGTTTAGAAATTCATCAATGATTTAAAATAACCAATAAACGAGCGACCGAAACGGGTAGCTGATTCGTGGGACGGCACGATGAGTTGATGACGTTAGATCCTACATTACCATAATGTAAACCCGCAGTACACATGGCGCTACTGCCGAAGAACCGAAGCTGATGATGTCACAGTGAGTTTATACAGAGCTTCCGAACTAGACAGCGGCGATTTAAGCGAGGATTTCAGCGGCATGTGGTGGTGTAGTCTCTGACGTCACAAACACAGGGTTGCCAGCAGGAAGTCATGAGTCGGGGACGCAACCAATCATTAAAATTCATTTTCAGGAAAACTAAATGACATGCAGCCATATAGTTAGACACAGATAATCAAAGTGCAAGAGAGAGCTTATATTCAAAATTTAATGAATATCAGTGGATATAAAAAAAAAATTGCCGGAGATGCCTTTTAAGCGTGCCATGCATGGGCGGATAGCTTTAGGTTTCCCGGACGAGGCTGGGGCCCGACGAGCTTTCCGAACCCCCCATATACATATGTAATGGGCACTTGTAGGTTGAGGACGCACTTACGAAAAAAAAAAGAACGATGCTTTGCTTCCTACTTTGCGGCCGGGGTCCGGCCTTCGTCAGGAAAAAGGACGCCATATACATACACACATATATATATATATATATATATATATATATATATATATATATATATATATATATATATATATATATATATGTACAAATACATACATAGATATACATTTCTTGCACTTGAAGAAACTTCGTGTGACCTGGAAGAATTGCTCACTGAAGTACGGCCTTATATGAGAATTTACAAGACCTCATAGTAGGAGACAGTTATTTCTTTTTCACAGGCTGAGTCCTTTCGCACCACCAAAAATCTGGCGTCCCTCGGTGGTGTAATCTTCCTTCGTGTAGTTGTATACTTCGCTGTCACTAATACTGCCTTCGCCTTTCCGGCGAAATTGCAGCCTCTCTGTCTCTTCTTCTTCTGTGAGTTCGAGTAAAAGCGCTGCTACGCATGACTGCTGTTGACACTGATTTCGAGGGAATTACACTTTACCTCATTTAGGTTACTGAGTGAATTACACAGGATGCCCCAACTATCATGCACCAAGGCTTAAAGAAGAGCCGTTGTGTTACTCGAAGGAAACCTAGTGCTTATTGTACAGTGGAGTCACCGCCAGTAATTCCTTCGTTAGTGAGATTTAATGCGGTAATTGCAATTAATTATCTAACTCGACAAGTATTGTCATAATTATCAAAGTCATCATCATCATCAGCCTGGCTACGCCCATTGCAGGGCAAAGGTCTCTCCCATACTTCTCCAACTACCCCGGTCATGTGCTAATTGTGGCCATGTTGTCCCTGCAAATTTCTTAATCTCATGCGTCCACCCAACTTTCTGCCGCCTCCTGCTAGGCTTCCCTTCTCTTGGAATCCAGTCCATAACCCTTAATGACCATCGGTTATCTTCCCTCCTAATTACATGCCCTGCCCATGCCAATTTCTTTTTCTTGATTTTATGTCATTAACTCGCGTTTGTTCCCTCACTCAATCTGATCTCTTCTTATCCCCTTAACGTTACACCCATCATTCTTTCCATAGCTCGTTGCGTCGTCCTCAATTTAAGTAGAACCCTTTTCGTAAGTCTTCAGGTTTCTGCCCCGTAGATGATTATACTGGTAAGACACAGCTGTTATACACTTGAGGCATTTGTAGGCACCCCCAAATGACATCTAAGTGCGGTATTTTCAGCGACGTACTAATTGCCTACGTTTTTTTCCGACTGGCAGAGAAACTCCACGAAATATGAAAAATACCACGTGACTGCGCTCCTACTCGCATCATAAAGCAGCGCCCTCAAATAAGCTGATTGAAATCAACTGCATTGTCTGTCGCAAACCCGAAGAGTCAACGCATCACCTTGATAATGGATACGGAAGGAGCGCAAACAGCAGGTTTCGCGGCTTCGCAGTTGTTCCTTCCTCTCATTGCTACGTCACACTTACTATCCGACTCTCAAGGCCGACTGATCACATTGATAACGAAAGCCCCTTGATAACGCGGCCGAGGTGCCGCTCTGACCACGCACGAAACGGGAACAGCAATGTAATAGGCATAGAACGTTTCAAAAGCCTGACTTAATGCTCGCGCCGCATCGAAAGAGTGCACGCCCAGCTATATTTCGCGCCAGAAACTTGCTTCGGACTAAAGCCCAATTAGAGTGACGGTATTATTTATCATGAGAGCGTATACGTGCTGCAAAAAGAGGTTCGTGACAAAAAAAAAAGGCAAAATAAACAAACCGCCAAGCGAGAGAGAGAAGTGGTTCTTGTGGGGAAGGAGAAAAGGCTAGCGCTATTTTTTGCAACACATGCGGGAGCACGGCTCAGCGCCAGCAGGGTGGCGGGGATGGGGTTAAAAGAGAGAGAGGGTAGGAGGGAGAAAGGTAGAGGGTCGTAGAACCGCCAAGCGACCCACGTGTAGAGAAAGGGCAAAACTGATGCGTTCAAGAAAGTAAATATACCACTTCTAAATGAGCCCGAATTGGCAATCGGAACACCTGCACAAAAGATAAAAGCAAAAAATTTCAGTGTGCCCTTATTATCTATGAATTCGTAAGCTCCGGTGAACACCAGCTGCTGCCTAGAAGACGTGTTCGAATAGGAACAGCGACGCCCAGTACTGTATCCGTTTTATCACATCTTCGGTGGCTTTCTTGATGACCGACGCCAGAATTCTACGGCAGACATCCTGTTATCCTTGCTTTGAACAAATCTGACGTCTGTCTCGATCACGTAAGCACGATCTTTCACATAACCCCGAAGAGATAAATTGAGTGGAGAGAGGTCAGGTGACCTATAGCCGGCCAATTTACCGGCCCGTGCACGCCTTCCAATCTATTGCGCATGAAAAGTCGCATCTAGCCAGTTTCGAGCTCGGCTGCTGCTGTGTGCGGGTGCCCCATCTTGCTGATACCATAGTAGTGGAAGACGTGACAGCGGAACTTCGTTTAGAAACGCATCCACTACTCTTTCAAGGATTTGGTCCACGTAACGCTGTCTAGTCAGTGTGTGATCGAAGATGGGACCGGTTATAGCACCGGCGTAAATTCCGCACCACAAATTGAACGACCACTGGTACTAGTGCCGATTGTGCTTTACCCACTGTGGACTGGAGTCACTCCAATATTGTGCATTATGTAAATTTACTTGGGCGTTTCTGTGAAAATTGGCTTCATCTGTGCGCATGATGTTCCTCAAAAGTTACGGTGACTCATCGGCTTTTGTGAGGCCCCGATTCGAGAAATCTAGAAGATTCTACAGATCCCTATCTTCCAAGCTGGTTAAGGTGGTACGGGTGAGAGGCCGTCATTTATAATCCTCCAAACTGATGAGTTGGAAATTGGTACCTGGGCGACCCCGTCCCGCACTCTAGCGTGATGGTTTGAGGCCATAAATGCTAGAACATCCGTGCGCAGGCTAGGCCGCAAAGATGGTCCTCCGCCGATGTTTCTTGAAGCTGCCGGTTTGACTCAGGTTTTCATGATTTCTAATGATAGTCGATGCGTTTGGTCTACCGCCACACTTTGATGACTGATATGTATTTGCGGCCTTCCTCTTGTTGCCATTTGGTGCTCCCAAGGCAAGGATCATGTTAACCTTCTGCTAACTAGAGAAACACATGGCCACTGGGACGAAATAAAACACATCTTTAAACATTTGCAGTGACGTCAATTAGCTTTTGTTGTGACAGGTATTGTGGCAAAAAAAAAAAAAACATTCGTGCACTTTACCTACGCTAAGACAGCAGCTATCATAGCTCATTTCTAACTAACACCAAATGCGACGTGTTACTTCAGCCTGGGCGCGGCAGATAAGGCACTAGCTCGATCACGATATTGTTGTTTTTTGTCTTTATTTCCTTTATTTCGTTCTGGCTAACTCAGAGGGAGCCTGTTCGAGGGCGCTGCTTTATGATGCGGGTGGGAGTGCAGTCACGTGGCATACTCCATATTTCGCGAGGTTCATCAGTCGGAAAAAGCTTGTACAGAATTAGTACGTCGCTGAAAATGCCGCAGTTATATGTAACTTGGCTGTGCCTACAAATGCCTCATTCACACCTTGATAATTAGGATAGTACATCTCGAGTTAGATAATTAATTACAATTACATAATTAAATCTCAGTAACCAAAAAATTACTGGCAGCTACTCCACTCTACTGGAAACAATATGCACTAGGTTTTCTTCGAGTAACGCATTGCCGTTCTTTTTAAATCTTGGTGAATGATAGCTAATTGGGACGTCCTGTATATGTTTATGACCTCTCCATTCAAGTGACGATGTTTCCATCCCTAATAAATGTTGTAAATTATTAGAAGTGTTTTTTTTTTCATGAGTCATTAGTATTGCTTTTTGGAAGAAGCAATACTGAGACACGTATCGTTCACATCATTTCACACGCCGTTGGTGAAGACCCTGCCGAAGGGGTCACTGAAGTCTACAGGTTTCTTTTTTTTTTTTTTTCAGGGCCATAAAAAAGAAACACGCGAAGCAATTTGAAGCGAGATGAACATATAGAAACATATTCATTCTCTAGGCATATGCTATCTATACCTTTAGAAATAATTGTTAATTGTCTACTTTCGTCTCTTTCAAAAATATAATAAACTTTATCCTGTGTTTATATTTAAATATATTGTATATGTGCATGGTGTTTACAGAGAAAATTTAAAAGAATGTTGAAGTGAGAAAATTGTGCTTCTATGTGCTTATCCTCCTATTGTCAGAATTTGCAGAAATAAAGCGAAATTATAAATTCAAATCCGTGCACGTCCGCGCCAACAATGATGCAGTAAGCTATTAGCCACAATAATATGTTAAGCGAAAAGGCCGAGGCAAGTCAAATGAAACCTCGAATGATGCGGGTAACAAAATTCTGGTAACGACACTTTAGAGGTGTGTGTGTTAGGCGCGTGCGTGCGTGCGTGTGTGTGCGTGCGTGTGTGTGTGTGTGTGTGTGTGTGTGTGCGTGCGTGTGTGTGTGTGTGTGTGTGTGTGTGTGTGTGTGTGTGTGTGTGTGTGTGTGTGTGTGTGTGTGTGTGTTTGTGTGTTTGGCGGGGAGGGGGGCGAGGTGTAGGTTTTGGCATCGCCGGGGCAATGCCCTGCCCCCCCCCCCCCTCCGGGAAAACTCCGGAGGGGGCTCGGGCCCCGGAGCCCCACCATAGTTAGCGCCTATGAAGCATGCCATTGTACTAGGAGCCCTCAGGAATGCCCTCACCTGCTCCTGCCATCATGAAATTCACCGGTGCTTTAGCAGCCAAATCCAGCGCCGAGCCAGCGGCAACCCAGCAGACCTACTTTGTTCAATGACAGAAGTTCTTGCTCGAGAAATCAGATCCCCCAGGGATAAGGCACGGCCTGAATTTGACAAATCTAAAATATCCATTATCCCATACGTGCATGACGTTACCCACATGATCAAAAAAGCAGCCGGGCGTGCTGGGGTTCGTGTTGTCTTCTCGGCCCCTAACAAACTCGGCTCGGTCGAGTGTCGTTCAGTCCCTTGAGGATGGCCTTGTTAGGGGTGTTATCGGAAGAAAACGCGTGTGGTCTTCGAGTCCATCGCGATGTAGTGGCAGATGGTAATGGCATGCGTTCATGTGCACGTACGTGTGTGTGTGCGTGCGTGTGTGTGTGTGTGCGTGCGCAAGGGAGAGATCGCGCAATGTAGACGACCTCCAAATATTGGCAAATCGTCTTAGCTGTCAATTTTCTTTTTTTGTAGGTTTTCTGGTTGCTCAATTCTGAAACCTAAAACCGCAACTTATAATTTGAAAACGTTGGCTTCGCGCGATACGCTTCGATATGTCGTCTTAGCTGTCAATTTTCTTTTTTTGTAGTTTTTCTGGTTGCTCAATTCTGAAACCTAAAACCGCAACTTATAATTTGAAAACGTTGGCTTCGCGCGATACGCTTCGATATGTGGGCGTGTCACCGTGCGGCTGCGGTCCGAACAACGAAACCGAAACAAAAAAAATGACTGCAGTTCTTGCGCTTTTTTTTAAATTAAGTAAATGGATCATTAAATTTAGTTGTTGCGTGAATTTTTTTAATAAGCAAAGAGTTAAAGCTGTTGTCGTTGAGGTAAAGTTTTGCGAGTAGTTCTCGCGCATAGCTCGATATGAAGCCGAATATTTTTTTCTGTTGCAAACAATGAGAAAGTGTATGGAGTGCGTGCGTGTGTGCGTGTAGTTGGTCTGCGCTAGACATGGAAGAAGCTTGCGGAGGGGTGTGCTTATCGGGTGGCCAGCGCAGTGGGCGTGATTGTGCGGGACACTACGGCCTTTTCTTAGTGCCGTGCAGTGACTGTGGTTGCATAATGACTCTAATGAGCTGTTTTCAGTGCATTTCCCTTTGTTTCGGCGATTGCAAGTCGCAAATAGCATGACTGGTTGCTTGCTAATCCTCACTAGTTTCGCCTTTTTCCTCCACCACTTTCCGCACGCATATCTAGATACAGTGATTGACACCTGCTGTGCATTGAATTTTTGCTTGTTGTAGTGTCAGAAATGCGACTAGCCAAATTATTTGCTAAGTTTCCTGTTTGAGTGTGCTCGTGCTATAGCACACTTCATCATTGTGTTATTCGCGTTGCCTGAAGCCGGAACTTCGGAAAACGAAGTGAAAGGAACTGACCATTTGAACTGACTTATTGTCCAGTTCGCAGCTTTTACAGTGATTTTTCGGCTGTGTGTTGTGTTTTTAGCTGGTTGCATGAGTAAACTGAACAATCATTCAGTTATTCCAGTTGAACGTTCTCACCTGTGAAAGAATACTTTTACGCGCTGTATTGTTTAGTATTTGGTACACCAAAGCATACGTGCTTACAACTGCAAGTTCGGTAAAGCTCTGAAAAAAAACTTTTGTTTAAACGCGCTTAATGTAGCTTAGGTTTAACATGTTATCCTATGAAAGCTGACACGCGCGAAGCAAAAAGAAAAAAAAAATCAACGCTCAGCTTTGGTGATTCGGGCAGCTATGTGGAAGCTTTAATATTTCAGTTTTCATTCGCTTGAAAGGTTATTTGTTTTTGCGAACTAAATTTGATACCAAAACAAAATGTTGTTGTATTGTTTATTTGATGTTGTGTGGCTGGTGTGTGCAGTTATCCAAATGTTTTGAGCATGTGAATATTTAAGTAGAAAAGAAAAGCAGTTGTGAGTGGTGTGCATCTATGCACGCAAGAAACGTACGAGCAAGCATTAATTTGCAGCTCTCAGTGACTGGTCTGTAGTGGTCATTGGAAGTTAGAACTTCTCATTTACATTACGGTTAACGTTTGACTGTTTAGATTTACTGATTAGTACATTCATTGTTTGCCCCTTTTTCGTAAGAAGTTGTGTCTAATGATCTCAGCTATGTGTGATAAATTGGATGTTGATGAACCTGAACACATGTAACCTGGAAAGGGCTAATAAGAATAGCCATAGGGAAAATGTGCTTCTGAGCAGCCTTAATTAAATTGAGGTTGCTGCACACAGTAGTCATGAGTAATATACAAATGTTCTTTTATAGACATCAGATAGCACTAATGTATGGCCTGCATATGGTCATTTCTTTTTACACAGTTGATTATCACCCTAAGTTTGTACAGTTTCCATTCATTTTAGTACCGAATTCCTGCAATTAAAACATGACAAAAGAAATGCTGGGCTATGCAAGAAAGATTTATTTAGTATATTAATAGATCATTTTCAAGGAAGCATTATGGCAAGCCATGGGAATATATCACTACAGCCATCCAGACACACTCATCTTTTTATTTCCTTGATGCAGAAACAAAGGTCACTACCTGGCTGTGTCGGTATTGTGACTTCATGTGCTCTTCTAAGCATTACCTGGCCCTTCATGAAGCACGCCATATGGATGAGCACACAGAGAGGTAACTGAAAAACTTTGTGCTACTTCATTTGGTTAGAGAAGGTAGCAAGACAGCACGCTAACATAAGTGAATCCAATTAACGATTTACAAACACTCGTAATGTTGCAAGTGTCCAGTTGTGCCTGGTGATGGGGTTGATTTTGTGTGTGCATGTGTGTATGCATGCATGTGTGTGTTGTAGTGTTAAGGTAACAGAGAATTGGTCAGTCTTTAACTTATGACGTTGCTTTTACTAAATATTTAAGGAACCTTGTAAGAGTATTTCTGCAGTGAAATTTTCTGCCAATTTTTATGATAATAGGAAAATATCGGATTTGAGCATTGAATCAAATATTGTTATTGAATTTGTTTTAGTGTGATCTTTCTTTTTTTAAGTAAGAAGTTAATGATGAGAGTAACAGAAAAGACTACTTCTACACTTCAATACGTCTAATGCCACATACAAGTCACTTCAACTGAACAATCCCCTGTAAATGATCATGAGTGGCAGCAGAAAAAAAGGACACTTTGACCAAGTGCTTGAAATTGTTAGGCTATAAGTATTTTGCATTGGTCAAAAAAAGGATTGTGTCAGTTGAATGCCTCAGGTCATGTTAAAGTTGCAATGAATGTATCACCTTCATAACAAAGGTTTGTACCAGATAAATGTACTCGGTTTGGAGGCATCAGGAAAATAAGCAACCTTTCAAGCATCTAGAAGCTATCGCAAAAAATTTTTTGTGCACACAATTTCTGAGTAAATACTTCCTCGGCAGCAGTGCTGGCTCCTGCAGCAGACAGTCTTCCATGCAGAGAATGGATTGTTGAAATAATTCTGTGTGAATGTGATTTGGAAGTGGCTGTTGGGCCATATAGGTACACTAGCCCTCTGCTGCAGTGGCTCTCATTGTCGAGGTGCTGCTTTGAGATATTGGAATTGATAAATGTTCACAATTACCAGCTGTAGTTGCTTAGCAGCTTTCGGTGCCATTGTGCCATATCACAGGTTCAGCTATCAGCTGTGGTGATCACATTTCAGTGCGTCTGCAATGTGCAGGAGCATTTATTTGTATTTCCTCATTCTCCCCAGTCCAATTTTCCTGCTCTGTGTGAAACATCTTGCACTTCTGTGCAGGTCATGATGCCTGTGCAACTACTGTGTGATGTGATACTCCTATTAACTACTACTTCATAATTATGCCATTTTTGTAAAGCATGGATTTGTTTCTTTACCTTGCATTAAGAATTTCTCTCTTGCTGAATTACGTACAGCACAGGTGTGTCCCTGTGCACTCCTCTGCTGTTGCACTGTACTGATGTATGTCTGACTGCAGTATGAATTTTCGCCTTGTTTTTCGTGGTTGTAATTGTTTCGTCACCTGCAGCCATGTCCCCTAAACACCTGTAATGACAGACTTGACGAGTACAAACAAATAGCAAAACCCTTTTTCTGTCTTTCTTTCTTTCTTTTTCTTTCGAAGGATGAACAGACAACTTGCCTGGCGCCAGTCAGGTGTGATGGTTCGCTGGAACCCGGAGCGCTCGTTTCGGTGCACCGTGTGCGGCAGGGGCTTCAACCAGAAGATGAACCTCGCGAGGCACATGCAGCGCCACACAGGCGAAAAGCCGCATCAGTGCCATCTGTGCCCCAAGCGCTTCAACCAGAAGTGCAATCTTGAGCGACACATACGCTGCCACACGGGCGAGCGACCCTTCCACTGCGCCTTCTGCCCCAAGAGCTTTAACTCCAAGTCCAACCTGAGTCGTCATGAAGCGTGCCATCTGGTGCATGTGCCCGAAATGACCGTAGTCAGAAATACGGCCGAAATGGCTCTTGTCCCCAACTTCAACATTTGAAACCACAAGGAATGGATGAGTTGCTGCATTAACCTGTTGTGTTGACTATTAATGTTAATGAGCATGTACAGACGTTACAGCCATTTATAACACATTCACATGGCTTTCAACTCTTGCACCACCACCTGGTAGTAACTGTCAGCATTATTGGCATTGTTGCACACATTCACCACAGCCGGGTAAACCTCCCGCTGCATGTGTACATAACCCTGCTGATAACACGAGTAGTTGCTGCCAGATTATTGTGGAAGTGTTTAAGGCTGTGCTCTTTCTCACTGTCATAAATAGTTGAGTTTTGTAAGCTTCTCTTCAAAAGTTCCCAAGTCATAATAGGCGTAACCTCAGCTAACTTTTGAATCTAGAGTAAGATTTGTGTCAAATCCACAGTGCTCTAACATTCTGGAGGGTAAAAACATGTTCTCATTCCTGCGCAAAATTATGTGCACCATCTGTCACATCCAAGCCCCATCATGTAACTCGCAGCAGCTCCAGTCAGGCATGTAGTGGCACAAGTTGTGGCCTGGTAACACTGAGAAGACTGTATGTGTGTGTGATGTTATGTGTTCGAGTTCATGCAGCAGGTGCTAATGGTGCTAATGGCACTAATGGCGTCTGGATTGTCACCTTCTCTCATTTAGCATTATATTGAGTTAGATTGCTTCATTGCAGTCTTTGATGAGATATGTGAAACCTACATGATAGGATTGTGGCAAAGAAAGGTTGTGAGCCAACATGGAAGGGTGCTAAGGGGTGATTGTGTTGCTGGAGCCAGCAAGTACAGGCATCAAGAACAACAGTGTTGGTTGTGAGAAGCCGTAGCTGTTGATATTTAATTTTCTGTGATGTTGTTCAAGAAATTTTCTTCACATGGTCTGAGGATGCTGGTCATAAATCTGCACTTTAGCACTGCATACTCAGTATCACTGCTCATTTGCTCGGCTCAGAAAAAAGGTAATTCTGAGAGGTTCCTAGGCTGCAACAGTATATATTATACACTGCAGCTATTCACTCAAGTGGAATAATGACCTTAACACCATACCTAATTTAAGGGGCACTTCATGCTTTGCTTGCAATGTTTTGAGTTTTTAATTTAGTCTTGTTTTATGATTACACATGTGAATTATTACATGTGTAGCAGTAAAGTGAAAATAATCATAACTGCCGCGCATCTTGTCTACTTGAATCCTCTCGCAGATAAGCAGGAATTGTCAATCTATATTTACAACTACTTCATAAGGAGGAGCTTATGCAATTTTCTGTCATGTTTATTAAAATTGCTTTTCTCATGTTAATACGTTTCTTTGCAGTGCAATATCATAGAATTATGTACGGTGTTCTATTTTGTTTAGTTTCAAAGCCATGCTCTCTTTGAAGTGGAGGCAGGGCCAAAGTGATACAAGCTGGTCATTATATGGAGTGGTAGCTTCTTGTCTTTTTACCAAGCTCTGGCCAAGGGGTTTTTTTTTCTTGGCGGGATGTCACAGAGACGTGCAGTTAGATTTACAGCCACAGCTGTGCATTTGCTGAGGGTTCATGAATCATTTTGCTTTGTTACAGTGCCTCTTTTGCTTTAACATGTTACATGCTTATTGAAACATAGAAATGTGATCACCGTGAGGCGCTTCTGAAGTGCCAGGGCAATGCTTGTTCAAGAAAACTACTTGTTTAGACAGTATGTTGTGTGAGGAAAAAGGTCAAAATTCCCAAATTGTGCCAGGATATCCTGTATATTTATACCACTATTTTCATAAGCTGCTTACTCATCGTTACATAAGCTTGGGACATTTAGGAGCGTGCACTTATACACATGCTTTCGTTTCATAGAAAAGTCAGTGTGCCATCACTCTACTTCTCACTTGTGTGCAGTTCTTTTGTTTTGACTTACTGGCATAAGAGATGCCTGGCATTTCCTGCCCACATTTTTTTTTACACCTAGTTGTGGTGGTACTTTTTGTTGGCTTGCATGTTTAGAAGCACGCAGTATATTAATGTTTTGCTAATGTCTTTCATGCATATATATCGTGCATACAGTTATCTTTAGAAATTGTTTCGTTTAGAATTTTGTTATTTGTTCACGTTTCTTGCTACCCAAGTTTATTTCTGTTCATAATAGGATGCAAGGCTGTTGCTATGCACAGTTTGCAAGGCTGCAGCTGTGCAACCATGTACTGGTCATGAGTATAGTCAGATATTGTTTTTGACTTGATTGTTTCGTTTAACTAGACTATGAAAGTGTTCTATAGTGCTAATTTTTTATTATTTCATTCTTTTTTTCGAAATTTTTGTCTAGGATTTATTCCCATTTTCAATGTTGATCTTCGCACTATTGCTGTGTTCAGATTTTTTTTATTGTTCAGATTTTCTTGTTGCTTTTGAGTGTTCAAAATCTTTGCGGCTGTTCACCGTTGTTGCATTACTTGTAACCTAGTTAAAATTTACCAGAAGCCCTTGTGCCAGTCAGGCTTTGGGTGTTAACTACTAGTCGTTTCAGTTTTCTTGGGTCTATGTTCATCAAAACTTTTGTGTGTGCAAGAAGAAATAAATGCGAGCACTCTGTTTCAATCGTCATGTTTTTAAGCGCACCAAGGAGTGTGAATGCATCTGCGATATTTATATTTTTCAGTGTGCAGGCACATGGAAGTAGAAAAATTAAGACTTTCTTGAGGCCCAGTATGTTGTGTGTCATTACATCCAGCCAGAGTTGCTCTTTATTGAGAGGCATAAATTTTGGCTGGAGTGTGTGTGTGATTGACATGCTACTCTGTGTAGGGTGGAAGCAGGAGATCAAAATATTCTCAAAGAAATTGAAATTGCATGAGAGAAACTGATGCTTATTGGTAAGGAAATGGGAAAAAGAGAAATTTGGTATTTCTGTCAAATCAAATGGTAGGAGAAAAAACTCAGCCTATTGCACCTTTATGGGTAAGGCATGGAACTCAAGACGTCGCATAACCTCAGAGGAATGTGAAAAGTCTTCATTTGGCACTCAATACCAGATCATCACATGATGTGGAGCATTAAAGTATGTTTTCCTGTTTCTGATGAACCGCAACTGTTGCAGCAGTAATAGATGGTTAACCCTAGGAAGTAGACACAACTTTTTGTACATCCCATGTTCAGTCTATGTGGATGTTGAAGCATGTGGCTGACAGAAAAGCAGTTGCGCAAGTCTTGTTTGGTAAACTACCTGCCAATAGTTTTACTGATGAAGCACTACACTCCAGATGCGAGCTCTCCTTGAATGAGCTTTTACTCGCCATGATTAAAGCTGTCAGTTTAGTTTACAAGGTTCTTCTAAAGTTCCTGTAATATGTGAGCATTTCCGAGCAGCTTCAATGCAAACGAGTATTGGGAAGTAATATAATATACGGATATGGGATACGTGGAAAGACGGCAACACAGGCGATCTGTAAGTGGCAGTCCAATTGCAATGTGGTTTGCAAAGAAACAGCTGGTCACGGCATAGGGTAACCGTTTCTGTATAGCTTGCTATAGGCTATTGTAACGTAACGATTAACTCGCAGCGAGTCTCATAGAATTCAAAAGCTCGCGCCTTGGAAATGGGGTGGAAAAATGTCCGTTTCAACACAAGTGACCAGCTTGTTTACAATTAAAATACATAGATGAACTGAAATACTAACGTTATAATAATGTGTGCGGTCGCACAACTAAAATTAGATCTATACTAATCTATAAACAAAACCTCTTCAATCCGGGCAAAGCCGCCAAGTCTAGCCAGGTTAGTGGCGAACATGGCGGACATGATGGCGGCAAAGTTTGTTGTCTGAATGAAGTGATGTGCTCAGCAAGCCTCCATTAACAAGAAAGTGTGTTCCGACAGCTTTTTCACTTAACCAAATTAACGCCTGATTTGCCGAATATGGAAGGCACGCCACCCGCTGTTCGTCGTGGTCTCGTGCCTCTGCAAGAGTACCTGTTGCAGGGTAGCATTATGGACGGCGCCTGCGAAGTGCTTCTCCACAGGCTTCGAGGACTCTGCGACAACTCGGACTCGCCGATCGAAACATTTCAGGACTACGAAATGGTTTTTCAGATAAGTGGGTACATTCTTGGACTTGCTGCTGTGATATTAGCTGCATTAGCCAAGTGTTTTGGGACGTTGTTCTTGCCTTAGTGAGAACTGCTAAATGCCGAAACTCCGAAAAGTTTAGATGTACAACGCAGATCTTTCATAAAAGATCGGCACGCATTCTGGTCAGATGGATCTCTTGTGAAAGGGATCGTACCTGCTAGATGCTGTTTTGTGGTTCTTTAGTTTGTGTGCGTATGTGTGTTGTCTCGAGGAGCAGTTTACCTTTACGTATTCTGATCGAACAAACGGTTGGACTAAATTATATGGTGACTGCAAAGGAACCCCACACAGCGCCCTTATTGTAAGCCTTCCCTCTCGTTTTCTTCTTTCCACGATTAATAAAATGATATACCTGAAGTATAATGCGTAGATGTCTCATGCATTTTCTATCATCAACTTCATGATCTTCGCAGGAGGTCCCACAGGAACACCGCTCTCTGTGAGAGCAAGACAATCACTTGATAGCCCACAAATGCCATGGTAAGTACGGCGACCTTGATTGCAGTTTCTTTAGCGAACTAGTCATTTCTATGTAGCTGACAAAATAAACAAACCGAATGTGCAAAGGGAGTAAACTTAAAGCTTTCAATCTCGCCTGGGGCAGTGAGGTTAACTGGCATTCATTGTGACATCCCTTGAATGCTTAAGTTACTAGACGCTAAACGTGAGAAAGGTAATGTTTCGAAGAGAATGTAAAAACGTGCATTTTCCTTTCCAGGCATCTACGCTACTTGGGGCAACCAGAAGTTGGTGACAAAAGCAGACACACTGTTGTGAGAAGCTGTATAGATGTCAGCACATCCAACAATGTTGTGAACTTTCTCAATGAGATGGGTTTTCGGTTAGCCATCATTTTCATTTTTAATCATGTAAATATGTATAAACATCACACATACACAAAGAGAAATAAATGGAGACCATCAACTGTCCCTTGAGAGGAACACCACACCCACCTGCTTCCACAACACTATGTTTACATGTTTGTCCTTCCACTAAAGCAAGTCATGAATTTGTACTGGCCATGAATGAATTTGTAAAGCATGAATGAATTTGTACTGGCCACAAGGAATTGCACATCTTAATAGCCTCATGTTCTCAAAGCCCACAGTGTCATTAAGAACCAACTTTGTGTTGCAGCCAGAATACTAGCGGGATAATTCAAGCTAAGCAAGTTGACAGAATTACCTCATTGTCTAAGCTGATTAATAAAGACGTTAATAGTTTCTTTAACCAAAAGGTGTGATTTGCTTGACTGACGGGAAGGATGGGGGGGGGGGGGGGGAGGGAGAGAAGAGGTGCATGGGGACAAGGAATGGTTCCTCTTCCAGTCTTCTTATCTTCACAGTCAATCAAGCATACCAGAAAACCAGTTTACTATCCCATATGAAACTTTCTCCCCCTCCTGCTATAATCAAGAACTTGGTAAAGAGCTGCACCCGGCCACTATCCATCAGTATCAGAATTTGTGCTTATAAGATACTAAGTATAACAAAAGCATTTTTTTAATTTTATAAATGTGAGTGAAATTCCAGATGCCTTTTCTGTAATTGCTTGTTAAATTAAGGTAACATTTTGTTTTTCTTCTGAAATTAATTGCTCATGCAAGTGATTCTCCAAAGGCGTCATCCTGGTAAAAAAAAGAAGTACAAATAATAATGATGCAAGTGTTAGTAAAACAAGAAATCCATTTTGGATATCTGTTCATCTTGTCCTGTTCTGTTTATGAACCAGCAGAATGCCTACATTAACTGCATGCCAAAAAACTTGTGCGAAGCTTGATCCAACATTCAGTGAATGGTAATGGTGGTTACTTTAGTCAGGTGGGTGGTAGATGCCATTCAACTTGTGTTTATTCCATAGAGAGAGAGAGAGAGGGCAAAAGAGTTTAATGAAAGCTGGTGATGGGGGGTAGGGGGGGGTCAGCCCTGATATAAGTTTATTCCATGGATATATGACCTGCTCGCAACCCTATGAATCATGATTTCTTTGAGCTCAAAATGTCCTTTAGAATACAGAAAATGGTAATGATACACAGGTGAAGCTCACGAGGGTTTACTGTAATTTGACACTAGACACTTGTGCTAACCTAACTTACTGTCTTCTTTTTTTCAGGTTAGATTTTGAATTTGTGCTGAAAGGACATATGTTCCAAAAGGGACGCATGAAAGTCATCGTTGCCAAGGTGTTCCGAGTAAGATATGCCAGTAGAATTTCTATAATAGCAAACAGCTCCTTTCCTGTTTTCAGCTTACTGCTATTGTTTCTCTTCACCTGTAAATTTGATTTAATTGGGAATGCAGTAGTAGAAAGTAGCAATATTCAGGATACACATTGAACTAGTATAGAAAGGAACACCTAATTTGTATTCCAGACGATTAAGTAGTCTTGCTTCCTCTGGTGGAATAAAAAAAAAATGCAGATCCAATGCATATCTTAGAATCTATGTGAAGCAGTCCATAAAATGCAACAAATTTGCCCATTTTATTCCTGCTTCTTTGGCATAACGGAAACTAGTGCATGCGCATGTGTTCTCACACACCTGTGCTATACAGTGTGACACACGCTGCGATTATCTCAAAGAGCCAGTTGGTGTTGACACAGTATAAGTACTACAGGGCAGGTAATTCAATTTTAGAGCACAGCTCTTAGGCGCCCATTCCTGCAGTGAGCGTCAGTGTTGTCCCTCATAACTGAGCGAATGAACAGAGCAAAGAATGAAAGCAAACGCGAAGCGCAGCGGAAGGTGAAAGACTTTGATAGTTAAGAGAGCATGAAGAAGAAGGCGGAGGAAGAGGGTATGGCGAAAGCGTGATAAGAAAAGCATAGTGCTGCACAAGGCAGGCTTTGTGGCGTTTGTATGGAAACAAAGTGCTGCATGAGTGGAGGTGTGTCTGCAGCGGCTGCTATGAATCACGGCCACACGTCACCCATGCACCGCCTGTCGCGATCTCCTGATAAGCGAGGCAGTTGCGTCACACATTGCTCCGTTTGCAATGTGCCGCACGAGACGGATTGTCTACGCCAGCCAGCATATCACGAAATCAATGCACGTACACAGCTGCTCTCAAATTTTGCATTAGGGAATATCGCAATTGTCGGTGAACATTTTTTCCTTTTTCTTTTTAAATGTGAGCTGTTCGGCAAGACAGTAGCAGTACCCAGCAGCCATAGTGAGAAAAGTTGGGAGTGGTTGCAAAAAAAAAAAGAAGCTTCACATTAAAAGTGATTGATTTGTAGATTTTTAAATCGTAACGCAACATATGATGGGCTATGAGAGATGCCACAGTAGAAGGCAGCAGATTAGTTTTGGCTGCCTGGGGTTAATAACATGCACCCAGATCAGGTATACAACCGTTTCTGTGTTTATTCCGCATTAAAATGAGGCTGCCGTGGCCAACATTGACACCCGTGCCCTCATGCCCGGCAGCAAGATGTCATAGCCACCAAGCCACCACAATGGCAATCGAAAAGTATCGCAAAGCTCTTTGAGGAACATTACTACTTAGCATGCACCAGCAAGTCATTTACCAATGCTTACTTCTATAGCTGTTGTTGATTGAATATCAATTTAGTGCAAACATGAAAATTATGCGACCACTCAGCTAAGGATGCAGTTTCTGTGTGCCACAAGCTTTATGCAGCCGTCCTTATTGTCTTGCCTACAGCTGGTTCAGCAAGGGAACCCTGAGAGCATAGAACCAGTCTCAAACTCCCACATCATCGAGCTGAGTGTTCTAGCCCCAACAGGGCAGGTGAGAAAGTACCCTTTCTTCTTGGGATGTTTCATCTCATAGTGTGCATGTTTTTCATGCAGTGCTAGTTGTATTGATATCCTGCATGCTCCTAATGTGAATATAATGTATAGAAACGGCGGGAAAGCATCGTACAAAACACTTTTGTGTTTTTCCCCATTGCTTATTCCGTTTTGTAAGCTTTACCATTACAAGGTAGGTGCTTAATTGTGCTAGCTGCTCTTTTATTTGTCCTTTTCATCAACTGAAAGCTTGAAAGTAGGCCTAAAGCATAAATCATGAACTACAGCACACACAAAAAAAAGGACAAGAATGAAGTCAACACAGCGCTGTAGTTAATAATGGATTCACACAAACTCGTTCGGCTTTCAATTCTAAACATAAAAATGCTTTAGATTTGTTGCCTCCACTTAGCAATTGGTTACATGACTGGAACATAAGCATAGAAGCATTTATTGTTTATACTATGCTCGCATTTGTTATGCCATCAATTGGCACCTGTCACATATTTATTATTGAGCACATTACAACAGCTCCTTCATTGTAATGTCAGCACACTGTCATGAAACAATCTCCTTTGGATAGCTTTGTATTAGCTAAAAGGAAATGCATGTTTAGTAGAGAACAAAAGGTTGCATAATATTTGTCACTGTCTTTCTATAGATATATGGTGCTACATCACTGCATCCATAATGCTAGATTACTGCTAGCACAATAAAAGGTTGCATGCTAATTCAATTGACTTGTAGTATATGGCTTATTTCTGCCTGCGCCGTGGAAGTGGTGTGTGACGCTCAGTTTAGTTATGTCACATGCCACCTATTTGTGGTAGACACTTCACACAGCATGAGAACAGAAAGAAGGTTGAGGCTGCACATCGCATGTGTGTACTGTACTCTTTCATCATGTGCTGGTTGCATGTCTAAGCACCTGCAGTAACCATGCTATGACCTCTATATTTTTTTATCTACCTGCCACCACAGTATATTTGTTTTACTGCAACTCAGTTCCACTCTCACCAAGTTCCTTTTTGTGTATCAGAGAGTGCCACATACATGTCTGAAATAGTGGGGCTGGGAAAGCACTTCTTCCTTTGTCATTTCCATATTAGAAAGTTATTATTTCATGCATTTGCACATGCCATCTTGCAGAGACCTTACACATTCTTACTTCTTGCAGGAATCATTGGGCGATGAGATGAAGGCATTTGCAGACCAGCTGAAACCGTATCCTTTTTTGGTTTGAACCTATAATCATTTTGGACTTGCTCTTTGTCCAATCGCCTCTAAAGGAACACCAGAGCAAAAAAATTAAGTCAAGCAAAATTTAAGCTTGATCCAAAGAACCTGTACAGTACCCAAACCAGAAATGATACCTCCATTCAAATTGTAATGAACAGGTTAGAGAGGCTCCTTCTATAAATGAAGTTAGAAGGGCATTGCAACACATGAAACGGGGAAAAGTGGCAGGAGAAGATGGACTACCAGTCGATTTAATCAGAGATGGTGGAGACATGATGCTTGAAAAACTACTGGCCCTTTATCCGCACTGCCTATCGACTTCCAAGGGTCCCGGAAAACCGGAAGAATGCCAACATTATACTAATCCACAAAAAGGGAGACGTTAAAGAATTGAAAAATTATAGGCCCATTAACTTACTTCCAATGTTATATAAAATATTCACCAAGATAATTCTCAATAGAATAAGAGTAACACTGGACTTTAGCCAATCAAGGGAACAGGCAGGTTTCAAGAAGGGATACTCTACAATAGATCACATCCATGTCATCAATCAGGTAATCGAGAAATCCGCAGAGTACAATCAGCCTTTCTATATGGCTTTCATGGATTACGAAAAGGCATTTGATTCAGTTGAGATACCAGCAGTCATAGAGGCATTACGTAAGCAAAGAGTACAGGATGCTTACGTAAATATCTTGGAAAGTATCTACAGAGATTCCACAGATACCTTAATTATCCACAAGAAAAGTTGTAAGATACCTGTAAAGAAAGGGGTCAGACAAGGAGATACAATCTCTCCAATGTTATTCACTGCATGCTTGGAAGAAGTATTCAAGCTATTAAACTGGGAAGGCTTAGGAGTAAGGATCAATGGCAAATATCTCAGCAACCTTAGATTTGCAGATGACATTGTCCTGTTCAGCAACACTGGGGACGAGTTACAACAAATGGTAGAGGACCTGAACAGAGAGAGTATAAGAGTGGGGTTGAAGATTAATATACAGAAGACAGATAGCGATCAATAGCCAGGCAAGGGAACAAGAGTTCAGGATTGTCAGTCAGCCTCTAGAGTCTGAAGGAATACATTTACCTGGGTCAATTACTCACAAGGGACCCTGATCATGAGAAGGAAATTTACAGAAGGATAAAAATGGGTTGGAGCACATTCGGCAGACATTGTTCGATCCTGACTGGAAGCTTACCATTATCATAAAAAGAAAGGTGTACAATCAATGCATTCTACCGGTGCTGACAAATGGGTCAGAAACTTGGAGACTGTCAAAGAAGCTCAAAAACAAGTTAAGGATCGCGCAAAGAGCGATGAAACGAAGAATGTTAGGCATGTTGAGAGACAGGAAGAGAGCGGTGTGGATCAGAGAGCAAACAGGGATAGCCGATATTCTAATTGACATGAAGAGAAAGAAATGGAGCTGGGCAGGTCATGTAATGCGTAGGTTAGATAACCGGTCGATGATTAGGGTTACAGAATGGGTGCCAAGAGAAGAGAAGTGCAGTTGAGGATGGTAGAAGACTAGGTGGGATGATGAAATTAAGAAATTTGCAGGTACTAGTTGGAATCAGTTGGCACAGGACAGGGGTAATTGGAGATCACATGGAGATGCCTTCGTTTTGCAGTGGGCATAAAATAGGCTGATGATGATGGTGATGATGATGGCTAAAGAACAGAAATGTGAGGGAGAAGATCTGCCATTGCTGTGAAGCTCCAACTGCTTGTGATAGCAGAAGTATAGGAATTGGTTAAATTTTGTTGGGAGGCATCGAAGCAGCTGCTGTTAATGGTAGCAATGTGGCAAGGCACAATGTGTTCCCCGGAATCGGTCAACAGACTGCAGTCTCTGACACCATGTTAATCTGTAACCATTTGATGAGCACGTTACTTTTCACATCACAAGCACATTTTGTTGCAGCTTGTGTGGGTGAATAATGAAGAGCAAAATAGTGTATGCACTTGTTTACATAAATAGTTTGCATTTAATTCAGACCTGCAACATATGTTTGGTAAATGTAATTATTACCTACAGTGGTTGCTCAGAATCTGCGGTGTTTGTTAGGCTGCTGATGAAGTTGCAGCTTTGACACTTAGCATATTTAACAGGGATAAGCGGGCTAGTTGGTGGTCGTTAATGGAATGCATCATGTAACCGCACTGAAAAACAAGGGACAAGGAAGGAACACACAAGACAGGCGCGGAACTTCAACTGTATGCATTCCATTGACACTTAGCCACAGTGGATGCAAAAACACAAACATGCAAAGGGTAAGATTTAATCTAAAGCACTTCCATTCCCCTTCAGTTAACATCATCTCCCACTATCACCAACATTTCTAATCTATGTATCTCAATGCCTTCTGCTTGCTCAATGACTACGGTTGATCAGGGAAGATTGTTCCGCAGCATAGGTGTTGTGCTGTAACTTCAAAGAAAACATTTAATTGCCATAAGTTGAGGTTTATAACTCTAGGACCACTTAATGCTCAGTGGGGAAGAAAAATAAAGATTACTGCTTTCTATAGTGGCTTTCCTGACTCTTTGTTCAGCCTTGTAGAGTTGGAGAAGATTGATCACACAAGACTTCAACATATTTAACACCGGTGATTGAAGCCTACAGCTATTCTCACTACCCTGTACATAGACTTTCATGTGCATAATAAACTTTCTTACAATGTTTGCTGTACTTGGCCTCTTGCATAACATTTTCCAAGGTTATCATTCTAGTGATATCAAGCACAGTCTTCCAAGCCTTGCTTGGTTGGCCAAGGTGTAATCTGGGCCAATCATTGATTGCCTAAGTACCATGGAGCCTACGGCAGGAGTGTGAGAAAAGAGCGCTTAATAAAAACCCAATGTACACTGGGCTAATGACCTCTTCGTGCAGCAGTGAGAACACGTACATGGCCTATAGCTGAAAAAAAAAAAAAATCACAATCTCGTCAGTCTAAGTAGACGGTCTGAAATTGACTGCATTGCAGCTTGCTCACAATCGAAGCGCTGGGTCCAGTTATCAATTGTTGTCTGCATGTTTAAACCCTGAAGCAATACAGCTTTATTGTGCGACTTGCAGTCTGCATACATTTGCATGGACACATTTTCAGAAACATACTATACATATATTTCTTTTAACTGTTACGACCCTGACATTCACCTTGCATTATATTTCATAGAAAGATGCTAGTAATACAAGGCTAAACTTTTTTTTCAATTTCCCTTGAAAAGGTATGTCATATGCTCAGCCACTAGGCAACCGAGGTATGCGAGAAAGCTAGCGTTAAAATTGCCCCAACACCAAGACATTGATGGCATCCTCAGCCATCACAATTTGTGAAATGTACATTTTGTGTCAAATGAATGCAAACTTTATTTTACTTAGGCTTTATAAATAAAAAATGAACCCACATTTCAAAGAAAGCAATGTGAAACGATTTATTTTGTTTCTGAGGTACCATACCTACAGTTCAAACGGGCTAACTGTAGTTTTCTGAAAGGATGACACTGAATGCCTGCATTTCAGATGCGGCCGTCTTTCACAAACGTGTGAGGCATGCATTTACCTTTGATGCAGGAGGCGTACTGCATATGTAATGGATAATTGTACAATATATCCACTTCATATGCAAGGGCATGAAAGACCTGGGCATAAACTGAAAACCAGCAAGGTTGCGAAAGTGAGAAAAACCTCAAAGTGGTGCTTGCACCACCTTGGAATCACAAACCAGTATGTCTGCCAGCTGAAGGCACAGTACTCAAATATACTAGGATATTGACCCTTTTCACGGGAGCTCTCGTGGGCGTCGCCATGTTTGATCATGTGGTGATGCGTCCATTGCTTGCCTCAGCTACCTCCACTGCATCTCTGTTTACAATGGATGTGCACGAGGCCCGGTGCAGCTCTGCAATCACATTTAAGGTGGATATTGTAGACAATGATCGGGTGGACGACACGAAGCTTTGGTCACAGCTTTAAAGGACATGCAAGCACCTTAGGTGCTCATTACGCCTTGTGCAAACAGCGTGAGCCACCTATATGGTGCTTGTATTAAAAGCGGGGCTAGAAATGTATTCCAAACTCTCCGCTTTTGAATTAAATCAGGATAGGTGGGTTTCGCTCTTTATTTGGCAATCACTTTGAACTAGCAGCTTGTCATGTTTTCAGCTGACTCCATAAAGCTCTTCGGTGTGGTCACGATCCGATTGTCAATTATCCGCCTAAAGGCTTGCAGGTGTGCTCAGTTGCGATACGTTTTTCTTGCTGCGCACAAGGGCTTGGAACATAGAGGCATAGATGATCTGTACTTTGCAATAGATTTGTAGCAAAGACATCACATCGCTAGTCACTCGCTTACTGTGTGGACTGTTGCAAAACGCTCAGCTTCGAACATTCACGTGTAGTTGGTGTAGGTGTAAGTCGGTGGGTCACCCATGCTTCAGTGCAGATTTAAGAGCGAGCCCATTCATTTATTCTTGATATGGTGGGCATGAGTTTGTGTATGTGTTGGGTGAATATATGTAGACTGAGTGTGAGAAACTTACTATGCCAGGAATCAGTGCTACTCCCTTTGTCACTGTGTAACGAGCGACACTCATTTTTGCCAATCTTTCGTGGTTTAAGTCCCTTTTTTGGAGGTTAGCGATACAATGTTGGTGGAAGAGCGAGTTTCTTTATCATCCAGGATAGCTGTGCACTGTGAATGGTGGCTGGCAACATAGGCATTCCTTATGTAGCAACGGTCCGTGGACTTAGTCACATGTATTCTTTTCATTTTCTAATACGACAGTCACTATTTTCGCAGACAGCCACTGCACACGCCTTCACTCTACCGTTCCCCATTTTGCAGCATGAATGGAGCACAATGCATTAGCAAGCACTCGGTTGCATTTCCGACGGTTGATCGCACAGTAGCTGGGCAGACACTGTAATGGTTTCACATTCGTTCATTTTCACCGAAGCAACGTGCGGCACGGTGCCGAAACCGCCATCTCGTTTCTCTAGAGCAAACTGCTCTGCAAAACGGGTCAATAAAACTTGTTGCTTGTCTTTCTGTCTGCCTTTGTCGAAACATTGCAGCACTTCTTGCAAGCAACTTGGAATATAATAAGTATGCCAAAAAATTTCACTGACAGCATGCACCTACGTCTTCCTATCACTGCTGCAGACAGTGTCCTAAGACAATCCTTGATATTGTTCATACACATGCAGAAAAATAAACATTCTACAGCCACTTGCTGCACAAGGGGGCACATAAAAAGCATTATTTATGAGGGAAGTATATGCAGTTGAAAAAGTTACCCTGCTTGAAAGTCATACAAGGCATGCAGTATGGTGTGCAATTCTGGTGTGAGAAGTGACTGATGCCGTTTTTCACTGGTTGATTCGGAGCAGGACTTCTTGCTCCGTGGCAACGAATCCTAATTTCACTGGTCGATCTGGAGCGGGTTCACGCTTTCCGCTGGTCGTTTCGGGTCAACTCGCTCCGCGCCGGATCGCTCTCACTTGCTCCGTTACAGAGGCGCAGATTCAGCTGTAAATAGCTTGTGTCACTTCCGTGTTCAAGTGAAATCGGCACCCGTCAGTACACACTCCTCCATGGGTACGCACAACATCGTGTTCCTTCGCAATATGGTTGCTTTCTGTGCTGCTGTAGAGCTCGCGTTTAGCAATGAGAGTTCTGACGACAGTGATTACGAGGTGACGCAGGTGCTGTACGAAGCTTTCTATATACATTGTCCATGCACAATCCTTGCGGGCGCGACATGGAAATGATGGACCCTGCTGCTGCCGTGGTCAAATTAGGCACAGGGTTGCCGTGGAACGTACAGAGCGGAAGTCTGGCATGGTTTCCGGAACCGGTTTGTGTGACGTGTACGCAACTGCCTGTGTGATCCCCCGCGGTGTGTTTTTGCGCCGCGGGCCGATTCGGATTTGTGAAACCCAAGCGCTCACTCGAGGATTTCGGTGGCCGCTCCAGATCGACCAGTGAAAAATGCCATGAGACCTTTTAATTAGCTTTCATTCACATAAGCAACCTAGGGTTGGGTGCAATGCAAACGTGACCAGACATGACCAACCGAGACCAAACGTGACCAGACCAAGTGCACTCACTGTCTGAGCTGCCTTGGCAGCTCAGACAGTGCACTTTACCTGCGTAGTGTTTTTTACTGCCTAACAAAGACACTGTCTTCAACTCTTGAGCTTTCTTCAATCAGAAAGGCAAGACATTCTCATCGTGTGACATGTTTCACCCAGTAGCAGTTAAAGCCCCATAAACTTCGTACAGTAGCGACACTCTCCTCCTCCACCTTCACTCCTCATTTTTCCTCTCTTTCACGCTCCCTCCTCGATCGTGGCGCCGCCTACACTGCTCGAGCAAAGCAACGGCGCCAACATGTGCTCCTCGCCACTCCGTAGATGCTTCTCGAGCAAAAATGGCGCTGATGCACGACGCAAGGGCCCACGTGATGCTATTAGGCCAATAGCGACACGGCCTTGGCCTAGGCCAGAGCGCGCAAGGAGGAGGCGGCACTCTTCAAAGCGTGCCAGTACTTTACGAAGTTTAAGGGGCTTTAGTAGCAGTCGGTTACTCCTCTGCCAGAGTACCCCCCCCGCCCCCCCCTGAACATTCCTGAAAGCAAAATTGCGAAATGCAGGACGCACACACACGAGAAAGTAACATGCACAACAACCAACAAGTGCTCCGCTGGTTGCAAAACAGTTTAATCAACAGCCTCCTCTGGCACATACACATATTGGAGCACTTTATGCAGTAAGCATTCCTCTTCCTTTGTTGTTCCCTCTTTGCAAGCACCAGAAGCACTTGTCCACCCTGCTGCTGCAGTTGCAACCACTTTGGTCTTAAATTAAGAGCACACCATCACTTGAACACAACGGTGTCCAACATTGCTCCGAGGCACTGAACAATGTTTGATGTCATGAGGACGTCCACCCGCTCCTCCAGATGTCGCTTGGGGTCCTGAGGAATGAAGCAAAAAGTACTCTGCTGTAAGCCCGTTTCGTGATGTAATGAACGCAAGGTATTAAACCATTTCTTGAAAGAATCGAGCTGAAAAATGAGAGCTACAAGACATTGCCACCACACTTCACAATATAAAGCATTCCAGAAATAGTGGCATGGAAGTTCATGTCCTTCAGAAATCTCGGCTTTCAGTCCCTCAAACACCTGCACATAAAAAACCTGCATGTAAAGCACATGGCAAGAAACACCACACTCTCCGTGGGTTGCCTGAATGAAAAGTCTGGGGTGGACTGAAACTGTTTTAACTGTTACAAGCTGCACCAACACTAGGGACAGCAAGAGTGTTCTCTTGATCACTGTATCCAAATTTTTACCTGCTTTCCAACATTTTTGATGGCCAGCTGCTCTGGGGTCATTTTCTCCTCATCTTCCAGGGACTGCAACAAACAGGCAACATAACATTCAAATTACGCTTAGCATGCATAAGCATTCAGAAATCACTAGTGCTGAATCACTGGCCACCATAGCACTTTTACTATTCAAACAGGGCTTGGAAAAGTTAATTTTATACATATACCACCTTCTTTTAGGGGCGAGGGGGCAGCACATAAAATATTTCCCATGCAAGACGGTGCAATGCCACCTTCAGGTAAACTACATGAAAAAGCAGAGCTTATGTATACAACAGATAGCTGTGTTTACTTTACTATATAGAGTGAAATGCCAATGTGTTTCACAGTACATTTGGAGAATGCATATCTTTAGTGCTAGTCACAACTTCTGCCAAATGAACATGAGTCCATTACTGCCTGGCATCAATTTTACAGTTGCAACATCACCCTAACTGAATATTTAAAGATGGAATCAGTAGAACTTCATTGCCATACAGGAGTTTCTGATGCATCATGCAAGTAATGCTTACATGTTTAGGTAATCTGCAAAGAGAGCAGAACTGCGCTATCTGCAGCCTGCAGTTCTTAAAACAGGTCTGTTTACAATTTTCACAGCACAGGTAGTGTACTCAAAATCATAAACACAACCAAATGTGTCTTCACAAAGCAGAAAATTAGGTCCCCGATCAGCTGACATTAAGATTATCAGTCTGCAGTAAAAAACATGCATGAAACCCCGTAGAGTTAGTACTCATTATTCCAGCCGCTGCAGCAGGCTGACATGTTCACTCTTGCTTTGAGCTAATAGCTTAAGCTTAAGAACATGTAGCAATCCTCTGTGTTTGATCTACTGAAACACATCGACGCTAAAAACGTGTACTAAAAACAAAAATGAAACTTCATATGAAAGTTGAAATTGAAATTCTTTTAGATTAGATTCTAGGGTTTTACATGCCAAAACCATAATATGGTTGTGCAGCACACCGTAGAGGATGACTTCAGATTAATTTTGACCACTTTGCTTTATTTAAGGGCCCCTTGCCAGGCCACACAGCAAATTTTGGTTATATGTCGGAAGTGGTTACGTGCCCTCTAAGGAGGGTTCTACCACAAGAATTTTTCAAATTAGTTCATTAATAGCAGAGATAGAAATGTTTGAAATGCCACGAGCCCATGATTTCAGGGAGGCAAGTGTCACCGCCACTTAGACTCTCTCCACTCAGGGGTTTCACTCTACTACTTTTAAAACGAAACTACTGTGTAAGCGGGTATGGTTTAACGAGGTTTAACTGCATAAGTAGCTGCCATAGTCACAAGCACTGAGGCAGATGCAAGCAGATCAAAGAGCACAATCGCACATTAGAAACTGATACAAAATGGCAGACAGCTTTTTTTTTTTTTTCCTATGCGTGTCAATGCATGACACGGAAACAATGCAGACGCAGCAGCCGAGATCGAACCTGCAACCTCAAGCTCAGCATTGCAATGCTATCGCCACTGGGCTACTGCAGTGGGCGAAAGTCAAAAGCTCACAGACCCTCACACAAGAGGGCACAATGTGATCCACTAGAGACACTACCAAAAGTGACTATGGCATTTCAGCAGCCAGTGAGTGAATGCGGCTTTGTCTGAAATGCACACCTTTATTTTTAAATAGTGAAATGCATCCATCAACTTTCTGACACCGCTAGCCTGCAAGACAAAATGGATAACAGCAGGTTCAAACAGGAAGATGTTTACTGTGCACCAGGTTTGTAAATAAAGAATTGCTTGATATGAAACACAAGCATGCATTCAGCCATCTGACCTTGTTGTAGGCCTTCGCCAACTCCAGCATCTCTGTCACTGTGCTCTCGTTGACCTGGCAGTGCTGGTCGTAGTCCTGCAGTGTCAGCCCATCTGTCCAGCTCTTCTTGTGCAAGTTCAGCAGCATCTACGGCAACACAAAGTGATTCACGTGCCGCGCTCCAAGTGGAACAGTATTGTCAAGTGCTACAACTAACAGGCTACCAGGCAGTGCGTCTTACAGATGACAGCTAGCGTCTGCCCCATCCTCTATCAATCAAAAATGTCTGTGTGACCATGGCTTGAATGTTCCCCGGGCAAGCAAACTGCCATTGTGAGTAAACAACCCTAGCATATAGAGATTGTATCCTTCAAGAGCAGTGTTTTAGCCCCAGAACATCACAAGTGCTAGGATAGCCCTTCTGACAAAAGCGAAGAGCCCTCCACTGAGCTTTCAAAAGTGTGTCAATCTGATTGTCAACATGTTGACATTGCCAGAGCAAATACCATGCTGCCAACTAAAAAACATCATTGAGCTGTGCATGGTACAGCTATAGCTATATTGTAGTAAAAACAACAATAAATTCGCTGACCAATAATTCAAACAACGATAATTTGGACATGCTCGATTACTCATACTATAGCAACTTTAGTGTACTGGGAGTAAATCTTTGTTTTTCCAAATGAGAGAAGTTGTGTTTCTGTACGAAAGAATGAGGTCCACAGTACTGTAAAGGACTTTTCTTTAGTTCACAGCAAATGGATGCACGTGAAAATCGAAGGCAGTTTTCCTTTCCTCTTTTTTTTTCATCATGGAAAATGGGTGCACGCTACAGTCGAAGGCACGTTAGAGTAAGTAAACATGGCAAATTGTGGCGCTAATGTTTTAATGTAGCTGTACCCTAAGCATCTACAAAATTTGTCCAAACCATTTCAGGGGCACTCTAATGCAGCACAAATCTATAACATAGCATCAGCTAGTTCCTGCAAATGGGGCAGACAATGCGAGACGTTTTGTAGCTTTTTATTTTTTACGGGCAAGCGTAACTGTGCAGCTCTTCAAATCGGCGGAGTCGGTCTGAAGCCGCGAAGCAAGCGAACGAATAAGACTCCTGGCTGTGAAGAAAATCAAGCCCCCGGGAAAGTAAGAAGGAGCACAAGTGTGCGGCAAACTAACACCACCAAGAGGAAAGTGTAGGCAATGTTGAGTGAAGGTGGGAAGGTCAAACTAGGCAAAGTGTCGTGGAGGACGAAGGTAGGCAGAAGCGCATTGGGTTGACCTCCTCTGGCAGTTGCTACACGTATTGTTTGCGATACAGACGTACTGGGATAATGTTGTCCTCGCATGCCATATGCTGCGTGTGTGAGCGAAGGCGTGCGATGGTGAGCCGACGATGGCAGCTCAACTTCACGTGCGCAAGGAGGAAGCGCACCATATCCAGTCATGCGCATGACACTGAGAGAGGGGAGGAGTGTTGTACTTTGGCCACGCACGGTCGCACGGGCTTTATCTTGAAAGCAATCTGCTTCGGGGGCACAGTTTAGGTGGCCCGACGGCTCGTAGCTTCACATGCGCAGTGCTCTCATCTCTCAGTTTGCGTTGAAGCATCACTTCGCTCGCTGCTGCTGCCATGATTCCCCATGCCAGCTATTTGACAACTAGTGTCTGGTGTCATCGAGTTAAGTTTTCATGTTTGCCTGCACGTGCGTTGACACCACGCTAGATAATTTAGTTAGTAAGTAAATGTTTAGAAGGGGGTGTTCTACTGTGGTGGCTGCTGCGTATGGCACAGTCACACAAGCCCCGTCTTGAACGCGATCTACGGTGCGGACAGTGTAGGTGTTTAAGCACACCGAGGGCCGATAGCATTATGTGCACTACAGCATATATACACTTGTGCGTCACCCGCGTTAACGAAATAAAACTTCACTGCAAAATTTTTTTCTCACCTTCTGTTCGAGCTCGTTCTTGCGGTAGTTAATAGAGATGGAGTAGTAATGACGGTTGAGACCATGGATTAGAGCCTGCAGAGAAGAAGGAAGAACATGGTGCACAACAAAAGTTAGAATTACACAAGGTGCAAAGATAGTATAGCACACAGCACACAGAAATGAGGAAGTGCCATTCATATAAGCTGCTGTTGCTCAATGTTAACTCGCATCTGATTTGGAATGCCTTCTCTTTAGACCAATTGTATGCCAATTGGACTCACAGTATGAAACATTTACATCCTACTGTCTCTTCGGATATGCATATGTACAGTGAAACTTTGTTAAACCGTAGTTGGCCGGAGCTCGGAAAAAGTATGTACTACTAAACGGTAGCACTGCTTAACCGAAATAGCACGAGATCACCCAGTTACCTGTCAAAAACAGAACTCAGAGAGTGCTATGAAAGGGCAAAAAACATGCAGTATTTATTCATTTCGCGTAAAACAAGTCTTTATTTGATGCCGCGGTGGCCTAGCAGCAACGACAGTGGCTTCAAACTGCGAGCCAGCTTTTCCGCCAGCCCCCTCCCCTCTTCAGAGCAAACACCCTCATGAGGTTGACATAATGTGCAGTTTCTGCCACTGTCTGGCCTGAACTGCCCGTGATGTCGCTTTCCATGTCATCCTCATCACTGTCATTAGGCAACACTTCAGCAATAACACAGGCAACAATGGCGAAAAGTCGAACCTTGAAAAGTTGAACCTCGTAGTTGACATCTTTTTGCGATCCCAGAAGCACTGCCGAGCATCTTCTCCTTTGCATTCCAAATGCCACACACCTTAGTCAACAATGGATGCCTCTCGCATGCCAGTGCCGACTTCGTGCCACGTTCGATAATATGAACAATGTCCAATTTTTCTTTTATGATGAGCATTCGGTTTTTGTCCTACCTTGCACGATGCCAATACACAGGCCACCACTAGGTGGCCATAACGCTCTCTGGCTTGGCGCCAAAATGATGTTGATGTTAATGTGGCCTCACCCTTCCAAGCACCCTTTACGTTTGCACTTGGAGGCTGTTCCAATCTCTGAGGTTCATTCTCCTGCCTGGCCAATCTACCACCGTGAATGCGCTACGAAAAGTCAAAACACTATTTGTTAACTGATGCGTATGCAATAAGCTGGAACTGTTTATGCGGATACAAAACGCATTATGTTCAATGGCCGCTGAGTCGGGGATTTGACTTTACTACTTTTAAAATGAAACTACTGTTTAAGCGGTTACGGTTTAACGAAGCTTTACTGTATATGAAGCTCATGGTTATATTGCGCTCAGTTTTACACAGACGATGTTAAGTGAAGGACGGGACTTGGACGGACGTAGCGCACGTCCGTCCAAGTCCCATCCTTCACTTAATATCGTCTGTGTAAAACTGAGCGCAATATAACCATGAATGTTCACCAACTAGCACTGTGAGTTCCGCGCCTGTCTTGTGTGTTCCTTCCTTGTCCCTTGTTTTTCAGTGCGGTTACATGATGCATTCCATTAACAACTAGCCCCTTCATTGCTTTACTAAATGTATATGAAGCTTTTCAATAGTCTTGTAAAAGGCAGGGAATGTATTCTACACTTTCAGCACAAACCTTCTGAATTTCTGCAGTACTGTTTGCATACATGGGACAGCATTCAAGAAACATTTTAAATGATGTCTGCAACTGGTTAGTACGGTAGCAATTAGCATCCCTATTGCTGTCACGAGTGATAGCTGGCCAAATACAGTAGACTCGCGATATTTAAAACTCTGATGATTCATACTTTCAGCTAACTAAAACAAAATTCAAATTATTGGTTGGCCTGCTGTTTTCAATGCATTTAAAAGCAGCTTAATTCAAACTCCATCATTCGGTTCATTTGTACTTTTTGCGTGTACACAGTGGAAGATATCTGCGAATTCAGTAACAGATGGCAATTGTTGCGGACTTTTCACCTCTGGGTCTGTATTCAGAACTTGGTAATTTTTGAACCAGTCATTTTTGGCATCACCCTATTGGATGACAATGACCAAACTCGTGATGCGGGCCCAGCTTTGTTTTTCAAAGGTCTGGTTACCAGTAGATGACCAATAAACTAGTTGCGAACCTTTCACCCCTGCTCTCTGTCTATTTTTTGTAGTTAAAGCGTAGAAATACTTAAAATGTGATTAAAATGGATGCATAAGTATGTGTGCTGTCATCTTACCCAGAATAATATATATGACAACTTCTGATAATTCAAAGTTCTTGATAACTCAAACAAAATCCCGAGGTCCCTTCAGAATTAATCGACATTCAGAATTAGCAGACACAACTCGAGAGCCTACTACATGAATACTCCCCGACTGATATATATATAATGCCGATGAAATGGGGCTGGTTTTTAAGTGCCTGCCAGATCAAACCTTGTGTCGGAAGGGTGAGCTATGTACTGGGGGAAAGCTAAGTAAAGAAAGGCTAACCGTCATGGTTTCTACTAACAGGATTGGCTCCGCAAACTGGATGGGCAGACGAAGAGGGCGAAAAGGAAAATATTGGTCATCAGTGACAACTTCCCTGCACATGGCGACGTGGAGGAGCTGGAAGCAATTTGCCTCGAATTCTTGCCACCCAACACAACAGCTGTCCTCCAGCCCCTGGATCAAGGCATATCAATACAGTCAACGACTGAATTTTCGGACGCCCAAATTTTCGGACATGCCTGATATTTCGGACGTCTTCGCGGCACCGTAACGAGCCCCATAGGATCAATGTATAAGGACATCTGAAGTTTCGGACGCTCGAACCCCCCGCCGTCCAATTTTCCGGACTTTTTGACGGACGGAAGGAATTTTTGGCTCCTCGCGCAGCGCCCTTGAGAAGGAAATCCACTTGCAGCCGAAGCATATCACCGCTTTGAAGCACAACTAGCCGAATCTAGTCGTCACACACCGATTTGGTCTGGCCACACTGGCTATGTTCATCGCCGCACTTCCGCCTTCGGCGGAGTTTCCAGAGCGGCGCCATTTTGTTTGTTTGTTTGCGCAGGCCACGTTTTGGCTAGCGTGGTGTGTGGTTGTCTGTTGTGTCAAGTGTGCTCTGCGACGCTAGGCCTAGGTGCTTCGACGCTCGTGAGCGAACTCCACTGTTCGCAACTTGAGGATTTCGCTTGCCTTCGATGGCGCCCACTTCGTCTTCGTCGTCCTCGCCGATGGCATCGAAGCGCGGAAAGCAGTACCGTCGGACGACGTGATCAACGACCTCCGCTCTGCTGGGGTTTCCATACCCACGGAAATAACTTTTGAACAGTTTGTTGACGCTGACAACGAGCGCGACTTCCGCGCAGAACTGACTGACGAGGAAATAGTCCGTCGGGTTGTGGGGGATTCAGAAGACTCCGATGTTGAAAATGAGGAGCCAATGCCTGCGCCACCTACAGGCGCCGAGTTGACGCGAGCACTGTTGACTCTTTCATCGGTGTACAGTGCTGACATGACCCTTGCTCAGATCGAGGCGAATATGATCGCATGCAACCGGAACGCCGTCAAAACAACAATGAACAAGTTCTTCAAGCCACTGCAGCAATAACACTGCCTGCCCGACGATGCACATGTACATAATAAACCGCCAGTCGGCTGCATACAGAGTTTTTGAACGCCTCTTTTTATAGCCACTTCACTGATGCTGTGGCAGGGTTTCGGAAGCCTGTTACTTGGCCCTTTACTTCTAGATCTGAGAAAAAAATAAAAAGGGTCCGTTTTTTTGCATGCATTCATTTTTTTGGACTGCCTGAATTTTCAAACGTTCTTACGTTCCCTAGAGGGTCTGAAAATCGGTCGTTGACTGTATGCCTGAAGATGAATTACAGGAAGCTGCTGCTCAGGAGAATGTTGCTATGTACGGACAATTCCATGCCATACAATATAACACTGCTGTCATCGTTGGGGATGCTCACTGACGCATGTTACGCTGTAACGTCAACAACAATACCGAATTGTTTCCAGCATGCCTTCCACATCCCTGGCTGCAGCAGTGGCACTTCGCCCCCCTGCCAGCAAAGTGAAGCTGAAGACTGCTGCGAACATGATGACGCAAGCATGGTGCTTTCTGCTCTGCAAGCGCACAACATAGCTGCCGACCTCAGCGACTATGCAGCTGCTGATGACAACCTGTGTGCGTGCAGGGAGGACACACTTGACGACTTGGTAGCTGAACTGCTGCCACCATAATGAAGCAGCGAAAGTGAAGAGGAGGAGTTGAAAGAGCAACCCAATGCGACACCTGCACGGGCCTTCCACTACATTGGTCAGGTCCGCAAGTTTCTGACAGCAAGAGAAAACTCTTAGCTGCTCTTACTAGCATAGAGAGCTTTGTGTTGAAGGCACATGTAGCTAGGAAGCAATCGACCATTCACGATTTCTCTAAAAAGTCTGGTCAGCAACAGATGGCAATTGTTGTAGACTTTTCACCTCTGGGTCTGTATTCAGAGTTTGGTAATATTTGAACCAGTCATTTTTGGCATGACCCTATTGTATGACAACGACCAAACTCGTAATGTGGGCCCAGCTTTGTTTTTCAAAGGTCTGGTTACCAGTAGATGGCCAATAAACTAGTTGTAGACCTTTCACCTCTACTCTCTGTCTATTTTTTGTAGTTAAAACAAATTCTTAAAATGTGATTAAAATGGATGCATAAGTATAATGTGTGCTGTCATCTTGCCCAGAATCATATATATGACAACTTCTGATAATTAAAACTTTTGATAATTCAAACAAAATCCCGAGGTCCCTTCCCATTCGAGTTTGAATTAAGGAGCGTCTACTGTAATGGCCAATAAGGAACACTGTTATGCTAGAATTTGTGTGAACGTGGCTAGCGATTATCACAAAGCTTCCAGAGTACTAAAGTTCAATGTGGCTGACACAATGAAATTACAGAAATTAACAGGAAACATTCTTTTAATCAGCCGGGACAGGCTGATATGGGCTAACAAGGACACTCATGTTAGAATTGATATGAGAATTGGTTCTGATTATCATAATGCTTCCAGGCAACTATAATGCAATGTGGCTGACAATCAAAGAAACCAATGAAAGCATATGGGAAGTATGCTTTCAATTCTTTGACAGTCTCTGACCTCGGGACCTCCTCCTGTATAATATTCCCTTGTACTGTATCTTGTCTATTAATAATAAAACCTCATTCAAAATCAAATTGAACGAAAAGACCGAGTTTGTGCTTTCTGCTTACACTAAACAAAAAAATCGGCAAATCCTACGCACATGTAAGTGAAGCTTACTTTAATGTTCATTGAAATGTCTTCACTTCTACGTAACTCAACACTGCCTGCCAAATACAAGCTCTGGTTGCCTACTTCGCTTCTCTGTAGATCAATACTCTTTGCTCAATGTAAAGCCCCTCCATACACGTTTTTGCCTACCAGGTTAAGTACTGCCCCTCCTCCTTTGCCACGCTACTCCCTCGCTCACCTCTGCAGCCTTTAGTTTTAGGCAGAAGCGACGTCACTACCGCATAGAGGTGGAAGCATGTGACAAGAGAAAATTCAGGAACCGGAAATACGGAAAGCGGAACAACCGAAAACAGAAACCTCAGAACCAGAAATTGCAGAAGCTGAATTGGTGTGAGCAACAAGCGATGCACATCAAAGGTTGGTGATACTTAGCAAAAGCAGTGCTGACACATGGGCAGAGGTGCTTTAGCTCAATGCAGCTCTGGTCCCATTTTGTTCTCTTTACTACTTTCTCCACACTTGGCTGCTTTTGATGCAAACTTCACTTCTTTGCAGCCAACTTCTTAACTTCTTGCCTCTCGTTCTGATTGTCTATTTGGGTATCTACCCAGTGACACATACCCATTCTGGATGACTGGCCAAGAATGTTCACGTACCCAGTGCATATCCAATGTACTCAAGTTGTATATTCGAGCACATTCCCAGTGGCACACACCCAGTAGCCCAAGTTTATAATCGGCAAGACAGCAACAGCCAGCACCCACAAAGTAAGGGAAGAGGCAAAAAAAGCTTTGCTTTAAGAAACAAAAATATACATCACTAATTGGTGCTGAATGCATGACAGAATCGACCTGCGGAAATCACCAGTTCGTGTCTCACCTGCGGTATGCTGCCATATTTCATTTCTTTTCTCTATCCTAAACCTAAACAAGAAGCAATACTTGCCAATACAACCCCCCGTGTTACTTACAGCTGGCCCTTGGCCCACCTCATTCTTCACCTGCAGTCCTTCTACATCCTCACTCCTGTTTCGAAAATGAATCAGTTCACAATTATCCCACCCAAAACTTCTCACAACACTTCGGGCAATAACACTGCTTGGATAATCTCTGGAAACTGTATATCACTGCTTTCTAGCACCACTGTGCTATTTAAAGTGACGTTCCGCCTAGCATTGCAGCTGTCAAATACAACTCTCTCTGCACAGGCCATACCTGAATAGAAGGTTTTGTCAGGTGTCCAAGATTTGACGTGGTTTGCCGAGGCTCTTGCCCTAGCACCATCATGTTGGGGTTGATAAGGCGGAAAGCATCTATCACCACCTGCGAATAAGAGAACATATGTACTTGCTTCCATATTCTGCTTTGCACGTCTCACTGTACTAAAATACATTTACACAGCAAGTCTGCAGAGATCCAGGTTTTCCGTGGCAGGCGCGATAGCACACACTACAGCTCTTTTCAATAGAGAGAATTCTACCGGCACATATGTAAGTGCCTACGTGCCACTCTGCGTAGGGAAGAGAAGATCAGGGACAAGAAGGCTAGGGACAGGAGGCAGAAAAAGGGAAAGAAAGGAAAGCAAATTTACACTCACGGTATGTACACATGAGATAATGGTAATAGTATTGATGTAAATAGGTTAGAGCTTGTCAATTAAGTCAACGTCATGAAGGAATAAAAAAAGAAAATGTAAAGCTTGACATTGCTTTGAAGCAGAAAAAGAGCAAGGATGGTCAGCAAATTGAAACAAGTTGCTAGAGAAGCACTGAGCTGTTACTGCTATGTGTAGTTTTGCGATTGCTCTGGCTGGCTTCGAACTGACCAGATAAAAGAAGTCCAAACCCTAGCTGAGTTCAACTGAGTAGAATAGGAATAAATATGGCTGCTCATGTAATGTTGTTCAAGTACACCAGCTAGACACCCCAGTTCATTATCAAGAAAGAAATGTGAGAACTCACACCTCACATCTTTCAATACCGGTAAAACCATGACTCCCCCAGTAAATATGAAGTCGTATGCAGGCAACAAACACAGGAAACTGTGAATGCACCTTCAGCCACAGGTATAACTAATACTTATAACAAGAACAGAAAATTCCTCTCTTTAAAGGGCCCCTCACCAGGTCTGGCCATTTTGAGCTGACAAGCACAGAGCATAATGCGCGAGAACGGTTGTGCCTGCAAAGTATTACATCACTACGGACCGCGGTAAGATCTGAAATTTCAAGCTGAACACTGTTGTCCCTTCTCCTTGCGGCCGCCGCACTCCAAGCCAGAGGATGACGTACACATGCTAGTGCACCTACGTACACATTTGCTGTGACGTCGCTCATGGTGGCACGCGACTTCGAGAATTATTCTAGGCAACATCTGTTATTTGTGTAATATGTTGCTTGAATAGAGGAATTAAAGCTTAGAGAAATAATAAAACACACAAACCGAACGTCTGCATGTTTTTGTTTTACTTCGCACCACAGCAGAGAGATGCATTTCCGTTATGTCTGCTTATTCCGACATCGTGCAGTCGAGCGCACAGAGACCGAAACTACATCATTTTCTACCTTATTCCAGCACAGGATCATGCTCTGTGATCGTGTATTCGTGTAGCACTGACTTATACTGCTAGTCGGGCATCCTTGTGCACAGCGCACAAAATTGTGTGCTGTGCGAAACAAGACAAACACAATAGCTCGTATGAGAGACATCAGCACAAGTGTGCCGCGCCGTAAAAATGTGAGAAAAAAAAAACAATGAAGGCGGGGCCCGTGACGTATGCGCCACATGATCCTCGGGGTCCAGGTACGGGAGAACACAGGGAAGGAAATTAATTTCGCTTCCGGAGGGTCAGCGGGGCAAGTGGAGAGAGTGTCTCGCTTAACAGTGGAGCTCACCTTCTGAAACCATGGGTTCGCGGCACTGAAATATTTCTATTTCGGCTATTAATGAGCCGACATGAAAAAAATTTGCGGCAGAACGCTTCCTAGCAGACACGTAACAACTTCCAGTGTATAATAAAAATTTACTATGGGGCCTGGTAAGGGGTTCTTTAAGAAGAACCTGTGGAACATTGTAAATGCCTATCCTTGGCATATTTTTCTTTTTAATAGCACCTAACGAATCATATGAGTTGGCTCACCATGTCTTGATTTAACTTACCTTCAAGTTAGCAAGCACTATTTTTGCTATTCATGCTGTTTATTAAAAGGGCATTGAACCAATTCTTATTGAAGTGGAGAAAGGCATTTGAGGTAAAAATACTTCAATGCATTCAGCAGAAGTGCAGTTATTGGCAATCAAACACGGCCTCTGCTGCGCTCCCATTCTTTCTTCAATGCCTTGCACTGCGAAGGCTACAGCGCAGTGGGGCGTACCCACAACGCTCCACTTTCCAGTTGTCACCATGGCGTGCAGTTATAATTTCATTTTGGATGTTAACGTAGACGCCACGACTTCCGATATTGGTGCCTATGATGTGCTAAACCTAAGCCAAATCCGCTTGTCCTCAGCAAGCTGCCTTGCGCTCAGTCGGTGGACTTGTGGCGGCACCCGACAGCAGCCGCAGTATCTACGCTATGTAGCTGATCGCAGCTACCAATAGCAGGTGCGGATGGGAATCCGCTTTCTTATGAAATAAAGCATAAGCCTGCCTCCTTATAGAGTAAGGAGGCAGGCTTCTATTGAAAAGAGAGCGTTGAAAGAAAGATGACTTTGCACTCTGCTTGCAAGCTCTACACATTGCATACGACAGCAAAACTTGGCTGAGATGTTCACAGCAATGTATGCTACCCGCAGACTATGTTAGTTCAGCAAGCCCGAGGTTCAGGGCCCCTTTAAGGCATGCTAATAATTGAAGCAGATATTTTGCTAATGTAATAATGTAAATAGTTCTTATAATCTGTTCTTTTTATTCGTGCAAAACACAAACAGATGTTTTAACGCCTCTGTGCAGATTTTGTTCATCACAACTGAAAAAAAAGAAAAAACAAGTGCGGCCTTCATCAAGAATGACGTTATCACTGCTGCCACCACCAATTATAGTACAACCATTTAGTTAAAAGACAACTTCACAGGAGCTATATTTAGGAACACTGAGCAGATCTTGTAAACCTTTCTACCATCTGCTGTACTCATTTTCATTCTGTTAATAATGAATACTTTGATACGCCTCGACATTATTATCATTCACCCACATGCTAACAATTCTAACCAATTTTTCCAAATACAAGATCCCTTGGAAATATCTGGTGGATTTAGTATTTACTGCAGTATTCTACAGTGCTGTTTCTGTAGAAGTACTCCACATACAAAGGCAACGTGACTGGTCACAAATCCAAATAGTATAGTTACTGAATGTTGGTTAAGAAAACAAAAACTAAACAAACACACCTTTCCCTTGACACTTTGGATGGGGTCAACGACCACTGCCACAGCACGCTCCGAAAGGGCTTCAAAGCTCTGTTGCGTGTTGATGTCAACGCCGGAAAGCCAGCAGCCAAAGCCAGGGTGTGAGTGGTACCAGCCCACCACCATTTCAGGCCTGAAGGAAACAAGTTCGGCTAATGAAGCAATGCTCAAATTTTAGGTTGATGCCAAAACTTCAACTTGCTCATGGGCCATTCATAAGCCACCTTGGTTACCTCAAGAGGCACAAAGACAAACGCTGAGCTCGGGCAATGGTAATTAGATTATGCTTGATCTATAGCTGCTAAGGTAACAGTGCTCTAGGGCACAATCGGAGATCATTGTTTGAAATGCGCGTTAAGGTTGCATTCAGTTTTGCTTCATGCAATTGGTCTAGGCTGCGCCGACAGGCACGGCTGACGACTTCAGCGCAGCCTAGGTCAGTCGCATGAGGCGAAACTGAAGGCAGACTGAAAGCACGTTTCAAAAAACAATCTCCGATCGTGCCCTTGGGCACCTTTGTAATCTCCTATCAAATGAGAAGGGTGATGTCACTCCCTCAAGAGATCATTGCAGTCGGCAGAAGACAGTTTGAAAAACACTAGTTATCGAACTAATTTTAATGAATGGACTCCATCACAAACATGCTGCCCACCAAAGAAACTACAATGGAAAGTTGCCTACAATAAACAACAGGAGTTTCAGGCACTGATTGCCACACACACAAGGCTACTCAAAATATGGTAGTGCGACATACCTTCCTGTTTGCTTCAGCATGTCCAACATTTTGGCTTGGAACACAGGGTCTACTGCTTCCACACTAACACCCTGCAGAAAGCATCGAAAGTAAGAGCTTCCGTGAAGAAAAGGAATTGTTCTGGTAAACTAAGCACACACTCGTTCTTTAATTATGTGTGCCCACTAAATTTGCATCTTCACATTAGTACACACTCAAGCATGATGGAGAGGTACATGCTGGAAAAAAATATACGCATCGTACTAGTTTCTGCACATCCATGAATCTTAGTCTGTAGATTACAGATTTGTGACACCAGTCAGGGTCCATAGACACACTGCATTCTACTGCTGCACAGAACTGCAGCAGAAACAGGATGGGCAGACACAAAAGCAAAAATGGCACACACCAATAATGAACCAATCAGCACTGCATTAGTGAGATGTGATGTCACAGTACATTTCCCTGCTTCTCAAAGTGCTTCCAACAACCTTGCAGGCTAACAAGAACAATCATGAAAAACGAACTTGTCAGAATATATCAATATTTGTAGTTCTGAATGAATCCTTGGATTTTATGTGCCAAAAGCGCGATTCCGGAGTCCCTTACGTGCTCCAGAATAATTTTGGCCCCCAGGGAATCATATTTACAGTTCCGACCGTCGTCTGAAACTTTAGACTGTGCCGCATGTGACATGAGGAGCAATTCACCTACCAACACGTTACATGAAATAAGCTTCCATGATATCAAATGTGCGTTTGTGAAGACGTTGGTGCTTCCACAACAGCTTGTTGTGTCCAAAATACGAGGTCGAGCCAGGCCCACATCGCAAACAAACAATACTTTTCCAACAAATAACTCACATGTTTCAACGCAAGGAACGATGCAGAAAAAGTCTTACCGTTCCAGACTGAGGCATGGCAAAGACGTCTATCACCCTGACAGTATAGTCATCCACGAATTCTCCCAGCATGAGACCCATCACCTCCATCGGAACACCAGCTCGGCCGTGTTTCAACATCTAGTAAGAAATAAGGAAATAACGAGGCAATTTGAGCACTCCGCAACGGTGTTCCAATCAGACATTTTGAAATCTAAGTCATTAAACTTCCCGAAAGTAATCAAGCCCTGAACGCGTTTCACGCCCACGACAGGCTGAGTTTCTAAGGGAAGAAATGACGCAGCACGAGACATGGAACTCGCGCGAAGTCATCGGCGCGCTAGTTAGCGATGTTTATCATTCAGACCTGAAAACATACCTTGAGCAATGCTAGAGACGAGATGTAAACTTGCTCGGCCGTGTCGACCACTGGTCCATCACTAGCTGGAGGAGCCTGCGATGAAGCATAACAATATACAAAACCATTGATAATGAACCGGCTACGCTAGCACGGGCCAGTAGCAGCATTTCAACGGAAAGCACTATAGAAGAGTTGGAGCCCGAACTGGGCTACTTACCTGCCCGAGACCGGACAAGTTCCCTCCTAATCTCAACAAACGGTCCATGTTTATAAAAAAATCTGCAAGGAGAAACGAGAGGTTGCAGCCAGCGCGCAGCGTTGGTTTGACGGCCGTCAGAACCGCAACCAACACGAGGATCGCATCACTTGCTACTGCTGAAGATCACTGAATAAAATCACCGACTCTTCCCATTTCCCAGACTCTAAACTAATGTTGCTAATGTTCGGTATCACGTACCATGCGAAAACTGTTCGAAAAATACGTACAAAATCGTCCGGGCGCTGCGAAATGACTCGGCACTCCGCGGTGGCCCTCTGAATTTCAGGTGGCGCCACCACTTATGGCTATTCAGCTACTCAATATCATTTATAAAATTTATAGCCTCTAAGACGTAGTTATCGCGACATAATTTCAGCACACTATGTTGTAAGTAATTAATAAGAAAGTAGTAATTGCTTGGATTCTATAAATAAACAATTAAACTTTTTGTTGTACATTTTTTGGCGCTGCTTAACATTACTAATACAGATGTCACGCAGGGCCCCTTCGATTGCGATCGAGCACGATCTGGATGAATTTCTCGATCATGATTCGCTCCCTTTCTCTGCCTGTGCAGAAGAATCAGCCGCGATGGAGAAACATTATCCCGATCGGGTTCTATCACGATCAAAAGTGCCTTATGTGACAACCATATAAAAGCCGTCTGCGGGAGTGTGTCATTCGTCTATGCTAATCTATGCGTTTCGTTGGTGTTGATTGGTGCATCTTGGTGCATCAATTGGCGTTCATGCGAAGTTGGCGGAGTTTCGTTTCGAAAGTTTTCGTGCTGGTGTGATCTTTCACTGGAGGAGAAAGTACTGCGTGCAGTCGCTCGCTGGGAGCAACTGGTTGCTGGCTGTTCAGTGCTTCACCAAGTACACAAATTTCAAATGTCACCGGAGGTCGCGGAACATGCTGAATCTTCGGTACTGCCGAAGAGTTTTTCCGGAGGACCCCATGGTTTGGGTGTGTATTGCTTGGCAGGTGCCGTCTTGATCGCATACCTGACACACCGTTCTTGCATATGTTCCAGGTGACCCAAGTGACAGACGGCTGAGGAAAGTTGAGGTTGAAGTCCTCATCCCTCAGAAGATGAGGAACAAGGCACGCGAGGAAAAGTGCGCGGACCTCGTTCTAAGTACGTGCGATGCGTAATCGAAGAGTGCGTCTCGAAAGTAAACTCATTGTCAGTTCTGCAGCCCAGTACAGACTTGTAGTGCATGTACAGGTGTTAAGAATGCTGGGGATTTATGGTCATGTAGTACAAAACTTAATACGTGCTTAGTTGCGTAACCGCGTGTCGCAAAGTGCTCTTCCGAACTCGGCATATGCGAAGCTCTCGCCCTTTAGTAGCTGATGAAAGATACAGAAAAGTATCTCCAGCTTATACACGTGCTTTCCTCGTGGTGTCGACTTCCGACTTTGAGAGACTGACTGACACGTTTGTTTAGTACGATAAGTTATACCTTATGGCAGTTATGCATTATTCCGTCAGATTAGAAAGTGAATCTAGCTATTGCAGTACTCGCTTGATAGCAGAGGCTTACTATATTTTAATCATTGCAATTGGCGTAAAAACAGTCATATAAGGCAAACCTTTCACTCTGTAGTTTTAATTAGAGTGCAGTATGTAGCGTGTACCTCCACTGCTGTGAAAATTTTAAATCCAGGCGCCGGTGCGCGTGCTAGCACTTATTGTCGCATTATGTCACCTTGGTTTTGACCGAATATTGCCGACATTTTTTGTCCAACCACTGTTGGTCATCTTGGTTTTTGTTCTTTTAGAGTTTGGCGAATGCAGCAAAAGAGAAGGTTTGATGTTACCGTTCATGTGCCGAAAAGAAAACGATGCTCTCAAGGCGTGCTTGAAGAAGTGGTGAGTTTTCTATTTTCACTGTCAAGAAATGTCAGGCATGTCCTTTACTAGCAGTTTCTCTCATTAGCTAGCAACAACTGCTTATTCCTCCCCATCATGTGAGCATGATAGGCAGTCTTTTCAGAACTTTGTTTTTGGTTTTTTGGGCAAATTTAGCTAGAGTTTATCACTACACAGACATTATAGCACTGTCAACTTTTTGCTAGTCTGGAAGCGATATTGAACTATTCATGTGATGGGCTTCACATTCTGCATTAGGATTGTCTCTTTCAGTTAAAACGTTAGCCCAGTTTCTGTATTTACTTAATGTTAGTTTATTACTAAAAAGTGTGTATACAAATGTTAAAGGGGGCAAGTTGAAAGTGGTCTATTGGTCACTTTTTTATGTAAGCAGTACATGTTTGCACACTGCATAATGCAATGAATGTAAAATCATTCAATAGGAATTAGCTTAAAGGGGCCACAAAACACGTTTTCTAACATAGTAATAAAATGTTGCTGATCTATTAAAGACGCTCCTGTGAACATGTGAGCCAAATATTATTGCACTGTGTTCAGCGGGGAATTTACAATCTCGTGTCAAGAGCAGTGAAAAATCACTTGCTCTCGCTTCCACAATGTCATCATGCAGCAGTCAGCCTGAGAAGGTGCATATAAGAAAGCCCTTATTTGTCCATTTGTTTGGGGAGTATGGAGCAAGGCTTTTTGTTTTAAACTGCTCTAATCCAGTTCTTGCTCAGGCTGTCAAAAGAAAAAAAAGTGCTTCATAGATGTATGGCAACCCTACAACTGATACATCTAAGACAGCGAAGCTGTATAAGAAAGTTATCTCACTCTTTCAAAGTACTAGGAGTCTGTTTGCTGGCTCAAGAACTCGCTCAAACACACTAGCAGTTGCTGCTACATTTGAGCATGCTCGTGGCAGGCTATTATTAGTGACCACTCCCACACAGTCTGCATCACAGCACCAGAGCATCGCCTTTCATCATCAGAGCTGTAGAAACACCTAGTTGACCTCAAACATGGGGATGGTATAACACAACTTGAGAAACAAAAATTACGGATTACTGGTTTAAAAAGCAGCACACATATAAGTTGGCTATTCGAATAAGATGTATGCAAGGTAACTTTTGTTTTATAATCATTGATGTTTATGTTTCTAAGCAAAGTCGGGTTTCTGACGCATGGTGCCTTTGCCTTGCATTTGCATATGTATTGACCACACTGCCTCAAGCCAGCCTTCACCACAGCACGAAAACGATTTGCAAAACACCCTGTTACAGCTCTGCGGTAAAAAGAAAGATTCTTGTGTAGGAACTATCTGTAATGAGCAACATTTGAGTAAGCATTGCTGGGGACGTCTGCTGAGGAATTATGGAAGAAACTGTGCAGACTGTAATGAACAGAAAGTAAATTGGAGAACCCTTTCACTTGTGGCTGCCAGAGTATAGCTGGCTCCCATGTTTATTTTTGATGACAAAGTATATTGTGCAAATTTCTAAACTTATAAACAGTAATATAAGCAGAGATTTCTGAAAGTGAAACTTAGCTCACAGAACAAAAAATATTCATAAACATAAATAAATACAAAAATGCACGGCTTCTGACCACCATTTTTGATGAAAAATCACAATCCTAAACTTTGCTCACTTGTTATGTAACAACTGTTCAATCTTTTTAATGATCCTTTCCTTTTTTTTCTTTTCTTCTTTCATTTTTTTTTTCAGAAGAAGGTCATGGGAAAAACAAATGCGTTTGGTTTTACTTTATATAAGGGTAGTCTCCAACCTAAAATTCACATATGAGATTTGTCTCACCTTTGTTTAGTTTATGCCTATTGATTTCAACAAGCTTTATGAAGTCTATATGCAGCAATTTTGCTGACAAATTATTGTCTCTATGCATTCTAATCTTCATATTTAAGGCAAACATTTGTGGCTAGTCAGTGTTTTACTAAAATGTTGGCTACTTATTTAAATTCAAAATTTGAAAAATAAAGTCATGTTACAGCATGTGTTTGCTTTGGCTAATGATTGCCTTTAACTTTGGTACATAATAACCACATGTTTCAGGAATGACTGCCTCTCATCATTAAAAATAGGGGATTTGAAATAAATAAATTTTTTCTGACAGCTTCATAGTGGCAGTGGACACAGAACTTGTGCTGTGGTTACCAATGCAATTGTTATGTAACAAAGCACACTGGATAACTTTTTTAATTATGGCTTTAGAGGACCTGCTGAGATAGCAGAATTAAAGTCAGCCTCAAGGCATAAGCATCATTTGCCAGAAACTTTGTGCCTAGCACCAGTTCCGAGAAATGCAAACTCAATACTATGAAATGCATTGCTCTTCCAGTTAGAATGTTTACGCAGTGGCAAAATATGTCATCATGCAGATTTCGATGTTTGCTGCAGCTGTGAAACTTGTTCAGTTCCATATTCTTAAAGGGGCCTTGATGCCAAATTTTCGAGTTTGCATTATGCATTGCATGTTAAACTCTGCGTCCCACAACAATCTGGCTAAATTTCAGCGCGTTCGGTATGGTAGAAAACTTGTATGTGGAATTTTTTAATGTCACAGTTGAACCGCACAGCAGTCTGGCAGCACTTATGGGTGATGAAATGAAATGCACCCTGAGTAATATGTGCATGGTTTTGTTATCACATGCGTGTCTCAGCAGTCAGCCTTAGACGCACTCGCACGACGGTAGGCCTGCACCTTCTCTGCACAGGTGCGCGCACGGTCTGGAAATATTTCATAGATAGCACAGCAGTGGCATTGCACTTGTTGATGTCACAAAATGCATGCAAAAATGGCAGTTGCTCTTTGTGGGAGGGGCTTAGAGGCAGCAATTTCAAATTGAAATTATAGGTTGAAGTTTGCATTGAGAGTCCAGTTTCTTTTTTCTCTTTTTTGTGTGTGTGTGTGTGTCTAACATTATTGGCCCCTCTGCTCTCTGTTGCAACGGTAAACTGAGAATACTCACAGGGTGTCTACCAACCGGGAAAACCGGGAATCCTCAGTGATTTTGAGTAGTCTGGAAAAACTCAGGGAAAACTCTGGGAATTTGTCCCTCTATCAGGGAAAATTAACTGTAATTTTATTGAAAGGGTCGAAAGTCGCGGTAAAGCTGGCTCGAGCAAGACAAGAATCGTAATAAATCGTCTTTGACGGCCTGTCGTCAGCTGGAGGAGTTGCCAGTGTATAGTCAACGACCGACTTTCCGGATTCCCGATAATTTGGACGGCTTCGCGGCACCACCACCACGTACACCATAGAGTCAATGTATCAGAACGTCTGAAATTTCGTACGCAAGAACTCTTCGCTGTCCGATTTTCCGGACGTTTTGCCATGACCGCAGGTCCAAAACGGCATTAATAAAAGCCACCACTGCTGCCATTTTGATTACCTCGCCGCCTGAAACCGGCGCTCTCGCACGTAGATCCGCTGGCAGCCGTAGCCACCGCTGCGGCAACGCTAGGCCTAGCTGCTTCGACGTTCGCTGTGAAGCTTCTTGTCGTTGGGTGCAGTGTTTTTTATTGAAAGAATTCGCTGTTTTCAGCAATGGCACTTAATCCGCCTTTGCGGTCCTCGCGATTGGCTTAGAAGCTTGGAAAGCACGGTGCGATGCATAATGCCGGTTTCTGAAATTCAGCTTCGCCTCTGTACACGAATGTTACTTGGTAAAGCATACGCAAAAGTATTGCAGTGAAGCGTAACAAGCGTGGGAAGGGGCTATTGCCCCTTCCCACGCTGTATGTATGTATGTATGTATTCATACAGTATGTATTCCTTAATTATACATGCGTACACCCTGTATTTCCTGTCACAGCACGAGCACCGATATACCTGATACGTGTACCGACAGGCCTTCAGAGCATTTTCGAATGTGCCTAGAGAGTGAGCGCATCGGGCAATATGGTTTCAGCTCGTCTTGACATAAAACAGTTCTGCATCACTCAGGGAATTTCGCAAAGGCATTCAGGGAAAACCTGGAAAACTCAGGGAATTCGGAAATGTCAACTTGGTAGACACCCTGACTCAGTTTAATAGTATTCTGAGTACTACTGACTAATATGGACAGGCCAGCGAAGGACGTGGTGTGCCTCCTAAAAGCTAACATCGATCCAGCTGCGAAGGATATCAAGGAAATCTCTCTGCCATACATGACAAATGGCGTCACGGTCTTTTCTATCAATAAGCACTTGGTAGAAAACATGCAAGGCGCCATAGAGGAGAACTCGGTGACGTGATCAGCCCTGATAGTCCGGGTAGGTGAAAAGTGAAATCCCCGCATGAAGTTTTTGGGTGTTGACCCTGACATTGCGAAAACCGTGACACCATGGTTTTTGCCATTTTCATCAAGTGGCCATAGCGACAATGTCATAGCCAATTTAATGATCAGAGACAATCATCCCAGAAGCAAGTTGCATGTAGCTGCTAATTCTGTAGCAACAGTGCGAGACCCCATTTACTTCAGAATGTACCAAAACCATTTTGTTAATTAGTTGCATTTTTCTGAAGTTAACTCCTGCAATTTGTGCACTCCTGCATGTTATAATATGGTTTCTGTAGGTGCTTAGTTTTCTGCAATGGTTTTGTGCCTCGCATCTCACATCCAGAGCTTTGGATGTGAGTACCTTGTTTATATATGGCTTGTGCTCATTCTTTGTCCAGGTATGAGGATCCCGATTTCCAACACATATGCAGAGAAGAGTACCTGAATGAAAGGAGCAACTTTCGGGAGACTGGTGTGTGGCGAAAGAAGGACAAGCGTGCTGAAATCAGGAGTAAGGCTCAAGAATCCAGTGATGCATGAGTGAGATGGAGTACAAGTAGTGTATTTTCATTCCTCCTGTAGCCTAAAAGAGAAGGTACTTTTTTTAGGTGCAGCCCAGGAGTAAATGCATGTTGTTCCTACAGGTGAAGTGTTTAACCACTGGTAAATAAAACTTTTTATGACTCTGTCATGTATGGTTCTCCATATGTTTTCGGTAAAAGATTTAATTATTTACCTTATGCTATATATCAAATGGTATCATGGCTTTCTTTAGAGTAGCCTTAAGAAATCTGAAACATGTCCACACTGTACTTTGTTTTGTACTTAGCCTGCAATGCTGTGGAAGCTACACAAGAAGTCCAGTCACCAAAATGTATCACTGCATTTCACGGTCAAGGCTGTGGTCAAGTCATTCTGTGAATTGTCCTTGTGATGTACCTAAAACTTTAAAGCGATCCTTTATGAATTGTAAAGATTCAATATTGTTTTGGGACAGGCTACAGAGTACTCTGAAGACAGTCTTTTGAAACTGCATACTGGTTGATATTTGCTTGCACCTCATGAAGATGACATGGCATTGGATATGTTTTTCCTAATTGGACTACATTGTTTATGGAAGAGCACATGTTGGACTACAGTTCTAAGCCCATTGTTTCTGTTGAAATTCCACTTTAGTAAAATCATTGTTCACTTGAAAGACATATATCATTGGACAGAGTTTCAACCGGACTGGCACCACATCTTGATTAATTGGCTGTTGTTGCCACTCCTTTAGGCACCAAAATGTTTGTAGTGTGCTTTGTCACAGGATGCACACATAGTGCTTTACGTGGGTACTCATAGTCCCCTTTAGGCTATCGATGTGCAATGTGTTGGGTAGCGCTTATGCAGTTCTCACATACAATGTTATACCAATGTGTTACAATGTTACTTGATACAATCAGTACTATGTAATAAAAAAAAAGCATTTCGTGGTCAAGTAATCTAGGCATCCAGCTCTGAATCAAAAGGCTGTGGGCTCAGCACCTTGCCTGAACAATCTTTTCTTCATTTTTGTTGAGGGAGGACACTTAATAATTTTCCTCGCGTGAAGTTTTATTGGTGTCTTTTGTACATCATACCATGTTTGTGAAGTTACACACAACTCTGCAAAGAAGATGCAGCTATTGCCAGTCTATGCTTCACTGTGAGTCAGCAGCATGTGGCTGCCCTGGCAGGGTGAAAAAATAAAGGAAAACAACGAAAAGCAAAATGGTCTAATGCAACCTACAGTTTATTTCCATTAAATCAACCCTGATAGGACCGATGAAACTTGTCGAATTATCTTGCTGCTTGCATTAAACAAGAGGCAGAAAGAACCCCGAAACCTACCGCTGATTCATTTGGCAGTATTGCCCCGTCTCAAACATGTCCCCGAATCGAATGTGCACACACTTTTTATGGGCTCAAAAGCAGAAAACTCACGTAAAAATTACAATAAAGCTCCTAAACAAAGTAGAAATTGAATGAACCCCCAATTTTGAAGCAAGAAAAATGTAGCATGCCCTCTATTCTTGCATTAAAAAAAAGGCCAAACCAGTGTAATGTACCTTCACAGAAGGGAAATTTGTTTACTAATGTCCATCATCATCACTTAGACAGCACTTTATCACTGTTTATGAAAAACCACAATGTTTCCACTGTATGGTCCATAGTGCATTTGATATTCTGTATTTATCAACTGACCCTGCAACAACTGGAAATAGGATGATGCTCTACATCTAGCCTAACCACCTCACTACTTTCTCCTGTGACACATGCAATTCTCTAGAACACCAAAAACACATGATGCAACTGGTTGCCGCTAGACTAAAAGGGTCCTGAAAACTTTTGCAACTAATCGCAGAATTATCGCATCACTATTAGAGGACGTCGTCTCACAAATCTCATGCCACAAAATTTTTTTGAATCCTTCAACTATAAGTGAAGCTATTGCACCAATACCCGACTTTCTCTCATTTTATCTGCAGTAGTGCACTGGAAGCGACTAGAGAAGTAGCCAAAAGGGCAACGCCCCGGCCAAAAGTTTAGTGTCGCAGCAGCTAAAGGTCTCATCGCAGCTGCCCATGGCAGGTGCAGGTAAACTAGACTATACAGCATGCTGCTGCCATCTCTGAGGCCACGCGCAGCAAATGCAACTACACGCAGCACAAAGATGAAATTATTTTCCTGTTTTTTTTAGATTGCAGACTTGTACAGTAACACCTCTATATAACGAAGTCGGTAAATCGGCAGTTTGCTTCGACATATCGAAATTTTGCTGTATTGAAATTCAACCTTTTATGCAAATAAGTACAGTGGCCAATCGATTTCTCTTACACAGTAAAGGGCCGCAGAATTTTTCGAATTATCAGGCAATCGAAAAAAGCAAATTTGAATTAGAAAGCAATTCATTTTAATGAATTTGGGAGTCGGCGACAAACAGTGGCATAGCCAGAAATTTCGTTCGGGGGGGGGGGGCTCACTTTGCAGTTTGGCCTCCTCCTTATAGAAATTGTCGAGGGATCAAATACATTAAACATTATTAATAACTGCGTTGCCATTGCCAAAGATGCTGCAAATGAATACTTGAACTCTACACACTGTCAAGACAAGTAAAATGTGTATTTTTTCATAAAAGGATATACTCGTATGACTCAAAAATTGTGCCCGAAATAATTGATATCAATGCTTCCATGTTTTCTTTATATTTAATAAGTAAGGCAAGTATCACACGAACTTTAGAACTATGTCAGTTTGAAACCAGCAATGCGGTGCATGCCGCTGATATGAAAAATGTAAAGGCTATGAAACGAACAATTTAGGACAAATATTTTAATAAAACTTTGTTAGCCTCCCTGCCTTTTCTCATATGCATCTCTCTCTTGCTCTCTCTCTCTCTCTCTCTCGGTCATTCAAGAACCTTGATTACATTTTTGTACATATGCAACGACCAAGGAAAAATCTCAGTGATGCTGTCCTTTGCTAGAATGTATTGTGCAGGAGCAGCTGTCACCGGTCATGTATTGTGAGTAATTTCTCCTAAATTATAGTCGCAACGGAGAGCACATATAGAAAGCAGGAGTTCTGCAAAATATACGAGGGCGAGTCAAATGAAAGTGAGCCAATGCGAATATATGACAAACGGGGTATCTTATTTAAAAGTAGTCTCCATGAGCATTTAGACATTAGTCCCAGTGACTAACGAGTTGCGTGATTCCCGTCTCATTAAACTCTTTGGGTTGCTGTTTCAAAAAGTTTGTAACTGACTTTTTCACGTCATCGTACGACACGAATCTGGTTCCCTTGAGCTGTTTTTTTCACTTGCTCTAAAATGTTGAAGTGGCAAGGCGACAGCTCTGACCTGTATGGCGGATGTTTCAGCGTTTCCCTCTTGAGTTTTGCCAGTTTTGTATTAACTACATCAGCGACATGGGGACGGGTGTTGTCGTGGAGCAAGATGACCCCATTCCTCAATTTTCCACGTCGTTTAATCTTGATTGAGACTCGCAGCCGATCCGTCATTTCACAATATCGGAAACAATTGATAGTCTCTCCAGGTTTAGCAAATTCGATCAATGATGGCCCCTGACGATTGAAAAAGAAGTCAACTACACCTTTCCGGCAGAAATGACAGCCTTAAAAGCTTTCCTTTGGGAGAGTGAATTCAAATGTTTCCACTGTAAGCTTTGCCATTATGTTTCAAGCTCGTAGTAGCGGCACCATTAGTCGTCCTCGGTCACAATTGCAGACAAAAAGTCATCACCTTCATCGTGATACCGGATTAGATATAGATAGGTAGAAATAGATTTTATTTTCAGAAATACAAGTGTTTTGGTAGATACCAAAAGCTAAAAGCTGTTGGAAAAACAGCTTGACTGGGCCGATGGTCCGTTACAAGGCATACATGGTGGTTGCATCAAAAATTGTAACATTGTTAGACACTCAGAATAAATTAATTACATAAATGCACAATAACAAGACTGAAAATTATATAGAGACTAAGAGAAAAAAGCATATTTGATACATCAGAAGAAAGGAAGTATGTGTGTAAGGGTTACTAATAAGCTAACACAATTCGCTCTGACAGTCTAAAGAAAACATATTCGATACAACAGAAGAAAGAAATATATGTGTGTATGGGTTACAAAATCAGTAACACAGTTGGCTCTGAAAAACGATAAACAATCAGTGATCACATGTTTACAAAAAGCATTCGCAGTTCCTTGGATGAAGTATATGTACCTTGATATTTATTTATAACGTATGGTAGATTATGCTGTAATGACTGTAGGCTATATTTACTACAAATAATGGTACTACGTATCACTATTTCTTGTATTGGAAGAATTGAATTCGGTGTCAAAGATGCGCTGGACACTAGGAATTTCTTGAAGGCAGTCTTTGAGAAATAAAATGAATTTAGAACGCGAAAAGTGTAGAAATATTCTATTTTTATAATTTTATGCTTTATGAACGATGAGTCAAGGCAGCGCCGAACCTCTCCGTCTTCTTGTAGTGATTCATAATATTGGGCATCTATTGCACACACAAGAGCTGATAACCGAGATGTTCATGAATTATGGTGTGACCCGAACTGTGACTGATGTTCACATGCTCTGCCAATTCATCAATGCGTATCCTCCGTTCTTGCCTAATCAGCCTTTGCAATTGCGTTGGGGGTGAGGAATGCGCCTGGAGTGTCCATATAACTGCTATCGCAATAATATAATATCCGTCAGCTGAAGCTTCCCATGGGCAATTACTTTCCGCAAGAGAAGTAACAAAATCAAACTTTCATCATGCGAAAATTCACTGCGCGACAACAATGTCTTTTCTTTTTCTTTTGACAGGCGGGGGCACCGAAATGAAATAATGGAAAGGAAAGCACGTTGGCCACAATCGAATGCCTACTTTGGGCACCTAGTGTGGCTACCGAAGGAATATCGAAGAAAATGTGAGACGCTTGATCCACAGAGAACCATACACATACTTCTCGGTATCCTACACCGCGGGGACAAAATTTTTCGGAGAGGTTGCGCTCAAGCGAATGCATTGCAATCCATCGAGTCCCCGCAGTGATGGTGGCGGGCGACCATTGCTTCGTTTTCTCGTCTGCTAGCCAGAAGGTGTCCAAAACTCAGCCAGGCAAAAATACACTCGGCCAGAGAAAAACGAATGCGCATCGAAGTGCGCCGCGCGGTGGTCAATGCAGCACAGGAAAAACGCATGAGCTCTGGCTGGTTCGGCAGCCCACAGGAAGCGAGAAAAAAAAAAAGAAAAAGAAGAGGAGGAGCCTCAATGTGTTCTCGCAGATAAAAGTCCAAGTAGAAAAATAAATAAGAAGGTAGTTACCTTTGCTTCCTTTAGTGTCTTGACATGAATGCTTTGGTGTAGGTGAAAAAAAAATTGTTTGATATACTTTTCTTTGACATGACGGCACAAATGAGCCACCACAATGCTTCGTCTCATCGGATCTCAATGCGTGCTTTGTCAACTTATGTGATAGTGCGTTGATTTGGCGTGTCTCATTGTATGGTCCGATGTACAACTTTAAAAAAATCAATGCACCTTTGGCGTCAAATGTTTATAACAACATTAAACCCACAAAGTTCCGGAATTGAAAATTTAAAACGACTTTGGAAATGTCAATGCACCTTTCGCATCAAAAGTTTATTAGCACTTCATACCCATAAAGTTTCAGAATTGAAATCCAAGCGCTTGCTAGATTCCGCGGCCTTGGTGAGATGCCGCGACGAGCCCGCCCGCCACGCCTGTGGAACTTTGTGCTCAGAAGGAGCTCCTTGGCGTTACGATATGTGACTGCCAGTGCATGGGCGTTGCCGCGAAATCCAGCCCAATTTCACAATGTTCGCTCTAAAATGTTCTTTCGAGCATGAAAACTACATTCTAGACAAAATGCAGCATGATTTTCAGTGCTGGGGGTTGTTTTGGTCGGCGGAGCATGACAACATGAAAAAATTTTGGGGAGGGGGGGCTGAAGCCCCATAAGGCCCACCCCTGGCTACGCCCCTGACGACAAATGATAGTTTCATGCCACACTGACGATATCCTCACTTAGGCGCTACTAGTTAAGCAAAGCCAGCCACGCTTTTGCATGCACTCTGCCCCCATGGCTGATAGCGTCGCCCCCACTGGGACCACGGTATCATTATGGTATCATGAAAAGTGCCGGCAGTCGGGAGCAAATGCTTCGTCTTCCTCTCGCTCCAATGGGCCACCAAAGCTCGAGATTACGCAACCTCCAATACTAAACGTGCGGGAAGACAGCTTACATGATGCCACGCCATCTCGGCACGCCCACTCTTTGCACATCGAGCAGATTACTTCTAATGCAGGATACGCAGCTTTGCATGAGCTCAGCCGCGCCTACAGCCATCACGGCCGAGACCTGCACCAGAAATCGCGATGCACGTAAACTTGCCCCCCCCCCCTCCCCCATCCCTCATGCATGCTTGATCACGTTACCGTGAGCTCGCTCCCCTCCTCCTCTTTCCCTCTGCCCGTGCTGGGAGGCGGCACGTGAAGCCACCACCTTTCTTTCTCACCCTCGCACACTTTCACTCATACTTAAAGCACAAAGTGCGCGGGGGCGCGATAAGATCTTATTGCACTTGGACTTCATACAGAACATGATGCGGGTTCACTTCAGGGGTCACTCTTGTGGCGCCACCAAGCATGACTTGAGGTGCATTTGCAAGCAGCCACTTGTAATTCAATCATTTGGCCATCTGCGTCGGCGGAAGTTTCCATTTATTGTCTCGGCATTCTTTTGCTGCAGAAGCGAAATTTCGTTATATTGTTAACACTTTGTATGGTTATATTGTTAACACACTTTTTTATACTGAGGTTCTAGTTACATGTTCTATGGACAAGAGGTTATGAAAGGTTAAATACATTGTTACATCGAGAATTTTGTTTTATTGAATTTCATTATTTCAAGTTTTAACTGTATTTTCATTTATTTGACTCAAGATTAGCAAACCTGTATTACTGACAATGCTCTCTCACAACCACAAAATCAGCTAAGAGTGGTAATAGGCCAGCTGCTTTCAATGACACTGCATGACAATATTGCAGAAGGGAGAGCAAGCAATTTTTCGCTGTGTTTGACTGTTGTAAATTCCCTGTTGCATGCAATGCAGTAACATTTGGCTCACATGGTCACAGCAGCCTCTACAACAGATTGGCAACATTTTCTTGATATGTTCAAAAAGTGTTTCAGGGCCCCTTTAACATGTAAAATAACTTTCGTTTTGAGTGTGCTTCCATAGACTGAAAGTGGAATGTCATGCTATGCGAGAATTTGTTCTGTCGCCATCTGTGGTTGTCGTCTTATCAACGCAATGGTGATGACACAAGCCTGGTTGGCTCTGATGGTAGTTGCTGACACGGTTTTTGTTTCATATCGGATTGCACTGCCAAAGAAAATTTTCTGGGAAAAAAAGGCACGCAATAGAATCGGGTAAATACTGTAGTAATTCATTGTGAGCTGCCATTTTCGGGATAAAATATTGCCCAGGGCAGGCCAAAAATAGGCATTTTCAATGGAAAATGACGTGTTCACCGCATTCACTATACCCTAAGCTCCACCAAGACACACCGCCACTATTGTAGTCAACACTGCAGTCACCACTGGGGTCAGTGTGACGACCAACAAAGTTTGAATTATGTGACGAAGGGTAATTTCAAGGTCGAAATAACGAAAGTTCGGGCCCATAGAAACGTATGGGCACTGGCCGAGACCTTCAGTAGAGATTGAATTAGCCGAATAATCTGAATAACTCCAGTCGAATTAATAGAAATCTATTGTACTAGCAGCCATATAGCACAGTTTCATCACTTTTAAGGGCAAAATTATTTTTTTTATTTAATACTGAGCCTATGTAACGAACAGTTTCACATAATTGCTGGCAGAAAAACACTGAACTATTTCTTAGCGCAAATGCAGTCGCTGCAAAAAGTCTTGCTAGTATCCACGGTGTTGTATGCTATCTATGAAACGAAGCATAGAGAGCAAACCCTCTGAATATTTTGTTGAGGTACTACTACACTTAAAGGGCCCTCACCAGGCCTCATTATAAATTTTGGCTGTACACTGGAAGTCCCGAAATGCTGTCTAAGAATAGTTTTACTGAAATTATTTTTGAAATCTGTTTAATGTTGGAGGAGATAGAAAAAATTTAATACCCTTTTAGCCCACTTCCAGGAGGTGAGCATAACTGCCAACAGAGGCACTCTCTCCTTCAGCCTCGAGCAGCGTCCACAAGCGATGTTCTTTCCCCTCCTTCTCCCATACCAAAACTGAGGGACCTCACCGAGTTGCCTGACCAGCCCCACCTTTTTGCTTTCTTTCTTTTTTGCTGCACACCAAATTTTCGGTACCGGCGTTGCATGTTACGCATTGGACGATTTACTGAAGTAACGTGCCATGGTGAATGATATTGCGAGGACTGCGTTTATGTCACGTGTTTGTGCACGTCACCTTGACTGCATGGCTAAAAGCAACATTTCCTTGAAAGGGAGAATGCATGGTGTTAGGTTTGAAATTTTAGCTGTTCCTGTGGCACACAGTGCTGTAATATTTTGCAAGACACGATTGTCAGCATGTGAAGTGTGTAATGAGCTTCTCTGTTTAAGATGGTCATACCTGGTGAGGGACCCTTCAAGAAGATCTTTGGCTGGCTACACATTAGTTGAGCTGCTGCTTCACATTAGTGTAGTAGCAGTAGCGATTCAACTCATTGAGCATGACCTACTACACCAAAAGGTAATGAAAGGGTGTTTCATTCCAAAACAAGGGTGCTGTAACCAATATCCTCTGACCGTGAATTTAGATCAAATGTCTGGCTTTTGTGGAGAATGGCCTCTGCATAAGCTACTGTTCTGGCACACTTCTCTTGTTCACAAAATGTACAATAAGTTCACTTGTGATTTTTTTTTTCATTGCATTATTCTTTCGTTAAGTCTTTAGTGAGTCTGTCATATTCTCATGAGATACTTGTCTCCACCATGCTCAACTTGGTAGGTCCCATGTTCAGAGCAGTCTATGCTCTGTCGCTAGTATACACAGGTAGATGCACATTATGAGACAACATATCTTTTGCTGTTTACTTTTCACTGCCCTTGAGCTCCTGGTCCGACACGGCATTAATCGAAGCCACCACCGCCGCTGTTTTGATTATCTCGTCGCCGCGAACAGGCGCTCTCACACGCAGATCCGTTGGAAGCCGTAGCGACCACCGCGGCAACGCTAGGCCTAGCTACCTCGACGTTCGCCACCAAGCTCCGTGCGGTTCGGTGCTTTTCATTAAAACAATTCGCCGCTGTTAGCAATGGCGCCTACTCTGCCTTTGTAATCCTGGTCAATGCCTTCTAAGCTGTGAAAGCACAACGCGTTGCATAATGCAGGTTTACTAAAGTCAGCTTCGCCTCGTTACAGCAGTGGTACGCAGTGAAGCATATGCGAAGTGTTGCGGTGAAGCATACCAAGAATGGGAAGAGGCCATTGTCACGGCACACAGTATGTATTCCTTATTTATACACGCGTGCACCAGCCATCTCCTGTCACATTACGAGCACCAATACGCCTAATAATTGCATTGGCAGGCCTTCAGAGCTATTTCGGATGTGCCTGTGATTTGAGCCCTTGGGGGCAGTAAAAGGTAGTGCTCCGAAAGGTCAGTCAGGTATCAGCGACAGAAGCCACAGTTTTGCACCGAATCGACTCATATCTATTCGCAGAGGCCACATAACAAAGGAGAAGCCGACAAAGTGGCTCACAACGAAAGCGAGTGTACGAGATGGTACAAACGTTCTCCGCTGCCATCACCATCTTTGCGACACACCGTACAGAGGCATCTAATCTTGGTGCCGTTTATAGACACTTAGTCTCTTGTCAAGCTTCTAGCATTGTTTTTGGGCATAGTACACATTTGTCTGGTGCAGTAAAGCATATAAAAGCACATCTGTCATTTTGAATGCATATGACATTTGCCATCACTTTTTGTCTTGTGCGTGACAGTGCAAATTGTTCTAGCTCAGTTGTAATTTTATGTCTGACTTGCGCCTAGGCGCATATCTTTGTTCTTATTAGCCTACAAAATTTTATTTTATTTTTTACACAATTAAGTTCCTTGCCTACCCAAATAAAAATACTTGCAACATATACCGTGCGTGTGGGAAGGCAAGCTTAATTGGTCACTGTTGGCTTTGTGTCTCACTTCACTGTTGAGCAGGACTTACTGATTGCACAGTAATAACAAGCTTCGCCCAATGGCTACAAACTACTGCTGTACTACACCAAATGTTCCAAGAAGACGAATTTTTCTGCTCTTATACTGTTCCAGAATGAAATTTTTCCTGCTCCAAAAATCGCTCGAAATCCTAAACTGGCTGCACCACCACTGATCTAGTTTTCTTTCCTTCCGCTGTCCATGGTGGCGGTGCCATCGACACGTCACGCCTGTCTAGTTTCTTCCGGCTCCTCGGTGCGGCGGTCCCATTGTCCACGCAAATGTATATAAAAACCAGAAAGACAAGTTCCCGTTCTCCATTTTGAATTTCACTTCTGTCGTAATGGGGAGGCCGCATATAGTCCAGACTCCTGAGTAGAAACGCACCTTCACGCTAAACAGCTTCACTGGCCATCCACCTTCACAGAGGGGTATGGCTCATGATTTTTTTGCATTTTCTCTTTAGGTTTCCCACTTCTGTAGTCTTCTCTTTATCCTTCATTGACTATAAATAATCTTTCTGCATGGCTGGATGTAAATGGACATAACTTCTTTTTGCCATAAGTGCTTGTTTGCAACAACTGGAATATTTGACACGACACTGCAGCGAGATTCATTATACAATGTGCGAAGACCTCGCACTTTTAGTGTGAATTATCTCTGTGGAGTGGTTAAAATATTGCTATATTCTGACCCGCAGTACTTGAGTCCAAATCTCATAGTTGCCATGACAGTTTGTTTTCACGTTTTTGTAAGTGTATCACCTAAGAATCTACATTACACCCAGCCAGCATTACATCATCGTGAACCATACAAAACATCCCTTGCACTGCTATCACTGCAAAGAAATAAAAGCAAAAACATACCTCCGATTGTTTTCGAGTTAGGGGCTTGCTGTTGGCTATAAAACCCTGAGGTGTCTTGTGAAAAAGGTGTAATTGACATACACTTTATTTCCATATCAGCTAATTTTTACTACACAACCTTATAAAAAACCACAGTTGCGCTCTAAATCTGTGAGTGCTTTGATGCTCCTTCATGCTACCGGGGTGTTCAGAGCCATTTGCTGGAAAAAAATTGAATGGAAATATGTGAGGATGATAACAGGCACTTTTTTTTATTTCTTCTGTAGTGCTTTGGTTAAAGTGAGAGGGCAAATCTAATGTCATTTACAACAAATGATATTTGCTCATAATGCCATTTGTTTGCTGTCATATGGTAAAATGTAATGGCATTCGTTGGAAATGAATTTCCAAATAAATTAGTTTGCCAAACTCATTCCAATGGCATTTAGCATATTGGAAAATAATTATTGGACAAGAGTGGGCTTGATGCTATTTCTGGCTTTTTTGTTTACTATCGTCATTTTCACTGTTTTAAAATTACTTTAGTTTTCGCCATGTGACAGCACGCAGTGATAATCACATTAACCTCAACAAATGTCATTTGTTGGAAATTACATTAGATTTGCCGTGTGATAGGGTTATATGCACAGAGTGATGAATTAAGTTAAAAATTAGCCCTTTAAGTGACAGTGAAACAAAACCACAAAAATATATTCTTATTCCATGTCTGAATGAAACATCTCATTCACATTAGTTTGTTACACGGGCATTATCAAGTGCACACCTCAAGTGAAAAGTTGGCAGTAAATTATGAAAATTCATTAGAAACTTACATTTTCAGTCATCTGCTTCATCGAGCATTAGGCTTTACCAGAACATCATTAGAACTTTTGAGATGACCAAGGCATTAATGAACTGTGCCACCAGACAAATGCTACAAAAGGGCTTGTGTATATGAGAGGGTTGTTGGGCTACTTGTATTGCTTGCTGGTTGCAAAAAGGAATTGCTTGAAATGTTATTATACAACAGAAGCCAGGAAAATTACTTGGACTTATTAAAAACAAAACAATGTGCATATGAGCCAGACATATCAGCACCTGCTTTTGTAAGAATGCTTCTGGACAAGTCAAACTTGTCTGAAGCATTGTGTTTCATGGTATAGTTTAACTTGTCTTGAATTACCTCAGTGCAGGCGGTTCCAGAGGGACAATCCAAATGGCCTGCAATATGTGGGAGTAAAATATTAGTGAGCGCAGTGGCTTGCTCATTGGTATAACTGTGTCGACTTGATGTACATTTAGCAAAACAAATTCCTCTTGTGATTTGCTGGACAGTTATCTTGGACACCACTCCGTTCAATCTGGCAAAAACAGTGCAACTTTCTTCTTATGTGTTTGCAAGTGAAAATATTATTGTCTTAAAAAACAGCTGTCCATAACTGCCAATTAGTGCTGCCAACCTCCAAAGCCAGTTTTCCTATAAATTGGCTAAAGAAATTCCCTAGATTTCTCTAGATTTTTTTCTAAGGTACATATGTTCAGTTTCTCAGTATAGTTTTTCATAATGATATAGCTTTTTGTTATGCAAATAGACTGAAAATTTATAGTTTCAATTTATTTCCAAGGTCATTCTATAAATTTAAATAATGAAGTTGCTGCACTCAAGCTGCAGTAATGTTGCAGTGCAAGCAGTGCCAACCAGTTCTTTGTGCTAACACCTTCAATTTCATTCATGTGCCGTATTCTCCTATTCTAGGAAGATTGCCACTGGTGGCTTTCACCTTTAGCATCACATTTGCTTGCGACAGTGAAGATAGGTTACTGTGAATAATTGTAACGTGACCACTGTTCCAACATGCATCCCTCTACCAACCTTCCATGCACATTGGTCCGACATAAAAGTGTCACTACTGAGTATTGTTCATGGACTTGGTTGACTTTGTTGACAACAGTCTGGTTGTGTAAGAAATGTAACAATTCATTTTCGGTGTGCACCCAGTGTAATGTTGTTGCTACATATCATATTTTCTGCCAAAGTGCACTCTGTATAACCCAAAGCACAAATTCTTCATGCACTCTCACCAAAATGAAAGGTCCCCAGGCAAACACTATTCACTCCAGTAATGGAGCTACAACATGAAGCGTGCTTTCACACCCGATCTTTCCAAAGGGCTGTAGAGTAGCAACACAAAAGGTATTGCAAGCACTCACATCTACGTCTACACCTTTCACAGTATGCAGGTTCAGTGTAAGATTGGTCATTTGATGAGCTTGTTGTATACGGGCAGAAACGCACTGGTAAAACAATTGTCAATTGAGGCTAACACGGACACTAGGCACGATAATGCTACATACAGACACTAATACATAGAAAAAGAGCAGACAGGTGTGTTGCTAAGCCTCTTGATGGGACTCTAAAGAGAAACACGATCAATTTAGGTGGATAAAGTATTCTTCCATTTTACACTGTTCTTTTTTTATTTCACAGTAATATGTTGATTATTAGAAGTGAGTATGAAGTTTCTATTTTTTTTAAATTTTGCACTGAAATTCCAGCACTGGTGCATCATTGTGACATCATTGATTTAAAAGTACCCTTTCATATGTGAACTGTTCAATGGCTCAATAAAGCTTCTTAATACTCCAGTGATTGGTTCTTTTAGAACAAAATGTAGTCCATCTTTCCTGTAAAAAAAAAAAAAAGATATATTAATTTGACCCACACAGTTGTCAACATGCCCGACATCATGGTGAGCTAGTGTGGGAACTTCAAGGCAGTGTTGCCGCCAGTACTTCATTTTTGCCTCTTTTCTGCCTTATCAAGCCTTCAAGCCTCCTCACACAGTAATTAGTGGCATTTCTGTTATTTCAGAGTAATTTACTAATGCAGCTAAACTTGTTTTTCTCTTTAGTGTCCCTTTAAAAAACGAGCATGAGGACTCTCCACATTCATGAGAAATATCTATACATATAAAGTAATGATCAAGTGCTTCATACTTGTCCTGGGCGCCAACAATCCCGGGCACGGAGCAGCTGGGGATTTCGCAGTTCTTTTGGAAAGAGTGCGGAGCATAGCGGTTGTAGAGACCCCAGATGCTGTTCATCAGCTTCGGGTTGTACTTTGGCAGTGTTGTCTCAACTGCTGCACAATACAAAAGTGTGTAGGTTAAGCTACTCCACTCCTGAGAGGTATGTGACCGTGAGATAGAGATGTCTTTTCGCACTATCATAAGCACTGTGTGCTACAGTCTGCTAGGACTTGTGGATTCAGTTCTGGAACTTACTGCTGGTCGGTGGTTCAAAGATGACGCCAAGATTCTTTGTTTGCTCTTCTGTGAGCTTCTTATGTAGATTCACAGCAGAGTGCATTGTGTAGGGTATGGAAGCCATGGCTGAAAAAAAAAATAGTAATAATCACTGGCTTTTATTTTTCCGAGTCTCAACAGACAATAGCTTAATATCTTTGGCTACCTTGAAATGGCATGAATATTTTTGCAACTTTCCCTAAACATCTTATATTGTAGAACATTGAGCATATATAGTTTGAAACATGTTCAATCAGCACTTCTCTATGTTTGCGGTGTCGCTGCAAATTAATTGATACTTGCAGTCCTTCAAGATGCCTTCTTAACTATATGTGATAGTCTTTCTTGTTGAAGTTCTTCATTGCAGATATTGAACGCTGTTTAGTCAAAAGGCTTGCAAGAAGAAAGGAAAGGCAACACTGGCAGCACATCTAGTCTTCAAGTCAAACATTGCTGTGCACACTAACCACATGACTATTAACCTTTCCTAGGTCTTGGTAAAGATGGCACAGGTGCCCCATTAAAGGCAAGACTCCTCAAAATCATGTGATACCATTTGTTGAACGCCGCTGCCACCTAATTGCTGGCTGTTGTCATTAGCCAGCCACTGTCAGGAAGTGATGGCTGTTTGGTCTCTCTCACTCACTCACACACAAACACATTTTTTTTTACCCTCTCTGTGCCACCTGTAGGACCACCAGCAACGCTTGCCAGAGGTGCCATAAAGAGGTACAGTGGCTCTACAAGCGGTTCCACGTGTACTTTCAAGATGGTGCTGTACTGTCACGATAGTAAAGCCCTAGGCATTCTCTGGGAAAGCTTTTTGGTAAGACAGAAAAGAAGAGAAAGTTAACGGCAAGGTTCGGACTCGTGTTGCAGATGTTGTGAGGCATTTTTTTTGTCGTGAGGATAGATTGGATTTTTTTACAACTACTGCTCAGGTGTGCACATGTAACTGTGGCAAGTGGAAGCATCAGGAGAGCACCTGAGATTATAATGGAGCAGGCTGTGGAGAATCTCTTCGGGGCAATCAAAAGGCAGCGGGGAGATCAAAATGGTCAAAGCCGGAAGCAGGGCAGTCTGTGTATTGGGACCTCGGTGAGCCTCAACCCACGGACCAGTCTGTGTTCCAGCTTTGATGTTCAAGAATACGAAATAATGACAAGTTGTTACAACTAGTAAAAAAAAAAGAAAAAAGGAAAACCTACTAAATAAATATGATCGCATCCAGCCGTCAACTTCTGACGCTAAGTTCAGCGCTCCTGCGCCTCACGACTTTCGCAACGCCAGTCAGAACCTTGCCGGACCTGGCTATGCCATTTTTATGGGCGAACGGAGTCTGGACGTGACGCCCCAGACAGACCGCGTCGTGTAGCGCGCGTGCCTGTTTTGACGACTTCGCCGCGACCTCGGCGTGCAGTAGCCACGCGCATGCACGCGCTTTCAAACTACGGACAAAAGAACCAAGGACGACCTGAGAACGTCCCAGTTTGTCTTATCAGCGCGACTGCGCGCGCGCGCGCAGGCATCCGTCACACACGTGCGCTGATCATGATCACCGTGCTGTCGTAAACGGCTTTCTCATTGTCACTCCGTGCGCGCGCATGGCCCTTTGTGAGCCCGATAAGAAGGAAGTCCCGGGTGTCGTACGTCAGAACCATTGCACGCCAAAAAAAAGCCGCGTCATTATTGTGCGCACCGTCATTGCCCCGGAGAGATTCTGCACCGCCTGCTCTATTATAATCTCAGGTGTTCTCCTTTCAGGCTGGGATGAGATTTCAAAGGAAATCTATACTCGCACGACTCGATTTCTGCAAATAATATTGCGGCGAAATATGCGATATATGTGTCGGGAATATGCACCGTGTTGTATACCGAAGACCTTCGTGTAGATGTTTTGGCGAGATATTGGCGGCGAGGACTTACAGAGTCGCCATCAATTGGAAGCGCCTCGCTTGACGCGCTCCTCATACTATGGCTGTCGACGCTCAATATATAAAAAACACCACGCGTGAGCCCTCCTGGACATTTCAGTAAGTACTCTCGAAACAACAGAAGTTATTTACTGTAAAAATAATATTCTTCTGCAAACAGAAAGCACAGAATGGTTTACAGAAGCTATCTCTTTACCGAATACGTACAGTACAATGAACCCCCACTGCCCGCGGTCACCGCGATGGAGCCCCCAGAAAGTTTCTTACGTGAAACGTCGGCAATCGCTGAGAGCAAAATATGGCTGTATAACCGAATGGAACGTAACAGAATGAAGCCTCAATGCAGAGATCGCACGAGTCGCAGCGACCGATTTCGCGTCTGCATGCATGTCCTCGCAATGTTTCGCTTTCGCTGCGAGCGCGTTTTCGCATCGTGCCGTGAGCTTTAGGCCTCAGCACATGAACGTTTGACTGTATACACAAGCAACCATTGTTGCGTAGACGCTTATCAGAGCTGCTCAAAAATAATATCGTTATAACTATGGACTTCGACGCCTACGGCGACGTGATGCGCCGTCGCGACGATTCAATCTTTTTTTTTTTTTCGTTTTTTTTTCTAATTTTTTGGATGTTTCAATATCACTATTTCTGAAGTTGCACCGTACCGTATGTTTACAGGTCTTCTCAGCGAGCAATTACCCCATACTTATTTTTCTTAATCCAATCCATGTGCTCGTGTTTGTGCTAACACAAACAGTAGCACATGCCATGCCTCCTTTTGTGCTTCTTGCCGTTCCCTTTCAGTTCTATTGAACTTGCCAGTATCTAGCAACAAGTTCATAGATCAAAACTTCATGACATTAGCCGGGCAGCGCGCGCGGGCGAGCTTCTCAAACCGCGCTTTCTGCCACTCACTGAACATCGCAACTGCAACGCCGTAGCAGAAATCTTCCTCGTGGAAGTGCTTGCCGCACACCCAAGTTGTAGCTGATGGCTGCTTGCTGGTTCTAAGTTTCGCGATCCAAGCTTCACGCAGCTTGTCCCGCGGATACGTGTGAAGGCGGCACCGGGCCCCGTTGCGTATACGTCCGGCTTGCCGCACCGAGTAGTAGTCCACCATGTTGAACGCCTTCAAAGGCAGCCACTACATATTATAGTGCGTGCTAGTGTTGTCAAATACACCCGAAGCGGGAAAACCTCCCCACTTACACAGAACTGCAGCGCTGGTGGGACGTTAAAACTTTCGTTTTCAGCTTGCTTTGGTGCTTCTGAAGCAGCCGACGCGGCCGCTGTGTCTATATGATCCCTCATGCCACGTCACGCCGACGGCAGCGCCAGCTTTTCCAGTGGTGGAGCTCGCCCCCAATATCACTGCTAGGTCAGCGACCTTCAAACTATACTAATTTTCGCCCATCGCCAGTGGTCCGAACGGCGCCCCACTTGACCGAACGGTGAATCATTAGAAAAGTAATAGAATCAAGCATAATGGAATAATTAGAGATTTCTTTTTTCGACAAAAGGTCTCTGTGCACCATACAATCGCGCTCGCGAACTGCACAGTCTGGCCTCATTCCGGCACGCAGATGGACGGACACTGAGCACTAAAACCTACCGCGTGCTGTGACGTGACGGTCAGGTGTTAGGCCGGTTAGGCTTCAGTCGTGTTGCGCAATGCTCCTTCATATGGTTATTTCCTTCCATGGGCACGAAACCCTCGCGATATGTTCACGCTTTCAGCCAACCACAGTTGCCAAAATGGCGACTTTGACAGTGTCCCAAACGGCATTCGGGTGCATTTTATGCACTGCCTGGGTCGTCGGGTAGTGTCACTATATCCTACCCGGGATGCGATCTCAGAATAGTTCAAAAAACGAACCGTTCGCTGCCCTCGCGTGCATTGGTCAGAATCGCGATTTTGTCATCAAAAGCCCCATTCTGACGAACGAAACACGCGAGGCCTAGTGAACGGTCAGTTTTCCTAACCGTTATATAACCTCCAGTGCAAGAATGGTTGACGCCAACTGGTCACTCCTGGCAATAAGGCGCTGTAGGGCACATGTTGATGATCGAAACGCGAACTGGTATGAAATAGGAATAGAATCGTCGCATTTGTACAGCTTTACATTAAATGATCGATTGCATTTTTTCAAATCGAGCTCAGGTATGAGCACCATGGAAGGGATCGTAGTCAGTGGTGCAGCGAGAATATTTTTTTTGCGTGGGGGGGGGGGCATCCACTTTATAAACACAGAAGTTTCGGGGAAGGAGCCACGTGCCCAGTATGCCAACCTCAGTGGCATAGCCAGAAGGGGGAGGAGGTGACCGGGCTTCAGCCCCACCCCCGAAATTTTCCCGGTCGGTGCCCTGCTCCCTTTTATGCCTGGCACGTCGCCTCTGAACAAAGGCGCATATCCTTCGAACGCCCGCCCCACACAGGTAGAGGATGGTGCACGCTTTCAGGCAGACCAAGGGCCTGTTCAAGGTAACAGTTGTATTATTACGCACCAATCAAGGGAAACTGGCTACGTGCCTGGTCACTCCCTGGTTACGCCGCTGATAGCAATTGCAGTGGTTTGCCTTGAGGGTGTGAGCCGGCAGGCACATGCGCACGGACGACGTTGTGGCAGGAAGTCATTAAGGTACACCAAATCTGAGGTCACTGACATTGCCAGGGAGTAAGCACTGACACTATAACATGTTCGCTAGCTCTCTAACACTCGCTGAAGTCCTAGCTGGTAACACACGCGCACCTATCATGAACTCAACAGAAACGACCGTGCTTGTGTGGAATGTATTGCGAGCGTGCCACCGCCGTGTAAATAAAGTATTTGAGATAAAAGAAAGTCGCTGAAGCTGGGAGTTCCAAGCCAAAGGAATGTCTCGTTCCAGCAGTCATGGATGTGCTCGACCACCCCTGCTTATACGATATACGTACTGTACCATGCATACGCGTCTCGAGACAGAAGTTGCTCTTTAGACGCAGTAAATGTTGTCTCGGAACTACAGCTGCCGCAGCGCGTCGTGTAGTTCTGTATCCGCCATCCCCATATCGGGCAAACGGCACAGACGTGGACAGGCACTTCCAGGTTCTTATCAAGCTCTTTTGTCGCCTCTTTACAGAAGTCGTGTGTGCTCGAAGGGCGCACAGAACACAATGCCTACTTGACGGTTGTTGACGAACAAAACACGAACCAACAGGATTACACCCTCGCGAGACAGGCGTAGCCACGTGGCCTCGTCCCTATACAGGGCAGGAAATCCGCACCACTACACCTACAAACGCATCATCAGTGCACCGAGAGTTCCAGCGGTAAATCTTTACCATTATCAGAACTAGGGAATTGCAACACAGGATGGTAATTCTTGCTTGCCAAAACTGGTAGGTTGAAAGTTGGTCGATTATCGTCAATAATTTTTTGAAACTAAGTTTTAATAACTTCGGTGCGGAAGCTACATTAGCGGGAAGTAGTTGTGAAACGCACTGTATGCATGAATGCCGGATAGGCATTGACCACTGGCGCCGACAAAAATAATAAAACCGGCTTTACCTTTGATTATGTCAGTAAACTTATAGCAGAGACAGTGGCGGCTATGTGAGCGAAACATATTTTTTTATTGGAGGAAAGCGAAGGATCTACGCAAGCAAGCGAAATCGTGAGGCCGCGAGACAATAGGATCTAATTGCAGACACGTACGCAGTCCTGCCGGAGCAGTTCCCAACAGCAGCTATCAGAAGAAATTACTGCACCGACTTGTATTACGCTCCCAATACCGTCTTTATCAACGCCTAGTCGATGCTACATAGTGTCAAACGCCAGCAAGGTAAGTTGCAGGCAACGGATTTTGCAGGAACATTACGGTTGGTAACAACCTAAGAAAGGTAGTGGCAAATACACCGCTGTCGCACTCGAAGAAAAGAGAGAGAGAGAGAAGTTTAATGATACGAAATGCTGAGAGGTCGGCCTGAGGTATATTCCTCTAGCCAGCTACTCGGCATTGGGGGAAGGGGAAGAGGGAAAGAAAGAGAGAAGAGGTGCATGATGGGTGACGATGACGATAGAAGGAAGATGTAGAACATATCGCAAGCAATTTAGCATGCTCAAAGTCTGCAATCCAAGCCCGTAGTTTTTAAGAAGTTCAGTAATGCCTGAATGGCCTTGAAACTTGATCGAGCATCTGGCCAAGGGCCTAAAATAACGTCCTCCGACAACGGTGCGCTGTCGAGACGCGTAAGGTCGTTGTCCAACCTTTCACGCTCTTCCACGTACTTAAGGCAGTCACAAAGCACATGACCTATAGTCTCAGGCACATTGCACACCTCACAGTGCGGAGACTCGATCATTTTTATGACGTCACGTCTGGGCAAACTTCTTTCAATACTGGCTTCTCTCGGAACTATGTTTTGGAGTACGGAGGCATACGTAATTCATTGTCACCAGCTGCGCAAAGTCAGGGGGGGCGGGCGGAGGAAGGGCGGGGGGCGCCCCCTCCTCGCCTGGCGATCAGAAATACATACATACATACATACATACATACATACATACATACATACATACATACATACATACATACATACATACATACATACATACATACGAGCAGACCATGTATGCACCGCGTTCCGACGAAATGCAAACTTCAAAATTTCCCGCCCCCACTGGCGTAATTTTGTCACGCAACAATAATTGTCATCGATATTGAGCTCCCCTCCCCCTTTTCCTTAGCGCTGCGCATATCCTGTACTTTCCTCGCAGCAACGCCAGCTAGCGCGTAACGGACTCATATATTGTGCACTCTAAAAAAAAAAAAGAAAAAAAGAACGCTTCATACCGCTAAGGGCGTATTTTTGTCCCACAATAATTATCGTCGTTTATCTCGCGTCACCGTCATGTGACGAGCGAGATAAATGACGATTATTGTTTCGGGACAAGAATACACCCCAATTAAAGGATGTAAACTTAAAATTTGAAGTGTTTACCATGGACAAAGCGTTTATTCCCCAAAGGGTGTACACCGAAAGTACACTCTTAAAACAGTTGCATTCTATGGGGTGTATATTTGTGCCACAACAATAATCGTAATCTGCCTTGCGTGCGTTTCCTTTCTTGAAATATCTGCGCTCGCAGTCAAGAATGTTATGCCACGCTGATAACGCGCAAGCCATTTGTGACTTGGAAGTACCGGGCTCGCAGCGCTAAAGAAAGGAAAAGCGGGCAAGACAGATGACGATTATCATTGTGGGACAAGATACGCCCCAAAGGGTGCAAGCATATTAAAGAGTGTATGGCGTTGCGCTGCTGGAGCACGAGGTCGCGGGTTCGATAACCGGCCGCGGCGCCCGCATCTCGTTGAGTGAGCAATCCAAGAACGCTCGCGTACCGTGCTTTGGGTGCACGGTAAAGAACGGCTTTTAGAACCCCCACACGAAGTTAAAATTAATCCGTACACTGTACACTCTAAGAAAAGTTCACACCCTTTGAGTCGTATCTTGTCACACAACGATAATCGTCACCTGTCTTGTCCGCATTTCCTTTAACGCTGCGAGCCCGGTACTTCCCAGTAACGAACGGCATGCGCATTATCAGCATGACATAGCATTGCCGACAGGAAAGTAGCGAGCGCGGCGTATTCAAGAAAGGAAACGCAAGCAAGGCAGATGACGATTATCGTTGTGTGGCAGATATACACCCCAACTTTTTTTAGAATGTAAGAAGTTTGCACCCTGTGGGGTATACCTTGTCTCGAGACAATAATCGTCATCTATCCTGCTTGCGTTTCCTTTCTTGAAAGCTCTGCGCTCGCACTCGAGAATGCTATATGTCGCGCTGATAACGCGCGTGGCGTTCGTGACCTGGAAGTACCGGGCGCTTTTTGTTGGGACGATTATTGTTTGAGGACAATTAAGATAAGCCCTCCCCCTCCCCCCAATAAAGCATCGCTTGCCAGGCGCCTGTGTGCGGTGAAATAATAGTGTGGGCTAGACTTGCGTGTATATCGCACGTCGCACAAGCACAATACTATTTGGTTTGCTGTATCCTGTCATCATCATCTGGATTCGATCTGTCCCCCTCCCTCATTTAATCTCGAAATCGCGCACCATGGTCCCATAGCAGCATTGCAACTTCTTTTCTTTAAATTTATGCCTACTATATTGCCCAACGTCCTGTAATACCGATGAACCTGTATCTACTTAATTACGCTGCTACTGACCCTGCCCTTTCACGGGTGGTAGAGAGGAAAAGCAAAACCGAAAAGAAAGCTAGCCGGAGCAGTGCTTGAAAAGAAAACACATCTCCACCAAAATATTAGCTCAAAAAAAATGGAAAGAAAATTATTTCACTGCTCTCTCTCTCTCTTTCCCTTTCTCTCTCTCTCTCTCTCTCTCTCTCTCTCTCTCTCTCTCTCAATTTTATTATAGTAATAATAATAACAATAATACAACGCAATTCAAAATTTCCGAATCAAAGGCTAGATGTAACCTGCAAGCATGTTTATTTCTTGCTAAAGGCAGGACAAGAGCGAAAGGTTGTTTCAAGACAAAGCCCATTATTACTGCTGAAAAGTTTGATATCTGCTAATCAGCAACTAGGGCTCAATACAACGGTTAGACACAGTATCGACTGAGAACATCTTTCACAAATGGGTACACGCCAATCCGACAGCCTGTGAAGTCTGCATTAGTCTTTCTTTTCTCACATTCTATTTCATGGAAATCATGTGTAGTTAGAGTGAAATCATGTGTAGTTAGAGTAGACAGGAGCACGTTCATAGGCGGGAATGCATTTAACAGAAGGACACGTCTTGCAAAGTGCTTATAAGAATTGATATTGTTAAATAAGCCGCCTCAAGAGATATTCTCCCCGCGATATGTCGTTCAGTACCTGCAATAAGCACTGCGTGTCTTTGGACAATACCCCATAGTTCTACCGGGCTCTTCACAGTGCGAAGAGAGAGAGATAGGAAGCGCTGATAAATAAAATAAAAGTATGCAGTCGAAGCAACAATTAAAGAGGGAAGATTAGCAAAGTACTCCCAATCACGCGACTGCTGCAACCCGCTCGCGGCTGCAAAGTGAGTGCCGCACGTGTGCATATCTTCAACGGAAGCCACGCTTTAGTGACCAGCCGGTGATAGAGCGACAGAACGGCCCCCTGTGAACAGCACCAGCGCTCAGAGATTGTGCCGGAGCGCGAAAGAGACCGCAGCCTCGCAATAAAGCCTAGAAGTAAACCAAGAGATAACGTTCAGTGCTCGGAAGCGTGGAAGACTGCGCTTTCGAATGCAATGCGGGCCGACGTACCTCGGGCTTTTACACATTTCGTTTCAGGGCGGACGTGAATGACGCGCAAAAAGCTATATATACATCCGGGCTCTCTCGTTCAGGCTTGGCATCAAAGTCGCGGACACCAGGAACATTGAGATTGTCTTAACTCACCGTTGCACGATTTTCTGCTGTCACGCAGCAAACTGTCGCGTGATGAGACGAAGCTCAAGCGAGCGACGTTGCAGCCGTGAGCCCTCAGTTTCGTTCTAGGAAAAATACAAATAAAGAGAAGAAGAAAGGTCACTTGCAGTCAATGAAATGTGACTTCGGTATGTTAGCTATCGTGTGGGGTAGATTACTGGGCCATTCTTTTGCACGTGAAGTAGACGCTAACGTCAAACCATGATTGGGTACACAATGCTTGAACGTAAAAGAAGGTGAATATGCTGGTAACGCGCGTCTGGATGATTCGTGATGCATTGCGTATAAAGATAAAAGCAAGTTTAACTTGTTCACGTAATGAGGGCGACAACAGTACGCGTAGAGTTCACCTTTTAGCAGGCACTGTGGAGTACAACTTGGCTCCGATGCGGACGCGGCGCGCTGAAGCAGACGGCCCCGCCGCGCTGTTTCGCTTTGACGACGGAATGGTGCACCGCTTCGCCGCTAGAGACTCGTACTCCTTGTGCGTTATGGTTGACGCTGTCGTGGAGAATTGCTGAATAAAAATGACTAGCTTAAATAAACTGGGGACTAGAGAACAGGTTCGTCAGTTCGCAAAGCAGCCTAACGAGTCGCAGGACTTGTGAGAAGTGATAAGCGTATCCAGGCTAGGAGGTGCGATAAGCGGGGTATACAAGGTTCACGATAATAGGGACGATAATTACCTTGGCAACCGAATCTGCTGGAGAAAACAAAAAGTATGTCGCTATTAAGATTTAGCTTGTAAGAGCTTTCACACGTAAAATTTGTGAAACGTCGCGCGAATTGTTTTTCTACAAAATTTCCCGGTAGGCTCTAAAATTGACCCAACTTCCAAGACATGTTGGAAACTATGAAAACTCATGGCAGCCTGCATGAGCAGAACCGCACACACTGATGGCACAGTTATAGTGAACTAGAAGGGCTTTCTAATTCACTGTAGTACAGTAAAAGCTGGTTCTTTATTCTATGGTAGAGTCTGTACAGTCGTGCAGTGAGCTACTGATGGCAGCCTTGTGACTGTTAAGAAGTTGAAGTCGCTAGAAGTCGTGTCTCGGCGCGGCTGTAAAGCATGTACTGTTCCGAGTGGTTCCGAGCACAGGCAAGATAACGCAGTGATCACATTTTAAGAGCTGTTCAAAATTCTCGGCGACAGATACTGCAATGTTTTACTATAATTAAACTAACCATTTCGCTACTGCGGGCAAAGACGGTCAAGATGGTCAAAGAGCAGTTCCGCGAGGCGGACACCTCCATGAAAATAGCCAACATCAGTTTCGGCGTCCTCAACGCGAACGACATCCAGCAGCTCAGCCATGTGCACTGCGTCAGCAAGAATCTCTATCAGCGAGAATCTCTGCACAAGTCTGTGCCGTATGGCGTTTTGGACAACAAGCTCGGTACGAGCCAAAAGGACAAGAATTGCGAGACATGCGGCAAGGGCCTCACCGACTGCGTCGGCCACTTTGGCCAGGTGAGTCTGGAGATGCCCGTGTTTCACGTCGGCTATTTCAAAGCGGTCTACAGCATCCTACACACCGTGTGCAAGACGTGCGCGCGTGTCATGTTGCCTCCAGCTGATCGGGCCCGTTTCCTCGACATGGTGCAGCGCCCGTCAACCTCCTTCCTGACGAAGAAGTCGTTGCACAAGAGGATCGTCGAGATGTGCCGCAAGCAGGCGAGCTGCCCGTACTGTGGCGTCGTCAACGGCCAAGTGAAGAAGTGCAGCCTGCTCAAGTTCGTGCACGAGCGCCTAAAGGCTCACAAGAAAAACGAAAACGTCATCAAAGACCTCCAGGATGATTACCAGGAAGCCCGCGGCTACAATCCCGAGATCGACACGGTGATCAACAAAGTGACCAGCGATATTCTCAACCCGCTCGTCGTTCGCGACCTGCTCCGCAGGATACCGGATGAGGACGTGCCGCTGCTGCTGATGGACGCGCGCTGTGGACGCCCTGAAGACCTAGTGCTCACGCACATTCCAGTTCCGCCGCTCTGTATTCGGCCGTCGGTCGTGTCTGCGCTGAAGGCGGGCACGAATGAGGACGACGTGACGGTGAAGCTGACCGAGATCATATTCCTGAACGACGTGATCCAGAAGCATCGCACCACCGGCGCCCGGATGCAGATGATCATGGAGGACTGGGACTTCCTCCAGCTCCAGTGCGCGCTCTACGTGAACAGCGAGACGAGCGGCATCCCGCTCAACATGCAACCCAAGAAACCCACCCGCGGCTTTGTTCAGAGGCTGAAAGGAAAGCATGGTCGCTTCAGGGGAAACCTCTCGGGCAAGAGGGTGGACTTCTCGGGCCGCACGGTCATCTCGCCCGATCCAAATCTGCGCATTGACGAGGTAGGCAGACATTCGGTGTCCGTAAGCAGCCTGCCTGTTTGGCTGGTGCCATATGGCCCACAACCACAGTATCCATATGCTTGCTTTTCTTCATTCAGCACAGATTAAAACATGAATGCACACGTTCGTCAGATACCTTAGAGCCTACCATCGTATCACCGCTTGGTCATGAAATCTCAAACTTAGCGTTATTTTTTCTTTCTTGTAGAATTCTGCCTCATTCAGCAGCTGGGTATAAATGTTAAAATATTGTTGAGAAAGCAAGAGCATATTTTAAAAATGTCAATGTGTGAAGAGATTGGTGATCCATGCATTTCAAATTTTAGGTTGGTGTACCAGTCCACGTGGCCAAGATCCTCACCTACCCGGAAAGAGTCACCCAGTACAACCTTGAGCTGATGAGGCAGCTCATCCGCAATGGCTGTGATGTTCATCCTGGTGCAAATTTTCTGGAGTGCCGAGGTTCTGGCTTCAAGCGTTTCCTGCGCTATGGCAACCGAGAACAGCTGGCCCAGCAACTTCGGCCAGGCGACACTGTTGAACGGCACCTCAGGGATGGTGATGTTGTGCTGTTCAACCGGCAGCCTTCACTGCACAAGCTCAGCATCATGGCTCATGTTGCAAAGGTTCATTGATTGCCCATTGCTCTTGTGATAGCTCAAACAACTGTTCTGTAGAGAAACAAAAAGTCAGCTCGAGTAGCACCTGCATTACATTATTTATTTATGTTTATTTATGAGTACCGCAATATTGAGCAAGATATTAGCAGCTTGATACATATGCAAGTACACAAGAGAAAAAAATTGCGAACTACGTTCAATTTACACTGCTTTCAAAGTTAAAGTATCAATAATTTAAATAATATCACTATGCTGGCTACACAAACGTTGCTTGCATAGGCGACCTATGTGCATACATAGACACAGGTTTCACAAAATAGAAGAGTGAGGAAATAATTAACAGACATGTGTTAAATAACTTTAAAATTTTGAGATTACGATATATGTTCGTATTAGAAACTTGACAATCATATTCGAGGCGAACTTCATTTTATTTGATAACTGCTAAAGCAATTGTGCTCTAAGACATTAATCATCAAATTTAATGCTCAGTACGCTAATTTAGCATTCAGAGGTGGAAATCTTGACGTGAAGTCTTGTTTTTGCCAACCAAGAGCAGGGGCACAGCTGTTATCAGCTCCACCCAGCTCCTAGACTGGCTTGCTACATGGAATAAGTTGCATCACATAGGGGGGCTTGTTTTCGTGTCGAGACTGCCGCCTGTGAATGTGAAATTAGTGTACCGAGTGTCAAAGTCGATGGTCAATATCTCAGAACCAAAGCACTGTAGAAAAAAAGAATTGAGCAGAAAAAGCTAACATTTCAGGCACCATTATTCCTATAATTTTCAGCACAAATAGTATGATGACAGAAAAAAAAGAGAGAGGGAGAAAGTAGAATCAAAGTATAATGAAAAAGTGAAAAAAGAAACCGCAGTCTCGGCCACAGTAATCTTCTGTCACTGTAGCGATCTTTCAGAATGAAACAATTAATAGATGTTCACATCTTCATTGGGTTGCCACAGCTTATTCTCTGGATCAGTGCATGCATGTACAAAGTGCACATGTTGCTGCTGTCCCTAGTGCCTTTGAGCGCACGCTCACTCGAGCTTACAGCAGTCTAGGGACTGCCAGTGAACTTCATTTGCAAAGGTTTATAGATAACCCAATGATGGTTGTTATGAAGCTCTATTGCTTATTTGATCGTAAGTGTGGATATGACATTTTACTCTTCATTTTAATTACTGGAGGTATAATAATCTCCAAGTTATTACACCACACCTTATTACATTAGTTGTGCAAAACAATCATTCTTAACCTCTTATCTGTGCTGAACAATACAGCTGCTTTTTCCGATGGGCCTCTTCAAAGTGTCCTTTTATTTTATTTTTGTGCAATTAGTACGTGCAAGTGCTTCAAAATTTTAGAATGCTATGCAAATAAAGGTCAGCTTTGAACAAGCCCTGGTGCCGTGTCATGGGACAATCACTCTCCTGCTTTCACTTTTGCATGACACAACATCCAAAGTGGCAATTCGTAATGCCTCTCCTGTCCACACATCTGACAGCTATAGGACACGGATGTCTTTTTTAAATTTCTTTTCCTTCTAGGTGTTGCCTCATCGAACCTTCCGGTTCAATGAGTGCGTCTGCACGCCCTACAACGCTGATTTCGACGGGGACGAGATGAATCTCCACCTACCCCAGACAGAGGAGGCACGTGCCGAAGCCCTGGTGCTAATGGGAACACGTGCGAACCTAGTGACGCCACGAAATGGCGAGCCTCTCATAGCTGCCATTCAGGACTTCATCACTGGTGGCTACCTTATCACTCAGAAGGACGTCTTCCTGGATAGAGCCAAAGCTTGTCAGCTGGCGTCCTGTATGCTTGCTGGTATGATCAATTTCTTTTTGTTACGTGAACAGATAGATTTCACCTGCACCCAGTGGCATAGCCAGAAATGTTTGTTGGGGGTGGGGGGAAGGCACAGGGAGGGGAAGGGCACCCCTGACTATGCCACTGCCTGCGCCGCAAGTTTCACTATGGTAATAATACTGGAAAGACTGCCTGTAGTGGCAGTCCTTAGCTGACTGACTGTCAATTGCAGTTGGGTGTGGTTTTGTTCATTGACTGATGGATCTGACAGCACCTCTTCTTTTTCATGCATTTGTTTGTGACAACAGGAAGGATTGCAGAGCAGGTAATGGAAAATTACATAGGTGAGATAAAGAGAACCATACAGAAGCGACAGGACTTGCCCTTTTCATTTGGAAGGGGCAGCACAACGTGAAAGACAAAAAAAAAAGCACAAGTCAGGTACCAGATCTCGCTTGTACTCTGGTACTCAAAATAAATCTGTTGTGCTCATGCACTGGAAGATATGTACAAATAAATAGTAATAAAGGAGATGAACAACAAAAAGCAAAGCTTTCACTTGGAAAATGCCAGCTTATAAATGCAGATAACTCTCTCTCAATCTAATCTTTTTAACTGCAGAAGATAACAAAAATCACAAGTAAGTCCATTACATGAGCTGTCACATGTGCCTGGCAAACGGAATGTTATTCGCTGTTGTAAAATCAAACTTTAAACCAATAAAGTTACAGGAAAAATTCTTCCTGTGCCTATAGTGAAATGTATTGTAACAGACAAGAATAGTAATTGCACAGTGATACAACACTGTGATCTCAAGTATATCTCTGTACCTTTGGCATGGAATTACCCAGTTAACAGTGCTATCTACTTGGAATCTATGTTAGCGGCTGATGCCTAATGTCAGTGCAGTATTTTTGCACCCATACAGTGCCATTTCAGCATATATTTGAGTGTGTGAGCATTAGAATGGGCAATGACAATTTCCTCTGTTCGTTGTATATTTACTGGCATTAAGTGTATGCAGTGAGTGAAAGCTGCCTTCTTTTATCACTGGGCTTGCAGTGATGTGTCTTAGTGTTGGACACTGCTTTGTGATTTGCAGGCAAGGACACCAACATGAGTGTCGAGCTCCCGCCACCAGCTATTCTAAAGCCAGTGTGCTTGTGGACAGGCAAGCAAATCTTCAGCTTGATCATGCGTCCCAGTCGCTCATCTCCAGTGATGGCCTGCCTACGAGCCAAGGGGAAGTCATACACATCGGGAGAAGAGATGTGCATCAACGATGCATACGTCCTAATCCGCAACAGTGAACTGCTCAGTGGAACAATGGACAAGGGCACCATGGGGTCTGGTTCAAAGAACAACATTTTCTACATTCTTCTTCGGGACTATGGCGACCAGTACGCTGCAGACGCCATGTGGAGGCTGGTGCGCCTCACTGCCTACTATATTCAAAATCGAGGATTCTCCATTGGCATAGGTGACGTGACTCCGGGTGCTGGCCTTATAAAGGCAAAGCAGGACCTGGTGAGTGCCGGCTATGCCCGCTGCGAAGAATACATCCAGCAGTTGAAGTGTGGCAAGCTTCAAGCTCAGCCTGGTTGCAATGAGGAGGAGACTCTGGAGGCAGTGTGTCTGAAGGAGCTCTCTGTTGTGAGAGACCACGCAGGCAAGGCCTGCCTGCGCGAGTTGCACAAAACCAACAGCCCGCTCATTATGGCAGTGTGTGGATCCAAAGGGTCCTTCATCAACATCAGCCAGATGATTGCTTGTGTCGGACAGCAAGCCATCAGTGGTCATCGTGTCCCCAACGGCTTCGAGGACAGGTCGCTGCCTCACTTCGAGAAGCACGACCGCTCCCCTCAGGCACGAGGCTTTGTGGAGGACAGCTTTTACTCGGGTCTCACTCCAACCGAGTTCTTCTTCCACACAATGGGAGGTCGAGAGGGGCTTGTCGACACAGCTGTGAAGACTGCTGAGACAGGCTACATGCAGCGACGCTTGGTCAAATCCCTGGAAGACCTCTGCTGCCATTATGACAGATCGGTGCGCAACTCATGCGGTGAAATCGTCCAGTTTTGCTATGGAGCTGATGGGTTGGATCCTGCCTCCATGGAAGGCAAGGAGGACAATCCTGTCGACTTTGGGAGAGTCATGGAAGTGACACGAGCTCGGAACCCTCACAGGGAGGAGCCACCGCTTGACATGGATGGGATTTTGCAGCTTTCTGAGAAGATTCTGGGCAGCCAGGATATGAGTGCATGTGGAGAAAGCTTTCGAAACGATCTCGAAGAATTTCTGAACACTTACGCTAAAGGTGTTGCAGAGACTCATGCACTGTACAAAGTCAAGGAAAAGAACATTCCAGTGCTGAAGCAGCTGAACCGGTTGACATCATCGCAGCTGCGCAGCTTCTTTGATACCTGTCGAGAAAAATATCTGCGTTCTGTCATGGAACCTGCCACTGCTGTCGGAGCTGTGTGTGCACAGAGCATTGGTGAGCCGGCCACGCAAATGACGCTGAAGACATTCCACTTTGCTGGAGTTGCTTCTATGAATATTACTCAAGGCGTGCCTCGGATAAAGGAAATCATCAATGCCAGCAAGGTAGGCTTTATGTTTTTTTGTTGCATGTAGATGGCATGAACAAAATTAACCGAGATAAACAGGTTCACCTTAGGTATAATGAAGGAAAATATATGTGAAGGTGTAATATCCTCTTCACAGAAGAAATATAGGTTGTTTTGCATAGAAGTTTTGTACACAGAAGCTGAAGCAAATATGCACACGTACTACCTGGGGCTATCATCTAAACACTGATGCCCTTTGTAAATGTACACTACGATACAGCCAGCCAGTAATGCATGTTGAAAGTAACTGACAAAAGCATATTGCTGCTGTTGTGCAGGTTAATATGTTTATGACAAGTTTATCATATGGGCTTTATGTATTTATGTATGCGCTTTTGAACAGACAAAGGGGCATCATACACAAGCTGAAAATGGGTATGAACAGGTAGAAATCGCTCCTAAATTCTCACCATTTGATAGCGTAACTGATTGGGCTAGGTTATGTTACATCAGTTTTGTGTGAAGGGTGAACATTTAACGGTGACACAGGAACGGGAAGACACGAGGACAAGCACTATCTTCCAACTGGTTAGGTTTATATTGAAGTGACATAGGTAGAGAACCCAGAAAAAAAACAACAGAAAAATGTTATGAACACGAAAACATAGCAAACAAGAAAGCTAGACGATGAAAAAATAATCTGACTGCATGCTTGCTTGCACATTCCAAAAAACAATCCTCCTCCTGTGCTATGAATGCAGCTTCAGTGATGCAGTGGCAGCATAGGTCGACATACTCACTCAAGCAAATGGCGCCTCATAATTGCTCCAGACTCGTTTTACCGGCGTGAGATAGTGAGGAACAGTGCGAGTGGACATGAGTGTAAGCAGGAGTGCTGGTGATTAGGAAGAGGAGTGAGCATTGGTTAATCGGTGACAGTGATTTTGAGCAGACGTGAGTATGCACACAATTGGGTGCCAGTGAGTGAGTATAGAAGTGCTTATGAATGCAAATGAGTGTTGGTGAGTATGATTGGGCATTAGTAGGAACGTGAGTGAGTACAGATGAGTGTGCATACACGTGAGCTAGTACATAGTCTGCGAAAATATTGATGGGCGAGCATACACTTATTTTCCTGGCTTACGGGTAGCCGGCATCTTTTTGCCTGCTGGCTGCAGAAGTATTCTCAAGCACTGGGCTACGAAGCCCTCCTTCCAATTTTACACATTGATATGGTGCTTTGCAGTCGGCCTTTGAAACACCCGCTCAGTCCTACGTAGAAGACACTGCAGAAAAAAAGTATTCTGTGAACAGCTTTGTGCACATAGTTAAAATACTGCATATGATGCTTAACTTTGCATCAAGCTTTCCTGTTTTAACAGGACAGCTGCCCTTCGTCAATTCAAACAGCTTATGCGAAGCTGAAAAAATAACCTCAACACTCGTATGCCGCACCAACCAGACGCAATGCTTGTATGGCATGACAAGTTTTCTTGCTAGGCTATCTGTTGTAGAACACCAGTTTAAATGCAGAGAATAGCTGCTTAATATCAAGTCATTTGTGCGAGTTATAACAGAAATTGTGTGTATGCTTTATGCAGTCAATCAGCACGCCAATCATCACGGCTGCCCTGATGAATGACAAAGATGCCGAGTTTGCCCGGTGTGTCAAGGGTCGCATTGAGAAAACCTTGCTGGGCGAAGTGTCGGAGTACCTGGAGGAAGTCTTTCTGCCTGATGACTGCTTTGTGCTTGTAAAGCTTGACATAGACCGAATTCGGCTGCTGCAGCTGGAGGTTACAGCAGACACAATCAGTTACTCAATATCAACATCCAAGCTTCGCATCAAGAGCCAAAACATTAAGGCCCTTGGTGCCTCCTTGCTGACTGTTCGACCCACTGCCAGTTCCAAGGCATCCTTGTACTATGCATTGCAGAATTTAATGGAACAGCTACCAAAGGTCGTTATCAAGGGCATCCCGAGCAGCTCGCGGGCAGTCATTCATGCTGATGACTCACTTGGGGGCACCAGGTACCGGCTTCTCGTGGAAGGGGATGGCCTGCGGGAGGTGATTGCCACCTATGGTGTCAAGGGCACGCATACATCCTCCAACAACACCTCAGAGGTAGAGAAGACGCTCGGCATTGAAGCTGCTCGAGCCACAATTATCCGGGAGATTGGCGTCACAATGGCAAGCCATGGAATCAGCGTGGATCGCAGGCATCTTATGCTTCTTGCGGATCTGATGACTTTCAGAGGAGAGGTTCTCGGCATTACACGACATGGCTTGGCACGGATGAAAGAAAGTGCACTCATGTTGGCCTCATTTGAGAAGACAGCGGACCATTTGTTTGATGCTGCCTACTATGGGCAGACAGACGAGATCTCTGGAGTCAGTGAGAGCATCATCCTAGGTGTCCCTATGGCCATTGGCACAGGCTTTTTTGACTTGGTGCACAAAGTGGACTGGCAGCCTTTGGCTGCACCACGCAAGCTTGTCTTTGATCGCAGTGAATTTCACATTAAACTCGGTGAAGAGTGATAAAAGAAATTTTTACCTGATGTAAAGTGGTTATAACTTATTTTCTTGTAGGAATCTTTTTATCAGCAACAGTCATTATGTAGATTCAAAAATAAGAAGTCTTGAATCAGATATGTGTTGAACATTGGTTCAGTGGGGGCTGCTCTAGTTATGCATGTGACTATGATTGGAAAAGTGAAAGGTAAAGTGCAAGCTCTTGGCCTTACTGTGGTCGTTTACAATAAATGTAGAGTACTAACAGTGTATGTTTCCAGCCTTCTTGAGTTGTTGTTTGTGCCTGTTACACACTATCTATAAAGCAAGCCGATCTTAATATATACTTGCATAATGCTGTATACAGAGGCAACCGATGTTTTCACAGCGCATCAATGAGTTCATGTTCGCGTGGTATCGATGTCGCAGAGCCATAGCTTCCATACGATATTAAAATTGGAAAAGGTCATGCATCTTGTCAGTAGCTGAATTACTAGGTAAACTTGGATCAACAGATAGTTCTGAAACAAGCTAAATAAGCAGCATAGCTTTTAAATTAATAGCTCCCAACTGAAATGTTTTATTAAAGGAATCAAAGAAAGTGGATTGTATAATCATATCTGTTATGGTATTTTCACATTGCGTATAATGACCATTTTTGTGCACATTTGGAATAATTGAATTTCCTTCAAACATTGAAGAAGAATGTTGAAAAACTAATCATGATTATTGGTAACAATGCCATGTTGCACTGAGAAATGGTAGCAGTGGCGTTTGAGCTACTCTTTGGCCTTTGACCTTAGTTATGGATCTAGACGATTGTTTCACTAAAGCCCACATGCAAATGTTGCCATGTGAAATTAATTGAGAAATTTGGTAGTGTGCACCAAGTTGTCTTCTAGATTAAAGATGGTTTGAATGCCTGCAAGCATGTACCCCCTCATAAAAGACGGGACTTGTGCTTGTACAACAAAGGCGGCATGTTTATCAAGGCTTAGTAGGCTTATGGGCAGGGGACTCAAATCTTGAGGAATTAGCAAAAGGTCAAAAATAGGCTGTAGCGTATTTGGCAGGCATTCCCAAGTCAAATGGATAACCTCGAAAAGTATACAACTGCTGTATACAACTTGTAGGATAACAAAGCAAGCTTAAGATTGGACATTGGACATTGAACACTGAGCAGAGAACCATGGGTATAATAATAAAGAGAAAAGCGACATTTTAGGTAATGCAATGTTGCTCTCTAGTACTGTTGATAAGATGCAAAGATGGGTTGGGCACCTTAGATGAAAGCCCTAAGAAGAAGCAACATTAACAAAGTCACGTGGACTAAGAGTGTACAATTGTGGTCTCTTAGAGCCTAGTATAATGGGTGTCTAAGGAAGGGAAATGCACTTGCCTGTGAAAGCAAATGAGATAAGAATAGAACATTTGTCAACCAGAGATAGGTTCAGCAGGGCAGAGGTACATAGATCTCCGAGCTAGGCCATAGCAGAGAAGAAGGACTCTGACCGTAGCCTTGCAGTTTAACACGATGACAATGCGTTTAACATGGGAACTCAATTATTGTTCAGCAGATGTGTTTGTGCTATGGTGGGGACGTTTTTGGAATCTGCTCCTTTTATGAAACACTGTTGTAGCCAGCATACCGACAAAGGCAAGGAACAGCGCAATGGCCTCGAGCTTCTCAACTGTCATCTTCTTGCACGAGTGGCGCACTCTGTTTCTCCAAGTATCAATAATATTCTTCACTACATTCACTTCCTTTTTGGAAAAATCCATCCTGGCTACTTAGGGACAGGACACAACAGCAGGGTCATAGTAGGGCTTTAGCTCGTCTATATGCACGATCTCCTGCCCTTGGCGTCATTGATCTGAAGGCGGCTCAAGTGGCTCGATGACGTAATTCACCGGTGAAGTTTGCTTGACAACACGGTAACGCCGTGGTACTCCGAAACAAGTTTCCTTGACTGACCGCGGCTGGTTGACGGGATCCAGAGCCATACAAATGAGTCGGCGGTATAAGACATCGGAGCCTCCGAGACAGCGCAATGGTATTTCTGGCGTTGCTGATCAGCAGTGGTGAGCAAGCAAGCAATCTGGCGACACTCTTCAGCGTATTTAGTGGCTTGAGAGACTGTCGTCGACTCACCCATGTCGGGGTGGTACGGAAGGACGGTGTCTAGCATGCACGAGGGCTCGTATCCATAAGGTAAGAAGTATGGAGAGAATCCAGTAGTGGTCTGTGTAGTGGGGCATTATGGGTGTAGGTCACAAAGGGAAAAACGGTCCCAATTTGAGCGGTCAGAAGCGATGTAGATTGCCAGCACATCGCCCAATGTGTGATTAAATCTTTCTGTCAAACCGTTCGTTTGAGCATGGTAGGCAGTGGTAGTTCGGTGAAAAAAAGGTGGCACTGCTTCAGAACTGCTTTGACAACGTCCAACAGAAGGACATCCACAGTCGCTAAGCAGCTCACACGGCGCACCATGCCGTAGAATGATGTGTTCTAAAATGATGGAGGCAACGTCACTTGCCGATACAGGTGGCAACGGAGAAGTCTCTGCGTATCGCGTCGTGAGATGGTCAATGGTATCGATTATTCAGCGGTTGCCAGAAGGAGCGGTGGGAAGAGGTCCACACTAGTCGATGCCAACGCGGTCAAAAGGGCATGCAGGACAAGGCAACGGTTGTAGAGGAGTGGTTGAACAGCAGGGGAGCTTCTTACGGCGCTGGCAGGCGAGACAAGAATGAATGTAGTGGCGAATGAAGCGGTACTTTCCACGCCAGTAGTTGCGGAGGCGAAGGTGGGTGTAAGTTTTCAATACTCCGGCATGTGCGCACTTTGGGTCAGTGTGGAAGGCGGTGTATATGTAAGAGCGCAGATGGCAGGGAATTACCAAGAGCCACTTGTGTCCTTTGGAAAGATAGTTGTGATGGTATAGCGAACTGTCGCGAAGAATTAAGCGGGGCACTTGACGGCGTATTTCCCACTAAACAGGGCGCAGCATGGGTTGAACAAACAAGTCGATAAGGGAAGCAAGCCAGGGGTCCTTCCTTTGCTCCTGAAGTGTGTCGGTGATGGCTGAGGAGGACACATTGTAGGGAGACACAGACAGGGTCACACCACCAGGTGGGAAAGATGAGCGGGACAGAGACTCCGCATCAGAATCTTTGTGTCCCTATTCGTAAATGATGTGAATGTCGTACTCCTGGAGCAGTAATGCCCAACGGGCGAGTCGACCAGATGGATCTTTCAAGGAGGAAAGCCAACATAACGCATGATCTGTAACCACGTCAAATGGGCGGCTGTAAAGGTAAGGGCGAAACTTTCCTATGGCGCATATGATGGCTAGGCACTCTTTTTTTCTATAACCAAATAGTTGGCTTTGGCTTTAGTGAGCGCACGGCTGGCATAAGCAATGACGTACTTATCAAATCCAGGTTTACACTGGGCAAGCACAGCGCCGTGGGCAGCCCTGCGAGCATCTGTGAGGAATTCGGTCCGGGCGAATGGGTAAAAAATGTCACAGGATTGGAGGTGACGTAAGTAGGTGGCGCAGTGTGGCGAATGTATTGTCGCATGCTTGTGACCATTCCAAAATGTCGCGGCTGCTGCGGAGAAGCTCAAAGGTGCTATGATGGAGGCAAGGTTACGAATGAAATGACAAAAATATGAACAAAGGCCAAGGTCGCTGTGAAGTTCTTTCACTGTGGCCGGTTTAGGGAACTCGGAAACGGCGCGCAGTTTTGTTGAATCCGGAAGGACATTATGTCGGGAGGCGACATGGCCAAGAATAAGCAGCTGCCAGGCGCCAAAGCAACACTTCTTTAAATTGAGTTGTAGGCCACCAGAACTGAGGCAAGTCAGGACAGCTTCTAGGCATTCAAGGTGCATCTTGAAAGCATGTGAAAAGATCACAATATTGTCCAGGTAACATAGGCATGTCTGCCACTTGAGGCCGTGGAGGATTTTATGGATCATGCGTTCGAAAGTGGCAGGCGCGCTGCAGAGCCTTAATGGCATCACAACGAATTCATAGAAGCCATGGGGAGTAACAAAGGGTGTTTTAGGGTGGTAAGCCTCAGCCATCAGAACTTGCCAGTAGCCGGAGCGCAGGTCTAACGAAGAAAAGAATTCGGCTCCTTGTAAGCAGTCCAAGGCATCGTCTATGCGAGGCAGTGGATAGACGTCCTTGTGGGTGATGTTGTTCAACCGGCTGTAGTCAACACAGAACCTTATTGAACAGTCATTTTTCTTTATGAGAACAACCGGTGAGGCCCATGGGCTATTTGATGGCTGTATGATGCCACGCTGAAGCTTGTCAACTTGTCCTGCGACGATGCGGTGCTCAGAGGCTGACACACAATATGGGTGTTGACATAAAGGAGCTTGGACACCAATGTTGATGTGGTAAGCTACGACTGTAATACGGCCCGAAGAAGGTTGTAAGTAATTGAAGCTGGTGCGAAAGCATTCAAGTAAGGAGATGAGCTGTGCACGTTGCTACTATGTAAGATGGGCATTGACGCATCGAGAAAGGGCGTCGGTAAAGGGTAGAACAGAAGCATCAATGGTGCCAGTCTGAAGAGAAGACGGTGGGTCATGAATGACACATGTAAAAAAAGGATTGAGTTCGTCAACACTGCCAAGCCCCTCACACCGCAGTAAAGTGGAGGTGCAGGGAAACGGATTGGAAACATAGATGGCAGTGGAAGTATCGTCAATTGTCAGTACGGCAAAGGGAACTGGAAAGCACTTGCGATGGACAGCGGTTTCAGAAGGAGTAAAAAGTATGGTTGAGCCAGTAGGCATGTCACAAGGAAGAGATACCAGAGTGGATGAGAAAGGGGGTATCGTACTGTCAGCAGCAACAAACACTTTTGCACGCAGAGGCGGCAAGTTGACGAAAGGAAGAGGTCACACAACGGCGAAAACTCTACTTCGGTGCGAGCACAGTCGATGATGGCATGGTGAGCGGAAAGGAAGTCCCAGCCCGGTATTACATCGTCGGAGCATTGTGAATGCACAACAAACTCAGCGGTGCACAAAACATCTCGAATCATGATGTGTGCTGTGCACGCTGTGAGAGGGCGGATTCGTTACGAGCTCGCAGTGCTCAATGTAAAGTCAGCGTCGTCATTATTTTTCGGAGTTCATGGCAAAGTTTTTCCGTCATTACACTGTGGCTCCCGTGTCAACAAGGCCTAGAACAGGCACACCTTTCACGCAGACGGCAACAACATTTGAAGGGTACAAACGAGGTCCTGAAGAGTTCGAAAGCTGCGAACTTCTTGCCCCAGAACTGCGGCTTCTAGTTTTCCTCAGGGACAGGCTGAAGGCGTCGCAGCACTGGTGAAAGGGAACGGCGATGTGGTGAAGGTGACTGGCGTGCACTGGAGGTTCGGCGAGTCGAAGGAGTCAGCAGGAGGACCATATGGAGGATTCTGAGGTGTCGATGCAAAACCATAGTTATTTGGCTGTAAGTATTCACGAGAGAAAAATCCATGCCGGTGGCAAAACTGCGCTATGTGGCCTGGCATGCCACATAAGTAGCATATGGGGTGGTTGTCAAGGGTGCCCCAAGGGTTTTGAAAACGAGACACTGATGGTGAGCTAGTAGGGACAGCCTGGTGTGCAGGTTGAGGCGACGCAAGAAAGGTGCATGTTGGCATGTAGGAGTTGGCAACTGGTAAAGGCCGAGGTGTGACTACGGCTTCAGTGAAGGTGCACGGAGGCAGAGGCGTGACAACATATCCCGTGTACTTGAGCGGAGCAGTCACCGGTAGCACAGGGGCTGCAGGTAGCACCTTAGAAACTTGCTCGTGAATGACGCGCTGTATTGAGGGCGGCAGCGTAGATGGGGTAGTACTAAGGGTCCAAGGCACAAGGGACAGCTGGCATGCAACCTCCTCACGCATGAACTGCTCAATTTTGTTAAGTAACACGTAGTGGTCTCCCGCAAGGCCAGCAGGTGTTAAAGCCGAAATGGTTTCTTCGTGCGAGCAAGAACTGCGAGTGGAATTGCGTTGCTTCCGGAGCTCGTCGTAGCTCTGACACAGTTGTACGATGTCAGCTACCGTTTGCAGGTTCTTGGCGACAAGCATCTGAAATGCATCATCATTGACACGTTTCAATATGTGTTTGACCTTGTTGGCCTCTGTCATTGATAAGTTGACATGCTTGCAAAGGCCGACCACATCTTCGAAGTAGCTTGTGTAGTTCTCGCCATGTTGTTGAGCTTGACCACGCAAGCGTTGTTTGGCAGGCAATTTGTGAATGGCTGGACGACCGAATAGCTCCACGAGTTCCATTCAGAAGGCCAACCAGGTGGTAAGGTCAGTCTTGTAGTTGCAGAATCAGTGATTGGTGATGTCAATCAACTAAAAGATGACATTGTTGAGCTTATGCGTGTCGTCCCATTGTTGTGCTTGCCCACCCGGTCGTATGATTCAAGCCAATCCTCCACGTCCTAACCGTCGGCTCCGCTGAAGAAAGCAGGGTTGCGCTGCCGAAATGTGCCAGAACACACCACAGTCAGAGGCTGGGAGGCAACTGGCTGCTCTTTGTCCGTGGCCATCACAGAAACAGGAGGCAAGGTATGGCTGCAGAGATCCAGGGTTATAGGGAACTAGCAAACTCCACCAGATATAATGGGGGCATTTGGAATCTACTCCTTTTATGAAACAGACAGTGACGTAGTCAGCGAACTGACAAAGGCAGAGAACGGCACAAAAGCCTCAAGCTTCTCAACCGTCACCTTCTTGCATGAGCGGCGCACTCTGTTTCTCCAAGTATCAATAAAATTCTTCACTACAATGCATACATTTTCTAGCTAAATGCATGATTCCTGGTAATCTTGCTTCTATGCCTTCTACAATAACATCTTAAAGCCTTTGGCAGGAAGACAACCTTAGCAAAGCAAGAAGATAACATAATTAACTGAAGACCTTTCTTCAGAATTCTAGCATTTGCAGAGACGCAAGATTGCATGGAAACTTCCACACTGCATGGGCATTTGGGTAATGTAAGTTGGTGGGCCTGTTAAACACTTGTAAGCCTTCTGTGCTTGAGGTGCTCTCAGCATCAAGACAGGCTGAAAGTGAATAAACAATTTGAGAGTGCAGTTCTTAGGCGGCTGTTCCTGTGGCGAGCATCAGCAAAACTGAGTGAACAAGCACAATGAAGGACGAAAGAGCGAACATGGAACGCAGCACAGTATGAAATGCGGCTATAGTGGAAAGGGTGCGAGGTGGAAAGCGGAGGATGTGGCAAAAGTGTGAGAAGAAAAGTGTAGTGCCGTATTGTTGTATTTTTAGAACCCACATTTTATTCATCACAATCGCCTAACACTTTCACAACGTGCTGCCGTCATATATGTTCTGTGTTCGCAAATTCGTCATCCATAAATTGGGCAAAGTGAGTGTTTTTTTATATGCTCATGGCTGCTGGCGTGTGTTACATAACACTGCCCATTACTTCCAAAGAGAACAGGAGGTCGTGGGCGGAAAATGCTCCCATTACTTTTGGGAAGAATCGAGCATTACTTTCATTCCTGTCCTGGCTTCTCCGTAGAATATTCCTCGTACTTCTGACCAATAATATAGGCTCAGTATAACTCTATCAACAACAAACCTATTGTCTTTTGGCACATGTCAGATGCTAGCCATAGGTCTATTATAGCTGCTCGGCACAAGTTTGAAGGTTGCTAGGTCGCAACAGTGGCATACTTTCTCTTCTGTAAAGGAAGTCTTATCAAAATTTTGTTATGCTTAAGTTGCACAACGTCTCCTTTTTGATCCCTTTTTCCATTTTCTTATTTGTTGAGTACTTTTCATTACCTCGAGTGTTTCCAATCCTCCTCGTCAGTATGAACCATGTGTTGAGGCTGGCCACATCAACAATTAACTTTCAACATCTGTGTACTTGAAGCTTAGGTATGACACAGTAAGTAGCCCGAGCCTGGCAAATGCATAAATCCAGTAATAAACTGCATTTGGTGTAAAGTGGCCAATAGCGGTAGCTGGCGTGTCATCATGTTGCAGGTGATGTTTCTGTAAGGCTTCCTATGAGCCATTCTCAATTGTTATTGCTGATCAAGCGAGCCCAATCAGCCTAAGTGTGAATTTCTGTACATTACGCATGTGAAAGGCTTATATTAAAATGCTTATATTCCAGATTACAACCTGAAGTAATGCCATTACTTACAACAAGCACAGAACAATGCAATGCAGCTTACATATTTTTATGTTGTGGCTCTTTGGTAGTTCACATATATCTGTAACACTGTTTACAAAGCACATAGTGTATCGCAGATATGCTTGACACACCTGCTTTGGCTCTTCACTGCGACACATGCTATCAGTCTCAAGATACTATGAAAGGCCGCACTAAAGCCGATATAATGGTGAACTACAGCCACTGGTTGACAGATAAGTTCTTGGAGACAATGTCGCAGTTCCTGCACAATGCAGAGCTACACATTTCTGTTTTCTTTATTATGCTTTTGCAAATTCAACCCCCATCACTACCCCCCAAGAAAGTACTTGTGATGCTACACACAATATAGCAGCACCAAGTGCCTTGAAATGTTTCTTATCTAATAAAATAAAACACAATAAAACAACAGATGAGGCTAGGATGTGTTGAACCCAGCAGCAATTGCAAGAATTTGGGCACACATTACCTATGTTATTATATACATGCGCACACATGCTGGCATGCACATTCCTAAAGCATTGTGGATCTATGGGCACTAGTACTGTTTCTTGCTCTCGCAGTCCAACAAAGGAGTCCAGCTTATGCTATGTTCTGCTATAAATTGATCCAATGTCATCTTGTCGAGCATGTGAATCTGGAAAAAAGAAAATACACTCTTGCATTGGTAGTAACATGTGGGAATGACGCCATTAATTGGCAGGACTACTTCAGAGAACTAATGAGTCGCACTCTACACATGAAGCATGACGGCAGTGTTTTTAGCACTTTCAAAAGGAGCCTAGGCAACACGGCCACAAGTGCAAGCAAAGCAATGACTTTGATGTGAGGCATCTACCACGAAAAAAAAGTTGGCAAAGGTCAACTAGTAAAATACACACATATTCAATAGAAAAAAGAAAAAATGCATGGAAGACAGTATATTAAATTTTCGGAATATAAGAACTGAAAATGCTGAGCTCTACTTATATGCTTGTCTTGCCTGCATGTTGCTTTTGTCACATAGACGTGATGAAAATTCTGTCCAAAGAAAAAAAAAGGAAATAAAAGAAAGCTGCTACAGCACAATATGGAAATGCTTTACTCTAAACCTTTACCAATTATACTAGAAAGACTGTCGTAATGGTAAGACTGCCAACTAACACAAAATTTACAGCGCTTAAGAGGATTTACAGAAAGTAAAATGTGTTCAACATTCAGCTTCCTTTGCCTGGAAACTTCTCATTGACTATCATCATAAACAAGACAATACAATTACCTAGTGGATGCTTGTTTGCATTCCTAAAGCAATAATTGTCTGAGAAATAAATAAAACATAGCTGACGCCAACTGTAATTACACTGGATTGAGGAAGAATATTAGAAATGACTTTGTTTATGAACGATACAAACCTGTTTTCGGACGTAGTGCACAAGTGTTTCTAGTGCCACAGGATCTCTGCCTTCGCACATGAGAAAAACACGCCAAAGGGCACTTGCAAGTGCCTTGTCATCTCCCTGGAGACCCTGCAGGTAGCACCCATGTGACACATGTTTCAACTGTACTGCTCAACACTTTGTGCAAGAAACGCTTTGATTTCCTGATGACCAGCTTTTATGTGTGAAGATTAAACGGGCTTTTATTGTTGTGGAGGTATGCTTGCACAAAAACAGTTGAAACAATGAAACATTTTACCTACGATATTCTTAACACTTTATTTTTGCCCAAAAAGATGGTATTAAGTGATGTGTAATGCAAATTGGGTACGAAAGACAACAGAAAAAATGAAGACGAAGCAATTTGTCGTCTTTTGTAGCCCGTCCCGCTACACTTCACCTAATGCAATACCAACTTAGCTCATCCTTCTGTTCCTTTGAGGGTGATGTTATCTGAAGGCAAAACCATCTTAGTTCTGGTAAAATTTACTTGAGGACAGCCTTATGGAATGCAGCTGTACCTCAAAATAAAAATCACAGATATTAACAAATTATTGGATATATCAAATATCATAAGAAGCCAACAAACATTGACACAGAGGACAACATAGGGGAAGTTACTTGTGCTTAATAAATAAAATAAACAATAAATTAATGGAAATGAAAGTGGATGAAAAGAACAACTTGCCGCAGGTGGGGAACGATCCCACAACCTTCGCGTTTCGCATGCGATGCTCTACCAAATGAGCCACCGTGGCGCCGTTTCCCCATCCACTTTCTTGGGTATTTATGTTTCCTAGTAGAACTCTGGGAGTGTTAACCAGCACCATCACTTGCAGATCTTGGCGGTGGATGTGGACCATTCTTCCTACCGCAGGCGTCACGAGAACGTGATCTTTTTGGGTGAAGGCAACCAGTCAATAAACCCGCACATGCTGCCTGAAGGCATCAATGTTGCCGGTTAACTCCCTTTCTTCTCGTTTATTACATAACGAGGGTCTCGAATCCGGCAACATCGATGCCTTCAAGTAGCACGTGTGGGTAGCAGATGCTACTGCATGGGGAAAGTTCAACAAATATGAAATGCAATGGAACAAACTGCAACCATGTGATCAACAGATGTAAGTGAATGCCAGCTGCCATCATTACAAGCCTGTTCCTGATAATTTTACAAAGCTCGCTTGAAAGAACAGCATGTATTCCTAGTGATCAAGGGCCGCTTGATCAAAACATTAAATGACAGTTACACGCTATAAAATACTCTAGACAAGCTTAAGATAAGGGTACTTACCTCGTCATACAGTAACAGCATGGCATTGAAGTGGTCGCTGAGGTACGCTAAGGATTCTCTCTTTAGTTTTGTTGGCATATACTGAAGACAAGGAAACAACAAAGCAGAGAATTGTAAAAGGCACTATTTTTCCAGCGCACGCAGAATGAAATGAAGTAAAATAAAGGACGTTACCCCAATTTTTCCGATACGTTTCTCCGTATCATTCCAGAGGTTACGAGGAAGCTCGTGCTGCAGGCAAAGTGCTCTGCGATCGTCTAGTTCTGCCATAGCGCGCGTCATGCACATCCTAGAAAACATAAGTGGTTTGTGAGTCGCTTCTCAAGGTGTAAGTCACTGTTGAATAACAATACGATAACGTGACCGGAGGGAGCCAACACTTGCCACACGTGAAGCTCCGCGACAAGAAACCACGATAAGAAGGTGTCCTGGAGCTTGAAGTCTGCCGGAAGAGGACAAAAAACGACACCGTAAACCCGATACGCTCGGTAACTCGTCGAACACAGAACACTTACAAGAGAAGAATGTTCTGAAGTCCACCTTGTCGACACAGCTTTCGTAGATGAAAACAGACCCTGCTCTGGTTTCCTGTCAGGAATGAGCAAAGTAAAGGTTGAACGCACGCAACTGCCAGTGCGGTTAACTATATATACTTCTGTCGGACATTTGCGGTCAAAATAACATACTAGCCGCAACAATATTATGATGACAGTGTATACTCACATCTTGAGTTACAAATTGCCATTTCACGCGTGCCTTTATTCTTTCCCACCTTGAACCCACTGCCACAGAAGCCGCTGGTCGTATTGGACTCTGAAAATAGCGAAATCCATGCAGATTTAGAGCTAAGGACCAGTATGGAGAGGGCACGAAACCATACCTCAGAAGCTGCGTGGACATGCATACTTTTGCGCGCACACGCAAACAACGCAGGACGACACCCTGTGTAGCGTGCAGCACGATTGAATAACGAAGGGAAAACACGTAACGACATAGTATGGGGATGCCCTATTGACACGCAGATAATTTCGGGTATAATAGAACGCCAAGCTATTTTCTATCGCTATTTCTCCACTACTCTCACGTGTGCGGACATGCAGACGAAACGACGATCAACAAACTCTAAGCTAGTGATGATGATGATGATAGACAATGCGTGTGGCGATTGGCATAGCATGAAAAATGGAGCAAGGACTTTCTTTGAACGGGCGATTTCTTCGTCGACACCCACTGATCTGTGTCGACACCAGAGCATACTAGTCAACGCAGGATTGCCGGAGCACTTCCTTTCTTAAAAATTTCTTGGAGGCTTTGGGCAAGCGATTTTTCGACGCGTCATCTTGGTCGTTAACGCTCATGCAGCCTCGTCCTCAAAAGAGAAAAAGGAACCCGGTAGAGTGGAGAGAGACAACTTTACTTCGCTAGGTGGGGGGAGGTAATTATACTCCATCTCAGTAGTTCCCTGCAGCACTGGGGAAGCTACACGAATTCTTAGCCTAGCCGATAGAGAGACCGAATGTCCTAGGAGATGTGCTCATCCGCTCCGCGTCTGCTCAGCTTCTGGTTGCCATATCCTGTCGGTTTATGCTCCATGGTTCGCGCATTGACGCAAGAAATGTTTTGACGCCGTAACCATAAGCTGCGTTTACATGCATGCGACAGCGGGCTTCGCTTCCCTCTGGTTGTTCCCGACGAAAGTAATTATTTTCGGCTGAGTACTGATGACGTGTTCTCCAATAAAATTTGCCAGGACGTTCAAGTTTGATCATAAAACGTACCAGTAACTAAAAGATACACGTCGGCCAGTATCTCTACGGGAAAATGAGCCATCTTAAACTCGTGGGGAGTGTCAGGTAAGCTGATGTTTCATCTTGCCCCTGCTAAAATGGCGGCGGTCTGGCTTCACTTGCCGAACATCATTTCCACTTTTTAATATATTTCTTTTAAACCTCCATGATAGTGGCACATCACAGCGATCTTCACTGCTGCAGTATTGTTATATCAAGCTCCATCTTCAGAATCTCGCCTAAAGAACCGAGCCCTCGTTTGTACAGGCGCTACGCCGTCGGCTACGATCGATAATCTTATCAAATGCCCACACAAGAAAAGAAGCCGGCGAAGTGCTGCCGTGTCGCCATGAATGGCGACACGCTACGAATGCCCTTTTTTTTCATTCATGGTATTTCTTTCATGGGTGTCACAAAGAAGCATCACCCCGTAAACAAACTATTGATACTCATACTTAGAGACGCGATGGCACACTGACGCCAGTGCCACATATATGAGCTAATCACCACAAAACAGGCTGTTTACATTCGCGGGGAGTCCTTCAAAGGGATACACTTCACTAGAAGGCTGGCAAGGATAAACGCCTCACCAAAATGGCGTACCAATCCTGTGTAATGTCAAATGCCTGTGGGTAAGGAGGGATTAGTTAACCCATTTTCGCACGTACTGGCGCACCAGGCATCTCCGAGACCCCGCCGGAATTCGCGGGCGCAATGCTAGAGGACGCAAAGTGTGCATAGAGATGCGCGAGTGAGGAGCCCGGCCTTAGTATACACGGCTCATACGTACCTGCGTGCCACTTGCGCAATTTGGGAGGCCACGCTAACTCAGAGGCCACGCAAAGAACTTAGCGCGGACTTCGTGGCAGCGTCGCTAGGTGGCGCAGCGTGTCCAGATGGAAGTGCGTAAGAGGAGCCCGGCTGCAGCTCACGCCTTGTAGATGACGCGTTTCGGCTATTATCACACTTGGATATTCATCATAGATGAGTTCTGCCCAAATTTGTCCCTGCGTACCATGCTGGGACCAGGGGCGTAGCCAGGGGGGGGGGGGGGGGGGGGCTTATGGGGCTTCAGCCCCCCCCGAAATTTTTTCGTGCTGTCATGCGCCGCCGACCAAAACAACTCCCGGCGCCAGAAATCATGCTCGATTTTGTCTAGAATGTCCTTAATTCACGCTCGAAAAGACATTTTAGCGTGAACATTGCTAAATCGGGCTGGATTTCGCGGCAACGCCCACGCATCGGGAGTCACATATCGTAACGCAAGGAGCCCCACCGAGCACAATATTTCAAGGGCGTTTTGAAGGCGAGCGGGCTCGTCTCGGCATCTCGCGGAGGCCGCGGAATCTACGGAGCGCTTGGATTTCAATTTTGAAACGTTGTGGGTATAAAGTTCTCATAACATTTTGATGCGAAAGGTCCATTGACATTTTCAAAGTCGTGCTTTAGATTTTCAATTCCGGAACTTTTTGGGTTTAATGCTGTTGTAAACATTTGAAGCCAAAGGTGCATCGAGTTTTCTAAAGTCGTACATCGGGCCATACAACAAGACAAACCGAATCAACATACTATCAGACAAGTTGACAAAGCACGCAGCGAGGTCCGATGAGACAAAGCGTTGTGGTGGTTCATTTGTGCCGTCAGGTCACAGAAAAGAATATAAACATTGTTTTTTTCACCTGCGCCAAAGCATCCATGTCAAGACACTAAAGCCACCATTGTAACTAAGTTCTTATTTATTTTTCTACCTAGACTTTTATTCGCGAGGATATATTGAGCCTCTTAGTCATTTCCTTTCTTTACTTTTTTTTTTTTTTTTTTTGTTCTCGCAACCCGCGGGCTGCCGATCCAGCCAGAGCGCATGCGTTTTTCTCGTGCTGCATCGATAACCGCACGGCGCACTTGGATGCGCGTTTGTTTTTCTCTGGCCGACTGCATTTTCGCCTGGCAGAGTTTTGGACGCTTTCTGGCTAGCAGACGAGAAAAAGAAACAATGCATAGTCACTCGCCGCCAGCACTGCGGGGACTCGATGGATTGCAACGCGTTCGCTTGAGCGCAACCTCTCCGGAAAATTTTGTCTCGCCGGTGTAGGATGCCGAACAGTATGCGTATGGTTTCCTGTGGACCAAGCGTCACACGTTTTCTTCGATATTCCTTCGGTAGCCACACTAGGTGCCCAAAGTAGGCATTCCATTGTAGCCCAACATGCTGTCCTTTGCGCTATTCTATTTCGCCGCACCCCGCCCCACAAAAGAAAAAAAAGAAGACATTGTTGCGGCGCAGCGAATTTTCGAATGGTGAAAGTTCGATTTTGTTACTTCTTTCGCGGAAAGTAATGGGCCACGGAACGCTTCAGTTGCCGGATACTATTATATTATTGCGATAGCAGCTATATGAAGACTAGAGGCGTATTCCTGCCGTTGCCCTCATGTTCCGTATAAGTAAAGGCCAAGGGCGATAACATCGTGACCGCGCGCCGCATGCTCTATGTGCGAGTGAAAGCATGGGGGGGGGAAGGGGTGAGCCGACGGTGGTGGCTGAGTCTTGTGTGCGCAAGGGAGAAAAGCGGGGAGGAAGTGAGCCGCCTTCCGTCGCACGCGATACATTTTGGGAGTGGAGGGAGGGGGGCGGGGTGCTGTGACCTGTGAATCTGTGGTTTCGCAACCTGTTTATTTGCCTTGTTTGACGCATAATATATAGTGACTTTTTCTTAGGCACGTAGATTTATTGGTGACTTTTGCGTATATTTAAATGTCTTGTTGCGAGATTTTGTGCATATGCGCAGTGAACATTGTTTCCAGTGACAATTTTTTGCCCTGTGTCAAGCTGTATCTTCACATTTGTATATTCCATTGTATCTTCGCATTTCTAATGTACGAAGGCGAGTCAAATGAAAGTGAGAAAACCCGCCCCGCGCAATAACGGTTGGGTTCATTATTTTCGAGGCATGTGCTTAGCACATACGCATCTCATTTACAATTGACATGCAGAGGTGAGGTTAAATGTTCTTTAATGCTCTCATACACTGGGTTGAACGTGGGTGTGTGACATAATGGACACTCCGAAATTTGAACAGCTTGGTGTCGTGAGGTTTTTGACAAATGAAGATGTTTCCCAAAAAGAAATTATTTGCCGTATGGCTGCCGTATGCGTTGAACATTGCGTTTCATTGGCCACTGTGAAGCGTTGTAGCAAACTGTTCAAAGAAGCAAATGAAAGTTACAAAGACGATCCATGGCCGGGCCAAAGCCACCGTGCAATCACCCCGAACACAATTGAAAAGGCCGTCGTTCCTCAGTGGCTATGGTATGGGCTGCTGAGCACGAGGTCGCGAGATCGAATCCCGGTCACGGCGGCTGCATTTCGATGGAGGCGAAATGCGAAAACACCCGTGTACTTAGATTTAAGTGCACGTCAAAGAATCCCAGATGAGGGTGACGACTTTTTGTCTGCAATTGTGACCGGGGATGACTCATGGTGCCGCTACTACTAGCCTGAAACACTACAGCAAAGCTTACAGTTGAAACATTTGAATTCACCACGCCCAAGGAAAACAAAGGCCGTCATTTATGCTGGAAAAGTGATGACTTCTTTTTGGGTCTTTAGGAGCCACTATTGATCGAATTTTCTAAAGCTCGAGAGACTCTAAATCGTTTCAAATATTGTGAATGGTCGGATCGGCTGCGTATCGCAATTAAGAACAAACGACGTGGAAAATTGAGCATTGGGAACATCTTGCTTCACGACATTACCCGTTCCCACGTCTCTGATGTGGTTAATACAAAACTGGCAAAGTTCAAGTGGGAAATGCTGCAACATCCCTCATGCCGCCCAGACCTGTTGCCTTGCGTCTTCCACATTTGGTAAAATTTGAAGAAACTGCTCAAGGGAACCAGATTCGTGTCGGAAGATGACGTGCAGTCATTTACGGATTTTTGAGGCAGCAACCCAAGGAGTTTTATGAGACGGGAATTACACGACTCGTTAGTAGGACAAGTGTCTAAATACTCATGGTGACTACTTTTAAATAAAGTACCCCGTTTGTCATATATTCGCATTGGCTCACTTTCATTTGACTCGCCCTCGTATATGTTGCAGAACTGCTTTTTATATGTGCTCTCTGTTGCGACTATAATTTCGGAGCAATTACTCGCAATACACAACCGGTGACAGCTGCTCCTGCGCAATACATTCTAACAAAGGAAAGCGTCATTGAGATTTTCCCCTGGTCGTTGCATATGTACGAAAATGTAAGCAAGGTTGTTGAACGACAGACAGACAGACAGACAGACAGACAGACAGACAGACAGACAGACAGACAGACAGACAGACAGACAGACAGACAGACAGACAGACAGACAGACAGACAGACACACACACACACACACACACACACACACACACACACACACACACACACACACACACATATATATATATATATATCTTAATCCCTCGACTAATTCTATAAGGAGGAGGCCGAGCTGCAAAGTGAGCCCCCCCCGAACGAAATTTCTGGCTACGCCACTGGCTGGGACTATTCGGCTGGACAACAATCCTCAGGCGTGTGACTAGAACTTACACACATCAGTCGACCCGCGGCCACTAGGTCTCGTAGCTGCCATGCTAGGGTCATCACCGCTCAGTGGGCCACTACAAAACAAATCACTCTGGAATTATAGCGTGATCGGCTAATTGATCGAAATTGCCGGCTTTTATTTAGACTGACATAACCATCCATCTATACCGCATGTGTTTTGCAATGTGAAGCAAGAGGGCATCGCATTAATATCGACTAAGGAGTCATTGACCGAAGGCTATGGAGAGGTAGCAGAAACGGCGAAGCATTTTCACTTTGGGTGCTGACTCACAAATGAGCTTAAGGAGCTGAACAAGAAAATAAGAGTTCGAGGAGGAGGAAGGACAGAGCCAGTTGCTGATACGACGATGGTGGCTAATTGGAGGCTAAGGGCTTCGCGCATTTCAATCCGCAACGTCATCTGAAGAGGAAAACACGAAGACCGACATCGGAAAGAAAAGAACAGAAAAGAAAGTGATAGAAGAGACCGTCTGAGCAACAAAAACAAATTTGATGCACTGCCTTTCGGAAAGTAAGTAAGCGAGCGTGACGTTCCCGCGTTGCATCCCTTATGGGCGCTCTGTCTATAGCGTCTGTAGTCGCGTGCACACACACGCGGTTAAGAACGGCCCGCTGAGGTGCAAGTTTTGCCAGCCATTTGCGACAGCGGCGTCAACTTTTCTTGGAAAACCATCGTCATCATCTAGCGAAACGGCGTCACTAAGTCTACTGTGTACCAAGGACAATGCGCCGCGTCCGCCACTCTGCGTCGCGGGATTGCCGAGATGAGTTCCACGAACCAGGCTTTATGACTGAACACGCCACCGCTGACCTGGTCTGCCGCGAGCGGGGGAGTTGCCGAGGGAACGTATTTGGCGGCAACGTCCCACGCGCCTTTCGAGACGCAAGACAATGGAGAACCGGCGGCGGCGCTGCGGGGGTCAGCTCGGGGAATAAGATGCGCCTTTCCGGACGTAAGCCCCGAGTTCTGCGAAGACCGTCTGTCGTCGGTGGGGACCGTGAACCTGTGCGGAAGTGTGTGTGTGTAAGCCCTCCCGCAGAGAGGCGGCTCATCTATGATGACTAGTCGAACGTTTCCCTCATCTATGGATCGAGGGAGGACCGAGTGTTTATAAACCGCTGTCGTGCGGCTGCTCAGTGTACTTTCTCTCGCAGTCATGCTAGACTGATGAACTGCAACGTCCTTATGTAGATACTGTTACGTTTCGCCTACGACGCGCGGTATAGCCGGCGCGGATGCAACGGACGCCGGGGCTTCCTTCAAAGCGGCGGACATTTTGGCCCGTTCGGAGCTGCCGCAAAGCCTCTCCGCCAAGCGCGTCCAGGCGTGTTTCAGTGCCACGTGTCTTCGTGTGTGCGTGTGTGTGTGCGTGCCCACGCTTGTCAAAGCGCGGCAGCCGGAGAGAGGAGCTCCCCAAGTGTGAAGCGAGGAGGTCTGATCGGCGCCTGGTCGGCGGCTGAGTCACTACACTCGTCTCAACATGTCTCTCAGCTCGTCCGTGCTCCGCCGTCACGTGGTCTCATCCCGTGACCTTCCTTCTTGCCCTCAGCTGCGAGACTATAAAAGCAGCTGCCCCCGGACGCCAAGAGAGAGGCTCCGATTTCTTCTGTTGAGTTACGTGCTCTCCCGTCTCTCACTTCGGTCGACCTGACCGCCCGCTCTTTTGCGATGTTAGAATAAACCAGTTGTTCTGTTACCAGTCGACTCATGCTTTGCCGGGACCTTCGGATGCTTCCAGTGCCCCAGGCCGCCAGGCCAACGCTACCCTTGGGGCTTGCGACGCAGATTCTAACAGCTGGTTGCCAGCGGTGAGATCGCGACAACGGAGGCCAGCAGCGAAGAGATGCGGTTGACTGTATGCTGAGCAGCACAACGACCATCCGGGAGCAGTGCAACGAGCCCTGTGTGATGACTGGTTGCCTGCAGCGGAACGACTGCGCTGAATTCTTGGCTGCGAGGTTTGGTGAGTGCGGGACTTTCTTCTTCTGAGTTTTGCCAGGCTTTTGTTAGTGTCAGAAACAGAGCTGGTAATTGTGGTTGTCGTTGCTGCCGGGTTAGTTTGCGGCAAGACAATAGTAGGCAGTAGAGAAAGCAGCATTCAGAGCAGCCATGGATTTGAAGTCGTTGCGCAAACCGAAATTGCTGGAGCTTGCAAGAGAGTTGGGTCTGGATGTCTCAGACAAACTCAGAAAACCGGAACTGCTAAGGGCTATTCTTGAGTTAGAAGCTGAGGATGACGAGCTGTCGGAATGCCTTGAGACTATTGAGGAGAGGAAGACTCAAAAAGAGCAAAAAGAGAAAGACGAGCGTGAACGAAAAGAGCTAAAAGAGAAAGAAAAGGAGGAGCGCGACCGTCAACACGCTTTGGAAATGAAGCGTCTCGAGATAGAGATGGAACGCGCTCGTAATGGAAGTCAGGCACACGGTGCAGGAGAACGAGTATTGTTCAAAATGACTGACCTGATGCGGCCGTTTAAGCTTGGAGAGGACATTGGTTTGTTCCTGGTTAACTTTGAGCGAACGTGCGAGAAGCAGGGGTTCTCTCGGGAAACGTGGCCACAGCGCTTGCTCACTTTGTTACCCGGCGAGGCGGCCGACGTAGTCGCTCGCTTGAAGAGAGAGGAGGCAGAGGATTTCGAGAAAGTGAAATCGAGTCTGCTAAAAAAGTACAGGCTGTCAGCGGAGGCGTTCCGTCGGAAGTTCCGGGAAAATGAGAAAGGCAGAAGTGAGTCGTATACAGAGTTTGCCTACAGGCTAATGTCAAACATGCAGGAGTGGCTCAAAGAAGAGAAAGCGTTTGGTGACCACGAGAAAGTTCTGCAGTGTTTCGGGCTGGAACAGTTTTATAGTCGGTTACCTGAGAACGTGCGGTACTGGGTCTTGGATAGGCCAGACGTTAGTACGGTGGCTAGAGCCGCTGAGCTAGCCGAGGAGTTTGTGACGCGTCGGGCTCGCGGAGCAAAGGACGGTCAAAAGGGTGAATTTGGCTCCAAGTTTGAGAGGCCGAAGTTCACACCCATGAGAAAGCGGTTCGAGACGAGGCAAGCGCGCGTGTGTTATACGTGCCAGAAGCCGGGTCACTTTTCCGCGCAGTGTCCGACCGAACCTAAGGAGACGGCGGCAGCCGAACGCAGAAAGCGGTTCGAGGCGAGGCAAGCGCGCGTGTGTTATACGTGTCAGAAGCCGGGTCACTTTTCGGCGCAGTGTCCAGAAACAAAAACAAAAGTCGTGTTTTTGTCATTATGCAGCACTGACGAGAACATGAAGCTTCTCGAGCCTTACATGCGAGACCTCCTCGTGAACGGGAAAGAGTGCCGAGTGCTTCGCGATTCCGCAGCTACAATGGATGTAGTTCACCCCTCCTACGTAGAACCCGATATGTTCACGGGCGAGTGTGCATGGATCAAGCAAGCCGTGGAAGCTCATAGCGTGTGTCTGCCCGTAGCAAAAGTGCTTATTGAAGGACCTTTCGGAGCACTTGAGACGGAGGCCGCAGTGTCATCTATGCTGCCCCCCCAGTACCCGTACCTATTTTCGAACAGGTCCGATCACCTCCTGCGCGAGAAGGGGCTTTTGTTTGGTGAGGCTAGCGTTCAGGCCTTAACCAGATCGAAGGTTCGGGAGCTCGCTGCAAAGGCGGTAGTTGCGGGGCCGACGTTGTCGAACGATGAGAAAGGGTCAGAGGCGCAGCAAGCTGATATTCAGAGCACGCCCGAACTGATTAAAATTGAGCCTGTAGCGTTAAAGGCACCAGATACTGGAGAGGAAATTCCCGATGCGGGAAAGTTAGAAGAGCTATCTCCGGATTTGCTCATCGCGCCTACGTCAGACGGACTTAACAGGTTGCTAAAAGTCAGCCGGTCGGCTTTGATAGCCGAGCAAAAGAAGGATGGCAGCCTAGAAAACATACGCTGCATTGTCAAGGAAGGTATCGCCAAGAAAAATGCTCGCTTTGTGGAAAGAGGTGGGGTCCTGTACCGGAAGTATCTAGACCGCAGAGGAGTGGAGTTCGATCAGCTGATCGTGCCTCAGTGGTACCGTCAGGATCTGTTGCGCTTGTCGCATGGGGGTTCGTGGTCCGGACACCTAGGAGTTAAGAAAACTAAGGACCGTCTCTTGCAGGAGTACTATTGGCCAGGGTGTTTTCGGGAAGCAGACCACTTTGTGAAGACATGTGACACCTGTCAGCGGGTGGGCAAACCAGGGGACAAATCGAGGGCGCCGTTGAAGTTGGTACCTATAATTTCGGAGCCTTTTAGACGGCTCGTTATTGATACAGTGGGACCTCTGCCGGTAACAACCACGGGGTACAGACACATTTTGACTGTGATCTGCCCAGCGACAAAGTTCCCTGAAGCAGTACCGCTTAAGGAACTCAGCTCAGTTGAGATAGTCAATGCACTACTGTCCATATTTGCGCGAGTTGGTTTTCCTGCGGAAATCCAATCAGATCAGGGCACAGTGTTTACTAGCGCTTTGACGACAGCCTTTCTTGAAAGGTGCGGGGTAAAGCTGTTACACAGCTCAGTGTACCACCCACAGTCGAATTCCGTTGAGAAGCTCCACTCCGTCATGAAGCGCGTGTTGAGAGCATTGTGGTTTGCACAACAAACTGACTGGGAGCTGTGTCTGCCTGGGGTGATGTTTGCATTGAGGACCGCGCCGCATGCGGCTACGGGGTTTTCGCCAGCTGAGCTAGTGTACGGTCGCTCGCTGCGATCTCCGCTTCGCATGCTTCGAGACGGATCACTGCCCTCTCCTATGGCTGCAGACCATCTCTTCCACAAATGGCCGCCTCCTGCACTGGAGCCTCGCTTTGCAACAACATTCCTTTGAGGTGCGTTACAAAAAGGGGAGTCTTAACGGTAACGCCGATGGCTTAAGTCGAAGCCCCTAACGTGGGAATCAGCCTCAAAATTGTTTGTTACTGATGTTTTTCTTCCTGAGGCAGGATTTTTAACATATTGCTTTTGTGTAGTGTTTCAAAGTGATGATGTGCTTTCTCGTGCAATTTTTCAATTTGTGGACGCGTTCTGAGTGCTGCTAAACTACTGTAAGGAACTAGGCAGTAGTATAAAAGGGGAAAGAGCCTGGCAGGGCTTAGTGAGGGTTGTGCCGTGCTTGCTGTCTGAGCGGTTGACTTTCGGCGTAGTTCTAACGCTTGCCGGGAACGAGAACAAAAATGTCAACTCTCCCGAAGTCACTTTGCAGTGTCCTGTGTGAACCTGAACGAGAGAACGAGGCCTTCTATGTGCGCTGCGCTCAAGAAACGCCGACGGACGCCCGACTTCGGTTATGTGCATCATCGAGCGACATCCCTCCGGACAGCGGATGCAGTCCCCTGACCATCGGGATCTCCTTCCCCCGGCGGGGCGGTCTGTTACGTTTCGCCTACGACGCGCGGTATAGCCGGCGCGGATGCAACGGACGCCGGGGCTTCCTTCAAAGCGGCGGACATTTTGGCCCGTTCGGAGCTGCCGCAAAGCCTCTCCGCCAAGCGCGTCCAGGCGTGTTTCAGTGCCACGTGTCTTCGTGTGTGCGTGTGTGTGTGTGTGCCCACGCTTGTCAAAGCGCGGCAGCCGGGGAGAGGAGCTCCCCAAGTGTGAAGCGAGGAGGTCTGATCGGCGCCTGGTCGGCGGCTGAGTCACTACACTCGTCTCAACATGTCTCTCAGCTCGTCCGTGCTCCGCCGTCACGTGGTCTCATCCCGTGACCTTCCTTCTTGCCCTCAGCTGCGAGACTATAAAAGCAGCTGCCCCCGGACGCCAAGAGAGAGGCTCCGATTTCTTCTGTTGAGTTACGTGCTCTCCCGTCTCTCACTTCGGTCGACCTGACCGCCCGCTCTTTTGCGATGTTAGAATAAACCAGTTGTTCTGTTACCAGTCGACTCATGCTTTGCCGGGACCTTCGGATGCTTCCAGTGCCCCAGGCCGCCAGGCCAACGCTACCCTTGGGGCTTGCGACCCATTTGCAACAACGGGCGTCAGCACTGAGATTCCAACAATACTCTAAATAAACCCATATTCCTCGTTGTCGATGAGAAGCAGTCCTTCCCTTCAAAAACGTCCTCAGCGTGGATTATCTAATTCATGCCTGACTCCAATCTTGACAACTGGTTACGAACGGTGGGATTGACCTCCCAATCCTCACAACGCTCAACGTTGCTCCTGCTACGGCGGCGGCTCTCTGATTGGTCCTGTTGGGAAACGATGCACCATGTCGCCTTGCCGGACTCCTGCAAAAAACAAACAAGCAGTAGGTGCACGTCCACCTTCATCGCGTGCTGCGAAGCAAATTAGTTAAGAAGAGAGGCGAATAAACAAGCGGGTACAATCCTCACGCCGATGACCGCTCCGTAACACGCGCGTAGCATCATCCCTATACTGAGGCTGCTGCATGCTTGGGTTTCACTTTATTTGTCCTTTCCCCATTTGCGTATAGAGGAGGTAGAGGCGGCGACTGACCCCAAGGTGCCTTCTTCGGGCTCCCGCATTTAATACACTCTTGCTCTTGCCTTCTATAAAATCATCGGTATGTTACACGCACTATGCATTCGCGGTGGGGGCAAGCCAGGCTAATCATTATAGAGCAGCTTGACAGCCCAGAAAGAGCCCCCGCGGGCAAAAAACCATATGAAAGAAGGGTGGCAAAGAGCTTTCAGGAACACGGATGACGTATTGAATTCTTGCAATTCGATACGCCATCCGTGTTCCTGAGGAAGTGTATATATTGACGGACTCGCAACAGGCATGCCAGGCGTTCCTATCAGGACATGGCATCCCGAGAGCGGCGCACCAAATTTTCAAACAGATCCCGCAAAATACACCAACCACACCTCCCCGCATCCACTTGCTCTGGACCCATGATCATACCTCGCTGCCGGGTAACGAACGCGCACATGCGGTTGCCCGAGAAATTTCCCTCCGGGCGACTCGGCGTGGTGAGGCGACTAGTTCAGAGTTGGGGGATCCCTTGCTCCGTTACAAAGACATACTCCGTCATTATACACGCATTCGTCGCACCCACGCCTCACTAGAGTCACTGGAAAAAAACTCTACGCCTCACCACCACCGTCCTTCTCGCGGGAGGAAGCAGTGGCATTACGCCAGTTACAAACCGCAACTTTTCCTAATCTTGTCTCTCTCAATAAATTCTACCCACACTGTTATGCAGATCGTTGCCCTGGCTGTGGCAGCTCGCCCACAATCTTCCACGTCACGATTGAGTGCACTGCAAACCTCTTTCCTCCCTTGCCAACTCTCCTTTACCCCCTACGCAACAAAGAGCTGTGGGACGATGCCCTCCGCGACGGACCTCCCGAGGTCCTCCGAGCTGTGATACAACGGGCTCGAAACATCGCCGGAATCATCTTAGGGACCATGGACTGAGGGTTCCTCCCACACTGCTCTCGCCATTCAAATATTATTAATAAAGATGTTTTACTCTCTCCACTCGACGAAGTCGTCGCGCCGGTGTGTTCAAGTTGTGGCGCTTGTGCGCGAAACTTATCATCGCCATATCCTCCCGGCATCCGCCCCACCTCGCTAGGGCAGTTTGCCTTTTGGCCTACTCGCATTTAATGGCCATCGACACAGCACAAGGCTTCAGCCGGCACCAATATGTGTATATACACCAGAGCCTACCGCCGCGTTTTCTATAGCGTGTATGCCTTCTTGTATGCCTGGATGTTCACTTTTCTCTCTCTCTTCACGATGTTCTCTTGCCTGCATGCAGTCTACATCACGCGTCTTAAGAGCGTAAAGGTAAAGACAACATACTCTGGGATTCGCAATTATAGCATAAGCCGATGATGGCACGGGCTAACAACGAAATGAGGAATGGCGGCGTTCACAGGCCCCCACGGTGACAGGGCTCGCCGGCCCTCGAAGCGTCGGTTGCGGTGCCACGACGTGCGACGCAACGTTACTAGACTAGCTAGTAACGTTGGTGCGACGGGACTGGCGCGACGCAACCACAGCCTCCATCGCACCACGGCTGCAGCTCTCGAGGGTGTGTCGTTAATCGCAAGGCGATGCCCCTGCCCTAATTAATGACGCTGCGTTTATCATGCGCGACCCTTGCCCAAAGGAATGCTCGTTGTACAGGCAGTCTAAGCAAGCAGCTTGGGAAAGAGACAAAGTATATGCAGGGTGTGGCGGGGAACTTCATCTCCCTGAACACTTTAGCGCGAGCCCGCCAAAATTCCCGTAGCAGCTCTATCTCACACGTACCAAAGAAGAGAGTAGTCACTGAAGTCGTGACAAGCAGCTTTGACGCATTTTCTTCGTACGCGGCATCGACATATACGTACCTCCGATATTGGTGATAAAGGTACAGCAAAGGAAGGTGAAAAAAAAAAAAGGAAGTAGGCGCCACTCGGAAGATGTAGGAACTACAACAGAGCCCTGATGGTTTCCTCCACTCCCCCTCTCCTTTTTCTTTCTTTCTATGACTAATTTTTGTTCTTGCATATAATAAATTCGGTGCTTCGTAGTACTCAAGCCATACCGATGGGCTAAATACATTTTTAACGAGCTAGAAATTAGTCTAACCAATATAATTATCATTACCAGTAACTAACGTTAATCGGGAAAGCATGCCAAGTCCTGGTTGCAATTGCATATATACTCGGACAAAATCGCTGCAGAATGGAGAGAATAAGTTCCACATTCACTCGAGCTGTGCATTGAGAGAGAGGAACGCAAGACAGTAAAGGCTTGTTTAACAGACGTTTGTGTAGTTAGCTACCCTAACATGAGCGGGGATGGCGGGGAAGGGGGTTATATTGGAGTGAGAGAGGGGGGAGAGGATGGGATTTCAAACCTGTCGCTTGCGCCAGAGGCACAGTATGTCTGCTGTAAATCGCTTAAGTCTTTTGCCTTCAGATATTGAAGAAGCGCTTGTGTGCCTTGCTGGGTTTAAGAGCGTTGAGGCCAGGCTCGCAGGAGCTTAGCTTCGGTAAACAGCTGATTGTCCCGCCTGCAAAAAGCACACGGGAGACTTTGGCGTTGGTCTTCTGAACATGAACCGCCGAAGAAGACGTTATATACGGAGCAGACGATCTCTTCCACATCCTTTCGTCTGCGGTCCAGATTATCGCTACACTTATCCGAGGCGACACGCGATTAAGCAGATATTACGCGGTTCCCACGGCGTGTTTTCTTGGGAAAGCGAGAATTCAAACTAACGGTCCTCGCACACCTCTGAGATGTGGATGCCCTTGTAAATATGTTTCATGGCGTCTCAGTGTTGTATAAAAAAAAAGAATTAAAATAAAAAACGATTGAACATTTCTTTCTTGGCAGTTCTGCCATATTCAATGCTAATTGAACATGCCTATAAATATTTTGTTGGTATGTAAAGTGTCTCATGGCATTTCGGAGCTCTATGGAGAAGAACAAAAAAACATACCCGCGTTGACAATTATTATTATTATTATTATTATTATTATTATTATTATTATTTTTGCGGTGAGTCGTGCAGTATTCACTGAAATTGTCATGGCTATAAACGTTTCGTTGATTAGACACGCAGCTACTTCATTACCTACATTATTTGCGTACAGTTCTGAACCCAAAATAAAAGGTTCTTTTACCCTGCGCTAAACTGGCACCCATGCTAAGCAGCTGCCTTCCTTGGCCACAGACATCGAACCGACGACAACTCCTGCTTAGCACGAGAAGGTCATAGCTCAATGAGGCCACGGTTGAGAGGTCGTCTCGCAAAGCAAAAACAAAACAATATTTAAATAAAGTTATAAAAAAAAATTAGGAAGTAAATAAATTTAACTCTACGTACCACCGACCATACCAACGCGAAGGAAGCAGGTGGTAGGATCAGATGCACTAATCTTTGGTAAATGAAGTTTTCAACAAGGAATCGAAATATATTTAAAAGTGTTATTTGTGATTAGGTGCTTTGTAGAATAATTTTGTCATGATATTTCCTGCGGTTATGAAATCTTCATGCGTGTGATTTTCTCGTCCCAAATCTTTCGCGATGTCTTTTCGCTGAGTCATTCAGACTAGAGGAAGAGTGGATTTCTATTAACTGAGCTCTTCGTTCTCCGCCTCTCTATTACGTTGCCAACAAAGACAGGATGCTAGCGTTTTGGGACACCAATATCCTGAAAAAGCTCAAGCCGCGCAAGTCGAGTGGCTGTGGGGCGCCGCTGCTCAGCTCCAGGTCGACGGTTCAATCACAGCCGCGGCAGTCGCACTCCGATAACGGCCGAAATGCAAAAACGCTCGTGTACTTGGTTTTAGATGCGCGTGAAAGAACCCCAGGTGGTCAAAATTAGCCCGTTAGTGCCCCTGCTACGGCGTGTCTCATAATAAGATAGCGTTGTTCGGGCAAGCAATTGAAGGCCTAGAGTTTCAATAATTATTTTTCGGGAGAAACGGTGCGGCAGGAGCAGGTGACTGTGTGTACAGACAACTCGCAACATGTCGCGACGCGCGCTCACAAGTTGCAAGTCATGCTCGCTGCCGGAGCCCAACGCGAATGCGAAGGCGGCCACGGCACCTACGTATATGGCGGAACCGCGAAGATTCCGTCCACGGGTTATAATATCCATAAAACTACGGCGACAGCGCTAACGCCATTCCATGTCCAAGAACACAGTGGAAGCATGTAGAAGCTTCTAGAACATTCCGAGGTCGGCAACTGTACGCAGGCTGCAACTTTTTTTTTTATTCCTTTGTTTTTACCATCGCCGTTGCGCCGATCACGGTGATAACAGCGGCACGGCGGCTAGCGAGCCGGTGACGTAGTTCGCCATTAGACCAATGAGAGAAGAAAAGAAATTGGCCGGGCGTATCAACGCATGCGCCGAAGAGCTTGGCATCGTTGTCGTCGTGGGCACATAGCGAGCATCCCGAGGCTTGGGCCGCCATTTTGCACTTTCCGTCTGCTTCGGCGTGCGTCGTGTCTGCTGCCTGTTGCGTCGCACCATACCTCGAGCTCATTCTGGTCTTAATTACGCGCTAACAGTGGCAGCGCTTGTCGAAGTTGCACGCTGCTCATGTTCCCGCCTTCAGCCGACTCTGGAAGCACTGGCTTCATGCCCCGGGGCCTGAAAAACGTGAGGCACGCCTCGAGAGACTTGTTGCCCGACCCGCCTGCCGTCTCCGCCTCGGCAATTCCTGGCCCCGCATTCGAGCTCCCGGAGTGTGACTGCCAGCCGGCATAACTACGTTACTAAACGCCGACGACACTCCGGTCGAGCCGGCGCAGCGTATGTAAGTCGCAAGTCGTTCCTGCCGAGTACTCGTTCTTTTCTTTGTGCGCGTTCCCACCCCCCGACGGCGCATGGACTATTGAACTCTGGACGAACTCTGAGCGTGGCCACTAACCCCAGGACCTGCGCGGCAACCCCTCGTCACGGCGAGCGTCGTCTCTACGAGCTTCGCATCGAGCGTACTAAACGCTCAAAAGGCCTGTGTGTGCACTTCGTGCATTTTTTCTAGATGGTCTAGCTGGCGAGGGTGGCGCATGCCTTAGAGAAGTTAATTGTTTGTTCAGTTGCACTAGCTAGCGCTCACTAGGGTTGTATAGCTGCACTACAAAATTCCTTAAGGTTAGTGTTGCTTAGCTGTAAGCCCGAGGTTTCGTGGGCATGGCTTGCGGCCACATGGGTCTTCTCCGTGCCGGAATCGAAGAGGACGGGCCACGTGTTGCGGGGTGGCGGCGTATAGCTTCAGGTTTTAGCTGACACACAGGCTTAGCTCCCACTGCGCAGGCAACAGCTGATAGCCGTCCTCTTACGACTGCGTCAGGGACATGGACCCATCCGAATGCCCTTGCGACCCGACCCCACTATTTCGTGACGGAGATAGCCCGCGCGCGTCAGTGCTATCGAGCGAAATGTGGTATGACGGAAGCAAACGGCATTTGGAAATTACCTCGTCAGCTATTAGGCACTAACCCGCTCTACGCAGCACCTCGACACCGGACGTCGCCTGCTGTTTTCGTCGGAGCTGGACCGGGCAGCAGCTGCAGTAAGCGGCCTGTTTCGTTGCCGTTGTTGCTGGTCGTTTTTCGGTGTGTGCTTACTGTCCTCGCTATTTTCCAGAGCATCACTTGTACCGCGCGCGGCCTACTGTGTTCCCTCGTCGGTGTGGCCTTGTGGCTCTGCACCGGGTAAATACCGCGTACAGATGAATAGTAGTACTACATCTGTGTTCTCGAGTTCTTAAAAAAAAAAGCCTTGTTGTCGTTTCAGGATCCCGAGGTTCGCTTTCGAGATTGCGGACCACGAGTCGGAAGGATATCCAGTGTGCTGCTCCACGTTTGACATCCTCCCAACGTCCCCCACCGGAGACGGCATTGAGCACCTCTTACCGTGGTTGACCGCGTTGACTCCTTTGCATTTCCACGTCCATGGCGTCCTTCTGCTACGGGGGACTTCGTTTGCTACTACCGGTAAATGTCGCTTAAACACGATTCGTACTATCGCTGTGTCCTATTATTATTATTATTATTATTATTATTATTATTATTATTAATTAGTCATTGTTGTTCATTGTTCTTAATATGGTTAGTGCTTTTCCCAATACTGCCGCTCTTGACTCGGAGCATAGCAGGTGGGACTAACTCAGGCACAAACGTTCTTAGTGGGAGCTGGAACGTGTGGCCGCTTTGCCAGTTGCTCGCATGTCGTAGGTGATACTGAACGCCATAGCGCATAAAAATAAATTAGGCGGCTCCCATGCGCTGTTCAAATCCATGTAAGCGGAGCTTTCTGTACTGTTTGCGTTAATTGACGGCAATTCGCGACGATTTTTTCACGTCGTATGCACTCTAGCGCCGAGTTAGTGTGATATGTTGCGTACACGACTAGTTTGTCTACGTAGTACACAGGACATACAGCGATGCGGGATTTGTTTGTGCACCATTGTTCATAGCTGGAGAGAAGGGTCGACACTATCATTGCCTCACATGGCGAGTGATAGAAGTGGTAAACTCTAAATAAATTATGGGGCTTTACGTGCCAAACCAATAATATTGTGTGGCACTTTCCCAGAGCGAGGTATTTGGCCGAGAAGCGGGAGATTCCACACTGCGCACACTGTAATTAGCTCTCAGATGACTGCGGCGTGTTAATCACGCATGTTAGGACGATTGAGACCGGTGACTGCTTCGAACATGAATGGTTTATTGAAGTAGCTCGCGGCAAGGAGCCTTTCTCGTATTCGTCTTCAAGTACTTTGATGAAGATATTTTACCGGCTCCCGACTTCCAACTTGCATGAGATAGGCTTTGGCGGGATGTTTGAGGCACCCTTCAAAGATGTTCGCAGATGTTCAGAGAAATTATTTGTTGCCTTTCTGAATTAGACAAGCCCTTGTTATTTCGTCGCGACCAGGGTAACTTCTTTCAATTTGGCACATTTTCCAATATGCTCTTCGATCCGGTCTTAACGCCAGTACAGTGGCACCTATTTACTTCAGATATTCGCGATGCCATCTCATCCACCAAGCTTTTACGAGTTCGCATCTGCTTCGCCGTGTTTCTTCAATGTCTCCGTTGTATAGCCTTGTTTGTCGACTTTGAAGCTGTTGGAGTCTGCCTATGTTGGCAGGTATCAGTGGCATGGGCTCATTAGGTTCGCCATGTACAGTCGCGGTCAAAAATACGCGGCCCACGGCTCCAGTCGGCGGAGCGGCCGCGAGCCGCACCGCGGCGCTCGCGTCGGCGCTGCGAGAGTTTGCGCTCTGACGACAGGTATCTCCCTCGCTCTCGGGCGGATACGTAACGGACGATACGTAACGGGCGGATACGTAACGGATACGGACGATACGTAGGGAGATACCTGTCGTCAGAGCGCTAACTCTCGCAGCGCCGACGCGAGCGCCGCGGTGCGGCTCGCGGCCGCTCCGCCGACTGGAGCCGTGGGCCGCGTATTTTTGACCGCGACTGTACGTATGTTAAGTCAATTGTTGAGCGCTCCTTCACCTTCTGTTACAATTGTACGTGGCTGCTCCACTGTAGTTGTACTTCTTGAGATTACTTTTCGCATCAATGTCTTCAGCCTTCGTGCACGAGGCACTCGAAAAATCCTCCCACACCTCCACGGGGCGCACTCAGCTATTTTCCATTGGTGGGTACTGCAGTAACCCTTCGCTCATTCGTACCCAACAGCTTCAAGCATTTCCTTTTCGGCCTTAGTAAAGGTACTGGCGTTACACGAACAGATTACGGCAGGTATACCCCGTCGTGCGGTGAATTGCCGGAAAGCTTGAAAAAGAAAACTGGATATCGACATGTCATTGGTCATCTCCAAGTGTACTCCTCTCGTTACAGCGCAGGTGAAAACGTATTGTTCCACGATGTCGTATTTGTTTTTCGCATAAAGTGTTCCGGTGGGGTCAGCTCCTGTGACTTGCAATTACCCCGATTTGTCGACTCTGTCCGCCGGGAGGAGAGGCAGAATTTAATTGGCCTGCCTTGTGTTACGCCTATTGCACACCATGCATTTATTTAAAACGCTATTCACAGCTTGGCGACCCTGCAATATTCGCAACTTAACCCGCACTTGCTCTAGCTTTGCTTGAAATTCGCCATGCAATATTTGATCGATGTGATGTATTCACGCTTCAGTGAAATACCCGTCCTTTGGAAATGCGATGACGTGCCGGCTTTGATTCTCGGCTGTAGTGCAAGTCTTTTGTCTTGCGAGTCCTTTGTTGTGACAATACTTGTCCATTTATTTTAAGTTGGCGCTCGAATCGGCAATGCCACTTGGCTGCCTGAGTAGTACTTTCGTCGTATCCAATATGTATCTGCAATTAAACAGCCTGTAAACCGCCTTTGTGATCTTGCGTTGTCTATGAACCTGAATACACATGCTGTTAGATGCCACCCGTATGACGAATTTGATTTCCGAGATTAGTTGATTCTCTCGTTCCTGTGCAGGTGTGACAATGCGCTTCGTGTTCATCGTCCATCTGTACATTCGTGTGAATCACGCTTGCTCTTTCCGACTCCACGGATGTAACTCATTCGGTTCCATGCCACCCTATTTTTCGAGTCCGTCAACGTCTTTCCGCTTATACCACGTGTGTAGATCCCCAGATTGTCTTCACCTTGAATGCACGACTCGCTCGTTTGTTTTCTTACTTCTGCGACTCTATTAACAAATGTATCCCCTTTGCCTGTCCCTCTGATACAATGAAGTATAGTCATTGAGTCGGTCAAGCAGGCTGCTTCAATTCTTGCGGTGAAATGGCTTTTGATGTAGACGCCTAGCCTTGATGCTATCACCGCTGCCCTTAGCTCAAGTCTTGTTAGACTTCGCTCTTTGATTGGAGCTGCGTCGCTTTTCGCTGTCCGTAGGCTTGACTTTGTTCCATCGGTTTACACGACTGCCACGTATAGTGCCGCTTCGTATGCTGTTGGACTTCCGTCGACATACAGCTTGTATGCTTGTTCGATTTGATCCTTGCTTGCGTAGTATTGGAGAACTAGAACTAGCAGCTCCTTCGTTTTAGACATCGGGTCCCTCCACTTGTCGCATTCTCCTTTGAGGAGTGCCTCATCTTGCGCATCGTCCCTTCTCTAATTTTTGAACGCCTATCTCTGCTCATATCGTAAAAGGTGACGGCAAGCCAAGTGCATCAAATACCCTTCCTGCTGCTTGTGCAGCACTGTCCTTTTGGTTAAGTACGTTGTTGCTGGTAAGGATGCATACTTGTCCACAGAAAAGGATAGCACGTCTTTTGAGTACTTCCATAAAATGGCAAGAAGCATTGTGTATTCTTTCGATCGAATCCCTATGTGATCGTCGTCGTTTTAGTCTATTTTGTTTAGGCTCTCTTCGTTGGATGTCCATTTTCCCAAGTTCATCGCCGCCTCAGTTTTGCCTTTTTGTATAACTTGACAGTACCTTAAAACGTTGCTGCCCCTAGGATTACATCATCCACGTAAATCTTTCTGTACTAGTTCTTGCGTCGCCAAATCAATCAGCCACTTGTTTCAAATGGTGCTTGATTGCAGCTGCCAGAAGAAACGGGCTCGGGGTTTCACCGGAAGTTACTCGTCATGCGGCAGGTATGTACTTCATTCCGCAGCTTTTCCTCACATCGTCATGCACCCACTACAGAAATATCATGGCATCTGTCCTCTAAGTGGATCCAAAGTTGTAGAAATGCCTTTTCAGCGTCTCCAAATAGGGCCACCTTTTCCTTAAAGAGTTGATATCCTGCCTCCAGATAGTCGTTTAATGACATGCCTTTCTGCGTGTTTGAGGAGGCATCGAATACTACACGAACCTTTGTCGTGGCTCGATCGTCTCGAAATCAGTCTATCGAATGTTATCGCTCACCTTATGTATTTGCATATTGTATGTATGCGGGACGCGAACTGTGTTGTGCTTTCTGGAAGGCATGCGAGCACCAGCGATTACTTCGGAACCTTCGATGACTCGTATACGAAAACCGACGCGCTTGACCGGCTGATCAGGTTTTCGCCGATTGTGTTCGCCACTGTCGTTGTGCCTTGAGCGTAGCCTGCGTTTCTGGGCACACGTCCTCCGAATAAAGTTTCGCCGTTCTGGTTTTCTACTGTGTTAGTAATCCTCATTGCCACGTGACATTCGGTAGACGTGCTTCACGTTAATGCACCGGACCCTCCCAACAAGCCGTAATACAAGCCTGAACTCCTAAGACCACCGTCGCCAAGGACCAGCGAGGTAGATGCAGGCTGCCCCTGGAGCACGGACTTCTGCCTGAGACGACCAGGAACATTGTGGCAAAGTCAACAACCACAATGGAAGCTTCAGAGTCCATGTTTCAACCCAGGGAACCACCAACTTTCATGAAGCTTCGTAGGACGATCCGAAAACCTGGCTTTCTTACTTTTGGAAGAATCTGCCTTCAACAACTGGACCTCTGAGGATAAGCTACGCCACGTCCACTTCTCCCTGGAAGATGCCGCGAGGGCATGGTTTGAGAACCGGGTCGGAGTCCGCCTTCACAACGTGGTACCAGTTCCGCAACAACTTCCCGAGAACCTTCACGAGCGTCGTCCGGCAAGGGCCGAAGTTTTATTGGAAGCCCGAGTGCAGCTACCTAACGAGAACGTTGCCATGTTTACGGAAGAAATGAAGCGTCTATTCCGCCACGCCGACCCGGAAATGTCCGAGAGTCCTGCTCAAGCGTGGTACGATGCAATAACTTTTAGCCGGTACGATTCAAAGACCGTCGGAGAGTTTCTTCGTCAGGCCACCACCATCGACAAAACACTGGACATGTGGGGCCTACAATTAAACCGTCGCATGATGTCAAGAAATGCAGCGGTCATGCGGGAAGAGCTTCAGAAGTTGACCTCTTCATCACAGCATCAAGTGGCTTCGATTGCTGACGTCGTACGCGAGGAAATCCAGCAGTCACACGGGGTCCCTTAGTCGCCTCAGGCGGGAGCAATGACGCAAATCACCGTAGTCCGCCATCCCGTTCCCCCTCCGCGCGCGCCGGGTTCTGATAACGCCGCCTATCCGTCGTCCACCGCAGCCTCTGCCAGCACGCCAATCTGTCGTCCCACGCAGCATGCCAAAATACTGACGTTTGGCCCACCACAATCAGCTCTGCTACCACTGCGGAGAAGCGGACCACGTCTGCCACCGATGCCCATACACAGTCTGTTCGCAGTCTACGCGCCACGTCCACCAGCTTTGCGAGCTGCCACGTGATATCACAGACTACATTCAATGCTCCAAAACCTTTGTATATCTCTTGCTGGATTGTTTCCACAGCTTCAACCTTCAGAACCATGATTGATTGATGTTATGCTTGATGAAATTGTTTTGGGGTCCTCTTTGAGGGCCTTGCAGTACCCAACCCCGTATTGTCTCGGCCGCCATCAGTCTGCTTTCGATATTTTACGTTCTACCCGCTAAGAACTCCCAATAATTGAGCCCTTCAGCAGTCCTATGGCTTCTGTTGAAGTCGTCTCGGTTTTGTCATCCGCCACTTGTTGCTTTAGTTCGATTTCTCTCGTTGGAATTCTGATTTGTAGCAGGTAGACAACAGATACGACGTCGGCTTGTAGATCTTCTATTACCACGGCTGATTTTTCCTCGCGTTGCTGCAGTTATTTGGACAACGTCAATTTGAATTTTTCGTCTCCTTCAAAGGAATCAGTCGTCAGCCTTTCCTGTTATATCTTCGCTCCTATTTCTTTTACTAATCCAGCTGCAATAAATATCGGCTGGCGTTCGCTGTCTAATAATAATCGGCATTGTCTGTCACCTTAGTCTCCCCCTATCCAAGCTGCAGCTGTCTCTAAAAGCGCAAATTTTTGTTACATTTTCAGTTGCGTGTAGAGTAGCCGTCGTTGTTTCCGCTTGCTGTGTTCTGACCTGCTCTACCTTGCCGCACCGTTATGCCTACTTAACTAGCATGTTGTCCTTTGCACTGCATGCATTTCCCTCTTCCTCTACAAATAGGTGCAGTGTTCTGGTCAGTTGCATCTGAAACACTCTATTCCCGGTGAAAATGTTTTTTTCTTTTTTTTCTTTAGAATGTTCCGACGACAGTCCTCGGTTACGTGCTTGTTCTGCTTGCAGAATAGGCAGCTTCTGTTTCTGAGCTATAAATGCTGTAATTCCGAAGCTGTATGCTATTATTTCTTGGCTTCGCAACTATCCTCTCCTGTTAACACTGTCTTCCTGGGAAGATATTTGCTATCGCTGGAATGACTTAAGCATGTCCAGCTTTTCCTTGCATTGTTTTCCTGTTGCTTTGCGCGGTACCTTTCATGGCTGAGCTGTTTTTCATTCCTTCTTTTGACTTGAACTGCACTGATATCTCCAGTGGAATTGCTCTCCAACGCTGTCAACATCGACGCGAAACTGGCACTCGAATCACTGAAGGTGCATACCGACAATCTGTTCAACTGCTCTCCGTGCACTATCTTGCGTAGTTAATCAGTTTCTTGCACCCACCTCACTTTCTCTAGACTCAAGAGCACACTCATGCCCCGCTCCACTGATCGTTCAACACTTCCGAACGTTGTTCGTAGTATTTTGATTGCTTCATCACAACTTTCATATGCAGATAAAACAATGAAGCCCTTCTATAGCATACGCTGCCTTTCCGGTTAGAGGTGCTAATAAACTTTAGTCCCTTGCTCATGTTAGGTATGAGGTGAACTGCTCACTCGCATTGAGCCCAGAAGCGATTCCACTCCAGGGCCCTTCCGCCAAACTTTGTCATTTCCAGATTTGGTAGCTTATGTATTTCCCTTGCGTCTTGTTCTGAACTTAGTGATGCCACCTGCGTTCTGTTGTTCAAATCCAACTGTGTGGCCTCTCGAATTCTGAACTCTATTGTAGGCAAGATCGTCGTTATTTTCATGTCGTACTATCATTCAAATACTGCTTCGGCAGTATTTTCTGTTACAAATTCCTCCATTTGTTCGTTGGCGCTGTTGAGGCTTTCGCTTATTCTCTTGCGTAGTGCGCAACTTTTGTCTGTTAATTGCGTTGATAAGCTTCGTGATCTCGGGGCGAAGCGCTTTGCTTTTCTTCGTAACTATATACTTCCCTCATTTCTAGTCGAGTAACAATTGCGTATTGCTTGTCAGTGAGCTGTTCCGATGCTTATAGATGGTCTTCTCTTCGTTCTCGTTGCCCGATCCGCTGCTCCACCACTGTTTTCTGTTTCTTTGCAGGTTGACCTTCCTTATGGAAGGGGAGGTAGTATGCTGGTTCACAGCACCATTGTTAAAAACCATAGGCCGGTGACTGCTTCGAATACGAACGGCTTATTAAAGTAGCACGCGCTCGCGACAAGGAGCCGCTCTCTTGCTCAGTGAGTGCTTCGATTGTATTTTACAATAGATTTCCGTACTGTGGCACATAGCCTCAGCGGGGGATCTGCCAAGAAGTGAGTGGTGTAATGGCACATGCACAGAACGGGTCATTGCCGAAGAAGCAGCCGGTAGAATTAAAATAAGACACGAACAAATACCAGCCTATTTAAGATGTCGCATTGTGTAGCGCGGTTAATTACACGAGGACGTGCACTCGCCTGTTTTCTTTCCGTCAAACACGCCGGCATGAACAGCTTCAAGAAAGCTTCGTTTCACAGAAATTCCATGTTCGATGACTCCGCATTTGTCTGCAATTGCCGCACCACACGCAACGGTCGCACCACACAGGTATGGCAGACTGCTGTTGCACAGCTTGTCGAACGCGAGCGACACTTGCTGATCTCTTACGGATTCTTTAGTCCCGTCCCAAGCTTCTGTGTTTTCCTGCAGTCTTTCTCGATAAACCATATCCCGTATTTTTGAATTTGTAACCTCATTGAAGTATCCTTCGTCGAGAATTCGGGAGCTTGCATATAACACGGCTTGCTTTGCCTTTCGTCTTGCCTTGCATTAACGGTGGATGCGTCCAATACTAACTGCTTTTTTGACTGAGCACGTCCCGATTGTGTAATGCCGAAGAGAGTTCGTGTGTCACTCCTGCCTCTTTGCTGCTGAGGTTATCGAAGCTTCGGCGCTACAACTCGCGGTTGCGTATGCCGGGAATAGCTCGGCTGCTCTGCGCATGATTCTACGTAACGTGGCTTCCTGCTGTCGATAAACCCCGTAGCAACGGTATATTCTACTTGCGTACTCGTTCGCCATAGACGCCATATGCCATAAACGATATAACTTGACAACCTACCGACATTTTCTACGTGGTCTATTTTGTTTCAATCATTCCATTCATACTGATAACCTAGATTTCACAATTATTAAATTTTCTTGCAACATCGTTAACGAGTTTCTATTATTCAACCAGTCTCTTTTCCTTAATGTCTTCAATATCGACAGCAGCTTAAAGTTCCTTAGCGATCTGCTTAAAGTCTAGTCCTGGGTTGGTTTCAATGTACCTTCGCATAAGAAGCAAGCTGAAGTACACAACCGTGTCGATCGCAAAGAAGGGTCGTGTGAAGGCCAGCGCTACTAAAAAGGTATTGTTCGCGCTAACACACGTACCACGTTTACCCACCTGCACAACGTAGTTGAGGGGTTTAATTTGAGACCCGAGTGCAGGTAGCGCTGCCACACCCGGTCACGACGGCATTGCCGGTGCGGCATTATCAAGTTTGAAGGTATGATTGCGCTGTGTCGATATATGCAGAGCGGTCCGTGTAACCGTTCAGAGTCGCACCACTTAATCCGAAGAAAAGTGTGGCAGGGAGCAGCATGTGGCGATGTGCTCCTGCGGAGCCAGTCGCACCGAACCGCACCGCTTGTTCCACGCGCGCCGGTAGATTCGTCGCGAACATTAGCTGCAGAACGTAGAACTGGTTAATAGGCGAGTGCTGGTAGCACTGCCATGCCCATGCCTTACTGAGCAAGCAACTAAACCAGCGATCAAGATGCATACACACTGCGAATAAGTGCACAGGACGATGCTGGTTGAGTCGCTTGATAGTAAAACGAGCATCGTCCTATGGTCTTCTTTGCTGTGTATGCGCCTGGTTAATCCGTTTAATTCCCTCTTCGGTATGTACAAAGTTCCCCCAGCACTTAACCTTACTGCATCCGTGCCTTATTGTTCCAGAACCTTGACCTCTGCTTTCGATTGCAGCCCACGTGTAAGGTGGATATCCAGCGCGCTGATCCACGTTTGCCATCCTCCCAACGTCCCTCTGATGGCATAGAGCACCGCTCGTACCGTGACCGACCGTTCCCCTTCGCCGGTGCGGTCTCACTGGTGGACGAGATTGATCATCGCCTTTCTTTGCTACGGGCAAGTACCACGTATAGACCACTCTTACTACGGCTGCTCGAGTGGTCCAAAAATAAGCCTCAATGCTTCAGTTGGTTTCACATTCGCCTTCCCTTTCGTTACATACATTCGTTTCATCGCTTAGACAAGTATACCACAAAGGAAATAGAATACGAGGAAAACCAGGGAATACAATTGTCGGTGCCTGACTAGGTCCCTGTCCTCAATATTTCGCACTCGAGCACCAGCGGTAACCTATCATTGTCACTAAGATAAATGAAATGTAAATTTTTGTGCACTTCATCAAAATTCACTTATCTGGACTACCAGCTCATAAGCAAGCATGGAATGCATTTACTATGTGGCAATTATAATTTATCACATCACATGACTAAAGAAAGCCTAACGTTCTGCCAGCAATTACTTATTAATTTGTTCAATTACCTCACAGGCTCCCGAAGGAGTATTGCGTGAGGGGAGGATACAGGGAATTAGCAAAAAGGAGTGCAAAGTGTACATTGTTAGCGAGTAAACATGAAAGAACAAGTCTCTAACAATGTTAACGCAATACAAAAACGTTTCTTTTGGTCGAAGAAAACCCTCCTAACCATCTGTTGCGTAAACTTGGATAGCCCAGGAAAAAAACCTGGCATTTAAAAAGCAAAAAAAAAAAGCTTTGTACTACCTAAGCCTAGGGGAAACAATATGGATTGGTAGCTTGCTGAAATATCTCTAGGACTTTGCTTGCTGAATTTCAGTTTCAATATTGCAACCATTCACGACAGCGGGGTTTAAGAGGTCGAGGCTGTCTGCCGTAATTTGTCCTTGGTTTTTCAAGTTTTCTGTAGATCTCTCAACCAAAGTATTAATGTCGCCAGTATGCACGTGTATGGTTGGATTGCGAATAGCAATTTGTAACGTACTCGGGAATCCTTAGTAGTCCGTTCTTCGGCAACATTGAAGCGAAAGGAAATGTTTTATTTCGTCGTTCGCCTTTTCATTTTAATACTAGAAGTAGTACCCCACATGACAATACATACTGCATCTGTGATTGACCTGCATCTAAGCGGCATTTGGTCTCACCCTTCCTAAAGCACCTATTCTACCAAATGGCTTCATGTTTAAATTGCCAACGTGGTCATCCCAAGGTAGTCATAAAAAGCATCCAATAATATTATGCTGTTTGTCCGCTCTATATGATCAACACCCATGGAGACGTAAACGGTTTACTCCCGCGATTCGAAACCTTAAAAATACTCGCTTCGCTTTGCTTTATGTGCTTCAATTGAAACTCGTTCACATCTGGCAACTTCGTCAACTCCCTTAACCACCTGTTTGATTGCATTCGTTAAGTCAGCACTACATGAAACAATTCATGTAATCCGCGTACAAAACCTTTTTTTTTCTATTGGTGGAATGGTAGTGATATTTACCTATAAAGCAAAAATAAAAGCGGCCCTAAAATACCTTTGTGTTGCACCTTTATTCATTGACATTAGCTTGGAGATTGATGCACCCGTGAAACACATTGGTGCAATTTTAGAGATATTCTAATTAACTTAATGTCCCCACCCACTAATTCTATAAGAACCTCCTGAAGAGTACCCGCCATGGTTGCTCAGTGGCTATGGTGTTGTACTGCTGAGCACGAGGTCACGGGATCGAATCCCGGCCACGGCGGCCGCATTTCGATGGGGGCGAAATGCGAAAGCACCCATGTACTTACATTTAGGTGCACGTTAAAGAACCCCAGGTGGCTCAAATTTCCGTAGTCCCCCAATACAGCGTGCCTCATAATCAGGAAGTGGTTTTGGCACGCAAAACCCCATAATTTACTTTAAATTTAACATCCTGAAGAGTACGTAGTATTCGACTTCATCAAAGGCCCATCTCAGGTACAGAAATATTCATACTGCATTCAGCTACCGTTCTATATTTTATTGCTTCCTTTGTTTGCAACATTGGTAGCTCAGTTAACTTGTCCTGTTCAAAACTCCACTTCATGCTTTTTCAAGAAACCGAGAAATCTTTCTTTTCGTGCAACACGTTTTGGTATGTTCTAGTGAAAATGCTCAGTACGGATACTGTCTTTTCAGGATCCCGACGTCTGCTTTCGATTGAGGCTCATGAGTCAGGTTATCCAGTGTGCTGCTCCCCGTTAGCCATCCTCCCAACGTCCCCCTCGGGAGATAGCCTAGAGCACCACTCGTACTCTGGCCGAGCGTGTTTGTTAAATCAGATTCCCTCACCTATGGCGTCCTGCTGGCAGTCGGAACCTTGCTCCTCGCCCACCACCACTGGTGAGTGTCGCGTACTGACGTCTCGTACTTCGGCTCTGTCCTCGAGTGGTCGACAATAAGCCCGCTGTTTTCGTTTTGCAGATGACCGTTTTCGATGGCGGTGAGCGAGGAGGACGTCCGAGGCAGTCTCTCCAAAAGGTGAGAAATTTCACATATTGTGGACAATGTCCGAGATCTCGGGGGAAATTATTCTGGAAATGAAAACGTGTTATATTCTTTGACGTCAGAAGTGCTTTTTCGATTTATTGTGCTTCAGTGTACAGGTATGGGCAATAGTAGTTTATATTAGACAAATTAAATCAATGCGACATGCCTGAATTATTACAGACGCATTTTTTCGAGATTTCTAAATGTGATCTTACGTGTGGCGAGCTTCGGTTACGCTTTCTGCAGATGACTTCAAGTTGCAATGAGAGACATTACAAAAGGCTCACGTCAGCGACCTCGAACACTTTCTTGGCGTCTCCACTGCGAGTAAGACTAAATTTTGAAAGCAGTTTCAGCAAAGCTGGTTAGGTCTTTTGTTAAAGCGCTGAATTGCTCCACTATGGGGTGATGTCCACCAGCTTCATACGTTTTAGGCCCTCATGTGTTTAGACAAAACGTGGCCATGTATAACAAACTGAACATCGTGTAATTTTATTTTCTAAGCCAAGTATGACGCTTGAAACATGCCGATGAGGAGCCGGAAGTGTAGCTTCTTATTTACAGATAGCTTTCTTGATTGCTATTATATATTGCTTGAACGCGTGAATAACTGACACTAGCACTCGATGTCTGGGGTTTGAAAGGCATTTTATCAAGGCACTGTACCTGGTTTCAAAACTTATTTTTTTTTCAACTGCCGGCCACTTAGGCGCACATATCTTGGACTCCATCGTGCTTATTTAGGGTTTCCTTGTCGAATGGGTTTTAGTTAAAAGTCGGCTGCAGGGAATTTCGCCTCAGATTCTCGGCGACCTCCTCACAGCGTATAGATGCTTTTCTGAATAAATATGGTCTTGGCGTATGGAAAATTTTCACCCACATGTGTAAAAGTACGTGACAATTTGGGAGCACTGGTTTCTGCTCAAAATTCCAAGTATTTTCTTGCCTACGTTCCAGATCAGATGCTTTTGAGCAACAATCCTTCCACGGCTGTGCACGTTTGCACATCGGCCGGCAACTGGACACCCAAGTCTGAGCGTGGCCACTAACCCCAGGACCTTCGCGGCAATCCCTCGTCACGGCGAGCGTCCTCTCTGCGAGCTTCGCATCGAACGTCCTAAACGCTCATCAGGTGCACTTTGTGCATTTTTTATAGATGGTTTAGCTGGCGAGGGTGGCGCACGCCTTAGAGAAGTTAACTGTTCGTTCAGTTGCACTAAGTAGCGCTCACTAGGATAGTATAACTACATTACAAAATTGCTTAGCTGTAAGCCCGAGGTTTCGTGGGCATGGCTTGCGGCCACATGGGTCTTCTCCGTGCCGGAATCGAAGAGGACGGGCCACGTGTTGCGGGGTGGCGGCCTATAGCTTCAGGTTTAGCTGACACAGTTTTAGCTCACACTGCGCAGGCTATAGCTGATAGCCGTCCTCTACGAGTGCGTCAGGGACATGGACCCTTCCGAATGGCCTTGCGACTCGACTCCACTATTTCGTGACAAGGTAGCCCGGGCGCGTCAGTGCTATCGAGCGAAATGTGGAATCACGGAAGCAAACGCCATTCTGAAATTGCCTCGCCAGCTTTTAGCTATTGCGGTGACCTTACGTCGCTAATGGTCCGGAGCGCAGCTCGGCCATGCAGCAGCTACGGTAAGTGGTCCATTTCTTTGCGGTTCCAGCTGTTCTTTTCTGGTTGTTTACTTTCCTCCTTGGGTCGCAGATGACCTTGATCCCCACTCGTGCAGTCACCGACAGTTTTAACTATTTCGAATTCCCTCGGCAGTGAAGTGTTGCTGGTGAACTGGACTTTGTTCCTCGCCTGGCATTACTCCTGGCAAGTATCATGAACACAAGAATAGTAGTATGGCTGTGTTCTCGAGTGTTTAACAAGCCCTGTCTGATTTCAGGTTCCTACCGTCTGCTTTCCATGTGCTGTCCGTAGAAGAGCGGAACGGAGGCTGATGAGGACGAAGGGCGACCCACCAATGAAGACTGTATATAACAGGATTAACGCAGTGATTCGGCGGTATACAAGGAAAGTAAGCAGAGATCAATGGGCATCATTCTGTGCAAGCCTATCGGTCTTCACCCCAGTTCCAAGGATATGGTGGGTCGTTAATAACCTTGCTGGAAACTTTCAACCAAACAAGCCATTTGAAGCCCTAGCATTGAAGTTAGGCAAGACACTCGCTTGTCTTACGAATGCCTTCGCTGAAATTTACTCTTCAGGCAGGTCGGCCGGCACAACCAACCCGCCTCCGCCGCTATCGTCGTCTCTAATGGATGCTCCTTTCACACTCGGAGAGCTGGAACTATCTATGAGCAGCCTCCGACGTCGCTGTGCGGTGGGACCTGACCTTATCAGTAATCAGACGCTGACTAACCTACCGGTTGAAAGACGACGTGATTTGCTGGCATTTTTTAACCAAGTCTGGGCCAGTGGGGCTATCCCACATTTATGGAAGGTAGCATGGGCGGTACCGGTTCTGAAGGCTGGAAAGAATCCTGCAACTCTGGACTCGTACAGGCCGGTATCACTGACCTCGTGTGCAGCGAAGCTAATGGAGAAGATGGCGTGCACAAGGCTCACTTAGTATTATTAGTCGTCGGACGATCCCACCGCTGTCAACCAGATGCAGGAGTTGTCGGACGATCTCGCCGCTGGCACCATTTCAAGGAGTTGAAGGTCGTAGAGAGGAACTTGGGAGGAACTACGTGAACAGGGTTTATTTATATTATACATACATCCACACTCTAGCGTGGCTCCCAAATGGAGCCCGCAAGACGAAGCATACAGCAAACGAGCACACGGCTCACGAGTACATTTCGAGCACGACAACGAGCACGCTCTAGCAACCGACAACAGCCGCTTATAACGTCATCGTTCGACGTCATCGTTCGACGTCATCGTTCGACGTCATCGCTCGTCGTCATCGCTCGTCGTCATCGCTCGTCGTCATCGCTCGTCGTCATCGCTCGTCGTCATCGCTCGTCGTCATCGCTCGTCGTCATCGCTCGTCGTCATCGCTCGTCGTCATCGCTCGTCGTCATCGCTCGTCGTCATCGCTCGTCGTCATCGCTCGTCGTCATCGTTCGTCGTCATCGTTCGTCGTCATCGTTCGTCGTCATCGTTCGTCGTCATCGTTCGTCGTCATCGTTCGTCGTCATCGTTCGTCGTCATCGTAGAAAGTCCTCGTGGTCGCCTTTGAGAAAAGGGTGTAGGGGTTTCACACACACACATGCCGCACAGGTTTCAGTGCTCTCTCTGAGGCCGACGACCTTTGCAGCGCAGTCGTCGTGGTATTCATTCTCCTGCGCCCCTAGTCAGGTGGTCGCGTCCGACCCCAGCCGGCGCCTCTAAATTCCAGAGCGGACCTCGCACAGCGGCCTCAGTCGCTGCACATTGTCTGGTGTTTCGAAAAGCGGATGGGGAGGTTCCGCCAATTACCTGCCCTCGAGAACTCCCCTGTGCTGACCCCCGCCGCGTGGCTGCCGGTTGTCCACAGTGCTCTGAAGTAAGTTCATGGTTGGTTAGCGCTGTCCTCGCTGGTTCTCTGAAGGGCGCCACCACCCCGGATCGGTCGACTTATCTGCAGCGGGTTGAAATAGCTGCAGGCCGATCCTAACAGTATGTCGAGCAGGGTCGAAAACTACCATCGTGCATGACTGGGTTTCGGCAGCGTCTAAGCGCTCAAGACAATGTGCTGGACCTGCTAAGCCACATAGAACATTACAGTGCAGATGGCCTGTCGACATTTGCTGTTTTCATGGATGTTTCTAAGGCTTACGACTACGTGTCTCAAAGAGCCATCATCAGCCAGTTACAAGTTACAGGCGTCACGGGTCATCTCTTGCACTTCATACATACGTTCCTCAATGATCGTCGCGTCAGAGTTCGTCTTGGCGACACTTTGAGCGATGAAACACGTATATTTCGAGCGTGACACAGGGGAGTGTTTTATCTCCCTTATTATTTAACATTGCCATGAGTAGCCTCCCAAGAGTACTAAACCATCGAACACCAGTGAAGATATCTATATATGCCGATGATATCTGCATATGGGTCTCCGGCTACCAGCATCGCCGCCTCGCACGAATAGCCCAGGGAGCAGTAAAAGCCATTCAGGTCCACTTGGCAACGATTGGATTATCACTATCGGCAGAGAAATCATCATTCGTACTATTTCCTGGAGTGAAAAGAAAATCTACACGCTTGACGCTGAATTTGGACGAATACCAGATTCGACAAGTCACCAACGTCCGATTTCTGGGCGTTACCTTAGACCACAGGCTTCTCTGGCGCCGCGGTGTTTACCACGTTGTGGCGTCATCGTCACCCAGGTTACATGTGCTCAAGCGAGTCGCTGGCATACGCTGGGGCAACGACCCGACGTCGATGCTACGGCTATATACAGCGTTGGTTACCAGTCGAATCCTGTATCAGCTACCTCTGATGTCACCCTCAGACAGCCAATACGAGCGTTTAGAAGCCATCCACAGAAAAGGTATCAGACTTTGCCTTGGAGTCCCTCAGCCGGCGTCAAACAAGAAAGTGCTCCACGAAGCTGAGTCACGTCCTCTACGACTTCAGGCTTCCCAGGCTCTCATGATCCAGCTACTACGATTGAGTCTACGCCCGGTAGAGCCCTCTTACGACGTATAGGTAACAGGCCGCGCTCACATTTTTATGCAGCATTGAACACGCTTCGCGTATTAGGATTGCGCTGCTCGAGACAGAGGGAAAGAATAGAACCACCCTGGACCATTCGAGGACATCACATGCAACTTAAGTGTACCGCGATTGCAATCAAACAGCTGCATTCCATCTGCAGAAGCCAAGTCATTAGTCCTGGAACACCTGAACACGACTTACCCGAATCACCTACAAGTATACACAGATGGCTCTGTCAAGGCAGACGAAGACCGCTGCACAGCTGCATTCTATATTCCCCCTCTAAGATATACGTGGTCTGGCAGTCTGAACTGTATAACCTCGTCGACAGTTGTGGAAGGCGTAGCAATAGCTTCTGCTCTGCGCAAACTGAAGACTTCGCCTCCGCATAATGTGGTTGTCCTTACGGACTCAAAGGCCGCATGACAACAAGTATACCGTGGTTTGCCATCCCTCAAGTTCCCCCGCAAATCACCAGCCATCGTGAAAGAACTCAACAACAAAGGCTTCACAGTAAAGTTTCAGTAGATTCCCTCAGGAAACGAAAAAGCTGATGCGCTTACATACGCAGTGCTCTATCATCCTCCCAAAATCAAGGCTCCAAAGAGTAATCAAGTGCAAAAATCTGTCATTCGAAATCACCTTGCGTCGCTTTGGGTTCCACCGCATATGCCCTGCGTAACCAAGAAATTGCACCGAGTAGAAGCCTCACTTCTATATCGAATAAGGACAGGATCTGCTAATACACCGGCCTGGTTATTTAAAACGGGGCGAATCAATTCTCCGAACTGTACGGCATGCAACGAGACAGGAGACATTGAGCACTTTTTGTGGTCCTGCCAGCAATTCCAAGATGACTCTCCTGAAGAATCTGCAAAACAAGGACCTTCCGCATGCGCGTCTGCAACACCTTATATTTCCCGAGGGATCAGTTATAGCCTGCAATTGGATTGGATTGGAGAAACTTTATTTATGCCAGCAGTAGGGCGCTCGCGCGCCCCGACGAGGGCCTACGTAATCCTCGAAGTTGCCGTTACTCGGCGCGGGTCTCCGCTCGCCGTTGCCGGCTCGCTGGGTCCGTGCCTTTCGAGCGCCTCGAGGACCTGCTGGACGGCCCAGAGCTGATCGTCTCGGTCGTAGCTCTTTGCGGCTGCCTCGAGCCGCGGTGGGAGTGTTCTTGATTTAGCGTCTTCTGGATATTTAATGCAGTCCCACAAGATGTGCGTGTAGTCTGCGGTCTCCCTCCGGCAGACTCTGCACATATCTGTCGGATATGTCTCGGGGTTCATGCGATTCATCAGTTTCGGGCTCGGTAGCGATCCGGTCTGGAGCTGTCTCAGTACTACCGCCTCCGCTCGACTCAGTCTCGGGTGCGGGGGTGGAAGAGTCCTGCGAGCCAAGCGGTAGGCCTTCGCGATTTCATTGTAATCCGTCATGCGGTCCTTAGTTCCGAACCACGTCGGACGGTCTTTCGCCGGGGCGCGGTTGGTCAGCGCTCGCGCCGCGGCGTGTGCCGTCTCATTATGGTTCTCATTGCGTTCCGACGCGTCGCCCGCGTGCGCCGGGAACCACTTGAGTCGTACTTTTCGTTCGTCTAGTTTTACCGCTCGCAGTACGCGCTCAGCCTCCCTGCAGATTTGCCCTTTGGCGAAGTTTCGCACCGCCTGTCTTGAGTCACTCAGCACCGTGTGGCAGTCTGCGTCGGCGATGGCCAGGGCGATGGCTACCTCCTCCGCTTGTTCCGCTTCGGTGCTTCTCACGCTCGCTGCCGTCTTCGTGGCGCCGGTTGACGCCTCTATGACGACCGCTGCGAAGGCGTTCCGTTGGTATTCGGCCGCGTCCACGTACCGCGCGTGTTCGTCGTTGGCATGCTGGTCGATGAGAGCCTTGGCCCTCGCCGCTCTTCTTCCCTTGTTGAACTCGGGATTCATGTTCTTCGGTATGGGGTCGATTCTGGTCTGGCGTCGGACCTCTTCGGGGACGGGGAGCTTCATCTCCACCTCGTTCGAGCGTCTTCCCAGATCGTCCAGTATCTTCCTCCCGGCTTTGGTCATGGACAGCCGCTCCAGTTGAGAGGTCAGTTGCGCTTCGGCTATTTCTTCAAGCGTATTGTGTAGCCCGAGTTGTAACAAGCGGGTCGTGCTTGTGGACTCGAACAGGCCCAGCGCCGTCTTGTACGCTCTTCTGATGAGCACGTTGATCTTGTTTCGTTCGTGTTGCAGCCATCTGTGGTAGGCTGCAACATACGCGACGTGGCTGATGACGAAAGATTGGACGAGCCTAATTAGGCTCTCCTCTCTCATGCCAGCCTTTCGGGAAGTGACTCGTTTGAGGAGTCGAATCGCGTTGGCTGCTTTTGCCTTGAGACGGGTGATGGTTTCGCTGTTCCTTCCGTGCTTTTCGATGACCATGCCTAGGATCCTAATTTTGCCGACCTCGGGGATCACGTTGCCGGATTTGGTCACGATTCTGATTTTTTCACTTTCGCGTTGTCTGGTCTTGCCTCTGCTGTATTTGGTAGGTGGGAGTATGAGAAGCTCCGATTTGCTCGGCGAACATCTCAGTCCGGTGCCTTCCAGCTCGTCTTCTATTGCGTCGACGGCGGCTTGCAGCGCGCCCTCGATGTGGGCGTCGCTGCCACCGGTCACCCATATCGTGATATCGTCCGCGTAGATGGTGTGCCTGACGTCTTCGATGCGCCCGAGCTTTTCGGCCACTCCGATCATTACCATGTTGAACAGCATCGGCGAAATGACCGATCCCTGCGGTGTTCCGGTGCTCCCGAGCTTCTTCTCTTGCGTCTGTAGGTCGCCTGCTCGTAGCTCGACGGTCCTGTCCGTGAGGAAGTCCTTGATGTAGTTGTAGGATCTTTCCCCCATGTTGAGCTTGGAGACTTGGGACAGAATCGCCGAGTGTTTCACCTTATCGAAGGCGCTCTGCAGGTCGAGCCCTAGGATGACTTTGTTGTCGTGGGCGCTGCCACCATCATCGATGATTTGGTGTTTAAGCTGCAGCATCGCGTCCTGCGTGCTGAGATGCTGTCTGAAGCCGATTAAAGTGGCCGGGTACAGCCCTTCTCGTTCCAGGTAGTCTTGCCACCTGTTGAGCAGGACGTGCTCCAGCACCTTGCCCACGCAGGACGTGAGCGAGATGGGCCGGAGGTTATCCGTGTCCGGCGGCTTCCCCGGCTTGGGGATCAGGATGGTCTTGGCTGTCTTCCACAGCTTTGGCAGCGCGCCCGCTCTCCAGCACTTGTTGTAGTATTTTGCGAGCTTTTCAAACGAGCCGTCATCGAGGTTCTTCAGCGCCTTGTTCGTGACGAGGTCCGGGCCGGCTGCCGACTGGCTGTTGAGGTCGTGCAGGGCCGCGCGTACCTCCTCGACGTCGATGTCACGATCGAGCTTCGCGTTAGGCAGGCCGCTGTACGGCGCGTGTTGTTCGGTAGGTGTAGTCGGCAGGTATTTGTCGTTAATGCGCCTGGTGACTTCATCGACGCCGCGTGCTGAGACCGCCCGATGTATGAGCCTGGCGAGTCTGTCCCTTTGGTGCGACTTGGTCTTCGTTTCGTCGAGCAGGTGCCGCAGTAGGTTCCACGTCCTCCCGCTATGCATCTGCCCGTCTGCCGCGTTGCAGATCTCGTTCCACTGTTGCAAGCAGAGAGCGCGGCAGTGATCCTCGATCGCTCGGTTCAGGTCCGCCACCTTCTTTCGCAGCCTGCGGTTAAGCCGTTGTTTCTTCCAGCGATTGAGTATCGACTGTTTGGCCTCGATGAGATGCGCAAGCCGGCTGTGTACTTTGTCGATCTCCGCGCCCGTTTCAATCTCTTTGGTCGCGTCGCGTACGCTCTTGGTGATTTCGGCCGTCCACGAGTCTGTCTTCGATCTCGTCGTCACCGTCGCTCTTCTGGCTTCTGGCGTCTCGAAAGGCATCCCAGTCTATCCATCTGAGTTTTGACGCTGGTGTCGTTGTGTTCCGTTATGCCGATTTCCACGATGGTGTGGTCGCTGCCTAGGTCGATCCCCGTGTTTCTCCAGGTGATCGCGCCCCGGATGTCGTTCTTGACGAACGTGAGGTCCGGAGTGGTGTCCCGGGACACGGAGTTACCAATTCTCCTCGGATGTGTCGGGTCCGTGATGAGGGTGAAGTCGAGTTCCGTGGCGTCTTGGTACAGGTCGCGGCCCTTTGCTGTGTACTTGTTGTAGCCCCAGGCAGGGTTCATCGCGTTGAAGTCTCCGCACGCGATCAGCGTGTTGCGGCCCGCTGCGGTGCTGGCTCTGTGCAGTAAAGTCTTGAATCTGTTTTCTCTGAGATGGGTTGCTGTAGACGTTGAGCAGAAATATGCTTCCTTTCCTCTTTTTGCCAGGGATGATTTCGGTGAGTGTGTGCTCGATCTTGTTATTGCTTTGCAACTCATGTTCGACGAACCTGCAAAGCCTGCAAAGAAACTTCACGGCTCCTCATCGAATTCTTAAGAGAGGCTGGTTTGATGGACATATGGTGAAACCCTTCAGCGGTATTGTACGAGACGCTCGGGCGGAGCAATTGCCGGCCTTGATCGCCAGGTTAAACCCGCCTGTTGCTACAATTCACCACCACCACCACATCCATTGCGGCTATTCACAAGTATATCCAGCGGGCGCTTCTGCACATCTAGTCTCCGGCCGTGTTACGTCCGCATTTTTCTCGCCGGTGGCTTTCAGCTGGGAGACAGATTCGTTCAACTCCTTGCACTTCTGACAAGTACCATGTATACACTTCAATGGTACTACGGATGTTTTCTCGTGTGGCGTATAAGCCCCGTGGCATTTAAGGTTCCGAACGTCTGCTTTTGAATGAAGCCATGTTTTCCTCTGACGGCTATGGTTCGCATTCTCTCAGTGCTCCTTTCCTTAATCTTGTTGCTACACCTTGCCGGTTCCGCAAGTACACAAACTTTGTGGGCTTCCGATGAAATTTGCTGTGGAATGTATTAACTATGCAGACCTTCGAGGTTAGGTTTATGCTTCGGAAAATTTCCTTCACCAGTTTCCAAAAGGCTTTTCTATGTCGCTCTCCGAGTAAGACGACGTTGAATTTCTTCCGTTCCTGGTTATATTTCTTAGCCGAGTTCAATTCCTTACCCGTAATTTATTTCGCCAACTCGGAGTGCCACACATTTCACAATGCTTTTGTAACTCTACGTAGTCTTCACTTTTCTTGAAGGTTGCCGTCCTATTCAATGTTTCCTCCGTTTTCTGGTTCCGCCCGTCGGGTCCGCAGAAGTTAGAGGAATGGGTTCTCCAGGTCTATCGTGAACCTGTGTTAACGATTGCTTCTTAATGATACCACCTCCTACGTGTACTCGGGTATATAGTTCTCCATTATGCAGTACACATCGACCGATCGCTTTCCGTAGTAGACTTGAATACTAAGAATGAGCCTTTCATAGAAACCGCACCCACACGGTGTTTTGCGGAGGAAATTTCCACTTGGTGATGGGTCATATTGTTCAGTTGTTTATCGACGTAATTTTGCTGTGACCGCATTCAATCCTTTATTAGTTCTCCTGAAAGGCTTGTGTTGTTGCTGAGCACATTTATGTTCGACCGGAGAAACGCTGAAAATAGTGTAGAATACCGATCTGAAGCGTCTCCAACAGTTTCGCAGTGTACACCTCTTGTCACGGCACATGTAAAAGTTGCTACTCAAAGTATGGCTATGTCTCCTTGTTTTTTTTTTGTGGTTGCTCCCAGCGCACCGTTGAAACGTAGATGAGCTATTTCAAACAATGTGGTTTTCGTTACTCTATCTTCAAGAGGAGGTACTTCCTCTTACAAGGATCTGGAATTGTATCTTCGCCACACAACGCACTGTCGTATTACTTCTTTCACTTATTTTCGTGCTCCGATTACTCGAAATCTCGTTATTATACGCGCCAGTGTACTGCGTTCTCCACCGTGAAGTTTTTCCATGTAGGTGTCGCACTAATAGTCCAGATTTCTTCCATTTACATGTGATCGGGTGCTGCTCCTCTTGTGATACGGGCCCTACCGAAGGCGCCCTTGAAGTCTCATTGGGTCTTTATCTTAAGATATCCGATATTCGCCTATTGTCTGCGCATTCGCTTGCTTGCTGAATTTCTGCAATTTGCAATACACACATTGTTCTAACCAAATGAGGCATGTTTCGGCGGTATTTATTTCTTCTGCTTTTAGTGGACCGTTGAACTTGTCCTCTAATATTCACGGAACGAAGCATTCACGCAGTTGCTCTCCAAATATTCAAGTAACTGCCGAACCTGTCAACTTCAATGCCTCGTCTTGAGATCCTTTCCGACGTATATCTGACACTATAATCATGTCCTTTCCTTTCATTAATAACCGGCATTTTCTAACGGCTATTTGGTCTGTAGCAACTGGGATACCTTCCACAAAATTGTTCACTTCATCTTTTCTACAGTGGCTCCTGGTTATATCTGCTCAATTTTTCAGTACTATTGACGTATCCCCATTGTTCTCCTGCTGAGTAATCCTTTTTTTTTTTTCTAGTCTGTGTTCAGCAGTTGCTTCATACGTTTTCGTTCTCCAATGCAGCACGATTGTACAAGTGGTCCGATACTTCACTGTTGCTCGCAAGTTCTAATTTGCGAGACTGTCAACGGTGTTCATTAGAGCTACTCTGTCCTTTGCCAGGACCAGCACTGTCTCCGCTCTGATATAACAATACCATGAATGCTGCACTTGAATACACCGCCGGGTTTGCGTCCGAGAAGTGTCGGTGCTTACGTTCAGTTTCTTGTTGTCGATATGCTTTGAAGCATTTAGTCCTTTATCTTCCTCAGTATATTTCTCCATAAATCATTTATCTTCGTCTGGGAGAGGGTTGTCCCAAGATTCCGAGTTTTTCCCGTCATTGAATACCGATATTAGCTGCTGCAGTGCAGGACGTTAGAAACTCCAGCCGACCAAATATTTTTGCCGTGGCTTGAAATACTCGTCGCTTCGTGAGCATTTCACTCGAGTCTTATTCATATCGATGGGAAAGCAGAATACCGTCGGCCGTGTCCCAGTTAAATCCTAGAATACTGGGCTGGCTTGATAACGTAAGAACGGCACCTTGATGCGAATTTAAATTCTCATTTCTTCACTGTTCGACGTCCATTTCCTAAGATTCATTGCAGCTCGGAAAACTTCTTTTTCGCTTCTATGTACACGCCTTTTGCCTGGTTTTCTTATGTTCCAAGCATAACTTCATCAACGCAAACTTAATTACGTTTGCTGGTATTGCAAGAATTTATTAGAAAATTCATTCACAGTGTTGGTGCATCGGCATTCAAATTTCCTCCTGTCTGAAGAGAATCATTCAAAACATTCCTGATCTTAACCACGAGGCGTCAAATACTACGCCTAATTTTCTTGCTAGTCGGTCTTCTCGAATTGCTTGATGGCGCGATATGGTAGTTATTGTTCATTCTTCCGAACTCGCTCGTTCTGCTTTCCAGGTGTGAAACATCTCGAATTGAACAGTTTTATTTTTATCTCACTGCTGAATTTGTCTGGTGTCTTCGAGATAGTCTTCCGATTGCTACTTCGTTGATTTTCACGTTAACTTGCTCTCCATCCTTCTGAACAGTCCTTGTAACTATAGTCCACTTTATACATCTTTTCTTTCTGTGGAGCTAAGCCAGTATATTCCACCTTCAAAAAGTTCAAAATGGAGAACGTCAGATTCTGCGGCGTCAAGAACCATGGCGAGTTTCGCGTTTCACAGTTCTACACCACATGGGTCAGGCACAATCCAGTCGGGTATTTTCTATTTTCCATTGTATCTTCGTTTCGTTTTTTCACTGGGCTTCCCTCCTCGCCTGCACTACTGCTGGTAAGTGTCGTTTACACGGGACTGGTATTACGACTGTGTCCTCCAGTGTTTAACAAATAAGCACTGTGTCGTTACAGCTTCTGCACTCCTGTTTTGGTCCACAAGCATACATAACGCGCTCTTGCACGACTCTACGGTCTGCGCTCCAGAAGATCACTTCGGGCACGAGCATCACCTGTTCCAGGAGCGAGTGTTATTGCTTCTACATTCCCTCGCCAGCGGCGTCCTGCTGGTAGACTGGACTTGTCTCCTCGCCCTGCACTACTACTGGTAAATGTCCTTTACACGGGACTCGTATTACGACTGTGTCCTCCAGTGTTTAACAAATATGTATTGTGTCGTTACAGGTTCTGCACTCCTGTTTTCGACTGCGGTGGGTACCTAGCACGCTCCTGCAGATCGACTTTCCGTTCTGCGCTCCAAAGGAGATTACTTCAGACACCAGCATCACCCGTTCCATGAGTGACTGCTATTGCTTCTATGTTCTCTCGCCGGCGGCGTCCTGCTGGCAGACTGGACTTAGCCTGGCACCCTTGCACTTAATTCTGGTAAATATCGCGTACACACAACTGTATTGCGCCTGCATGTTTTCGGATGACCAACAAACAGGGCTTGTCATTTCAGGTTCTCAGTGTTTGCTGTTGCTTGTGGTGCAAGAGAAACGTTCCAACCCTCCCATTTACAAGAACATTCCTGGCCTTGCCTCACGAGCAACTATATTCAGCCCGGTCGTCCTGCCGCGTGCTCTATACAAGCTTCCTCACATTAGTGAACGCCTGACTTGGCGGTGTCCTGCACTGTGTTGACGGCGAGTTCATGCTCAGGACTGCGCGTGGTCACCGTCCCGAGACCGTCCATCGGATGTGCTCCTACAGTTCGCTGTTGCCTTTTCCCGCAGGCATATTCAAGTTTTGTGTAGTAAGCTTTTCTGTTTTGGAAGAGTGGCACGTTGCTCAACGAATGTATAGCGCTTCTAGAAATGGGGTTAATACGAAGCAGAACTGTAAAGGTCTAGTTAAGTGGACACCACTTGGTACTTAGTAAGGACTGTCATGTTTTCATGAGCGGATCTATAAATTTTTGGTGGCGAGAGTAATGGACGTTCATTCATTGTGCCCTTTCGTAGTAGTGTGTGTGTGTGTGTGTGTGTGTGTGTGTGTGTGTGTGTGTGTGTGTGTGTGTGTGTGTGTGTGTGTGTGTGTGTGTGTGTGTGTGTGTGTGTGTGTGTGTGTGGCCTACTCTGTGATCCTTTTTTTCGATCCAGAACGTATGGCATGAGTTCCGCTGCTACCTGGTGCACTTCGAATTTTTTGTTTTGGTAGCATTTCCAACGTCACAGTTTCTTCACCTTTCCCGGTTCATTCCTGTTGAAAGGTTCCTGGTTAGATGGTTTACTATCGTCTATGGACATGCGCTTTTTGATTGGTCGAACCGCTGGTTTCTTTGGCTTTGGACCATGGGTTGACCTCTGCGCTCGTTTCAGCATTCAGCGCTATTGTTCAGGCGCCTTTCTCGTGCCAGAAACGGTCTTGACACACTCTCGGTTCTTCCACGTCGCTCATCACTGTCTCGAAAAGATTAACATGCCACTACAAAAGGACACAATGTCAATGAATGGGAAAGGGGAGGGTGGTTATTCTCGCCAACAAAGATTCCCTGATTTGCTCGTGATTATAATGACGTCCATCTTTAAGACCCGGTTGGTGGTAAAGATAACCGGGCTCGCTGTTTCTAGTTTTTGGTGTCCTTGACTCATCAAATGCTTTTATGGATCTACGTAGTCCAACTTATGTATTACCTGTCGTTTGCTTATGAGACAGTGCTACCCGCTGTCTTCTCTTGTTCACCGCATACACCGCGCCGTAGTTTGATCTTTGTGTCCACAACTATCGCGTACTCTGCAAGATAGGCAAGAATTCTGAAGCGCCATGGCGCCCTTCACGCGGCTGTGACGTCGTTGCCTGCTGACTGTAGTTCAGATTACGCACACTTGTGTGATTTCGTGATTGAAGTGCACCGCGTGAGCCATTGTCAAACAGCTGCTTCGAAGGGGCTACATGTACTCCCCTTATGCCAAGTCGTGTGTAAACGTCTAGAGAAGTGACGTGCACGAGCACGCTCAAAAAAATCTTGATTAGAAAATGTGTCCGCTTTACTTGTATTTATGGCGTTGAAGCGAATTAAGTTTACCAGAGTTACCCCCGTAATTTTTTTTTTTTTTTTTTTTTTGCTGTACGCTGCGTCTTTCCATTGCTCTTCGCATGCATCTGAACGCGTTTGCGTTGAATAGTGACTGAATTTGCACATGCTACCACTGTTGTCCTAATCTCGATATAAGGACGCACACTTGATTTATTACGAATTGCTTCCATTGTTCTCAACCTATAATAACCTTACCTCTGCGTTTCTCGATAACTAAATAAAAAATGAGCACCGTCCTTGGTAAATGGTTACGTATGCTGTATTGCTCTGCCTTGTTTTTTTCGCTACTTTCATACGCTGTGATGAAAGTCGAGCAACCACGCATGCGCGGTTGTGCTCAGTCGAATGCATTTTTCTTAACCTCTAACATACACACAGCGCAATGGAGCCTTACTGTAGAAAGTGTATTCGTTTTCCATCTTCAGTTACACGACAGTCCTGCAATTGCGCCACACAATACTCGCAATCAGTTTACGATACGACCAGTGTGGTGATTGGACTTCTTGATATGCATCCGCCGTGGTTGATTAGTGGCTATGGTGTTGGGCTGCTAAGCACGAGGTTGCGCTATCGAATCCCGGCCACGGCGGCAGCATTTTTATAGGGGCGAAATGCGGAAACACCCGTTTACCTAATTTAGGTACACGTTAAAGCACCCCAGGTGGTCCAAATTACCGGAGTCTCCCACTGCGGCGTGCATCATCAGATCGTCGTTTTCGCACGTAAAACCTCAATTTTTGTTGGTATGTGTCATCGGAAGCTTTTTTTTTTGTCTAACGCAACTAGTACGTGGACGCAGAGAAAAAAACAAGAAACCCACACTGCACTCAATAGTTCGCAATACGACAGCGATGCACTAAATAACTGCACATTGGAGGATGTGACGTGGTATATATAGATCGTCTAAAAATGTCAGTCCCTTCTGTGCGTTTAGCGTCGAACTGGGAAAGTTCAATACAAATGCCAGAATAGCTTTTTTTCATCTCCCAGCGAAGGTGCTCTGCTACGCTTACCCATTTCAGATAAGTTTTAAAACTTGAAGCTATTTGAACTTTAATGTATGCAAAGAAGTCTGTTACTGCGCCATGACTTATGCTGTTATTTTCGGTTTACTGATCTAAGAAAACTGTTCTGTTCTACATTACTATACGTCGAAGTATCGTGAAGCTGAGAAATTATCTGTGCTATGTGAATTTTGGTGTGTATCTGACATGTATTCCTGTACAAATGCGTAAATGTATGTTAATGCACTGTATGTATGCTGCTGTTTGCAGCATCTGGGATTAAGTCCACTCAAGTAGCATTGAATCACTTTTAATTCCGTTTACTTAACAGTCGTGTTTTGCGCTGGTTGTACTGAGTATGCATTGCATTAAACTGCCCCTTGTCCAAATCATCTGTCGAAATAAAACTTATTCTTCTTGCCCGTCTCACTAACTCCATGTAGTGAAGACTGTGCCGTGCCATCCACTCGTAATGGCACATTCGCTGTCTGCAACTGGTCAAGCGACACCGACTGAATGGGAGCATTACTGGGAGCCATTCAAAGTATAGGAAGACTGGCTTTCTATGATCACTCTTTGTTCTTCACCTTTCCGTTGCGTTACTAGCAAAGACAATCCTGGCGTTTTAGGACAATAACATCCGGAATTAAAATCGGATATCCGGACACAATCTTAAATAATGGTCTTCTTTCACGCACGTGGATAACCGTGACAGGACAGTACTTTCACAACTGACCGGAAGTACTGTACATGTAACGCCCGAAGGTGTACCTGACCCGGTGGCCAGTAAATGGCACGTAGTATTGTGAGCAGCTTCGGCCATGTTAACGGGCGACCACACACACAGTTTGTACAATTCTTGTGTCGGGCCTTTTGCCTCAAGGCGCAAAACCAACTTATCCATGTATCCATCTAAATAGTTATGCACATCTAGATTTGCAGCTGCTGCGGTAGCCCATGAGTGCTGATAGCAAAGTCGCTAGGGAAATAATTGGAGGCACCTTAACGAAATCGATGTCTTAATCAAAAACCGTTCATGACGGCGTCTCTCGCAGGCGCTGTGCGATGTTCGGACGTTAAGAATGTGTGCCGACTGAAGAGAGGCTGCTGCGGGGTGCTTCCGACGATTAGCCTAGCTTGTTTACTCCTTCGTATAAGGGATTCACTTAGTGGACTGTCTATTTCGGCTGCTGCCGAAGTGCTGATTGGCTGGGTTGGGGTACCAGTCAGAACGAGGCGGCCTCCTCCTTTCTCGTACTGCTCCAGCCAATCAGCGGCGGCCGAGATGGACAGTCTACTGGGCACTTACAGAATACCCATCCAGGCAACGAGGAGGCGGGCGATCTGGCGAAATCATCACATCATTGCAATGCACCCGTCAGCACTGCTGTGACAGCCTTCAACTATGCGAGGCACGTCTTAATTATTAGTGATCCACGCGGACCAGCGATACTTTTATATAGTACTCAACCCAGGGCCTATAGAGATATTAGGAAACAAATAAAAATGAAAACTCCAGACGAATCGAGGCTACATAGCCAGCTACTGGAAAATTATTCGCATAGCATTGATTCTCACATACAGGGTGTATCTTTTTTTAGCTGCGCCATTTTTTAAACATTGCCTGTGGCAGATAACCTTAATCTAAATTACTTGAGGCAGCCATTATACGAGAAATAGAAATTCTTACTTGAAAAATTAATACAATTACGCAAGTAAACTTTTTATTAATTACTTCACGGCACATATTTCAACCTACGAATTGTAGCCGGTAAGTTCCGAAGGAACGAATCCAATTGCAACGAATTCTCTGCAAATGAAAATGAATATCTCGAAACTGGAGCAGTCCTGATAATTTGTTCGAAGTGGATACGCCTTGCGAACTCATCGGTCATAGTGTTCGCAGAGTGAAATGTGCCGTAAATGAATTCAACATTTAGTTAGCGTAATTATGTTTACTATTCGATAAGTATTTTGATTTTTATAGAAGCAATGGCTGCCTCATCGAACAATTTAGTTCTAAGGTTAGAAATGCGCTTCTACCACGTTTTTTTTTTAAATTTGATAAAGAAAAGAAAACACCCTGCAAGTACCTGGCATCTACACATTTTTTTTTCTAACTTTTTTTTTTGTCGGCTACCCGCAGCTCGCAGCGTCGCAATAATCCCTATCCTTTCCTTTATAGTGCTTAGGGCTCCTTTAAAGGCCTCTCACCAAGTCTGGCCATATTGAGCTGACAAGAGCAAGTACATACTACAATGCGCGCTAACGATCGTGTCTGCTGAGTATTACATTGCTACGTGCCGTGGAAAATGCTGAAATTTCAAATCAAACGCCGTTTGCCCTTCTCGCTGGCGCCGCGCTTCCAGCGGGAGAGGTCACGTATATGCGCAAGTGCGCCTACGTACTTACATGTCCGTGCTGTGACGTAGCTCATAGTGACAGGTTATTTCGAGGATTATTCAAGCCAACATCTGTTATTTGTGTAATCTGTTGGTTCAATAGAGGAATTCAAGTTTAAAGAAATAATAAAACGCACAAACCGTATATCTGGGTGTTCTTATTTTACTTCGCAGCGTAGCAACAGATGTACTGCTTGTTCCCACGTCGTTCAGTCAGTCGCGCGCGCAGACAACGAAACTACGTATGTCACTTTCCACCGTGTTCCAGCACGTGATCATGCTCCTTGACCCGCTTGTGTCTGCCTCAGCATTTCCGCGGCGTGCTGCTGTTTCTGGTGCACTTTCCCCCTACTTTCATTCCCTACCCCCTGTGCAGCGCGGTTCAGGTGTCCTCTGCTGAGAGACAGTTACTGCGCTGCACTTTACCCCAACCTTTCCTTCCCATCAACAAGAATCTCCTTCTCAGCGTTCGTGTAGCGCTGACTTACACCGTTAGTCAGGTGTCCTCGTGCACAGCGCGCAAAATCCTGCGCTGTGCGAAACGAGACAAACGCAACAGCGCTGTGCAGCAAAAAGAAAGAAGGCGGGGCCCGCGACATTTGCTTCACGCGATCAACCTTGAGTTCCGCTATAGGAGAACGCAGGGGTGGAGGCTAGACGGGGCAAGTAGAGAGAGCGTCTTTGTGGCAGTGACGGTCGCCGTCTGAAATTATGGGTTCGCGGCACTGAAATATTTCTATCTCGGCTATTAATGAACGAATTTGAAAAATTATTGCGGTAGAACGCTTTCTAGAGCGCACGTAACAACTTTCAGCGTATAATGGAAATTTTTATGTGGCCTGGTGAGGGACCGTTTACCAAAGATCGTCTGAGAGCATAGGGCATCACGTGAAGAGCGGTGCGCCGGCAAACATTCCTTCAAATGCAACAAACACTAGGGATCTTGCGTATTTCATGTCTATACGGCCTCCTTGCCTTCTATAAATAAAATTATCTCTCACTCTCATGTTTATGCGCATTTTCGCTTTTACTGTTTCAATTTACACAAAAACGAAGTGACGAGTGGCTCGTTGCATTCATGCGTTCATAAGCAACGCGCAGTGCGTAAGAACGGTTGTTGAAGTGGACTACCATGGAATGGGAGGAAATGGTCTCCTAGAAAAAACCGCTCAAAAGCTTCTCTTTTAACAGTGCCGACCGCTTTCACGTATTCCCCCCCCCCCCCTCCCCCGTTTTTCTCCCTCTGTGGATGTTTGTCCGCTTCGAACAGGATTGTCGGAAGCCAGAAGATATATGACACCTGTCCTTAAAGGTGTCCACCAACTATTGCAACATATATTTACGTATTTGACTAGAAAGTGGAATATGTTTTGTCACCGCCAGTTATTATGTCCCGAAATTGAGAGTTGGGTCACAAAAGGTACAGAATACTTAAATATACATTACGAGATATCTGACGTACTTCACTTGGCATACACGTGACATCACCATACTTCCTTCGGCAAGTATAATTTATTTATTTACTTATTTATTTATTCATTTATTGAAGCAGTCGCAGCGCTCGTAGGCGTTACAGCGGCGCGGGGAAGGGAGGGAGGAGGTAATGAGGTTAGGATCTGGATAAAGGGATACCACTTGTTAAAAATTACTTTCTAAACACTGAACCATTGATCGAGGTAAGTAGTTACAAGTACTTAGGCATTGTCTTTAAAAATAATCTTTCTTGGAATGACCATATAGAGAGCGTGGCGTCTAAGGCTAGTCGTATGCTAAATTTTCTAAAACGTGATTTCTGGAGAGCCCCCCATAAGGTAAAAGAAACGCTTTATTTAACAAACGTTCGTCCGATGTTAGAGTACGGCAGCTCAGCCTGGGACCCAGAGACAAACACAGCCATTAACCAACTGGAACGAATACAAAAACGCGCCGCCCGGTTCGTTACTGCCAACTATGATTTCACTCAGAGCTCATCACAAATACGTGTTAATTTGGGATGGCCACTTCTCGAGAACCGACGGAAATATTTGCGACTTAAACTTTTCTTCAATATTTACACAGGCAAGACTGGTTTGTGCAGGGACACATGCATAAAGAACCCAGCTACATATCACCTAGAACAGATCATCCGCTAAAGGTACAAGAGTACAAATGCCGTACGAACTTATATAAGCATTCCTTCTTTCCAAAAACTGTACATGATTGGAATAAACTGCCGCTCGAAATTGTTACAGCAACGACATCTGTGTTCGAAACTTTGTTGTCGAAACATTTATATCTTTAGTCTAAAAAGCGTTTCGCTTCGGACAGAATAGGAGATTAACCTTTTCTGTCCGCGGCTTCGTGCCTTACTCGCTGTTCTTTTCTTTCCATTACTTTACTATAATTATAATTATTAATAATATCATTGCGTTGTATTCTGTACTAAAGTGTATTTATATTGTATTTCATAATAACCTTAGGTGTAATGTTGTGTTAAGTACTGTGTTTTCAATGTCAATGTTTTGTTGTATTGTGTATTAGAGGTATCCTTTTGTAACATCAATCATCTGTATCTTCATCATTTGTATATTCCTTCCCCCTACTCTAATGCCCAACATTGGGCGCTGTAGGTATGTAAGTAAATAAATAAATAAATAAATAAATAAATAAATAAACAGATAGCAGGGTAGCAGGCACAAAACACGCTGTAATGAACATACACAAACGATTCACAACGTTGACACCATTTAAACTAAGTCTCTTTCGTAACAACTCATTATGTATTCAAAAACACATAAAAGACAGTCACAGACAAGAAAGACAAGAAAAAGCATCCCTAGAGGTAAAACTGACGACTTCTTGTGACAGTCTATTCCAATCACGGATCGTTCTCAAGACGAAGGACATCTTATAAGAATATATGTATTGCTCCATATTTATTTTATACATGAGGGCAAGGCATGAAGAAATGTAGTCAGGTGTTGAAATACGCGTGCTTCCCAAGGTTGTACACCTTGTAAAAAAAAAATTCAAGCGGAGCTTCTTTTTTTTTTTTCGTTCCTAAGAGATTCTAAGGCTAGGTAATGTTTAGCAGAAGACACTCTGAAACTTCGATCATAATTGCCACCTATTAAACGCACAGCCGATTCTGCAGTGTATCCGCTCCAACTCGTCAGTGTGAGTCAGCAACCAGGAGTCCCACGCAACAACCGTATTCTAGAATAGAGGGCACGTTTGTCTAGAGTTTCTTGCATTTCATTGGCAACTTTTTAGTATTTCCACGCTTGAAGGAATGGGATCTAAAACAAAATTTGCTGGATGGTAATGATGTCCCGAGAATGAAGCCACACCGCCGCCAACATTAGGAGGGGCACAATAATACATCACCTTACAATGAAAGAAATGAAATGCTTTCTTCTCACTCCGTACTAATGACTTATTTTGCCGTATGTCACAATCCGCCCGGGTTCGTGAACGCGGGGAGGCGGGGTGGGAGGGAGGCTCGAGGCATTTTCCGTTAGAGACAGGCCGTGCAGCGTGGTCGTGGTGAACGATGACTGACCGCGAGCAGCTGTGCTCGTTGGTGTTTATTTGGTGCGGTGGCCAATGTTGCGCACCGAGCCTGGCGGGCCACCGAGCCTGGAAGGCCAACGAAGATTATGCCTGAGGGGGCGTCACATACTCGTCACACCGTACAGATACTGGTCGAAGTGTATCTTTGTGCTACTGGTTTTAGGATGAAGCCTGAACGACGCGTGGAACATTTTATTGTACATGACGTGATCAATGCTCGATAGAAAATAATACTTTCTTCGGAAACAACCAGCTTTCAATTTCAAATTTGCTTAGCGTTTGCAGTAACACAGCCACAGCACTTGATCTGTAAGTGGTGACCCGCTGATAAGGCCCTGTTTCAGAGGTGACGTGGAGGCAAGTGCTGGCTTCACCTCTGCTGGTAAGCAGCTGCGGGGTAGTCCACTCCAGCTTGACAGGAAGCCTAAAGAGCTAGAAGCCTTGATATAACATAGTCGATAGGGCGGTGCCATGAGGGTTCGAGTTAAATACACGCCGAGATATTTGAATTCTGAAACTGACGACAGTTCTGTGCCTTTTATATCAAGTATGATTATGCGGCTTCTTTCTTTTTTTTGTGAAACGTGCACAATTTTCTGCAAATTAACGATCATGCGCCACGTCTCACACCAGTTTGCAATCTTGTTCAAGTCATCCTAAAGTGCAGCACGAGCTTAAGTTGTATAGACAACATGACATTTATAAGACGCAGTCATGCCACGCGAAATGAGATTCCGTCACTTACGTCATTCAGTAAGTTAAAAACCGAAATGGGCCGAAGGCAGGACCGTGACACTCCATACGGCACATCGGCTTCGCTTGATTATGATCCGCCTATCACAAGCCTTGCCGTCTCTTGTTTAAATAATCTTTTATACACTTTATAACAGCTTGGCCGATATTGAACCACGCCAGCATTTCAACTAGCGCGAAATTAGGGACCACATCAAAGGCTTTCTAGGACCTAAACTTTAACATTCGACAGAGTATTCATTGTCTAGCGCACCAAATAAATCATGCACGAACTATAGGTTAGTTGTGTGACGCGCGAGAGACCGCTGCGGAAACAGTACAGCCGGGTGCTAAAGCAACGAATAGCCACACACATGATGCATACGGTTACTGAAAACAGGATGCTTGAATATCTTGCAAGCAGTGACACTTAAGGATCGCAAACAAGACCACGGGGTCCAGATTTGTACAATTGTTCAATGTTATATCCGTCATCTGAGAAAGCGCTTTCTTGCAAAGATTTATTGAAAATAGCAGCAGTAAGGTATTTTGACATTGCACATGCACAAGGTGAAAGTAGCTCGCACGACAAGCCAACGGGACCGTAGAAGAATCAAGTAGTTATAACAGAATCCGTATGCTCCACTCATCGATTAAAAAAGGACCGACCGATTCACAGCACAGAATAACTTGATAAGCGTTAAGAGGAAGCGTATACGCCAACTCCGACTGGCCTTTTCGAACACATGTAAAACGCAGAAACGCTTTCATGAGACGATACCTAGACGAATTCTAATAAAATTTGTTGTTTGTTTTATTTCTAGTAATTGTACAAAGCAGAATTTTTATTTTGAACCTGAAACCTTTTACAAAACATTACAAAAGTCAGATGGCAAAAAAATAAAAAATAAATTAAGAGAGACACGAACTTTCCAAATCCTTAACCATGCACCAAAGACAGTATCGTAGTTTCGTAAACTGAGTCTACTAGAGCATCTAAAGCGGATAAATTTTGTATATGAATTTACAGATTACGCAAGTTTGCTTTGCAGAAGTAGAACAGGTGAATAAGATCGCCCTTACCACTGTCGTGCGTGTGTCACGTCGCACGGCAACAATTTCCTTTAACAAGCGAGAACATGTGCGCGCGGGCCACAGACGTAGTAATGGAAGGTTTGGAATTATCGTCACCCTTATTACTGTCCTTCGGGTCTGTCACGTCCTATAGCAACTATTTACGTTAAAGAGCGGGAACATGTGCGTGCGGGCCACATACGCAGGAATGGAACACATGAATTATTGTCACCCTCACCACACTCTTCGCATGTGCCATGCCACACGGCAACACTTTGGTAACGTTTTGCAGAACCCCAGAACAATAATGGATAAACGGCTCCTTGAAAAAGGTTTCTCACGATAGCGATTCGCAGCGTGTGGAATGTGCATCATTCTTATTCTAAACTTTAGTTCATGTTTCTATTATTACCACCACTTATCGCCCGATTCTTGGCCTCTCCCCGCGGTAGGCTGCGTGCCATTTCACTTGGGACCAGCCAGCCAACAACAGTCGCAGCATGAAGGTAAGAACAGGTGAAGACGAAGAGGAAGAAGAGCAACGTTCTGACCAGCAGCAGCTGTGCGAAAAGCGGATGTTGAGCCCGTCAAGCTCCGACGACAACCAGCCGCAAGTCACTGGCGACGCCGCTGCCGCCGGCAGCAGCAGCTTCTCGTGGTTCGCCAGGACCAGGAATCGCCTGCGCTTGTTCAACGTGTTGCACGGTGCGCGCTCGGGGACCTTGCCACCCGCCGCCGTCGGGTCGGCTGGCGCAAGAGACAGCTCCTCGCCCTTCAGCAGCACGGACCTGCGCTCCGAAGCTATTGAACCCGCAGACAACAACAACGCGCCAGGACGCCCCGACATAGCCAATGCCAGTCACAAGCCGAGCTCCACACGGTGCTTCCACAACCGCATTGCCGTCGGCGAAAGCCGCCCGCGGCCACGTGTAAGAGAAAGTACCTTCTCAATATCGCGGGCGGTCACTCACCCCAGGCCGATGGCTCTCATTAAAAGGAAGTTAGAATCTAGAGCAGGCGCTGAGTGCAGCTCCTTCAGCGATCTCGGCGACATCGACGCGAACAGCGAGAAGTGGAAAACGTTCGGGAGTGCGTACTCGGGCGAACAGCGATTGATCCTTCTGGACGAAGCAGCCAAGAGGCGTTCGGAGTATGACGGCGCTGACGACGACAGCAGGAGCGTCTGCCCCGGTTTAGTCACCCAGAGCAGCCGTTTGAGGATGGGTTGCGCTCTCCACGACGGCGGAGCGCCCTGCACACCACGCGAGAGGGGCAGGCACTCCGACGTCAGACGAGCTGAGCTTGAGGAGGACGCGGAGGCTCCACCGCGCTTAGGTGCTTCGTCAGAAACAACCACCAGTGTGCGGAGCGCGAAAGCACAGCCCTCCGAGGTTTTCGAAGATGAGCTCGAGGCCTGCAAGCAGTGTCCGTCCAACGCGGTCGCCGATATCACGCGCGACGAATCGGTTTCGAAAAGACCATCGTTGCGCGAAGAGCAACATATCAGAGATAAAATAGCTTTGTGGGACCCTTCTCAGGAAGATGGATACGCCCTGTCGATGGTTGAAGAAGTGGTCGACCTCGATGACCAGAAGTCGCCTCCAGACCCAACACAGGACCGCGAGTTCCCGACCTCCGAGTGCAACTCTCCCGCGGACAAGTCGTCGACGACCATCGCTCCGATTTCATATTCCGCATGCTCCGATAATTCTTCCTGCAAATCACCCGACGATCGCAACCTTTACGACGACCTGAAGTGGCTCAACGAAGGGTGCGATAACAATCCGAAGTGCGAAATCTTGCTCCCCGTAGACGAAGACCAGGCGATAAGTTGGAGAAAGTATTCGTGCTCTTTCGATGAAACGACCATTCTCTCCAAGCTTGGTGCTGCCGTCGACGGCATAGCTTTGGTTTCAGCGTTGGCGCCGGAACCGCCATCGCCCGAACCACTCCCGAAAGCCACACTATCAATTTTTGGCACCGAATCGGAGCAGCCCCTTGCCGCCGAAACAGGCCATAACGTAGTTGCAACTGCCGCTTGGCAAAGTAGAGCAGAATGCCACAACAGTTCACGTGCTCAGCCTCGAGGCGTGGACCAGAAAATATGTGGGCTTCAGCAAGATCCATCTCCTCCTCTCGTTTGCAGCTCACATCACAACGAGAGCACTGCGGCAAGCGACGAGGAAGAAGACGAGCGCAACGACATCGCGACATCCGGTGGCAGCAGCCGCGTTGCCCTGGGCGTGACGGAGGCCGACGTTGGCCCGTGCCACGAAGTCGTCAAGCGCGCGGGTGGCAGTGGGGCCCGACTCTTGTTGTTACGCAAGACTCGGAACCGACACGACGGCGCTGACGAAAAAGCCGACGGTGCCTGCTCGAACGGAGGGACGCACTACGCGTGCGGCGTCAGCGAGACGACTCAGCCGATGTCATCAACTGCTAGCAAAAAGGAGGCGCTCGCGCGGCTGCGCTTGGTCGACGTTGCGTCCGCGCAGACGACGGGGACGCCGAACGAGTTTCATAGCGACGAAGTAAACGTCATGGACAACGGCGAGGTCACCGTGTGCATCCGGACATCGACGCGAAGGAAGTCCGGCATGCTGTGGCCCTTCGGCCCAGCGTCGCCGGGCCGGTCACCTTCGTCCCCGCAGTGATGGAACGATCGATCTCCGTGAGAGGACGTGCGACATATGAGACGCGAGAGACTGGCCCACGGTAAAGCTGAATTTAGACGGAAACAAAAGTACTGGCTTGACATAACGTAGGAGTTTTATGCGCCACTTACAGGACATGGAAAACGCGCATTCCTGCCCAGGCAACCTGATGACATCGCAATGCCGGTCTGGTGCTTACCATGTAGGCGCCGTCGCCTGCCGTTTCTAGACGCGCCACGCGACGTTCGTTACCTTTTATCGTCGGTTCGGTTTATACGGCCGTATTGTACGTTACGCGGACTCGAATTTAGCAACGGGATTTATGGAGTTACTGGACACGTTAAGCTTGTGGAACTCCGACTTACATAGAAAGCAAAGCACGATTTGGTCGCAGCAGCCATGTGTTGCGGAAGCGCCGGATTCTATTGGGGGCGTTCCCATGACGCATCTATAACCGAGAGTATCATTTTCTGCTATGTTCCGATTAACATTACAGGAACTGTTGACCAATAGTATCGCCATTTTAATACAGCTCCCATAGATTAAAAGAAAAAAATGGGAGCTGTTTCTTGAAGCTCACTTGCAAATTTGGTCTCCTGGTGAGCAGTATTCTTGCCAAGTTACCAACCGATTGGGAACAGTCTTAAACTGCCTGCTGTAAACATCTATACCTTTTCTCAGCATGATCTATCGTCATATCGTTGTAAATATGTATCATCGTAAACTGCGATGCTGACTACTTCGCGCCGCAAATAACTATAGATGTGAATGTCTTAAAGCTCCAGGGTGACGTTTACTTTAGAGCTGCGCACATAACTCAATAAATCACGTGTACGTGTCAATATTTTATGAGAATTATGAGGGCTGCATCGAGTGCTTCCATAGAGCGCTTCGAGTAACTACCGCTATCCATGAAGTTCGTGCCTCGCACAACAAATATTGAGAAAACCGTCGCGACAAAGGGACAGAGCGTCAAAAATAGCGCAACTACTCTCACACAATCATCGTTAAAATTACTTGCACTACTACAACAGTTAATGGCGATTCCGCAGTAGAATAGAGTAAGCTCATAAGAGGAAGCTTTTGATCAGGAGCTCCTAAGAGGAATGTTTCGTCTTAACGAACCATCGAACCTGGAATAAATTCATTGCCCTAAAAGCTACAGAGCAGTGTATCTTCATTCTGTGTGTTAACTACATTGCAGCATCACTCGTCGACTAATGGTCACTACGCTTCATTGACACTGTCCCGAGTAAAAAAAAAAAAAAAAAAAATCTGTGGTTTCGCGTGCCCAGACCATGACCTGATATAAGGCACGCCTAAGTGTGGGGCTTCCGATTATTTTGACCATCCCGGATTGTTTAACGTGCACCTAAATCTAAGTAGACGAGCGTTTCTTGCATTTCGCAAGCATCTAAATGCAACCTCCCCGGCCGGGAATCGAACTCTCGACCTCGTGCTTGGCAGAACAACGTATATAAGCCAACTAAGCCGCCGCGGCTGGTCCGAGTGATACGTTCCAACCTGGCACTCTTATCATCGACTCGACTACACTCTAGTGAAAGCGTTTTTCTCGAGCAACTCCTCGTCATTGAAGTCGCCGAGGGGCGTTATGGCAAGCGAACTCTCCGTGCAGCCATTCTTTTCGCCTTTTCTCTCTCACACGCGCACAAACACACACAGACACAAAGACAGACAGGCACACACGCGCGCGCGCGCGCGCACGCGCACGCACACACAGGCCCACACACGCACGCACGCACGCATGCACACACGAGTGAAGAGACGGACTGAGTTTATATTGGGCGAGAACAAATAGCGAAGTTGTAGCGGCGAGCGGCGAGGTCTAACGGGACGCCTCGCTCGGAGACGCCGTCGCACGACTGGAAATGCCCTTGTCCTCTCGTCGGGCGAAGTGCAGGAACACTTCGGTTAGGCTGACGTCGCTGACCACGTACTCGGAAACGAGGCCTTCGGCACGCAGCTCCTCCATGCCAGCGAATAGCTTGTGCCACATCTGCGCGACCACGTGGAAGCGAAGCAGGGCCCCGCGCTGGTGGCGCCGCCGAAGCTGCGCGCCCGGGAAGCGCTTCTCCAGCGATGTGCACACGGAGCCTGCAGAAAATGGTAGGGCCATGTACAAAAAGGGGGCGAACAGTGCGGGGAGCGAGTGAGCCTGCACGGTTTGTTCTGACTTCTTACTCAGCCGTATACACTGCTGGCGCACGTGCGAGTTAAAAGAAATGCGAAACAAACAAAGAAACAAACAAAGAAACAATCAAAACAAAATACAAATGAACAAACAAACAGCCTGCTCATAAATTAATGTATTACGTTCTCGCAAGCCTAACAAGTGTTTGCAAAAATATAACGCGATTTACTTTTCAGTATTGTATGCGGTTTAAGTAATGTGAATGGAATGGCGCTCGAAATTCTCGTTCATTTTTTTCTTCGTTCATTCTGATTTTTCAATCAACGCTGAAAAGCTGCAAGCACTTTCAACGCACTTGTTTACGTACTTATATATTTAAAAATTTTCACGTCGGACTGCGGCGGGCTTAACTGCTATGCAAGTACGCCTTACAGAAAAAGCCATCTCCAAGACGGATAGTAGCGCTGATTAGAGCGTTTAGCATAGAACGAAGGACCGTAAGGGGACGCAGACAAGTAAATGCATACAGTAGGAACACACACGCGTATTGACGGTGGGAGCATGTGTCTATGAGGAAGCTAGAGCGCCGGCGGGTTGATTTTGTCATGGTCATACCCTTTACTGTCCATGCATCATCTCGCTTTTCTCGCGAGCGAACCACGGCCTGCACATCGATGAAATGAGTCGCAGTTTATCTGCCCCAGCGGGAGTGTCCATATCGAAGCGTGTTGTATTTGCTAACGACAACTAATAATACCGCGCTACAAAAATACGTCGTTTTCGGAGCGGAGCCCTGCAACGCTAATGCAATGGCCACCACTACCTAATGACGCGTCCTTTTTGGACATGAAAAAAAAAAAAAAAAAAGGAAGCGCGCTCGTCTATAGCTTCTCGCCTGTTGTTTTTCACAGCTACCCTAACAGCAAGGTTTTGGAGCACGGATTTTACTGGGAAAAAAGTAAAGAAAACAAATGTACTTGCTAACGTAACTTCCCGTTCAACAATCACTCTGACCTCCGAATCGGGGGTGCATAATGAATAAGCGACAAAATTAAGCTTTTTTTTCCTATCGATTTCCGCGCTCCGAGAACTATTGAGGTCGGCTATGCGCACAGGACGGGAAATTAGGCCCTGCACGTCTGCACAGGGACATACGAAAGCACACGTTAAGCCAGCTGGTGCGACAAGCTAGACAAGCTGGAACGAAGATACCGTTCGAACAGAGCGCCGCACAGTTTCCACTTCCGAGAACCCTCCTCCTGTCATTTTTTCCTCCCTTCTCCTCGTTCCCCACACTGCTGACCGGTGTTCAGGTGTCAGCCGCGTGCTATAAACAGCTACGGTGAGGTCAGCAGTTTTTTCTCTGTCAGCTAATCTCTCTGTCTCTGTCTCTCTCTCTCTCTCTCTCTCTATATATATATATATATATATAATAGCAGTACGCTAAGTAACACTAGCGGACGTGGTCTGCTAATAGTACGTGAAATTCTGACAAGTGGTGCACACCGTCATAGACAATTCTGAATGAACGGCTGCCACAGAAGCCTGAGACGTGGGTCCTCGAAAATGCTTTGCAAGAAGGGTAGACGGCTGCTTGCTCCGTCCGGCACATTCTGCGGGGTGTGAGCGGAACGAACCCGCGTGCTGTCAGGACAAAGCACGCCCTCCACTCCAACCACGTGGACGTATACGTGCACCGAAATCCCCGAACGCGAGAATTAGCCGGCTAGCAAGGCAGCTAACGGCATATGGACAGTCCCTTCAGCTAATTATGTTATCGCCGTCGCATTTGTGCCTCTGTGACGTTTCAGCATCCTCGTCAAACCTAGTGTCCATCACCGTGAACAACATATCTATTAGCCTTTCAAAATAAAACCAGAAACGATAACCTTATATATTCTGGTGTAACGTAACGCTATATAAATGCAGGCAGCACTATACCGGGGCGATCATATTTAAGTTTTCCGGTATTTTTAAATATCGTCTGGTAGATAGCATAATTATTCTCCTTGAGCTGGATTATTCGGGGAGGCGGATATTGCTAGCACGAGAAATCGAAACACATATTCAACTAATTAACGAACAGCACTCATTATGTTTTTAATCGATTGCTTTATGGCACATATTGCAATTTACTAATTGTAGCCAGCGAGTTTGTTAGACAAGTTTGGCCTTGAAATGAATCTCTCCAGGACCATTATGTGCAATGATATGCAATGATTGAGTGTATGTAAAGCGTTTATTCATCATTCGTTCCACTGGTTGCTGAGACGATTATTATACTTTGTGTGAGACATACCGCTGGCATCGATACCGATGGCCAAACATGAATGCGTAGAATTGTGCAAGTGCCACCGAATGACGCAGCAATCCAGGATGAAAAGTGATCTTTAGAAACCGTAACATCACGTTAAATTTGTATGCATAGGTAAGCAAACAAAATACTCTCTTATGTGAAAAGATTGGAGACTCTTTTTTCGCGTACGGACGTGTTGATGTGAGTACGGGCCCGTGCCTTCTGAACAAACATTTCTTAGATTCGTAAAAGATCGTTTAACAATAAGAACTGACTTTAAAAGGTATTGTGTCACTAGGATTTTGTTGGGTCGGAGAAGGGCCGTAGTGCTGAAAGTATAGTTTCAAGCAAAACCTCTTTCTAATAGCGTTTGCTCTACAAGAGACATGAGCCTTGACATGAAGGGAAACCACTTTCTTTTTTCGCACACCCGCGAAACGGACCAAGCGACCGGCCGTGTCGACCCGCTGGGGCCTGGCTGCCGGTGTGCTGCTGCAGTGGGTTCGATTTTCGAATGCGTCGGACGCATTCTCCGCTCTCGCGTTTAGATTAATCAACGTTAAAGAACTTTAACTCGATCCGGTGCTCACAACTACGGTGCCTCCCATAGGCTCGGTATTGCTTTCGGGTGTTAGACACAAGCCCCGCGAATCGATCAACAAAATACACGACATACGGGTTTGATCAGCCTTCGCTTTGCTTAGCCCGAAACCGTTATCGAGCGCGCAGTTCGAACACGTCCGCGGGCCTTCCTGTCTTTGCGTGTACGCTCACCTGCATCCTGTGGCGCGCAACGCGCCAGAATCGTGGCTCCGCGGCCGATGTCCTCCTTGAGCTGTTGCGTGGAGCCGAGGCACGCGAAGCGTCCCTGGCGCAGAATGGCCACGCGAGAGCAGAGGGTCTCGCATTCCCGCATGCTGCGCAACCAGAGCACAGAACCACGCAAGCACTTGTAACCTCGCTGTGCGATGCGCAACGCACATTGCGAAGAGATGTGATCTCCGTACAGGGCAGCACAACTCTCGTGCGAGACGCTCAACTTGTAATGAAGGTCTCACGGAGGCTTAGATTGGGAAGAAAAGAGATGCAAACCATAATCGTTTTTCAACGTACGGAAGGAACCCACCGGGACAAGCAGACTGGCTGACCGACTGGTCGATCGACCAATCGATCGAGAGACTGACTTATCGAACAATTCCATGACTGACTGATCAATTGGTTGGTTGTGATCGTGAGAATCACAACCAATCTTTTTCCACCAATGTTTTTTTTTTTTCGTGTTCAGACATATGACGTACAAGAGGCTTCGTACAAACGACTTCATGAACCAGTGCAAAACACTAAGTACGACTTCTTATTGCATGTAAAACACACATTACGTGAAGAGACGTGAACAGGAACGGGTGAGAATGACGAAGCGCAGAGAGCAGCAGAATTGGAATATATTAGAAAAGCCACATTATCCCGACACTGCAAGCGTTCGGCTCGTGCGTATACAGTGGGGTTCCGCAAAGTGAATAGAGGGAACTAGTGTGGCTTACCAGTGCGAGGTGAGCAGTATCGAGAGGTCGAGGTTCCGCTTGACGGCCGCGAGTATGTTCCAGATGCGCCTGCGCGCCTGCGGGTCGACGGCGGCCGTTGGCTCGTCCAGCAGCACCACGCTCGGGTTGCCCACGAACGCCACGGCCAGGGACAGCTTGCGACGCGTGCCACCGCTAGAAAACGTGGCCGATCTTGCAGCGCTCGTACGTCACACCCACGACATTCTAACGTGTCACGCTGTTTCGAGCGTCCTTGTCAGGTCCCCTTCTCTCTGCCCAACGTGTCAAGACATTACCCGGTCAACATGATTGGAGCTCCGCGTAAAAAATTATACAACTGAAAGGACGCGATAGCATGTTCATGGCAGCTCTTGTACGTGGTGCCCCTGACGTATACTACACGTAATGAACTTGCGCTGACAAGGCGCAGACACTACGGGCTTTCATGAAGCTTCTGTATTCGCGGCGGTGTGGCGTACTGCGTCATCCAGCATGCACTCGGTGAATGACTGCTTTTGGTTCAAGAATTTCGGTGCACACCTCTGGGTCCTTTTTCGCCAATGTTTTCTTCTTTTTTTTGTGTGTGTGTTCAGGCATATGACGTACAAGAGGCTTCGTACAAACGGCTTCACGAACCAGTGCAAAACACTAAGTACGACTTCTTATCGCATGTAAAACACACACTACATGAAGATACACGAACAGGAAGAGCACAATTTGCACTCGCCTTGCCGATGTCTCCATGGGGGGTTTATTTGCATCATGTTGACGAAAATGCGCCAACCAGTTTTCAAACTCCACCTCAGATAGCTGCGGAAATGTTAACCATTTTCTGCGATCACCTGGAAGAGCTTAGAAATGATCAGCTGAGGTTCATTAAAGCGCATGCTCCAAATTATGGATATATACATGTCTTTGCATACTCCGGCATGTCGCGCCAATCTTGATGGCTCGCGTCGAGCAGCAGAACGCCGTAGTCGCCGAACCAGGGCTGTATTACCCATTGAGTCGTATTACCCGTTGCATTACCTGTTAACCATGTATTACCCGTTGAGTCGTTGTATTACCCGTTAACCATGTATTACCCGTTGATCCGCTTGTTTCAGAAATAGAACAAGTTATCTTACATATTGCGTAAAATAAGTCACACGACACAATCACGTGATTCAGACAAAGACTGTGTGGTAACCCTCGATTAATTAAAGCACAGTAGTAGGTCGATCACCAGCACAATGTCGGAATGCCAAAAATAATGAAAACGTATTAGTGGTAGCACTTGCGAGTAACTTGAAGGTAAAATAAATAGTACACGAGCATGTAATGAGAGCAGTACATGAAGCAAATAAGGGTGTTGGACACATAAATGACCAGTGATCTTTTTTCACATTTAACCTGCATACGATCACTCTGTTTATGCAGGGTGTTTCAGAGAACACGTTCAAAAATTTCTTTTAATTTCTAGTGGCAGATAGCGCAATTGTAGTCCATGAGCTGGTCTACTCGAACAGGCGGAGATATCAAAAGTTCACTAACAAAAGTTCACTAATTAGGTTTTAGCTACTGAGCTTATGGTACATACTGCAACTTACAAATTATAGTAGGGTGACACTGCAAGTATATCCATTTGAAAAGAATTATGTGGACAACATTTACGAGAGATGCGCCGTCCAACTTGTGGTAAAAATCCACTGTCTTTCCACTTACTTTCTTACCAAAACGTCGTTTTATGAATTGAAGCACAAAAGTAACTGGAACGCCAATGCACTTCTCCGCAAAGTTCGGGAATTAATATCTCAGAACTGGTGTCATCCTCTGAATACATTCCAAACTGATACGCCTTGCGAATTCCCCAGCTAGAATTTGTAACTTGCAAAATGTGCCATAGGTTATTAGTTAAAAGCTTAATTAGTACACTTTTCTTAATTAGTCAATTATGCATTTCAATTTTTGTCGCAAGTAATGACTGCCTCCTCGAGAAGACCTCATGGACTAGAATTGTGTGGCCTGCCACAGGCAAATTAAGAAAAAGGAAACTGTTCGCTGAAACACCCCGTATATAATAGCCAAGGAAGTGACGTCGGCCATGTGTGCTGCGTATGAACTTATTCGGCCTAAAATAAATGTAGTAAACTTTCGGAAAAAATCTCATCTTGACATTGCAGGAAGGTTAATAAACGCCGCGCGCTTTTAAGTTGCTGGTACTTCAGTCCTTAAAGCGCCAAAAAGCAGCTATCGCGCACTGTGGGAATCGATGTCTTGCGAAATATTTTGCAGGTAGCTGGATATTTCCTGCAACGTGTTTGTGCAAAACAAGCAGCTGTGTGTGTGAAGAATTGCGTGCGGCATTAGAAGGAATGAAGACGATGACTAATGTATGACGGTGACGGCACGACGACAGTTTTGTTATTAGCCTCGGCGTAGAAACGTTACAAACGGTTTAGGTACGACCAGGGCCGATCCCGAAGGCAGCACAACGTCACGCAGCAGCCTGGTAGCGTTACCTGCTACAAGAAAAAAAGAAACTGGGATATGTAGGCCGACCCCGAAGGCTGTGCCGTCTAACGCAGCCTTTCAAAGCGCTAGATGCCACAAGGCAAGAATGGCAGAGTGAGGCACGCTCCCTCTCGTGACGCGCGGGATGTGTGCGGTCTAGTGGAAACTGATGCGCGCGTACGTGCTCTCGCACCTGGGAGAGCACGTGCCACCATTGGACACTCAAATTTTTGTTATTGTTATTATTGAAGAGGCCGGGAACGAGGCGAGACAGGAACCGACCAACCGCAGAGTGCCTGGGATGAGCTATAGCCTTGCGCTATGCCACATGCGCGGATTACCTGTATTTCCCAGTGGTGACGTCAGCGTACTGCATCATGTCGACGAACTGCAGCGTGCGGTCGATGACCGCAGCCAGGTCGCACTCCCGGATGCCGCGGAGTCGGCCGTAGAGCGCCAGCATCTCCCGCCCAGTCAGCAGGTCGAGGGCCACGTCCGTCTGCGGGCAGTAGCCGATCCGCGCCTGGTACTGCGCAGACGACGCGGCGCCACGCGTCGTGTTAAGCAGGAACACGGACAGTCGCAGTTTGTAATGTACACCGTCGTCACCAATAGTCGTAACTACTCCTGTGCAACAGGTGGTGTCCAAACCGCGCCTCTTCCAACGGCTCTCTCGGTTAGCAACTATACACATTTTACGGTTATCTCCCGCGCTGTGGAGCCGCATTCTATTCCCGTTCGATATATATATATATATATATATATATATATATATATATATATATATATATATATATATATATATATATATATATATATATATATATATTATTTTTTGCGTGCAGCTCACATTGAGCGCTTAGCTACACATTCTCATATTTTAGATATTGCAGGTATTTGTAAAACCTGAAGATTTGCAGCAGGAGCTATGATTGGCTATAATATCATTTGGCTATAATTTATTATATTTATTAAAGGTCCTCAACATAAACGCAAACTCACGTGTGCTGTCAATGAAATGAAAGCAAAGATTAGTACAGCGAAAGCACATTTCTTTTCTGTTACGCTTCCTAACTTTTTAAAACATTCCCCTGGAAAGTTTTGGAAGTATCTTAGCCTCAAAAACAAAGCAACACTCTCAATTCTCCGGAACAAAATTTAAGTTTTGCAAATTCATTAAATACATACTTCCAGTCTGTGTTCACTGCTGACGATGGTCGCATTCCGGCGGTGAATCACTACAACCAGAGACCACTAGACATGCTAACGATAACTGAGTCAGGAGTGCTCAACTTATTACTATCAATAGACACAAAAATAAGGAAACCGCCCGGACAATATTCCCGACACTTTTCTTCAAAGATATGCCGAAGTCAGCGCGAAATATCTATATCTAATATTTAACAAATCTTTATCAACATGTAGCTTTGCAAAGGAATGGAACATTGCGAAAGTAATCCCCTTTCATAAAGCGGGAAGCAAAAGTGATGTCGGTAATTACAGACCAATATCGCTAACGTCCACAGTAGGAAAATTATTAGAGCATATCATATTAAAGCATATCACAAGCTATCTAGAGCAAGCACAGATATTATCGCCTATCCAGCACGGTTTCCGGCGGGGACTTTCAACCATAACCCAATTACTTGAATTAACGCATGACTTATCCCAAAGCATTGATAATCAAAAACAAGTTGACTTAATAGCATTAGATTTTTTGAAGGCATTTGATAGAGTAACTCATCAAAAACTAATTAGCAAACTGAAAACAACTTTAGGCAATGGTTCTATTGTCAATTGGATTGAAGATTACTTAACCAACCGGTTTCAGTATGTTGTTGTTAACAATGAAATTTCTTCCATTGCAAAAGTTACATTGGGGGTGCCTCAAGGGTGCGTCCTTGCTCCCACTTTATTCCTTATTTTTATTAATGATTTGCCCTCTAACATCCGCGTTAAAATGAAGCTTTTTGCCGACGACTGCATTCTGTATAATGAAATTAACTCTATAAATGATCACGTTGATTTAAACAGCGCCCTCCATGATGTAGTGAAGTGGTTTAAAATGTGGCAGATGGAACTGAACATTAAAAAAACTGCCTTTTTATCTATAACCCGCAAAAAACATAGGTCGGACTTCGAATACGCTATCAATAACATACCACTCACCCGAGTTCATGAGCACAAATATCTTGGCTTGATCATTTCACATGACCTAAGATGAGAATCGCATATTAACAGTATCATACCACCTACTTTAAAACGGCTGTTCTTCCTCAGAAGAAGACTTCGAGCTGCGCCACCGGAAATTAAACTGCTCTCATGCAACGCATTTATTCGCCCAGTCCTCGAATGTGGTAACACAATTTGGTTTCCGTATACACAACAGCTTATTAACAAACTAAGGGGAGTGCAGCGAAAGGCAATTGGATTCATCTTTAACAAATACAAGAAAAGCGATTCACCTACCCAACTGCTAAAACAAGCATGTATTCCTACTCTGCGAAACCGCGCCAAACTAGCAAGACTAAAATTATTGTTCCAATTAATACACAATACATTACAAATAAATACTTCGTCGTATATATCCCTGGCTGACACCGGACCTTCCCGCCATAAGCATTCACTAACACTTAAAGAATATGCATTTCGAACTGACTGCTTTAGATATTCGTTCTTTCCTCTTGCAATAAGAGAATGGAATAGCCTGGACCCCTGCATAACGACTAACACTTCGTTGCCGAAATTTGTAACCCTTGTAGAAAAACTGTTGCGCAATAATTAGAATATGTTAGCCGGAAGTAACACATCACTCACGTCGTTGTATAAAATAAAATATGTGTGAACATTGTATTTGCCTGTGCAATTTCACCCCTTTTCATACCATATGTGTATATCTGCTTCGTGCCGATTGCAAATATCAGTGTTGAAATTAGGTAAACCTGTTTTTATCGCTATTTGTGAGTATATATGCCCAACCTGTAAAAATCCCACTGGGATTGACAGTATCTGAAATAAATAAATAAAATAAATAAGATCTAGCCACTTTCGACATAAGAGGCACAAGAAAAAAGAAAAAAAAATATTTTTAGAAGCGGACGCGTTTGTGGTGAGAAACAGAATGACGTTTGCGCATGCTCGTGCTTTGCCGGAGAGCACGATGGACAAACAAGAAGGCATCTAGACGATCACAAGACGCACTAACAACTGAAAGTTTATTACTCGACACGTGTTGAACGCACTATTCGACAAAGGAATCATCCTTGAGCATCTTCGTTGTCTCGGTATATCGAGCTTATCTAACATGATAAGCCAAGCGGACTGTGAATCTTGAAGCGAGACGCCAGGTGACAAGCAATGGACCGAACATAGAGTTTCTCACTATAACACCTAGAGGGTAATCTGGCGCCACCGTCTATGGGAGTTTCTTAAGGGGGCACCGTGCCGTCATGGGAATGACGGTATATGTGTCTGCGAGGCTCGTGTTGGCTGGTGTTGCAAGAGGCTTCGTCTAAAACGTGGATATGGCTACGCAAATAACGCGTTCTCAAAATAAAATCTTCATAAAATGTTTCCATTCATGCATATTACATCTTTACTCACCCACGATGCATGACCAAGCGAAGAAAAGCAAGAACAGACGACCAACTGTTTCAAAGCGAGCGCGAACCTTGTCGTCTGTTCTCCAACTTTTGCGGCCCGCTGATACTTTACATAACATGTAGTCGTACACACAATAACAAGTTCTCATAGTTAAACAAAACATGTTTTTGCGTAATAATAAGGCTAAAACAGCTTATCACGTGCTGTTCTAGTAGAAAATGAATCATTGGGACAGGCGGAACGGTACTTACCAAGCGTGTCTTCAAGGTGTCCTGTCTCTACGAGAACGATGCCAATCCGAATCCACAATATACCGGCATTCCCATGCATAGCACAGCGCAGCAGCGCCAGATTTCCCTCTAGGTAATGTAGTGAGAAACTCTATGGGACCGAATATACACATGAGCACTCGGGTATAAAAAGAAAAAGTGAAAAACAATATTACTGCGTGTACATGCAAGAATCCCCGTAGACAGCAGACTTCCTTTTTCTGATAACAGGGTGCATATGGTGACACACGGCAGCATATAAATAAACCTTCAGCTTTTACGGCTCCTCCTGGATCCTCTCGATGTCTCCTTCGTGTACTATGGCGCCGTTTTCAAGCCACCTAAAACCAACGACAGCCCAACAACGCGTTTCGACCAGCGTCACGCTCGTGCGACGCGGCTTTCGAGCACTCGCCTTCCTCCTGCTGGTGGCAAGATCTGCATCGCCGATGTAGGCGTTGCCCGCCGTGGGAACCAAGTCTCCGGCCAGCATGCGGAACGTGGTCGTCTTGCCGGCGCCGTTCATGCCGAGAAGGCCGAAGCACTCGTGGCTGTTCAGCGTGAACGAGAGGCCGCTCACGGCCTCGACGCTGCGGTAGCTCTTTCGCAGCTTGTCCACGCACAAGACCACCTGCGCGGAATCCGCGCCTAATTACGCTGCCGAGCGCGAGGTCGCGGGTTCAACGACCAACGCACGCGCAATGCGAGGAAGTCCGCGTGCTTAGATTTAGGTGCATGTCAAACACGCACACACACGCACACGCACGCACGCATGCACGCACGCACACGCACACACACACACACACACACACACGCACGCGCACACACACACACACACACACACACACACACACACACACACACACACACACACACACACACACACACACACACACACACACACACACACGCACACGCACGCACGCACGCGCACGCGCACACACACACACACACACACCGTAGGTCGCAAACTCGTCATGCCTTTGTCGCAAGGGGGCCATTCGTCTCCGTGCGGCGTCCTTGGGCGACGATCTGTTCGACGCGAGCGCGCTCTTCCTGGACGCTGCGGTGCTCCCCAACCCCGGCCGCGACCGCGGCTTGGCGAGCCCGCATGCGCGTAGCGAGGCTCCCCACGAGGCCGGAGTCGATGAGCGTGACGAGCGAGAGGAAGGCCACGCCCACCAGCAGCATGAGGCAGACGTCGCGGCCGGCGCTCATTTTGTCCCACGTGAGGCAGCCCTTGGACATGATGCAGTCGTGGCACTTCTCTGCGGGCCGCAGCGGATGCGCTCTCATGATACTGCTGCAGCCCATTCAAAAGCTTTGTACCCCAAGCAGTCCAATAAGCCAGCCATCCCATCGCAATAATGGTTCTTGTTTAGGCCACCATGCTACTAGATAAACATTACTTCGCGCCAACTCCGTGAAGTTCATTCAGCGAAAGCTAGGCGCGTCGAGTCGATGGAGGTGGAGCGAAAACTAGTATAGTATTTCACCAGTTGCTAGCCGCAGTGGGACTCGATGGCAAATAATGGGACAACCCTTGTTCCTTACGCGAGATATTCCGCTGGTTTTCGTTCCTTGTTTACTGACACGACCCGTACTTTTTCACTGCACTATACTGAGTTAATAAGGCGAAGTTTACGCAGTGTAACTGCATTCGTTGTGTGTATGCGGGAACGCTACGACGCTCATTGCTGGCTGGTCGACTTGCCGGCAGTGAGAGTATTCCCAAGGACTGAAGCGAGTGAACAATCAGTCCGTCATCGCAAGCGCCAGACATCAGGGGGGATCCTTGCTGCAATACCACTCGCGGCGTTGTGGTTAAAAAGCCACAGCTGACGTGTAGCCACACACATTAACGACGTTCTTACACTCGAAGCGTTCTAAAAATTAGATGCCAATCAGTATTGATGTTGGACATAGCTAAGGCAGCCGGCTAATGGCGAAAAGCAATTACGAATAAAAAACTTAGTGGATAGAGCAATCATTAGAATGGGCATATATTTAGCATACGTGTTTTTTTGCCATAAAGCGCAGTCTGCACAAGTCTCGAACAGACGACACACGTAGACGTCATTAGACGTCATGTGCTCATTCTCGAGCGCAGTCTTTAACTGAGACCCAAGCGGTAGAACCCGTTCGAGCCAGTTGCGTCTTAGCTCGTCATCCGTTGTGTTTTCCCGGCATATTTAACTGCACCAACTAGATTTCTTGGTACAGCACCATCAACATAGTTGTTTCATTTTGACGTAGTAGTTCTGCGGAAACCCGCAAGGTGGAGAGAAGTAATGAATAAAGGGAAAATCAGACATCCACCCGTTCGTTGCAATCGCTACAAAGGAAACCCATACGGGTTCCTCGAAATAAAAGCCTCAAAGTTGTAGAAAAATTCGTCCTGGTCCGGGACTCGAACCCGGGACCACCGCCTTTCCGGGGCAGCCGCTCTACCATCTCAGCTAACCAGGCGGCTAGCAGATGGCAGGGCGAAGTCGAATTTGGCGACAACACGAAGAAAAGGCAAGAGTTCTTCTCTCCACCTTGCGGGTTTCCGCAGAACTACTACGTCGAACTCTTGCCTTTGCTTCGTGTTGTCGCCAAATTCGACTTCGCCCTGCCATCTGCTAGCCGCCTGGTTAGCTGAGATGGTAGAGCGGCTGCCCCGGAAAGGCGGTGGTCCCGGGTTCGAGTCCCGGACCAGGACGAATTTTTCTATAACTTTGAGGCTTTTATTTCGAGGAACCCGTATGGGTTTCCTTTGTAGCAATTGCAACGAACGGGTGGATGTCTGATTTTCCCTTTATTCATGGTTGTTTCATAGCATTCGGGAAGTGCTGCAGACGTCATTCAAGCGGTGTTAAGATAGTAAGCAGGCATAAATGGCGGTAAGCAGGGTTTATGATCAACACTGGTGTCCCCTTACACGTTCGTTCCTATCCTAACACCTGCACCGTTGCACAATATGTAAGAAACCCCCAATAGAAGATGACTTAACTGAAATATATTCTAAAATGTGCTCTTCGTAAGGAAACGAATAACACATGCAGTTCGAGATGAATGAAAATACTAGTCTCAAACGAATAACACATGCAGTTCGAGATGAATGATAATACTAGTCTCAAGAGATACAAAATATGTATAAGACGGCAAAGCGAAGAACACGACTGGAATAAAGTTTGCGTATACTTTCGCTTATCATTAAAACACGATACTTCAGTTCCGGAACAGTGAGCTCACCCGGGCAGCACTCAATGAACCGATTTAGATGATCCGGAATTTTATCAAGGCCGAAGTCCTGGCAGAAGAGGAGACGGTCAAAAGTTGACATGTAGCGACACATAACACTTTCTTGTGAAATCTGTAAAAGAAAACAAAAAAGCATCCTCATCATTGTCAGCACAGATTGGTTGTAACGAGATATGACAATACTAGTAAGAAAACTGGAACTTAATGTTGGCGGGAGGCTAACGACTTAGGCACTCGAGAATAAGTGAACAAACAAGAGTAAGCCGCAGTAGCTGCGCTTATATTTCTAGTGATAATTTCGCAATGATGTAACGGCAATGTGCCCACCGATAGCATACAACATAAGCAGGCAAAAATTCTTTAGCTAGCCACAGTGACACTAAACAAAAAGAATATTCGTGACCACATTAGATGCAGAATACGACTCCACATCTAAGGCTGGCTCTAACACGTCTCTGAAGGCTGGCAAGAAAAGCATTCGCAACTAGAGAGCAGCGCCATGCTGACGGCCGTGAAGCACGGTGGAGGTCCAGTGAGAACTAACAGTTGATAAAACAATACGCCTCCATTTTCGCTACGTTCGGCCAACATCGTGCTGACTGGTTGGAGGAAATACTGAGCAATGGCCGCTCTTGAAAAAAAAAATCATTGTATAAGCGATGCCACGCATACATTTTTTTTTCTTTTTGATCGGTGTCTTTCTCACTGGATGCTTGCGCGTCCTGTGAAAAACGCACCACTCTCCTTCACCACCCTTTTAAGGGATTAAGGTAGTTGCACGCAGAAACACACCACAATAATGTATTTACACGATCAATAGTAGAAATCACTCTAAAATGTTACTGCACGAAAATTTTATGCCTTAGAGCAACCACTCCATCGAAATCGAGTAACTGTAGCTTAAGAGCGGCAATGTTTATATATATATATATATATATATATATATATATATATATATATATATGACCTCTGAGTCGCGTGATGAGAACTCACTTGGAGGCAGTTAGAGATGCCCCAGGCGAGGGAGAAGCTGGGTATACCTCTGAAGACCCACAGGGCTGTGTCTAGTCCCGTAGTGTCCCTCGTTTCGTTGTTCGTTGGTTCCAGCAGTGCCGGCAGTAAATATAGCAGCGACATGCTCACGTTCAGAATCATGCCTGCAGACGCAACACACGATGACGGTGCATGCATCGGTAGGGTGCGCCGCGATCAGCATAGTTACGCGGAGTCACTCTATCGTGCGGTAGCACCATCTTACTTCGTACTGCGACTGCTCCTTGCGCTGTGAAAACCTGCGTCATTATTTTCCTGAAATCCTAGTTTGAAGACTACTAATAGCTGCTTTCGAATGACAACAATTTTTTTAATATATAATGAAAATCAACAGCAGACCCGTTAGAAGTATCTTTTTTTTTTTTTTTTTCAGAACACTGTTTATATTCCTTTGGCGAAAATAAAGGTCGTGTATTAGCAGAGAAAGTAAAAGCAGAACTTCCCCTTTTACACAATGCGCCGCATATGCAGGCCCTTTTTTTTTTTTTTGAAAACAAAAGTTAACAAAAGGTGGGACATTGAGTCCTTGCTCACTATAGAATGCAGTTCATCCATTTTTTTTATTTTTATTTATACCAATAACTGACTCCAGGGAACACTGTAAAAATGATTAAACTGAAAGCGCTGTAAAGTGGTTCGCGAAAGCCAAGGGGGTGTCGACATCTGTCTTTCGCTTATCAAGCTCCCGCTCGCTGGAAAAATCGACCTATTTGTAATAGGATACCAGTAATCTATATCAATGTAGGCTAATGCGTTGTTTTTTTTTTCAGTGTCCAATTAAAGCAGTCTTCCAATATTTTTTCGAACGCGGCAAATATATTCTCTTAATCACAAGAAAATTATCTCGTGAATAAATGATGCGACTATCACTGGTCCATATTCAGCAGGGAATGTACAGTCACAAGCTTTGTGATAGTGAACCCGTCAGCGCGTGCCGCTCGATAATTGCGGATAACTTTTGGGAGCAGCCAGTACATTCTTGTAAGTTAGGTTAAGCGTATGCGCTCCTTGATTGCATTTGCGCGTCGTTTGCTGCAGTCTGAGTCAATGTGCATGCAAACGTGACACGGCATGTGCCAGGTACCAGGCGGCGACGATGGTAGCAGACGGCGCGCGAGTGATTGAAGCGAGCGCGTCCTCTAAGCCTACAAACTTCTAGAATAAACCAGCCGATCGACAGAGTGTTCCGCCTGTATCGAGCGGCATCCGCTCCCGTATTAACGGTCGTAAAGCTTGTGACTGTGCCATGAGTTACTGGTCTTCCAGATGAATATCAGTCACAATGCCTCAGTATGCATGTAGTGACATGCGTACGAATCTTACCAGCGACAATGCTGATGCTTGCGATAGTCACGTATCCCGTCGACGGTTGGTCGCAGATCAGCGAGACGACGTACGCGAGAGGAATCGACGCGCATCCGTAGCTCACCATCAAGGCATACAGGGAACCTGCACCAAAGGGTGCAGAGGCGCAGTCGTTACGAAGCCATGATTCTTCGCAAATTTAGCCCACACATCGTTTCTATATATGATATAAAGAACTATGCAGCTGCATCAACCACAACGTGACCAAAAGAGCAGCGAGCTTTACGCGTAGAAACGTGCCGTTTTGTCCCGCTACGGACAACAAGCGCTGAATTTTCGCCTGCAAACATCAGCGCCGTAACGCAGCCTAGCGAGCAGAAAAGACAGTTTTCAGTAGCACATACTGTGAGGGAATTCGTTAATTCACGTTGTTGCCGTAAGCTTTCGAGAAAATTCATCACATTACTTTAAGAGGAAGCTTTAGCTCGGGTGCTCCTATCTAAATACATGTAAAAGGAGAATTCGTTTTTCTCGGCAACCACTGCACCAAATTTGACGGGGTTTGCTGCATTTAAAAGAAAAACTTAAAATCTAGTGACTGTTGGTTTCGAATTTTCGATTTAGGTTGTCATTTTTTTATTAAAAAATGGCAAAAATCGCAAATTTTCAGAAAACGAAACTATCAAGTTTACAACTCCGTAACCCAGCAAGAAAAAATGATATAGCAATTCTGTGAATTGTATCTGATAGCACTTTTAAAGCGGACAAAATTGATATGTTACACATGAACCTCAAAAAATGTGTCGATGCGTTATTACAACTTTTGCAAAACCCTTGTAAATAGCGTAACAAATTCACGTAAGATGTAAAATGACATATCAAATTTGTCCGCTTTGAATGGACTAATGGATGACGTTTACAGAATCGCGATATCTGTTTTTGATGCAGGGCTATTAGTTTGTAAACTTCGTGCGTCTATTTTTTTCAAACTTCTGAATTTTTGAAAATCTTTTTAACAAAATTCAAGCCCTAACTCAAAATTCCGCTTCCAACAGTCACTAGAATTTAACTTTCTCTCTCAAATGCAACAAATTTCATTAAAATCGGTCCAGGGGTTATCTCAGAAAAACGTTTTTGCGTTTTTACATGTATTTCAATAGGCCGCGTCGGAGTTGGGCCCGAGCTAAAGCTTCCTCTTAATATACACCGTTGTGTCGCCAAAGAAAAACGAACAACACCCGTCGAGTGCGAATCGAATACCGCGAAATAATATATATATATATATATATATATATATATATATATTCATCGATTTGATAAAGAGCTACTCATAAACATTGAAAACAGCATAATAAAGAGTAAAAGTTACATGTCCAATCTACACACGCAAATTCAACATTTCTGTGCCAAATAAGTAAGCATAAGAAATTTCGTCGAACAGATACCTTATACCAGCCTGAACTGACTTTAGTGTTGCTCTTCGGTGTCCCTTTGGGCTCTCTGTTTAAGCTCACCGACATCCTTGAGATTTTCAAGAAAATTGTAAGTTTCACCGTTCGCACTGCAGAGCGACGACGTACCAATTGTGGAGGCGTCCGAGTACACCTGATGTCGGTCCAAAATCATAAACGGGCTCAGGAGCACCATCGAGCAGAGCGCGTGCAACGCCAGGTCAACGGCGAACGCCGAGCCCCAAAACGCGGCTGAGCTGGCCCCGCACTGCAGCTGGAGCAGCTTCACGTTGCGCACGCGCTCCTGCGACCAGCACGTACGTTACGCCGTGTACCTATGCGGCCTCGTGATATATATATATATATATATATATATATATATATATATATATATATATATATATATATATATATATATATAGGCAAAGAAGGCGTCGTTTAACAAATTAATTATGCATTCCAAGTATATTTGTTGTGATCAGTATGTTGCAGGTGCAATTGGTTATTTTATTGCGTGATTCCACAGGGAACAAGGCCTCGGTCACCGGCACATCTGCAGGGCACGTACGTATACATATATGGCTATGCTGATTAACTGAGTCATCGGTAGCGCGACCGTTCCGTCTATAATATGCGAGAAACGCACTAGCTCACGCCAAACTTCTTGACCTCACCGCGTGTCTCGGCCAATCAGCTGGTTTTATGTCGGAGACGCCATTACCAACCAATGACCACTGAATGTTGCTGAAGTAGCCAAGAAGCGATCGCTTAGAATGCCCCGCTCACGAGCTGCGGACTCTTGCCGTGCTACACGTAGATCATATATACACAGTCATTCGTAGGTCATCGTAGAGCCACCTACGACTCTTAGAAAGCGAGTCATGATTAAGCTGTAGTATTGTGCCTCTAAGGCCTGTACGAGCACAGCAGTGTTTTAATATTGAATTTGTAGTTTTGTCACCGATCGTTTCATGTTTGATTGCTTGTCCGTGCGCCAAATTTGTGATATACATCATCATCTTCCGTGCGCCCCATTACACTAATATGCACTTGGAAATTGGAGTGCAGCAAATAAAACAATGTGCGCCCAAGTAACACAAGTAACAAATGAAATGAATAATTGTCAACCAGCTAAAAGTAGCTCGAAGCTACAAAGAAGATCAATGCAGGTTTCCGACAAACAAAGCGTTCACAGTCGTAGACAATTTTGTTCTAGTACGGAGATCGAACCCTGGACCGATGCGTTTACGGGCGGTCGTTATGCTAATCAGAAGACTACAGCAGATCGCAAGGCGTGCCCAAATTAACTGACAGCTCGAGGCGCAGCTAGAACGCAGAATAGGAGAATCAGAACCCGAATAGTGCAAGCAGGCGAGGTAACTATTATTTGCCGCCCCGCACCGAAGTACCATGCCAATAAAATAATCATAATAACCATCATCTTCGCATGAATGGTCATCCACGCGACAGCAACACGACATAGCCTTTGTAGCTTCGTGGTGCTTTCGGATGGATGACAACATTTCCCTTTGCGAAACCGCCTCCAGCTTTAGGATTTCGGGAGAACTGATCTGACAAGCAACAAATGTTTTGCGCTATATCATTTCTTTTTCTGAATCTTCGCTCGCTTCGCGCTGTTAATTCTTTTGTCGTAACGCACCAACTGTAGAGCCCAAACCCGCGGGTGAGAGGGTCTGTACTGTGCACCTGTACGGGGAAGAGGACGTATGTGGCGCCGAGGAAAGCCAGCCCGACGGGCGCGAAGACGGCGCACATCAAGCGCGTTACGAGCACTATGGTGGGGTCCGGCTCCGGTCTTGGATTCTCCTTGGGCAGCGGGTGGTTGACCACGCGCAGCCGCCAACCGGGAAGGAAGGCGCGCGACGCCGCAACGATGGACACGGCCGACGAGTGGGGCGAGTAACCGCTGTGCCACGCCGTCACCTGCATGCACCGAGGTTAATGTTATCGCATACCTCGCAGGAATAGCCCCGTACAGCTAGGAGAGTACGAGTTGCGATACCCTGTACGTGTATTCGGCCCCGTACTGGTACCAATTTCGCTCAGAAGTTAGAGCGCTGCTTGGAAAATTGTACTCGAAAGACACAAGAAATCATCGTAGCAGGCTCAATGCATGCGACGTGTTTTTATACATTAAGCACTAGTACCTTTAGTAGAGTACGGGAGGAAAGACCTTATATTTGTTAACGCAATTTGGCGCCAAAAACGCATGACCAGATATCTGGAAATTTACTTCCACCCACAGCCCCATAAAAGTGCTCCGTGGTGCAGTTAAGACCATAAAAGAAATATATGAAAGAATTGGACAGAATTAAATTGACGATGACTGTCGACGGTAATGCGTTTAGCGTTGAATCAATATAGCGAAACAACGTTTTGCCACTGTCGTAAAGAGGTATGTATGAGGCGTGTACATAAGGGGGACCATCTATAGCATGCCACCGGAACTAAGGCTGTGCGTGGCCTCCGAATTGCATGGTGCGCCAGCGCTTGCGAACGCTTACAAACGCGTCATGCGGCAACCGGTCTCCTCACTCGCGCTTTCTTCTGGAGATGCTGTGCCATCTAGTGGCGCTGCCAAGAAGTCCGCGCGTGAACTCCGAGACGACAAGCGTGGCGCGCCGGTTCCTGAGAAGGCTGACGTTTGTTCCCACTCTCACCGCACGCCCACTGGCACATACTTCGCCCACGGGCGAAGGTTCATTGGAGAGCGGCACATACCCAGTGCATTTATGGCGCAGCATGTTAAAGCGTTGGTGTGAAAGGCTTCCTTTGAAAAGCAGGACATGCCAGGTGCATTTGTGGAGCAGCCTGCTAATGCGCCGGGCTGTGCTCCATGAGGAACCTTTGTGACGTGGCTTCGATTGCGCTCAGCATCGAATAAATTTAAGGATCTTTTTCGTCACTGTGGAGTGGCACATTCCCAGTGGCACATACCTAGTTACCCAAGTTGACGTCAAAGACGTTCATTGAAGAGCCGCACACGCTTACTGGCGCATACCATGTGACCCAAGTTGGCATCCAGGAGGTTCATTGAAGACCATGCCCAGACCAAGTGGCACATACTCAGTGCTCGAAGTCGGTGTCAAAAAAGTTTCACTTTCACTGAACAGCGGCACATATCTAGTCCCGCATCTACAGTGACCTGTGTCGGCGTAAACGAAGTTCGTTGAAGAGCGGCACACATGTACACATTGCGTCATACTCAGTGACGGAAGTTGGTGCAATGGTTCGTTTAGAGCCATGCTCCACAAGCACAGCAGCCCGATACACTGCCCACTTTACCATGTACTGCCCTATGACCCATGAAGGCGAGAAAACGGCAAGATGCGTATAAACCCAGCCCCCTAAAAGTGCATTAAGTACCTCAAGAATGCTACGCATTATAAGAACTGAAACGAGAAAGACGAGTCAGGAACCGACAAAAACATTTACGCTTTACAGGTCTGTCAGCCTACAACGATTTCTATAGAAATTGCTCTTCGCAAATTTTCACTGTATCAACCGTCCTCATTATCGCCAGATCTTGCTTGCAGTCAAGCAATAATGTGCTGCAATAATAAAAAAAACGAATTAAATCGAGCAAAATTTTGTATAATATTGAAAGGATTGCAGAACGCTTGAAACAACTTAGCATCCACCACTTTCTTTTTCTGGTGGATTAAAGCATTTTTTTCTACAATAGTGAGAAAAACAAGAAAACCCAAGGGGCTTGACTCTTTGTTAGAGTTACAACTGTACGAAGAAAGCATATATGTGACAGGTACATTGAGCTGCAGGGTACGCCGATATGTATTCCAACATGCCCACATGAAACTAGGCAAACTCGCTGATACTTGTATATACAGCTCGGTAGACAAAGCTGGTTGCACACATTATGTCGCGTCGCACCTCGAAAGCCGTCTCGTTGCCTTCTATCTTGCTTCCCGGCACGATGGCGCTCTCTGGCATGCCCGACAGGTTGTTGATGGACCTGAACTGAGCGCCGATGATATACTGCGAGCGGTATCGGCGGTAGTTGCTCAGCGCCAAGTTCTGCAGCCACGGGTACGGATCGTCTTTGCCAAGGTCGCGCACTTCGGCACTTTGCTCCTGCGATAGGAACCTGCAGGAACATTTTCTTAATGCGAGAGGATTCTTAGCCCGTTTACCCCACGTTGGTGTGGGTATTTTTTGCTTATTTCTAACCTCTATCGACTTGCTGCTCGCGCACTTCACGAACGCGCGCTCTTATATAGCGGACGATACTCAAGCCAAATACTACAGTGCCAGCGGGGCAAAACAGGCTGCGTCTGGGAGAGCTTTCCGACAATCATCGTGGACCAGTTCTGCCGATTTTCTTTTCCTTTTTCTTTTTTTGAAGAGATTTTTTTAGATGACTTACAAAATTAAAACGGTCCTTTATCTCCTCCAGAGCGTCGTAGCGAGTCAGAAGAGGTATCAAAACGTAGGTCTCAACAGGACAAAAACAGGGATAATTACTCGCAGAGTAAGTAAAATAATTGTGCGGGCTTAATTAGCGTCAATATAGTCGAAAATTAATCGCATTGCGTTATACTACTGTAAAGGGTATACCGCCGTAGATATATACGTGCTGAGGCAAAGCCTGTGTACTGCACAGTTTTGGTAAAGAGATGGGGTTCGCTTGGATCAAGCAGTGCCCGAGCGATGCAATGGTGCCTGGAAGGCGGCTCCTGCGGTACCCGCATGAAGCGAGACTTAGTCCCAGAGTAAGTAAAATTAACGATACAGGTGGAATTAGCGTCAATGCAGTCGAAAATTAACCACATTGCGCTATACTACTGTAAAGGGTGCACTGCCGTAGATATAGACGTGTTGAGGCAAAGCCTGTGTACGGCACAGTTTTGCTAAAGGAGGGGGTTAGTTGGAGCAAGCACTGGTCAAGCGAGGCAATAGTGCCTTGAAGGCGGCTCTGGCGGTACCCGTAAAAGGCGAGACTTAGTCGCATAGTAGGCAAATAGCGTAATTAGCGTGTAGTCAAACATCAACCACATTGCGCGATACTGCTGTAAAGGGTGCACCGCCGTAGATATAGACGTGTTGAGGCAAAGCCTGTTTACGGCACAGTTTATGTTCGCTTGATCAAGCAGTGGTCGAGAGAGGCAATAGTGTCTTGAAAGCGGCTCCAGCTGCCTTCAAACGGTACAGGCGTAATTAGCGTCAGTATAGTAAAAACTAAGATACGTTGCTATATCGACTTCACTGTATCCGGAACCGGTCCACCTGGTCTCATGGTCAAAAAGGAAAAGGAAGGAAAGGTGTGTCAACCAAAGTTGACGTGAAAGACAACGTCGACGAACATGCGCGTAAAAAATACGAATCATAAAACTCGACATGAATAAAAGAAATGGAGAGTCCGTAAAAATTGTAAGGTCTGACAATGAAACAAAGAAATAACGCAAATAATACAAAAAGAAAATGCAATTATGAAACATTGTCTCATATTTCATTCAGCTATTTTAGTACATACGCACACGCACACGCATATATATATATATATATATATATATATATATATATATATATATATATATATATATATATATATATATATATATATATATATATATATATATACGAGGTGTGACAGAAAAGAAACGAGACTAAGTGTGTAGCTTGAAAAAATAGTGGAGTTGGCAACAACTGTTTTGCTGACGTACTCCCACACACCTAATCTATTCATGCGTCCAGTTTCGACGGAATCGATCACGCCAGCTAGGAGTGCTGCGTCATTGTGTGAACACGTGCAACTGCATTATGCCGGAAAAATGTCTGATGTAAAAACCAAACAGCGAATCAACATCAAGTTTCTTGTGAAACCTAAGAAATCAGCCACGGAAACATTTCAGATAATAACCGAGGCTTATTGAGATGTAACGTTGTCTCGTGCACATGTGTTTGAATGGCATAAGCGGTTTTCAAGGGGAAGGGACAGTATGGAAGATGATGAACGTGCTGGGCGCCCAAGGTCAGCGATTACAGTCCAAAACATTGCCAAAGTTTGTGATGTGACCAGTGGTGACCGAAGATTAAGTGTTCGCGCAGTGGCGGAGTTGGTTCACTTGGATAGGGAAGCTATTTGACGTATTTTAACGGACGAATTACACATGAGGAAGATTTGTGCGAAGGTTGTTCCAAAAGTTCTGTCCGTTGACCAAAAACAGTGCCGTAAAGACGTGTGTGTGGACATGTTAGAACGCATTGCAAACGAGCCAAATTTGTTGGAATCTGTTGTAACATGTGATGAGACATGTATTTTTACCTATGACCCAGAAAGGAAGCGCCAGTCAATGCAGTGAAAGTCTTCAGGATTCCCAAGACCCAAAAAATCACGCATGTCAAAATCAAAATTCGAGGCAATGTTAATTGTCTTTTTCGACATTAATGGAATTGTAATGATTGAATGGGTTCCCAGTGGTCAGACTGTTAATCAACACTACTACATTGAAGTACTAAAAAGACTTCGTGAAAAAATTAGGAAAGAAAGGTCACAGTTGTGGAGTGATGAATGGCTGTTGAACCAGGACAATGCACCCGCTCACACGGCCCTATCTGTCAAGCAGTTTCTGACCAGCAAAAACATTACTGTGATGGGGCATCCTCCTTATTCACCTCATTTGGCTCCATGCGACTTTGTTTTGCTTCCTAAAGTTAATCTTGCTTAAAGGGAACCCATTTTACCTCAGTTGAAGAGGTTCAGGCAAAAACGGAGAATCTCCTGAAGGGCCTTCCAAAAACCTCGTTCCAGACCGGTTACTAGCAATGGCAGCACCGAACGCAGAAGTGTGTGAATGCTGAAGGGGACTACTTTGAACATGATAATGTCACAGAGAACTGATTCAGTAAGTACAATAAGTTATTGGACCAGTCTCGTTTTTTTTGTGTCACACCTCGTATATATATATATATATATATATATATATATATATATATATATATATATATATATATATATATGAGATGAGATGATAATGTCCCGCAGCACCGATGTAAGAAGTTAGCAGTGCGCTATAAGAAACACATGCGAAATGCACAGGACGGTGGCTGGATTGTGGGCACTCGCTTGAATACTGGGCTCCAAACTCGTGACATTCCACTCACTATACCATCAATATGAATAATGTGATCAATAGCTGTCGAATAAGGAATGTTGCTGGAGCTAGCGTTCCTCGCATGGGTCTTGTCTTCATCAAGGCAGCAATTTACACAGTCTTCCTGTGAACTTCTGTCTTGTTTGGGGTTCCGTGAGTAGAACTTGCAGCCTAACCAGTGATTGTGTGCTCTCTGTGAATTATCGCGTTGAGTTTGTCATTTCTTTCTGCATTTGTAAGCTCTATGGCGAGCAGTTACCAGAAATTCGTTAACACTTTTTCTCGAGTAATGTTGTTTTCATAAATTGTTCAGCCATGCACATTTGAAGTGTGAGATTTGAGGGTCTAAATAATTTTAATTTAATTACTCGCTAGGACGGTGAATTTCTCTTTTACACACTGCAAATTGACTAAGTGCACGGTTATTCGACGAGATGATTTCTCTGTCTATGTGCATTTGGACCTTGGACAGCGAAATCGAAATTCAACTGCAGCACTAAGGCTAGATCTAAGAAAAACGAATTTCGACTGGACTTGCTCATTGTTTTGTAGGGCGTGACACATCGCTGCGCGACCATCTTGATACGAGGTGCACGTGAATGCTCGGTGGGCGCTGAAGTTAGCATTGTTAGTCTCTCCCAAAGAATGAAGCCGAGCTCACTTTTCGTATTCCTTAGCAGGTCCGCTTTTGGTTGACTCGTCAGCGGTGTAAAACGCGACGGTGTGGCCGAACATTTTCAGCAGCGAGTACTCGACGGGCCCGGAGTAGCTGAGCTTCCGAGATATGTGCGTCTGGTTGATAAAGACGAACAGCAGCAGGACCTGCCGATGCGCAGAGAGACATCGCCAAGTCAGACAAATGTAATTAGTAAAGACCTTGTAATGTCACGCAGCGCCGCTGTAAGGCGTTGGCGATGCGCTACCCCGGTACGTACACTTACGACCATTTACACTTTGTCTTCGAACACTATTAGCTTATTTATGGGGTTTAGCGTCGTGGCTTGAAACGAACTCTGGAGTGAGGACACTCGTGAGAAAGTGAGCGAGTGAGCAAAGCAGTGAGTGATAATAGTTGTGAAATAATAAGCAAGTGAGTTAGTGAGTGAGTGAGTGAGTGAGTGAGTGAGTGAGTGAGTGAGTGAGTGAGTGAGTGAGTGAGTGAGTGAGTGAGTGAGTGAGTGAGTGAGTGAGTGAGTGAGTGAGTGAGTGAGTGAGTGAGTGAGTGAGTGAGTGAGTGAGTGAGTGAGTGAGTGAGTGAGTGAGTGAGTGAGTGAGTGAGTGAGTGAGTGAGTGAGTGAGTGAGTGAGTGAGTGAGTGAGTGAGTGAGTGAGTGAGTGAGTGAGTGAGTGAGTCTATCCGCCGAGCACTGACCGAAAGCGGCAAGAGCAGCATCAGCGTGGGCAGCCTGAAGTCGCGGCGACTGTACTGCAGCTTCTTGGTGACCAGTGCGTCCAGCTGCTGTCTCAGGCGGGGTCGCACATCGCCGCTCGAGGAAAAGTTCGCCTCGACTGCGGTGGCAGGGCAGCCTACCGTCGGCTCTCGTCGCACTACTTCAACGTTCGGTGCCTGCTGCGGCTGCTGTGAGGCCTTAATATGGTCCGCATCGTGCTCCACCTGCCTCAACACATCTTCGAGAGCTGCCACGTGGACCGAGAGCCATTGCAACGAACGCCCGTGCCGCATTTCTTCCAGCTCCTTCAGCAGCTGCGCAGATCAAGAATAGTCGAGGGAAAAATCGCTATAAGTGATAAGCGTGTACTACCTTCACTGTCAAAAGATAAAAAGAAAGATGCAGTGTGATGCTCTACATTACTAATTTCAACAACAGAAGAGTGAGGAGCACGGCAAACGTGCACCTAACACATAATTGGCGTCGAAATAAAACAGCGCTGCAATGCAAGCACCGATAGAACTTCTTGCTGGGTAACACGATGTATGATAAAATATCAAGTGTAATTTGGGTCACCCGCGCATGTTCGAATCCTGACGCTTACCTCGATGAGGGTATCGGCGCGGATGTCTCCGACATTGATATTCTGCGTTCCACCACGATGAAGGTAATTAAGCGGTGCCTTATATTCGCCATCTTCAATGCAGGCTTCGGGTACGTGCTTTTGAAAGATGCGGGTCAATTCGGTAAGCTCATCGGAGACGATGCCTTCTTCCAAAGTCACGCGGATCCAGTATCCCGTACCTGTGCGCAAGAAAGCAACAGACGGTTGCTCTCGGACCTGCGCAGCTTTCGCTTGTGGGAAGCATACACAATGCACTGATATACGATCACACCAGAATGATAAACGGGATAGGTAAGAAGCCACTTGGACCACTTCTTGCGCCCAGTGACTTGAAATTGCGGTGTGTGACCATGGCGTAACCAGAGCTAAATCCATTCTAAATACGTATAAAACGCTCACATCGACACACAGGCACACTCACACACAGCAAAATTATGTATGCATGAACGCAAACGTGCAGCAAAACGCAGAGTACAGATAACGCTGCAGAAATCAGCACCCGCATTGCACGTACCATAAGTGTTGCGCAGGAAGAGCGAGGAGCCACAGCAGCGCATCCTGCCGGCGGCCAATACGGCGATTCGGTCTCCGAGCGTGTCGGCCTCCTCCATGCTGTGTGTGGTCAGCAGCATGGTCTTGTCCTCGTGGAACCGCAGGACGCACTCCCACAGAGCCCCCTTGCACTCGGGGTCGGCACCAGCCGTCGGTTCGTCGAGCACGACGATCTGCGAGGCACGGCGATACTGAACACCTGATCAATGGAGAAGGATGCCAATTCGTTCGAAGACAAGTACGAGCGGAGACAATTTTGCTGCAGAGGTGGCTTCTCAACAGGTGCGGCCAGCATAATGTTACACAGGGACGACAGAAAGGAAGCGTGAACAGCGCTGTCGTCCCGGTATGATGTTATGCTGGCCACGCCTGTCGATATGCACCAACTATTTCAGTAAAATAATGCAGCTTTTCTCAATGTCTGCCGCAGACTTTCAGATTCAACGGAAATTGCGACATCTCTTGACATAGCGGCATTTGTGTCCACATTGTGGACAGGTCATTTAAGTTGCTGCTGAAGCGCTGATTGACTGGGCTGGGGTACTAGTGAGAAGGAAACAATCGCCCCCAAGCCAGTCTCCTGCTCACTGGTGCAGCTCCAACCAATCAGCCGGCGGCCTAAATGAACAGTCCACTAGGTGCACACTTACAGAATACCTCCCCAGGACTCCTTCCAAGCGGACAAGGTTTCAACGCTGAGCGTTTTGAATTCCGCAATAGCAACATGCACGCGTAAAGTTAATAAAATGATTATTTAGTGAAACTTAATTGTTCATCAGTTGAGTACGTTTAACGTTAACTGGCAGCTGGTCGCCGCTTAGAATAATGAATTGCAGGAAAAAATACCTTAAATTGCCATCGTACTCTCTTCCTTCTTGAAGCATGAGTTGCCAACCTGACTGCAGACTAATGCTCGGGTATTGCTAAGCTTGTAGTTGTAACCTGCGAATGTAAACTGCTCATCTTCTAAAGAACTGCAGCATTAAGCACGAAGGAGATAAGAGTCCTACACCGCACATGACATCCACAAGTCCAATAGTGTACAGTGCTCTCCGAATGGAACGCGACAGGGAAACTGTGTAGACAGTTCATATGTGCAATTAGTCGAGAGTACCATGTGTGGAGCTACGAATCTAGTCACTATAGGTGATGAGGACCCTTATATAAGTGTGCGAACGTAAACGGTGTAAACGATAGTATATAGATTACATAGCCCTATATTGACACGTTTTGTTCCGTGAGCACTGTACTCTTTCAAACCTCCGTCTCACTACTTTAAACATTGAGCCCAGCAAACAGACCTAGTGCCTGGTTCCTTATTCCGCGTCACGTCAATCTGTCTCGGCAAATGCCGCGATCCACCATAGCTTATTTTTTCTAGAGTATTTCAGAATTAGTGCATAGCCGTAAGTATCGGCAATTTCATGTCCGCCCGCTTTTATTATTATTTAATTAACTCATTTGAGTTCTTCGATTTTTTTTCTAGCAACATGGATAATATTGTTGTCATTGACAGGACGATACCGTTCTCGCGATGGTTCGAGGGATATACGGCGTCCTACTGCAAAGCACAAGGTAATGGCTTGAACTCCCGGCCAAGACAACCGTAGAAACGCTCAAAATTACACAACGTGCCATACCTTACTACAACGTTTGTAATGCCAAACTTTTGCCAAGAAAGACATGAAATCACAAGAATGGAGTGCAGACCTGAGGGTTGCCGACAACGGCGACACCGAGTTGAAGCTTTCGCCTCGTGCCCCAAGAAAGTGAGCTGGCGAGGGTGTCGCGCTTCTCGGATAGGTTGAACGCCACGAGGATCTCCTCGATGGCCTTGTTCGTCGTCACCCAGTTGTCACTACGGATCTGCATAGTATGAGAGGAAAATGTGCGTAAGCAACCCACGATACCCTTTCTAACACACACACACACATACGCAAAAAAAAAAAAAGATGACCACTTTCACGCGAACCTACAGAAAACTGCATGTATTCGAAAACGAGTAAACTCGTCTTCTCGAATTTCTTGAACCATGCTTTCGCTTGTCCTCGATCCGCAATTTCTGAAGGCCATTGCTAAAATCGCGCTTCCCCTGTCATGTCAACCTGTCCATCCGCTCCTCTCTCGCACACCCAGACGTTCGTCTTCTCCGCACAACTATAACGTCTTCTGATGTTCGGGCTCCCCTCATGGCACAAGCGCGATGGCGGGAATCTTGTCATAGGAGCGTCGCAGTTACACAGCTACAAAATGGGATTATGATGATGTTTACTGACATCTGCTTTGAAACGGGGTGGGGACAAATAGTCACCTAGCCTGCTTGATTTGTTCAAGTTTTACTACATATATAGCCATCTAGCCTTTTGCCTATCTGAAATCGATCTTTCGTATTTAGAACGTCTACCACTATATTGTTCCATTACCTACGTTTGCAATGACTCGGATTTTATCAGTACATTCATTTTTTTACCGCAAAGCTGTTAGCCTCTAGTTGGTCAGAATTTTTCGTAGCGTGCTCATCTTGTGGCTTATATTTGCTATGTTTTTGCCCTCAGGCAGCCAGCTCGGGCCTCCATCAGCAATTGCGTTATCATGCAAAAATTTTCTTCTGATTTCTTTCTTGCCGTTCTTTTTATTTTCATCCATTGCATCCAGTTTAGCCTCTCTGCTTCTCTCACTTTCTTTTTATGATTCCTGGTTGTTTATTTCCACTTTCAGTTTGCCCTGTACTTCGTTGACAACTTTCTTGACCTCTTCCTCCATTCCGTTTAATGCGTTTGAGGTGCAGATATTTGTGCATTTTAGCCAGCCATTTCTTTATGTCTATGTTTCTTAGTCTTTCTTAAAAACGAATCTTGCTCTGCGCTCATCTGACTTCAAAAGAAGCCCCACCTATTTCACCTTGCACTGTCTCATTTGTCGTTATATCGTGGGCACCCAAAGCCAGTCGGTCCACTGCCTTCTGATTAATCTCCAACCCCGACAAGATTGCTTACTTATAGCACAGAATTGCACTCGCGAACGACAGCGCTGGTAGCATTACATTTTTCCAAATTACTCGCACCACCTCATTTTTATTGTAGCCACAAAGTGCTCTATGTTTCACTGATGCTGCATTCCGCTTCCCTTTCATTTTTAGATTATATTGGTGGACGCTTGAGTAGGTATTTCCTTTGGTTATGTGTCACAGGTATTTATATTTCTTGACTAGGGCTACGACATCCTGTTGAATTGATACCCCGTCGTTGCTCGTCTCTTCCTTAAAGATCATGATTCCCGTTTCCTCTGTGCGAAACTTCAGGTCTAGATGGTGCGAGCGCCCCCTGGCCGCACGCCGATTTAGTGTTCCTGCATATGGCTCCGTATACAGGGAACCTACGCGGAGAGTATCCCATGCTCCCTCTGCACGACTCCCATCCAAGGAGTCGTGCACCGGAGGCCTCCGAGACCTCCGCTGTGCGGGAATACGCCACGCTTGAGATTTTGGAGCAGATGTCACTGCAAATATATCATTTTCTACAGCGCTTTATAAATTGCAGGGTTACTTTTACGCTAATAAGCGCCTCTCACACAAAATGCACAAGTTCATGTATTGGTCGGCATAAGATTATACTCGCCTTATAGCATTTGTTTAGCCATGTTTCCAAACAGATAAGTCGGCTTTAAAAGCTGTTCGCTGTTCAATGATAACAGTAGGAAAGCCCAGTCAGGCCAGTGTTTTGGAACCTTGAGGAGAACGCAGCCTGGTTAAATAACCACGTATTATGTGAAACTGACCTGTAGAATCTTGGTTGAAACTGGTAAAATGTGTTTTCCAAAATGACAGCACGAGATATTAAGCACGCAGTAAAACATGTGCACACTCTTTAGATCCTCTTGAGTTACCTTTTGAAAAGTGTGTAAGCATAAATCAGCAATCTGCACAACAAAAATTCAACGTTCGTTAGGCCCGGGACTTGAATTTCACCACTGCTACAGATGTTTGCTTAATATAAGTGACACAATCAGGCACAATCGCGAATAGAATAAACAGCCTTGCAACTACTGGAACAGGATGCGTAATGACATAGACTTAATGTTGGCCCACAGAGGAAGCGTGAACTCATGTAAAGCACATTATATATAAATTCTAGAATCTTCAATATATCTCTACGGACATCTAAATTCATTGCTTAGTTTTAGTAGGATAAATGCTGGATATTGGTGGCATATGTTACCCATGAAACACGGCATGGAGAACACAAAGTGAACAAAAGAACTGACTCGCCATCCCGACCCTGCGAAAGTGGATGGCCAGCGAAGCTGTTAGAAATCATTCAAATGCCATCGATGGGCATATGGAATGCTTTAGTGTTCTGCCTAGTCTTAGCACGACACTGTTGGTGAGCATTACAATTTTGCACTCTTCGACCCTCATCGTATTCACGCTGCTCTTTGGGAGTCCTTGCGTGTTCTACCCATAGCGGTCTTGCAATGAACTGAAGGAGTTGCTAGGGAAGTCTCCCTTGTATATATGAAGTTTGGCGACGTCACTCACTGATTCGTATGCTGCTGTTGCCCTTTTCCCACCGGAGCAGCTTATTCAACCGTAATCTTCACCCGGAAACACACGCGGGGAGAAGGAATGTGCCTCGCATTGTTCACAGGCGCCTTATCATCCATCATGCGGTTTTGACGCTTGTTTTGTGCTTTTCTTTATTGAAATGAATACTGAGCTATGGTGTTGTATGCCTGATTCCAAAGAAGATGTGCACTTTTTTTCGGATCAATTATTATTATTATTATTATTATTATTAATTTTTTTATTTTGCTGACGGACAGGGAAAATCCCAGCAAACTAGAGGCTAACAGCTTCGCTGTAGAACCCTGAACAAGGTCGCGCCGCAGACTAGTGATATCCATAGAGGAAAGAAAGAAACTATGAGAGAGAGTATGACATCACGCAGACAGCCTTCAAAGGCCAACTTCCCCTTTTTCTCTCCCCAGTTTCTCCAAAAATCGGCCCTGCGCTCGGCGGATTTGGCCCAGTGTGTTGTGTTGCAGTTAAGTTTTAATCGATGCGTTCTTGTTTTGCCAACCGCTCCCATGCTCACTTTCTCTCGACAGTCTTGTGCAACTACGTTGGCCTCGCACCCGTTGTCTTTTCAGGAGAGCGTGCGGTGAGCGCGGCAGTAGAAGACGCTAAAACCTACCTCGACATCATCGCAAGTTGGACCGACTTTTTCCGGCTCCACAATTTTATCCCATTACGCTCCCTCTCAGTTTTTTGTACTCCCTGCATGGTGATATTACAACAATGTTCAGTGGCGCACCCTGGCGAAGAACTGCAGGTGCTCGAGGACGGTGAGGCCGAGGAAGAGGATGTTCTCCTGCGGACAGAAGCCCATGGAGCGGCGCGCCGCGTCCGTGTTTAGCGCCACATTGTGGCCGGCCACGTAGACGCTGCCGGCGGACGCCTGCTCGAGACCCGTAATGAGCCGCAGTAGAGTCGTCTTGCCCGCACCGTTGCGGCCTAGAAGTACGGTGACATCGCCAGGGTACGCCTTGAGGCTGACGCGACGGAGGGCCACGGTTCTGTTCTGGTATATCTGCAACAGTTCGAGGTGAGGCTAGGCTTGTCACACGGTCACTCACGATTTCTGAGAGAAGTGACGTACACGGGATACATAAACAGCAGTATACATGACAACGCGCTGACTGCGGGTGGACAGACGGACGGAGGGACCGACAAATGAATGAATGAATGGATGGATGGATGGATGGATGGATGGATGGATGGATGGATGGATGGATGGATGGATGGATGGATGGACGGACGGACGGACGGACGGACGGACGGACGGACGGACGGACGGACGGACGGACGGACGGACGGACGGACGGACGGACGGACGGACGGACGGACGGACGGACGGACGGACGGACGGACGGCCGGCCGGCCGGCCGGCCGGCCGGACCGACGGACGGACGGACCGACGGACGGACGGACGGACCGACGGACGGACGGACGGACGGACGGATGGACGGATGGATCGATTTTAATAGGTTAATTACGCAATATGATTTCTCGTGTAATGTCTACTTCATTGAGTAATATATAAGAGAGGTAAAATCACGCTCTCTGCCACATACGATTTAAAGTAACATCTGTATTGTCTATGAAACCGACACGCATATTAATTATTTATAAGGACGCATATCGCCGGTCATTCTAGCATTCTAGGCTGCACAGACATAAATACTGAGAAAAACACGGTTTATCCTAAAGTAAACAAACGCAGTCGCTAAAGTGGGCTCCTCCCCACAAAGACAAATACTAAGGAGAAGCCAACTAGGATGATCACTTTATACAAAACTTACGCCTGCATGCAGATAATCATGGACAGCCTTTCAGCAGCATCACAAGTGCCTTAACCATCTCCTGTGAAGAAAGATCGACGTTGAACGAATAATGTACTGATATTGAACCTCGCAGAACTTCACACGGACATGTAGCCTAAACCGCACGTGTCATAAAGTTATCACAGCTGAAAAATAGCTATGCATCGCAGACAGTGTCCAGATGTCGTCGCGAGGAAATTTGATTGATTGATTGATTGATTGATTGATTGATTGATTGATTGATTGATTGATTGATTGATTGATTGATTGATTGATTGATTGATTGATTGATACGTCATAAGGTGACATTCATAATATGAGGGACGCTGTAGTGGGAAATTTCGGGATAATTTTCCCCGCCCCAGGTAGACCATCTGCGCTAAACCTGACGAGTGCTGGCTGACCTTCGTGACGTTGTCCAGCACTATGCCAGGATTGTCCCGGTCTCCGACGCTCTCAAGCGGAATGCTAGCATCCGTGGCATCCTTCCGCTGATGCTGCAAACTTTTTGGCGCTTTGGGGTACCAGTAGCTCATCTGCAAAGCAAACGCACAAGAATATACGATCACACCTGTGTATACGTAGCAATAGTTATACTCAGCCTGCTTACCCTTAAAGATTGGGCAGCAAGCGAATAACGCGTATTTATTCCTTTAACTTGGGCGGTGAACATTGGTACAGAGTCACTTAATTTACGAGTCGCACCGCTGCAAGCACACTCACTGCATGTTTGCGCAAACCACTGCTCCCGTGTTTTCACATATCATGTTGACTAGCAGCTCGTTGGATGCCGGAGAGAAACAGTATGAAAGGAAAGTTTGCATCTAACTGGCCGTTTAAAAGCGTGATAACAGGAGAGAAAGGTCTGGGGAAGAAATGACGACGTACGCGGGCGCTGTGTATGTGTCCCTTTCGTTAAACTTGAGCTGTTATTAGTTCATCATGCTGAAAACAAACTTGCCCACAAGAAAGCCATAACTAGGTATCCACCTGAACTTGCCGCATGGCTACGTACTATAAACCAAGATGGCCGTTGAAGTTTACTTTCATGCCCATATTACACGTTCAGGTGCTTTTTAACTTCCCTTTTCACCACTCTGCATCCACGTCCTGAGTTTTCGCAGGATTAATATTATGGTATTACCACATTCATATCGCCGCGTGTATCTGAAAGGCCACGAGTACGACGATGAACGTAACGTGCACGGTAGAAGCAGACCGCTCGTGGAACGATGGCTCGGCTTGCGGTCTGCTGCACGCAAGCGTTACGTGAATTACGTATATTATCTCCCTGAACGGCATCTTCTGTATAGATCGTACTCAATTTGTTATTTTATTCCCTCTTTTGTACTTTGGTGACGAATTACTGGTTATGCCACTATAATTATATAAGGTATACAGTTTGTATGGCTTCTTTTTATTGCCTAAACTCTCACGACTGTATTCTTTTTTTTTATTTTATTGTATCGCGCACTACTGTCTAATGCATAGAAATGAGGACGGTTGTACGTAATAAATAAATAAATAAATAAATAAATAAATAAATAAATAAATAAATAAATAAATAAATAAATAAATAAATGCCCCTCTTTGCCAGCCGGTGTTGAGCGCGGTAAAGATAGTTGCACAAATGATCAATTGCTCCATGTTAATTACTTAGAACGACGTACTTAGCACCACAACTGCCCTTTCAGAGGTGACTATGGAGAAGCCCTAATTCTGCTTAGAGTATCAGTTTATTTCACTGTCACAAACAAAGAAGACATAGCTCTTCAAAATGACCCAAATTCAATCACAACTTCGTACGACACACGGTTGAGGCCATTAAGCGTTGCCAAATGTAAGATCATGACATTTTCCCGTTTGCACACCGTAACACAACGTACTACCTACCACCTTAACTCAGTTACGCTTGAGTGCACGCCATCATACAAGTAAGTATATCGGTGTTCACACGACCCCTTCACTATCACGGGTAGCGTATGTATACATCGAAAACACCCGCTCTGAAGCTTCATGCACGTTCGCTTCATGCCCGCACATTCTATAACATTCTTCCACTCAACCGTCCACCTCGTTTCAAGTAGATAACAGCGCCACCCCTTGACTGAAGTGGTTACTGCATTTCATGACCATCTGTGGCAATTTCTATAGACGCGTAGCGTCTCTATCAGCTGCACTCAACTCGGCGAAATGGAGGAAGAGCTTCGAGTCGATGAACTTAGGCTACATTCCTCAAGAAAGCCGCTCACATTGGCGAAAAAGAAGGGCTCCTTGGGGATGCCGTACTGCCACGGCCACACGTTGTCCAGGTACCAGACCAGGATGGCGTAGAACACGCAGTAGCTCAGGACGACACACATCATCACCGTCAGGGTTATGTTGTCATACAACGAGCCGGTCATATTAAGGTTGCTCCAGCGAGCCCCCTGGTCTAGAAAGAAGGCGTAACATGGGAGTATTCGACACTTTTTGCGAAAAAGTTGTCGTACAAGTTCAACATTAAACGAATTCTGTACGTCACACGAACACGTATACTGTTTCCGGAGCGGATTTATATCGCAGTTCCCTCATCCTGCCTAGTTGACATCGCGTTTTAAGTATGCCACCTTTGAGTGAGCAACTGTGGCACCTATTTTTCAAGGCAAGCTTTCTCTGCTTGTTCCGAAGCTTATTCAGAAAATGGCAAGTGTGACGTATAGCCGTCCCGACCTCGGCCTTTGCACATGTCGAGCACACCGAAAACGCGGCAGCATGTAGACGACTGTATATTGAAAATCATTTTTTAAAAACGTGCAAGGCGTCTGCATAAACTCGACGAAACCAGCCTGGATAGGTCAGTGCCACTGCCGCCGGGGTCGTGTTGAACACAGAATCGATGGTTCAATTTCCGACAGCGGCGGCTGGATTTCAGCTGGGGTGGAATACAATTTCCCTCTTGCACTTAGGCCAGGCACGTGTTCAAAAACCCAGATCGGTAGAAATTGATCGAGAACCCTTCACTTCGGTGTCTTTCGTATCCCGGGTGTTGTTTCTGGCTGGACCTTAAACCCCGTCAACTAATTAGTCAAGTACCGACAAATGCCGCACATATCAGCTTGTCATGCTTAGTCAACTCGCCTGCACCCTTGAACCGAGTATGGTTGACTCAGCCCGACCCGCTCGATCGGACAGGCGTGCATACCCGTGCTCAGGTGACATCAGCGGAATAAACCAGGCAGTTCGAGAAGCGGTCGCCATATGTTCGCGTGAACTGTCTGTGTTGCCTCGCCAACGGACAACGACGCCATTTCGACCCGCCAAAAAAGAAAACGTAAGCGCTCACATGTCCGGCTGCGTTAGTCGTACTTCAACATTCTTTGACTCTCAGGCGCTGAGTTTGTGCGAATGAAGTGAGCTACTGAGACGAAGATGTCATGCAGTTGTCGTAACGTGATAGAGACACTCAACTGTTTTCCTCGTGCGCGCTGATGATGCGGATAATCCAGTGCAGGGCCATATTAGGAAATATGGATGTGACGACTTTCTGGCCGAGCGATAGGTCCGCGTACTCGACGGAACCGGGCACGTCCATGAAGAAGATGGGCACCTCGTACGTCAGCATCCAGAGGCACACGGTGGCGAACACAGCATACACCGCTGTCATCAGAATGGTTGGCGACAGGCCAGGAACAGTCAGTATTTTGCCCTGATCAAATACTTGAATGATATATGCCTGATTCAAAGGACATTTGCTATAGTGGGGTCTTGAAACAGAACATATATGAATTGCCCCTGCCGTGGGGCTAGAGCATATAATAGCGGCTAGTCACTTGTGAACGCCTGGACGCACTTATTTCGCTTGTTGGTGAATAATGTTCCTCGCCACTTCACCACTCGTACTGCAATACAGCTAAGCAATGTAATGTTTTCGCGCGTCAACTGCGCGTACCGGTTCGAGAACTCGCGACACGTTGGCGGTAACGAGACTGTTTCTCCATTCAGACCGCATGCTGTAAAAACTTTTTTCACTTGGGGGCATAAAGTCAAAATGCTCGGAATGAGCATTTCATTTGTTTTGTTCACAATTCGAAAAACTAGGTCTGCGTATACTCGTTTTGAGCACATGCATTAAAAAAAATTGAATGAGTGAGCGAGTTGGACATGCGCTCACGGGTCTTGACGACGCAGCTTATCAGCAGGCAGAACAGGTCGCAGTATACAGCGTACAACAGAAGCATGAACAGCACAAGGCTGAAATCGCTCTGAGGCAGTAGTGACGGATCGCAGAAGATGGGAAGCTTCAGGAACACGGTGATGAGCAGCGTCTCCAGCGACATCACCATCATGCCGCTCAGGAAAGCGGACAGCCAGTACACCGCGTCGGAGATCCCAGCGATGCGCAGTAGCTCCTGCGAGCGCGAGATGCAATGTTGTTCCAACTTGCTGCAATGATCTCTTGGCGGAACATGAGCTGTGGTGTTCGTCCTATACGCAGGTGACGTACAGCGTTTTGCAAAATACCATCCAGGCTACTCCGCGACTTCACCATACATTTTGTTCAGCTGTGTGGTGTGGAAAGTTCTTGTAGTTCTAGCCCGCAGGTACAGGTACTAGCCCGCAGGCACTAATATTTGAGTCCTTAAAACACGAGTCCCAAAACAGCCTGTGGTCAGTCTGGAGGTCGCAGCCATCGCAGTTCGTATATTTCTGGCAAGGACTGCACCTTCAGCAAACTACGCAAGTAGCAGGGAAGATCGCAGGTCGTTAGATATTCTAAATTTCGAGCTCAGTATAGCGTAGTGGTACGCATTGATTTCATCGCAGTCATACAGCTGGCGCAGTGAAAACGTGCGCATTGCATCTATTCACTTATTCCCATTATCTTTGCGTAAGCTGTGAATAGGACGACGATACGGCACTCACGACGTCAACTGTGTACGCCATTAGACAAAGGCGCCACGATACTTTTGGCCTAACCATGCAGCTGGGATGTTGGTGTGTGCGCTCGTGGCCCCATGCTTGTTTAGTTATAGAATCTTTAGTGCACTTTGTACGGCGTATAGCCCTACGAACCTTCGTGTGATTGCCTAATATTTTGCTACCACTAGCAGCGCTCCGCCCTTCGGCTGAAGCTTGCGACTTTTTTTTTACGTTTTTACTGAGAGGGGATGGCAGGAGAGGATCCGCGATGAGGTTCCGTTGTCGTTTAGGGTATACGCGATCCCGTCAGAACACCGCTGTTTCTCAAGCTCTCATTTCGCCGTGTGCCGCCATGCGGCGCCGTATATATACCTTCATTCCGACTGACTTCTCCTCCGCAATGCGCTTGACGGCAACGGGTGCCAGGACGATGAAGCCGTAGATGACGCTCACGTCCGTGATCTTGCGTGCGCTTTTGGAGCTGTCGAAGCCCTTCGGCGACGGAAACCGCCGCGTCTGAAAGTAGACCGGCGGCAGCTGCGCGCCACCCGCGATGGGCGACACCATCTGCGCAACGGCCATGTTCAGCCTCGACATCATCGGTAGCAAAATACCTGCAGCACGGACCGGAGCAGAGCGTCAACTTCAGTAGCGATCCCATCGTGCCGTGCGAGTTCGTTGAATTGTTGAATTCGGCATACGTGGAGAGACAACTTTCGGGCTGCGACATCGTCCCAAAATACGGCCGCTCATCGAGAAATGCGCTCTAGTCGCTGTAATGCAATTTCTGCCTCTGCAGTGAGAGAGAACATCGCAATGGTGTGGCAGCTTCAATTGACGCGAAGCAGGACTAACGTGCTGGCTATTGCCCTTATACGAAAAAAAAAAAGTAGAAAGAGGTCTAAACACATGGCGCTCAATTCATGAAGCCAAAGCTAATAATATGTCCGACGTCAATACTGGCTGGCACGTGTTCTTATGAACACTTATATCGTAAGAAATTATTTTGTTAATGCGGACTCTGGTCACATAGATTCCAGGACACAGGTCACGCGACACACAAATTCCTGCAATCGGCCGTTCGTGTAATTTTCTTTAATCACTTGAATTAATCATAAACTATAGGAAGAACGAGTGAGTGCATAAACGAGTGAACAAACCCTTTAAACAATTCATATATATATAGTAGGATACAACTTAAAAACACAGCAGTTGGCAACCAAGGCACACAAACCGCGCGGGGTTGTGTTAGTCTGCCAACCAATCACAGACGCAAACAAAATCGTCATGCGTCGTTTTCAAAATGGCGTCGTACTTGGTAGCTCCGGAGCGTCTGCTGTTCTTGAAGAGTGTTTTCATCGGCGGAAGCGATGAAGTGTGCAACAGACATGGACAAATTGTATGGAGTCTGAGCATTTCACTCTTGAAAAGTCCGCGGTACAGTTAACTTCGTTGCTGAGCCCGTTTTACTCATGAAACTTCACTGCCAACTGAAGTGAAACTTTACAATAAATAGTTGCAGCGAAGCAAGCGTTTTATTCCAGTTAAATAAAGAATTATGCTTTCGCCGTTCCACTATAATATACGGGCAAAAACTTATAAATTTAGGCGCTAATAATTTTATTTTTGTTGTTACCACCTTATTTAGGTAAAAGGGAAACTTTAAAGTACACAAACTATTTGCAGCCTCGCGGAGGAACAGTGGCTGGCGGTTATGAGGGCGTGGGCGGGGCTTCACTGCAGACCTATAATTAAGTGGTATCCGACTATACTTAACAACACGGAGGAATAGAAAAAAAAATTGGATTTTGACGTGCCAAAAGTATGTTGATTGTGAGGCACGTCCTATAGTGGGGAGTGCGGCTCAATTTTGATCGCCTGGCGATCTTTAACATGCACATAAATCTAAATAAACATGGTTTTTTTTATTTCACCGCCATCGAACCTGCGACCTCGAGCTCAGCAGGGCAACAACATAGCCACTGGGCTACCGCGGCGTATAGAACGAACGAACGAACGAACGAACGAACGAACGAACGAACGAACGAACGCAGGGTCACCCTACCCGAGAGCCAAAATGGCGGCCGGAGGGTGACGCCTCCTGGCCGCATCGTCTGTCGGGTGTAGAATTCCTGCCAGGAAGGAAAGCGCAGCGTGTAGCTGAGCACGCCTCGCTCGGCCTGCTCGAACACCACGCCGTAGTTGTTGGCCAGCCCTAAAGCGTTGGTGCGCGCACTCAGGTTGGCCACCATCGCAGGCTCGTCAGCGAACTCTTCGAGCTTCGCACGCGGGAACGCGTGGCGCAGCACTTGTTCGCCGGAGACATTCCCTGCTGCAGGCAAGCACCGCCAAGTCTGCTCGCAACCGCCCTGTGCCACAGACGCTCAGCCGCACCACCATAAGGCACGGAGTTTCCAAAAAAAATAAATAAAAAAAATACTCGTTTGCTGATCGTACACGCATATAAGACGGCGCAAGCATACGCCTCTAGAGCATTTTATTATTATTATTATTATTATTATTATTATTATTATTATTATTATTATTATTATTATTATTATTATTATTATTATTATTATTATTAACATAGGTTTTTTTAAGAGGCTCTCAGAGAGGACATACTTTGTTTCTAATACCGTGAGTTTCAGAAGACTAACGAAAATTCGTTAATGAATCTTTTATTAGAGGCTTGACGGCATGCAGTTGCTTATATGGCAAATTTAGAGGCAGTTGCATTTCATTGTACTCCATTTTCTTATAATCTTGAAGATTGCACCTAATTGGAGAAATTCTCCATCGAATGTCAATGCTCAATCCAGCCAACATCGAGACCAAGCGAGCGCCATAGCTACGTCAGACAGTAACACTCCGTGACGAAGTGTGTGACAAAGCCTGTGACGAAGTTTGAATGATGAAATGTCGCGGCAAATACTGGCGTGGAACGCCACAGCAGATGCTTCACAGGAAGAACTTGGCTTAGCATGGGAGGTATTCTGCGACAAACAAGGACTAAATGCATTACAGGTCGAGGATGGACACAGAAATACCCCCAAAGCATAGTATTAAGCATACGTGAATAAGGATTTGTATAAGATAAGGAATACCATCCCACCTTCTGCAAAGGATGTCCGTGTCAACTACAAGTCTTGTTTGTTTCCTTTGTTAAAAAATGAACAAAACAAAGCAAAAAAAACACGGATTGCCAAAATCGTCTCTAGTTGTTTTTTTTTTGTTTTGTTAACGGGGTTTCCTTTAAATGTAAAAATATTGCCGACGACGAGGATTTAAAGAGATGAGTTGCGTTACATGATTTGCCAGCAGCTCTCTATGTTCCCGTGAGCGCTTTCGCTTATTTAAATAGAACGTTTCTGTCCAAAGGGAAGCTATTGCTTGTGTTGATCGTTTGCAAAAGTTACCAGAAAAAATCACTAACTCTGGAATGCCAGACAACAAAACGACCGATTACTCCCAGATTTTTTCCTCTTTCAAACGTATCGCCCGATTTTGAACCCCACCCCACCCCGAATTTCGAAAAAGATATAAAACTCGAATACGGAGGACCCTATACACACACGAAGAAGCTAAAGAGAACAGCTTTAGCTTCTGCGTACAGTGTTCGCATAGCGCTTGCCTGGAGCCGGCACGAAGGCGATGGTGGAGGGGAAGTAGAAGGACGGTGTGACCACTTCCTCGGCCTCCGTGTCGCCGACCAGGAGACGCGACAGAGGGCCCGGAGTGGACTGTCCCGTCGACGAGGGCTGGTCGCGGTTGCAGTGCAGATACGTTTGCACGAGCGTCAGCAGCAGCGGCGTCAGCACCTCCAGCGCCGTGATCGTCCAGTTTCGGCGCAGCTTGTACAGGTAGACGCTCTTCCAGAGCAGCAGGCGCAGCTGTCGCCAGAGCATGGATCCGTCTGCACCTGTAGACGACGCCTGCCCGGAGCGTCTTCAGACGTCGATCTCCACGCGTGCACGCACACAAAGGCAAGCCACGCGCACACGCAGACAAAACGGACGCAATACACACGCACATGTGTCCGGTGGGAAGTCAAAGGCACACGTATGGTCACAGCATAGACATTGATAGATAAACAGCACGGGTACTCGCACTAGAATGACGCTGTGTACGGTTAAAATTGGATTGTGAGGTGTACAGTCCCTAAACTTTAGCACCGTTGGTTACGAAGGGCGCCGTGTTGGGGGGTCTTGCGTAATAGTTTTCACTATCTGTGGTTATATATAACCTGCACCCAAAGCACAGTACACAAGCAAGGTTTCTTTTTTCGTTTTTTCCCCCACCTGCATTGGAATGCGGCCGCCATGACTGTAGTAAATGGCGGAACCTTTCGATTGCCGGTAAAATGGCATACAGGATCCCTCTTTCGTATATGGAAAATAGATATAACATCCGTGCACTCTCCTTGGCAGCGATTTTCAAGTTCGCAGATAAGTTGCTTCGTTTCGAGGGTTGCGCATCCTTGGATGTAGGATGGTGATCTCACGGTGTCTCACAAATTATACGCAGCGAAGCGAAAGTTTTTGCTATAAAGCGTGCGAATAAATGTAGCAGTTTTCATTATTTACAATTCACTTCCACTTAGTTACACAAACAGGTAGCTTTCTGACATTAATTTATTGAAAAGGGCACACTATTTGAATTATTAAATTTGATGTCCCTTTTAAAAGCACCAATGTCGTATTTTTGCGACAGACTACACGTTACGCGCTTGTTCATAAATGAGTATCGAGGGCATGCTTTATACAGCTGTGCAAACACATCGCGGTTACTTTTCCGATTCAGACAAGGTCAGCATTGTCTTGCCAAAATTAACACTTGAACGCCTTCTCGTTTAAAACGGCAGAGTTTCTCCGTTTACAGTTATCGTTCAGTTACCACTCAAAAACAAGTCTTACCTTTTAAAATGCTTCACAAGAGGTTGCAGGATTTGATTCTCAAAGACCTATTTAGAACTGGTTTGTCTGGCCTTTGGACGTGATGCGATCCTCGGGACGGTGCGTGGCACGAGGACAAATGCTACTCTTCTTCTTCCTGTTTTTGTAGAAGGAGTTGAGAAGGCAGATCATCCCGTCTTCCATAATTTATGAGTCCAGTAAATTGCCGCAAGCAGTGGGTTGAATAATTATCTCGTGTATGTTTGCTTGTTTGTGGCGTGGCCAATGTGAATTGTTAATTAGACCTAAGTTAAGCATGGGCTTGTATCCCGGGCAACAGCCACAACAACTCGGCAGTGTACTATAGCCACCTGTAAATAACAGCACCCATTCCCTTTCCCTATTGGACTGCATGCAGGCGCTTTCTGTTAGAAATAAACAAAGTCCAGTGTCTTTAAAGTTGGAAGTTTCACAAACTTTATTTCCATAATGCTTGTGAAAGTTTAAACATGGAAGTACGAGAGTGGATAGCTGCAGGTACACATGCAAAATTTTCGAAATTTTTGAAGGCATGGAGAAAGGACAAAGAAAAGATTTTTCTTCCGGAAACGTCGGAAACATTAAAAAAAATATCCAAGAATACTATCCAAATATCTATCCAAATATCTATATATTATCCAAATATCCAAATAAATATCCAAGAATCGATGGGGGCGAAATGCAAAAATACCCGTGTACTTAGATTTCTGTGCACGTTAAAGAACCTCATGTGGTCAAAGTTAACACGGAGTCCCCCAATACAGCGTGCCTCGTAATCAGGTCGCGGTCTTGGCACGTAAAACCCCGAAATTTGATTTTTGAACAAACCCACAGCACGAAACTGATCACGTAGCAAACGCACTGCACCCAAAAAACAAAAGTGACGCATGCATACAGGCAGTGCACCAGCCTTTCTACCAAGGTTAATGCGAGGACAGGTTACCCCTGCTTATAGCAAAATACTTACATTGTATAGAAAATAGTTGCGTACTCTTTTATTCGCTGAGACATTCTCGGCATCTTCAGCAATGTTCGATAGTAGTGACCGTGAAAGCTACATGCGCTTTTGCTCTGAGGGTAGAAAGGCTGGTGCACTGCCTGTATGCATGCGTCACTTTTGTTTTTCGGGTGCTGTGCGTTTGCTACGTGATCAGTTTCGTGCTGTGGGTTTGTTCAAAAATCAAATTTTGGGGTTTTACGTGCCAGCACCGCGACCTGATTATGAGGCACGCTGTATTGGGGGACTCCGTGTTAACTTTGACCACCTGAGGTTCTTTAACGCGCACAGAAATCTAAGTACACGGGTATTTTTGCATTTCGCCCCCATCGAAATGCGACCGGGATTTGATCCCGCGACCTCGTGCTTAGCAGCGCAACACCAACGCCAATAAGCAACCATGGGGTTTGGGTTTGTTGAGGTCGTGGTTTGTTGTGGCGAAAGCTCGTATAACAAACGACATCATGTGGAGACGGCAGAAATGGAAGTACGCGTGTAATTTGGATATATATATATATATATATATATATATATATATATATATATATACCAGTGAAGCGAACGTTGAATCACAGGATCCGGCAGTGAAACACGTAAAAGAATAAAGGAAGGTCTGACTTTACGACCTTTCTGTCGCCAACCTTTAGGCGACGAGCAAAAATAACGACTTTGGGAGCTGTTTAGACTTCTGTCTTTTGGATCATTTTATTTTACAATCAAGAGATAGCTGAGTTCTTCAAGCAGTAAACATCAATCAATTAGAAAAAAATTGGCACTTTGGAAACGTTCTTTTTTTTTTTTTCAACGCTAACTCGGGAGGTAAAGGGTTAAAGATAGGTGCCATATTTTCGTTGTCATAACATTAGGTGTCATATTTTCGAATAACATGTTATGGGACACACAAGTAGAACAGGTGGTAACAAAACAGCACGTATACTTGAAGTAAGGCATGTTGTCGGGCTAGTCGGTTCAAAGATTCAGCAATTTTTCTTTTTTTTACTGCGCGAAATAGACGAGACGCGAACAGAAACATATATAGACGCGCGTGTGTGTGCGTCTATGTTTCTGTTCACGTCCTGTCTTCCTCGCGCAGTTTAAAATTTTGCTGAACGTATATTTGGTGTAATTTATCGCAACCATTATCTACTTCCGTTTAAAACAACACTTATTATCTGCCATCCATCGTTTCTATCCTATGCTCACTACTGTTTTCTAGTCTGGGGCGAATCAACGCAAACAAACATTGATAAGCTTCCAAGTCTTCAAACTACATTTCTTAATATTGTTGCTAAACAGAGTATAATCATTCTGTTAGTTATATACAAGAAAAATATAAGTTAATAGGTATAGAGAATCTTTGTAACTACAACATTTGTAAGGCGATAAAAAAAGGAACTTAAACAAAGAACAATAATTTCTGAACTGGCCAACCTAAAACCCACTTGGGATAAATATGACACATGCCAGTATAATCGCTGGTTAGTGCCTCGATCTCGCACAAAGTATGGTGACCAGATGCTACGCATTGTTATTCCAAAGATGTTAAATTATCGTATTGACATTGATGTAAACATAGAAAATATGACTTAAACAGATGTTGCAGCATTGCTTTTCTAAATTTATTGTTAATTTATGCCAGCTGTTCACTATAACTGTGACTGTATAACTGTGTCTGTGTTCTTCTTTTGTCCTGTTTCTGATGTGCTACGCCTTTTGCTCCCATCGTGATTTACCCACTTGTATAACTGTAATCCAATTCTGTCTTTTCAACATGCGTGTATATTTTCCCTTCTATATTTTTATCTTTGAGCAATAACTATTGTATCCTGTCAAACTTTGTTTTGCAGTAATTCTGAATTATTCTTATTGTAATAATTATCATATCTCATGTTTGAAGTCTTATGTTTACTATTAGATGTCACTGCTTTACAGTCCTTTTGAAGGCAGTGGGAGCTAGTCAAGCTGGTTTTGTGCAGCTTTTACGCCCGCCATCCTTCATGTACGTCACAAGAAAATAAAGATTCAATTCAATTCAATATATGAACTCAAACCAAATAAGTATAGCTGCAATACCAAACACTATAGTTACCTTTCTTCATTGACAACCGCAGGCACTACGACAGTATATTTTATGGTTTTGCACCTACTAACCTACAAAGGTGGACAAAATGCATGCGTCTTTGGTATAACACGTACAGCACTCGTGATGCACAACTAAACGAATAAAAATTAACTCGTAACCTAAAGAAAGCAAAGTGAACCGTCACTAATTCACGAGGAAATGCACGCAGCAGAACGACAATACCTGCTTTCCTGCTTTTATTCATGCCACATCAGCCGATTAATCGAGATTAAACCATTAACCGAAAAATTTGGCAATTAGAACTGCCCCACACAAGGCACTACTGGTAATAAAATCAACTCCAGCGCTTGTCGAGTGGGTACCACAGTGCCACGTACATTTGACCTGCCGAAGCGAAAAGGGCGGGGGGGGGGGGGGGGAAGCGAGCTTTTCCTTAAGACATGGAAGGGGAGCGGGACCCTCCTACCCCCCCCCCCCCCCCGACTTTAAGCACTGGTCCACGGCCATATACGATAACCCCCACTCACGAGAGATAGAACAAACCAATAAGTGAAGTCGGTGCACGCGCCGGTATTGCAGAAGTTGCTCGTGGAAGGTGTATTAAGTTTTCACAAAAGGTGCCTGAAAAATCGTTCTCACCGACCAGCGGGGTAATCAGTGGGGTATATTACGCAGTCACACCACACGAGAGAATATTCGTAATTTAACACAGCGAAGAAGTCCCACCGGTTGCTTATCTCGAAGCCTGCTGAAGAAATGGACGCAGAATTTTTTTTTCCAATAACAACACAGATTCGAGAACTTATATGCAACTAAAAGCGGTTGCTTCTCAATCTTTGTATCGTGGAGGCAAAAATACAACCGAATGACGCGCGTATTCCGCTGCCGCCTATGCTGAGGACGTGCCTCTTTTGCCCCTAACAATATGGCCGCCGTGGCTTCACTTGCTCTCGTAGGCGGCTGCATGCATAGAGTTTCCTACAAAAGTTTTGTAGGAAACTCTATGCATCACGGAGGAAGGAAACTAAGGAGAGGTCCTACCCCCTCCGCGCGCTAGGAGAAAAGTGTGGCGAAAATGACGTAGTAGGTTCTCATTCTTTTGCTGCTTTTTTATTTTTTTTGTTGTATGGCCACGCCTTTTGGGCCACAATGGCGGCGTTCTTATGGTTTTGAGCGCTCACACGTGTTGCTCTGGTAGGTTTTGGGCCGTGGCAAAGGCGCTGAGTGGGCGGGTTTGCGTTAGTCACCGCACGTGTCTTGTTGCGCTGTGTTACATGCACCGTGCTCTGCCAGATGTTGCGCGACACCACGCGCAGCGCGGCGTGGTTTCGCGAAAGATGTAAACAAGCGAGGAGGGTGGCCCAAAAGGCGGAGCATCGCCATGAGCAACGCCAAATTCCGGCTTCACTTTTGCTTCACAAAGAGTGACGTCAGGGCCTCTCCTTAGTTTCCTTCCTCCGTGCTATGCATGCAGCCAATTTTTGTAGGAAACTCTATGGCTGCATGGACTGCTACTCCAGAAGTTTTGTATAACCTCCTTGGATAGAACCACAATTAATATCACACCATTAACACCATGGAGAAAGGTGCATCCAGCAGGTGGATCACACCAACCCTTATATAGTGGAACTCTCTCGATTTAAAGTGCAAATCTCAAAGCCTATGCTTTTGTTGGTTGAATGCGCGGAAACGATTTTGGGAGCCGAGGACACGTCATAGACGTCGGGTTTTCGACACCATCTATTGTTTCTGGTTCCTACAGTAAGCAAACGCATGGACTGTAAGATTAGTATTTATTACCTTGAGAAACCCGTGCCGTGAGGTTGCGGTGTAGAAATATTCCAACATCGTACGTGAGGTGAAGAACAAATCTCCAAGGCTAGGACATTTCTGTTATCTTATTTATTTGAGGTGAATTAGGGATCTCCAAGGCTAGGCTTTTTTTGTTATCTTAATTATTTACTACTAGATGGCGTAAAGTGTCTGCCCGACACAGCGCGACAGCGCTATGATCTGCTAGAGGTATGCTGCTGATGATGATGATGAAGGTCACGTAGACCGCCGCTTGGAGCGAGGTCTGTAGTTTCGCTCCTCATTCAGCGATTCCGCCCAATTCAACGTTTGGTGTGCGGTTGCTGAGGTGTCTGTGGTTGCTTCATTCCCATGCATCATTCTGTGAGTTGGCTGCGTTAACTCGCACTATATGCGCAACAGAAACGAATGCAACACTCAAAGTTGCGCGGTGCGAACTGACTACCATCCGGAGCGGCGTGCTGCTGCGATTCTGGCTTTGATCGCCCGACTGGGGAAAGTGTGGGTGTCGTAGGCGTAGCGTATTGCTGTCAAAGCGACGATTTCTGACAAGGGCCACGTCAAACGCTACTGAGCCGCAGTCGTGACCACTCTGTGAACAGGACGTCAAACGAAGTGAGCTCCAGCTCGTGCGAAGTTTGTCAGGCGAAGTTCTCTGTGGCCTTCAACAAACTAAGGTAAGCTCCTCACCGCAAGTGGTCATTGATCTTGTACAGAGCCGGGCTACGTGATGGGGTACAGTTCTTGGAATCCGTTTCCTCGGTAGAGACGAAGCAGATCGCGTTCTTGGGAGCGCGACAAGACCTGTAAGAAGGTGTCGATATGCCGAGGGTGGTGTTTCGTATGTCGATTCTATCCGTTACGAATGTACTGTACTTATGTCCCGCACGGTACTTATTCGCTGTGTGCGCTTTCGTGAATTGGTTCCCTTGTGCGGACAGTTTATGAGCCACGTGCAGCAACAGTTCTACGCTACCGGTAGCAGCTTGTCAGCACCTTTCTGCCTCCTTTTTACTCTAAAAACACGTCTAATGTAAGTTTTTTTTTTCTCTCATTCCTGACTTACCGTATGCAATAAGAGTAATACGGGTGTGAGGCATTTACAGTTATCGAGAATATCAATGTAGAGACTAAACCTGTTATACCTAAATCCGTCTGCAAGTTCTAGCTTTCTTAATGTTGCGTAATAACTGTAATAATCATGACGTGAAATTAGTTGTAGTGTAATTCCTTGACACCAGATGCAGTACATGACACTAGCAGCTTGAGGCCAGAATGCGGCATTTGTCTTTTTCTTCCTTCTTTTTCTTCTTGCGCCTACAGCTCTTCACATTTATGCAGCACAGAAGGTACGTGTGGCATATATATTGCATATGTAAATAGCTAGTGTGCCATGTGCAATGCATACTCTTTACAAGTGAGATGACAGCATCATATGCGATGCAAGTGTGCCGAGAGCTGTGTTAAGCTGTGCGTCTTCTCACCCATTGCCAAGTAAATGAGTTAAGACACCAGGCAGCCTGTTTGCTTCAAGCATGTCTTGGGGTAATTACCACATGAACTGCTTAGCATCACGATAAGCCTCCGTAATAGGTTTACTTTTCTGGCTTAGCAATTTCCTTCCCTCTAATATAATGTTGCTTTTGTATAACTAAACTCTTTTTATCTCAACTAAGCTACTGCCGTGTTGGTGTAGGCTACGACTACTTCAGCTAACTTAAAGAAATTGTCTTGGCTCGAAAGAAAAGTGGTGACACTAATCACACGCTTGGCCTATGATTTTCTTATAGAAACATTGTTTGTATGCCTATCACTACCAGCTGTGCAGATCTGTAATACAGGAAACTAATCAAAAGAGAAATATCTTAACTACACCAAGCAGGCTTGCGATTAAAGCTCCCACAAATTATCGTATGAGAAACCCTGAATATAGTAAAATTCACCCATTTCTTGCAAATATGGAACACAAAGGTTACAGTACCAAGTGCCTGATACCCTAACTGAGCACCTTATGAACATGGTTGACATACCTCAGCTCTAGTTATCTTAACTCTACACACTATTCTTTTCAGCATAAATGGTTATCACTTTACACCATGTAGTGTTATTTTCCCATTTTCAAGCAAAGCTTGTATTGGTTCACAAGTTTTGGTGGCGATATGGTCATGCCAAAACTCAGTTCTTCCCAAAACAGAGCAGCTGTGAAAAAGGGCAGTTTGATGAGTTGACAGCTGTGCTGGCCCCGGAGCGCGAGTCATTAGCAAGGGTTCTAGCTGCATAGGCGTGCGCTCATGCCACGCGCACCACCAATCAGAGCCTTTTTGCTTCAGTTGGGGAAGGAAAGGGGAGGAAAGGGCTACATGCGCACTGCACCGGCTTCGTTTCTGTTCCGTTCAGTCTCGGAAAACGGATGGGACAGCCATGTGTTATGCGTTCCCTGAAGGAACGGGCAGTGTTCGACGAGCGGCAGCGAGAACTCGCCCATGAAAGCGCTAGGCTTCGGTACGCCAATCCAGCCATTAGAGCCGCCCATGCCCAGGCAATCCGACAGCAGTAAGAAGATCGCAAGCTAAGGGAGCGGGAGGCCAAAGCAGTCAGGCGCCGCTACCTGTGGGTCACTTGACCGTGACGAAGGTCAGGTGCACGCAGGACAAGCTTCACTTACCACCATTTTCTAGTAGGGGAAGGGTAAATTTCTTTGTTTCAAAGCCTTCTTTCCTTCTTTTCTTTTTCTCACTTTTACATTGTACTTATTTATTTATTTATTTATTTATTTATTTATTTATTTATTTATTTATTTGTTGTGGTGCTTCATCCTTTGACATGGCTCCACACTAGTTGAACACATGTGCTGTTTTGATTTAGAGTTGTGTTCAAACAATGTTTTCATCCTGTACAATTAAATTTCTATTCACTGATGCTTACCGTGATGTCACATAGTGTTCTGTGCATTGCTGAACTTTATCACATGATTACGTTTTTGCCCATAATTAAAGTTCATAGATGTTCAGAGACATGTATTATAGTTTGTTCATATATATTTATCTAAGGAAAGTGTTTGGTTATCTCAGGAAGGTGTGTGATGCTGCTGTGTACTTCTGGGGTTCAAGGTTTTGTTGAGGCTTTGCTCGCCACGTGACCGGAGTGCTGGCAGGATTGGGTCTCTTTGTAATATTCTATGTCCATATACTACACATACAGGCCTTTTGCCTACCTATGCCTGACTTCATAGCTGTGTGTACAACATTTCTTGTACTAGAGTCTATTTTTGTTCTGGTTTAATCTGTGTGGTGCTGTTTTTCTGTTATCAGGATGAACAAGAATTGTACCATGTCTGCCACTGCTTGCCTTGTGGGGAGTCAGGGCTATTAAAGTTTCTTTAAAGCTTTTTTTTTCCTCTCTCCTTACACAGTTATGGATTAAAAAAAAAAGTTGATCAACTGCTTTGGCACCATTTAATTCCAGCCATTTCACAAAGGCTGTGGCAGGCAGCAAACACCGAAATAACTGCATAGGAATTATCTACGAAAATTGAGGATGGTTTAGTTAGAGCTGTAAAGGAGTGTTAGAAAGGCTCACATGAAAGACACAGGAGAACAACGTTGATATTGCCACAACGAACTTGGTGACATTCAAGTTGCGCGCCCTTTGCATTGGGCACTGTGCACGCCGTACAGTGGTGTTGTTCAGCAACAACAGGCAGCGATCTTCGTGGCACGGGCAGCAAGTTGGACCCGGCTCGCATGCGCCACGCGCACGAGGTGTCACACGAGGAGAAGAGGAAGACGGTTCGAGCCCAGTTTGCGAACGCGACTGCCGCGGACTTCTTCACGACCGCAGTGACTTTTACTTGTGGGAACAAGTTCGCCTTTAATAAATATCGTTGTTTTACTAACATCGTTACAATATTGTCATTGTATAAAACTTATAACCTAAACTTGTCAGATGGTGCCAAGCAAATTACTTGTCTTCAGTGTAGTTGGAAAACTAATCATTCTTATACTGATATAATAATTACAGTGACGTTCGTGTTTGTTCTAAGAACTATAAGAAAAGAAATTCTGTTGCAACTATAACAGAAGATTTTGTGCTCACGGATGTTTTTTTCACTGAGGCTCCCTAAAAAAGGTTGCATTTTTTGGTTCGCATCATCCAAAAAAGAACACAAAATGTCACTATTTGCCTGTCTTGTACAGACTTCTTATTGCATACAGGTGACATAGTCTGTCCATCCTTGCTTCCAACGCTTATTCTCGACAGCGAATTACTAACATTGGTGTGCCCCAAGGATCTATCCTGAGGCCACTTCTGTTTTTAGTTTATATTAATGATTTACCTAACTGTCTTTCTTCCACAAAATGCATTCTGTACGCGGATGACACCACTATATTCACCTATCATAAGGATATTTCATCTCTCGTTTAATAAGTTAAATGCTGACTTAGAAGATATCTTAAGGTGGTGTAACGTTAACATGTTATCTATTAATGAAACTAAAACTAAATTTGTTGTATTCTCTTCACATCAGTGAAACATACCATCCATTCCACCTATCACTTTTGGTTCTCACCGCCTTCCTCCAAGTTCATGTTCATCTTTCCTTGGTATTCTACTTGACTGTAATTTGAAATATCACAATCATATTGCTCAAATAAAAAGGAAAATAGCTTATGGTATACGCATCTTAATTAAAACACGCCCTTACTTCACACGTGCCACATTACTCTCACTTTACCACTCGTTTGTCACTCTCACATTACTTATGGCATAATATGTTGGGGTAACACCTATAATACTCATATCGCGTCTCTCCAGACTGTTCGGAACCGAGCCATAAGAATAATTACTTACGGCCCACGTTTTTCTAATTCCTCTTCCCTACTACACGAGAATAACGTCCTTACCATATCTGGACTCGCTAAATACAACCTAGGTATTTTCTTCTACAGATTTGTGAATAATGAGCTACCATCGATCCCATTTTCGCCTTCTAACCTGATGATTCATAGTACCATCAGATTTGCATCGAATAACAATTTTCTTTTACGAAGAATCCGCACTAACTATGGTAAACAAGCTGTAGAATTTACTTCCATATCAATATGGAACACTCTTCCTTTCATAATGAAAAACGCAAGATCTTTAACACAATTTCAAAAAGAACTAAAGATGCATCTTTTATTGACCGATTAACGACAAGGATTACTGTAGTCGGTCTTTGTTCGTTCTTTTCTTCTTTTGTCTCTTCTTTTTTTTCTTTTGTTGTTGTAAATAAACTGTTGGTGTTTCTTTCCCGCACAATTTTGCTGCTACCATGAGATATGCTAAACCTTGTTATTATTTGTAATCAATTCTGTATTTTGTTCTGTAAACGTTATTTTCTTGTTGCTTGTATACTTCCTAAAATTATGCTGTTGTTGCTTTTAGATGTTAACTACAATAACTGTTCTTGTACAGGAGGTCCCGATACAGTCTTTGACTATGGGACCTCCTTCTGCATACTAAATACTTGTAATGTGACCCAACTTCTAATAATAAAAGAATTATCTGATTCTGATATCTCTCTAGCAACTCACTTCTATGGTTGGGAAGCACACTTCCAGTAGTAGTATTCATATTTATTTCCAGGTTGGCATGGCAAGGCAAGCAACAATGTGGAGTATTTTATTAAATGATAGGTACCAAAAAATGCTATTGCATTTCTTTAGTAAAAGCAGCCAACTGTAAGTGTAAAATCTTTTCTTAAACTTGTTAGAATAAAAACTTGGGCCACTGTGTATGAGAACAGGTTGCATCTCACTATGACACACAGCAAAGTAACCCCACTACTTCATTACTTTCGATTAACAAATGCCTGTTCAGCCACCCCTTTAGCGTAAGCCGTATTTGCACCATTATTCAATTAAACATATCTGAATATAGCATATCCCCTTCAGGCGCTGTGTTGCGCGCACTTGTGCATGCCAAGATGGTGCTTCAAAAGCAAAAGTTCTGATGAACCTGTAGTGACCTCCCTTGGGCAGCGCCTAGAACCCAGACAGCATGCGTCCGCATGAGAAGAAAATAAAGACGATGCCTGGCCGTGGCATGCGAATCCACGGCTCGCAATTCTATTCTGGCATCGATTCAGGTCAGTTGTCTCTTTCCTTTGTGCCTTAGGCATAAGCCTACAAGTAGTGACCTAGGATGAACACAACGACTGATCGGCCCGAACCCTCCACGGAACAGGACTCACGTCCACAGGATGTCTCATTGCTGCAGCTTCGCCACCCACCCTTCTGGCCCCAGAACCCCCAAGTTTGGTTCCGCCAGATCGAGGCGCATTTCTGCCTGTACTGCATCACCTCAGAAACAATGCGCTGCTATCACGTCGCCTTAGTCCTTCCTTTTGATGTTGCCAGTGAGCTCTCGGACATTCTCTCCGCCCCCATGGGCACTACACCATATCAGCACCTCAAGACCAAGGTGCTGGAGAGATTCATGCCCCTTTGGAACGCACCAACCTCCAGCAGCTCCTTACCGAGGAGGACCTTGGTGACCGGTGCTTCTCCCAACTGCTGTGGCGGATGCCACAGCTTCATGGGGAGGGTGACGTCCCTACCCACTCAGCGTTGATTTGAAAGCTTTTCCTCTGATGCCTTTCCCAGCCCATCCGCTTCGTCCTCGCGGCGGCTGGCCACATCACCCTCGACCACCTGGCGGAGCTCGCCGATCAGGTTCATAAGGCGACTTCCCCGTCCATCACTGCTGTGTTACCGCCTACAAATCCAGCGATCTTGCGCCTTGTGGCCCACATTGATAAGCTTGCCACCTCAATCACCGCACTTCGGAGACCCCCCTCACTCAGGGGACCCATGCGCCTCGCCTCAGTCATCGTGTTCTTTTGCGCACACATCAAGATCGGAGTCCCAGCCCTCCATCTCTCTGCTGGTACCACGGGCGTTTCCGACACTGAGCCACGAAGTGCCCACCTCCCTGTTCATGGCCAGGGAATACCCGCTGGGATCACTGATGGCAGTGTGTGGTCTTGCTTGTCGTCCCAGCCGCCTTTTTATGGTAACTGACAAGTTCTCCAGCGTCCTTATAGACACGGGTGTAGAAATCAGCGTGGTTCCCCCATCTAAGGCTCCTTGTTTCAGGTCGTCAGGGCAGTCGTTTCTTGCTGCCAACGTCTCATCTAGAGCGACGTAGAGACTCCAATCTCTCACCCTCGACTACGGCCTTCGCCGCACCTTTTGATGGATCTTTTTCATCGCAGGTGTTATTCACCCGATCATCGGCTCGGACTTCCTCTCCTACTTCGACTTGGACGTCAGTGCGCGGCATCGTTGCCTCACAGATGGTCTGTCTTGTCTATCCATCTTTTGAGACCTGTCCGACCTTGCTCCCATATGCATCCGCATGCCGATGCCTTCCTCTCCATTCGAAAAGACCTTGGCGGATTTTCTAGAGTTAACAAAGCCATGCAACTTCACTCAGCTGCCTAAACATAGCTTGACACACCGCATTGTCACTCGTGGTCCCCCAGCAGCTACTTGACCACACTGCTTGTTTGGGGACCGTCTAGCTATTGCCAAATGGAAGTTTTGCAACATGCTGCAACTTAGCATTATATGCCCATCATCCAGCATGTGTGCTTCTCCGCTCCATCTAGTGCGCAAGCATGATCCCGGTGATTGGCGTTCCTGTGGAGACTATCGAGCGTTGAATGCCTAATCTGTCTATGAGAGTTGTCCGCTGCCTCACATCCAAGGTTTTACATCGCGCCTCGACAGCTGCGCCGTTTTTAGCAAAGTGGACCTGGTTAAGGCATACCACCAAATTCCTATCAAACCTGTCGACGTACCTAATACCGCCATAACGACGCCTTTTGGTTTGTTTGAGTACAAGCAGATGCCTTTTGGACTCCGCACTTTGCCTCATACCTTCAAGCGGTTCATCGCGGAGGTCACTTGGGGCCTCCCTACTGTGTTCGCATACCTTGATGATGTCCTCATCGCGAGCCCTATGCCAGAAGATCATGACCACTGTTACGTTTCGCCTACAACGCGCGGTAATGCCGGCGCGGATGCAACGGACGCCGGGGCTTTGTTCAAAGCGGCGGACATTTTGGCCCGTCCGACGCCGCCGCAACGCCTACCCGCCAAGCGTGCCCAGGCGTGTTTCAGTGCCACGTGTCTTCGTGTGTGTGTGTGTGCCCTCGCTTGTCAAAGCGCGGCAGCCGGGGAGCGGAGTTCCCCGAATGAGGAGCCTGGAGGTCTCTCGGCTCAACTGTTCGCGCCGTCGTGTGGGTGAGGGTTGGCGATGCGTCACTACACTCGGTTCAGCAGGTCTCTCGGCCCGACAGTTCGCGCCGTCGTGGGCTCCTGCTGCGCCGTCCCGTGACCTTCATCCCGTGACCTTCCCTCCTTCCCTTTTTGGACCGCGACGCCGGGAGTATAAGAGCAGCTGCCCCCGGACGCCAAGAGAGAGGCTCCGATTTGTACTGTTGAGTTACGTGCTCTCCCGTCTCTCCAATTCGGTCGAACTGACCGGCCGCTCTTTTGCTATGTTAGAATAAACAAGTTGTTCTGTTACCAGTCTTCTCATGCTTTGCCGGGACCTTCGGATGCTTCCAGTGCCCCAGGCCGCCAGGCCAACGCTACCCTTGGGGCTTGCGACCCATTGGCAATAACGGGCGTCAGCACCGAGACCCCAACAACTCGTGCCAGCGGTACGGTTCCAACATCTGGTTGCCAGCGGTGAGATCGCGCCAACGGAGGCCAGCAGCGAAGAGATGCGGTTGACTGTATGCTGAGCAGCACAACGACCATCCGGGAGCAGCGCAACGAGCCCTGTGTGATGACTGGTTGCCTGCAGCGGAACGACTGCGCTGAAGTCTTGGCTGCAAGGTTTGGTGAGTGCGGGACTTTCTTCTTCTGAGTTTTGCCAGGCTTTTGTTAGAGTTAGAAACAGAGCTGGTAATTGTGGTTGTCGTTGCTACCGGGTTAGTTTGCGGCAAAACAATAGTAGGCAGTAGAGAAAGCAGCATTCAGAGCAGCCATGGATTTGAAGTCGTTGCGCAAACCGAAATTGCTGGAGCTTGCAAGAGAGTTGGGTCTGGATGTCTCAGACAAACTCAGAAAACCAGAACTGCTAAGGGCTATTCTTGAGTTAGAAGCTGAGGATGACGAGCTGTCGGAATGCCTTGAGACAATTGAGGAGAGGGAGGAGCAAAAAGAGAAACAGGAGCGCGAACTTAAAGAACAGAAAGAGAAAGATGAGCGCGAACGTAAAGAACAAAAAGAGAAAGAAAAAGAAGAGCGCGACCGTCAACACGCTTTGGAAATGAAGCGTCTCGAGGTAGAGATGGAACGCGCTCGTAATGGAAGTCAGGCACACGGTGCAGGAGAACGAGTATTGTTCAAAATGACTGACCTGATGCGGCCGTTTAAGCTTGGAGAGGACATTGGTTTGTTCCTGGTTAACTTTGAGCGAACGTGCGAGAAGCAGGGGTTCTCTCGGGAAACGTGGCCACAGCGCTTGCTCACTTTGCTACCCGGCGAGGCGGCCGACGTAGTCGCTCGCTTGGAGAGAGAGGAGGCAGAGGATTTCGACAAAGTGAAATCGAGTCTGCTAAAAAAGTACCGGCTGTCAGCGGAGGCGTTCCGTCGGAAGTTTCGGGAAAATGAGAAAGGCAAAAGTGAGTCATATACAGAGTTTGCGTACAGGCTTATGTCAAACATGCAGGAGTGGCTCAAAGAAGAGAAAGCGTTTGGTGACCACGAGAAAGTTCTGCAGTGTTTCGGGCTAGAACAGTTTTATAGTCGGTTACCTGAGAACGTGCGGTACTGGGTCTTGGATAGGCCAGACGTTAGTACGGTGGCTAGAGCCGCTGAGTTAGCCGAGGAGTTTGTGACGCGTCGGGCTCGCGGAGCTAAGGACGGTCAAAAGGGTGAATTTGGCTCCAAGTTTGAGAGGCCGAAGTTCACACCCATGAGAGCAAAGGGGGACACACGTAGTTCGGATGCGAGTGAAAGCAGTCCGACCGAACGTAAGGAGACGGCGGCAACCGAAGCCGAACGCAGAAAGCGGTTCGAGATGAGGCAAGCGCGCGTTTGTTATACGTGCCAGAAGCCGGGTCACTTTTCGGCGCAGTGTCCAGAAACAAAAACACAAGTCGTGTTTTTGTCTATATGCAGCACTGACGAGAACATGAAGCTTCTCGAGCCTTACATGCGAGACCTCCTCGTGAACGGGAAAGAGTGCCGAGTGCTTCGCGATTCCGCAGCTACAATGGATGTAGTTCACCCCTCTTACGTAGAACCCGATATGTTCACGGGCGAGTGCGCATGGATCAAGCAAGCAGTGGAAGCTCATAGCGTGTGTCTGCCGGTAGCAAAAGTGCTTATTGAAGGACCTTTCGGAGCACTTGAGACGGAGGCCGCAGTGTCATCTATGCTGCCCCCCCAGTACCCGTACCTATTTTCGAACAGGTCCGATCACCTCCTGCGCGAGAAGGGGCTTTTGTTTGGTGAGGCTAGCGTTCAGGCCTTAACCAGATCGAAGGTTCGGGAGCTCGCTGCAAAGGCGGTAGTTGCGGGACCGACGTTGTTGAACGATGAGAAAGGGTCAGAGGCGCAGCAAGCTAGTATTCAGAGCACGCCCGAACGGGATAAAATTGAGCCTGTAGCGTTAAAGGCACCAGATACTGGAGAGGAAATTCCCGATGCGGGAAAGTTAGAAGAGCTTCCGGTCGAGCTTCCGGGACTAGGCTCAGTGACGAACAGGAAAGACACCGATCAAGTCATTAGTGACTTAATAAGTAAAGCATCGCTGTCGCCTGAGCAGAAAACAGAACTACACCAGCTCTTACAAGAGTTTCAAGGTCTGTTCTCTGAGAGGCCTGGTAGGACTTCTGTCCTTACTCATGACATAAAACTTACCTCCCCAGAGCCAGTACGATCCAAGGCGTACCGGGTGTCACCCCGCCAGAGCGATATTATGGAGGCTGAGGTAAAGAAAATGCTACAGCTCGGTGTTGTTGAAGCGGGTGAGAGTGATTATACCTCCCCTTTGATTTTAGTTGAGGTACCGGGCAAGGAACCTCGTCCTTGCGTCGACTACCGCAGGCTTAATTCCATCACTAAGGATCAAATTTATCCGATCCCTAACATCGAGGAGCGCCTTGAGAGAGTGAGTAGCGCTCAGTTTATTTCCACCCTAGATCTTGTCAGGGGTTATTGGCAGGTTCCACTTACAGAAGAGGCTAGTAGGTATGCGGCGTTCATTTCACCCATGGGGACATTCCGTCCTAAAGTTTTGAGTTTTGGTTTGAAGAACGCGCCATACTGCTTTTCAAGCCTCATGGATAAAGTGTTGCGGGGACAGCAAGAATTCGCTTTACCGTATCTAGACGACGTAGCGATATTCTCCGCATCCTGGCCTGAGCATATGGCGCACTTGCGGGCAGTGCTAACCCGCCTGCGCGATGCGGGCTTGACAGTCAAGGCTCCCAAGTGCCAGTTAGCACAGGCCGAGGTTGTCTACCTCGGACACGTGATTGGTCGGGGTCGTCGCCGCCCCTCTGAAATAAAGGTGGCCGCTGTGCGAGACTTCCCGCAACCGCGTACGAAGACCGATATTCGGTCGTTCTTAGGTGTTGCCGGCTACTATCAGAGGTACATCCCCAGGTACTCTGATATCGCGGCTCCCTTGACGGATGCTCTAAGAAAGACAGAGCCGCAAACAGTCGTCTGGGATGAGACGAAGGAAAGAGCTTTTAGCGCCCTAAAGAGCGCCCTAACAAGCCAGCCTGTGCTACGATCGCCCGACTACACAAAAGGGTTCGTTGTTCAGTGTGATGCTAGTGAGCGAGGCATGGGCGTTGTACTGTGCCAACGGGAAAATGGAGAAGTAGAACACCCCGTCCTGTATGCTAGTCGTAAGCTGACGAGTCGTGAGCAGGCGTATAGCGCCACCGAGAAAGAGTGTGCGTGTATCGTGTGGGCCGTTCAGAAATTGTCATGTTACCTAGCCGGCTCGAGGTTTATCATTGAAACGGATCACTGCCCTCTCCAATGGCTGCAGACCATCTCTCCCAAAAATGGTCGCCTCCTGCGCTGGAGCCTCGCTTTGCAACAATATTCCTTTGAGGTGCGTTACAAAAAGGGGAGTCTCAACGGTAACGCCGATGGCTTAAGTCGAAGCCCCTAACGTGGGAATCAGCCTCAAAATTGCTTGTTACTGATGTTTTTCTTCCTGAGGCAGGATTTTTTTTTAACTTATTGCTTTTGTGTAGTGTTTCAAAGTGATGATGTGCTTTTTAGTGCAATTTTTCCGATTTGTGGATGCGTTCTGAGTGCTGCTAAACTACTGTAAGGAAATAGGCAGCAGTATAAAAGGGGAAAGAGCCTGGCAGGGCTTAGTGAGGGTTGTGCCGTGCTTGCTAACTGAGCGGTTGACTTTTGGCGTGGTTCTAACGCTTGCCGGAAACGAGAACAAAAATGTCAACTCTCCCGAAGTCACTTTGCAGTGTCCTGTGTGCACCTGAACGTGAGAACGAGGCCTTCTCTGTGCGCTGCGCTCAAGAAACGCCCAAGGACGCCCAACTTCAGTTATGAGCATCATCGAGCGACATCCCTCCGGACAGCGGATGCAGTCCCCTGACCATCGGGATCTCCTTCCCCCGGCGGGGCGGTCTGTTACGTTTCGCCTACAACGCGCGGTAATGCCGGCGCGGATGCAACGGACGCCGGGGCTTTGTTCAAAGCGGCGGACATTTTGGCCCGTCCGACGCCGCCGCAACGCCTACCCGCCAAGCGTGCCCAGGCGTGTTTCAGTGCCACGTGTCTTCGTGTGTGCGTGTGTGTGTGTGTGCCCTCGCTTGTCAAAGCGCGGCAGCCGGGGAGCGGAGTTCCCCGAATGAGGAGCCTGGAGGTCTCTCGGCTCAACTGTTCGCGCCGTCGTGTGGGTGAGGGTTGGCGATGCGTCACTACACTCGGTTCAGCAGGTCTCTCGGCCCGACAGTTCGCGCCGTCGTGGGCTCCTGCTGCGCCGTCCCGTGACCTTCATCCCGTGACCTTCCCTCCTTCCCTTTTGGACCGCGACGCCGGGAGTATAAGAGCAGCTGCCCCCGGACGCCAAGAGAGAGGCTCCGATTTGTACTGTTGAGTTACGTGCTCTCCCGTCTCTCCAATTCGGTCGAACTGACCGGCCGCTCTTTTGCTATGTTAGAATAAACAAGTTGTTCTGTTACCAGTCTTCTCATGCTTTGCCGGGACCTTCGGATGCTTCCAGTGCCCCAGGCCGCCAGACCAACGCTACCCTTGGGGCTTGCGACCCATTGGCAATAACGGGCGTCAGCACCGAGACCCCAACAACTCGGGTCAGCGGTGCGATTACAACACCACCATCTATGTGCATTGTTCCAATGTCTACAGCAGTACGGCCTGGTTGTGAAAGCCTCCAAGTGTGTTTACTGTGCATCTGAGCTCAAGTTTTTGGGCCATCACATATCATCCAAAGGTACACGCCCTCTCTCGTCCAACATCAAGGCCATCCAGGATCATCCCCACCCTAAAACACTGGGCTTCTTCGATTTTCAGAGTTCTGGCAGCCCGCCGGCAGCCAGATGGCAGCCAGCTAGTTCTAGTCCTGATAGGAAGTCACGTCGGCTGGGATCCCAAGACAACCCGAGCCTGCCCGAAGTTTGCAAAATCGAACGCCGGGACGGCTGGCCGAGTGTAAACATGCTACCAGCATGGCAGTGCCCGGTGAGGCCTGCGCGCGCTCGGCATAGTCGGCCCATTTATGCGTTGCCAGCTTGAGAAAATATAGTTGCATTAAGGGATGCGATCACTTTCGTGCGATTTCGCACGACTCGGCACAGGAAGCGCACTGGGCCAACCTCACCCTGTGCAGCACAACAGAAGGTCTCCGACGCGTCCGGTGACAAGACGCGAAATCGAGCATAAGTGATTGTATCCTCAAAAGTGAGAGCTCAAAGATCCCTGCTCGCAGCGATCACGTTGCCCACCAGCGACATTGATGAGTTGGTGTTGTGTCTTCACTTCAGAAGACATGAAAAAGCAGGATATTGGGTACGTTTTATACACAAAAAATTTCATGCCGACCTGCTTGGGCTTCGATTTCAGAAAGTTTGTCGTGGCTGATGGTGCTTCTCATTTTGACCCTAAGGAGCTGGGGATGCGGCTGGTGCATGAAAATGCACGCCGCCTGTGACCAGCGAAAAGTTTCACACGAAAAACAACATTGGTCACAATCGTGAGAACAATAAGCCATTGTATGTGTGTCTAATGTATGTATGCCTATTACTCAACCAGTGCATTCTTACATCGACGGCCTGCAGTTCGGACACATATCGGTTTTGAGTTGCCACCCAAGCATACTTCGGAGAGACGGAGCGACCACGGGCTAGCTGCAACACCTTCGCTAACTGCAGAAAAACGAGATGTCTCCGCATACATATGCGAGATATGTGAAAAGGAACACCACCAGAGAAAGATGAACCGAAACTGTACCGCAATATCCATGAATGAGCGTGTACAACTTGCATGGAACACGATGCAGATAACATGCACGCATGCGAGCGCGGCGCACTGATCACCGCCGCAAAGACGCCTTGGGGTACACACACATACACACACAAAAGCTTCAAATGATTCACCACTGCTCATATCACACCGCTTCGCAATGCGCAACGGTGCGTTAGCACCTATAAAGATAAAGCTAGAAGTAAGTAAATCCGAAGATGACCCTAGGTTGAGGCTGAGCGAGGTAAATTTAAGTCCTCAAGCGCCCGCGTTGCAATCCATGAAGTCCCCACAAAGATGGTGGCGAGTGCCCATCGCCTCTTTTAGTCGTCTGCTAGCCAGAGAACTTCCAGAGATGAGCCAAAAAATAATGGTCCTGGCAGATTCTAGCAGCTCGTGGGTAGCCAGAACCGTCCAGCCACAGAAAAATGAACACCCGGTGTAAGTGCATGGTGAGGTGGGCAGAGCAACCCGAGAAAAATGAAGACGCTGGGGCTGGCTCTGGCAGCCCGCGGATAGCCAGAAGTGGAAAATCAAAGGACCCCACTGTGCCAGTTACGGCAATTCCTGGGGCTTGTGAATTTTTCCAGGCGCTTTATACCACACTGTGCAGAGCTGCTTAGCCCGTTCACCGACCTCCTTCGGTCAACCGCCAAGCCCTTTCTCTGCCATTTTTTGGTTATCAGAAATTCAGGCTGCTTTTACTGCTGCCAAGCAAGCAGTCGTGAACACTGTGCTTCTTATCCATCCGTGCAGAAACGCCCCTACTTGGTTGATGGTGGATGCCTCCAGCGTGGCCATTGGAGCCGTCTTACAGCAGTGAATTGATTCTGGGTGGAGACCTTTGTCTTTTTACTCTCGGAAGCTACTTCCTGCTGAGACCCAGTATAGCATCTTTGGCCGAGAGCTGCTAGCCATCTACATTGCGATACAACACTTTTGGCATTTTCTGGAAGGATGCCAATTTTACATGTTGACCAATCATAAGCCACTAGCATATTTTTCCGCACCAACTCATTGAAGTATGTGTTACGTGAACTGCACCATCTCACTTATATATTGGAATTTACAATCGCCATCTGCTCCGTGAAAGGTGCCGACAGCACCGCCACTGATGCCCTATCTCATATAGCCGCAGTTGACTCTCCATCTCCAACCATCAATTGGGCCGCATTCTCTTCCACACAGCAGAATGACAGCGAGCTTGCTGCTTTTTGGGAGAACCCCGTTATCTCCAACTACAGCTTGTGCCCCATCCATGCTCGCCTGAGCCCTTGTGGTGCAGTGTCTCAACAGATCTTCCCCACCCTTTTGTTCCGGCTTCAATACGTCGCAGCATTTTCCACTCTAAACAACATATGTCACTGAGGTATTCAGGAGCGCCTTCTCACCAGCACTTTGTCTGGCCCAGAATTAACGGTGATGTGCGTGCTTGGATGCACACTTGTCTGCCCTGCCAGACAACAAAGGTCTCCTGTGTGGCCTCCCCAAGCCTTCCTTGCACCCGGTCGTCGTTTCGGGCCCCCTGCCTAGACTGGAAGTCGAAACCGAACTAAAGGCCAGCTATGGCACTCTAGCACAAGGTCAGGCGGCGATGTGTGGCTTTTCGTCATGGTCTCCATGTAGGCTAGCTTAATGCAGTGTAAGCTGTCTCTGCACGGCCATTCAGTAGGAGAGTAGCAGTTTTTTGGATGCGGTAGAGGATGCAGAATGGTCCATTGTAGGCAGGGGTTAGTGGTAGTTGGACAGCGTCGCGGTGCATGAAAACGTGTGTCGAAGTGGCCAGGTCAGGCCGAGGGGGGGGGGGGGGGGGGGCACGAAGATTGTATTGTGTAGTGAGCCGGAGGTCTTCAACACAGTCCAAGAGGCATTGCAGGAATTCTTGTGGCTGGGCTGGTAGCTGCGTTGATGTAAAGAAGTCCCCGGGGAGACGCAGAGAACTACTATACACCAGCTCTGCTGCTGAGCACTGTAGATTTGCCTAGAGGATGGCTGAATTTTCGCTGTCAGTGCCGTTATGTATTCATGTGGTCGGCTCACTTGTATCAAATATTGACCCATTTGATTAAGCCCTCAAATCAAATTATCATAATTCGATGAGGTCCTCAACTCAAATAGTCACATTTTTGAAAATATGAATATCTTTCCCATAATATTTGAATACTTAATGCTGTTGACTGTACATGATCATACATGAAATTCAGGCAAGAATGTGATTTTCATCCTATCCACAGCAGACACAATGCAATAGAGCTCACTTCGTCACTCAGTCAGCCAAACTTTTCCAGCTAAACACAATCGCTCGCAATAAAATGTTGCTTAGACATGGCATATGGCAGTTGGTATTGTATGGTACTATTGATACATCATGCGTCTCCTGTCCTTGCATTAAATCAGAATGCGTTTTATTTCAATATACCTTATACATACGTAGTGGCATTATCTGCTGCGGCACTTCAAACTAAAGAAAAATTACTTTTTTTTTCACTCTGCTGTCACTGTTGATGGCATACGTGTCTGGTTGGGGACCAACATTACTAGTTTGGTTCTCATAACATTGGTTGCGACAGTATATACAGATATTAATTGGTCGACAAGGTTACCTCTATAAATTTTATATGATATTGCTAAGACCACGTTTCTCCTAAGGGCCCTAAGTTTGCAAACAATCTGCTTAGTTTTTCCTAATGCTTCCTTTTCGCATTTAATAAAGCATTCTTTATTATGTGCAGTGTATTGACAGAAACATTCTGTTGTGAATACCAGAATGTTAAAATTGTTTGATATTAATGGTGAGATGACTGTATGTTATTCACGAGCTATTAGAAAAATATTATATATTTAATTTGCTTCTTGCATTATTCAATTCGTATTTGATTTACTTCTTGCATTATTCAATTCGTATTTGATATGCTTCTGGCACTATTTGATTCCTGTGCAATTTGGTCTCAAAAACTGCTATTTGCACACCCCTGTTACGCATAGCAGATATCCCTAGATTAAGTTACCCTTACTTACTTTTCACAAATCATTCCGTTTTTTGACACATTGATTGAAAAAGCGAGATGATGACCAGAGAAAATGAAGGGCAACAGTTTAATTTTGAATTTCATGCCTGAACCATAATGCTGATGGTGCCATTGTGATGCCACAAATTTTGCACTATTTCCACTTTGGCTGCTATTGTGCAGAGGAACACTTCTCAAATGTCGTCAGGTTGAGTGCTTGCATAATTTTCATTGCCACACATTTTTTCTCTATTTGTCAACGATCGCGTAGACCTGAGCACATAGTATGAAAATTCATGATGTCAACTGGGGATATGGTGTGGCAATTTATATTTATATAAATGACAATACTGCTGGATGTCTTTTGGCAGCCAAAGCAGAGAAGGTGCATTAAAAAAAGAAAGACACCTTCAGAAAGAAAAATAATGTCAAATCACTATAGAAAAAAAAAAAGCATAGGTGCTTTTAGGCAACTGCACAGAACAATGGTGCTAATTACTAAGTACGCAAATTTAATAAAATGAGCAACAAAAAAAAACGTGTAAGAAGACAAGATCACCAGTACATTATTTCAAAATATTGCACTTAGGTTATAATCAAAGGAAAAAAATGGCGTGCATCATTCCTAAATGACAAGCAACCGCAGACAAGAAAGAGTAGATTGAGTGCTTGTTCGTGACGTCTTTTAGAAGCATGATTCAATCTCTTATGTTTCTGTGAAAAATATAAACTGGTAAGCATTTGTTCTAGGCTGGGGCATGATGGGGGTATGTTCACGTTTTTCTTGAGTACTTCTAGACATGTTAAATTGTAACTGTCAAAATTTATTTTAGTTTGGCCGTCGACATATAAAGCATCTTGAGACAGAGTAACTTGCAGCGTTCCTTCAGTGTGGTGTCACCAGCCATCTCCAATTTTTACTTCCCTTATTGTTTGACAAGCCTCCAGTTTTGTTAATAAAGTGTACTGTATCATCATCATCATCATCGGCCTATTTTATGTCCACTGCAGGATGAAGGCCTCTCCCTGTGCTGTATCAATCTGACTTAACTTGATATTGCTCTTCAATGTACCATTAATATGTGGGAACATTGTGCGCAGGCAATGGTGGTGAAAAACATCTGCTGCATAGGTGCGGGCTATGTTGGGGGTCCCACGTGCAGCGTTATTGCCTACAAGTGCCCCGACATCAAAGTTGTGGTCGCGGACAAGAGCCCAGAGCGCATCAAGCAGTGGAACTCTGATGAGCTGCCTATTTACGAGGTTAGAGAACTTGCACGCTTTGTTAATCTTTCTTTTGATAAACTTTAATGAAACGAAATGCATGTTTCTTTTTCTTCTATCTGATATTGCAGCTTGTAGAGTACTTTTATACCTTAAGGCTTAGGCACACTTGAATAGCTCTTTGTGATAAGGCTCATTAGTTTCATGATAGCCTTTAAAAGGAGTTCTACATGACATTTTCGGCTTTTGTTTGTTTGTTTCTTCTGTGTTAAATGAAGGTACAAATCCTCTATACCCTACAAAATATACTGGAAAGCATCAGAGTACCCTAAATAATTGACTATAGTAGACGCTTTGTAAAACCTACAAGGCCGCTTTGTGAAAGCTATGCACAATGGCTGCACAGTCCATCTTCATTGCAAATGTTAGGTGCAATGTAGCATCTGCTAGCACATATTTGGCTTCTGGAGAAGCCTGCATATTATGGCCCAATCCCTTTGTAGCCCCTCCATTGATGCCTTCACACTCTGAGCTGGACACCATCTCAGGGCTGTGGTGTCCAGCTCCATCACTCTGTCTGTGTTCTTTTTTTTCCACACTCTTGTTTTTAGCAGTGCAAAACGAACAAGCCAAAAAATCCAGTCTTTTGCAACTTGTTAATACTTGTTCCTACAAACTAGTTTTGGTACCCAGGAGGCGGGTGTGTCATGACATCATCATAAACTGGCTCACTTTGTTGCTGCTATTGCTGCAGCTCTCACACATGAATGGAGCCAAAAGGCACGTACTTAGCATTTATTATATGAGCATCATCATCACGCCTAACGTTATTGCTACACGTCATCAAATTTTTATCTACGTCATGACATCATGATATTGTCGAGGACACCACGTCCATCATCTTGAGGCTAACTTTAGTATTGCATAAAAATATCTTGTGTTTCTTAACATTTAGTACCATTATGAGGGATTTTTTGTTTCATTTAATATAGGACACGAGACGTGGAATTCTGACAGTGTGCTTCTCCACACATCTAGTTTGACCCATGCAAGATTGTTAATGTTGCGTGAGATGTGGAAATAAGGTTGAGCATATGAGCTGATGCCTCTGGCATCACCATTTGTACACGACTCTCAGCTTCAATAGTTCTGTGAGTATTAGGTCGACTGTCTCATGCAAGGCAACCTACATGTGTGGGAAAACCTGCTTACACTAGTTTGCATACCCCCTGTTTGCTCTTGTTTTTAAAGAAGAATTAAGCCAGTCTTGCTTGAGCAGTTAACTCCTTGTAGATCTTGTGCACTCTGCCTGACACCACAGTAGCTAACCAGAATGTAATGTAACCGTATTGCTGGCAGAAATAGCTTTTTTCTTCATCATTCTCCTTGCGATATCTAATAGTGTTCTTTATTCAGTATGCGTCTATAAGTGTTTTGTTGTTGTCTTGTTGGAATACGAGCCATATGTAGAGTAGTCCCTGTTCCACACATCACCCTGTTTTGTGCAAATGTCTTTTTTTAACATAACTTTTTGTTATAGAAGGTGTTTTATGGCTGGTAAAGTGCCCCCTCTATTTGATTTAATCATTAAGATGCAGTTACCACTAGTTAGTGAAACAGAATTATATATATATATATATGTATAGCAAGAAAAAGAGGCTCTTTAATGAATCCTTTAGAGGTTTCCCTGGCAGCACACCTACCACGCAACTACAGAGGCATCAGAATGCCTGGAATGCCTAAGGCTTACTTAAGTAAGAATTTGGGAGATACTTTTATTTATCTCAGTATTGCATACCTAGAGCAAGACTAATGTTGCCTATACTAAACCATGCAATGTTCTCTTTCACTCAGCCTCACTTGGATGACATTGTCAAAAGCTGTCGTGGACGGAACCTCTTCTTTTCATGCGACATAGACAAGGCTATTCAGGAGGCTGATCTGATCTTCATTTCAGTCAACACGCCAACGAAGAACTATGGGTTTGGAAAGGTATGCAGCCTTGCACACTTCTTTTTCGCTGCTCGCTTGAAGTATAGCCTAAAATTGCAGTGTTACCTTCTCTGATTACAGAGCATGCTCACATTTATGCAAAATATAACCCTGGAACAAGTGTTAATAAAGCATGAGTGTCACAAGAAAGGTTATATTCATCAAGGCCTAGCATATGAGAGAGAGAGAGAGAGAGAGAGAAACAACTTCATTGAGCCGAGCTCGACATCTTCTTAGACGCCGTCGATGGAAGTGGTTCCCTCTTCACGGGACCCATATGCTTCCCTAGCCGCCTGGCCCCTGGAGATCAGGACGAGCTGGTCTTCCAGGGCGGTGCTGGTTAGCAAGGTCTCCCATCGCTCGGTAAGGGTGGATGAGGGGTGGGGTAAGGTAGCGGGGCAGTTAAGAGGTGGGGGGATCGCCTTGATGAAATCGCATACTCCAATGACGTGTTGGAGCGTGCCTAACTGAGTTTTACAGAAGTTACAATCCTTGTCGTACCTTTCCGGGCACATCTTGTTTTGAAGGTAAGGGTGCGGGAATGATCCTGCCTGTATTTGCCTGTAGATCGCTTGCTGTTCTCTGCTAAGCGATTTGTGAGGATCGGGGTAACGGCGCCTCTCCGTCTTATAATGGTTCGTAATGTCTCTGTAACTAAATATGGACTGTGGCTCACCTTCCTCAACCCGGTGTTCCATCTCTCGGGCGAACTGGTGGGCAAGTTCGTTGCCCTCCAGCCCAGAGTGAGCCGGTGTCCATATTAACTCAACTTTCCTTTCAGGTACGTCGCGTTTACGTTGGAGAATATCTAGTGCCGCAAGAGACACCCACCCCTTCCTGTAGTTGTTATACGCCTTTTGCGAGTCGGTGACAATTCTTCCCACCTTGGGCTGCGCGAGTGCTAGCGCTATCGCGGCCTCTTCTGCCACCTCTGGAAAAGACGTCTTGATGGAGGCGCAGGTTACGAGCACATCCCGCGTCGTAACTGCCAGCGTTGCTTTTGATGAAAACTTGGGTAACGAAGCGTCTGTGAAGAGAGTGACTCCCTCTTCCTCTTCTACTATTTGACCCAAAGTCTCCGTCAAGGCCGCTATACGAGCCGCTCTACGGCCGTCGTTACGACCCGACCTCATGTTTCTAGGCAGCGGCTTACTGTGGATTTTATGCGCCCACAACCTGGGTAACGGCCCCGTTTCCTTCCGCTCTGCCTCTTGCCAGCCCAACTTGGCAAGAACGCGACGTCCCGCCGGCGTCTGACTGAGCCGAACTCTTTGATTAGACAGATGAGCTTCTATTAACTCTTCGACGACGTTGTGCTTGGCCATGCCGAGAAGCTTGTCGGTCGAAGAATGCTTCGGAATGCCCAGCGCCATCTTGGTTGCCTTTCGTATAATGACGTTCAAGTGGTCCCTGTCTTTTTTCAGTAATTTGAGGTACGGCGCCGCGTAAACGATGCGCGACGTCAAGAAGGCCTGGACGAGCGTCAGTACATCGTCCTCCTTCAATCCCCTTTGTCTGTTTGTGACTCTTCTGATCATATTCGAAATTTGTTCCGTTGAAATTTTGATTTTGTTGATCGACGCCCCCGCCTTGCCATTGTTCTGGAAGATGACACCCAGGATACGTGCTTGCGTGGTTGGTGTTATGGTCGTCCCGTCGATGGTGATGCGTACGTTCTCTTGGTCTCCTTTCTTTCTTCTTGGCTTGATGACGAGTAACTCGGACTTCTGTGGCGAGCAACTGAGGCCGCACGATTTAGCGAACTCGTGCACGGTCTTTGCCACTGTCTGAAGGGTCTCCTCCATCCAACTCTCCGACCCTGCCCTCGACGTCCACACAGTGATATCGTCTGCATAGAGAGCGTGATCTATGCCCTCTATGTCTTGAAGCAAAGTCGGGAGAGGGAGGAGTGCCAGGTTGAAGAGAAGCGGCGAAAGAACCGATCCTTGCGGGGTGCCTCTGTCTCCCAGGGCTATCGGTGTCGACTTCTCCTCTCCAATTTTGATGGTTGCCGTTCTATTGCTTAAGAAATCTTGTACATATTTGAATGTTCGCTTTCCGCATCCCGTTTGGTGTAGGTTACGGAGAATACTTTCGTGTGTGACGTTATCGAAGGCCCCCTTGAGATCGAGTGCCAGGATAGCTCTTGGCGTAGGGGTCTTCGCTTGCTTGATAACCAGCTCGTGTATTTGCACCAAGACGTCTTGTGTGCTCAGGTGCCTCCGGAATCCGTACATGGTCGGTGGCATCTGATCAGTGACATCCAAATGTCTCTGTAGTCTCTTGAACACCATACGCTCGACCACCTTCCCTACACATGACGTGAGGGAGATGGGGCGTAGATTGTCGACGTGGGGTGGTTTCCCCGGCTTGGGAATGAAATGCACCTCGGCTTCTTTCCATTCTTTTGGTAACGAACCCTTCTCCCAGGACGCGTTGACGAGGTTTAGTAGTTCAGCTCGGCTTTTGTCGCGCATATTTTTTAGCATCTTGTATGTAACGCCGTCAATTCCCGGTGCGCTGCCTTGATTACTTTCATCGATGGCCGCAACCAGCTCCAGTTCGGTGAAGGCTTCGTCCATCTCGACGTTGCTATCGCCTTCATACTCGTGAGTCGGGTTATGAATAGCCCTGCATTTTGCATGGTTCATAACTGCTTCAAGCGCAAGCCACATACCCGAGTTCCATTCTCCAGAACTAGAAATCTAGTTTTTCTGGTTCACAAGCATTTTTTGTGCTGTCAAAAGTGCAGAAGGTATGGTGCTATTTCCTGTGGCTAATTTTTGAATCCACCTGCACACTGTAATGCTGATGTTGTGTTGTGTTTGTGTAATGTATGTAATGTATGTACAGTGTGTAATGCTGTGTTGTGCAGCATGATTTCATGGCATGACTAATGCTTAACATGTGATGTAATTCAGATGAGACAGAGGCTCAAAGGAAGATGAAGACTTGGTTGGAAGTGATCAGCAGGACCAAACAAGGGACTCCTCAGTCTGGAACCAACATTTCAACAAGTTCCATTATCAAAACGTCGGCTCCAGGCTGAGGTTTCCCTTGTTTGGCCACTGTTGATCCTGGGATGTAATTTTTCATTTGTAATGCCCAAACACGGTTCCACATGAAGCAAAACTAAAGCTACATGTTCACCTTTACTTATTTTCATGGAGAGTACGTCCATATTAGAAAAGAACAATGAAATCTTATTTGAGTTAGAACTTAAGAGGCAACAATTTGCACTGAGTTGCAATGAGATCATTTCTGATTCAGGGAAGGGCAGCCGACCTGCAGTATGTGGAGGCTGCTGCCAGGAACATAGCCGAGAAGGCCACTACACCAAAGATTGTTGTTGAGAAAAGCACTGTCCCAGTCAAGGCTGCAGAGAGCATTAGCCGTATCCTCAAGGCCAACATAATGCAGGGAGCTAACTTCCAGGTAAGTCTTAGTAACACACTGTGTTGTTGGAGGTAACTGGTTTCAAAATAGAGATGTACACCCTAAAAGCTGTGTTGCAGGTCTATTTGATGAAAACTCATCAGGCGAGGGTGGCACATTTTATTACAATAAAAGCTGTATTGTACCTTTGGACTTAAAGGTTTACACTTGCATTGGTGCAGTGAAACCTCGTTACTACAAACGCCACATCGGATTAACAAACTTTTGTGAAATGCAAAGTACTTAACTATGGGGCCCCGTTGACGCAGATACACGTGGCGCCCAGTCATCACAATTTGCTTCCCCCAATGATCTCGTTGTGCTCAGTAACACTTGATCCCAACCTACATTTCAATCACATGTTGTTCATAACTGGATAGATGGTGCATTAGCATCTCTTGCTATCACCTGGTTGCATGGTTCGTTAGCGATTCCATTAGCAGTCGTTTGACTTTAGGACCCTCACCTGTATACTACTAACAACCATGTATCTTGAATAAAAAATAAACTGAAACTGAAACTTTGATCATCAAAACATTCAATTCTCTCTTTCCTGTCAAAAAAGAAGCCTCAACTAAAATGCCTTACAATATTTGGAACACACAAAATTTTGGAATTGCTCTCCAATTCTAATTGCTTCCTTTAATTCCAAAAACTCCCATTCAATAAATAGAAGTATTAAAATTTTTGTTAATAAATTCTACATTTTCAGACACTTGTGCAAAACTCATTCGCGACCAGTTGTTCTGCGACCAGGCAGGAGCAATTCCTGACCAGATTTAATGATTGAACATAAACGCATTGGGGCAATGCTTTGATGTTTTCGAAAAACAACAGAACTACAACTCGGGGACTTTTACGAACATTAGAGAGTTTTAGTTTAGGGGACGCAAGGCAGTGGGCCCCCTAGCGCTTGGGTGCATTTGCGTTTGCGTGCGCAAGCAGAAACACATTATAGGTTAGCGGCCCCACACGCAAGCCGCAATGAGGTTGCATGCGCTCACAGCACCATCAACGTCTGATCTTTGCGTTATCATTTTTTAAAACACGAAATCAAGCATATGAAGTAAAGCACATAAAACTATTCTTATTAAAAGCAGTTAATAAAGAGGTTTAGAGTGTCCAGTAGTCGGGTAAATGCAGGCTGGGGCGTTGGGGCGGAGCCATGAACAGGAGCGGTCTGCATGGTGCAGCCACCTGGTGGCGCAAAGCTCAAATAGACAAAAACAGCTAATATTGCAGTAACCAAGTGTATTTTACTTTGCTGCAGGTATAAATTTTTGGCAGCAACACAATTACGCCAGTGCTGAAAATTTACACCAGCAGCAAAGTAGAATAGACTTGGTTACAGCAATATTAGCTGCTTTTGTCCGTTTGAGCTTTGCGCCGCCAGGTGGATGCACCATGCAGGCCGCTCCCGTTTATGGCGCCGCCCCAACTGCGTTTATCCGAATACCGGACACGCTATACCTCTCTATAAAAACGACGTCTGTCGACACTTGCTTTTATTAGATTTATTAGATTATCTACCCGCTAGCTACTCGTAAGTTCTCCGACACCGCAAGAGTCACATAGGTAACGTGACCACTTAGGGGCAGCGATGTTTTCGGTCGGCCAAACAACCCAAGGACACAAGTAGACGTAGCGGTCTGGGCATGCGCAGTATCGTTGCCCCTAGTTCTTGCGTACGCAAGCCGCTTGCGTCCCCTAAACTCAAACTCTCTATTAATGATACAATACTTTTGCCACTATAATGTGCACATTGATCTTGCTCACATATCTGCCTCCAGGCAGATATGTGAGCAAGATCTCTGCCAAGATCACATATCTGCCTCCAGGCAGATATGTGATCTTGGCAGAGATGTGACAGAGATCTTGGGGAGATCACATGTGATATGTGATCTTCAGGCAGAGATGTGCTTTGCACATCAGCAGGAAAGCGAAATATATTCAACCTCTAATTCCAAATTTCATTTGGAAAACATCACATCACACAACAACTCATCACTTCCTCTTTCGGACTGTGGTTTCACGAGGAGTGACTTCTCTAAGTTGATCGACACCCACATTTCTGTAGATCCAGTTACGATTAGTACACCTGGCTCCGACAATTAGCGGCTTGTCATGATCCGACTAACGATGTGCCTTTCACCATTGGAGCATACAATACCTTGTATGAAACCAAGACCTTGGGCTCTGCTCAGGGTTGGAATGGGCTCGCTCTTTCCATGGTGAAAATTCTTTTTCATAAGCAACGAGTATTCATCCATTTCATATTTAATTCTTCTGTAACACTAATGCACTTGCCTATTTGTAGGCGAAAAGGTTCTAGCGAAACCGAACGGACCAGCCAATGTTATCTACCGACCTAACATAATGAATGCCATTTTTGGAGAAATTTTAGGGCTTTTAAGTTCACCACGGTACTACCGTATTTGGTCGTTTATAAAGCGGTCACGATTATAAGGTGAGGGTGCAGTTGAAGGACCCAAGAAAAAAAGAACTTAGTAAGCACTGTAATATAGCACGATATAGAGTAGCCGACAGATTATTCAGACTTGACATGAATTGCCAGAAATACTGAATTACTAACACAGCCAGAACGCAAAATGGTGACCATGAAATATGGGAGAAGGGAGCTTCAACACATGGAGTGGAGCTCATATGCAAATTTTGCCTTTTGGTGTGACTTCACGGCATTGCGTTATGCACTGCTGCAAAGCCACACCCTAAGGTGAAATTCGTGCTGCCGTGAAAGCACGCCTAAAGGAAAAAATTACAAATAGTACACACTCCACCTTTACTATCCCTCACATAAAAGTTGGGGTTGACTTCGAGGCTAAGGATTCTGAGAAAAACCTTGGCTTGTATTCGAATAAATACAATATTTTCTATACTGTAGTAATTTACTCCATCTTAAACAAGTTGGTTTTACACATCACAAGAGTTTGCCCCTCACCCTGTACGTGTTCTGTAAAACACTCAATGAAATTAAAGATAAGTCTACATATACAGATTAAGTCTAAGTATACAGATAAAAGCTCCATGTTTTATTCATTTCTCTTTATTTATAAGGTGCGTTTGACAGCCTTTGACATCTCAAAGTATTAAAGTTTCTGAGGTCTCATAACTGCCATAAAAACCTTTACCGGTTAATGAAATATTTCCTTGAACATCAAACTGTTATTTACCACTCTAGTGTCTGCAAAGTGTAAGCCAGACCTTCAATTCCTGTGGGTGTGGCCATCCTGAGGGCCAGACCTTCATTTCTATACCTTCAGTCCTGAGGGCTCACTATGGAATATTATAGTTCATATACTTGACCGCCAAGGCCAGCTGATTCAACAGCATCAAGTATGGTATCATGTGCAACATTGTCACACAATCTATGTGAACACCCAAAGTCCTTCGGCATACCCATCCAACTGTTTGGAGGAGACACGAGGTGCTCGTGTTATCTCTGCCTGAGCAAAAGTCACCATCAGCACAGAGAAATTGTGCTTCCTATACTTCTCCATTAGCCATACCAATACTTCTACCTGAATTCACAACCCCACTGTTCATGGTGTCACATTCAAATGCCAACGAAAAACATTTATTTGAACTGATAACGTTTCCTGAACATCTAAACTACTTTCGGACAAAATTGGAAATTTTTTCCTCCCGTTTACTCACATTTCTCAAAATGCTTTAGTACTCTGTATCTCCTATGTGCTGTATGCATCACCCGTTTCGCGACCAACATTTCCAAGCTCTTGCTTCATGTAGAACTCACCTCCGTACAATCTGCACTTCTACTCACCATCACATATTTCTCTTGATGTGAGTCGAGCACCTATCCAGTCACCTCGTCCATCCTGTCTTGTATTTGTATTGTATTTTTAGCTATGCACATGTATCAACTAGCCCAGCAGCCTGTTTTACTATGATATTAAACATTCTCTTAGAACAGGGTGCCTTATTTCAATAAAGTAAAATGAACACATAATACATGGGTGGTTAACAATAGAGGAGGTATTCAATTTGCACAGCACGGGCAAATCCAATGGATAAAATTTTGGGGAGTAGTATCATGGCAAAACACTGTATAGTAGGTGCAGAGGGCACCACGAAACTCAGTAAATGTAATGATTCTGACCCCCCCTATAGACACAGTTGTGTAGGGCACATAATTTTTGTGGTGAAAATCTGTTCATTAGTGACCGTTAAAAAAAAACCAGTCTTACACAGCTAGTAGCCAAGCAAGCTATGTTTCTCCAAAAGTCGCATCATGCATTTTTTCAACGGGAGGCATGTGCGAAATTCTTTTTTTTTTCTGCAGCCCTCTTTGAATCCAAATGAGCCAGTCTAGGATGCTCTGAACCAGTTCAAACCTGTATAATTTTTGCTCTGGGACTGAACCAGAGCCAAACCAAAAAGGATCAGTCTGGACTGAACCTGAAAAGATTTCAGTTTGACACCTTGATCTGAACACATCCTTCTTCCGATGGCACGTTTCTTGTTCTGAAGGTAATGTTTGAATAAAAGAAAGCTGTGCAGCATAAACTGACAATTACCTGCAAGCATCAGCAGTCTTGGCTTTGTGTTTGTTCTTTATTACTTCCTATGTTATTTATTAGAAAGCAATGGACAGTGCTTGGGTATCTAAAGCAGCTATAGGAGGTGTGTGAGTTTCAAAATTCTCAGAGGACACCTTGCTATTCTGTCTTCTTGACACTACAGTAAAGCCTCATTAATTTGGATTTCCCAGAACAGAAAAAAAATGTCTGAATTAACCGAATGTCAAATTATCGAGGGTATCAAGGGAATGCTTACTACATCAACACGCCTTTATTTACTGGCAGAATCAGAAATCCTCTTAGACATTGCGCAAAAGCACCGTGGAAGCTGCAATTGTTGTCATCTCGTGACTGATTAGTGCTTGCAGCAGCGAAGGCTTTGCGACTGACTTTGCTGTGTAGCTGCGGTGCAAGACCTGCGTCTTCATTGAAGATATGCACTTCAATTCCATGTGTGTCCAGATTTTTTTAACGCGATAGCGTTAAGGAGCTCGTGTCGCAGAAAAGCCGGTGTCGTCGGCGTTGGCCGTGAGCGATAAATCCCGGAAGGCACTTCATAAATAAAGAAACAACTTGCAAGATGGGCTGGGTGGGAATAGAACCAGGGTCTCCGGAGTGTGAGATGGAGACGCTACCACTTAGCCACGAGTTCGATGGTTCAAAGCGGGACAAAAGTGCCTCTAGTGAATGCGGTGTTGCCTTAAAAATGTGCCGTAGAAAGTTATACTGCAGTGTATATCGGTAATTATGAGCATGTAAATTACAGAAGTTGCAGTTACACGAGTAGCGAAGTACGTTTCCACTACATTTCTTCTGCGCTCTGCGCACACGCAGAGCTATCTTGCGGCAAACACAGAAGACCTCCTCCTCGCAACGGCGCTGCCCTGACACGTGGCGCGCCACTCGCCCCATGATCACGTCCGCCTTCATGGCGCGTCGAGGCCCGGCTGTCCATGCCGATCGCGTCGTTTGGCTCACGTAGATCGTTTGAGTGGACGGTGCGAATAAGGTGCGATAATGCTATCGCGTTCCACTCTTGAAGGCGAAGCTTAAGCGTCCTTAAATTTTTTTTTTCCAGTGAATCGGTTGCCAACAGATCGTATGTCCTTCACGATGTAACCAGCAGATTTGATGCCACCATGCAGGCCGCAGTAGAATCGCTCATCCCCAACAGCTTCTACCATGTTTGTGACATTGTGTTTGCATTGCGCTTGCATTGCACTGAGTTACAATGAAACTACTGCTCGCCTTAACCACTGCTGTTGAAACTGTGGTCGCTATCAATAAGATCATGGAGGGCGACCATGCAGTTCTGAAGGCATGGAGCCAATGCGCATTGAGTCTGAAGCTAGTGGAACTCATTTGCTGCAACCACTGTGGGCAAAATCATGGTCGCTATTGTCACTTAGTGATGGTTAAGAACACAGTATCAAAACTGTGAATCGTGAAACTAACTTTGGGGCTAACCTGTGGCCACAAAAGCAAGTGACACTCAAAGCACAACCATAACCATGAGTGCAATCAGCGATTATCGAAATCTGATCTGTGGGCCATGCGCATCGACCTCTATACACGACTCGTTGAAGGTTCCAGTGTAATCGCTGGTGCTCGCATACCTTCCAGAAAATACAACACTATTTGAACGATGCACACAATCTGATTACACAAGGTTCAGTGAGAATATGTGTGACATGCAGAAACAGTGATAACATTCGAGTAAGTTCCAAATTCTGCAGGAGCGTTTTGCACTGAGTGATAACGTTAAGTTCGTGGATGAAATGGAGTCCCCAGAAAAAGGATAAATAAGAATGTGTGTCACTATCAACCCAGTCACAAATGGTGGCTATGCAGTTCTGAAAGCATGCGGCCAATGTGCACTAAGTGAAAGTGAAACTACTCCTTACCACAGCAGGCAAAGCTGTGGTCACTGTCGACACAATCATGGATGGTGAGCACACAGTTCTGAAGGCACATGGCTAATGCAGTGTCATGCGGGACATGAAACACAAGTATGAAGGCTATTCCGGCATTCCTGTACAGTTTCCACTGATGACTAAGGTGATGCAGATTCCGCTGCTTAGTTTTGGTTGGACACTAGCTCCTCTTTTGCTCTTTTGTGGTGCACTCCGCCCGCTGTGAGAGTTGTCGGAATGAACCGGTGTACAGCCAAATACGTCTGAATGAATGAGAGTTTAATGCCATTAAATAACACATGTGCCTGCCGGGACCAGAGAAAAAGTCCCAATTATGCGATTTTCCAAATTAATGATTGTCGAATTAATGTGATTTTTCTGTACCTTATTGGCACCATGTACAACTGCTGTCAAACTTAACCCAAACAATGAAAACACATATATGGGGGCTTAACTTTAGCAAACACCGACTTTAAAAAGCAAGCATCGAATGCTTTGAAAGGAAGACACAACAAGGTATCCTGGCCACGGCAGCCGCATTTCGACGAGGGCAAAATGCAAAAACACCCGTGTACTTATATTTAGGTGTACATTAAAGAACCCCAGGTGGTCCAAATTTCCAGAGCCCCTACTACGGCGTGCCTCATAATGAGAAAGTGGTTTTGGCATGTAAAACCACATAATCTTACACAGTAAGGTAGCACTCGTTCAAGGCACCCCAACTATATAACTCCAACACATTCGCCATGAGAAGCAAGAAGGTGCTTGAGACATTTTCAGCTTAAGTATGATGGTGACTGTACAAGTTAACAACATGCTAAATGTTTCACTTATTTTGCAGGTTCTTTCAAACCCCGAATTTCTAGCTGAAGGCTCAGCTGTTGCGGACCTACTTCACCCAGACCGCATCCTAATTGGGGGAGAGCAGACACCCGAAGGCCAGGCGGCTATTCAAGAGCTGTGTTCGGTGTACAAGCACTGGATTCCTGAAGACCGTATCATCACCATGAACACCTGGTCGTCGGAGCTTTCCAAATTGGTAAGTACTGCCTCGGGACTAACTTTCACATTTTCAAATGGCCTAGGAAGAATTTATGCCTGAAATGGTGATATTGTGACATGATTAGTTATGCTTTCTTTACTAATTAGTGTTCGTTCTTTCATAAACAGCTAGCACAGGCCCTGGTGGCTCGGTGACTGTGGTGCTCTGCTATTGGAATGTAGATCATGCTTCCATTTCCACATACAGTCCAAATAAACTTGGGAGTTCTCCACTACAATGCCTCCGAGGCCCTGCGTTGCTTTATGATGTTAAGTTACATTGATCAGTCAGTCAAACAATCAGTCACGAGATGCAGAGCAAGTAAAAGGACAGTGTGCAGGCTCTTATACTATGATGCTTTTGTTTCCTTGAAGTTATCCGCTTATTGTTTTTCGGAAGAAATGTGCTCTAATAAGTGGTTTTTATGGCTTGCTAGAGTTGTTTGATCTTGCCTTTGCAGGCTGCAAATGCTTTTCTAGCCCAGAGGATTTCTAGCATCAATGCGGTCTCTGCAATCTGTGAGTCAACTGGAGCTGACGTTTCTGAAGTGGCACACGCCATTGGAAGTGACAGCAGAATTGGCACAAGGTTTCTACAAGCTAGTGTTGGTAAGTGGGATGTGCTGTTTTGTGTAAGCTCCAAGTGAACATATAGCATTCTTTAATATTTTTTTTTTCACATGCAGTGAGGCAATGTTATATGTCAAAATTTGGAAGTACTTCAGTGAACTCGGCTATCATATTTGCTCAAGTGGCTGCGAGTGCTTAGCAGCTAGCATTTCATGTTGCACGCACAGTAAAACCTCGTTGAATTGGATTTCACGAGACTGGAAAAAATGTCTGAACAAACCAAATATAGAATTATTGAATGTTTCAGGCAAACAATAAACAAGTGCTTACGGGTACATTAACTTGCTTTTATCAACTCAAGAGATCTGCGGCCCTCATTTCCATTTTGCATTAAATCAGCACAGAAGCTGTGATTCTTGTTGTCTTGTAAGTGATAAAAACTTGCAGTGGCAAGGGCCTCGCAAGTTTCCTCACAGGGCCGCAGTGGTGTAGGACATGTGTTGTCATCTGAGTGGACGTGCTTTTCACTACCACATCTGGATTATTTTGTCGCTTGTAAGCTCCTCGGCAACTGATCATTTATCACGTCACTCGCTGGTTTGATGCCAACACATGAGCCACAGTAGGATCATTTTCCATCCACAGTGGCTTTTTTTAGGTTAGGGACATCGCGCATGCTTTGCACTGAGTCAAAATTAAACCACTGCTTGCTGCAACCACTGCAGATGAAGGTGGTCGGTATCGATGCGGTCATGGATAGCAACCACACAGTTCTGAAGACATGCAGTCAACGTGGTAGGCAGTTGAGAATGAGCTTAGTTGAGAATGACCCCTTTCCAAAGCATACCATGTCATTTAGCTTTGATGACGTTCTGCAGGCAATGAATTGAGGCAACATAGTATTATTCAGTGATGGTCTCCCCCAACCAAATGAAAAACATCTGCCAGCAACAGACTCTCAGAATTCGAAAGGACGGAAGCCATCACTTTCCCTGTTGATGGAACATACCAGGCTTTATTTATTATTTGCCTCTTTGCAGTAGAAAGGGATAATGTTTAATAGTTCTGACTGCCATTTACTTTCAGGATGAAAGTGGTGCATCTCCATTTCATCAGTGGTCATGTACCGTTAAAATAAGTTAGCAAAATCTGCTCAGAACATCTCCACATTGTTACTGGACCTTGTGCACTGCATGTGCTTTTGTCCATGAGTGAGCAATGAATATCTCTGATGATGACATGCTGGATTGTGGTTTTCAATATTTCTGTCAGCTCCACAATCCTCCAAATGTTTAGCCAGCAATCTGCCAACACATGGTGTCACACATAGACGTTTTCTTACATGCTGATTTATGCTGGCCTGCCACAATGTGGGCCATCTTCGATGCTCATTCACCCTTGTTTAAATAATGCAGCATACTTCTTAACTATGCTATAGCAGAGAGTGCCCTCTCTCAACAATTCTACCAAATCCTGATAAATACCGGCTAGGGTTGTGCAAATACTCATAATTTTTTAATATGCAATCGAATGTATCATGCTATTTGGTATTCTGTCCAATTCAAACTTCATTATTTGGAATTTTTGAAGTATTTAGAATGTACCAATATGAATTAGAAAACATGTACAGTTGACAGTTCTGGTTTCAGTGAGTGAGTCGAGTTGCTATTGAGACAGCTCAAAGACAGTACAAGCCAAAGAAAAAGAATTTATCAATTGTAGCCAGCCGATTTTTTTAACCCACCCAATTATAGAAAGTCTCCGTGGTCATGAAGTTCCTTCGTTTATTCTCACAGCCCCACATCCCTCTTTATTGAACTGATGTATAACGGAAACCAAAGTTTCAGACATGATCCATGTGAGCGAACGTGTCAGGGATCTGGTGGTTAAAAATTTGGAGGACGCTTAAGCTTCACCTTTAAGTGTGGAACGCGATAGCATTCAAAGACCCCCCACTGCTTCCCGGCAAATGCAGCTTATGTAACCGTAATGGTAACCGGAAAATGCTGGCGGCTAACGTTATGCACGAAGGTGGGCTTTCTGGTAGAAATGCGGCCTCTTGCGTTGGCCATGATGCGGTGGAGGCGAGCGCCATCTGGAGGTGTTGCAAGGAACCGGGTGTGCCACTCTGTAGCCTCCCAAGATATTCGCGCGTCGGTGCGCTTAAATGGCGGACGTCATGGCCGGTCTATGAATGGTAGAAATGCTGGAAAAGGGGCTTGAGTTTTCATGTAACATAATTATGTTTTCTCGTTTGTTTATTTATTTATTTATTTATTTACTTCATTACCCTCAGGGACAGAGGGCATTACAGAGGGCATTACAGAGGGGAGTGAATACATTGGATAAATTGGAAAAAGAAAAGCAGTAAATTTGGATAAAACTAAAAAGGAAAAGGAAGGGTTACATCAATACAATGAAGGAAATTAACAATCAATAGCGCACAGTACGAGGGGAAAAGTACCGTTGAGCATACAAAGCATAAAGAGACCTTATCAACGAAGAAAGAAAACAAAAGAAATGACGATGTAAACAGTAATGTATGCCCACAAAACAAAGTTTGGTGGGATCAAAACGGAAAAACAAGATGAGCTAAGCAAGAATAAAAAGGATGAGAATGCTACAATTTCTTGTGTTTATGACAACAGCAGGTTAGTTAAAGAAGCTTTGAACTTCTTTAACTAACCTATTTCAACGACAGATCGGGGAAGGATATTCTAAATCGCTGATGTACTGGGGATGAGTGAATTCAAGAAATGGTTGACGTGGCATGAAGGAACACCCACATTATGACGATGGTCGATGCGAGGTGAAACATTACAATGGAGGGTTATCAATTTATTCTTAAGCACGGGGTTCCCATAATATATATTATGGAACAAGCAAAGGCAGAATATTTTCCTACCTTGTAATAGCACTGGTAATGATAAGCTTGCTTTCATAGTAGTGACGCTGGACTTACGGTGATAATCAAAAAGAATCAAGCGAGCTGCTCGGTTCTGAACAGATTGAAGTTAATAGGTGAGCGTCTCTTCACTGGGGTCCCAGACAGATGCAGCATATTCAAGTTTAGTGCAAACTAACGATTTATAAAGAAGTAGTTTTACAGAACTAGAAGAAAGATAAAAATTTCAGTGTATGTAGCCCAGCAGGCGATTAGCGTTGTTGGTTATATGGTCTACATGCATCTTCCAAGAAAGATTATAAATGAATACGCCTAGGTGTTTGTAACAGGACACAGATTCAAGGTTACTAGTATTAAGATGATATGAAGACAGTGTAGTGTTAGGACGAGAAACACGCATGTACTTACATTTGTTAATGTTTAGTTCCATGTTCCACGTATTAGCCCAATCAAGAGCATGGTTGACATCGGATTGAAGAAGACCTATATCGGAGTCACTGTTAATTTCATGCTATATGACACAGGTGTCTGCAAAGAGATTAATTGATGAGCATAATCTATCAGGTAAATTGTTAGTATATAAATGAGAAAAAGCAAAGGTTCCAGCACAGAGCCTTGTGGCACACCTTATTCAACTGTGGAAGTGACAGAGGAAGTGTTATTAGCTGCGACAAATTGTGAACGATCAGTGAGAAAAGACTGCAGCCATTTGAGAACGTTTTTTATTTCTTTTTATTTATTAATACTGTGATCTAATACAAGACCTTCCCAGGGTGGGCATACAACAGAAATGTAAACATTGGTGGAAACAAATTTCAACATGAGCAAAAATCATCAGTAAATTTCAACAATCAAGCAATCAAGAAACAGAAATGAATGGAAAATAAAAGATACAGATAGAGCAAGCGCAACACAAAAATTATCAGTAAATTCAAAAATCAAGCAATCAAGGAACACAAACGATAGAGATACAAGAAAAGGCAAGCACAACACATGGGTATATTACAGTTCCAAACAAATGTAAGGTAATTAAAGATAGGTTTCAAACATTTTCAGTGAAATTTGTGATAATGCATCATTAGTAAGACTATTCCAGTCTGTGATTGTTGTGGGGAAATAAGAATACTTATAGGAGTTAGTTCTTGCATTTAATGGAGTCACTGTAAGACTGTGCTGTTGTCTTGTGTCATATCCGAAGTACGATATAATATTGGACGCGTAAATATTGTATTCCCCTTTGATGATCTGAAAGAAGAATTTTAAACAACATATTCGGTTTCTATCAGAGACTGGAAGCAAACCACTTTGATTAATTAGATGAGTGATAGATGTACGACCATATGAGTTGTAAATGAACCGTACCACTTTCTTTTGCACTCTTTCTAGATTAGCAATATTAGATTTTGTAAAGGGATCCCAGATTATAACAGCATATTCCAACATGGGACAAATAATGGTTTTATATGTAAGAAAACGTACACTGTGTAGGAGTTGAGGAGGACGTCGGGATGAAACACTTGGGAGGTTTATTTACATTATTTACAGTGAGGGTCAATTAACAGTAGTAAAGTCATTATGGGCCGGCAGCAACTCGGACGCTGCGGCCCGTCGCAAGAAGTTCGAAAGAAATGAATCCAGGAATGCTCTAGGAATGCTCTCCTGCTGCTCCCGGTCTGCGTCTTTTAAGCCCTTCGGTGTCGCGAAGACACGTCACGTTCGGCCGATGGGAGAGCCCGCTCAGGTGACGCCATTTTCGGCCAATCGGCGAGCCCGCTCGGGTGTCGTCATTTTCGGCCAATGGTAGGCGCCCGTGTGATGGAGTCGCTCCTTGGTCCCCCTGCGGTCTTGCCGTGCTGACTTGCAATGCGCTGTCACCATAGAGGGCAGGGGGCGACGCCGCCAGGTTGTCACGGCGCATTACAGCCGTCTTGCTCCGGGACCCACTTTACCCGGAACAGTGCCAGGCTCTCTCTTCGCTTTCGGGAAGAGTCAAGCAGTGAATAGCTCCACCGGCTGCACACGAAGTGGGGTCCGCCAACTTGTTTGCTCGTGCCGCGCCTAGGGAATGTGGCATCGGTGCTTCTTCGCTCCTCAATTAGCTGTGGTGTGATTCGATGTGGTCTGGTGAACTCGAAGTAGGCTCCGTATCTAACATGGTCCCGTATCTAACAACTGTGGGACGTGAGTTTCAAGGCACGTCGAAGGAAAAGAATTTGCGAAGGGCGTTAGCAGTAACATTATCCATATGTTCCGTCCAGGAGAGGTTATTGCAAATGCGAAGTCCTAGGTACTCGTAGCTGTTCACTTCTGAGAGGTGATTATTGTTAGCGGTATAGTTAAACAGGAGACGCTTCCTTTTCTGTGTTATATGCATGAACAATGTTTTATCATAATTAACAGGCATTTGCCATCGGTCGCACCAAGATATTACTTTTGTAAAATCATTATTTAACCTAACTTGATCCTCAGTATTATTAATCTTTTGATACAACACACAGTCATCAGCGTACAATCTGACAGAAACTGATATATTAGAGGCAATGTCATTTATAAAAATTAAGAAAAGGAGCGGCCCGAGAACTGATTCCTGGGGAATGCCAGAATCAACGGAGAGTAGAGTAGAAGAGGTATTATTTAATGCCACAAACTGGCGGTGGTTTTTTAGATAAGCTGCTATCCATGTAAGTAGTTTATCATTTTTTAATACGTTGCCTAACTTCTGAAGAAGTTTATTATGCAAAACCTTATCAAATGCCTTTTTAACATCCATAAATATAGTGTTAGTCTGCTTTCCTTTGTTTATTGCCTCTGCAAAATCATGTATAGTTTGAACTAGCTGGCTGTTAGTAGAAAATCCACGTCTAAAGCCATGCTGTGCATCAGTTATAAAGTTATTTTGGTCAAGGAGATCAGCTATATGTTTAAAAATAATGTGTTCTAAAATTTTGCATGCGGTTGAGGTTAAAGATATTGGACGGTAACTTTGAATGCATGTTCTGTCTCCATTTTTATGAATAGGCTTAATTCTGGCCGTTCTCCAGTCATCCGGTAATGCGCCTTCATTTAATGACCTATTGAATGAGATGCATGAATATTTGGAACACCACTGTGCATGACTTTTCAGAAAGGCATTGGAAATTTCGTCTGGCCCAGGAGATTTTTTGCATCAATTTTCAGAAGTAGATTGAAAACACCTGCCTCGGAAACCACAACATCATGAATTGAAGGCAGATTTGTGGAATAGTGCGAAGAGAGCCGTCGTCTCGCATAAATACTGATTTGAAATAATCGTTAAAAGCCGTGCATACCAAAGCATCATATCGCTCAGATTTGCCATTTATTGTGAATGTGTCAGTTGTTTGCAGTCTTGGTGTTATGGCGTTAGGATCAAGGTTATGTTTACTTAGCTTTAAAAAAGTAGTTGTTGAGAAACCTTGTCATACGTTTTTGAAAAATCTAGGAATATACAGTCAACAATGGAACTCCTGCAAGTATGGAAATTAGCTCATGTTTAAAAAATAAAAGTTGAATTTCACAGGAAAATGGCTTGCAAAATGCGTGCTGATGATCTGTAAAAAAGGCATTTGACTGAAAGAATGGTGCAAGGTGAGGGTAAATGACATGTTCCATAATTTTACATGAAATGCACATAAGTGAAATAGGCCAATAATTATGTGGCGAATGGCTATCTCCAGACTTGTGCAAGGGAATCACCGTCCCGACCTTCCAGTTTTCCGGAATGCAGGCTGTCTGAAGAGATTGCTGGAATAGATTAGAAAGCATTATAGCACTGTACACTTTAGTCCTGATTGAAAACATTGAAATACTTTGAATTACAATCCGACGCTATCATGTCTTTAGGTCGTGTGTAAGTCGTACATTATGATTTTTCTACGTATTTTAGCTTGAGAAATTCAATTAGTTCAGTAACTGCCTTGTGCCACATGGAGTGCCTAGGTATGCGGGGTTCGAAATTCTTTTTGCTGAAACAACGTCCGGCAAAAAGCTTAGCAGCAAGGCTCATGTATACTTAGCTGCTGTTATTGTTGACCAAGTGTATTGCAAGTTTTGGTTCTCATTTGTGGTTCTTATCTTTCCCTGGAAGGTTTTGGAGGCAGCTGCTTCCAGAAAGATGTGCTGAATTTGGTTTACCTGTGTGAATGCCTCAAGCTTCCAGAGGTTGCCAACTACTGGTATCAGGTAAAGGTTTACTGCCTCCTTTGCACACAGAATCTAATGAAGCTCCATTTTACTGCACTCTGCACTCTATAGACAAGAATTTTCAGCACTTGTAGGCAGCAGCCATGTTTTGCTGGAGCTGTAAAAACAGGTGAAGAAACGTCCACGATAGCCCCAAGGCTGTTCTTATCGCATGCTTGCCACCTGGTGTTCACTTACCATTAGCTTTCACGTCATCAAACCTGCAGTCCCTTTGTGGGCCATGCCAACAGACTATGGCAGGGGTCGAGATTGTGCATGCTTGCTTCTAAATGCGGGTGTGAGAGTAAAACAAATTCTTGTCTATAGGGAAAATGCTAATGCACAGAATTCAGTCTGCACCAGATTTTGGGGGAACATCATGTAGGCATTATTACATTTCAGGTTGTGGAAATGAACAGCTTCCAGAGGACTCGGTTTGCCCAACGAATTATTGAGCGGCTCTTCAACACTGTGGCCAGGAAAAAGATTGCCGTGCTTGGCTTTGCCTTCAAGAAGAACACTGGTGACACGAGGTGTGTATTGTCCCACTATGAACCACTGGCGCGCACAGTGGAGCGTTATCCTTGAAATACTATATTCAGAGCTGCTTACAGTGGCACTTTGTTCATTTGTTTCTGGTTCGCACAATTTTGCTATTTTTTGTTTACATGCACTATGTAGACAATTAAAAAATTTGTTTGAATCAAATTTAGATCACACATTTTCTCAGAAAGTAAACTATCTTCTCATGCCATCTCAAACCAAGTAATCAGGAATGTTCTGTATAAAACTGTCTTTTTTTTTTCATCATTGGAACAATTTCTATGTGTGCAGTAGCTGGAGCAGAAATGAATAGGAGTGATTTTAAAGAATAAATACGAGTGTCAGCACTGTAGTCATGAGTCTGGCTTCAGGCCACTAACATGCGTAAGTGTGCCCCAACAGGGTGTATAGAGGTCCTTGTAATAAATTGAAAAGTGCGTTTTCAAGGCCTTTGAAAGTCCTAGAATTTTTTTTCCTTCCTTGAATATCCTCTTCAGAAACAATACACCGGCACGACTGCTCATGGTTCCATTTTGCAGAACTGCACGGAAAAAAATAAAAGGCTTCACCATATCAAACCGCGAACGGAGCGAGAGCCGCGTGCCATGCTTCGGTGCTGGCTTGTCTGGCACTGTTTATGCTGCTTTCCTCACCCTATTGTTCATTTCGCACCTCGCCCGTCGGTTTGTCTTGCCTCACTTTCCCTCTTGCGCACGAGGTGAAGCTATTGAAGGTAAAGAGAGCTATAGTGGAGCAACTTTACCACTGTTGCTCAGTGCCTTTGTTAATGTAGCCAGTAGTTTAACGAATATCCACTATCGTTGTACTACCATCGGAGCTGAAATTGAAAAAATACTTTGTACTGCCAGTTACCATAAGTACCAGTCCTAATTATAGCATCTGACGCTTAATAGTTGGCTCTTACGCAGTACTCGATAATTTTTCGCACAGACATTAACACTACATGGATAGCGGATTCTCGTTGAGCTGCTGGCCACATTGGCAGGAGTCCAATAGGTACTTTTCTGTGTCTATACTACATCGTATTCAATGCACTGTGTTATGCATGTGGTATCTAGGGCGCGGTGCACATGTGTTGTGTTGTGATGGACGCCTGCACACAACGGCAGTTTCAAGGTAAACTGCTGTTGACAGTGTGACATCTGGTGACAGTGTCTAACCAGAGAGCATGCAAAACTAATGCTGCAGCTTGCATATTCTGCCTAACTACTGCGTAAAGTGTCGGTAGCAACATAATCGTTAACGTACATACAGTACCTTTATTATAATTTTTTCAGCAAGCACACTTTACAAAAAAAAATTCACATCCATTGTAGTTAAACAAATTGTCAGAGGATGTAGCCACCAGCTTTGCTAGTGACATGACACCAGTAACTTGGTAATCCATAAACGATAAGAAGCATGCACTTAAGCTTCGTGTGTGCATGTACGTACGCTTTGTGTGCGGTCAGTGCAAGACATTCAGTGCAAACAGTGCTGAAACGTCTTCTGAATGGCGAGAGAAGCCAACCATGTCACACGTCACTGAAATCAATCGCCAAAATTCGTGACATAGCGTTGTTTACTAAAACAGCCCATGCTGATAAGTACATCAATAGATGCATCACTTTCCAATTCTCCACTCGCATGAACTGCAGTATCAAATTAAAATGTGTTCTAAGCAGCATTTGCTGTTGATACTTTACAGATTATACCTGTGAGCTTGCACCAGTGTAAAATACGAGTTATTCCGAGTTAGAATTTTTTGGGTCAGTACCCCTTTAAGCTTAACCTCAAAAAGTCACACCATACCAAGAAGGAAACTGAAGTGGGTTCTGTTGAGGAAAAAAGTTGACCTGATCCAAAATTCAGCCTTGCCCTGGGAAGTTACTCTACTAACTAAGCTGACCAGGAGGCTAGCCCATAATAGGGCCATGGCAAATTAATCAACAACTCTAGTGTCGGAGCATTGAATCAATTCTACGGATTCACTAGATAGAGGAACTTTTGTTAAAGGGAAAGCTGATGCGTGTATGAAGATATATAGAGCCAAGTCTTTCTTGTAGCTTCCTGTACCTTGTGAACTCGCTCATAACTCATTTGCTGATGTGAACAGTTCAAAAACAGTATGCATACAGTCTACCAAATGTGTCTGTATAATAAATGAATCCATTCAGTGTTTGCCTGTTTGCAATGCGGTGCACACTTTTTAACTCATTACCCACCTTTCAATCCATTACCAACATGCAGAGAAAGTGCCGCTATCTACGTGTGCAAACACTTGATGGAAGAAGGAGCCTTTCTCAACATCTATGACCCAAAAGTTCCAAAGCAGCAGATCATCGAGTGAGTGTGTAACATGAGATGCTGCGCTTTGTTGAAATGTCGCTCGCTCATCGTATTAATTTATACTTTCCTGTGTTTGTGATATCATTTCAGTGACCTCATTGGCTCGGGAGAGCAGGGCGATGGTATGTGCAAGACCACTGTGCCCTCCACTAACAGTACCCATTTAGAATAGTTCACTGCAGGACTTATTGCAATTTTCGTTGCTGTGCAAGTTACTGATGGAGAAATGCTGCGCAGTTCCCGAGGCAGGGATAATGCAAATGCAAGTTTGGTGTAGGTAAAAAGACGTTACTAAATCTTTACCTACAAAGTTTCATTATGTATATTGTCTAGGTTAGTGTATGAAACTTCGGGTCGGCAGGCGTTCTTTATATTAGGTGTGCTACTTTACAAACCAGCCCAAACTGTCATTCTCCTCAGGAGGTAACTTACTTGGCTAAGATAGGTTAGGCATTTGCTGATGTGTGATAGCTTCCTGACTTTGTCCATTCACTGCATTGTTATACTATCATAGATCATTATTGAAGAGCAATAAATAGTGAATTACACCACAAGTCTGTAATGTATTAGACCAAGCTTCTGCAGCAATGTGTGTAAAAGGGCTTGTAACATGCTGCTTGAGAGGGCCTCTACAATGTTATGTTGCTTTGATGATGAAGTCCTGACCTCAGCTGCATTCTCTATTGATGTACAGTGTTGAAGCAAGTGGAGATTTTCCAGGATGCCTACTCTGCTGCTCAAGACACTCATGCCATTGTTATTTGCACAGAGTGGGATGAATTCAAGGTCTGTACCTAGTTCTTCTATAGGTAAAAGATATTTTGTTATCAGTACCACTGTGGGGCTTTCTGGCACTTGGGTAATACATTTTATAATACTAATTGAGCTTTGGCAACAAGTTCTTTTGGCCACATCTACAGAACACATTACTGATAACCCTACTGTTGCAGCTTAGTAAAATGTGCACAATAGCGCCATTTGGTAATCAGCCTTTATTTTCTCTTACACAGACCTTGGACTACCAACAGATCTATAATGCCATGCTCAAACCTCCGTTTCTCTTTGACGGGAGGCGCATTGTTGACATCGCCAAGCTCGAATCCATCGGCTTCCAAGTTGAGGTGGTTGGCCAGAAGACGGCGCGTCACAGTCTCAACCGTCACATTGCCAACCACATCTGAGGTGGGGTGGCCACTGGTGCCTCATCCTGGCTGCACTGCCAAGCTCTAGGCTTTTGTTGCATTTTTAGGGTCCACACACAGATCAGAGAATCAGAATTGTGCTTGCTAACGCTGTGGGTTACTCAAGCATGATTAGCTGATAGCAGATGTGATTGAACCCCTCCCATTTTCCAAGTTTAGGTTTCCAAGATAAGCTTTAAGTAGTATGTTGGACAACGATGCATTTTGGTCACAATTATTTGTTTGCAAGGTCGTTACTATGTAATCAAGATTGTTAATTTAATTCATCAGATTATTTGCATGAGTTGCACTCGTAAGCAGAAATAACCTTAGCTGAAGTAAAAAAAAAGTTAGCTTATGCTTTGACTTGTGTCATAGCCATGGAAGCCTTGGGAGTATTCTCAGAGAGCTAAAGTTTTTCTCTTTGGCTTGCACTACTATTTATGAGTGCGGGAACTTTGTTGGGAAACAGAAGCTTGCATTTGAGGCCCTTATAGTTGCAATTAAGTTGTGTTTTATGCATTTGCCTTGCCCTGCAAGCAGTATATAGGCTACACTTGGCTTCTAATGCACCCTTTGCTCTATCTAATCCAGACAAAGTAGTACAAGTGGAACAGTAACAGAATTATTGTGCATCTGATGTGCAACATGCTGTGTTGAAGCGGTGAATCAAAATGCATCAGCATCAATGAGTAGAGATCTGAACACCATATCATGTTTCTCTGTGCTTAGATGTCTTTTAGATGCTCTTAATCATTTGCACAGGAATTCAATGCATACCGTTTGCTTCTGTGCCACGAAACACTCTATCAAGGCATGTACTACACACTGTGTGCCAGTAATAGCTACTGTTCTGACAGGCAATTCTTTTTTTACACATTATACATACAAGTCTTATTGTTTTGTGCATTTCTTGCATCTGTGTAGCACAGGCATTCTTTGTTCCTATATTTGGCAATGTATTCAGGTATTTGTTTTAGTACTTGGTAGAGGAGGGACTCATCTTTGGGGCGTTTCAACACAAGAAGAGTCCCTATTCTTTGTTTTACACTGTTATGCTTAGTTATCAAATCAAAGAGTGTTATTTGCTCCTCTAGGTTGTTCACGTAAGCTTTTGTTTGTATGACAGGCTTCTTGTGTTTACTTTTTAGGTGAGCATTAATTTCTTTAGGTAGTCATTGTATTATATACTTTGGGTGCTTTTTAATGCGACGGTGCTTGTTTATGCTGGTGTTTTAAAATTCTGCTCTTATATACCACCCTTTACAGTGGTGCACTGCTCTGTATTTTTTTTAATTTCTCTGTGTTTTTCGGTGTTATACAGTCGACTTCTATTAATTCAACCCTGATGGTACTGACAAAATTGATTCAATTATTCGGCTGGTAGGGTTAAACAAGACTCATAAAAAATGCCAGAACACACTGGCAATTCATTTGACAGTATTTGCCTGATGCTAACATGCCTCCAAATCAAACGCACGCCTACTTTACATGTGTGTAACATAGCCATGGCTATAAAGCTACTAAATGAAACAGATTTAACGCACACCTGATATTTTAGCAGGAAACTTGTTGCACAATGGTGGCCGGTTTCTTAAAGTCAGCTTTGCCAGACTTTTTTTTTTTTTTTAAAGTCAACTTCGCCGCAATACATCCGTGGTATGCGGTAAAGCATGCATTGTGAAGGCAGTTTTTGTTTCGTATTAGATTTCACCGTGCAAACAGTTCACCCAATTTTCCTTTTTTTTTCCAAAAAAGCATTTGTTACAATTGCGTGAGTACCGTAATCAGACATTGTGAACTGTTGTTATTGCTTGAATATCTTCCTAGGGTGGGCCAAAAAGAGGCGTTTTAAGTGGGAGATGACATGTATTCAACGCATTCACTGTCACCTAAGCTCCACCGAGACAGACACTGCCACTGAAGGGGTCACCACAGGGGTCAGGCACATACATGCTGACTGGTCAAGTTTGAATTATCCAGCAAAAGCCAATTTTAGGATCAAAATTACGAAAGTTTGGGCCCATTGAAATGCGTGGGTGCCAGCCCGGACCTTAGGCTGTGTTCAATTTAGCCGAGAAATCGAATTAATGTAAGTCTACTCTAGTTCTCTCATTTTCACTTGCCACATAAATACCAAAAAAAAAACAATCTTCACCAACATAAACCACTGTCTTTCACCTGAACAGCTGCATGTGTATGATAAGAGAACAAGTTCTTGTGTGTAAATGACATGTCTAATGTATTCATGTCTTTTGTGTAGTTATAACTAGGTTGTGCTGCAGTGAATGCTCAAGTTTCCAGCTGGATGATAGCCATCCCACCACTATCACTATTAAAATTCAGTTTATTTTCATCTTCAGTTCATTTTTAGCACTGTAGTATGATTAGGATCGTGAAAAGCAGTTTATTTCATTTCAGTCTTACTGGGTGTCCTGCAGTACCTGTCTGTAAAACTCGGCAATCTATAAACTCCAGCACTGATAATGACTTTTACCAATGCAATTGCTTAATTCGCATGAAGCATGTAGTAAGTTTGCTGCCATGCTGATGAAACTTGGAGTCAAGGTATGCTTTCTCAAGAAAACCTCCAGCAATCATGCAACTAAATAAATGTCAAAATCTGACTGTAAAAAATATAAGGCATGCTCTGGTGCAAATATTACTGAAAAGGACACTAAATGGGAACACTAAAGACTACTAGTATAGATAACTCTTTATAAGCTCCCCCTTATGTAGTTATTTGGTGAAGGAGAATAGCCTGTTGGCAGAGAAAATAAAGGCCATAAGTTCCCTTCTTAGATGTCATGCCGCGACAACTGCACCAGTGATATTATTGTAACATAGTGTACCTTGTGGTATTTTTGCACGTCTGACTTTGCAAAAGTCTACAAACTTTGCCATCTTATGCTTTCATTTGTTTTCTAATGCCATGTTATCTTATTCTCTTTATGTTGATAAACAGTTTGCTAAATTTTGGTCCAGAGGCTGCCACAGTCTATAAGGTCATGAGAAAGTTGACACGGAAATTTTAAAAGTTGCATTGCCTCCTGCCTCTCGCTTGTACTACATTGAAAGAAAATTCAAAGCATGCCCTTTGATTTCTACAATGTGTAGATCATGACTGTCTGAACAATCAACAGCCACTGGATTCATAACTGTCTGTTGGCACCAAAAGTTCTCAAGATGCGTGACAATATTCTTCCTGCAGTGAAAGGAAATTTTATTGCCCTCAAGTTTCACTTGATCCCTACAAAGCACATGACTACATGAGTTCCACTGTGCTTTGCAAATAACAGATATAAAATTATATATAGTATGTTTCTAGTTGAGGCTGTTTATTGCTCAGTTTTGTCTTTTATGTTTTATTATGGGTTTGTAGTGTTTAAGAGCATGACACTGTGGTTGTTAGTAAATGTTGTGTGTCTGCTGAATTCACTTGTTTTAATAGAACTTGTGTTTTTGTGGCTATATGTCCCCAGATTTGCATTTTTATGTATGGGTAGGTATCTGCAATGCTGAACAATATGTGGCTTATGTTATACACTTGGTATTATATTCTGTCTATGTTCTTGTTTTGTTTTTTTAATCACTGAATTAGAAGTTGGCTGTTGAGTAAGCATTTCAGAGGAAAAATTTATTGCAAGTGCCTGCAGACCCTATCTCCTACATGGCTGCTGCTGCCCCAAAGTACTGTATTGTCTTATCCTTCTGTTTGATGTTGAGGTTGTGTCATTACTGCTGTTGTCAGTGAAGTGAAAGGATCATTTTGGAAGTTTTTTCATGAATTTAATGCTGTATGATCTGTTCTCATGTTCCACACCAATAAATTTATTTTTGTACTCAGTGTCAGTTCTGTTGATGAAGGCATGTGCCATGCATAAACAGCATGGGATGCCTTTAGTGGCTTTGCCCTTTTGTGCTCTGCATGTTTGACCTACTGCGTTTAACGCAGTTTCCCTGCCAGCTGTTAGTTCTGGCCATGAACTCTGCATTTCTGATCTTGACGCCGATTTTAGTTGTTACTATGATTATGCTGTCCGTTATCTGCAGTTAATCACTTGGCCTGTCCAATTTCACTTGTTTCTCTTTATCTTGACTAAGCTACGTGCTTTGCAGCCATGTGAACCTGCTATGCCTATCATTTTGCTTTCTATCACTTTTTGAACGGTCCATAGCTCCATTTCAAGCTTCTTACTTTTTTTTTTTTTTTTTTTTGCTGGCTCCATGTTTGGCTGTATGGATTTAGTTCTTGCAAAATACACTAGCTATATGTTTTTATATTAATGATACCGGTGAGCAGCCATTAATGAAGAGTGCCTGCCATATGCTCTATAGCACATTTTCATTTATCTTTAGGTTTCTCTCTCAAGATCTGTGTCCCCGCGACTGCTTAGCCCTTACATAAAGACATACACGGTATCCATCGAAATCGCCGTGAGCGCGAGCGGCACTCGGTACCTTCCGTGGACCCCTGTGACCTGGTATGCCGCAGTGTCGCCGTTGGCGGGAAAACGAAGCTGCAAGGTGTGCACTCGCATATATACTCGTTCGCGCCGATATACGACGCAACATAGAGCGAGTGCCTTCCTCGATTTGGCGCACGCAGCGTACCCGTTACGAAAGAAGCTCACTGTAACGGTATTTTCGAAAACCTGTGTGCTGGGCTTGTATTTAACAGATTTCGCTCACGAACTATCACCTTCGAATTTTGGTATGCGTGCATCTGAATGCGCTGAACGGATTTGTAAAAAAAGAAAGAAAGGAAGGGCGTCTGGGCCGAGCGAAGAAACTGGGGAGACACGGAGCGTGCAAGCCCGCATATATTATGTTCTAAAGGCCTAAAGGGAACTGCATAATGAATGATTGCACATACTGCATGGCGCCTTAAACGTCAAACTTGTCCTTTTTTCTTTTTTCTTTTTTTTAAGGGAAGTGGAGGTGCAGTTCCTTTTTGTCAGCCTGGTTTAAACAAGTTAGTTGTGTCCCGCATCTGTCGTTCATAAGCAGCATACTGCCGAGCCATAAATTAAGTTATTCGTACAAGTTTCGCCCCGGGCGCAATGAAAAAGAACCGGACGCCCGTTGCCTCATATTTGCCCAGTAATTTCAGAATATGCCAAAGGCACTTGCGCGTCGCAACTATAGCGCGGAAGCTTTAGCTTGGGCCCAACTCCGTCGCGGCCTATTCAAATACATGTGAAACGCAAAAACGCTTCTCAGATAACTTCTGGACCGATTTTAATGAAATTTGTTGCGTTTGAGAGAGAAGGTTAGATTCCAGTGACTGCTGGAAGCAGAATTTCGATTCAGGGCCTGAATTTTGTAGAAAGAAATTACAAAAGTTCGAAAACATAGAGGCACGAAGTTTACAAATCTATAGCTCTCCGTCGAGAGCAGATATCGCAGTTCTGTAAACGGCATCCATTAGATCATTCAACGCGGATAGATTCGATATGTCAATCTATATATTACGTGAGTTTGTTACGTTGCGTACAAGGGTTGTGCAGAAGCCGTATTTACATATTACAAATTTTTTTTACATTCATGTTAACAAAATCATTTTGTCCGCTTTAGATAGCAGTGTAATATCACTTTTCGTTGCTGAGTTACGGAGTTATAAACTTGATAGTGTCGTTTTCTGAAAATTTCCGATTTTCGCCAATATTTAATAAAAAATTGACGTAAATCAAAATTCGAAACCAACAGTCAGTAGATCTTAAGTTTTGCTTTTAAATGCAACAAACCTCGTCAAATTTGGTGCAGTGGTTGCTGAGAGAAACGAATTCGCCTTTTACATGTATTTAGATAGCACCCGAGCCAAAGCTTCCTCTCAATAATTTCATAAATGTGGTTGCTCAGTGGCTATGGTGTTAGGCTGCTGAGCACGAGGTCGCGGGATCGAATCCCGGCCACGGCGGCCGCATTTCGATGGGGGCGAAATGCGTAAACACCCGTGTACTTAGATTTAGGTGCACGTTAAAGAACCCCAGGTGGTCTAAATTTCCGGAGTCCTCCACTACGGCGTGCCTCATAATCAGAAAGTGGTTTTGGCACTTAAAACCCCATAATTTAATAACTTCATAAAGAAGCTCCATTTTTCAACTCTTTTGCCTCTCTGATGCACATAGGGCGCAGTTCCTGCTCGCGTGTTGTATAGTACCGAGGAAGACAATGAGGAAGGTTATTGTGAAGCGTCTTTCCGTGTACGACGAACGTGATGAGGCATAAAAGGCTCGGCGTACAGTTCACACCTATGTATACTTAGCCAACAATTCCAGGAATACGGGAAGCGGACACCTTGAAACATAAGTTAGCGAGGCAAATTGAAGGTATAACTACACATCCCACATACATTTACGCTTTTCCTCGAGGCACCCGGACGGTCGTTTTCGAAGGTCTTCCGTATTCGTATGTATATGGTCTTGCCGTGGAGAACGCGCCGCATAGACATGCTGAAATAATGCGGCCGAAGGAGAATCGCGCCATATTATGTTTCACAAAAGGAAACGTGTCCGGAAACGGTCCCTTAGGGCGCTGCCTCGCGAAAACAGAGGCACACGGGTGCTTCGAGGCATGACAGCCTACAGTCAACTCCCGACAGAATGAAGAATGTTACGACACATAGTTGATAGTCCATACAGTGTACGTGTCCTGTCGTCCACTCTTCGCTCTTCCGCGTCCTTTTTTTCCCTCTAGCGCAATGTTTACCATTCATATCTTTGTCATCTAGTTAATCACCATTTAGTGTCATCGGTGCACGCTATGACCAACTTAATCACAAGAACCTTTCCTTCGTAGATAGATCTATCCTGTATAACGCAATTCCGCATATTACGAATTGTAACAGGTAGATCAGCATCACAGTGACACAAATATTTGATTTAGAGAGCGTTTGGGAAACAGGAAAAGAGGGAGACGCAGACGTTACGTAAGGCGCGCTGTTGTCCCTAATTCTCTCCATGGCGCTAAAATGCTCTCAAAGCACGTTTACAAACACTGCACAACCACACAGCTGTACAAAAGAGGGACGGTGAAACAGACGCGGACGTGTTGTGCATGCACCGGTCTTCTGCAACGGAATACGTGCAAACCTACTCTTTGCTGCCCATACACGATTTAATGCCGCATATAGTTACACTGCCAGAAAAGCGTCTCCTGCTTCACTTTATGTTCTTGCCTTTCATTGCAAGCACGTGGCAGCACATGAAAGTAAGGCGACAAGAACTGTGCCCTCAACATAGGTTATGTAGGCCATCAAGGCGTTAAACCTTGGCAGCGTATAACAGCGCTCGTATAGTGTCGTGCTCTATAGTGGTTCGGCGCCACTACAGCGCCACCCTCAAAAAAGAAAGAAAAGAAGACGTACGCGCGAAGGCAGGGAGCGTGAAATACCGAAGAACGCACGTCAGGGCATTGCGCTAGGTGTAGAAGTGACACCGTGCACTGCTCGTTATCGCTCAGGCTTAGTGCCAACGAACTTAATCTATAGGCGCGAATATATGCGCCATTATGCAACGGATTGAAGCAACGCTGAGCAAATTTTTAAGTTTCCGCGATAAAGCTACACATTTGCTGGCATTTCCAGGCGCAAGATAACGGAAAAGTGCTTGCAACATATATGTGCTATGTATGCTGAGGCCTTCGAGACAGTGCGGTCTAAAATGAGCGTACTATCGAACAAGAGAACAAGGCTATCTTTATTGTGTTTGTTAATCGCTGTACGAGCCCATATTACGTCTTTCGATACGCAAGAATGCCAGAAAAGCGAAAAAAAGAATGTATTAGGCAAGGAAATCTTTACAGGCGCAGGCCATGACAGCTGGTGCAATTTATCTTACATGTACGCTTCCCATACTCGTCTTTGCATGTCGCGTTCAAGTTTTCAAGACCTTCCGGAAACTGCGATCGGGGCGGCCGCTCGATTAGAAAGGGGCGTTTTCTCACTGGGAAAGACGTACGTAGTACGAGGCCGGGCAAATAAGCGAGTCTGCGCAAAACGGCTAAACGGCTATACGCTCCGAGGTTTGCCCATATATCGGCTTTTCCTTTTTCTTCCTCGTCCGTTACGCAGACTTGAGAGCGCTGTGTATGCCCGCTACAGCCTTTCAGGTCAGATTCCTCTTCACGGCGCTGTGTCGTGTGCGTGTACGCGCCAAAGTCGGCCGGAGGAACCCCAATTCTTTGGCTCCAAAGCGTCTCTGCGGCCCGCCGCTGCCCCTTTTAGCATCGTTTCTTTTTTCTTTTTTTTCTTTTTCGTTCTTCCAGGCAAGAGAAGCAGCAAACCGGTTCCAGCGATGTGCCCCTCCAACCGAAACCAGGAACCAGCGCTAGCGCGTACGCCAAAAGAAGCGCGTCTGCCGAAGCGAGCAGCGGCCGCGGGAAGGAGGTGACAGCAGCGGCAGAGGGGTTCTCACCGTAGTAGCAGACGACGGCACATTGGTCGTGGCCATCCGAAAGCGTTTGTTTGCGCTGCCACTTACATTTCTTCGCTCTTTTTCCTCGCTTTTGTTCGCCTTCAAAAGGAGTCTGGCGCGTGCCGTATGAGTTTATGTAGGGGGACCTTTCCGATCCCGTCCTTGGAGAAGACCATGTCTCCTCCTGTGTACAGCAGGAGTCGCGAGAACTTCGCGCTGTACCTGTTCGCCGGCGTTCCGCTCACGCTATTCGTGATGTGCCTGATACTGCGCCGTCAGCGAAAGGAAGCCCAGCGGCGCTTCTTCGCCTGGATCTACGCGAAGTACTACGCCGATCACAACGCAGCTATCCTGGCTCCTTTCAAGCGAGAACTGTTCGCCGACATGGCACAAATCGTGTCCGACGACCCGATCCTGCAGGCGCGCGGCGCCATCCGCATCGTGGAGATCGGCGTCGGCACGGGAACCAACTTGGCCTACTACCCGCAGGGCAGCAGGGTGATCTCGGTGGAACCCAATCGGTACTTCGAGAACATCTTCAGAGAGAATCGCTGCGCGTTTCCCAACGTGGAGATCGAGCGGTTCGTGCTGGGTTGCGCCGAGGACATGTCTTCGATAGCGTCTGACAGCGTGGATTGCGTCGTGTCCACGCTGGTGCTTTGCTCCGTCGAGGACATGGCAGCGGTGATACGCGAAATCAAGAGGATTCTTGTGAGGGTACGTAACGCGCGCGGGCATGCTTGTTCACGTGTTAAAATGGTATGTATGCATTAGCTTCAAGCGCTATCGATTCTCGTGATTCACCTTTCATAATGCAAAGAAGGGGTAAGGCGTGCATACACGGACACTAGAGAAGAGAAGTGGACAGAGAAAAATCCTGGTAATTGTACAGCTTTTAGTATTGATATTGAAGACTTGTATTACTCCTTGCCGCATGACGGGTTGTTAAATTCCGTAAACGAGTGCATTAAAGAACAAGTGCAAGAGTCGGCTTTTATAGATAGAGGCGGTGTTTCCACGGGTGCTTTTCTAGAAATTTTTTCAATGTACCTAAAGTCGACGCTGGTTGGGTGGAGAGATGGCATGTTTCTGGATAAATCGTGAATTTGTATTGATTCAAAGGTTGCCCCTATTCTTAGTAATATTTACCTGAGCGAGATTGACAGCTGCTTAGAGAAGGTCTTGGGTGATTGTGCTATTGAGGTATTTCGTTACGTTGATGATCACCTGATTTTCTGCAATAGGGACGAATTTGATTCCGCTGCTACCTCAGTAACTGAGCAATTTAAACTTAATGGAGGGGGATTGCAGTTTACCAAGAAATTTCCTCAGAGAAGCGTAATACAGTTTTTAGACATTTTCTTGGTCCTAGAACAAAATCACGTGTGTTGGCAGTACTGCCGTAGATCTTCGAAGCCATTGTTTAACTTTCAATTCAAGCATTCCAAAGTAGTAAAAAACGGAATTGCCATGTCGTGCCTTAAGTCTTCTCTCACCAGATCGTGCATGCACAAAATGAGCGCTAGTTTTGATGCACAGGTCCGGCGCCTATTATAAGCAGGGCATCCTAGCATAGCAGTGGCTACTGTGGCTGAACGCCTAAGGAAGTCGATTTCGAGGGGGACGGACGTGATTACAGCATGCAGTAATAGCAAGAAAAGAGTAGTGGCTATTTCTTACATTCATTTAGTATCGCACAGGCTTTAAAAAGTTGCAAATAGATATGGTGTTAATGTTGTTTTCGCTGCCCCCAATATGCTATGTAAGATATGCGCTGCCGTACAGAGAAACAAAGGAGCAGGTGAAAGGCAAGAAAAGAAGATATTTGTCCAGTAGAGCACATCAAGAACAAGAATTTTACTGACTGTCGTATGGGTGTGGTATATAAAGGTCCCTTTAGCTGTGGCCATTTCTACGTCGGGCAAATGGGGTGGTGTATCAATCAGAGGCTAATGGAACATAAAAGGTCGTTAACCGGTGGATCGCCTTCTAATCTTTGCTTACATTGCCAAGACTGCCAAGATTGAAAGTGCACGCCTCAGTTAGCTGAATGCGTGATATTGTACAAGCATAGGAATGAAGATACGCGTCTTATGGTCGATGCTTGGCATATCAATAATGGTGGAAGTGCGCGCGTGAGTCAGCCTTCGATATACCTTACATAAGGAAGAGATGAAATGCCATAACACTTGCCTCTCACGTAGACCGGCACGTGTACCCGATTGACACGTGGTGCTACCACTCCACTTCAGAGCATGCGCAGATTAGTTATGTGTCTTCTTTCTTTATTTCGCCTCAGTGCTTCCTTTAGTTGATACGGCGTTCGTGTTGTCCACTTCTCTTCTATAGTGTCCGTGTCTGCACGCCTTACCCATTCTTTGCGTTATGAATCCTTACAAACTAACTCAGCTTTCTGTCGTTCTGATTATCCTGTATAGTTGATTTTTACAGACGAATACCTTCAGGCCTCGTACTTTTTCACAGGATTATTCTGATATGCCTCCCTCCTATTCAAGTAACTGTTTCTTTTCCGATTATATCTCCTGCAGATGACTGAAATGACAAAACAATAGATCGATATTTGATCTAGCAATATCTGTGTTTCATGTACGCGTATCACATAAGAATTGAAAGCTGTAATTGTTTCGTTTAGTTTCGTTTATTTATTTAGGAATACCTCCCCCCCTCAGCCAAAGAGGGATTGAGTGAGGGGGTGGAATAATGATGGATGAATAACGTGCCACGGATGGAATAATGTGTTACACGATTTGACGCAAGGAAACAAATATAAAGAAACACGAAAAGAATAATAAGGAATGCGCACTTTTCTAATTGTGTCTCCGTCACGAGGCAGTTCGTTTCTTCAGGCTAATATACACAACCTTATAACTGTGTATACGGTTTACAGAATTTGAACGTAAGGTTTCCCGTGAAATCTATAGATAGTCTAAATACGTGTGAACTCGTGACATTGATAATGTTGTCGACTAATAGGTCTTTAGTATTTCAGTAAACAACCAGACCTGCTCCGGGAACTAGCTTACTAGTGGCTGTCGTTCCGCTGCTCAGCTCGGGGTGGCGGGTTCGATTCCGGCCGCGGCGGCCGCATTTCGATGAGGGAGAAATGCAACAACACTCGATCGTGTGCTGAGATCTAGGTGCACGTTAAGTAACTCCAGGCGTTCAAATTATGGTCGGTTGCCACAAGCCACACCCCACTGTCCCGACTTCGTCCACCCGAGAGTAGGCAGCCCAACCCGTACACTCTAAAAAAAATGTACACCCTTCGGGGTGTATATTTGCCACACAACAATAATCTTCATCATCTGCCTTGCTTGCGTTTCCTTTCTTGAAAACGCCGTGCCCGCTACTTTCCTGTTGGCAATGCTATGTCATGCTGATAACGTGCATGCCGTTCGTTACTGGGAAGTACTAGGCTCGCAGCGTTAAAGAAAGGAAATGCGGACAAGACAGATGAAATTTATTGTTGTGTGGCAAGATACTACTCAATGGGTGTAAATTGTTCTTAGAGTGTACCCAAAGGGCGTAAACCGTTCGAGTGAATGCAGTGAACCGGAAAGGGAGTCACATAGGGAGTACTTAAGGAGCATAATGGCCGGTGGAGCGCCATTACACTTGATAGCGCGCCAGTTCTACCAAAATGGTTTCGTGCCAAGTGTCATTTGCGTGATGAGATGACAATGCACGATGATGACTAACGGGTGGTCGTACTGCAAAGAAATGTGGCCTGTACGTTGATTTGTACTCTACACTCTTAAAAAAAAAACACCTTTGGGACTCTTCTCACAACAATAATTGTCATCTGTCTTGCCTGCATTTCCTTTCTTTAACACTGCGAGCCATTTACATTTAAAATCTGTGGCAAAGGATTGACCTTTACACCCATGAGATACTACACTGCAGTGTAGTTCTCTGGATTACTACACCTAGTTTAACCCACAATGTGTGCCGAAATCTGTGAAAAGGTGCCTTTGCATTTCTTACTCATATAAGAGCATGGCCACCATAATCAGGAATCAAACCATCTAATCACCTTTCCTGCCGTTTTTTATCTCTCTCAGCAGCGCAATGCAATTGCAGGGCCAACTCACTAGAAACCAATAAGCAATGCAAAAGGAAATCAGTGATAAAGTTGGTCTTCCATTTGTTCCTTGATGCAGGGTGGCTGCTTCTACTACGTGGAGCACATAGGCTACAAAGAAGGCAGCTGGTCACGCCGGCTGCAGCAGCTTGCGCAGCCTCTGTGGTCGCTGGTCAGCGACGGCTGCCAGCTGACACGTGACGTGCCGCAGTATGTTGAGTTTCTTGGCTTCCGGGAGATGTATGAGAAGATCCACTACCCACAGGAGATGCCCTTCCTGGTGCGGCCAACACTCGTTGGCAAGGCTGTCAAGTGAATGACATCTCGCATTACTGCACTATTCAGGAAGTGGCCATGCATCTGCCACGTCAGGTCGCAAGAATTTTTTTACAGCGCGTTGCCCCTGCTGGCAGCAAGGTTCTACTGTTTTTCAAAGCATCAGTGAACAGTGACTGACAAGTTGTGTGTGCACTGTGATTTCTGTCTCAGTCTTTCCTACATCGATTTATTTTCCCCATAAATTCTGTAAATTGAATGCAACATTAGATTGTACTCTGTTGACAAGACTGCTCCACTGAAGAAATAATTAGGTGAAAAGTGGTGGCAGTGGTGGAGTGAAGTGGGTGCGCAAACAAAGCTTATATCCTCCCTCAAGATCTAAATGGTTGTTTTCCTTTTCTGTTACCTTCCCTCCCAAAACAGGCACACACCAAATCTGGAACACACCACAAAAAGAAAGTTCTGGACACACTACTGAGTGGTGCTCTACTCTTCACTGCTTGAATGCAATGTGCTTCCAGCCACTGGCTATTTGAGAGTATGTGACGCTGGTAGAGAACCAGCAGGCAGGTCAAGTGGTCACTGGTCTACTAGTGTACACCATAAAGTGTAGTTGAAGAGGTTGTATTTGAAAGAGTTGAACTCTGCTTCCTACATTACTACAGGGCTGAATGTACACTGCAGCAGTTTGTTCAACTGTGGTTGCTGCATCAGCACTAAGTTCTAGAAACTAAGACAGTCTCACTAAGGACTCTTGGCAAATAATACATTAGGCACAACTTTACAGTGGTGTTGCTTAAGTTTGTAGAAACGTATTAGTTACAGTTCAGTGGGTGAAAAAATAATACAGATAATGGTAGATTGCACACAAAGTGGCATGCATTCTTTTGTTAGGATGATTGGAGAGCCCTTGGAACTCAGGCAGTGTCTATTCTGAAGTAGTTTGTCATTGTCTATATGCACAAACTCACGTAGGTCATGACTAACAAAGACAAATGCACTGTGTGTTCTCATCTTAAGAGTTATTTCCCATTATTTATGTACAACAGTGTTTTGTAATGTACAAGTGCATTTGTTATTTCCTGCTGTCTATGCATTTATCATTTTCTATTTACAATTCATACAAAGAACATACGTGCACCAAGACAGTTGCTCTGTGTGATTTTTCTTCTGAGGGCATTTATAAGGTTGAGAAAAGACAGCGTGCAACAGAAAAGTTAAACAGCAACATAATCCAGACTAATGTGGATATGGAATGACTTAGTCAACTACATTCGCAAACTATGTGTTTGAAAACCAAGCTGGCCTTGGGACATTTGTTGCAAATAGCAATTTGCAAGCTCGATTTCTTGCAAGTGCCACAAAATATAATTGTGCAATACAAGTATCCAGCGGTACTGAACTGTGTTTAAAAGTGTTATATAAGAAGAGCTGTCATTTGTATTAGAATATGTAGAAGAACCTGTTAAATGGAAATAGCTACAGTGAAAGAAATGACCACTTGTAACAAAGACATGTTTACTTTTCCAAAGCAATAAACTTTAAAAGAGTGTCTGGGATTTGGATGGGTCACAAGCTCATCAGAAATGATAGTAGGCTGTGTACACAATACATAACTAAATGTTCCTATATTTCTACATAGTAATAAGTTTGTGCTTCAAACTATTTTGTTAAAAAAGAGCACTGTAATACAACAAACAAATGCTGTAATAAAAATATGCTTCTTAACACATGTATGGGTCATTACTGATGACACCCAAGCAATCTTGATCGCTAAAGACAAAGATTCAAATTCAAAGGAAGTGCTGCTTGAAATGTAGCCAGGCCATTTTACACCAAGAATAGCAGTGAAAATAAAACTGAATGCAGATATTTCAGCAATACAGAGTTCGGATTTGAGCTCCTTTGTATTATGATGCATTCCATAATAGCAATGCAGTAGTAGAAACTGCTAAGGATTGCATCCAGGTTGTCAGCTTCTGCACAACACAGTGTGACCAGGGCCGTTATCTTTTATGCATTCGAAAAACCGTCGTTCGGTATTGTCTCACGTAAGTGTCCTAGACTGTGCCAATATCGCGGCCTAGGCCAATCACGTGAGGTGAAAGGGAACGTCGGCTTTTCGAGCGTGTACAAGATATCGGCCCAGAGTTATAAACCACAGCTTTACAAACCAAGTACACTACAAGCATTACGTCAACACAAGGACATGGAATGTGTTCATTACAATGTACAAGTTTCAACATAATTGACCCTTATCTGTGGATTAACAAATAGAAAGTGAAATAAAATAGGATAGCAAAATGCAAGAAACAGCAAAGACTGGAATATCAAGTGCTTCGTCTGCACTCTGAACATAACATAAAAAGTGAGCAGGTTCCCTAAATGCCAGCACATATCTTGCTTCCTGTGCATTAGTATTTAGCTGCTTTAGTCCTTTGGTGGTTTGTTTAACACATGTAAAGGATAATGCCAGTCTTGCAAAATCAAGTTCTTAATCTTTAATGAGAATCTGGCAACTAGAGCTTCTCTCTCTTCTCATTTTGTTTTGTTCAGAATGTTTTGTTCATGAAGCATTTAGAAGCTACCAATATCTGCACTGCCTAAGGCTATGAGGACAATCATGAGGAAAGGGACCTGCTGGCTATGATGGAACAAATCTCATCGTAGCAAACTTTAGCCAATGGCATTTTTGAAACTTGGTATTACAGACAACTTAAACCTGTCAATTAGGTGCCCCTTTGAGTAAATTTCTATTTGGAGAAAAAGTGCGCAGATACCTGGGCACATCTTGATTTCATAACTGATCAACAAGAATCACGTTCAAGGTGTTCCGGATGTGCCTCACAACATAGAATCAATGAGCAAGGTGACCTTCCATGCTGGAATCGAAGTCTCCAATGTTAATGCTTGTTACGAACAAGTGAAATCATAGGTATGGCTCCAGCATATACCTTGTTTTTCTGACCTGAAGCAATATGGAGAGTGCAGATGTAAAAAAAAAAAAAATGTCCCACCAGATATATATCTCCCTCTGTTGTGAGCAAAATAGTGTGGTTGTGCAATCTCCCCAAGATTCTGTTGAGGATACCTAGACATTCATAAATTACAGTCTAAAGAATGCTGTGTTAAGGCCACTTGCGTCCCCTAAAGTTCTGTCTTAAATGCAATAGAAAATCATTGTACAAGTAAGAACACTAGCTCAGGAACTCGTTTCTTTTGCTTAATGCCACATTACATGCTGAAATCTTTGCCTATCCCACAGGAAAAGCTTAAGCTTGAGACAAGATAAGCACTATTTGCAGTATTTTGTGGGAAGTGATAACTGAAATAACAATTAAATTGTAGTCTGCTGTATTTTTCCGAAGCAAACGAAGGATGTTATATATGTACAGAACTAAATCTCATAAAACAATGCTCTTATTTCCTGAGTGCAATACGGAACAAGCACTATAAAAAGTGGGTGGATGCATCATGTAACGCAGGCAACCGTATTCCTAACAGATATCTGCAGGGAAAGATATTTTGCAGGCTAAAATAGAATAAAATACTGAAGTTGATCTCAACAATAATACTAGCTAAGGTTTGCAAAATGTTGACACTAATGCTGCAATTTTCCAAGATTTTCCTTCAGTTTCCATTCAATTACGAACATCACAAGTGACTATCACACAATAATTTTTGGTGATATGCAGAGCACAAGGTCAATTCTATACACAGTGCATACTGTCTTGTGTTCATCTCGTTCTATACAACTATGAGCACAACAGATAACCTGACAGGTGAGGTAGCAACAGAGGTGTATCTAGAGCTTACTCCTGTTGAGTTTTTTAGCGTATAAGTACCAGAAAACATGTTGCACTTAAAGAGATACTATAGGCAAACAATCCCTCTTGACCTCAATCAGCTATTCTATATGAAAAGTGCCTTACAGTTGATTTTTCGGGTTGTTTTTTAAGAGCTACCCGATATCTCGAGTGAGTGCTCAGGTTTCTTAAACGCTAACCTGCCAGAAGAAAACATAATACTCCATGCTTGAGCACGGCAGAACTTGGGTAGTGGAGCTTGCAGAAGTGATGCTGTACACTTTAGCACTTCCATGTTAATTCATGTTTAAGTGGTGAAGTAAGAGAGATCCATTCATCGCAGAGAAAGATGGTGCATGTTAACCCATGGAAAGTGTGAATGTGCTTTTGAATCTGCCACTGGAATACAAGTTCAAAGTTGAGAAGCAAAAAGAACCTGTCCGGAATCAACCAGTGGAATTGCTGTTTCGTGTTGGGGAGTTGTTCTTGCAAGACATTCTTCTTTGGATATTAAGAGAGCATCACAGTTGAAAAGGAAAACAACTTGTGGCAGAGTCAACTTGGTGAAAAACTGCTCAGAGAACAAGGTTAATGCCAACAAGGTTAATCAAGGCATGCATGTCTGTGAGCTGGTTTGGTCTTAAAAAGCGGTGAAAAACTACCTGTCTCCCATATACTTTATGACTTCCCTTTTATTACTAGGTCTTGTTGTGCAGTTTCCTTGCTGTGTAAATGATAAACATAGTGTGTATGCTATATTATAGCATCATTCTATTAAACTAGATTAATTTCCTTCTGTGTCCCTTTGAATGCAACAATGTTTCACAACCAAGAACAACAACTCTGGAAGCACATAAGTTGCAAGAGCCACACCAAAATATGGCATCAGCATGTGCTGTTCCAAATGGCATAGTATTGAAGTGAGCAAATGGGCTCACTTTAGTGAAGGAACAGGGCATTGGGCAGAGAACATACAAGACAGACAAATACAGCAATTCTTTATACACACTAGGAATGGAGGGCTGTTTGTCACCATAGGGACAGCCAAGATTTGACATAAAAACTAGACAGGTGCAATAATGTAGTGCCTGATGTAGGTGTATCTATACTTTTCCACTGTACTATACATGAATCCTGCTCATATCTTTTGATTGCTACAGTTTGTAACTAATCTTCATGCTGCATAGGTCTATTCAACTAAATTGACAGTGGCTTTAAAGAAACAATGGAAGTCATTTCAGGTATTGCACACAAAGTCCATCGAGTGTTTCTTTTTTTTAAGTTACTGTCTCCTGCACTGTTACTTTACAAGAATACGCATTGAGCAAAAGAAACGGGCCACAGCACCTTGACCGTTCAACAAGTACACCTCGCTATACAATCTCCTAAATATGCAGCAAATCGAGGCACTTGATTAACTTACACGAGTACTGCTGATCAACAAGAAAGCCAAGGCTACCATCGGTGCTCATGCATAAAGCTTGGCGTTTTAGACAATGCTGGCAGTTTTGTGTGTCTACATTATTCGGTGAGGTACACACTCGTTCTGTCAACATACTGGCAAGCAGTAAGGTAATTTTCACAGAACACTTCCGCAAGAAAACGACGGCTGCGCTACCTAGTCGCAAGGAAAACTACAAATCGTTATGCTCTCCGTTCCCGGCCGACTTCTTAAGGTATGCCGTCTCCAGAAACTCGAAGACGGACGCGAAGCTGGACCACGACGTCATCTCGTGGGTTACCGTGCCGGCGGACACGCGCTTCACGTCGACGGTGCCATCATGTCGCTCCCTGAGAGGCCGATCGAGGGGTTCCGGGCTCGAAACCCAATTCCGGCCAACCTGGTGGAAAAACTGCCCAACACGAGGGGGAGACTTCTGACGTGCGAAGCTGTGGACGGAGTCCGTAAAGGCGACAGCGAAAGCGCGAGCGGAGAACGAGGCGAAGAACTCCGTTGCCACATTAACAGCAACGACACCTCCGTAGCTGTGCGCCACGACGGCGACATGACGCGCCGGTGCTCTCTTCTCAACGATGTACTCCCAGACATGGCGCCCATGTTTCTCGGCAGTTTCACACTCCCGCACGGGGACCCGCACGCCGTTGATTACGCGGTGAGTATCGTTAGTGTTGAGCACAATCACGGCGTAGCCGAGCCCTTGCGCTCTTCTAATGTAAGGCAGCTGCGTGCCTTTCTTGAGCGAATCATTGATTATGAGCCGCCGTGACCATTGACCAGCGCGCACGACGCCGCTGCCGTGTATTAGGATCAAGAGGCGGTCCTTATTGGTGAACGCATCTTCCGACACGAAGATGAAAGAGCTCGGCTCATCTTCCTGGACGTTGACGGGCACCGTGACTCGCGTCAGGTGTGTCTCTTCCTCCAGGAGTTGGTAAACGTGTTCCGTGATAACGTCACCCAGAGCTTCGTAGCGCCGCTGGTTGTAGCTAAGGTCGTCAGGGCGCACCTGAAACAGGTATGGCTCCCCGGTCTTCAGGTGCCTCAGCTGGCCGAAATCGTTGAAGAAGTATCCAAAGTCGGCGATCGTCGACGGGAACGGAGAGAAGTCGTCGTCTTCGACGTCTGTCGCTTGACGTACGAGCGACCGTTTTCGCGGGAATCCGTCATTTCCCGAGTCCGCCGCAACATGTTTTTGGGTAGACATCATTTGAACACCTTGAACCGGGCTGAGAACCGCGATTTGGGCGACAGGTACCCCAGCTTCGGTATGCAGCACTAACTTCGGTTATCGAGACCACTTATGCTACCGCGAACTTATGTAGCGCGCAAATTGTTTACTTCAAGACGCTCTAACGGATTGGCTTGGATCGTCTCTGTTGGGCTTGAAGTAAAGTCAAAGTCTGGATTGTGCTAGTGTCGCTCACAATTGCGTTGTTGCGCTCAAAAAAAGTATAGCAGAGCATTGAAACAGAAACCCATCTTGCGATATTTCGCGGATCTGGAGCAACATAACATAGTTGTAAGCAATTAAACAAGAAGAAAGGTAAATTGAAAAAATACTGGTTATGTTCAACATGGGATAAATGAGCCAACCAGTGCTTAAAGCATGGAGGTAGGAAACTGAGGAAAAGCCCTACCAGGCCCCGCACACTCTCAAGTTCAACAAATGGCCACAGAGGGCGAAAAATCAATCGAGGCGCGTTTCAGCATAAGCGCGTAAGTGGAGCTACTGTAATTTGGTCGAATAGTTTAATTTGTGCTTTCTCTGCTAGGGGCGCTGAACATGCTGAATTTTTTAATTTACACAAACCATTGACATGAACAATCGAGGTGTCTAAGGATGCTTTTTTACCTCAGGCAAATAGGAAGTTGATTTTCTTTTAATTTGATTGTTGAAGCTGCTTTTTAGTCATAGCGTCAAGGTTTTTGTGCTCGATTAACCACCGACAGCCGACAGCCTATTGGTATCGATGTGTTTCCTGGCCGTTGGCGTTCGAATACTTCGGCGGTAAAACATTTTCGAAAGCATGCTGGTTTCGTCTGCGAGTCATTACATAGACTTGCTGTAAGAAGGTCTACTCTTGGCAAAGAATAGTGCCTCATTTTGTTTAGGCGTTGACTATCATAATGAATGCGGCGGAGGTTGAGGGAGTACGCTTGAAGGTACGTTTTTATGCCGTTGATCTCCATAACACCGTAAGTACGCAAACCGATGTCGCAGAACACCCGATGCATCATTGTGTGTTCTCCGTCATCGCTTGTTTGCTGTATGCCTACTAATTCTTAATTTCTTCAAGTGTTGTATCCTCCTTTTGTCCTTGTTCTCTTGTGCTTCACTTACAGTATGTCGTTCCGTCAGCTGTAATGCGCATTTGCAAAACCAATACGTTTGATAAGACGCAGTGGTTATCATAATTTCACTACACGTGTATTAAGCTGGCACATGTGGTTCAGATACAGATACCTGTATGCGAACTTGCACGACGTTGATGCGGAGATTAGGATAATTATGACACCCGTAAGGAAGAGGCAGCTGACGGCCGTATAAGCTGTTGCGTTCTTTCCGCCAAACTACCCGGCCTGGTAGTGCTGTAAAGATGCTGTATAAAAGTGACACGCGGTGACAGGGAAATTAATATACTTAGCAGCCGACCGTACGTCTTGTAGCTTAGGTCTTCTTTCGTGTGCGTTTGTGCTACCCTTATTAATGAGCCATCTCTTGACTATGTTCTTGACTATGTAACCGCGTTTGTGTGGATGCGTAGACGTGTGCTTTTTGTTGTACTTGTAAAATGCAAATAAAATATTTTCAGGCTTACTCAATCTTTGGTGTCGTGTGCGTTTATTCCAGTCGAGGCCATCGTGCCACCTGGAAACCGCATTCTGTCAGTAGCCCTACACGAAATGCAACAGCTGGAGCGCGGCGGCACAACTCGCCGTAACGGCGGCGTAATAAACGAAAAACCGCTCGGAATGCCCTTAAAAGTCAGTTCAGAGTGTGCCTTAACTCGATATGACTCAGCGCTACATGTATTCTGCTGCGCCTCGATCGTGCTCCCGCCAGTTTGGTTGCTGTGTGGCAAGCGTAGCGCCTACATAAATATCTAGGCGCTACGTTTGCTACACAGCAACTAAACTGGCGGGAGCACGATCGAGGCGCAGCAGCCAGAAACCCAGTAAAGCCACAGAACACCTGGTAAAGCGTGTGCAAACCTGGTGAAGCGTGTGCAAAGCTCCGTTTCCGATGGATGGATGGAAGGTAGGAGCGTCCCCTTTGAAACGGGGCGATGGCAGTTGCCACCATGCTCAGATTTTTATTTTGCCTTTAATTTTTATTTTTATCTGCGTTGTGTGTTATTGAATTTCTCGATTTTCTTTAAATACGTCTTCCTACCCTTTTAACCTTATGTCACCTCTCTGCTTTTGAGCCACCAATCCTCCAATCGCCTTTTGCTAATTTCCACCGCACCTTTATTTACATGACTATCATTATCTCTGAACCCTAGGGCCTCAGGAAGGGTGACTGTGGCCGCATCGACATCGGGGTTGATACCATCACATTTTAGTATGAGGTGTTCCATTGTTTCTACATATTTACCACACACAGTACATGTGTCTTCTTCTTCGTTAAATTTCTTTTTATAGCTCCGCGTTCTAAGACATCCTGATCTAGCTTCAAAGAGTAGGGCACTGCCTCTTGAGTTATCATAAAACGCTTCCTTCCTGATCTGCTGTTTCCAGTATCGATATAGTTCTACACTATGCTTCTTTCCCATTGAATTTATCCAATTTTTACCTTCCGCATTTTTAACCTTTCGTTTAATGCTCTGTCCTTTTTCGTCCTCGTGTCTGGCATACTTACTGGTTAGCTTTCTAGTTCTTTTCCGCCATTGTGAGTCAACGCTCTTTCTGTATAGGTATTTAAACACCTTAGCTGCCCACCTGTTATCATCCAATTTCCTCAGACGTTTTTCGTATAGGATTTTACTCTGAGCTTCCCGTGCTTCGAATGACGCCCAGCCCATATCTCCCTGTACTGCTTCGTTTGTGGTTTTCCCGTGGGCACCTAGTGCTAACCTTCCCACAGCTCTCTGATTTACCTCTAGTCTCGACTGAACCTCTGCCCTTAAACACAGGACCGCATTCCCGAAAGTAAGCCCCGGCACCATTACTCCCTTCCAAATGCCTCTCAGTACCTCATACCTGTTGTAACCCCACAATGCCTTATGTTTCATTATCCCGGCATCTCTTCGCCCTTTTGCTATTAGAGACTGTTCGTGCTTTTCCGTGTACATCTGCCCTTTGTTTATCCATACCCCGAGATACTTGCATTCGGCCACTCGGGGTATTTTGTGGCCTTGTATTGTAAGCTCCTGATCAGTTGTATCGTTGAAAAACATCCCACCGGACTTAGCTGCACTAAAACTGAAACCTAAACTGTCTCCTTCGTCCCCACAGTAATTAACCAGAGTTTGCAAATCTTCCTGGCTATCTGCGAACAGTACAATATCGTCCGCATACATTAAACCCGGTAGTCGTTGCTCAACAACCTTTTCGCCTAATCTGTACGACAGATTATACCCTAGATTGCTTCGTTATAACCTTCTTTCCATGCTTATCATATAAAGCATGAACAGCAGCGGTGATAGAGGACAACCTTGCCTTAATCCTTTGTGAACCTCGACAGTTGTCGTACTCTTGATTCCTTCCCATGTTATTTCAACATTATTTTCTCGATATAGTTCCTGTAGAAAATCAATTACCTCATTACCGATACCTCCAGCTTTTAATATGTTCCACAGGAGTTCCCTGTTCACATTGTCGTATGCACCACTTATGTCCAGGAAGGCTAAATACAGAGGTCTATTTTCCGCCTTAGCTATTTCTATGCACTGGGTAAGCACGAACAGGCTATCATCTAAGCGCCTACCACATCTGAACCCGTTCTGAAGTTCTCCAAGTATTCTATTACTTTCTACCCATGACTGCATTTTTAATTTCACCGCCTGCATCGCCAGCCTATATATAACTGATTTTATCGTAATTGGTCGGAAAGATTTTATGTTCTTCTTATCACCTTTTCCTTTATAAATCAAATTCATTTTACTCTGTTTCCAGCTGTGCGGAATTTGCTTATTTGTTATGACTGCCTCCAATGCTTTTATCAGCGTTTCCTTGCTTCTTGGGCCAAGTTCATTAATTAACTTGATTGGAATTTCGTCTATCCCCGCGGACGTGCATTTTGGAACATTTGCCTCCGCCTTTTTCCAGTTAAGATTGGTCAATTGTAAGCTGTTTTCTATTATGCTATTCTGTGTTGCTCCCTCACTTGGGGCGATTACCCTATCGTCTTTCCTAAATGACTCTGCTATAACTGAACCAATGTAGTTCACAGCGTCATCTCCCTCTAAACAATTTCCTTCGGCATCGTGAATCTGTTCCTCTTTTCTGTGATTAGCTTTACCCAGCCAGCTTATATGGTTCCAGAATTTTCTTGACCCCCCTTTAGTTGCATCGCGAGCTTCAGCCAGCCAGCGATCAGAGGACTGCTTTATTTTAGCCTGGACGAGGACCTGCACTTGTTGTTTCTTTTGTCGATAATATTCCCATTTTTGGCCTATTTCCTCTTCAGATAACTGCGCCCTCTTTGCTTCTCTGTGTTCCCGAGATGCCCACCGTCGTTGTTCGATGGCCTCTCTAATTTCCTTATTCCACCAACTACGTGGCTTCCCCTTTCCTCTCCAGCGGTTTACTCCTTTTACCTCTTTTATTTTTGTACTAATGAGTAGTTCTAACTGATTATAATCCCACCTTTCCATGGGATGTTTCATTATTGCTTCCTCTATGCCCGCCGCTATTTGCGCTATTTGCGTGTCATTTAATTTTGCGTACTCTTTTTGGCTTCCCTGTATTTCTCTTTTGAGTAGGGCTCCCAACTGTAGACTAATACGCTTATGATCACTTCCGAGGCTGTACTTCCCCTCTTCGTCTATTTCCATTATTGCTAGCTTGCTATACAATCCCTGCGACATTAAGCAGTAGTCAATGGTCGTTTGTCTGTTACGGGACTCCCACGTGATTTGTCCCTCACACTTAGTTTCTCTATTTACTATAACTAGGTTGTGTCGTTCACAGAAGTCTAGCATCAACTTCCCATTACAATCTGTGTATCCATCCAGATCCTCGATGTGGCCATTAATGTCACCCAGCAGACAAATATCGGCACCTTCTCCAAACTGCTTTATATCGTCATCGAGACACTTCACTAGATCTTTGTTCTCTTGCCTGTATTTGTCCCCTGTCCCTAAATAAACTACTCCTAGCCATGCCTTTTTACCGGCAATTGTACCTGATACCCAGACATGTTCTTTGCAAGTTAACTTTATTCTTTGCCAATTTGTTCCTTGGTGTATGAGCATACCTACTCCTCCTCCCTTCCTCTCCGTTGTTGTCCTATTGCTCCCTTCCCAGACGTAGCCTTCAATAAGCGGTGGGTCTTCTAGATCCCTGAGGTGTGTTTCGCATAGCGCGTATACACCTACTTCTTCGTCCTTTAACTGCTGTTCTATTTCTAACCACCTCGCTCTCTTTCTACCACCTTGCATGTTTATGTACCTGATCCTGGTGTTAAATTTATTTGTAGTTTTCTTCCTGGACCTCCTAGTGGCCATTTTATTGGCGTCAGCCTCTATTGCACTTTCTACACTATTTCTACCTACCCCTACGCCCTGAGGCGCAGCGGACCCCCTAAAAAAGCTACTGCCCGACCTGCCAGGCGCCAGCCGATCTCGGCTCCTAGCCTTCCATTAAAGTGGATGCCATCTCGTGTAAAGCCTCCGCCAAAGCCTGCTCTATGCACTTCTCTGTTTATGTCTGCCACTTCAAATCCTTTCTCCTGGCTTAGCTTTCTTATTTCACAATTTACAGCCACAACGTCCTTGGCAATTGCTCCGTTCCTTCCTTGCACCTCCGGCACTGTGCATACCACGATCTGGACTTGCTGTGCTATCGCCCTTAAATCGTCCACTCCCTCCGCTAATCTTTCCACTACTTTTGCAGCTTCACCATTCAACACATCATTTAGCCCCGCCGCTACCACTACCAAATTGCGCTCTGCAACATTCTCAGAAAGCTCGCTTTTTGTTTCTTTCAGTACCGCGTCCATTGTCCTGCCTGGGAACGTCCCGACTGCTACCCGCCTATCGCCCTTTGCACGCTCCATTATAGCTCTTTTGCACCTCCTCATATTTGAATCACCACCGATAAGTACTAGGGCATTCTTTCCCTCCCTCCTAACTTCCAGGTTGTGCTTATCATTGGCTATAAGCTCATTCCTTGGGGTTAGCTTGTTCCCCTCCTCTCCTCGCGCTCGCTGGCGCCCCTGTGGCTGCAGCGTCGCCTCCCGCGGGGTGTGTTGCGCTGCTTCGCTATAACTACGCCGACTCACCGGCGGCGAGCTGACTACCGCTTGCTCTGCCACCCTGTCCCCGACTTCGCATGCAGGGTCTACCCTACTTTCTGTGTTTTTGCCCCCGCCTTGGTGTCCCGACCCATCATTCTCCGCTGCGCGCGTCTCAAGCGCATCGAGCCGCCTATGCAGTTCTGCTCTCCTTTCCTTCTCTTCTCCAAGCTCGGCCACGGTTCTTACTAATTGCGCGGCCTGCACCGCCTCCACCTTGACCAACTCGGCGACTTTCGCCTGCAAAGCTAACCGCCTCTCCCGCTCCTCCCTCAGGTCTGCTTTCAGCTCCTCGAACTTGGCTGTCCAATTTCCTTCCAGTTTTTGTACTGCTTCCCTGACCTGTTCCTGTTGTACAGCGCCACCCGTGGTCACATACTTTAGTTCACGACGCCACCGCTACGCTTATTTCCGTAGCACTGTGGAAGGTACAGTTTCCCTTCTCTAAGTTTGTATAGGTGTTCTGTGGCCCTATCCCCTCCGTGCGCCACCGTTTATAGATCTTTATTAACGGTGCCGTGCGCTAGGAGAAAAGTGTGGAGGAAATGACGTAGTAGGTTCTGCTCTTTTTTGCTGATTTTTTATTTCTTTGTCGTGGCAGCCACGCCTTTCGGGTCACAATGGCGGCTTTGGTTTGGTTCTGCTGTGCATTCACACGTGTTGCTCCGTAGGCTTCGTACCGTGGCAAAGGCGCTGTGCGGGAAGGTTCGCGTTAGTCTCCGTGTTTTGTTGCGTTAGCTGGACCGTGCTATCCCGGATTTTGCTGTGGCCAGGTGGGACACGAGGAACTAAAGTTCGTGAAATGAACGCGCATGCAACGCTGTACGCAATGTACCGCACTACGGTAATGGCAACGGACGAAGGAATATCCGCGGGAAATATTGCCCTCTTTGGCGGAATCATGTTAACGTGCAAACGATTGTTTAGTATTGCTGCGGAGCGCGCGCGTCCGAGCACCACGGTTGCGCGCAGCGCGGCGTGGTTTCGCGATAAATGTAAACAAGAGGGGAGAGCTGACCCGATAGGCGGAGCAACGCCATGGGCAACGCCAACTTCCGGCTTCACTTTCACAGAAAGTGACGTCAGGGCCTCTCCTGAGTTTCCTTCCTCCGTGGCTCCCCGCCGTCGCCCCGCAGTGAAGGGGGCGCATTCGCACTCTTCGAAAAAAAGATTTTGCGCTGACCGCTTCATTGTTCTTGCTCGAATTTCGCAGTAATATCACATCTTACAGTCTGCGGCGTTAAATATAATACTTGGCACAGTTAATTTCATGTTCTTTTTTTAAGTGTGAACTTGCCTGCACTAACGGGAATTGGCGACATTGGCCGCGACGGGGGCGACGGCCCAAGCATAAACTCATTTCGCTGCCTGCCGGCAGCTGCAGAAAGTAAAGTTTCATGGAGGGATTCCGCGTGTTGCCCGTTGGCACAATACTGCGCCAGGGATTTATCAGCAGGGCAATGGGCGACCCGGATCTTATATCGGCGAAGGACCAAATTGACACATACCAAAATATTACGATACACTATATAGAAACCACAGGTTGTATTGCCCAACCCCGGACAAAAATCTACACAAACATGAACAGGTAACACGTAGAAAACTCCAAACAGACACACTACCCAATCCATGGTCACTCATATACCCAGACGTATACTCTGCCACATGTCAGCTATGCTCTCATCCAAAAGCAGATATTCCACATATATTAAACGAATGCCCCGGAGACTCAGGTCCGGAGGGACCTGATTCTCCGGGCAGAGTGGGAGGCCTGTAACAGAGGACACTTGAAATCCCATTTACAAGATACCTATTTCATTTCACCTTACTTTCCTCAAAGAAAATAAAGACAGAAAAAATTGAGAACAGTTTTTTCACCGCCCAGTTCAATGCCGATTACCCAGAGTGGGTTGCGCCATTTCACTAGGGAACAACTAAGCGAGAATGAACTTCGTAGCCAAAACTTCGTCGTCGACGTCTTTTCTCGAACGTTGGCCAGGAACGTCTCGTGCGATGCGCCGCGTGGCGAACGCGGCACTCGCCTGGGCAAGAAGAAACGGAAGCGAAGCTCTTCTCCGTCGGCTTGTCCTTGACGTTTCCGAGGAAGAACAACAGGCAACCTTTCGGAGGGGGGCAACATGATTCGAGTCTCGCTCCTGACGCTCGCGACGTACCTGTCGGCGGCCATGCTGCTGCCTGCCGCCGTGCTCCTGCTGGCACTGCAGCGCAGCCACTGCTGCCGAAAGCTGTTCGCCACCTGGGTCTTCTACCCGCTGCTGCACCCGCTCATCAAGCGCGCCTTCGAGGGCATTCGGCGCGAGATCATGTTCGAGCTGAACGACCTCGTCTCGCACGACCCCGAGCTGCGGCGCGAGGACGCCATCCGCGTGCTTGAAGTGGACGTCGGACCGGGACGAAATTTAGGCCACATCTTCAGGAACGTCAGGTAACAATGACATCTCTCTTTTTTTCTCTGCTCCTTTATTGCCTGCTTGCCTACAAGTCAACGTAAATGTGTGATCACACATCCCAACCGTTTTGTGTGCTAGCTCACCAGACACTGATATAAAATCATTTCGTCACAATAAATCGTCTTTTACACAGCACGCATTTTGACAATTTATTTCCACAAAGTCTTCATGCCTAGATTTGCCTTTGACATCACAGTGTTAAAGGCTAACAGACAAAAAAGAAAAAAATGCCCTCAGGGCAACAGGATGGCGCGATTAGAGTTAACCGGTCGGCGTTCATGTTTGTTTCTGAAACGAATCTACCAGGGCAGCAGGGTTAATTAAAGACAAGCGGTTCAGACAGAAAAATTTAGAGTCGACAAACAATCTCGCACTTTCGAGTTGGCGAGTGAAGCGCTTATCGCGCCTTACTTTCATATCCTGATTACCCGGCCCGCTTTCTATAGTTTATTAAAACCCTTCAACGTAAATATCGTCTCGCAGCGTTCAAGAAGTGCTACAAGGGTAGCACATGCTGCTAGGCACCACAATGAAAGGAACAGGAAATTCATGAAGCTTTTTCTACAGCATTAAACCAATTAATGAGCTCCAACCGCTAATTAAGCTTCACTATTGCCCTCCCCCCCCCCCCCCCCATTACGGTTGAGATTACGAGTGCGATCATGGCAATATCTCAGAAGCGCTGCCAGTGTGTTCTGAAGCGCTGTACTTTTATAGATTAGATTTCAAATGATAACTGCTGTGCGGGTGTTCCTGCTACAGGTACGTGGCAGTGGACCGGACCTCCACGGCCCGGTCCAAGTTCCTGCGGCGTCAGAGCCAGTACGAACACATCAAGCTGGAGCAGTGGTTGCTGACCAGCGGCGAGGACCTGGCCCAGGTGCCGGACAACCACGTGGACGCGGTCATCGCCACGCACGTGCTCTGCAGCGTTGCCGACGCCCGCAAGCTGGTCAGCGAGTGCCGAAGGGTCCTCGCTCCCGTAAGAAACACTGCGCGCGTATACTTGCTTTAGCGATCATGGCGAACGCAGGATGCCGTGAATCAGCCCCGCACTACGGTTTTGACAAAAGGGCTCATTTTCGCGTTAAATCTTACAAAACACGGGCTTGTAACTTTTCTCGTTTCTGATCCATTCATTTGTCCCTTCGTATTGGCTTGTACACCGTCGCGTCGCTCGCCGAGATCGACCACTGGGCATTGCGATGAAAGGAACAGGAAATTCAAGCTTTTCCTGAGAACTGTCATCCATAGGCCGACAGCCTTTGCTGTCATCGCTATCAAGATTGGCTGACTCCTAACCTGTATGCGTCTAAGTGCATTCAAACTGCTTCGTGAGTGCGGGCACACAGAACTGAAAGGAGACAATGAGTACGAAATAGTCGCAGTATAGCCTAAACATGGGCACCCCCCAAACTGCTGCTCGACACAATCTTATTTGTTTCGTTCTCCACTTAAGACATCCATATTCCTTACGCTGCACCTAAGGGTGGCAAGATGCTGTTCATGGAGCACGTGGCCTGCCCGCGGGACTCGTGGGTCTACCAGCTGCAGCTCTTCCTGGACCCGCTGTGGCAACTGCTCACGTGCGGCTGCCACCTGGGTCGCGACGCGAGCGCCGTGATAGTCGAAGCCGGCTTCCGGGAGGTGTCCCTCAAGGAGGTCTACCTGCCCATCCTGGCGTTGATTAGTCGGCACGTCTACGGGGTGGCCACCAAGGCGGGCGCGCCTGGCCCCGTGTACCGATCGGCTCGGCGCACGCCGCCGCAGCTGCTTGCGAGGCCCGCCGTCAACCAGCCGATGCCGCAACCGGCTGTGCCCGAGGAATTGCCCCCCGCTGGCTTGGGACCAGAGGCTGAGCCGCTGGCTGCCGCAGTGCCGTCGACAGCGTAGTGCCGCCGCGCGTGCCACGTCATTTAGTAACGGTGTACATTAGTAAAACTCATTTTTGACCACGCAACAGAAGGTTGTATAGTGAAGTACAGTGAAGGTCGTATAGTATGTTAAAGTGAAGCAGCAGGCGGGGTTCGCGCTTTGGTGATCGTGAAAGGCTTTTTACATGTGGCAGGAGAGTGCGGGCTGGATGCAAGCAGACATATGGCAGCGTGGCACATAGCACGGTCGGAGATAAAATAAGACGAAGAACGTAGTGACAGCGTTATAGCATACACGACAGTATGACGTGCACACTTTAGTTTATTTTCCTTGAGAGAGAGAGAGAGAGGTGGAGAAAGAACACTTCCTTGCTGGGGTCAAGGGAGGCGGGGCCGGGAGACTGGCTCCACCGGGGCCTCCCTCCTTGAGGCTCGATCACACCGACAATGAAGACATTCACGAAGAAGTAGATGAACAGTGTCTTGTGCAGTGCGAGTTGCCGAAGATGCATTCTCAGCGGCACGCGGATAACCTGCTGCGCCGTTATATACCCTCGTTCTGGTGCATTGGTGCACCGTACTGACCCTTTTCGCTAAGCAGTTTGCTCTAGAGGAGCGAGGTAGAGCTTTCGGCGGGGCGCCACACGTTGCCTCAGCGAAAGCGCACGAATACGAAGCCATTACCTCTTTTGCCCTGCTTCTGTGCGATCAGCTGTCGGAAATGCAACTGGGTTTTCTCTAACGTACATTGCTCCATTAATTCTGCGAAATATGGAGCGGAGAAGTGAAGACGTGCGCAGTAGTTAGCTGCGAAAATTGTGAGTGGCATATTCAGGTATGGAATGTATGTGTGCGTCCAAGTTCACGAACCGCTGCTATACATAAGGACTGGCTGTGTTGCCGGCTCTTCGCGATGTACGGCTTCCCTCGAGGATAAAAATCGCTCATCCGCCAACGTTGTAGCGCTAACATCCAAGGAAAGGACTTCAACCTCGGAACGTTTGCGCGAGTGAGCACCGCTCGCTACACGGTGACAAAGGGAATAGCTCCGATTCTTGACACATATTAGGTTTCTCGCACGTTATCTACACACATGCACCCCAACTCACACGAAAACTTGCTCCCACTCTATCACCAACGTATCAAGAATAAGTTAACGGGCACGTACTTGAAGCAATGCACCGAAGCATGGGTAACGGCGATTACAGTGGTCACAGCACACTAACGTTCGAAGCTGAACGTTTCGTAATGGTCCACACAGTCTGCTAGAGCCTAGCGATAATAAGTATTTGCTACAATATATTGTAACGTACAGAACGTCTACGTTGCAAGCCTTGTGCCCAGCAAGAAGAAACATATCGCGACTGAGCATACCCGCGAGCAATCGGGCAGAAAATAAACATAGTGAGCGCCTCGGGGTCGATGACGAGAGACGAACTCTCAGCCGAAGAATGTTTTAATTAGAATAGAATTTATTGACAGGAAAGACAGAGGTCGACCTGAGCTAGTGCGCTCTAGTCTGCTACTCTGCACTGGGGAAGAGGAAAAGGGAGTGAAAGTACTGCGATGGTTGATGGTAAGAGAAGTGGTTAGTGCTTATGTATATAAGACAGTTGCCTTGCAAGAGCCGCTCGTCGAGCTTGGTGTCCTGCAGAAACTTCAACAACACTTTAGTTACACGCATTGAAGTTGCAGTGTTAGGCCATGGGCCGAGGATAGCTTGCTCCGACAGTGGTTGCCTGTCAACGCTGGCTAGGAAGCTTTCCAACGTCCTTCGCTCCAGCATATATGCTGGGCAATAGCACAGTATGTGTTCTAGTGTTTCAGGCATCTCGCAGTGTTTACAATCGGGGCTGTTCGACTGGCCGATGAGGTGCACGTAGCGACGGGTGAAAGCAATGCCCAGCCGAATCCTGTGTAGCAATGACGTTTTGCTCCGCGTAACCTTCGGGGGCAAACAGAATTTACCGTCTGGGTCGGTCGTATGTAGGCGTCTGTGAATGTTGTCATTGTGGGTTCTGTATATGCTTTTGTAAAGTCATGCATGAGCGCATGATCATAGAGTTGGTGTCACTAGGCACCCATTGAAAAGTGATCACGTAGCCACTTATTTCGGTACTGTAATGAAGTTCGGTGATTTCCAGCACAAGCAGGTAATATGGTCCTGTCTTTAAAAAAGCATTTCAGCGCCTGTAGCGCTGATTTGGCATCGCAGAATACCGTCTATTTGTGAGGTGTCTACGTTCTCATAAAACGGACAGCCTCCCGTATTCCCGTAAGTTCCGCAGCCGTAGATGTCGATTTGTGGTCTAATTGAAATCGTCGAGTAATACCAAGTTGTGGGATGACAAATGCGGCCGTTCTGGCAGATGGTGTGACCGAACCAACGGTATAGTCCCACTATATAATGTAAATATATGGGACAGGGTGAGCTGTTTCAAGCCAATGGAGGAAACGTGGGATTTCTCCATAATTCTGGGTATCTGAAGCCTCACTAGTGATCTTGGCAATGTCCATAGAGGTGTCTCGGTGCTGTTGGTGGCCTGGAACCTTGCAGGTATAATGCTTGCGTGACATGCAATTGCTTTAGAAAACCCACAGTCATGGTTCGTTCTTGGAAGTATTGACAGAGGATGGGGTGAATGTCTGGCCAGCAGGCGAAGATAGGTTCGCACAGGCCCACAAGACCTGTACATGTCGATTGGACAAGCCCGTGCTTCCGCTATTGTGCCCTTAGTTGACGTGCAGCGTGGCAAGTCAAGGCATATCCGCAGTGCTTGTACCTGAAGGCTCGCCAGCGTGCGCATACAAGATGATTCCATGTTAGATAGCACAGGCATGCTGTAGCGTATGTAGCCCACAAAAAGTACCTGGTACACTTGGAGCAAACTTCGCTCAGAGGGGCCCCATCTCAGTCCAGATATTACACGAAGAACGTGTATGAAGTTGGTCAGTTTAGCTCTAAACCCTTAGTTTAGGTCAGTTTAGCCCTAAGTTTAGCCGAAGAGGAGACAAAAAGCTTTATACAATATGTACATATAGCATGCAATAGCATACAATAGCATACAATAGCATACAATAGCATATAATAGCAGGGCGGCTGGTGGCTACTCTCTAACCATGGGCCGGTTCTGCCTTAAATCCCTTGGGCAGGAACGACGCGAGGCGGGTGGTGACGTTCCCTCTTCCGTCTCGATAGAGGTTCAAACTGCATACCACCGGACTCCAAGGCAAAGGGTCAGCAGTTCATTGGAATTTTGAAGGCTGTCAGTGGATTCGTCGTGGTGCTCTGTGCCCCCTGGCTCCTCAGTTTGACTCACGGAAAAGGTCGACAGTTTCTTGGAAGTTTGAAGGTCGTCAGTGGATGATTGAAGCCAGCACAAGGGCAAATATTTCAGAAGAACGAGGGGGGAGCGCCCGTTGCCTCGATGAAAGGCACGCAGTGTGGCACAACAATGAATTCAAAACTTGACAAGCCCTTGCTTAAAGGTATTTGCTAAAAAAGGTTGAACCGAGAGCTTAACGCACTGATACTGATTCAATTCATAAGCTGAAAGTTAGGATAGCTTGGAATACATGTTTAGCCCCGCTTTTACTACAAGCTCCGTATACCCTTCTCGCGCCATTTAGACAAAGCGTGATGAGCTCCGAAAACGCTTACATGTCCTTTTAATCTGTCGCCAAAGCTTCGCGTGTCGTCCACCCACTCACCGTCTACGATGTCCGCCGAAACAGAGGTTTGCAGAGCCGCACCGGCGTCATGTACATTCATTGTAAATAGAGAGGCAACGAAGGCAGCTGAGGCAAGCAATGAACGCGTGACCACGTGATCAAACATGGCAGCGCCCACGGGATCGCCGTGGAAAGGCTCAATACGGTGCGCGCCGCAACCACTGCTTCGTGCAATTAGGCATCGTTCTAAGACGAATTAAGCTTTCTTTGCCTAGCATCTCGCAGCTTCGCCTGGGTCTGTCTGTCGGTCGGTCGCTCGTCAGGTTCACGCTGCGCAGATTTCTCCTCGTTAAGAACAACAACAACAAAAAGTTGCCGCCATTCCCGCTCTGCGGAAGTGGATGTCCAGCGAAGTTTAGAAAACCACCACTACAACTGCTGAGGGGGTATACGCAGTGCTTTGTGGCTTTAGAGTAATGCTAGCGATGCTATTTTAGAGTAATGATATATAGTAATCTGAGTAATGGTAATTTTTACAGTATGCCGCTGCCCGAAGCAGTGCTCCAAAAACATTGAAATCAGTTGCTGGGCTGGTTATTTTATATACGGGAGCCTAGGTACGTCACTCCCAACGTGCAACGTGCTATACGTGCTTCGCATTGTTATCAGGAGCGTCTTATCAGTTAGTTATCAGGCTCAGATGCTCGTTTTGAGCTTGTTCTTTATTGAAACGTATGTTGTATGTTACATACGTGCTTCCAAAGAATGTATGTTCTGTTCGCCTCATTTTGCTGAGTTCTTGCAGCCTCTGCCTTACCAGGTGTGGTGATTAGGACTGTTCGGCACTTTCGCTAGTGCGCAGTGATGCGGAAGAAAGACAGAGAGTCATTTATGTGCGTTTATGAAACTCAAAGCAACCTTTAAAATATGAATATGTACAGAGAGTTGATGACAGCGTAACTGTAGTCAGTGTGTCCACGGGCTGAAACAGTCCCGGGTTGCGAGGCTCACAGTTCGGTCGTCACGGCACCGTGCGGTCACCCGTGCTGGAGCTGGCCGCGACGACCACACGCTCGGGCCCCGTTCAGCACGTTTCTCGGACTCGGCACGCTCAGGAGCCGCAGCGGCAGCAGCCAGGGGACTCTTTATTCCCCGCGTCCTCGATGTCCGGCTCGGACGCCGCTCACGACCGACGTGCTACAGTCGCACGTCCAGCACGACCTCAGTGCCCAGCTCGTACGCCGCTCGCAATCCACGTACAGCGGTCACACGTGAGGACCTCGTCTCGCACAGCAACATCTGTGCCAGACTGAAACGCTGCTCGGCACAGCTCAGGTGCGACAGCTCAGGGACCGGCGGCCCTCGGGTCCGCCAGCGTCTCGAGCACTGGCAGCAGGGGCCCTGGGTCGTCCACGCTCGGCTCCGCGGTCCTCCGAACCTTGCCACGGACGGCTCGCCTGGCAGGAACCCTCGCCTCGTTCCGCCCAGGAGCTCGGAGCTGCTGCCCGCCTGGATCGAACACTGCGAGCGCGCCCTCGTGCTGCCGTGCTCGTGCACCCGTTGTCTTCGTCGTTCACGGAGCTTGGTGGCCGCTCCGATCTTCTAGGGGCGACTCGCGGCACTTACGTATGACACCAGGGTATAAGCCATTGCTCTGCCCAGCACTGGCGCCGGGATATCGGCCCACCTGTTTCTGTCGACCTTACGCCACGAAAAATCCTGGGATCCTAGCCATAGGACAGCAGAGCTATATATATATATATATATATATATATATATATATATATATATATATATATATATATATATATATATATATATATATATATATAGTTCAATGAGAAGTTCTTTGGGCCCGGTGCATAGGTAGTTTTAGAAACGAAGGTGCACACTTACGAAAATTGCATCTTTAATGTTACATTAAACATTAACATTAACATGTAACATTAAAGATGCAATTTTCGTAAGTGTGCACCTTCGTTTCTAAAACTATATATATATATATATATATATATATATATATATATATATATATATATACGCGCACACACACAAAAAAAAAAAAACAGAATTATAATTTAGCGAATACAGATTTTAACAGAGCATAAGATGTGTACACGAAGAGAATACAAAGCAAAAGTGGAGAAACAGAAAAAAAAAAAAGATTACGAAATGGCGGAACACACAACAGATATGAAAGTTTTTGTTCAGTTGTTGAAATTCTTCTGCAACTCCTTTCAGGAAAATATTGAAATATGCCATGAAGATATCCAGGCACTCTGAATTGGCGTTTTATGTCGCCTGCACACTAGATAGAGGGTCACAAAAATGTGAAGGCTGAAAAGCGCGCTGTTTCCTTGTACCTTTCTGCGGAACGTAAAAGCGCACATTAGAAAGCAAGTGCGAGCTGCAGATTTTTCCATGCATTAATTTGTGAAGAAAAAGAACATCCGATTTATTGCGTCTACAGGTGAGGGTAGGCAACGTTAGTATCTCTGTTAGCTCTACGGAGATGGAAGGCTTTTGACAGAATCGATGTTTAAATATGGATGTGAACTTTTTTGTACATTTTCAAGAAGTTCACAATTTGACCTACAAGTGCCGCCCCAAACCACGGAGGCGTACTCAAGAACTGGAAGGCATACGCTCTTAATAATAATAATAATAATAATAATAATAATAATAATAATAATAATAATAATAATAATAATAATTGAATGTATCAGTGCTTATGCGAAATGGAGAAAGAAACAGGCAAACCGAAAAGCAAGGGGGCGGTTGTAAAAGGCAGTTAATCATACAACATGATTATCTGCAGTTATAGGAAACACAGGAAATGGACTCTGAATTATGTCAATACAGGGAGAATACTTATTACATGTTTTTTTTTTTTGTCAAGCCATAGGACAGTCTCTAATGTTACAAGGCTGGGTAGAAAGTGAGGAATGTTGCCTGGTATGCTTCTGCTGCACGGAAAATTGCACATATGATTGAGACGCTTTGGACAATATATAATGCCATGGACCATCTTAGAGAGAGAGAGGCGAAAAGAAGGTCTGATTCAATACATCTTGATCAAGCACCGCAAAAGCGGTGCTTGAAAATAGATATAAATTTGTTTTGTACACATTCAATGAGATCAGAATTAGATTTGCACGTTCCGTCCCAAATTACAGAGGCACACTGTATAGTAGTGGACGACCCAAAGTAGAACATAATTTCAGAAAGGCAGCAGACGAGTGCCATGGAAGTCACACAATATACGACAAACAATATCAAGAGCGCGAAGGGCACGCTGTTTCGCATATTTAGCGTGCGATGGGAAGCTCAGCATTTTGTCAAAGTACACACCGAGAACTTTCATCGACCCTGGGCAGCGGAACATCGTGAAGGGTGCAAGGAAATTGCGAATAGTGTGTTTTCCGCGTATAACTTGATACAATACCTTTGGAAGCATTTAAGAGTATATATATATATATATATATATATATATATATATATATACAGCTTATCGCTTCTGCACCAGCTTAAGAGAGAAAACAAATAATTCTTTGGAGGTCAATGCAGTAGTGAACACTGTTGAGAGTCTTCAATAACGTTTAGTTGTCAGCATATAGAAGGAATGAAGAGTGTCGAATTGCTGACGAAATGTCATTTATCAACAGTAGGAATAGGGCCAAGAGCAGATCCTTGAGGAACTTCGCTCGTGACCTAATAGCTAACAGAACTCTGTCCATGAATGCCAACGAAGCACAATCTATTGCTTAGATAATTCGATGGAAGAAGGTATGTCCATTTGTGTAAGCTTTGTAATAAGGAGTTCATGGCAAAGTACATCAAATGATTTACTTAGGTCAAAGTAAAGAGCGTCTAATTGGTCTTTATACTATGTGTCACACTGGAAGCACGGGCCATAAATGTGACCAAGTTCGTTGCTGTGGAGCGCCCTGATACAAATCCATGCTGTTCATCTATTAAAATGTTCTTAGCGCTAACAGAAAGCAGGGAATGCAATACAGAATCGAACACATTTGACACAGTGCAGGGGATAGCTACAGGCGAGTAGTTAGTTGCTACGAGAGGCAATTTTTTGAGCAACAAATGGACATGATTTGCCACGATCCGTTAACATTACCCAGCATCTTAGGTCCAATGCCCGGCCCTTAAAAACAGCGGCGGGTTTCGGATTTACTGTTCAAATACCTGTCAGAAATTGGTCTAATAGGAAAGCTTTAAAGATTCAATATTTCATATACAAAAGCCTAAATTTACCCGCCATGCCACCTGTAAATATTTCTATCAGCTTTCCAACCCCTATCCCCCATCCCCAGTGTACGGTAGCAAACCGGAGACTCATATCTGGTTAACCTCCCTGCCTTTCCTCTTCATTCTCTCTCTCTCTCTCTAGTATCAGGTCCACTTACACATTTCATATTTATTTTTATTCTCTTCTTCTCCCACTCTCCTCTGGAATCTTTTAATCCCATTCCCCAGCCCTATACAGAGTATAGCATGCCAGCGGTTGTATACGCGCCGGCAAAATTCTCTGTTTTTCTAATAAAAAATATATATCTCTCTCTACACTTCTAGCACCCGATTTGTGTACGGGCACTGCCCGTGCTATCTTCCACGCGCTACAAAACGTACCAGACTTTAGGGAACTGTTGAAGATGCTTGTGAATACATGGACAAGCACACTTCCGTACGTCTTACGCACTGCGGGAGGGATACCATCAGCGTCACAAGAAAGGGAAGGTTTGAGGCGCTTCAAACACTTGAAGACAATGTCATCATTGAGTAATAACGTACACACCATACCAGATTGAGAAGGAAATAAAAAATTAAATTATGGGGTTTCACGCGCCAAAACCACTTTGTGCCAAAACCTCCACACGCCGTAATGGAGGACTCCGGAAATTTTGACCACCTGGGGTTCTTTAACGTGCACCTAAATCTAAGTACACGGGTGTTTTCGCATTTCGCCCCCATCGAAATGCGGCCGCCCTGGCCGGGATTCGATCCCGCCACCTCGTGCTCAGCAGCCCAACACCATAGACTGAGTAGGAAGGTTACTTGAGTTAGAAAGATCTCTTACACCAAATACAAAACAGATATGCTCTGAAAAGGTACCAACAGTGTTCGAAACAACAACTCCACCTGCATCAACAAGACATACACCTACAGCGCTCTTTTTAGAAGAGGGAGAGTGCGTGTGGCATCAGAAATATTTTGAATTACCTGTCATTCTCGCTTCAACACGCTCGATGTGGTTGTAGTGAGCATTATTATAAAAAAGAATTTCCAATACAACAACAGCTCCTTCATTGAAATTTCGACTTCTCTAGGCCTGTGTGTTCTGCTTTTCTGTGTGCACGGTCTTTCAGCTTTGTTGCCATTTTTAGTTCTTTAGAAAACCAATGAGGGAACTCTAACTTTCTGAGTGGTTTTGTACGTATGAATATGCGCATGTCATCTTCAATGACTTTCGTAAACAAAATAAAATTTTCATTAATATCAGTTGTCCCATCTACGAACGACCAGTGGGCGTTTTCAAGATAATGGTACTAGGCAACGTAGTCTCCGAGGGAAGAGATGAAGCAGCGCTTCGTGTTTTTGTTGAACGGATGCATGCGTTTCTGTGCTACTAGAGTTAAAGAAGCAATTAATAGAGGGTGGAACTTATCTGCCGCAAACAGATGAACCTTGCAACGCATGACGGAAACAGTATTAAGATTCGTAAGACAGAGACCTACAACGTTGGCATAGCAGTTCTCAGTTAGGTTTAGCACCTGCGTGAAATTTAAATGCGATAAAGCCAAGCAAGGAGTGGCATTCTTAGGAAATGTAAAATGAATTCTGGCAGATAGCATTATTAATCCATAAAATTTCTGGCACGCGAAAGTCAACAGCAATGATCAAGACTTCGCGGTTCTTATGCAAAATTATAACAGTTTCAATGGATACCAGGATAAGACCAAACTCTGCAGGAGTTACGTCTGGTGCTACATAAAATGCGCCAAGCAACACCCGTTCACCACCTGAACAGCGCGCGTCTATTCAAACAGCCTAATCATCTCACACTAGATCTAAGCGACGGACATCGCGCTATCAACAGCGATAGGGGTGCCACCACTTTTTTGCTTCCAGGAAGGATAATGTCGATTCGAACGAAAAACGTTATTATACACAGGAGATGCTTTTTAGGGTAAAAGACAGGTTTCACTTAAAGCTATTACAGGATTGAGCAGAAGAGACAATATTTGATGAGAGAATATATTAAATTTGGTGCGTAGGCCTCGAACATTTTGATAACGATACATACGTCTGCTGCGTCACTGATATGTCACCTTTCTTTTTTCCAATCTTTCACCGCTTGCGCTAGCTGCTCCTCGCACAAGATCATGCTGTCGTGGAGCTTACTACGAGGTGGCTTGAAGAAGAAAGACCTTGGCCACAGAGAAAAGTCACTGAGACGGTTGAAAGCGCCGTCGGAGACCTCGACGTGGAACGACGCATATTTCGTCTCCAGACGCTTAACGGACAATGATGTCGAGTCCACAGCAGTTAGATGGGCATCGGGTTGCGAGCTTGTTGTGCGTGGCGATAGTTTCGACACGAAAAGTGCGTGGCGTTTAGCGGCAACAAGAGACTTGGTGTCAAATGATGATGATAATGATGATTATATAATAATAATAATAATAATAATAATAATAATAATAATAATAATAATAATAATAATAATAATAACTTGCCAAGCGAGGGCAGTGATACCGACCAGTATTGGTGGTGCGCTAACTTCTTGCTCTGCGTGTTTGCATTTCTAAACATTTGCACTGTGCTTGTAAAAATTTAATGTTTTGAATTCACGTTGGCTGCGACGAATCTGCTTAATCTTGTACTTCTAGTAAAGGGAATAAAGTATATTTGCAGTCTCTATCTTTTCTTTTTCTGCCTGCGGAGAGTACAAAATCGTTCTGCTGAAAATATCTGTAGTGGACAGTGCGAAAGCTATAGTTTATTTCCAGTTTCTTCATGAAAAAAAAAAACGAAAAATGAATCAATTTTTTTCATGCTATTCAAAATTTCCGGAAATTTTGCATCTCACTTCAAAACCGCTTCAGCGGCTCTTTCTCTAACATCCTTCATTTTTGAGGAACAAATAAGGAAAGAAAGGAAGATATAGGAAATCAAAGAAATAGGGGCAGCAAGGAAGAAAGGAAGTTGCGCAACTTCCGCGAGAGGGAGTCCGTGAGATGTGTCCTAGTCGGTAGCGGGCGACTGGCGCGAGCAGAGGTCTCACTCGGGCGAGACCTCTGTGCTCGCAGCACCGAGCAACAACTCCGCGCTCTGACACATTGCTCCCGATTTTCTGCAGGAGATCCACTCGGATTTCGTGACGTGGCTGCGCTGGAATTCGAGTTGTGACGTACCGTTACTCTTTGGTCGCACGCGGGCAAGTCCAGTGACTTCATTGTAACAACACCGCTGTCCGTTGGAAAAGTCCGATCAGAAACGCTCAAATTACGAACAACTTCCGTATGCTGTGACTCATACAGGCGCGATAAGCTGATTGCGTTGCCGCCGGCAACGGCGTTGTTGTCGGCGATAATAGGCGCGCAGCCGTAAGTTCGGGGATCGAACTTGTACAACGCCGTATTCGGAGAGAGTCGAAAAAAAAAAAGAAAATCACCAAAGTGGAGGGTGTCCCAAACAACACGGTGCCGTATGTATAGGCCGGCACGGTGATACCACTGTCCCACGCCCCTCTTTTCCTTTACTCAAATATTCAGAATCAACAGGGGCGGTTCCTTAAAATCTTGGTGCTGTCGATCAATGACACGCGGCAGAGCTAGGATGCAAACCATGAGGCAGGGAGGTAAACAAGCAAGCAAGCAAGCAAGCAAGCAAGCAAGCAAGCATGCAAGCAAAACATTTGTCGCCCTCCCTAGTTCCATCCTTCTGCGCACAATGTGGATGCTCATTCAAAAAAAGCTTTCGCTGGCACGTATGCTAAATTTCCTGACAGAGAGAACGCAGTCCATAATGGATTGGCCCCACATGTACACTCTCGCGGCTACCGCTTTCCCTTCCCCTTGCACCACCGATTACGACGCACAAGGTGTAGAGTGCCACAGCCGCCCTTATCCAGCTTGAGCTTTCCTGCAGTAAAGTGAAGGCACATCCCGGAGGTGCCTCCAGAGGCACTGTGCAGTTGCGCTGCTGAACACAAGGTCGTGGTTTCGACCCCGGCCGCGCCGGCTGCATGCATTCAAACAGGGAAAAAATACAAATAATAATAACAAAATATTAAGGAAGAACGACCGTATACCGCGCATCGGGTGCACGTTAAAGAACTTAACCCGGGGTCCTCCACTATACGGTGCGCTTCATATAGTCAGATCGTCGTTCTAGCACCTAAAGCCCGATAATTGAATTTGTTAAAAAAATTCAATTACCCCCGTGCCTGCAACGTCAGCCGAACCCACGTGCCTGTGCAAATTTCGCAATTTCTACCTGCATTTAATCCTCTGTCACCCTCTGCGCTCAAACACCGCTGCGCTGCCCATTTCCCTCCCCACGTGTAGGGTAGCAAACTGGACTCAGTCTGGTCAACCTCCCTGTCTTTCCTTCTTCCCGTCTCTCTCTCTCTCTCTCTTGAGAACTTCAATGTAACTTTAATGGGATCGAAAGAAGTGGAGAGGTCGGCTGGATTGAAGTGCTTCTAGCCTGTACTGTACTGCAACGAGGATGGTACGGTGAAGTTGACGATGACCAGAGCTGCACAGCATATATCGACAACGACAAGCTGACGAAAACATCCTGGACAAAAGCCGCTGTGCTGCCCGAGTCGACTCAGTTTTTGTCAGCCCCGGCGCTGTTTCGGGCTTCTATAGGGAGTGGGTGCAGCGGAACGGGGGCTAAGGAAGGGAAGGGCGAAGGAAATGACTACGTGTTTGCATCCGCCTCCTCCGTCCACTCATTCTCATTGCTCACGTACCAGCTCACGTCTGTGACTATAGGATCATAAATGGCGATAACGAGAGAAGCCAGACGCAGCGCTTATCGCCTACAGCTCTCCAGGAGATTCACACTCTGGAAGGCTAACGGTCTCGGTTTCCTCCTCGCTGCGGTTACCTTGTTACGAGCGCACGCGAGCCTCGCTCATCCGCACGCCGCATTACGGCCGGCGACAAAAAGGGGCTTGTATGTTACCGCATACTCTATGTGCGTGCTCGTTGTGGTCCCCTAAGGGACAGAAATAAAGAGCCCTGGAACTAATTTTGCGGCCGCCGTGTGATCGTCGTGCGACAAAGGCGGTAAACGGTAAGGTCACCTTGTGTGTTTTTATTAGTCCTCAGTTATTTATCATTCCCGCTAAAGCGTTATCGCTTGCGGTAGGATGTTACTTTTTCGCAGGCGTATCCAGCTGAGCGAACTTCGCTGAGGCAATCCAAAAAAAAAAAAAAAAGGCTACACATGCATCGCGTGTCTAACGTCTAGGCAGTGAGCGTGGTCGAAGGGCGTTGACTTGTTATGAGCTGAGAATGAACGCGTGCAGTCAAGATACGGCGGTATTATTTCGAGGATTCGTTGTTGTGATTCAGTCGGTTTACGGCATTTTACTACTGAGAAAAAGGTCGCGGGTTCGAAGCTCCACCGCGGAGGCCGCGCTCTCACGAAAGTGAGGTACGAAAGCACCCATGTACTTACATTTAAGTTTTATTTAAAGCAACTCCAGACGGTGCAAATTTACCCGGAGTCCTCCACTACGGAGTCTCTGATAGCCCTGCAGTTGAAGGCAAAACAACGTCAAATACTTGATGTTATAACGGCGAGCACAGCATTCAAAAGAAGGCGCTAGTAATATTCGTTTCGTTTTATATTTATCGAACCACCTGTCATAATGAATACAGGAGGCAGGAAAAAAGAAAGACTAACCGAAGAAAGAGAGCCAGAGAAATAGATTCCGCCAATGAAATCAAACAAACGACAACAGTCAAGTAAACGATGAAGTAACGAACTAAACTTCTTTTTCATTTTCGCCGTTCGTGTGACACTTGTGTTTCCTCTACATTTATAGTGTATAGTGTAGTGCACCAAACTGTCACAGAGAAGCATCACCTCGCGCCAAAACAGGGGGGTTAAAACAGTGCAGATGGCAAGAAACGTCAGTCGTGTACACAGTCTCTCGCACACACTCGAAACCGCGCTGCTTGTTTGACGAGGTGGATAACACGAGCACGTTTTTTACCAAAGTCCCGGCGAGACTTCGCGTATAAGGACGAGGCAGGCAGGCACGTACTCGATAACGGGACAGGCGCGCAATGCGCGCCCTCCCTTTCCGCCTTGCAACGCACACAGCAGGCGCACCTTTCGTCGCGCGTGCACTCTGGACTCATCGTTCAAACGCCAGCCCCGGCCACGCAAACGCGTACCTTGATCGAGACCTTAGCAGCAAGTACTTCACTGACGCAGTACACACCCTCTCACTCTAAACGCATACCTGGGCGTATCACGCTGTTGCGCTGATCGCACGTTTCTGCTCTCACAGGCACGCCGAAACCCTACATGCAACAAAAATGCAGAGTTTCAACGTAAACTTCACGCTGGGAAACTATACACTATAGTGACTCAGGCCTCTTAGAACGAACGAGTCGGGGACATCGCGATAGTACAGCGCGGGATGACCATGCATCGCCGGCGTTTCCTCGATTTCAGAAACAAGCCGGGAGTCTTGTAAAGCAAACAACAGGTGTACTTCGTCACGGAGGCGACTTCTGCTTGGACTGTTATCGCGGAGGCACGCCACGGCCCTGCTTGCGATAAGCTCCGGAACGCGCGGGCCGCCAATCCACCTCTGTGCACCGCTGCAAACTGGGCAGAAGGCACGCTGCCGCGGTAATCGGTAGCGGCCAAAGTCTCGAAGACAAAGATGGCGGACGTGCGATGGACTGCCGTCTGCTTGGTGTGCGTCGCTTCGGCCTGCTGGGCCCAGGACGCAGGCTCGGCAAGCGGTAAGTGGAGTCGACGGTCTCGTTTTCGACGGTTCTGCGACGACTACATCGCGGACGAACTTGCGAAAACGTTATGTTTGCTGGCAACCTAAGCCTAACATCGGCGGTTTTTCGTCTGTTTTTGGGTGTGGCTCGCTAAGACCGATGGGCGGCTGCTGCCAGTGACCGCTAGCACAGTTGACTTCCGTTGAGAGGAACTCGGTTAAGCCGAATTTTCGGACATGAGGAACAATGTGTGAACATTTGCATGGTTTCTCATCGACTCAGTCAATATAAGTATACGTATATATCCGCTGACGCGAACTGAAAATTCGGTTAATCCAAACTTCCGCAGCCGCCACTGGCCCCTGCTATTCGGTAATGCGAGAGGCTATAGTGTCGGTAGACTTGGAAGAAGCGACTTTGGTATAGTTACGCAAGACACAAATTGTGTGTCTGTATACGTAAACAAATACGCCAGCGTCGACGATGACGTAGAAAGCCTGCAGGGCTTATACTACAGAAACAATAATTGAGGAGATCCTCGAGGTGAACCTGCAGTTTGATAATTATGGTGAGGACACTGCCCAGGAGCCACAACAAATAGTGGTGTTCACACATGATGCAGCTGACAGCGCCCTGAATACCTTGCAGCTTTTTTTTTTTTTTACAACAACGTGAAGGAATTGAATAATTTTTCAGCAGGCTAGGTGAAATGTCAGCTTTTGTTACAGCGCACAAGTTTGCACGGCGCTGACAAGCAGCAGTTTGTATCATGCGAGTGCAATTGTTTATTTTACACTTTTTAATGCTGGTTTTATTGCGGTTTCACTTGTTTTGTGTCATGAATATTTAGGTGCACAAAGAATAGTAGATTGCAAGTTCTACGGATACATTCTGCCAGGACAAATTTTTGACAAGACGAACAGATTTTCACGGTCCGGTGGAATTTGACTTAAAAATAGCTTACTGCATTTCGGTTGGTTAATCGTTTGCTTCTTAGTAATTTGGCAAGACCCACAGGGGATGGGTTGGGAATCGGGCAGTAGTATGAACAAAATTTAAAATAATTTTGTGATATTAATAATATTAATAATATTTTGTAATCGGTAATAATATTAAAGGAATAATAATAGTAATATTAAATAGTCATAATGAAGGCGCTTGATACTCTGAGCTATGTTACTGTGAATTTCAAGAAATGCACTAAAGAGGCAATGCTAGCAACATTGGATGGAGCTAGGAACTTCTGTTTGTTCTGTCTCCTTCACTTGTAATTTAATCAATGCGTAAAGCACACATTGCAATCATGAGGAAGGCAGGGTCCGTATTTCCAAATACGGTTCGCAAAAGAAGCTTAGTAGAGGCAGTTGTCGGTCGAGCAGAAGCGGAGGTGTCACGGTGTCATGCAGACTAAACCAAACCTTTCTATGAAAGTAGTAAAAAGTAGTCGCTTCTATTTTAAAACATTTAAAACGGTTTTGTTGTAATTAGGTCTATGCTCTCAATCCCTTTTATTTCCTCTTGAACTTTGATTTGCATTTAGTGGTACTCGAGAACACAGACGAGAAACGCCGCTAGAAAGTTTATAACAGACAACAGAAGGCGCTTGCACTAAAAAAGGCACTTTGTGAACGGCACCTTCCTTATGCATATTCCTACCACGGTGGGTAGAGCAAGACTGAATCAGAGATCAGTTACAGGCCGTCGCGTAAAGCTCTGAATGAGGCCGACCTTGAAAAAAACATTACTGCCTCCGCTAAAATTAACGCATCTCGCCATCGGCATGATAGTACACAAAGTGCAGAACAAGTGCTTTATAAATATCACAAGTGACTATCATTTCATTTTGTTTTCCTTAAGGACCCAGCAGCGGGGGGTATTATATAAGGTGGTACATGTGGTACTTCGTACCAAATGTACCACCCAGCATTTTAGTCATAGGTGACGCCTTAGCAAAGTAAAATCATCCTCTCTGACATTTGCGAATAAGCACATTATGAAGAAAATTTATTCTTTATTTTCAGGAGTGTGGTTCATAGCGTGCTTGACAAGTGCGCTCGAATTTGGGCGCCAAACACTTCTAACCTGCATAACACTTAGGTGGCAAAGTGGTTAGCTTAGCTTAGATTAGCTTAGTTTATCTTAGCTTAGCTGGCATGAAGCGCAAAGCTTGGTCTTTCAATCTGCCGATAACACAAACCGGTGACAGTAAATACGCCCGTAACCGTGAGAAACAAAGAAATGATGCAGATTATTCTGCGCATGATAATCTTATCACCATACTAAACGAAATTACAGAGTGACAACAAATCTGGGAAAATTGAGACTGATAAGGGTATACTCGTTTGTACAAGAGAACAAAATAAAAGACAAAATATGCAACGGATTACAAGCGGAAATGAAGATAACTACGCAACATGCACGATTCTCTTTGTGCTAACAACGCAGTGTCGACCACTTCACGCTCAAAATTTCTTGCTGCACACGAGACCTCAAACGTGCATTGCGGTTGGATATTTTCACGCTTGAATATAGTAGCATTTAAACAATGGCGACAACCCTATACTCGATTTGATGTCTCGCTCATTTTCACAAGGTCTAAACGCAACATCTATGAGCTTAAAATTTTAAGGAAAATATTTGTTTGGTAATGGCCTGCCAGTCGTGTTACACATCCTATAGCATGACGACTGGCCGCCACAGTTACCTGTAAATTTGCCTATAAATTTAAGTTCAATGGATGTTGCCCTTATATCTGTCAACAGCAACGAAAACGTCAAAACCAGCACGCCTGTTACATCTCAGCGTGAAAATGCGCACCTTTGTAAAGGTTAGCGTGATAAGAGGGTACGACATCACGCGCCCGCAGTGACGTAGACGGCAGCATACGATGACGCATCGGGAGTATGGTCAGCGTCCACAGTTGAGACAATATCCTGTAGCCGTTTCTCGTATAATACGCATATCTCCTTGAACATGACATGGCACAGAATTTTAATGTAATGCTCAGTATCTCATAAACACTAGTGCATTCTTCAAACATGCATGCATCTTTAGGTGTCTCCAATGGCCGCACTGTCCCTCAAAGTAAGATTATTGTCGAAGCGCTGTAGTACACTGTGAGGATAATTCAATATTGTGTGGATAGCAGTAATTCTATTCCAAACACTCAGCTTTCAGTCTTAAAATTATTTTTAGTACAATGGGCAACAACAGCACAACTCTTTTCTGTGTGTATTGTTAATTGGGCTGTCTTTTATTCCTCTGATAGCACGAATATTCTGAAGCACACAATTTATTGATCGCACAGAAAACATCGTGGAAGCTTCCTAGTAAAAACGGCACACCGCGCCCAGGAAGCCATAAGCAAGCATTCATGATGTCTTGGTATACACGCGTGACCTGTTCTATTAACACACGCAATGGTCTCTCTTTGGATACAAACATGTTTAAACAAGCGAAGTGACTGACCGGTACATGCAATCACAAGGAGATCTTTTATTTCATGTGACGAACTCATTTATACAAATCCTCGTAGCTAGGCCCCTTATTACACTTAAAAAAGAAGACAAATAGAAACGCGCTCCGCGATCCTTTCTTTACGTTGTTCTCTGCACATCAGTTAAAGGGAAAAAAGAATATTAGTGTACACGGGCATGTTTCGCAAGTAGTGAGATGCTTTTCCTTGCCTTAAAAGCTTGTTGACACACATTATCATGCGCATTTTGAGCGTATCTGTGTCCATCCTAGACCTAGCTGTCGGGTCTTTTGTCCGTTTATGTTGTCATTCTGCTTTAGTACTATGCGCCATACGCTCTTGACACAAAATGAATAGAATAACAACTAGGCCGGTCTGCCTTGAACGTAACGTAGTTGAGTAAACGTCCCATCAACGTCGTAACTACCGTTCGCAATGCAGAACAACGTCAGCGTTGCGTTCCCTTCACAGCGCATTGCCCCCGCTCACATGCATGCATGCGACGTGCGGGAAAAGCGATGCGACGGGCAAGTGTGTATGCACGTAAACGCGGCTAAAGCAACAAGCTTTCGTTCACTCAAGGCCGGCAGGCGCTGAATTCATTATACATGCCTGTTTATCTTCTCTCGAGTGTACAGCGACATGGAAGCACACATTATATCGGGCAGCGTTCACCAGTTTTGTAACGCCAGCGTTTGTTATTGTCTTTTATGAAAGGGCAAACTTCGGGAAGAAATCGGGTTTATCCAGATTCTGATAAAAACTTGCTCGGGGCGCAAGAAATTGGGAATTATCAGGTTTTATCCGAAAACCAAAGGACCCTATACGAGTATCTTGTCGCTGTCGTCGTCGATGATGTGCACAGGCATGCATGACCTTGCAAAAGTAACACCAGTATGTACTCTCCCTCAGCCTCGCGTTAATTGTGCCGTTTCGTGTTCTGAGATAAAGCCGGCGAAGAAAACCAGCGTCATTTAAGGATTTCAAGAGCATCTTTGCGAGCTTCAGTGTCCGACAGTCACTGCGAGCCTTTCGGACCATGAACTATATACGCAGCACAACACTGCACATTCAGCGCTGTCGACGGTTAAGTGTACTTTAAAGTTAAATTACTTAGACTGGCAGATAAATTTTTCAAATCTCTTTGAACCGAGGCGTCTCAGAGCTGATGACATCAGCATGACGTGACAGAATTCAACGCACTTTTGCTTATTCTGTCTACGTAAAGCAGGCTTACTCTCTAACTGAATAAAAACAAGATGCCTTGTTTAGTTCACCGAGGATACCAGAGAATCAAACCACGAATCTCTAATATCCACTTCAGTCACGGCGTACACGTTTGTGAACGCGACTTATTTTTGTGATTGCTGTGCAGTGGTTGCAAGGAATATACAATGAACGCCAAGCTTTGAGTAAATGGAACATTCTGCTTTCTTGAAGTGCACCCATTTCGCGACTGAGGGAAATGCATCGCTTCACGAGACTGCTTTCACCGAGGCACTATACCGTCTTTGACGGGACGTTTGAAGTGGGGCGTTTCGGTAGTAATCGCGAAAGATTATTTCTTCCTTTGTTGTAATGCTTGCGCCTAATAATTAACCTGTGCAGGTGATTCGAGCGAGTGATTCAATATACTTAATGAAGAAACGTAGCAGGAGTGACTGTACAATAAATGAATATTTAATTACTGTGTAATTATGATGCGGTCACTATAAGATGGACAGAGTCATTATCCCACCGTGACTTGCTTTCTATATGAGGACTCCAGCCACCTTGGGATAAAATTATGTAAATTTTACACATTTATCGACAGTCGATCGTAATTAGTAACTGAAGGTATCGCACGAAAATCCATGAAATAACGACGGTTTAGTAATTATCTGCGACACTTGCATTTAACGCAGGGAAGTGAAAGTTTCGCAACGCATTGCGCTATAAATTTTTCTAGTTTCACACAATTTCACGTCCGTACTCGTGCGTTGTCTTAGGAGCCTAGGAAACATCTAGATTAGCAACAGTACGACACCCTGGAACGCTTCAATGAGTTACTATCTACAAAGGCTGTTATGAACCTAGACAGAGTAAACAGATATCGCTCGTCACCCGGAACCTTGTTTCGTACGTCGAATAAATATAAACCCAGCGCCCCGCATATTTTACCGAGGATACAGGGCGAAAACAACGGAATGCCGTGCATAATGCACAAAATTTGAGATAAAGCGACCAGTCCATTACTGTTTTCAGAGTAACTAAGCAACCTACACAGTGCAAATTTTCGGCACACATTACCAAAAAGTGGCCCTCATTTTTTTTTTCAAAATACGAAATATCTTCTGTGCTTGCTCCTGCCGGGAAACAAGTAATAGAGTAGCTCTTGTTTAGAAACAGCCTGAAAATGAAATCGTCAGTCAGTAGTGACACATGCCTTTAGAAAAAAATCAAGTCAGTGTTCTATTGGTATTGAAATGGCACTGCGAGTTCGACCAAAGTCATTTTCGCGATCATATATCTCCGACAGTTGTCGTGTTTACACAGCAAAATTCGACAGTTATACATACAAGAGGTTTGATTAGATTTCTCATGGTGATAAGATACCGAGACTGCAACGCTACAACGGACAGAGATAAAATAGTTCCAGCATTTGCTAGTCCAACGATTTCAGGCCGTAAGGCACACCATGCAGTCGTTGGGCGCGGCTGATTATAATACTTTATCCGGACCTCCCCCTCACTCGCAGATTAAACGTGACAAGCTGATTGTGTATGGGAATACGTCTATAGCGGTCGCAAGAGCTGGGCATGATTTAAGTTGCGCAAGCCGACAGTTTGTTAGGGCGGGAACTGCCTGCAGTGCCAGGCGTTCTCCGCAAAGTGAGTGTGCATGGGGAATCCCGTGCGTCGTCCGCCATAGGGCGTCCCGAGAAGGCACACAAGGCAATCGCCGTTGTCCAAGCAGGGAATATGCGTAGTAAGGAAAAGCATTACTTATGTGGTCATTCTACCGAGAAAGAAAGTTTAGCCTCGGCTGTAGTCTTAATGGAATTTCGAGCGTGCAGCCGGAAGTGCCAGAGCGCGCTTTCAAAAGTGTGTGTGTGGGGGGGGGGGTGGTGGTCAAATAACATACCTTCCCCCACACTTTTGACAAGGGAGGGCAAGTGCCCTCCCCCTTGCGCCCCCCCCCTCCTCCGGTAGATACGCCTATGCACCATCGTTTGAAGTCTAGAGAGAGAACTCTCTCCACCCGGGTTATTACGAGGAATGAAGCATGCAGACACACAGGTAGTGGTAATTCGAGTATCTGCGCCGCGTGGGAGAAGGTATTTTCGGACTGCAAATATCGAACGGAGTCGCAGGGAAGTAGGCAGGCTGTCAGGTGAAAGAAAGTAATGTTGAATTCCAATGGCGGAGTCGGAGCAGCCGACGGACTCCGCGAGCGAGCACTCGACTCTGCCGTAGAGCAACGCCTCCAAATCCGCGAGTGGAACACAACTACAGTGTACTATTCTAGTACACTGTAACACAACCTGCGCCGCCGGAGCAAGGCGGAAGCGGAATTTGTATCGCCGAGTTACCCAGGGTACATTGCGTGTTGTCATTTCCTTCCGCTGTTTGCTCCCAGCACCGCCGCAGCGGTCACTTCTCTCTTCAGCGCCGTTCACCCGTTGTTTTTTTTTTAAAAGTGCGGAATGGATATCTCGCCAAGCTTGCAGCAGCTTTTGCTTCCTCGCGAGTCGTTACCGGTGGCGCCACCCAGCAGACAAACGTGGTAAAGGAAATACGTCACGCAGAGTTCCGGTCCACTCCGCCGATTTTGGCGGAGCATCTTTTTCTGCTCCACGGAGTGACTCCCGCTCTGAATCCACTCCGACTCTCTCATTGGAACACCTTACTCCCGCCCTCACTCTGTCATTGGAACAAACTTGCTCCGAAACGAGCAGAAAAACTTGCTCCGACTCCGCCATTGGAATTCAACATAAGTGATTTTGTCGGCTATATTCTACTGGTTATGGCCGCGACCCTGCACCCAGAACCTTAATGGCGATTTGGGATGACCATGTGAAGTCTGTGAATATCTTCCCATATACGTATTGCTTTACTTAAAAACTTGTTTCAGCTGTTCCACAGCGTTGAGCGAATCAGTATGTGCAGATCTGAACGACTTCAGTGTTGGTGAAGTTGCGAATGACTATGGTCGCATTGTGTGTGGCATGTAGCTCAAGTAATAATCAGTTGTTTCTGCCATGTAGTTGCAAGCGACTTGAATAACGGGCTATGTCGTGCTGAGTAAGGCAGCCCGTCCTCCATTCCTTTGAACAGCTGTGCCTGTGTAGATCACATGGTATCCCCTATAAAAATTGAACAATGCGCTCCCTTAAAAAAAAATTACCGACGATTACGTTACTTCCTAATGCGAAATTTGAGCGCAGCAAATAAGCTGTTTCACCTTTTCGATAGATTGAGGCAAAGAAATCGAGCAACACATGTATGCGCTATCACAGAATTTTTTTTTTATTTTTCACACGTATTCCTTTAACAAAGACTCCACTAACAGTTCTTGACAGTCATGAAGGAAGCTTTGTGGTCGGAGAAATAGTCTGATATATGTTCGACTTGGTACACCAATGCTTGATTCTCAAAGACGAGATCTATACAAGTGCCTCGCGAGGTTGTCACAGCCGTGGGACGCGTTACGAGCGAGAGGAACGGGATGTTCTCCCGCATAAGTGTTAGGAAATTGCTGTTTGTCTTTATGTCAACATTAAAGTCCCCCACTACTAACATCGGTGTGGATCGATGGACGGTTAATGCGAGTTGCAGGAAGTGCACGACGTCTTTCGTGAGTGCGGTAGGGGCGAAGTAGGCAGCTACTACCAGCAAGATAATTTCGCAGTGGCGAACGGCAGCGGCAATTTCGGCTCGGGCGGTGCACATATACAGATCCGCCGCCACCGATCTGGCTCTCTGATTGCCACCGCACAGGGCGAACGGCAGCGGCAATTTCGGCTCGGGCGGTGCACATGTACACATCCGCCGCCACCGATCTGGCTCTCTGATTGCCACCGCACAGGGGTTGCATTGGAGGAGGAGCGAAGAAAGGAATTAAGTTCGAGCCGGCGCTTTGACAACCGGAGACTCGTAGGAAGAGGGGGGAGGGGGGCGGCGTGTACACCCAGCGGCAAACGATGGGGGCAGAAGCGCGCGCAGCAAGCGGACAACACGATAAAGGGAGGAGGGAAGAGATAGCAGCGACTGACTGATGCCGCTGACGCCGATAGTGAGTCAACCCCAGCTGCGGAGTTGGTTTCAGGGACAACGCCGCCGATGCCGACACAAACAATATGATACCCTCGCTTCCGCAGCTCTAAGAACCAGGTCTAGCCGTGGGAAGGTGGTCACGTATTCGTCGACGTGCCGGGGCCTACGTGAAATAACCGGCGCGTCGGCAACTGAAGAGCACCCTATCCGCCACACAAGAACAGGGCGGGGGACCCTTTCCTCCTCTTTCTGCATGGCGGCGACGGTGTTCTATGCAGTCACGTTATCTTGACTCTCTAGCGGCGTCAGCGGCATCCAGCGGTATCAGTCGGTCGCTTCTAGCGCTGGGGGGATGAAAGGGGGGCGGAGCTGGTTACGAGGCCGACGACAACGCCGACGACGACGCGAAACCCAGGAACGGACACCAAAGAGCTGCGCTCTAAAAAAAATTCTTTCTTTGCCAACTAAGCCGGGTTTCAGTATGGATATGTTTCTTGCTGCTGCAGAAAAGCAGCGGCGAGACAGTCGCTTGCCAGACGAATCGGCTTACATCAGCCTGCCTGTCTGTATGGATCTATACAGACTTCCTCGTTACAAATAGAAAAACATATAAAATAACTATACAGACATTCCTCGTTAGTGCTTCTTTAATGGAACCTAAGTCGTATTGTAAATCCTTTCGGAAAGTACAGATCGGTGTGCCTGTTCGGATTTGCGAAGTCGTACATAGCAAATAACTGTTGTACCGACGGAGCAAACAGGCCAAACCGCAGGGATATTCGCAAATAAAACTTGGCTTTAATAAAATAATTATGTTCTTGAAAACGGATGTTTATTGCAGTGTAGATATTTCGGTACCGTTTGTTGTTTCATTGTGTCGTTCTGGGAAAGAACTAAGCCGGTCGCCGGCAAGTCTGTATAGAGCCATACAGACAGACGGGCTGATGTAAGCCGATTCGTCTGGCAAGCGACTGTCTCGCCGCCGTTTTTCTACAGCAGCGAGAAACATATCCATACTGAAACCCGGCTTAGTTGGCAAAGAAACCATCTTTAAAATAAAGGAGTACATCGTTCAATTTTCATATATATAATAGAGAGAGAGTAACATATAGAATCAAGTTAAATCTTTGTAATGCCAAGCATATCGGGTAGCGATACCCCTTTTGAATTCCCGCACTACAGCTTTCGCTGACGTCACAGATTTTGACAGCGTCAACGCAAAACTTTTCTCTTCGCCACAACAAGCAGCCTTTTTCCCCGTTAGAGAAATGGCAGAGTTTTTTCGTGCATTCTTTAGTATGCAGTCTGCGCTGATTAGTTGTTGCTGTTTGTTCCGTTAAGGACTTTTACGTCTGCACCCCTTCACCCCCTCCCCCTCCTTCCCCTTTTCTTTTTTTTCTCACTGACTTGGACTCCGCAGGACGTGGATCTTCGGCCGATGATTTGTTCGCCTTTGAGGACCGACTGGTGTACCCGCAGCGTCCGGCTGACTACCAGACGTTCCGCAAGTCACTGATGTATCCGTACGACTACAAGGACCTTCAGTCCATCGATTCGAGCAAGCTGGAGAGCGAGATCTCGCTACAGGCCAGGCTGCCTTTCTTCGGCTTCCACTACAAGTACATCAAGGTATGGAGGATCGATCGGCGCTTGATCGCCCCTTTATCGCTGTATATACCGCTTATGAATACATCGCGCGAAGCACACGACACGTAATACCACAATGCGCCCAATACATCGACATGCGGACCCACACGACGTACGGCGAGTCGGTTAGATGCGCGTCTGCCCCCGAACTTGGAACATGCTTAGATTTGTTGTTGGGGGTACGTCAAGTCGACGAAACGTACTATGTACAAAATACAAACAAAATTAAAACAAAATAAAGGAGTGGTACGCCGAGTTGCAAACCAGGGTATCGAACCGAAAAGAAAAAAAAAAACAGTTTGGTTGGAGTTTAGCGCGCTTCGATTTCGTTCCATTTCAGTTCCGGTTCGGAGAAATAAATGTTTACAACGATTCGCGAACCGGTTCAGCACAGTAAAAATTTATCCATTCATTTATGGTGATATGCTGCAGAGTGCTATCGACTTGTATGCACGGCGCATGCACAGCCTTTGTGAGGAGGCGAAAGAAATGAGCTTTCTGGCAGATGGGAGACAAAAAAAAAAAAAAAAAGAGACGTTCGTTACGTGAACATATCGATGTTTAATGCTGTACAACTACATCAATCACGCGCAAAAAAGACGGGCCATTTTGGGCACGCGTCGTCGCAAGAGCGTGCGGCACGTGGTGCGGTGCCTCGATGCGTCGTCCGTCTTTCTTTCCCGCGTTTCCTATTACTGGCGTCGATACTTGAGCATGCAGCGAAAAAAGCAGAAATTGATGGGGATGTTAGAACAGCAAAATATTCGATTCGAATCGTATGCGAGTAACTTGAGGAAAACGAGCGTCTAATATCGAACAGAATGTCGAATATTTCAAATTTCTAAAAGATGTGAAACAAATAATTCTGAGGAGACCGTTCGGCAACAAAAGGCTTGTTTATATTATTTGGTACATTTACACCGTGATACAGTGCGAGCACATATGTTGCACGACGACACTGATACTAAATAAAAGAAAAGAAGAAGAATAAAGCGAAAAAAAAAGGAATACAGGAACAGGAGGGTCTCAGATGCGCATAGTAGAGTGCATAGTGCTCACTGAAATGACAAATGACAATACCACAGCGCCGCGCATCGTTTTGAAGGAATCCAAACATGATGGTAATTGTCGAATGATCTAGTCATTTGTCTAAATTGAAACAGCGAATTCATAGGCTGACTAAAACTATACATGCTTACTTAACGGCTGGCAGCTATTGTGCGTAAGTGACTTCCTCCGTGTCTTTGTTGACGAACTCTGATCGTCTGGACAACAACTGCGGTCCTGCTAAACAAGAATCATTCAGACGAGTGTATACGTTTGCAACAGCCTTTCTCGCCCGTAGACTGCACGAAGTGTTGCTGACCGTTATAGTGCTCGAACGAAGCGAATATTCGACAACTTCGAATGGCGTATTCTCGAACCGAGACTACTCGATTCGTATTAAAAATTTCGAATATTCGCACGCATCTAGTGAAAATATATTATACTCATCCGAGAAGCCTTTCAACACAAGTCCTCCCGGTCACAACTGAATTATCGTAAAGTTAATTTTTTCGTAAATGTCACACTGCAATTTAACGACACAGCATCGTAGAGCTGAAAAAAAAGAAAAGAAAGAAAGAAAAACTAGGCAAACACGTTGTCGGGAATATACCGAACAATATAAGACGTTAATAAGTCTAATATACCGGTGTACCAAACAACAAGGCGTATTTAATGCTCAACACCAAACAAGGCGTATTTAATGTGTGCACGAGCCAATAATGGCCAGCGAAATGAGCAGTGCACAAGAAGAAGCACACTATCTGCAAGACAGGGTTTATCTTCCTCTCCGTGTCAGGACGTTCTGCTGGAGATCAATTGTGCTATGTGCAACCAACGAGCTCAGGCAAACACTATTCTTAAGGCACCAACTAGCCCAGCTTTCAGTTATTCTGCTATGTAAGAACGCCCGCCAGAGTGTTTGCGATGCAGCTCGTAATAGAGAGCTTTAGCTTGTCTGGTACTCGGGTAAACGCAGACGGACTGGGCGTTTCAGCGGAGGGGTGGAGACGTAAACATGACTTTTCTGCATGGTGCAGCCACCTGGTGGCGCAGAGCTCAACCAGACAAACACAGCTAATATCGCGACACACAAGTGTATTTTATACTTAGCTGCTGGCGTAAATTTTCGGAAGCAACACGAATTCGCCGCTGCCAAAAATTCACACCAGGAGCGATGTAGAAGAAGTAGTAGAAGAACGGCGTTCGTGTTGTCCACTTCTATTGCGTCCTGTCTGCACCCCTCACCTTTTTTTGCGTAGTAGAACACACTTGGTTACTGCAATATCAGCTCTGTGTTTGTCTGATTGAGCTCTGCGCAATCGCTCATCCGGTAAAACGCCCAGTCCGTTTACCTGAATACCGGACACGCTAAAAATCTCTAACGCACCGGTTTAGGAGGAACCGGGAGATGGGCGAATGGCGTGCCAGTGTTGGGGTCGAACAGGCAGGCGGCACCGCGAAGGAAAAACCGGTTGTGCCGGTGGAAAACCGGCCAGGTGTAAAGCCTTTGTTCTGAACGATAAGAGGCGTCAATAAACAGTTTGTTTGTGTGCAAACTAAATATGCTTTTCGCGGACGCGCGCACACGCAGGTGCACCTGAACGGCTACCTGCACTTCAGCGGCTCGCCGGCCGCGTTTCGGTTTCCCGTGCGCTTTCCGATGCGGCCGGAGGACACGATACGGGAAAAGGACCCAGCCCTGATCGCACCGTGGCTCAGCTACCAGAGCATGGTGGAGCACATACCCGGTGAGCTGGACGCGATCGATTCGGCCTATCAACGTGCGCGTGCCTTTTGCAGCGACATCCAGTAGATGATGATGATGATGATTTCAAGGACAGTGGTTCACATACCCGGTGAGCTGGACGCGATCGATTCGGCCTATCAACGTCCGCGTGCCTTTTGCAGCGACATCCAGTAGATGATGATGATGATGATTTCAAGGACAGTGGTTCACACCCATCGCGGGGAGTCGGCCCAGAAGTGGGCGGCCTGGGCAAAGGCGTTTGGAGGGGTCTTAGATTTGAATTAATATATACGAAGGTCAGAAAGAATGGGGTTTGGAACGGAAACGAAAAGGGCAAATCCAGTCTGGTTTCAATAGAACAATTATTTAAAATAAAAGCGGGAAAGATACAAAGCATCGAAGCTAAATTAATTATTATTTGCACAGGCGTCTCATATGTACACAACACATCCCTTTAGCAAGACGAATTTGTGTTTTTTTTTTGGCTATATGATCATCGACAATTAGTGTATAAGTGTCGAAAAATTGTCAGTCACGTTAGCATACACGAAAGAGAGTGAAGGCTAAAGACTGCGCGCTCAAGAGTCATTCATTAAACTACTTGACATTCTCATTCGAATGCATTGTTACTTCTTATTACTTGTTTTCTCCCAGTAAAGATCGTGGGTTCGAGTGTTTTAATTGACGCTACCTTATTAACTGTTCCACGACCATTGGTCGTGGACCCACCAAAGAGGATGCGACTCCCACCATAGCTCGTGTGTTCGAGCGCCTTAATTAACTCTATATTAATTAACTTTGCCTTCTTTTGGGCATGAAAGCGGCATCGGAGCCAGCTGTGGAAGAAGACGACGACGAACGCGCGAGCGGTGGCACGAGTTCGCGCGAATTTCTGTACCGCACGCCGCGTTTTCCGTACCATCGGGGAGATGAGCCATTTAAGCCTTTCGCCTTTATAAATAAATTATCACTGACTTCGAAAAGAAAGTGGAAAATAAATAGCGACAAAATGGAAAAGAGAGTCGCGAGAATAACATTTCCCATCTCGATTTAGACGTTCCTGTGACTGTGACGAAAAATGCAGGCCAAAAGGGATCAAATTGAAAACACTCAGGTCTCATAATATATATATATATATATATATATATATATATATATATATGTATATATATATATATATATATATATATATATATATATATATATATGCCGTTCTTTGGAAAAGTTATGAAACTAATTGAAATACGGCTAACAAAATATCTTTCTAAATTTAATATCCTCTCTGCATGCCAGTTCGGTTTTCGCCATGGGTATTCCACAGAGCTGGCACTTATTCATCTTACGGACCAACTAAAAACATTTATTGACGAGGGATTTCTCGCCGCCTCAGTTTTAATCGATCTAACGCAAGCATTTGATAGCATTAATCATAATATCCTATTTTCTAAACTCGAAGCAATTGGCATTTGCGGTCCTGCATGCCCTTTCGCTACTAAAAAGTTACTTATATAATCGGGTTCAAGTTGTTTCTGTTTCCAGTGCTTATTCTCGACAGCGAACTACTAACATCGGTGTGCCTCAGGGCTCCATCCTGGGGCCACTCCTGTTTTTAGTTTATAATAATGATTTACCTAATTATCTTTCTTCGACAAAATGCATTCTGTACGCTGATGATACCACAATATTCACTTTTCATAAAGATATCTCATCTCTCGTTAATAAACTAAATGCTGACTTAGAAAACATTCTAAGGTGGTGTAACGTTAACATGTTATCTATTAATGCAACTAAGACTAAATTTGTTGTATTCCTTTCACATCAGCGAAACATAGCTTCCATTCCACCTATCAGTCTTGGTCCCCACTGCCTTCATCCAAGTTCATGTTCATCTTTCCATGGCGTTCTACTTGATTGTAATCTAAAATATCACAATCATATTGCTCACATAAAAAAGAAAATAGCTTATGGTATACGCATCTTAATTGAAGCACGCCCTTACTTCACACGTACCACATTGCTCTCACTTTACCACTCTTTCGTCCACTCTCACATTACTTATGGTATCATATGTTGGGTAAACATCTATAATACCCATATAACGTCTTTACAAACAATTCGGAACCGAGCCATCAGAATAATTACCTATAGTTCACGTTTTTCTAATGCCACTTCCTTACTACACGAGAATAACATCTTTACTATTTATGGGCTCACTAAATACAACCTAGGTTTTTTTTCTACAGATTTCTACATAATGACCTACCATCGATCACATTTTCACCATCTAACCTGACAACTAATAGTACCACCAGATTCGCGTTGAATAACAATTTTCTTTTACCACTAATCCGCACTAACTACGGTAAACAAACCGTGGAATTCACTTCCATATCAGTATGGAACACTCTTCCTCTCATTATAAAAAATACAAGATCTTTACACCAATTCAAAAGGGAACTGAAAATGCATTTATTATTGACAAACTAATGAGAATATTTACTGTAACTGTTTTCTTTTTGTCCATTACTTTTAGCTTTTTTTGATTTTTTGTTTGTTTTTGTTCTCGTAAATAAATTACTGCTATTTTCTTCACATATAATTCTTTATGTTACCGTGAGATAAGCTAAACCTTGTTATTATTTGTAATGAATTCTGTATTTTGCTCTGTTAACGTTCATTTCCTGTTGCTTGTATAATACCTTATTATATGCTACTGTTGCTTTGAGATGTCAATTATCATAACTATTCTTGTACAGGAGGTCCCGATACAGTCTTTGAATATGGAACCTGCTCCTGCACACTAAATACTTGTAATTTGACCCAACTTCTAACAAGAAATCCTGATTCTGTATCCTGTGATTCTGAAATCCTGTGTATATATATATATATATATATATATATATATATATATATATACACTCCTTTAATATTAATCCTGAATTAATCACTGCACTTCGGCGTCTCCATGCATAACTCTGTGTTGCTTTGGGAAATTAAAATCAATCAATCAATCAATCAATCAATCCACTGACAACTGCGGTCGTTTCGCGCAGAGTCTGGCGTCTACTTCCGTCTGTTCCGCGTCGGCGAGCACTCGGACCGGGACCCCGAGCAGTGGCTGGAGCGGCGTGCGATCGAGGACTTCCGCGAGGGCATGATCGGAGCGGCCGATTTTAAGCCGACGTTCGTGGTCATCGCCACATGGAGGAACGTCACGCTGACCGGCATGCAGAGCAAGAGCACCGTCAAGGTATGCCCCGATAAGCATCCTCAACGATAGAAGGCAGTTGAATGAGCGGAATGTCGGAAACGAGGCATCCGACCAGGAGACGTCGCTTGAAAGAACGGCGCTTGAAATCGGGGCCCCGGGCTCGATAGCGTGTGTTGGTAGCAGCGAGGATCGCCAAGCCAAACAGATGCGTCAATACATAAGAGACACTTTGGAAGACTATGCTTTCGTGCGGTCATTGCTTTAACCAAAAAATCCCGCTTCACTTTTAACAGCGTTAGCCTTGAGATTTCTCGACTAATAACTTATTTTCACGCCTTATGCTCTACATATCGAGGCTATTTCTAAGAATAATCGAAGGCGCAACCTGGCAACTTCCGCGCTACATGATACGTCTCGTTACTAGATAGCTATACGCGAAACCGCTCACGTTCTCATTACCGCCCCTCTACGCCAGCTGCCAGATATTGGTGTGCTATACTTAGGCTGCATGCCCAAAGCTTGCAGTTAGCGGAGACAATGACAATAACGGTGGAAGTTTATACGTCTAAAAATGCTCAATTATTCCTTTTTTGTTGTTTGCTTTCTCCTAACAGAAAACTTCCAAAAGAACAATCTAGCTCGTTTAAGTGGTTCTTAGGTTTCGCCTTCGGCGCCCTTTCAGCATATACACTTTGAACTATGCTTTTTTTTTTTCCTTCTCTCTCTTCCTCCGGCGACGGACAGACCAACACGTACCAGGTGGTCCTGGCGAGTGACGAGCGACGCACGTACGTGATGTTCAACTACGAGAAGATCGACTGGATCGCCGTCAACGATGTCAACAACGGCGAGAACGGCGAGAACCCGTTCGTGGGCTTCAACGCGGGAAACACGACGCGGTACTACGAGTTCATCCCGTACTCCCAAGAGCCCCGGGTCAAGAACCTGCCCCAGCACGGCGAAGGCAACGGCATCAAGGGACGCTACATCTTCGAAATAGAAGAGGAAATCTGGCACGGATCGTGCATCAAATGGGGTAAGATTAGCATTTTGTGCGCGAGGGCGACCACTGCGTGGAAGCGGCGGCGCTGCAGTCGTTCTTGCGTCGAAAGATGACTTGACATATCGCTTTGCGGTTATTTTATCCCGCGATTTGGGAAGTACTGAATGCGTAGCATTAAGTGGCAACTCGATCGAAAAGTTCCATGTGAAGCCAGAAAACCCATTTCCTAACGGTAGGCGAGAATGCCCAGTTTAAGCCCTTCGTTGCGTCAGGACCAAAATTGGGCTGCGCATCACAAAGAAACGATCGCTTGCTTGCTCCTGTTCGCTTGCTACAGCATATCAAAAACGCTACTTTAGGCTTTGCTTTATCCATACCCCCTTTTTTTTCTTAGGTCAGAATTTTGAGGGGTCAACTCAGCGTAACACGGCCATGATACGCTGGGCTTTGCGGGGTTGCCGCAGGTCGCGGTATCATGACACTGTTCTGCTTGTATCCAATCAGCGAGAACGCACTACGTCTGTAAGTACAAGAACACACGAAAACGAAGCTGCGTTGTACCACTCGCAGTTACCCGTGCAAAAAGGTCGCTAGAAGAACCTTCCTTGTTGACAAGCTGTATACGCACTGCTCGGTGTGTCGTCGGTATGGGATGTGCGAATCGGCGAAGCTCTCACGCAAAAAGACTGCCTGTGTTCTCGACTGCGCAGAGTTGGTGCCTCACCTGATCACGAGCAGACCGCGGCTGACTTTCTTCCCCAAGTACGCGACAATGCTGGGTGGAACTCTAATCAACGTGACGGGTCCCTGCTTCGACCCCAACGAGAAGATCGAGTGCCAGTTCCAGGACATGTCAGGCCACAGGCTGCCGGCCATCTACCGCGACACCAACCACGCCACGTGCCTGATGCCACCCGTGTTCTTCCACGGATACGTAGATCTCACCGTGTCCCAGGGAAGCCGGGACGCCATGTTCTACGGGCGATTCTACGTCCGTGAGTATAAATCGTACCACACTCCACGTTTGCCAGTCCTCCGCAATGTGCATTAGACACAGGTGTGCGCATGGACACTTACTAAAAAGAGGGGGGGGAGGCACGTTCCATCCTCAATGAACTGAGGACGGAACGTGCTCAATTGCTCAATGACGTAGGGTCTGGTTAGTGCGACGTTTTGACAGGTTTAGACCACCAAAAACAAAGAGAGAGACTGAAAAAGAAAATAACTATATAAAGGAACGGGCGTAGGGGAATATGTTCACGAAAGAGGGATTATTTGGGAAGCTTGGTACACAATCGAACTTGAGTTTAGCCGCAGCCATGACCAAGTGAGTACATAGGGCGCCCGACTCGGCTGCGGGAAGCACGTGGTTCGAACCCCACCACCGGACGCCCACAAGACGGGTCGGCTTCTCAGGGGTGCGCCGCTGAAGATATGTTTAGGATACACCTCTATGCTTGCTCTGCAAGGATCAAAACACCACAAACTACTAATATGCGGCGTATCAAGCTACAATTTGCACAACCATAAAATTTGCAATGCATACATTTTCTTCGTCCATCCCTCCGCTGCTGCTCAAGCTTGAGGAAGTTCACACTCTTATTCTACAGTGATCCTATTTTGTGAGAGAATTCTATAAAAAGGAGATAAATCTGGAACAAGGCGCTACTCACGCAAAAGGCGTTGCCAGCAATCAACTTGTTCTTCATAAAACTGCCGATTCGAGCCTGTAAACGAGATCATGCGCATCATATATTATAGCATACAATAGCGCCGTATAGCGCGCACTTCGATAGAAAGTAGTATTAAAATTTTATGGCGACAGAAATAGAGTTTGCTTCGGTGTTCATTTTTAATTATGTTTGTTTGTTTCTTTATTCTTCTGCCGATTTGCGAATTTGCAAGCGGGCACCAACACTGTGCGCGTACATGCAGAGCCTCCGGAACTTGCGGCCGAAGACATCGAAATCATGGACGACAGCGACAAGGAGGAAAGGCCAGAGGTGATGCGCATTAAGTGGAAACCAGACAAGCTCGTAAACAACAACAACACCAACGTCCAGCTTCACCTGTGGGGTTACAAGTGAGTCTGTTCGCGTCATCGAGCAGCAGGACAGACTGCGAGATGAGGTTCTTTGCAGATACAAAAACCTTCTTGCACGGCACACTCTAATGTCATAGGCGCCCTGCTGAATTGAAAACCAAACTGATGAGATGTTGAAATAAGTTGATTCTCGACTCACCCGGCTGCCTTCCGAAAGCGTTTGGAGTGCTGTCCACCATATGGCGTCCCTCCACAACCGATTTCCATAGGGAGAGAGAAGACACGCATTTGACCGAGGAATGGTGGTCTGGACAGGCGGGTGTTGTCGCACGTCATGCTATGCCAGGTACCCTATATAGTACACATAAATTTCGATGGGGGGGGGGGGGGGGCACGTGCTTGGCGCGCCCCCTACTCCTGGCTAGGTCCGCTGCACAGCACCAGTGTATCGTCCAACATGTGACCTCTAGCAATAAAACGAAGGCAAAGACAAGGTCTCACATATAAGTACACGGCGTATCGTGTGTGTGTGTCTTTTCCGCGTTTTCGTCTTTCTGCTCTATACGATTTCTGCACAACATTGCCTGAGTAACACTGTACCAAATTCGCTAGGAGGGCCACACTTGCGCATACGCAGCGCACTGCATTTGCCCACCTTTGACTTATAAAAAAAGGAGTGCATGCCCATTCTGTTTCTCTCGTTGCAGTGATGACCTGGAGTACCCGCAGTTGACGTACATCGACACACTGGCGAGCGGCATGCGCAACGGTGAGATGCGCTACACGCTGAACATGGAGATGTACCGCGAGCGCTACAACTGGGACAAGCTGCACTACAAGTTCGGCTTCCTCAGCATAAACCTCACCGACGGCAGCGCCATCGCCAAAGACTACAAGGCTTCGCCGTAAGCTTACGAGAACACTTATAGCTACGTCCGTGTGACTGTATCGACGCTTCCTGAAGAAGTGTCATAACGCATGAAGCTCGTCCATGGAGCCTTCAGGCTATCATCGTCAAATGGTCTAGTTGAGCGAGAAAAATAAAACTAAAACAAACAAACAAAAAGGCCATCACCATCCTCTATGACTGATAAAGGTGTAAATACACGGAGTAGACGCTGTCAAAATTCGTGACGTCACTATAGGTTGTAGTGTGAGAACTTCCAGGTGGCGTCACCACCAGTCTTGATTAGAGTTACTGTATATGCTACTCTAGTCTTGATAGCTTTGGCCCTCTCTCTAGCTGACCAAGTATTCAGTCACGCCAAGGCTGACGCACTTTGTATTTTAAGGGTGTATTCAACCAATTTAGCTTAATATTACGCTATTCGATGCACGTTCGCGTCGTCGCGGTCGGTAGCCGCCGTGCTGTTCCGAGTGCATGCGCAGCCCACGCGCCGTGTGTTGAGGGTCACATGACCTGTGGCGGGAGCTAGTGGTAAGAGTGAGCCCAGAAGGCTGGCAGGGCTCGCCGCTTGATGCGCGCTGCATTCCCGCGGGCGCAGTGTTGGTGGTCATGTGATCTGTATTATGGGGGCGAAGGACATTTGAAATGGTGAACGGAACGGCAGCACGAAACGTCCACTTTGGCACAAGCACACGGACACCCCGCTGCCGGCGTGACTCATCACGCCGGCGTTGTGACCGCGCGTGCTTGCGATCACCGAGTTAACTCTATTCACGGGTGCTTTCGGCGCGTGTCTCCTATTGTAGCGCGGCTAAGCGCATACGCAGCCAGCGCGCCATGTTTTAGAGCTAATCTGACCCGTGCCGTGAGCGTGCCGAGATGGCATGGCATTGTGTGCGCTGTCTTGCAGCGCGTTTAGTACTGCAGGTTGCGTAGTCTCGAGTTTCGGAGACGCGTTGAAGCGAAAGGCAGACGAAACATTCGCTCCCTGCTGACGGCGCTTTTCACGGCACTATCGGCCGTGGGGCCAGAGTGGACGCGAAAGCGTGGGCGGCTTAGCTTCGTGCCGCCGATGGGAAGATATAATCGACACGACATGAAACTGTATATTTCATAATTGACTCACAAATTCAATAAAATTAATATCTCATTGAAATTTGCTTTTCCGATTGTCCAATATGTTGCGGCCCCTTCCGTGTAAAAGAAGAAAAAAAATCCATCGGCGACTGTACTTATTTGGATAAAATGTTAAACATTAGTATAACAAAATTTCAGTGTAACGAAGCAAACTGGCAATTTTGCCGGCTTCGTTATCTCGAGGTTTAACTGTACTTCGTTATCGCTGTGAATGCTTCGTGTTTCGGGCGAAACTGCGACTTTCTGCATTTTCCCGGTGGCTTTTCGAGCACTTGTCCGTCAGTATTTTGGGTGAGGCTCAGCCCATAGGCTCGCTCACAGTCATATCTCTCCATATGTATGTGTCTCTGTCACAGGACCATCTGGAGCCGGCCGATGCCACTGGCCTGGTACTTCGCGCACCAGTGGGACCGTGCGTACGGCCAAAACTGGAAGGACCGCTTCTGCAACGAGTGGTTCGAGCGGGAAAGCAACTCCGACCGGTTCGCGCTGACGCTGTGGCGATGTCCATGCACCATGAAGCAGTCGGACTTCGACCGGGGCCGCTTCGCGCCCGACACCAGCTGCAACACGTACACCAAGAAGTGCGACCCGCTGCACAAGGGGGCCCAGCATTGCGTGCGAACCGGAAGGCCCTCGTGAGTGTGTGCCAGCATCTCGGTGACGTTCTCGCTGCTAATGATGGACCTGACTTGAAAGTCGGCGATCATTAGCAGCCTGAAAGCCGCGCGAAAATGTCGCTAACGCACCACTATGCATGGAAGTTGATGTCAGAGAGAATTGAAAAATTCTCTACCAGGCCTCACCTAAATTTTGTGATGAAAGGCGATTGCGTAACCACTGCAACCTCTCGCGGATGGTCGCGTCACAGGAAAACGTAGTGCGTTCTCTTGTTCAATAAGTGCTGAAACCTATTGCCCGTCGTGTCCTGTGTAGAGTGGGCGGCTCCGGACAGACCTGCTGCTACGACATGGAGGGCGAGCTGATGCTCACAGCGGACACCATGTACGGAGGCCGACCATCACGAATCTTCAGCTACGGCATCCTGCCTTTCAACAGCCGCATGAAGGTGATGGCACTATATCGATTATTAGTACCCCTTTGACGCAGATTACGGTGCAGATAAGCTAACACGGAAGAACCTTAAATCGTTCCTTGCGTTTTCCGCATAACAGTGAACGGTACCACTGGCACTGAGGTGTCACCAACTCGCAGTCGTCATGCAAAATTAGAGACCACTTAAAACCAGTGAAGCGAGCTGTTTCTATTGTTTTAATGACAAGCCATAGTCTAAACGCACATCCACTACATTCAAATGTCGATACGCAAATATCTCGGTCTTCTGCGATGCATCATCCGTGCTAAGGCCCCCCTCTAACTGCGGTTGTGATGAGGCTCTAGGGACGCGTGGCGAAGTCGGAATAAGTTCTTCCCAAATACGCTTTACAAGGTTACCGTATTATAGTGCATGCTAGCTTCGAGCTTTCCATAATATGGACGGCTCCAAAGGTACGAAGATGTCTCACTGCGTGCAAATACGTTTGCTGCTTTGAGGACTCGTGTGCAAGTGTTATTTAACAAAATGTAGTTCTGGATGAGCTGGCCTCGTATTATTACGGTTAAACCACTAGGCAAGAAGAAATGCACCGTTTTATACTCCGCGTGGTCCTCACGGCTGCCGATTTTGGCTGCACGTGCACACCGAGTGCGTGCCCCCCCCCCCCCCCCCCCCTCTTCCCCCTTTACCGCGCTGCCGAGATTTCTGTGTACCAGGATACCCGGCATAAGAAAACGCGCGACTACATCCACCTGCCCACACCTTCTCTCTCTCTCTCTCTCTCACACACACACAAACACACACACAAAAAGAAAAAAACGTTCCTCGTTACGCCACTGTCGCTTGCATTCTTGACCCGTCACAGACTATACAGTGCCACAGTGAGAATGCGTACAACTATCTGGCTGTGCACGCGTAGGTGCCGTCGCTGTCCAACTGGAACATCGACGCGATGCCCTTCTTCTACTGCTGCCACTGGCAGCACACCAAGGACGACTCGACCTCGTGCCAGCAGTACAAGTACTGGCGCACCTCGCAGGACTGCACCGCCTACCAGTCGCCTGGATACGGTACGTCGATACTGCGCTTCTCGATGCTGGAGAGGAGCAAGTGGCGCAATGCGACGCGGCTTGTCACCCCAGAGCGTATACGTCCTGTTAGTCTGTGCGCCTGTTCTTGTCGTCTTGCGCCACAATTGTTCCCCTTCGACACGAACAACCAATTAGTTCAAAATGGGATTCTGCTTTCGTTGCTCCGCATTATACTGGCTGCACCCCAAAACGCAAAACCGAGCGACCAGAAGCATATCTACTGCTAGAATACACCACGAGAAGCTCCGTGCCATTTGTTCCCCGAGAAGTAGTGGATAACTTTATTTCATGAGGGCATGTTTACACTACAAGCGAGAGCGATACAATAAAGAACATAGCTCAGCTGTATGCTGCACACTCGGAGCCAAGGGTAGATGTTATGCCTTACAGGCACGGCATGCTACATCCAATGCCTACGTAAACATGGCAGCCATAACAGTGTGGCTTCAGCAACAGGCGTTTCCAGGTCCGTCGCCATCTTAAACACTAACCAATCAAAATGCTACCTAGCTTTAACGATCTGACAAAAAATTGGCGCATTCAGCACGGCATGGCCGATGGCCACATTGCTACCCTTCGCTTCGAATTAGGTGTGTCTTTCGTCGTAACATCCGCGACTCTGATTAGAGGTTTTAGATGCCCTCTGTATTGATTAAACGCCACATTAACAGCCCTTTTTTACTAAGTCCGGATGAGAGAAGTTCACGTGAAAACAGGGCGCCGTTTATTAGGATGAGTCCTAAGACCACGTTAAATGTCATTGTTGCTAGTCAAAATCAGGAAAGGCAATGAAAGCACCTCATTAGCATTTATGAATAACCGTGCTTACGTACTTTCCCAGTGTTCAGCGCACAGAACGTACGCAGAGGCGAATGCGTGTGGCGACAGTCAACGTACAGTCGTGTGCAAAAGTGGAAAAACTACAGATCTCAAAGAATTTTTTTTGTTCGCAGCCTTAGCACGCAGTCTGAAATCAAGCGGTACAGTCCAAGTACGCTTCTTCGAATAATGTATAATGCACTGAAACAATTCTACGGCGCACGCTTGCGAAACAATAAATTTAAACTGGCAGTCGAGGCCACGCTGTTAGACTTTTGTTCTCCACTGCACGTGCTTCTTCACGCAGCTGCCGTATTTGGCGACCCCCACTTCCTGACCTTTGACCGCGCCAACTACACTTTCACGGCGCGCGGCGAGTTCGTGCTGGTGCGGGTCAATGACCCCAAGGGCAAGCTGGAGATCCAGGGCCGCTTCGAGAGTGTGCGCCGGGCATTGCTCTCAGGTGAGTTGTTATGCACTTCTGTCCACATTGCGCAGACGAACTCGACACTGCGCTTTGCTCCCGGAGAGAGTTGACCATCTGCTAATGCGACCCCACTTGATACGTCTTCCCGGTTATAGCATCGAAACCAGTTTTCCCTAAGAAGCGCATAAAATCCCGTGTGCTACTGTTCCGCTTATACATCGCCGTACCACGACATTGCCGCTTAATACCTCATTAATCCAGCATAGAAACGTGAAAAATAAACAGAGCCGATTCTGGGGTTTACGCACCAAAGCTACACATGTACGATGGGAGACGCCGTAGTGGGACGTGCTGGTATAATTTCGACTACCTGGCGTTATTTAACGTGGCCCCAAATCAAAGTACATGAGCGTACATTAATGCTGCGATAGCATTACATGCGCCATTGAGCGAAAATCCGTCGTAGTCAGAGTTACCGAAAGACGGCACCAAAGTATGGCCGACGGCGCAGAAAGTAAGAACATGTAAAGAAAATGCTCGGATTGACGTCAAATTTCTCCTGAAGGTTCCTGTAAACAAAGTACATTAATGGGTTTGAAAAGAAAATTTGCTAAATTCCGGTATGGGCGAGAGTAGAACCAAGGCCTCCCGGGTGCGACACAAGCACGCTTCCCCAACGCCACGTCGGCTTCACGGTTATGGCTGACTAAAGGTGTGTCTAGTGTGTGCGTCATTGCGCACGTCACTTCGCAGCCATCTGGCTGACTGAAGGTGTGGCCTATATACTCATTGGGCACGTGACGGCGCAGCCAATGGGAAGTAGGTGGCGTCACGTAATGGGGGGGGGGGGGGGGTAGGTAAAACAAGAGCGCGAGGGCGCGCTTATGGCGCTCCGAAGTCTACAAACGGTATAATGATCTTGCATTCCCACACGTAAACAGTTTTAAGTGTCGCTGCAAATTTGTTTGTTAGAAATGCAAAGCATTTATTGGCGAACACTTGCCACTTTGACAGTATCTATTTATCTAGCGCCAACGTCTTGGTGCTCTTATGGTCGTTTCATTGATTGGCATGCACCAAAATTGGTACATATACCAGGTAAAAGGCACTCGAACCCACGACCTTTGGTGGTGCCAAAATTCAGTGGCACCAAAATTGATCGTGCCACCATTGATGGTCGAACTCACGACCATTGCTGGGAGTCGCACTCACGACCTTTGGTTTAATTAAGGCGGAGTTAATTAATAGACAGTTAAGATATAGTTAATTAAGGCACTAGAATCCACGACTTTGGGTGGGAGAAAACAAGTAATAGGAAGTAACAACGCATTCGAACGAGCATGTCAAGTAATTTAGTGAATGTCTCGTGAGCGCACAGGCTTTCGCCTTCATCCTCTTTAGCGTAAGCTAAAGTGACTGTCGACTTTTATTATTGGTGTCTCGCCCTTTGCAGCGGGCAACCAGACGGAAAATCCGGCGCGTATACACGTGTTGAAATGTCGCTTTACCCGCGGTGGTAGCTCAACTAGCTGTTGCGCTGCCAAGCTCTAGGACGCGGGTTCGATTTCTAGCCACGGCGGCCGCATTTCGTTGGGGTTTGAAATGCAAAAAACAGAAGTGTACTTAGACTTAGGTGCACGTTAAACAACCCCAGGTGGTCGAAATTATTCCAGAGTCCTCCACTACGGCGCGCCTCGTAAACATATCATGGTTTTTGGCACGTAATTACGCTAGAATATAAAAGAAATATTGCTTCTGCGGTACATGAAAACTCATTGCAATGAACGTATAGCGACAGTAAAATATAACAAAACACGTAAAATAAAAATGAAGTGTACAACTAATATGAAAAAGCGGATAAAAGCAAAGACAGGACATTCTCTGTAATGCTCTTGTCTACACTTCACATTGGAAACAATAATGATTATACAAATTCTTAAAAGAGGCTCTTATGAATAATTTGTTGCAGCAAAATTTAAAAAAAAGCTTAATGTTGTATATAGTAAACAGCAAGGCAGATGAAACCTAAATCGTTCATATTCTGACTTCGACACGAAAACGTAATGACGACGTACGATAGAAATAATATAATCAAGCAAGCCGTCACACACCATGCTTCAGGCTATCCCAGATAAAAAGTTCGTCCCTTTTTCGTGAAATATAGAAAGAAAATACGCGTAAATTAACGCGCAGTGACGCAAAAAGACTGCACCCGAAAACGATGCCACAAGAATAGGACTGTGCGAAGGCCAGCAAAAGGCAAGAACCTAGATGTTATTGTGCAAAAACAGCAGGCTGTCCAGGTCCTCGGGCTTCAAGCAGGTTCTCCTTTCTTGGAGTACGCACCCAGCTGCACTAAAATTGCGTTCACTACTCACAGATTGTACCGCATGTGTCTGAATTTGGCTGTTTATATATATATATATATATATATATATATGAACAGCCAAATTCTCGAGCATACAGCATAAAGTAAACGCATAAGTAGAAAAAGACGCACGTTTCGTTATCGCTAAAACAATAGTATCGAGATTGGTAATGGCGTAATCGCAAAAGCTCTAACAGGGAAATGGTTTCAAGCGATGTTTCTTTTATAGTTTATTTTCCCTTACGCGGAAACAATGTTCGTTTTTGAAGAAGAAAATGAGAACTTCATCTGTTTTTCTATCTTGTTTGCAAAGATATACTAAGAGCCAGCTATTTGCACGTACCGCTTCAGCTTGGCACAGAATGCCTTGGACCATGCAATGCATAACGTGCACGTGTGCTCGAAGTGCTTAGACCCATCATTGAGCGGGCCCGCGTACGGCCCGGGTCCGTCGAAAAACGCTGCGAACGGCCCGGCCCGCGGGACGGGCTTTTTCACTGTTAGTTCAAATGTTATTTCACTGATTTAGCGGGAGCCCCAAAACCTGCCCCAAAAGCTTTGCATCAACAAACATGGCGGCACCCATCGAAGCGCCGGCTCTAACCTAGCACCAAACTGGGTTCGATTCGTGGTGACGCGTGAAGTTCGCTAGCTAGGAGAAGTGACTGACTGCGGTTATCGCTTTCTCTCAACTGGGGTGTGTTATGAAGATTGATTCAATAAACACCGCTGACTCCGAAATCGGTTGTCGATTTCATGGCTGGTGGGCCCAACACAGCTTAGCTTGGCTTGTTAAGGCACGTAAAGGTAGTTGCTCAAAACAAAGCGCAAATACTTGCCTACATCTAATAACCTCGAAATTGTTATTAAACGCAGAAACACGAATGTCAAGATTATTTTATGATAAAATGGTATATTTTATTTAATTATTCATAATAGCGTTTCTTTGACGCCGTAGTGCCGCTGCAAGTTCAAATCGCAATTCATCTGCTGTCCATCTGCTGGCGTGACGTAGTGGTAAAGTACCGGGCTTGGGATCTGTAGGTCCGACGATCGAATCCTGGTCGAAGCATTTCTAATTTATAATACCAAGAGCTTGGTGGCGCAACCCACTACCCCTTTCCAAAGGGGACGCTCATAACATCCATCCAGCTATCCACAAACGCAAAGCCCTATTCTAAAATTCTTCATTTCCTCGAGTGCCCTAACGATAACCCCTGCGAAGCTCTTTGGGGCCCCTGTTCTATAACTAAATTAATGCCTGAGATTACGAAACTGCATCTGGAGTAGCCCTGCCTAGCACATCGAGTGGCGAGACTTGCCTTCACGGCTTCAAGATTTAGATGAGAAGCAATAAGCAGTTTTAGTTGGGCACCCGTAACCAACCACGTACGCAGCGCGCGAGGTCGTGTGTACTTAGCGAAGCACGCGCGCATGAAACGGCTATATTTGGCCGGACGCAAAAGTTGAGAAGGGGATTGCCGACTTGTACGCGCAGGAGGCGGCAGACGTGCTACTCAGCGCTGCCATATGCCAGCTTCTGAAACTGTGTAGCAGCCGCCACGAAGTCAAACCACAAGCCAGAGTCACATTTTCGGCAAGAGCCGTATCGAAAAATGCGCTGTCGTGGACACACCCCCCGAGAACGTCCCGGAAAGCCCGCAGAATCCGTAGCGAACATTACGCAGCTATATAGAAAAGCTGTGGGTGCACGCAAGAGACTGCGTGCTCCTGCGCATGCGCGCTGTCGCCTTCGCTGGCTTCCTGCGTACGCAGAGCTGCTGCGGACGCCAAACAAACTGTCCAATGTGAACTGGTGAAGATAGCTGGCACAGGTTTTATGCCCAGTGTTCCAACTAGAATGGAAATCTTAGTAGACCGCCATTTTCAAACAAACGCATAGGAACGCTTGCGCAATAAACAAAAAAACCTTCCAGCGCTTACTGAGCGCGGTCCCATATACAACGCTTCGGAACAGCCATTGGTCGAATTTATCACGAAAAAGCAAAACAACTATGTTGGCGAAAAGCAGACACATATGCGTCAGCATTTTTTTTTATCACCGACATGTCTGCGAAGTGAAATGCGACGCGAAGGATGCAGGAAACTCATGTAAAAATTTCAGCGTTAGCTCGATTTGGGTTGTTCACTCTGGAAACGAATGCTACCGCGGGGCAAGCTCGTATGCGAAAGCGTTTCTTCAATGATTTTTTTTTTTTTTACGGGACTCCAGCCTAACTTCGCAAATAAAACGAATATCTAAAGCCTGAACAACGCGCTGGGTATGGCACAAAGTATAGCGTTTCTCAATGTCCTGTCTTTCGTAACCAGGGTCTTACTGAATGCGCAAGCAAACACGACGCGTCCTTTTCGAAATTGCAACTCTAGAATCGAGCCTTCAAGTTAAAAGTTCGAAAACTTGGTGTCCGCAATATGGGCGATATCAAAGGGCATAAATGAGCGGTCGTGTCTCAACCACCGCACACATCTCCCATCATTCACGCAGTAGTGCTTGGGTGCACAGCTGCTGCAAATGGAAACGCAATGCGACATGTGAAAAAAGAGCGGCAATATTTCTTTCCTCCTTTTTTTTTTTCCCGCCGGTTTTTCTTCGCACCGATTCCGGGCGATATCGAACGGAACTTCAATTTGGGCAAGTTGGCGCGACGCGCTCGATGCGAGGCGTCGCGATAAAACGAAGACGAAGTAAAAGAAACAAAAATGCATGTACACACAGGCCTGGAGATACGGTCCATAGTGGATATGAGTTGAGGAGGGAACGACAACATATGCGAGGGCTTATATTGACTACGTGCCCACTTCTCCTCGTCCCCTCCTTTCCAGACTTGGTCAACTTCTCCTGCCGCACCAATGTTCGGCGCTAGTTTCTGAACGCGGAGAAAAGGTTGTTGTAGTACTTTGAGGGAGGGCGATAGTGGGGCATTTACGAGCTCCTTCATTGTACCGGGAGATGACTTGGGTAGTTCGAACGAACCTCAAACAATATTTATAACATTTTGCTAAGGCTTCAACTTACTTAAACTTCCAGCAGGAAAGCATACCAAATAACTTGACCGCTTATTCAGTAAGTAGTAACAAAACTGCATTTCAGTGTGCCAACATAAAAATAAGAAAGAAGAGGAATACTTACAAATTAGTTTTTTCCTGAACGATGGATGGATGGATCTTGAGCATCTCACTTGAAGCGGGGTGGTGACTTATATGCCACGAAGCACGTTATCTTGCCTTTCTTCAGCGCATAGGCCTCTACGACTTATGGTTCATGTTAATCATCGAACCTGATGGAAATTTATTGCTCTAAAATCTATTTATGTTCTCTGCCTTTGCACCAACAATATTCTACTCATTGTTTTACTATAATCCGCCACCTATTTGTTAACCTTTACTTATTAGCCTTAAAGCCCAAGGCCTCAGGCAAGGTTACTACGTCAATACCCTCTATTGGCCATTAACTCTACTTTCTCGTCTCAACCACACCGCAGACGTACGCTTTTAAGAGGACGGAAGTCATTTTGTTTGTATCATAACATTCACATGCCGGCACATACAGGACTAGATGTAGGTGGCATGAGTGCAACTTAAGAATAAGGAAGTTTAATGGCAAAACTAAAAACAAAACAAAAAAAATAATATTCAGATCCCACGCACTGCGGGAATCGACGTAAGCGAAGCTTTTCTGCTGTTTCCGTTCATTGATATATTGCGATATATTGACGGTATACGACAGTCGTGACAGGATGTGAAATGTTACCTTGTCTGCTCCGCTCAGCCTTCGTCTCGTCGGCACTAAGTGTACGCTTCGGCGCCATTCTGGGTTGTAGCATTGTCCAGGGGAGTACGGTAGCGCGATTCAAAGACGGGACAAAAGAAGACACAAAGGGACACACACAGCGCTATGTGTGTCCCTTTGTGTCTTCTTTTGTCCCGTCTTTGAATCGCGCTACCGTACTCCCCTTGAAGATGCATTACCAACAAGACCACATTGCAACACTCGTGTAGCATTGTAGCTCACAAAACTGCCTCCCCACCCCGTCCCTCTACTCTCGTTGCTGTTGCGGGTGAGCACGGAGACAAGCGCGGCAGCTCCTGCACAGCATTTGAGAGGGGTCACGCCTAGTTAGGCGTCCAGTGGGCATTGTGCAGATGCGACGCGGCGTAAATCTTGACACGGCTCAGCTTCTCTGGTCGTCTTTCCTTTGTGCCACACTCCTGTCATGTACTAACGCGATAGCGTTAAGGGCCCTGTGTCACAGAAAATGCGGCGTCGGCGCCGCGGGCGTCGCTCGGCGAATAATCATTCTAAACCACAACCGCGCAGGCTCTCCACGTGGCGCATACCTTGTCTTACAATCTTTACAAAGCTTTTCCTCGGAATTTTAAGAATGACAGCTCATAAACAAATGTCATGAAACAAAACACCGACCACGCATGCCTTTTATGTTTTTGTGACATGGCCACGTCTCGACCACGTCTCGACGCGGCCGGTGTTATAGTGGCGTCCGTCTGAACTATGTCCTGACGTGGCCGGCGTTAGCGGCGTGCCGGACAGCAGCAGCAGCAGTCGTAAAGTCGAAGGAAGAGGCAAAGAAAGCTTCGCTTAAAAAAAAAAAAAGAACCTTAAAGAAGTAGGTCTGATTTTCTAGGCGGTCGCATTCCAGTCAAACATGGGTAACAATTAAATTGACCTATTGGAGTATCCAAGTGTGTACAATCTTGCACAGGGTGTCTACTAAGTTGATATTTCCGAATTCTCCAGGCTTTCCCTGAGTGACACGGAACATTGTTTTATGTCAAGACGGGCTGACACCATATGTCGCCCGATGCTGTCACTCTCGAGTAAGCATGTTAAAAAAAAAACGACTTAATACAGTTCGAATAGTAAGGAGTAGTGTTTATCTTATTCAACAAGAAAAGGGAGAGGTTAGTAAAATGCACAGAGAAAAAAAGATATATTCGAAAAATATGGTAAACCCCTTTGTCGAATATTCCCTAACACGAATAAAAAGGAGATGCATACAGAAACAAATATTTTCGAAGATGATCTAGTTCTATCAACTGATAGCAAGCTCATTGCTGTGAGACCCGAACTTTGTCACAAGTGAGATTCTCTCTCAACAGCTGGTAACCTCAACTGTCCCGACATACTCCCAGCCCACGCACAACGCCTCAGTGTTGCATTTAACTGCGTTAAAGAGTATATTTTGATTTGTATTAAGGACACCTGCATCTCGGCGCCAGCCAACACGTTTTTTTTTTTTTTTGAGCTCAAGCACTTTCAAAGAAACGGCGGCACGCTTTCTTTCTCGTTAATTCCTCAATGCACAGGTCCTCTCCGTTCTCGTCCTGCTTGCGCTGCGCGTTCGCCCCACGGACCATTTGAAGCATCCTCGTGGTCAGTTGCACAGTAATCGTCCGAAAAATCGGGCAGTTTGAAAAAAAAAAAATGAATGCACGTCTTTTAATGCCCTTAAGGGCTAAACTCGCCGGAGGCAAAACCGAAAAAGCTCTGAAGGTCTGCCAGTTCACTTATTAGGCATATCGGTTCTCGTACTGTGGTAGGAGACGGCGGGTGCACGCATGTATATTGAAGGAATACATACTGTTTCCCGTGACAATTGCCTCTTCCCACGCTTATGTTTCACCGCAATACTTTTGCGTATGCTTCACCGTGTAACACTGCTGTAATGAGGTGAAGCTGACTTTCGGGAACCAGCATTATGCAACGCGCCGTGCTTTCCGAGCTTCGAAGCCAATCGCGAGGATCACAAAGGCGGAGTCGGTGCCATTGCTGACAGCGACGATTTCTTTCAATGGAAAACACAGCACAGAACGGCAAGAAGCTTAATAGCGAACGTTGAAGCAGCTAGGCTTAGCGTTGCCGCGGTGGTGGCTGCGGCTGCCAGCGTATCTGCGTGCGAGAGTGCCGGATCGAGGCGGCGACATAATCAATATGACGGTGGTGGTGTCTTTGATTAATGCCATTTCGGTCCTGCAGTCACGGCAAAAAGTAAGGGAAATCGGACGTCGAAGGATTCCTGCGTTCGAAATTTCATACGTTCTTGTACATTGACTCTATGAGGCCGTCCGAATTATCGGGCGTCCGGAAAGTCGGTCGTTGACTGTACACTGACAACTCCTCCAGCCGACGACACGGCGTCAAGAGACGATTCGTCACGATCCCTCTCTGTAACTCGAGCCAGCATTACCGCAGCTTTCTTTCCCTTTCAATAAAATTGCAGCTAATTTTCCCTGATAGAAGCACAAACTCCCTGAGTTTTCCCCGAGTACTTCCCGACTATTCAAAATCCCTGCGAATTCCCGGTTTTCCCGGTTGGTAGACACCGTGCTTACAATACTTGCAAGCTTTCAAGATGCATTCCTTGCTGTTTAAGTACCATGCTAACGCTCACACGCAGATCGCGTGGTGAATGGGACCTTCCTGAGTGCTGTTGCAGTCCGCGACAACACGTCCTCGACTGTGGAGATTCACCTGCGTCCACTAGCGGCAAGGTTTATCTACCAGCTCTACCTGGTAGTTGACAATGAGTTCATCTACTTTTGGGACGACACCATGCGCATTCAGCACTTCAAAGGTATGCACACCAGCGTTGCCTACAAGCTCTTTTGAATCTGGCTGTCCCATTAAAATTGGAATAGAGTCAACAGATAACTCTTTTTTTATTATAATGTTCAAAGTTAGACTGTCTAGTTGATTCAACTTGATGGATAAGTAAAGTTGGCGGGAACAAATGAGAAAGCATGAAGTCCAACTTCATTATTCATGTACCACCATACAAGAGCATGAATATAGCAAGAGGTCTGATAGAGAAAACAATAATGGGTGTGTTATGGTACTTACAAAAGGAAAGAGACTGAGGAAAAAGCAGGCACTATAGAAGAGATAATGGGAGCTAGCCACTTTCCGTCTCTTTAATTACTCTAAATATGTGACAGCTGCAGTGCCTCTGTGTGTGAGATGATGTGACAGCAATGAGAAAGATCAAGCTATGAAAACAAATACAGAAACAAACAAGCAAGCAATGAAACAAACAAAGCAAGTAAATAGGCTGGTCTGCTCTGGCCATGACTAGCAAAAGACAATTGTGTACAGCGTTTATTACATAAGAAAGTGTGAAAACAGACTACAAACACTGTTGAAAGTCTTAACGTTCATATATTCCTAACACCATTGGCCTACAATATGCATCAGATGAGTACTACGATTTCACCGCCTTCTCTCACTTTCTTTTCAGCAGTGCAATGACAGGTAAATTGTGCTATTTCGAAGAAGGAAGAAATTGGTTCACCTCAGAGCTTAACAGATCTACTCAATTTGACATGGCAAAGCAATACTTGTGTCAGCAGAGCCACTTAGTGGAGAGCTCCAGGTTAACTTTGGCCCCCAGGAGTTCTTTCAGATGCACCTAAGTTTAAGAACATGCACATTTTTTGCATCCCACCATTTATGCATACTTATATACCAGTTACAAGAGGTCCCAAATCAGTCTTGAGTTAACTGACCTCTTTCTGTATGTTCTCATCAAATGTACCCATTTCCAATATTGTAAAATAAATCAAATGAATTAATCAGCTGTCATCAAACCTTGCAATGGTTACTGATGCAACTCTTGTACTTATGTGCCAATAACAGGACAGCTAGTGTGCACAGATAGTGGCAGTACACAAGCTTAATTTTCCGATATCCCACTTTCTCATTGCTGATCTTTCTTTTTTCTCAAACCAGGTGTGACAATTTACCAACCGACTGGTTACTACAACATGTCCAAGGTTGTGTGCATGTTTGATTCTGGTGCTGGAGTAGAAGTCTTGGTGAAGGACGAACAGCTGTCTATGAATGTCTTCCTACCTGTGGAGTTCATTGTGAGTACATGCCACGTGAAGGATACCAGTTGAGCATTTTCGGCTCTTATTTTCCCAAAATTTGGTGCATGTCTTTATTTGTTATTATTTCCACCCAGGAATTCATTTGCGGTGGACAATTTTTCACATCAAGCTCACCATATTTTTTGTTATAGCAAATATAGGTTTGCCAGTTTCCTTGGTCCTAAAAAGCACTGTGTCATTGCAGATCCTGCTCTTCTGCACTATAGTTGCATCCAGTACAAAGGAATAACAATGTTCTAAAGAAGCAGCCTAGAAATGGCACAAAACTGTACAGCAATGCGATTATGCCTTTGAATTTTTAACAGATATATAATGAGACTTGATTCATAACATGATGCACGTACACAATTCTGACCAAGAAAAAATTACTAAGCTTGCACGCCTTTGTCTTAAGAATCATTGCAGAGGAGTAACTAAACATAAAAAATTAAAAGGCACAAGAAGAACAAAACTTTGAAATATTTTTTATGTTACGAGGTCTGTGCCTTATGGGGTCCCTCACCAGGCCCCATAACAAATTTTGATTATATGCCAGAAGTTGTTACGTGTCCGTTCTGCCACAAAAATTTTTAAAATTGGCTCACTAATAGCCGAGATAGAAATATTTCAGTGCTGCAAACCCATGATTTCAGAAGGCGAGCTCTATTGCATAGCGAGACTCTTTCCACTCGTCCCGTCTAGCCTCCGTAAGTGAAATTCCTTCCCTGTGTTCTCCCATAGTGGACCTCCAGGATTGCATGATGCATACGTCATGAGCCCCACCTTCAGCTTTTTTCGCCTCGCTGTTTTTTTTTTTTTCCGGCGCTGTGCACTTCTGCCGATGGTGTTGCGCGCGAGCTGCTGTGATGTCTCGTTTTGCGTAGTGCACGATTTTGTGTGCTGTGCTCAAGGACACATGACTAGCGGTATAATTCAGTGCTACACGAATAGTACTGAGGCAGAACAAGTGGATCGCAGAACACGATCATGCGCTGGAACACGGTAGAAAATGGTATTGTTTTCATACCTGCGCTTGTGACTGCACAACCGTGGGGACAAGCAGACAAAGCAGAAGAACATGTCTTGCTTCGGTGCGAAGTAAAACAAAAAACACACAGACATTCCGCTTGTGTGTTTTATTATTTCTCTAAACTTCAATTCGTCAATTCAGGCAACACATCACACAAATAAGAGATGTTGCCTTGAATAATTCTCGAAGTCACTTGTCACCACGAGCGACGTCACTGCGGACACGACTACGTAGGCGCACGAACACGATGTCACCATTCAGCTTGGAATGTGGTCGCCGCGAGGGAAAGGGAAAAGGGCATTCGGATCGAAATTTCAGACCTTTCTGCAGCGCATAGTGATGTATTCTTTTTCGAAAACGATCGTTAGCGTGCATTGTATGCTCTGCACTTGTCAGCTCAATATGGCCAGACCTGGTGAGGGGCCCTTTAAATGTTTCATTAGTTTGGCGGAAGGTTAATGTGTGATTTTGACCTCAAGAGGCTCCTTGTATTGGAATGCAAGTAAGCTAGCAGCTGTTCAATGATCACCATCTTAGCTCACTAAAAAATTGCCTTCAGTGGCCATTTTTTGCTTAAAACCGAAATATGAGAAAGAAAAAGAAAATTAGCTTACCTTATCATTCTTTTTTACTCGGTTTTAAGTGGAAACACCGAACCTTAGATAGAGACAATTAACCTGGACGAAGGTAGTGCAAAAAATCACCCAGATGTGTTCTGCATGAATAGTGGCTCAAAACCAACCTAGCAATTTGAGTTTGCAATGTACAGGATTGCTTTGCCATTTGACACCTGCGTTGCAATTATGATGCATACTATAGAAGAAGCAAGGGGCATTACGTAATAACATTTAATTCCATACTTGATTTCACTGCTAGCTATTATTCACATCATGGATGAAGGAAATAAACTAGGTCTGAGTCTTAGGTCATACAGCCAGGCTTCACAAGCCAACCCTCCACAAAGCCATCCCCTTCGCTTTTTCTCTCTCAAAACTTCAGCTTTACACATGACCCTCTGCTCAGTTTTAATCTATGTGCACTTGTTCCAGTGCATTGATAACCATTCTGTACATGTTTTCTCCTGATAAGTATGTGCAACGTCGGTTGTTTATTGCAACGCGTGCCTTTGTTGTCTTAGTTGCAATGTGCAAGTGAGGCAGCCACACATTGCTGTCGCAACTGTTGTCGTCCTCCACAATTTACATGAAGAAAATTCAATAAAGGGCTATTGTTGGCAATCTTATACCTTGTCTATAACTGCCAGCGTGTGCACTTATGTGTAAAGCTGCATGTTCTTTACCTTCCAGAACATTACAAGAGGATTATTGGGATACTGGGACAAGCGAAAAGAGAATGACTTTATGCCTCCACATGGAAATGCCTTTGTACCAATTACAGCAACATTAGAACAGATCTACCATCAGTTTGGCAACTTATGCAAGTATTCACACTGCTAATTTTTCTCACATTACTGCCAGTGCATCAAGCTTTAACATACAAAGCAGAGATTGATGATAACACTAGTAAAATCTATTCACAGCCTTGCAACTGACATTAACAGGACACACTACTTAGGAAGCTCCTATCTAAATACATGGGAACAAAGAAACATTTGTTTAGTTTCCACTGAACCAATATTGATGAGGCTTGTTGCACTTAAAAGTGAGTCAGAATCTACTGGCTTTTGAGAGCTATATTTCTTTATTTAGGCCATACAATTTTGTTTACAAGACATGCCAAAAATTTGAGAATTTCAAAGGAATTAAGCATGAAATTTACAAATATAACTCAGAAATATAACCAGTATATCACACTTTCGTAAGCCCCGACTACTGGAACGTCTAAAGCAGACAAAACTGATATATTATACATTGCTCTGTAATATACCACTAAATTACGAGTATGTCTTTCACAGAACTTCTATAAAGAATGTAATTATTTCATATAAGCACTGCAAACTAATGCATCAGACTTATCTTCAAAACATAAGTGTGTGCGTGTGTATATCTACATCATGACTTCATGAAGCCAGTAGACAATGACGCCAAGGAAAGAATCAGGAAAATTAACTGTGGTTGAAACTATAATGTGGAAAATAGCAAAAGTAAACGAAAGTGCACGAAAAGGTAACTTGTCACTGGTGGGAGCCAAATCTACAACCTCTGCATTACACATATGTTGCACTACCAATTGTGCTACAGCGACGGCCATCAATTCACCCACTAACTTGGGTATTTAGGTTTACTACATCTAGCGCTAGGAGTGTTAGCCAGTGCCACTCAGAGCCTAGGTAGGCAGATGCGAAACATCCTTCATTTTTGTGTGCGTGCGTCAAGGATGGCACGCACGCACATACACAGACATTTTGTTTCTAACAGTCAGTAGAAATCAGCTTTTTCTCCAAACTGTGACAAACTTAATTAAAATGTGTTTGTTTGCCTAAGAAAGCATTTCTGCATTTAAAATGTATATTTGAATAGAGAAATTGGAGCTGGCTCCAAGCTGAAGCTGCCTCTTAAGCAGTACTGAAAAATAACTTTGTTCTGTCACATGCATAATAACCAATAAAAGCATACATTTGAATAACAAATGAAAACATCTTAGAATGGAGTACTATTTTGTGACATCATAGCTATGAATGAGCTAATAGCTTAATTACGACCATCGAACTAACTAGTAAGATTAGTTTGTGCGTCAAAGGAGAAATGGGCATATACAAAGTTAGACGACAAGTTGGCAATGACTAGTTCACTGATATTTTCGTGCTTGACGTTCTTGCAGGGAGGTTAAATGAATCAAGCTCTCTGTTCAACCATGATGTAATGGGCTACAAGTTTGGCCACTACGACGACCAGTCGTTCCTGCCGTACCTTGAAGACCCTCCACGAATACCACAGAATTTTACATACCGGCCCCAGGACGTTCAAGATGTAAGTCCAACAATATAAATAGTACTAGGAAAATGTCAAGCTCTCAAGCAAGGTCATGAATGTGACAGTGGCACAATGACATAGATATTCAATGTCCAATTGCAGATAAGTTTATGCTGGACATCAAAAGGAATTCACTTTGTGTTAATGGTTACAATAACTCCTATAAAGAAATGAGTCATATTGGGAAGACGGGTGCCCACTGTACGGTCCCACTAGCCATCTAAAAGCACCAGAAGTAAGTGAGCTTATAAAATTAATCTTTGTACTTGTCATAAGCAAGTCTTTAATAACTTGCCTTGATAGAGAATTAGAAATTTCATGCCAATAAACCCTATGGATGCTTAGTGCTCATTATATTTGAATAAGCAAGTTATATGTGTGCTCAGCTTTATCAAACAAGGTGCTATCTTTACAAACAAGAACAAGTATTTGAAGCTATTGTTTTTACAGCTAGTAAATCCTATTAATGAAACATGCTAAAGTGCAATCCAGATGGCAACAACCTAAAAGAAAAATTATGCACATCAAATGCAGATGTTGGAATCTATGTGAAGTGAAGCTTTTGTGAAGAGATTAATTAAATGCTATAGAATTAAACATGATGCATACCATTGTTTTTCTTGTCCTCATATGCATTTTGCGATCTCGTGCAATGTTCATGCACTACACTGTTCACAAGCTATGCCGAAATGTAAACAGCAGTTCATGTGAATGCATACTGTGAGATGTCAACACAGTTATGTCATGAGGGAGAAGGGGATGTTTGTAGAGTGAAGAGTGGTGAGGATAGGTGTACACAGGATAGGTGTACGATGGGAAGGACAGTGTTAAGGTCCGCTTATTTCATTCCTGCGTTTGTGGCCTAATAGAAACTGGTGCACCTCTTCCACGTCATACGCAACATGATGCACACACGAATCATCTCAAAGACCTACCTCGCATTAGCATAAGGAAATTATGGATGCAGTTGTGGCCTAATGGTTAATGGCGCTCGGCAAGGTGTGCTGCAGTGACCATAGGATGGTAAGAACTTGAATTAGCCTAGACTTGAGGAGGGAATGGAAGAAACTGGTACATAAGAAGCCGATCAATGAGTTAGCAGTAAGAGGGAAAATAGAGGAATTCCGGATCAAGCTACAGAACAGATATTTGGCTTTAGCTCAGGAAGAGGACTTTAGTGTTGAAACAATGAACGACAATCTTATGGGCATCATTAACGAGCGTGCAATAGAAGTCGGTGGTAACTTCGGTAGACAGGATACCAGTGAGCTATTGCAGGAGACAAAAGATTTGATTAAGAAATGCCAATGTATGACAGCCTTTAACCCTACAGCTACAATAGAACTGGCAGAACTTTTTAAGTTAATCCACAAGCGTAAGACAGCTGACATAAGGAAGTATAATAGATAGAATTGAACATGCTCTCAGAAACAGAGGAAGCCTAAAAGCAGTGAAGAAACTAGGAATGGGCAAGAATCAGATGCATGCGTTAAGAGAGAAAGCCGGAAATATCATTACTAATATGGATGAGATAGTTCAAGTGGCTGAGGAGTTCTATAGAGTACCAGTAGTATACAGTACCAGTGGCACCCACAATGATAATGAAAGAGGGAATAGTCTAGAGGAATTTGAAATCCCGCAAGTAACGCCAGAAGAAGTAAAGAAAGCCTTGGGAGCTAAGCAAAGGGGGAAGGCAGCTGGGGAGGATCAGGTAACAGCAGATTTGTTGAAGGATGATGGCCAGATTGTTCTAGAAAAACTGGCCACCCTGTATACGCAATGCCTCATGACCTCGAGCGTACCAGAATCTTGGAAGAACGCCAACATAATCCTAATCCATAAGAAAGGGGACGCCAAAGACTTGAAAAATTATAGGCCGATCAGCTTACTGTCTGTTGCCTACAAAGTATTTACTAAGGTAATCGCAAATAGAACCAGGAACACCTTAGACTTCTGTCAACCAAAGGACTAGGCAAGATTTCGTAAAGGCTACTCAACAATAGACCATATTCACACTATCAATCAGGTGACAGAGAAATGTGCGGAATATAACCAACCCTTATATATAGCTTTCATTGATTACGACAAAGCGTTTGATTCAGTCGAAACCTCAGCAGTCATGGAGGCATTACGGAATCAGGATGTAGACGAGCCGTATGTAAAAATACTGAACGATATCTATAGTGGCTCCACAGCCACCGTAGTCCTCCATAAAGAAAGCAACAAAATCCCAATAAAGAAAGGCGTCAGGCAGAGAGATATGATCTCTCCAATGCTATTCACAGCGTGTTTACAGGAGGTATTCAGAGACCTGGAGTGGGAAGAATTGGAGATAAGAGTTAATGGAGAATACCTTAGTAACTTGCGATTCGCTGATGATATTATCTTGCTTAATAACTCAGGGGACCAATTGCAATGCATGCTCACTGACCTGGAGAGGCAAAGCAGAAGGGTGGGTCTAAAAGTTAATCTGCAGAAAACTAATGTTTAACAGTCTAAGAAGAGAACAGAAGTTTACAATAGGTAGTGATGCACTGGAAGTGGTATGGGAATACATCTACTTAGGGCACGTAGTGACTGCGGATCGGGATCATGAGACTGAAATAATCAGAAGAATAAGAATGCGCTGAGGTGCATTCGGCAGGCCTTCTCAGATCATGAACAGCAGGTTGCTATTATCCCTCAAGAGAAAAGTGTATAACAGCTGTGGCTTACCAGTACTCACCTACGGGCAGAAACCTGGAGGCTTACGTAAAGGGTTATATTTAAATTGAGGACGACGCAACGAGCTATGGAAAGAAGAATGATGGGTGTAACGTTAAGGGATAAGAAAATAGCAGATTGGGTGAGGGAAGAAATGCGAGTTAATGAAATCAAGAAAACGAAATGGGCATGGGGAAGACATGTAATGAGGAGGGAAGATAACCGATGGTCATTAAGGGTTACGGACTGGATTCCAAGCGAAGGGAAGTGTAGGAGGGGAAGGCAGAAAGTTAGGTGGGCGGATGAGATTAAGAAGTTTGCAAGGACAACATGGGGACAATTAGCACATGACCGGGGTAGTTGGAGAAGTATGGGAGAGGCCTTTGCCCTGCAGTGGACGTAACCAGGCTGATGATGATGAATGGTTAGAGCACCAGAGTGTTGTGTTGGGAGACCAAGGTTCGATCCCACCATCAAACAAGTACCTCTTATTTTCTACATGTGAGCTACTTGCAAATACCACAGCAGGAGCCAGCAACAGCAACAACAGTCAGCAGAAGGCCAGGAAAGTGCGAAAAAAAAATATTAGAAGAAGAAAGAGAAAGAAAGCTTTGCCTTAAAAATTGCACAGACTCCTCCGTTCTGAGCACTAAACTGTAATGACTGCTAAACAAATGCAATGTCAATGTTACAATCATGACAGCTTTAAAAATTAAACCAGCATTTCTTTTTTTTGTTTCTTTTTCAGACATGTTCTGGGTCAAAGGCCTGCATATACGACTTCATAGTAACTGGAGACAAGAGATATGCTGCCACAACAAAATCTAATGAGGCTGCAGTTTACGCCGCAGCTAACGAAGTCCGTGAGCAAGGTACAAACATTGAGAAGGCCAAAATTCTACCATTTACCTGCCGGATAGCGCTCCCACCCCCCACCCCCCTACCCATCCCCAAGTCACTATAGTTTACCACAAGTAAGGTGCTCTATTTTTCTTGGGTGAGTGCTGACTGTTAGTGCAACACCTTGGTACAGATGTGAAAGGCACATAATCTAGTAGTCCAATATGCACAGAATCCATCACCCTGTGCAACCAATCCAGTGGCTGTAAGCTTCTTTAAAAGCTCACAGTGGATTGGGCTGCTTTTATCAGAAAAGCTCATGCTGAGATGAATAGCATAACCAGAGCGATTCAAGATTATACGGTTTTCAAACACATTGAAAGCCACTCATACTAGTATTGGTGAGTGCACTATATGGAATTATTTCCTACACGTGCTAGATTATGACATGTTTTTCCTCTAACAAAAATGCATGTGTCAGTAAGTGACTCTGCAAGTATCCTATTTAGTTGTGTAAGGCCTGCACATTCTTTTCGTTCATTTTTGCCAGGAGTGAACTTTACACGAGGCAGGCTAACTTAAGCCTCTAACTGCACTCAGACTGCTATGCAAATAAATGTAACCACTGGGAGCTGACTATGAACACAATTACAGTTGCCAGGTGATTCTTTGGACATGGACAAGTGCCATTTCGTAGTGGCTTAAGGGAATTAAAAAGCATGCAAGTATGCACGTGACATTTAGTGAAACATTTTTTTCCAACTTATCGCACTCTGAAGTGGGGGTTTGGGCCTCACATAAGGGTGAGCCTTACACATGTATATACAGTACTTCACATGAGTACATTAAATAAGAAATACAGTTGAATTTTATTAAGTCAATGCCAAGGAATGAGCATAATCGGTTTGAACTTTCTGACGTTCAGTTCAAAATAAGTGTTTAACACACGTGGGCACTCTACGAACTTTAGAACAGAGTTGAAGTAAAAGGCATTAAAAGGCAGTGGCCAAGAACAAATTAATGAATGCCAGCTGCAGCTGCATGTGAATGCGACATACAGCTAGCTATCCACAAAGTGTTTCAAAATGTGCAAGATGAGAAACATTTACGATACTTTGTGGCTCAACCATGGAACCAGCAATTGTGTGGCATTATAATTTAGCATGCCCTTGAGCAGTGGGTTTGCTCTATGCTCAGGTATTTAATTACAGCCTGCACACTTAGGCTGCCAAGTATTTGAGATTTTCAGTTTCCAAATGGCTTGCGTACTACTGTTGACAAAAGAAATGCATCAAAGGTGGAAGAATTTTGTTCATGGAGCATGCACAAAGGTGCAACTCCTTTTTTTTTCCAACAAACAATCGAGCATCACACATTTAAGTTCGGTATAACCAGAGTACATGCACCACTACAAGCACAGTCTTACTGAAGTTCTTACTTCAGTGTCGCGATTTAAGATTTCTTTCACAGCTTTCATTTATCACTGACAATGCATCTTTTATCTGTGCATGTATTTTCACTTCGTTAGTAAATTTTATAACCACATTTGTTATTGCTGGTGTACAGGAACTTATAAATCCACCTTCATTCCTTTGTTTCTGCAGTGATCCGTTGTCCTGCCATCGATAAGCCTGCCAATGGCCGCAAGAGTGAGATTCGAAACTTTGTGGGACGAACAGTGCGATTTACATGCAATGAAGGATACCGTCTCGTTGGACATGAAGTGCGGCAGTGTAAAGAGTATGGCCTATGGTCCTGGGGCGTCGATGTCGTCTGCATCAGTGAGTATTTGGCACTATGTGCACAACTTAACACTTCAGCAGTGACATTCATGGTGAAACTGTGCATAATTAGGGATGAAGAGATAAAGGTGCCTACTATATATTGGATACCCTGCCAACCATCATCATCAAGTGAAACAGACAGCAAACATTTGTATAACTCTTTGCATTTAATTTCTGTGCGTAACGTTTGCTTGTTTAATGTTTTGTGATACTTATTAAGTGGCCCAATTTAAACCTACATGAAACAGAACCATAGGCCTTGTAAACATACTGCAACTTCCTTCTTTCTTTTCATTAAACCTGCTTCCCTGCCTCAGTCTGTTTCCCTTCTTTAAAACCGTTTCATTGCCACTGCCTAAGAATGAGTTATGGTGCCTGCACCTTGTTTTTTCCCCCATATAGGTAATTCATTGTTTTATTTTAAAGAAAAAAAAAAGAGCTATAAGTAAGCAAACTATGTACCAATCAGTCAATCCCATTTTCTCCAGAGGTGAAATGACATTATGTACAGAACTAACATATCATGGTGAAGTTAATTGGCAGGTAAGGCTCGTCCCAAAGTTTATTACGTGGCTCAATATATATAACTAACCATGAAAGCTGCAGCCCTGTTGCCAACAAGAGAATGGGCTAAGTCAGAAACTCTTGCTGTAGGTCATAACATGCATAATTATTAGGCTCTAACTTAATGGCTGCCAGACAACAGGCACGGGCAGTGTGTGTTCTTGACATCCTATTTTACTGGAACTGACATGAATGAAATAGGCAGCTCTGATTGAAGTGGTATTCACATCAACCCCAAGAGAGTGATTCACTGATTGCTTTATTTTCCAGGCAATGCCAGCTACGCACGTAAGATAGCTGGTGTAACCCTTGGCATCCTGCTGCCAATTGCACTCATCTTCTGCATTGTCTTCTTCTGCTTCTTCAAGCGCAACAGACACAAAAACAGCCACTACACAGGCTCCAACGGAGAGTGAGTTTTTATTCTGGTAACATACTCTTTGCGTATGGGACTGGCAGCTGTGGTACTTCTAGAGGCCTGCAAGCATTAAAGGTGAACTGATGTGCTAAACTGTGTGCCAACTTTGTAAATGGTAATGACCAGTTCATTTGGAATCTGTAACGCAAATTACCTTGGGTATCATGAACTTGCACATTTTTTAGAGAGGCACTGAAGGTAAATGTCAATTTAACTAAGGTTGATCAAGTACAGTTTTGGAATTGCTAATAGGCCAGTCTTAACATGACTCGAGGCTTGGTATGACAAAGTGAACACAAAAATGGGACAGATGGTGATGCTGCTTTGAAATTCCTCAACATCATAGATTTTGGCAGTGTCTGCAAGATACTAGTTTAAATGTTTCCCTACAGAAAATGATTATAATGCATTATGGAGTTGGCAAAGACTGAACCTGACAATTCTTTGGAAAGTTTTCTTCATAAAATGGCCCACATGCACCTAAACAATACAACGGAATCTGTTATCAGACTGGCATGATCGGTACGACAGTTCAGGAGTACAATTCAGAAAGGAAGGTGTTGTCTCCATTCTTGCCTGCTAAAGCATAACTTTTTTAATTTCTAAAGAAAGGTAAATGCAGAGCTTTTAAAGAATGTTCTTACAAATTAAATCAATTGCACTTCTCTTTTAGAGTCCCTTTAAATTACGAAGCTATTCAATGTGTTACCAGATTGGGGCCATGCAATGGGCCTTGAACCTCATCACATGCTATGGGAAACAAAAAAATCTGATCCTCAAGTTCCAGTCTTGGAGTGCTAAGGACGCCGCACTAGTTCCACATAGTTCCGCGCTAGTTCTAGCAGGCTGTGCAGCAGCTCTGCTCATGAACACAGTGACCATTAACTTGAATAAGTCGTAGGTGGTGTACGTGGAATAAGTCGATGGCGCTCAACTATCAACCAAGTTTTTTGATAAGCTGGAATATTTTGTTGAGGTTTCACCGGTCATTTCCACGTATGCAGTTTATTTGCATTAATTGAGAAGCAGGCTCTTCCATGCATATGCAGCTTCAAACCAAACAACTAAGAATGAAATCTCCTTTTTTTCCTTTCTCTCCTGCAAGCTTTAGTAAGTTTCCAGAACGCAGGGCAAAGACGTACCACGGTCCAGCACCAGAGAAAGTCAGCGAGACGGCAACCTGAGCACAGGAAAGCACCACCACTCGTGGACAAAAGCAGAAGAAATAGCATTTTGTAAATAAGCACCCTCCCATTTCCAGGGTTGGCATATGACACTTCACGAAACATGCATCTATGCCAATGGCGAAGACTTGGTGACACGTGCTAGTTCATTACAGTTAGCAGAACATGCAATTCCAGAGCTGCCACATGGCACAAAGCACATCCAGGAAGATGATGCAGGTGCCAGAGGTAAGCTAATCTTGGCTTCAGCTGAAGACATTGATACCTACATCAGCATAGTGCATAGGCACTCGTATTTAAGGTGGACATGTGGCTGCTCATTCAACAAATTATACTAGGCTGTCCAAAAAGCATGTGCATGCTAAATGTGATTGTATGTGCACTGTGCCACATTATGCATGAAGCAAATGCTCCTGTGGCCAAGAAGACGAAATTACTTGCTTAAACAACCATGGCCGCAATATTGTAGTGATGTCTTTTCCCGATGCTAATGCCTTTTGTGCTTTTCGCATTCGTGAGTGGTCAAGAGGCCCTCCACCCGGGTCCGCCCGGGGCGCAGCGTTGAACGTGGCCAGTCACGAACGCGAAAAGCGCGAAAGGCATTAGCATCGAGAAAAGACATCGCTACAAAATTGTGGCCCATGTCAGCTTTAGCGGACAACACACAAAATAAGGGCTCGTCTGAGTATGTGTAAAGAAACTTCCTCAGGACTAGTTCAAGAAACAAGGTACTTTGCAGTAATGCAAAATTTGGAGTCAATTGTGGCTATGTGCTCACAGCTGCAGTCAAGTTCAGTTAATATCACTGCTGTACGAACACATATGCCCATGAACAAACCTTGGCAAGGCCAAGAGCTTGCATGTTTGAGAAACTGCCATGTAGTGTACATAAAAAATAACTGTACAACATAACATGCTAACTTTCACCATGCATACATATAACTTTCCTTTTTTTTTTACCTACGTGGATGTAGCCGTATAAGCTGCAACAATTTTTTTGTGGAATGTCACATAGTGTTTATGTATTGTAACATGTCTTCAACTTTTTATGATGATTAAATAAAGTATAGCACACACCATTTGTTTAAGTTCTGCATGTACATGTGCCAAGTACAGCTCAAAAATACAAAACAAAGCTTAAATCACCATTAGAGGGTTCAGCATAGTGAATATTTGGCTTGCAAGCTTGTACATGAGCTTGCATAACTAATGAAATGAATGATGAGGGGCTGAGATGCATTAATGAAGTATGTACCGGATTCAATATATAAGGGGACTTACATTTCTACACAACTCCTTCAATAAAGTTCTTTGTCTGTACGTCTGTTTGTCTCTAGCTTTTTAACGTAAAAAGGCAGTGAAAGATTGGGGGTAAATTTATCAGTTTCATACAAAAAAGCAGATATCTTGAAAATATTGCATTTTTGCCAATAACAGGCTACTTATGTTTATGTGTGCTTGGTATTGATTCACCTTGAATTCCAGTTTTTTCAGTGTACACATGTAATGCTATGAAATAGCTTGCATCGAGTATTGAGCTGTTCATAAAAGCTACATAAGAAACGTCACTGAGTAAGAGATTATGCAGATATCAACCACAGTGGGAATCTGTGAATGCGAAGCTTCTCAACAGTTTCTATCAATACCAAGCTAATATTGTTCTCACGATGCCGGTGTAACTGCAGTGCGGGTGCATGTATAATGAGAAGCATGAAACATAATACTTGATGTTTTTTTGCATCTACAACCCTTCAAAAGCCATGATCAATGGTATCTCCCAATCAAGATGTCAATCAAGAATGCGTGCAAGCGTCATGCTCAACTACACAAACACGATTTGTGACATATGAACCAGTGCCACAACGCAAGTGCTTCCTTTCCAAACACCTCCCTGCTAACATCGCAGCTGCTCTTCGTACTTGTCCTCTCCTGACACTGATGTTAATCCTGGAGAAATAGGCAAACAAGCTAGGTCCGCACACTACTTTTGAGTGACTGTAATGCTATAGCATTTTTAGCATCCACCCACACAGCCCTTTGATTGCACCACCTTGAGTTTCATCAAACACTAAAACCTTTGCAAGGACACATATTCTGTACTGGTGATGTGATCAACCCACCAAGTCACCACTTTTGATTACACATTCTCTACAATCGGTGCAGTTTACTAGGAAACATGGCCAACATGCTCAACCATGGTAAGGTGTGCAAAGAAAGCTTTACTTTAAGATGTGCAGCAGGTGTGCCAGTGCCATGTTTCTTTTGCACACTTGATTCACTGCAGTTTTGTACTTTGACAGACATTTATATTTCACTTATGAAACAAGCATACTATTTCCTTTTAAAGAAGAACTACAAGTACAGACACTCAAATTTTTTTATGTTTTAGGTGCGGCTAAATGTGCAAACCAGTTACCAGCAGCGAGCAAAAGCTCGGGCCACTGTGGTCAAACAGAAATCACACTGCAGCTAGACTGGACACATGAAAGTGTGTGAAAATTGCACTGTAATGAATGTGACTGTGCTGGATTTTATCACTCCACTTGTAACATATTGAACGGCCTTAAAGTTCAAAATATGTGTACTTCATGTGCTTGCCAGCCTGATGGTACTTATGCCTTAACCTCAATGTTTAGTTTATCTTATTTAGTTAGTAGATTTAGTTATCGGAACCATTGAATAGGCATTAAAAAAAACTTGATTGCTTTGCCCGAAGGGCGCACCATTGACAGCGATAGCAAGGTTAAGCATTGCACTTGGACTCCCTGGATGGTGTTCTAACTATACGCGGGTGGGACATGTTTGGATGATGCAACATGCAAGGAAACTCTTGCTGGGTACTACAGGATGCATATTAGAATTGCAAGGAAAGAAAGACTTGGGAAGTTGGGGTCTTTATGACTTTCTTTCCTTGTAGCACTAATAAGCATTCCTTAGTATTCAACCAGCACACCCAGCGTGAAATTTCCCTGACCACGCACACTATAGCTTCAGTTATGCTTCGGCCATGTGCTTTACTTGTGTTTCATTTGACACCAATAATACACATTTCCCAATTTGGAAAGAGCCCACTAATACATATGAAGGACTGTTCTTGCACCTGATAGTCTCCTTTATGTACCCTTACCTGCTTGTGCAGAACTGCTACTTGCAGTATATATATATATATATATATATATAAATAAAAAATTCACTGATGATTACGATACTCCCTAATGCAAAAGTTGAGTGCAGCTCTATATGTGTTTTGACATCAAGAGATTAATTGACATCAAGAGAAAAAAATGGAGCTGGGCAGGTCATGTAATGTGCCGGTTAGATAACTGTCTGAACATTAGGGTTACAGAACGGGTACCAAGAGAAGGGAAACGCAGTCGAGGACGGCAGAAGGCTAGGTGGAACGATGAAGTTAGGAAATTCGTGGGTACTAGTTGGAGTCAGTTGGCGCAGGACAGGGGTAATTGGAGATCGCAGGGAGAGGCCTTCGTCCTGCAGTGGACATAAAACAGGCTGATAATGATGATATGTGTTTTCATTCTACGATATACTGGCTGGCATGGACAATCTGTCTCATGCTGCACGTTGCAAACAAAGAGAAGTGTGGTGCGACTGCCTGGCTAATTGTGAGATTGTGAGAGGCAGTGCGTGGGTAACGCGTGGGTGCAACTCCGCTCATGCAGTGCTCTGTTTCCATATGTGGTATTGGTGGTGTCATCGGTGAACGGACGGCGCAACATGCACTACTCTGGTGTGATCTTGTAGCCATCGTCGCAGCGGAGCCTATCTAGCGTGGCACTACACTTTTCTTTTCATGCTTTTGCCTTATCCTCCTCTTCCGCTTTCCACCTCATGATTCCACTGCACCCTCCTCCTCACGCTCTATTCGCTCTCGCCGTCTCTTGTTCCTCGCTGCAATCTGCATTCGCTCTTTGATCCTTCGCTGTGCTCGTTCGCTGGGTTACGCTGAGGGATGCTTGCTGCAGGAACTGATGCCTAAGAGCTGTGCTCTAAAATAAATAAAGAATGCTAGTGATACTAGTAAAACGATATTGCTTATAATCACTCTTTATAAACCGTATAGGTAAGCTAAAATGGTAGTAGTCTTTTGGAACAATACAAGCATGTGCAGTGTGGAAGTGCTTTGACAACCAGTTTGAAAATTTAAGGTGCTATACTTGCAAAGCTCTCAAAGCGTTTTCTTTGGCAATTATGAGGTTTGTAGCTATATTTTTCTGTAATACTCCTAATGAAAAGTGTTTCTCAATGCACATTATACAGGGTGCTTTTTTTAGCAGCCCCAAAATTTTAAAGTTAGAATAATATAAATCATGGTAACGTTATGTTTACCACCCGAGTGTACGGATTGGAAGCCTCTACATATGGAGCAATTTCCGCACTTATGTGCCTAATTAGTGAATTTACGGTAACTAACTTTTTTAATTATCAACAATAGGTGGCTACAGCAAATTAGTAACTTGGGGCCTGTCCTCGACACTGCCTATCCCAATGATAAAATTGTGAATAGCGGAGTTCATGTGGGAGCTACGCAAACAATTAGTTCCCCTTGGCAGGCTCCTTGAAACCAAAACTGGCTGGAAAAAAGAGTGTTTGTTTCATTGATGTCCCTCCCTCCCCCCTTCCTTCTGTCACATCTCCGAGCTCATCATCAGACCGGCCCTGTGAGCAGCTTGCGTCATTTCTTTGCTGTATGCAGCGTTGGCCTAGCACTTCAATGCCAACGGCCGCCAAATTTACTTTGTCATTCCGTTGGGCGCTACATTGGCACTGTAGTGCCAACCATGTTCTTTGGGCTTTTAGATACTGCAGGCATGGCGTCATATTAGTTTCTAGCATTGACCATACTATATTCTTTTCTTTTTTTTCCCCTTTCACTCAGTGAGTTATGTTCCTATCTGTTTTAGTTTACGCATCTTTATTTACAAAACTCGCACGAGGGTGTTTGAGACAGCTTTCCCGGAGAAAGTGAAGTTTGACTAAACATTGTTTTCATCCAAAAGCGTGAAACGGCATTTCGTCGGTGGAAGTGGACATGTGTGGCCCAACGGAATGACTGATTAAATTTGGTGGCCCGCCAGCACTGAAGCACTAGGCCAACGCTGCAGACAGCAAGGAGATAATGCAAGCTGCTCGCGGGGCCAGACCGGCGGTGACCTCAGAGATGTGACCAAAGGCGGGGGTGGTGACAGCCATGACACAGACACTTTTTTTCCAGCCAGTTGCGGTTTCAAGGAGCCTGCAAATGGGAGCAAATTGTTCGCGTAGCTCCCACACGAACTCCGCTATCAAAGTTTGATCGTCGGGATAGGTAGTGTCGAGGACGGGCCCCAAAGGTACTCATTTGCTGTAGCCACCTATTGTTGATAACTAGAAAGTAAAAAAAAAATTAAATTATGGGGTTTTACGTGCCAAAACCACTTTCTGATTATGAGCCACGCCATAGTGGAGGACTCCGGAAATTTTGACCACCTGGGGTTCTTTAACGTGCACCTAAATCTAAGTACACGAGTGTTTTCGCATTTCGCCCCATTGAAATGCGGCTGCCGTGGCCGGGATTCGATCCCGCGACCTCATGCTCAGCAGTCCAACACATAATTAGAAAGTTAATTACCGTAATTTTGCTAATTACACATGTAAGTGAGAAAATTGCTCTGTATCTGGAGGCTTCCAATCAGTACACTTGATTGGTAAACATAATGTTACCATGATTTATATTTTTCTAATTAAAAAAATTCTTGTGGCAAACCATTCTTGTGGCATTGTCCGTTGGCAGTGCCTACGTTGAATGCCACATGTTGTCCCTGGAACTGGTCACTTCAAAGAACCCACCATGTGGTGCAGAAAGATTACGATCATGGTGTTTAGATTGTCACCAGTTTGCAATCTCAACTTGGCTTACAAACTCAAAGGCCAAGAGAAGACGGACGAAAGTGCTAGGTGCCGCCTTACACCCACGTTCATGAACGTTGTATTGTGATTTTTGATACCTCACGTGGTTACTTCTGTATACAAGGCTACGTGTAAATTAAAGAATGCTTGTGAGTGCTCAATAAGACTTTCATTATGGAATATCTGACCCAGGCACTAGATCGAAATCACAAGCTTAATGTAGTGCAACTCATGGCTATGAGTGCTCCACAATGCCTTACGCCTACATTCATGAACGCTGTATTTGCAATTTTTGATACCTCACATGGTTACTTCAATATACAAGGCTACGTGGAAATTAAAGAATGTCTGAGTGCTCAATAAAAGACTTTCATTATTGAATATCTGACCCAAGCACTAGATCGAAATTAAAAGCTTAATTTAGTGCAACTCATGGCTATGAATGCTCCACAAAACTGTTTCATATTGACTCATTACCTGGCAGCAATAAAAAACTTTATGACTGGGTTTTCAGTATAATTTGTTGGCTTCCTATTCAACTTCAAGTAAGGTCAAATGTCATAGCACCTTACTGCCACATTTGTAGTGCCGCCGCAAGCGTTATCAGATGTTATGTTCTCCTGTACCATATATTCTTTTTCTGCAGTTCCCTAAAAAATATATAGATGAAGTTATGCTGTACAGAGCAAGATGTGTTTGTGAAATTTTGCATAACATTCATTCTCTTTATGATGGGCATGCTTGCATGTTGAAAGCACTCAATGTTGGGCTAATCAGTTCATCTTGAAAAATAAATTAATGCCTCGGATTTGATGTGCCAGAACCACAATCTGATTATGGGGCACGCCATAGTGGGGGACTACGGATTAATTTTGACCACCTAGTGTTCTATAATGTGTACGCAATGCATGGAACACAAGCTTTCTTGCATTACTTCTCCATCAGAATGCGGCCGCCTTGGCTAGATCGAACCCACGGTCTCGTGCTTAGCAGCACAACGTCATAGCCACTGAGCTGCTGTGGTGGATTACAGTTCATCTTCAGGAAATGATGATGCAAACAACACATAGGCAGATTAGGTATGGCGTTGGCGAGGGCTAGTAAGTACATACTGAAGTCGCAACAGTGCGAAGGATGGGACAAATACATAGGTGAAAAAGACGATTGACGTAATCTTAGATGGATGTCACTGTGCATGGCTGGGCTGCCGCAAATGATACGAACTCTCTTGCACTGACGTCATGATTACCTTTCCCTTTTTTGCATTTATACCCCATGCTTAGAGTGAAATAAACTTAGTTAAAGATCAGCGCCTTGTCATTCCTGTTTATTATCTCTTTGTCCCATCCTTTGCACTGTTATAACCAAACACAAGAAGGACAGACGGAAGAAGTACTGTACTTTGACTAACTTTATTTGCTCATTAGAGCCCTCAAAGTGCAATTCAGCAGGCATTAGTCGTCATAAGCTTGTGAACTGCCGCATTTGAAAAAATTCTTAATTTCCAAGGAGTTTGTGTGTGTAGCCAGAAGTAAAACCACAAAAAACTTTGCTGTCTGCATATACCAGTAAAGGCTGAAAACCCGAATACCATTCTATGTGACAAGACTGGGTAAGTATCCAGCTTTTTCTCAGATACTGTGGTCCGTAAACTTTTGATGCTGACAGGGCACATAGCAAAGGGCTAATTTAAAACTTGCTCAGAAGTTGCTTTCTCAGTTCCTTATTTAGAAAACCATTATCTTTCCAAGTTGTCGCTAACACTTGACTGCACTGCAATGTTGCAACCAAGCGAGTTCTTCCATTATTCCTTAGCGTCAGCTGATGCTTCAGCACTAACTACCTTTTCCTAAATAGTTACGTATACCACGACAGGAACATAAAAATACATGCCTATATACAGTCTATACAGATACACAATAGGTGGACACGGTCACCTGCTGCGCAGTGAGGGTCGTGCATACAGTGCATCTTCAACATCAAGAAGCCCAGCCATGTGTACTATAAATGCTTGCAGAAAGGCAATCCCTTCATGGGTGACTGAACTGCAATAAAAGAAAAAGGTTGTAACTTGTTTGTGGAAGCAGAAAAGATGCACGACATGAGAAATACAGGGTGGGCACTGAACTGTTCTAGGCTGGAGTGATTCATGGTGTTTTAGGCAATATCCCTTAACATACTCAGAAGAAGAACTCTTGTGTGTGGCTGTATGCCAATTTTTTATATTTTAATTGAAATCTTTTGTTATTTTTAGAGAAATCTTATGCAGCTGTCACAGCAAAAAATGAACATTTTGCCGATTTAGACTCTGGGCAATACTGAATGTTTGCAACTAAGTCTGATGCATACAAGCAACTTAGAGCACTTGTCCGTGCTAGACAGTCTTGGATAAAATAGCTGTGGATGCCGCCACTGGGAGGTCTACAAAGACACCGCATAAGGAACTGGCAATATAAGGAACAGCTTACTGAAGGTGCCAAACAGCTTCTTTCAGTTCCTTTCTGTGTGTTACCTACATTGTTTCGCATTGGTTTGCCAAAAGGAACACGAAAGAAAATGTCAAGCAGCCTACTGGCCACAAGAGCCGAGTGCGACTTTAGCAAAAGGGCGAATTTCCTACCCTGAAATACACATGCCAGGCACTTCAGTACGTTCAGCGTTTAAAATGGCAAAGCTGTGGGACAATGTGCCAGCTTACAAATCTTTCAAAGTTATTGACTTCTCTGAAAAAAACCAAGATTATCAATCATCTGCTACACCATTAGATCTTTCAACATTAAAATATTTACTCATTCTATATCAAGAAAGTAGTAAAGAATTAATTATCACAGGCCACTTTAAGGGGTTTGCCATAGCAGAGCAGCCCCTGACAATGACAGGCTTCATGCAGGGGGGGAAAAAGATTTTTTTTTTCTTGGAATGTTTTTTTTTTGTAGTCCCCACTGTGCTTCTGTGTGAAAAGATAACAATAGATATAACTTCCAGTCACGTACACAAATATACAATACATAACAGAAAATGCAACATTGTGATGTTATAGTAAGAGTAGTTATTATAACATTAAATGAACTATTAAATTATGGTTAGCATCTTTTAACTTTTGAAATGAAAGAGAAAGGGAATGTTAGCAAGAATGAATGACCACTGATATAGCCAAGTCCAGTAAGATTTTCAGATAATTTCGAGCAGTAGCAAGCAGAACTTATGTGATCCGACACAGGCTCAAGCCCTTGTCTGCTGACAGAGGTATGGAAATAAAATGTTACAAATTGTATGGCTTACCTGACTAAGAATGGCTGAGGGAAGCAAAGTGTCGACATGTATTGGTCCCGCAGCTCTCTCACAAACATAAGGTTCTTGAGTATGGTGGAATTTCTGGCCTTGTCAATTTTGGTGAACACCAGCTGTTAGAAAAGCCACAACCATCAAATTTAAATAAAGCTGTTGTAATAGCCAAACTCTTTAGAGACAAGCCATTAAGTGTCTCTTTAACTAAAAGGACACTAAAGAGATTATATTAGTTTAAATGGATAGTCTTTCAATAGTGCATTTTTGACAAATTCACGGTAACAGATTGGCTATTAGAAGAAAAAGATGAAGGCAAAAGTTTCATTTATTAAATTTCGCATGAGAACCCCAGCGCCGATACATCACTGTGATGCCATGGATTTCAAAGCATTTTATATATTTGGGCCAGCGTGGCTCGGTGAAGGTTCTTGAAGCTTGATAAGTTCAGTCTTTGGCTCTCATAGATTTGTCAATGCAATCCATTTGCACAGATAACATTTAATTAAGCTTTGCCAGCTGCTGTCAAAATATGTGACATCATGGCAAACTGTTGCGCAAACTTGAAAAAAGTGTTGCCACCAGTCTCTCAATTTTGTACATTTTCTGGCTTAGCAAGCCTCTTAGCAAGATAAGAGTGGGCTTTTTAGTATTGTAGAACAGTAATCTCCGAGCTTAATTTTGTTTGTATTTAGAGTTCTTTAACATCAGACACTCCAGATGGAGGAAGAAAGGTCTTACAGCATACGGTGATTTTAGTGTTTCCAGCATCTCTATGGCATCTTGGTCATAATCTTGGAAACCTTGTTCAGCATCCATTACAAGAAATGTCCTCTTCAGGCTACAACATACCACAGTGAATAAGAAAGACACAAAAAGAAAATTCTATATACGAAACAAGTGCAGTGTTTATAATGCAATAAGTGCAATCAAATACCACATGAAAATGCCTGTTCAATGTATAAACAGTACTTAGTAAATAGGTTCATTGCTCGGACAGATATTGCAAGATTTAGGAAGCTTACTTTTTCCGACCTGAAAGAAACTGTGATGAAAAGAGGGCAAAGTCCTTCGGCTGTCTGAAACCGTAGCCAGGCATGTCGACCAAGCACAGCTTCTTGCCAACCGCAAAGAAATTCAACGTTTTTGTGTGTCCCTGAAACACAAGAGTGCTGCTAATTTGAATATACAGATGGATGGTGATTGATGGCACAGGAAAAAGTGAAATATTCAGGGAGTGGAAAAAAAAAAGAACAGAAAAGAATTAAAAAAGAAAAATTATGGGGTTTTACGTGCCAAAATCACTTTCTGATTATGAGGCATGCCGTAGTGGAGGACTCCGGAAATTTCGACCACCTCGGGTTCTTAACGTGCACCTAAATCTAAGTACACGGGTGTTTTCGCATTCTGCCCCCATTGAAATGCGGCCGCCGTGGCTGGGATTCGATCCCGCGACGTCGTGCTCAGCAGCCCAACACCATAGCCACTGAACAACCACAGCGGGTAGAAGAGAATTTATAGCACTGTTGGCATGTTCCTGGTGTGGCATGTTTTGGCAGCTTTTCAGTGATAGGTATTATGTACTCATTTCCCAATTGAAAATGATTTTGCCATTGGTGGTTATTGCTGATATTGCCAACCTCTTCAAAAATTAAACTGGGTGTCAATGTTGGTGCACAGGTTCAGATGTGTAGATTTCTGCAGCGGTGTCACGAAGTTCACAGAATTAATCACAGTCATCACAAGGACACCACAGACAATCGCAGGTTTATAATAAAATGAATATAAGTTTATCCAAGGGTCCATTAAAACACCACAGTTATCAGTACTGCTCTAACATAGATTCGCAGTGTCTTTCTTTTTTCATATTGAGGACACAAACTCAAGAGTTGTAGTTAACAAAGTCAGGTGCCATTTGTGCATGATGAAATGCTTACTTACAGCTTCATAGGAAAACCAGATTACGAAAGAGATGACCCAGTGGTTTCACACACCACAGGAACATAGATGCAATGTAGCACAGTTGTTAGAAGCATGCAAAGCTTTAGCTGCAGCAATGCAGACGCAACCACCAAAAGAGACAAAGCTCTCGCCACACCAGACCTATCTTCATACAGTCACGTGGCGAAATGTACATCTACATAGTGCCTCACACTCAGTCATGGCTCCTGGTGTTAAGTTTTCCAGTTGTTACTATGACAGGGTCCTGGTCGACAGCATTTATGGACTTTGGCCCATCCTGTCAGTTGACCTGAAGTGGCATAACTTTTCAAAAAGACACTGCCATCAGCAAATTTTGGCGTGTCAAGCACTGAGAATTACTGGATGTGAGTGACACCACTGCGAGCACTGGCACGAGTATTGACATCGTGTCGAATATCTTGCGATGCAAGCCTGCCAAGGCATGTAGCTGGACAACCTGGGCTAGTATAAAGAAGCAATTCATTCAGCTCAATTCTATTCCTTTCGTATTATCCACAGTTCATGAACTGCCAATCCTGCTGATAATGTAGGTGAAGTGATAATAGGGCCACTGATGAAGTGTGAAAATCAAAGGAATTTCAAAAGAATCCTTACATTATCCCAGCCTTTGGACCCCATTGCCTACAGGACTAACTATCTAGTCTAGTACAAAAGTAAAAAAAAACGCCTCCCTGTCACTGATAAGTGCTCCATGCGGGCACTCAATAGTGAAAAATGACTGCTTGTACCATCATTGGAAGACTAAAGCATAAGACGGTGTTATTGTCAAACAAAGTATTTTACTTAAAGCGCACAAAAACAAGGACACAAGAAAGGAAGACCAGACAGGGCGAGATCTCGTCCTCTCTGGCCATCTTTTGTTGTTTCCCTGTTTTTGTGCACTTTAAGTAAAATATGAATTCTTACAATCTCGCCCAAATTTCAGTTCTTGTAAGAGTATCATATTGCTGCCTTCTTTCAAAGTGCGTTTAACGGCTGTCACTATGTGTTGGTACAAAACTGATATTTGAAACTTTCTGGGTTGGTGGAGGGCCATGTCCAGATTTTAGATTTTCGATGTGGGAAACTGTTCTGGATCTTTCGCCTATCTGATTCCGCTGTTGGCCTCCTCAGAGTAGCTCCAAAGTGCATCATAAAGAAAATAAAAGTTGCAATGGGCAAGCGAACGAAGCGGCGAGCACTCGGTAGAGGAGGCAGCGGTTTTTGATACTCACAGGAGTTTTAGAGACCTTGACGTTAACTTCAGGTGCCTGAGAAAACATGGCTTTAAGCAGTGACGACTTCCCCACGTTGCTTATTCCCATAATGGCCGCCTGAAAATAAATCATGAGCAGAATGTCACGTGTAGAAGAAAGGCTGGCTCCGACAGTCCCCGCCACTGTCTGGTGCCGCGAGTTGAAACGCTTTGTACGACGTTCTCCTGCATATGTAAACTAACTGAATTTGATGTACGGCTATGTGAAAACAAGTTATGGAATTCCTATCACTGTGAAAGCAGGAAAGAAAGAAATAACGGTCAGCAAATCTTGAGGAGCGTACAGAGTACGCCCAGTGCAGCGCAAACATTAGATCAAATCGTAATGATCCCAAACAAAAAAGAAAATACAAGTGCATTTACAGGTTGATTAATAATACGTCACCTCGGGCACATCGTGTTGCGGGTACTGCTCAGGACGTACAGCTGACGTTATGAAAGAAAGTGAATGTTTGGGTCCGCTGACGAAAAGGTTCTCGGCTGCCTTCATTTCGGCGACACTGGGGACAAAAGGAGCTTCGTTTTCACCGAATAACGGCACCTGCAAATGCTTTTGCAATTCATTGCACCTATTTCTGTACGGAAGTTCTGCTTTCTTGGGAGCTTGCTTTGCAGAGAAAGATCGACACAGCTTAAAACTGGAGCGCATCATGTTGTGCTGCAGAAATCTGTACGGGCGCAGCCATGTTAGAAAGGTTGCCAGGTGAGATCGCCTTCCGCGCTGGAATTGGTGCGTCGTACCTCAAGCGTTGTACACTGGTAAAAAAAAAATCGCTCACATGGCTAAGCATAATAAGGTTTTGGCCCACGGGTATCACATCAATGACACAGCACGCATTTCATGACGTAATTGTCATGAATGACATAAATGACCTCAACTGGTCGTTTCTTCGTCGTTTCTTTACCTGTTGTAGCGATGCCTTTTCCGATTCTATGCTTTTTCAGGCGTTTCGTGCTTGGCCAGTGGTCAGAGCGACGGTCTGCCCACATTATCAACGGGATCAGGCGGCCATGTGTGGTGGATGATAAGAATAGCATAGAATAAGGCATAAGGCATCGCTACAAAATAGCGGCCATGATCTCGACCGGGTGAGGTGGGTAGCGGTGGTGGAAAAACTTTATTAATTATTGAGAGGGAAGAGGGGAGTAAGGAAAAGGGTAGGGTGGGTCCCTATTCCAGGACACAATATCCACCGCAAGAATCAGGAAACGATGGCTAAGCCGGGCATCGTGATGATGAAAAAAAGTAGAAAAGATTGTATTGACTTCATTGGCACATGGATGTGACTCTCCTCCGAGTCTCGAGCGGTTCTGATTAACCGAGGATTAACCTCTGTCTGACTCGTGGTAATCGACGTCTTCTTCTGCAGCCTGCGGAAGTATTAGGGCTTTCGTCAGCTTCTGCCGTTGAGCTCCTGTCCTTCGGTTTACCTTCTCTTCCCTCATCCTTTTGTGTCAGATCGGGGAAAAAGCGGTGACGTCGTTTCGGAGAAGAGAGCAATTATGTCGACATGGGGACGCCCGCTTGAACGCTTCTCGCACTTGACAGGCCAATCATACGGGGACTAAGATGGCCTTAATTACTCCTTGCGGTGTTGTGGTTTCCGACGTCTTCCCGGGGAGCCTGTGGAAGCATTGGTGCATTCGCCAGGCTCTGTCGTTGACGGCCTTTCACTCTTCGGTTTGTCGTCTCTTCGTGCATCCCTTTGTGTCAGCTCGGCGAATAAAAGGGTGACGCCGTTTAGGAAAAGAGGGCGATTATATTGACATGGGGACGCCCGCTTGAACGCTTCTCACCCTTGACAGATTGATGTCCACGCTTACTGTAACAGACTTTTCTAGGACGAGGCAAATCATCGTGTCATGGGAACGCACGCCTGAATGTCTCTCACACCCGACAGGTCGACCATAACAGTATGTATCATGGTATGTGTGACGAGACATGCGCGTATAACATCGGTGCCTTCACGAAAACCTATTCCGAAGAAACTGCAACAGCTGATAGTCCTGCGTGTGACGGTTGCTGATTCGAGGAGAACATTGACCACTTAATTATTGTGCCACTGTCCTCATTTTCAAGCACAAAGACATTCTTTGCCCAAGGCATTGAGGAAATTAGATGATCGTCCTCTGAGTGAACAGACAGTACCAGAGCACCGTCCCCACCAAGTTTTCCTTTAACCTCCTTGGTCTCCACCGATCATCGGCTCAGAAAGCAGTGAAGACACTTTTGTGCTTTCTAAGAACGTCTGGTCTGTACGAGCAGCTTTTGCTCAAATACCGTCCGTGCACGTATCCATACCCTCTCTCTTTCTCTTCCACTTCTCCCTTCCCCCAGTATACGGTAAGCAACCGGACTCTTGAGTGGTTACCATCCCTGCCTTCCTTATATATACATATATATATATATATATATATCGGGGTCCGAATCCTCTACATTCGTGCCGCAGTGCTCTGTTGCGCAGCTTACCTGAGTCTATGACTTTCCAAACGCTTGTTTGTCGAGAACACATTTCCTCAAGAAACTGCATTTCAGCGCCATATTATTCTTGCACCGGATGTGACAACGAGGGCTTCGCTATGCCAGTTACGTTGTACCCCCTTTTCTCGAGACTGTTGAAATGCTCATGCATACACGCGAGATTTCGACATTCCTAAAGCCCTTCTGTAATGAGCGGACGCACAAAGGCATCAGGAGATAAAGCGGGCTTTCGAAAGGTTGAGAAGCTACAGGATAGAAATGCATTTGGGTCTTATCACAAGGTATCACATTACGCGTCATAGGTATTGCTTACAGAGCTATAAACAGAAGCTTCTTTGTCCTATGCACCTATGGTAAATCAGACGCCTTTAACAATTATCTGCGCTTCCACGTGTCATCCGCTTGTGGAGCGGCCTTCCCGATATCCTGGTAGCGGAAGCTAACTAAGAAAATTTCGTCACGACATAAACACACATTTCTTACTTTAATTAACTTCTTGTCTGCTTTGCTTCTTGCGTGCATTTCATTGGTATCTTTTCCTCTGAGGATTTTCGACTTTGTGAAAACTTGATTCTTCATTGCGTCATTATTAACAAAATGTTCTACTAATATGCATAATTGTATGCTCCTTACATTAGGTAAAATTTTGAAGCTCCGCTTACCCAATGCCCATTCTTCGCGCCTGTGAGATATTTTAATAATAATAATAATAATAATAATAATAATAATAATAATAATAATAATAATAATAATAATGATAATATGTATATGTATATGCGAAAGTTCCATTGCATGATGTGATTATTAGCAAGGAAGATCGTTTCTTCAAAGAAATCATTCCACCTTTACATCACCGCGTACTTTCCATGTGAGTGAAGAAGCTTTGTTATGGACGCCTGCAGAACGGTTAGCCTTCCCCTGTTAGGGAGGCGTCACCGTGACGCGGCTATGACGTCTTTGCGGCTTGAGGCGCCTCTACTTCGGCTGCGGCCGCACTACTTCCTTTGGTCGACCGCGCCTGCCCCTCTTTTGGGGTGGCAGCCTCCCTCCGGTTTCGCTCGGTCGTTGCCTTTCGAGGGCCGCCGAGATATGCTGGACGGCCTGGGCTTGGGCATCCTGATCATAGCACCTTGTTGCGGCCTCGAGCCGCGCCGGGATCGTTGCTATCGTTACAGCTTCGTGTGGATTTTTAGCACAGCCAAAGGATGTGAGCTGCAGTGGCTCTTTCCTTTTGGCACACACAACACAGGTCACTTTTATAAACACTTGGACACACGTGCCTCATCAGCACCGGGGTGAATAACAACCCCGTTTGAAGTTGTCGATATAGAATCCCTTCCTTACGGGTCAAGCCCGGATGAGGTAGCGGCATAGTCCTTCGCTCTAGTCTGTACCACTTCACAATCTCGTTGTAGGAAGTCATTTTGTCTTTGGTTTTCCACCACCACGACGGGTCGACCGCAGCAGCAGCGGCACGGTTGGTTAGTCCTCGCGCCGCCGCATTCGCCGTCTCGTTGTGGTTTGCGTTGCCGCGATCCGACACATCACTGCCCATGTGGGCCGGAAACCACTTTATCACTACACACCGATTTTCACTCGCGAGATCGACCGCACGCAACACACGCGCGGCTTCACTACACACCCTTGTTCTAGCGTAATTTCGCACTGCCGTCCTAGAATCACAGAGCACAGTCGTGCACTCGGGATCGGCGATGGCCAGGGCAATGGCCACCTCCTCGGTTGGATGCGCCCCTCGAGTCCGCACACTCGCCGCCGTTCTCGTTGCGCCGGTCGATGCCCCGACGACAGCAGCGGCGAATGCCTTTCTGTCATGTGGATACTCTGCCGCGTCTACAAACACGGCGCCCCTGTCTTTGGCATGTAGATCGATGAGCGCCTTGGCCCTCGCCGCCCGCCGCTCTTTCTGGAACTCAGGGTTCATGTTTCTTGGTACCGGACATACCCGTAGTCGTCTGCTAATTGCGTCCGGTACAGGCACTTCTGTATTTTCGGGTCCCCTTTCCTTTGGCCCCATGCTTAGGTCACGCAGCACTTGTCTGCCCGTTCTTGTTTCCGATAGCCGCGCGAGCTGAGCGGTCCTCTGCGCCTCGGCGATTTCCTCCAGGGTGTTATGCACTCCCAGGGCTAGGAACTTGTCGGTGCTTGTGCAGTCGAGAAGTCCGAGTGCAGCCTTGTACGCTTTGCCTATGAGCGCACTGATCTTATTTCGCTCGCACTGCCTCCAGTTGTGGAAAGGAGCAACGCATGTAATGTGGCTTATAGCGAAGGATTCCACTAGCCGGGTGAGGCTTTCTTCCTTCATGCCTGCTGTTCTGTGTGACACCCTCTTGATGAGGCGGATGGCCGTGGTGACTTTGGCCGCGAGACGGTTGACCGTCTCGCCGTTGACTCGTTTGCGCTCAATCAGGCTCCCTAGCACTCGTATCTTCTCGACAACCGGGATAGTGTGACTGGCGCTCGTGTTGATCTTTACTGTCTTTTGCTCTCTCCCAGGTTCGTTGCCTTTCGTCTTCCAAGCTGCTCTTTTCGGAGGAATCACCAACAGCTCAGACTTGCTTGGGGAGCAGACGAGCCCAGACCCGTCCAGCTGCCCCTCGATAGCGTCAACCGCCTCTTGCAATGTAGTCTCGATGTGTCCGTCGCTTCCTCCTGGGACCCAGAGCGTTATGTCTTCGGCATAGATGGTGTGTCGGACCCGCGCGACTTGAGAGAGGCGCTCGGCCACCCCTATCATTACATGGTTGAAAAGTAATGGCGAGATGACCGAGCCCTGGGGGCTCCCGACACTGCCGAACTTCTTCTTTTGGAGCCGCTGGTCACAGGCGATGATTTCGGTAGTCCGCTCCGTCAAAAAATCCTTGATGTACGCATATGTTCTCTTGCCCATGTTTAGCCGTGACACCTGTGCCAGGATCGCAGAGTGTCTCACTTTGTCAAAAGCGCTCTGCAGGTCGAAACCCAAGATGGCTCGCTTGTCTTTCGTGTTGGTAGTGTCATCGAGGATTTAATTTTTCAGTTGTATCATGGCGTCCTGAGTTCCTAGCTTGTTTCGGAACCCGATGAGGGTGTTTGGGTAGAGCCCCGAATCTTCCAGGTAACTCTGCCACCTGTTCATGAGTACATGCTCCAATGCTTTGCCCACACAGGACGTAAGCGAGATCGGCCGGAGGTTCTCAATGTTGGGTGGCTTTCCCGGCTTAGGAATCAAGATGATCTTGGCTGCTTTCCACTGCCGGGGTAGTGACCCGGCTCCCCAGCAAGTGTTGAAGTATGCCGTGAGGTTCTCGATGGCCACATCGTTAAGATTTTTTAGCGCTCTGTTCGTAACGCGGTCGGGACCAGCGGCGGAGTTGCTGTTGAGATTGTGCAGGGCAACCCTTACTTCCCATACTTCAATGTCTCGATCTAGCCACTTGTTTGCTTCGCCTAGGTAGTCCGGGTGCGTTTCTGTGGGAGTGACCGGCAGGTACTTGTCGAGGCGTTTCTTCACTTCGTCTATCCCGTGCTCGGTCAGCGCCCTGTGGATGATCTTGGCCAGGTTGTGGTGCTGGTGAGACTTGGTCGTGGTCGCATCCAAAAGATGCCTCAGCATACTCCACGTCTTGCCGCAGTGCATCTGGCCGTCCGCTGCGTTACAGACCTCATTCCATTGCTGAGTGCATAGCACTCTGCTGTGGGACTCGATCTCGCGGTTGAGTTCGGCGACCTTCTTGCGTAGCTGTCTGTTTGTCCGCTGCGTCTTCCACCTTGACAGGATGGACTGCTTTGCTGCGATGAGGTGGGCCAGGCGACTGTCGACCCTGTGGACACGCTCGTCCGTCTCGACTTCCTTGGTGGCATTTTCTACCTTGTTTACAATCTCGGTGGACCACTCCTCAATGTCTAATTTCGGTCTGCTCCTTGGGTAACAATACTCGAAACGCGTCCCAATCAGTAAATATATGTTTCCGAAAGCTTCTGCCGAGTTCGTCGTTACCACCGAGCGGGACAGCGACCTCCACAATGTAATGGTCACTGCCCAATTCGTGACCCGTGTTCCGCCATTCAAAGTCCGCCATACCGCCGCCGTTACCCCTGACGAAAAGTGAGATCGGGCGTTGTGTCTCGGGTGACCGAGTTGCCGATTCTTGTAGGGTATGCTGGGTCGGTGATTAGATTTAGTGCCAAGTCGGTAGCATCTTGCATTAAGTCCCTGCCCTTTGCCAATGTTTTGGGGTAACCCCAGGCTTGATACGGCGCGTTAAAGTCCCCGCAGATTACCAGCCTGTTGTCGGGCCCCGCGACGCAGTACAGAATTTGGCGACGCAATTGGCTAACTTTCAGCAAACATGGATAGGACATCAACCATCGCAACCACAACAGCAGTGAAAGGCCTCCTGGTCTGGCATTGGAATTGCAACGGTTTTGCTGGGAAAAAGGCTGTAATTGAGCAACACTTAGAACAAGTATAAAGAAAGCCAGATATCGACTTTCCATGTGCTGATACAAACGCGGAAAAACTTAAAAAAGAAACATTCGTGCCTAATATTCAGTATTATTCCACTCTTGGAGCAGAGATCATGACAATTGCCAGTGGCGGCACAATAAGGTTTTTTTTCTTCTTCTTCCCTATACATAGAAAACTAGGTCAACAAGTGCGACAAAAAGAAAAGAAGAAAAAGAAGAAGAAAGGAAATGAACAAACTAGCATGCTTTAACACGAGTTCGTGCTTCTTCGAAGCTTTTCTTACTCAAAACACTTCAAGGGAGGGAGGGGAGGGGGGAGAGAAAAGGAAGGAATGAAGAAAAAATAAGAAACAGCAGCAATGGTCCTCCGATCTTTCGACATCTTCAGTCTCCATTGTCCACAGTGAATGTCAACAAGTAACCCTATTGATTTTTTTCTCCCTTTCCTACCCTATACATGAACACTCGCACTGTGAATAAACTCCATTCAACTGGTTCTTCTTTCTTCCCGTTTCATCATTATCGTTTACGACTCGGCTATCATTCCTGCGACTTTGTGTTCTCCTGCTCAGATAACTGGGTGTTCTCGTTTCTTTGTATACTCCGGCGTTACAAGCCAATGCGCACGACTTGAGGAACCAATATTGATTCAGTTTCTTTTTTCGTTTCTCCCTCCTCAACTCCGGCGCTGTGAGACGCTCTTGCGATATTATTTTAATGCATTGTTTGAGCACTGGCCCTGTTTTGTGCAGTAGACGCGGAACCATGGATAATACGTTGCTTCAATTCCTCATGTTTTTTTTTCTTGTGTGCACGCTTATTTTGTGTGCCTGAGGGGCGCTCTGTGTGTGTCATTAAAATTTTGCTTCATTTTCATCTGGAGGGGCAATGCTCAGAAATTGCTGCCGAGCAAACCTTTCTAGTTTTCTTCAAAGATCTCTCTATTCCTTCTACTGTGTAAAAGACATAGCACAATGCATACAAAATAGCAGATATAGGCACGTATATATAGTCTTGTAGAACTACGCGGTCATTCGGTGCTATATGTCAACACACGCATGCAGTTTTTTTTTTTTTCATGAAAGAACATGGACTCGTCATCCTGACCCTGCGAAAGTGGATGGCCAGCGAAGATGTTAGAAAACCACTCCACGCAAATGCCCTCGCTAGGGACATGAAATGTTTTATTGTTCTGCCTGGTCTTAGCACGACACCGTTGTTGAGCATTACGCTTTTGCACTCTTCAACGTACATCATATTCACGCTGCTCTTCGGGAGTCTTTGAGTGGTCTACCCATAACGGCCTTGCGTTGTGCTGAATGAGTTGCTAGGCAGATCTCGCTTTTATATAAGAAGTTTGGTGACGTCATTCAATGATCCGTATGCTGCTATTGCCCCTTTCCCACCGGATCAGCTATATGCAACCGTAATCTTTACCGGGAAACACACGCTAGGAGAGGAAGGCGCCTCGCATTGTTCACAGGCATCATCCATCATGCAGTTTTGCGTTTGTTTTGTGCTTTTCTTTATTGAAATGAATATTTAGCAGTGTGTTTTATGCCTGGTTCCAAAAGAGATATGTACTTTTTTTCGGTTCATTTTTTTTGCTGACGGAAATAAAAAATCCCGACCAACTAGAGGCTAACAGCTTCGCTGTAAAAACTGCACAGATAGTATGTAAAATGTATTGAACCGTTGCAACTTATTGAAGAAATAACCGTTCATAACCTGTGAGCTCGCCTGTCCGCATCCCAGTAAATCTGAGCACGTTTTTTTCTCTTGAGAGGCCTTTGTCTCGATACAGCCAAAGCACATGGAGAGCTGACAGAAGGTGCTCGCGCGCGCGCGCGCACGCAAGCACGCACGCACGCACGCACGCACGCACACGCACATGGGGTCAAAACACGCTAGCGCGGCATTCATCCGTGCTACCATACGGTAAACGTCTTCGCGAGAGCAGTTGCCAGTCATTCAAAATACCGGACACGTTATTAGCGAAGGTATTCGAAAGCATAAATGTGGCCTTTGGTTATCTCTTTCGGTTTTCTGAAGCGATCCCTGCTTGTAGCTTTCACCGCACGGCAGGTAGTTGGTGAGGTGGAGTTTATGTATCTGTGTATGGGGGGCATTGTTGATGGCGCACGGGACAGTGCACAAAACTTGAGGCCGTCATGTCACAGCAGCCCTCTTTACTGTTTCCGCACGACTGCGCACGACGCATCAAGCACATCCGCCGATGCGAGCACGGATGCGTGATTTGCCGACGTCGCAATATAGTCGGCGAAAAGAGGGGGCAAAGCAATCTTTACCAGCCACTGTAGAAACAGTGGCCCAGCAATAGCGCGGAGCCAACCGGAAGCTTCTTGCGCTACACAAATCTATGGGCTTTATCGGAAGCCAATGCAACCGGCACTTCGCTTGAAATAACAGGAACAGACGGGGGCCAGGCAAAATCGAATCGTGCGATGCCGAAGGGCGAGTAAACAAGAACAAACGCGCGGATTTTTCGCGAATGTGCTCCTTCTCGCTTCTGGTTCGCTTTCCACCCCTTCGTGAAACGCACAAAATTGCGTTTGGCGAGGAATTCAAGAAGCTTGCCTAGAAGCCGAGTTCCTTGCGGTTCTCATTCGAAAACAAACAATTTATTCAAGGGTGTTTCTTCTATTTCTATGTGTTTTTATTCTCCTGTTTTGTACCTGTGTACCGTTTGCCTTGGCAGTGACTTATTACGCTGCGTCTGTGATCACGTCAAGAAGAGTACTCACATGCAAATTTCTTGTACGTTGTCCCCAGATAACTTTTTAGAGTGTACATTCTAAAAAAAAGTTTACACCCTTTGGGGCTTATCTTGTCACACAACGATAATCGTCATTTGCCTTGTCCGCATTTCCTTTCTTTAATGCTGCGAGCCCGGCGCTTCCCAGTAACGAACGGCAGGCGCGTTATCAGCATGACATAGCATTGCCGACAGGAAAGTAGAGGGCGCGGCGTTTTCAAGAAAGGAAACGCAAGCAAGGCAGACGATTATTGCACTTTAAAAAAAGTTTACACCCTTTGGGGTGTATACCTGCCCCACAACAATAACGTAAGTACCGAGCTCGCAGCGTTAAAGGAAAGGAAATGCGGACAGGACAGATGACGTTTATTGTTGTGTGGCAAGATGCGAATCTGAACCTGGCAACGTTTAACGTTGGAACGTTATCTAGGGAGGCGAGTCTAGCAGTGTTATTGGAGGAATTAGAGGATAGTAAATGGGATATAATAGGGCTCAGTGAGGTTAGGAGGACAAAAGAAGCATATACAGTGCTAAAAAGCGGGCACGTACTGTGCTACCGGGGCCTAGCGGAGAGACGAGAACTAGGAGTCGGATTCCTGATTAATAAGGATATAGCTGGTAACGTACAGGAATTCTAAAGCATTAACGAGAGGGTGGCAAGTCTTGTTGTGAAATTTAATAAGAGGTACAAATTGAAGGTAGTACAGGGCTACGCCCCTACATCCAGTCATGACGACCAGGAAGTCGAAAGCTTTTATGAAGACGTGGAATCAGCGATGGGTAAAGCCAAAACAAAATACACTATACTGATGGGTGGCTTCAATGCCAAGGTAGGCAAGAAGCAGGCTGGAGACAAGTCAGTGGGGAAATATGGCATAGGCTCTAGGAATAGCAGGGGGAGTTATTAGTAGAATTTGCAGAACAGAATAATATGCGGATAATGAATACCTTCTTCCGCAAGCGGGTTAGACGAAAGTGGACGTGGAGGAGCCCAGATGGCGAAACTAGAAATTAAATAGACTTCATACTCTGTGCTAACCCTGGCATCATAGAAGATGTGGACGTGCTCGGCAAGGTGCGCTGCAGTGACCATAGGATGGTAAGAACTCGAATTAGCCTAGACTTGAGGAGGGAACGGAAGAAACTGGTACATAAGAAGCCAATCAATGAGTTAGCGGTAAGAGGGAAAATAGAGGAATTCCGGATCAAGCTACAGAACAGATCATCATCATCATCATCATCATCATCATCATCATCATCATCATCATCATCATCATCATCATCATCATCATCATCATCATCATCATCATCATCATCATCATCATCATCAGCCTAGTTACGCCCACTGCAGGGCAAAGGCCTCTCCCATACTTCTCCAACTACCCCGGTCATGTACTAATTGTGGCCATGTTGTCCCTGCAAACGGCTTAATGTCATCCGCCCACCTAACTTTCTGCCGCCCCCTACTACGCTTTCCTTCCCTTGGAATCCAGTCCGTAACCCTTAATGACCATCGGTTATCTTCCCTCCTCATTACATGTCCGGCCCATGCCCATTTCTTTTTCTTGACTTCAACTAAGATGTCATTTATCCGCGTTTGTTCCCTCACCCAATCTACCCTTTTCTTATCCCTTAACGTTACACCTATCATTCTTCTTTCCATGGCTCGTTGCGTCGTCCTCAATTTCAGCAGAACCCTTTTCGTAAGCCTCCAGGTTTCTGCCCCGTAGGTGAGTACTGGTAAGACACAGCTATTATACACTTTCCTCTTGAGGGATAGTGGCAACCTGCTGTTCATGATTTGAGAATGCCTGCCAAACGCACCCCAGCCCATTCTTATTCTTCTGGTTATTTCAGTCTCATGATCCGGATCCGTGGTCACTACCTGCCCTAAGTAGATGTATTCCCTTACCACTTCCAGTGCCTCGCTACCTATCGTAAACTGCTGTTCTCTTCCGAGACTGTTAAACATTACTTTAGTTTTCTGTAGATTAATTTTCAGACCCACCCTTCTGCTTTGCCTCTCCAGGTAAGTGAGCATGCATTGCAATTGGTCTCCTGAGTTACTAAGCAAGGCAATATCATCAGCGAATCGCAAGTTGCTAAGGTATTCTCCATCAACTTTTATCCCCAATTCTTCCCACTCCAGGTCTCTGAATACATCCTGTAAACACGCTGTGAATAGCATTGGAGATATCGTACCTCCCTGTCTGACGCCTTTCTTTAATGGGATTTTGTTGCTTTCTTTGTGGAGGATTACGGTGGCTGTGGAACCGCTATAGATAGCTTCCAGTATCTTTACATATGGCTCATCTACACCCTGATTCCGTAGTGCCTCCATGACTGCTGAGGTATCGACTGAATCAAATGCTTTTTCGTAATCAATGAAGGCTATATATAAGGGTTGGTTATATTCCGCACATTTCTCTATCACCTGATTGATAGTGTGAATATGGTCTATTGTTGAGTAGCCTTTACGGAATCCTGCCTGGTCCTTTGGTTGACAGAAGTCTAAGGTATTCCTGATTCTATTTGCGATTACCTTAGTAAATACTTTGTAGGCAACGGACAGTAAGCCAATCGGTCTATAATTTTTCAAGTCTTTGGCGTCCCCTTTCTTATGGATTAGGATTATGTTAGCGTTCTTCCAAGATTCCGGTACGTTCGAGGTCATGAGGCATTGTGTATACAGGGCGGCCAACCTTTCTAGGACAGTGTTCCCACCATCCTTCTACAAATCTGCTGTTACCTGATCCTCCCCAGCTGCCTTCCCCCTTTGCATAGATCCCAAGGCGTTCTTTACCTCTTCCGGTGTTACTTGTGGGATTTCAAGTTCCTCTAGACTATTCTCTCTCACCTTATCGTCGTGGGTGTTACTGGTACTGTATAAATCTCTATAAAACTCTTCAGCCACTTGAACTATCTCATCCATATTAGTAACAATATTGCTGGCTTTGTCTCTTAACGCACACATCTGATTCTTGCCTATTCCTAGTTTCTTCTTTACTGCTTTTAGGCTTCCTCCGTTCCTGAGAGCCTGTTCAATTCTATCCATATTATAGTTCCTTATGTCCGCTGTCTTACGCTTGTTGATTAACTTAGAAAGTTCTGCCAGTTCTATTCTAGCTGTAGGGTTAGAGGCTTTCATACATTGGCGTTTCTTGATCAGATCTTTCGTCTCCTGCGATAGCTTACTGGTTTCCTGTTTAACGGCGTTACCACCGACTTCTATTGCGCACTCCTTAATGATGCCCATAAGATTGTCGTTCATTGCTTCAACACTATGGTCCTCTTCCTGGGTTAAAGCCGAATGCCTGTTCTGTAGCTTGATCCGGAATTCCTCTAGTTTCCCTCTTACCGCTAACTCATTGATTGGTTTCTTATGTACCAGTTTCTTCCGTTCCCTCCTCAAGTCAAGGCTAATTCGAGTTCTTACCATCCTATGGTCACTGCAGCGCACCTTGCCGAGCACGTCTACATCTTATATCATGCCAGGGTTCGCGCAGAGTATACAGTCGATTTCATTTCCAGTCTCACCATTCGGGCTCCTCCACGTCCACTTTCGGCTAACCCGCTTGCGGAAAAAGGTATTCATTATCCGCATATTATTCTGTTCTGCAAACTCTACTAATAACTCTCCTCTGCTATTCCTAGAGCCTATGCCATATTCCCCCACTGACTTGTCTCCGGCCTGCTTCTTGCCTACCCTGGCATTGAAATCGCCCATCAGTATACTGTATTTTGTTTTGACTTTACCCATCGCCGATTCCACGTCTTCATAGAAGCTTTCGACTTCCTGGTCATCATGACTAGATGTAGGGGCGTAGACCTGTACAACCTTCATTTTGTACCTCTTATTAAGTTTCACAACAAGACATGCCACCCTCTCGTTAATGCTATAGAATTCCTGTATGTTACCAGCTATGTTCTTATTAATCAGGAATCCGACTCCTAGTTCTCATCTCTCTGCTAAGCCCCGGTAGCACAAGACGTGCCCGCTTTTTAGCACTGTATATGCTTTTTTTGGCCTCCTAACTTCACTGAGCCCTATTATATCCCAGTTACTGCCCTCTAATTCCTCCAATAGCACTGCTAGACTCGCCTCACTAGATAACGTTCTAGCGTTAAACGTTGCCAGGTTCATATTCCAATGTCGGCCTGTCCGGAGCCAGGCATTCTTAGCACCCTCTGCAGCGTCGCAGGTCTGACCGCCGCCGTGGTCAGTTGCTTCGCAGCTGCTGGGGACTGAGGGCCGGGGTTTGATTGTTGTGTTCATATAGGAGGTTGTGGCCAAGTACTGCACCAGGGTGGCCAATCCTGCTCTGGTGATAGAGTGCGTTACCGGTTCTGGTCACCGGGATCTGGCCGCACTCCAGGCCTGTTTGTGCAATTTTCTCAACACACAGTTGTTGTTTTTTTCTGGTATTTTCCGGTGGAGAATTGTGCGGCCCGGGATTTGAATCACGGTCCTCTTGCACGGGAGGCGGATATTGTACCGTCCCCGCAGGTATTCGGCTTTAACTCAGGAAGAGGACCTTAGTGTTGAAGCAATGAACGACAATCTTATGGGCATCATTAAGAAGTGTGCAATATAAGTCGGTGGTAACTCCGTTAGACAGGATACCAATAAGCTATCCTAGGAGACGAAAGATCTAATCAAGAAACGCCAATGTATGAAAGCCTCTAACCCTACAGCTAAAATAGAACTGGCAGAACTTTCTAAGTTAATCAACAAGCGTAAGACAGCTGACATAAGGAACTATAATAGGGATAGAATTGAACATGCTCTCAGGAACGGAGGAAGCCTAAAAGCAGTGAAGAGGAAACTAGGAATAGGCAAGAATGAGATGTATGCGTTAAGAGACAAGGCCGGCAATATCGTTACTAATATGGATGAGATAGTTCAAGTGGCTGAGGAGTTCTATAGAGATTTATACAGTACCAGTAGCACCCACGACGATAACGTGAAAGAGAATAGTCTAGAACAACTTGAAATCCCACAAGTAACGCCGGAAGAAGTAAAGAACGCCTTGGGAGCTATGCAAAGGGGGAAGGCAGCTGGGGAGGATCAGGTAACAGCAGATTTGTTGAAGGAAGGAGGGAACATTGTCCTAGAAAGACTGGCCACCCTATATACACAATGCCTCATGACCTCGAGCGTAACGGAATCTTGGAAGAACGCTAACATAATCCTAATCCATAAGAAAGCGGATGCCAAAGACTTGAAAAATTATAGACCGATTGGCTTACTGTCCGTTGCCTACAAAGTATTTATTTAGGTAATCGCAAATAGAAGCAGGAACACCTTAGACTTCTGTCAACAAAAGGACCAGGCAGGATTCCGTAAAGGCTACTCAACAATAGACCATATTCACACTATCAATCAGGTGATAGAGAAATGTGCGGAATATAACCAACCCTTATATATAGCCTTCATTGATTACGAAAAAGCGTTTGATTCAGTCGAAACCTCAGCAGTCATAGAGGCATTACGGAATCAGGGTGTAGATGAGCCATATGTAAAAATACTGAAAGATATCTATAGCGGCTCCACAGCCACCGTAGCCCTCCATAAAGAAAGCAACAAAATCCCAATAAAGAAAGACGTCAGACAGGGATATACGATCTCTCCAATGCTATTCACAGCGTGTTTACAGGAGGTATTCAGAGACCTGGAGTGGGAAGAATTGGGGATAAAAGTTGATGGAGAACACCTTAGCAACTTGCGATTCGCGGATGATATTGCCTTGCTTAGTAACTCAGCAGATCAATTGCAATGCATGCTCACTGACCTGGAGAGGCAAAGCAGAAGGATGGGTCTGAAAATTAATCTGCAGAAAACTAAAGTAATGTTTAACAGTCTCGGAAGAGAACAGCAATTTACGATAGGTAGCGAGGCACTGGAAGTGGTAAGGGAATACATCTACTTAGGGCAGGTAGTGACCAGGGATCCGGATCATGAGACTGAAATAACCAGAGGAATAAGAATGGGCTGGGGTGCGTTTGGCAGGCATTCTCAAATCATGAACAGCAGGTTGCGACTATCCCTCAAGAGAAAAGTGTATAACAGCTGTGTCTTACCAGTACTCACGTATGGGGCAAAAATCGAGGACGACGCAACGAGCTATGGAAAGAAGAATGATGGGTGTAACGTTAAGGGATAAGAAATGAGCTGATTGGGTGAGGGAACAAATGGGCATGGGCAGGACATGTAATGAGGAGGGAAGATAACCGATGGTCATTAAGGGTTACGGACTGGATTCCAAGGGAAGGGAAGCGTAGCAGGGGGCGGCAGAAAGTTAGGTGGGCGGATGACATTAGGAAGTTTGCAGGGACAACATGGCCACAATTAGTACATGACTGGAGTAGTTGGAGAAGTATGGGAGAGGCCTTTGCCCTGCAGTGGGCGTAACGAGGCTGATGATGATGAAGATGCAACTCAAAGGGTGTAAACTTAGAGTGTGTTGTGGGGCAAATGTACTTCCGAAAGGGTGTTAACATTTTTTAGAGTGTCGCAAGTACCGGGCTCGCAGCGTCAAAGAAAGGAAATGTGGCCAAGACAGACGACGATTATTGTTTGGGGACAAAATACAACCCAAAGGGTGTAAATGTTTTTTAGAGTGTAGTAAACGTAACGAGTGGACACTCCCGTAGGCCCCTGCGGCCGACTTGGGCTATCGACTTCGACGAGCTAGCGGAATCAGAGAAATTCATCCGCCTCCACGACGGCCGCCGCACGCCGAAGGCCATACTGGACGCCAAGAACAGGAATATAGCAGAAAAGAATTTATTGCCGCAAGATTGTAAGTGGCATATACAAGGAAACTGGAAGAAAATGCGAAATGCAAGTAGTACGGGTGTCAAACGGCGCACTTTTAATCGCTTTTAAGCCCGATTCAGTTTGAATTTCTCGGTCGCGATTGATTCTTTTGCGCAAGCGGCGCGAGGAAGCCAATCGCAGTCTAGAATTTTTATCAGGATCGGGCGTGATCGCGATCGAAAGTGGTCGTGTGATACCGCTATAATTGAGTAGAGTCGGAAATTAATGGCGTGATTGCGATAATCTTCACACAAGGATAACAACACACACGAGACGTGTCGTAACACCAGGTTAATGAAAAAAAAAATTACGCAGATAAGCCAGCAAATAATTTACTGAAAATGGGATTGTTTCAGAAGGAATAAATATGACGCTTTTTTGTACTTCTACTAAGGAAAGCGATATAAGGTAGCAAAATTGTGCGAATAGTAGCATGCCAAAATAAAGTGGCGATATAGACAAAGACAACTGGGCACGCACCAACATCATCTTTAATGCGCAATCCAGTGAGTCCCTCATTGAACAGCTGTAAGATACTGGCATCCAGCCAATTAAGCACTTCGACAGTGTTGGACTCTTCACCTGCATTCTTCGAAGCGTTGCAATCGTCGTCTGATACTTGGAAATGTGCCCTTGGATATGCGTGATGTCCTTGGGCTGTAGGAAAAGTGGAACGTAAGGAAGGAAAAGTGGAAGGAAGGAAAAGTGGAACGTAAGCGATACTGGAGCCTTCAAAGCTTTTGAATGAAGATGGTACGTTCCTTCGTGTAACGCATACTTTTCTTATCTAACACGCGACTGTCTCTGATATTAATGTACGTCACCAAAAGAATGGCTGTCAAGGAAGCACTAATAAATGCTGAGAAACAAGAAACTTGCAACGGTAAGGACTCAATACAGAAAACACGCATCTTCAGCCCAATGCAACAGCTAACAACGCTCGATAGCACATAGACTGGTACAGCGGTTGAGAGAGTACGTTAGTGCCATACTGCCAATATTGCACGTTGTACGGCTTTAGACATGGTAATATTTCTTTTGCAAAACTAGCGCACCATGCTTTTTCAGAAGCAGCTTCGCGCAACGTCCTTGAATTAACCAACACAAAGCATTGTGCACCAAACGGCATGTGTTCACAGGCCGCATTCCTTAACGAACCATTTTACTTGAAATAACAAAAGTTTGGGCATGTTGGTGTTCTATTTCTGCATCTAGGCCACAACACAAGCTGGTTTTCACTCTGTCCTTGTCTCGTGTTGTGCGTGAAATGCAGAAATTAACCAATTTATTTTATTTTCGAACTTCCCCATTGTTTCGAACGTGCCTCCCAGCTCGGACACTGCCGCGTTGCTGTTATCGCTGGCATCACCGCTCATTGCTACGCACGATAAAAAAAAAAAAAAGAAAGGAAAAATGCAGAATGAAATTCAACGTTACAAATGGGCAGCAGCTGGTTATGGCTTCATGACTGCCATGCCCCCCCTCCGTCTATGTTCATACGGCAGTGACACAACGAGGTACAAAGAGAATAAGTCTTTAACAACGCGCGAAAGAACTTCCACTGGCCTTACCGTGAAACGGCTTCGAAGCAGTAGTGTCAAACGCTGGCAGAGGATCCTGACAACAATCCTCGGGAGCATTTTACAGAATAACGTCCCCGCCAGTCCGGCGGCGGGGCCTGACTGGGCTTCGCACGTGCTGGGTCGAGCCGCCTGTCAAGCTGCCAGCCACGGCCGCCGCCGCAGCCACATTAGTCACGACGCAGCCGACCTTGTTCAACGCACGTTTGAGAGCAGAACGATGCCACTGCGCAAGCGTACTGTCGCGTGGGATTTTTTCATATTTCGTGGGCTTTCTTTGCAACCCGAAAAAAAGGACGTGAGACGTATCGTACAGGAAACAACTCAATCGGTGGCGTCTTAAGGTCCTCTACACACCTGCGGGGTCCTCAGCCAATAATTAAGAAGTTGGGTAATTAAACTTAATTATTTAGTGATTTATGGGAAAAGATGCCTGAGTTACTATAGGCCAACGCTATAGGCCAATGTGAATAGTATGCGTTCGGTTCAAAACGCTTCCGACGCGCTTTTCATTTTTAAAATCTTGGCTCAAGTTACGTTGGACACCCTGTATAGATCGCACATACAGCCTCCGACGTGAACTGGTAGGCCGTGCTTTCCGCGTTTTCATCTTTGGCACTGGCTCTCGCTAGACAAGATGCAAACTGCGAGAATTTATCGGCGAAAGAAGCAGAAATGTCGGCCTCAGCGAGTTAGCTTTAGTGAGCTGATGCGGGAGTTGGGAAAAAAGTGTGAAAGAAAAAGATAGAACATGATGACGAGAGAAAGATAAGGAATACTAAACAGAAACGAGGCATTTGGTCAGTCCGGTATGCAGTAGCGTTTCAAGGCTCTGTTTTCTTTTTCTTAGGCGCGAAAAGAGTGATTGACGGTGAGAAAGTGAAGGCCGAGCTTGTCTTCGAATTTTTTTGAAGCCCTCTTGAGTGACCTTTTCGAATGTGTGCAGGTTTGATAACACGCTAACGTCTGGGGACAATAAAAAAAAAGAAAGAAAGAAAGGGAAAAAATAAAAAATAAAGAAGGAAGAAGGGGGGGGGGCACATTTTACAATGGTTAATATGATTGAACATTCTTATCATATGCCACGCCGAGTAACCGATCAAGCCGTAATGGCGCCGCACCCGCGTCCGAGCCAAGAACGAGGGACGACAAGAATTGCTGATGGATTATTGCGAAGTTTGGCCCTTGGTATTTTACAGGGACGCTGTTAGCCTCTAGTTCGTAGGGATTTTTCGGTCTGTGCTCACCCAATATACAGACCTCAAACGGCAGCTGGAAAAGGGGTCTGTGTTTGACTTCCCGCGTAACAGAATTATGTTTTCTCGTACGTGCGAATTACAATGCCAATGTTATCATGTCCTAGGTTGTGTGTAAGTCGTAATTTACGAATTTTGCGACACAGTTTACTTTGAGAAATTCAATTAGTTTAATAACGCATTTGCACCAGGCGGAGGGCCTACAAGGACGAGGATATATGCTGCACTTCCGCACACATGCGTGCGCGAATTACGAAGGCGTGCGCTCAACGTATCTGTCCTTGATGCTTAGCGTTCTGTCATTGCATCTGTCGCACAGCGTGGGTTTCGACCGTAATCGAAAATATAGCGAACACTGTCCAAAAAGCAGTAGCGCCACTTAGCCACTTAGGCAGACCTCGAACGTCAACTGGACAAGGGCTTTGTCTTTCAGTTTCCGCGTAATTGAATTATGTTTTCTCGTTTATTCGAATTACAGTCCGAAACTCCCATGTCTGCAGTATGTGTGTAAGTCGTATTTTACGCTCTTTTCTGACGCACTTTACATTTAAACATTCATTTAGTTCAACAAGGCCCTTGCGCTTGGCGGAGGGCCTAGGAGAATGAGGATGTATTCTGAATTTCCGCACACGTGCGCGCGAGCGTGACTCACATTGCTAGTGGTGGCGGTGCTTGTCTAACGACGGCAACTTCGCTGTACATCCACTTTCGCAGGGTCGAATGGACAGACAGACAACGAACTTTATTTAATCCTGCGGAGCTACTGTCAAGATCTCCTAACGAGAGGCATTTGTAGCCGCTGGCCGCGCCCACGTAGAGGACAGAACGCCGTGACGCTCCGCCCTTTCCTGGGCCCTCTGGATAGCCTGGGCTTGCTTTCGAAGTACCGTGCTTCTGATGGCCTCCTCCCATTCGGCTTCGCTGGAGAGAAAGTCGTTAGGCAACGTGGGACATCGCCAGAGCATGTGAGCCATAGAGCAAAAGGTTTCACTGCAGTCGGGACAACTAGGGTCCACATCCGAGTACATTTTACTGAGGAATCCCCGCCACCGTAAAGATCCCGTCTGCAACATTCTAAGAGTAGCTGACTGACCTCTACTGAGCTTCGGGTGAGGCAGAGGATAAACTCTGCGACCAAGTTGGTAAGGTTTAGTAATTTCATTAAATGTGAGGAGTGGATCGTTCTTTTTAGTCCCTTCCTGCCCCTCTGGCACCTCCAGACCGCCGCGGCGCGTGAGTTCTCGCGCACGGTCGTGGGCCAGCTCGTTGAGGTTTGGGAAGCCCTCGAGAACGTTCGTCCCCATATGTGCGGGGAACCACGTGATCTAATGAGAACCGGGGCAAGCCCTTTTCTCTAGAATAGAGGACGCTTCTCGAGCGAGGTTACCCGATTCGAAAGCTCTGATTGCGTCTCTTGAGTCGGTGTAAATGTAGGAACGCTCTGGGTCACACAAGGCCAGCGCAACCGCAATTTGCTCTGCTATACTTGGGGTGGCCGCTTTTACCGAAGCCGAGAACACTCTTCTGTTCCCGTACTGCGCAACATCGACAAAGACCGCGGAGTCTCTATCATCTCTAACTTTCTTCAAGAAGGCTCGTGCACGGGCTTTACGTCTACCCTCGTTATGCTGTGGATGTACGTTTCACGGGAAGGGCCTCACCAGGTAGGTCGCCCTCGTTTGTCGTGTCAATGTTATACGCCGGTCCTCCATTAGCCTAGGAGCCATACCAACCTCGTCGAGAATTCGCCTGCCAGTTTTGGTCGACGATAGTCTCTAGATAATAGAGGCAGTGACCTGTGCCTCTGTGATCTCGTCTATGCTATTGTGCATCCCTAGTTGATTTAGCCTGTTGGAGCCCGCGGCATTAGGAAAGCCTAGCACTCTCTTGATGCTCTTGCGCATGAGGGTATTTAATTTGGTCTTTTACGTTTTGGTCCATACTAGAGCTGATGCCACAAAGTTAATATGGCTCATGAGAAACGCGTTGTACATCCGAAGGAGGTTGTCGTCACCTAACCCCTTCCTTCAGTTGGACACCCCAGAGATTAACTGCAACATATTCTCCGTCTTGGCTGTAACGTGGGTAATTGTTCTGACATTACAGCCCCTCGCGTCTATGAGCAGGCCTAGGATCTTAACTGAGTCGACTCTAGGAATTTTCTGCCCATTATTCGCGTATAATACCACGGGTATTATGAGGGGTGTCAGACCCCTAACCCCTTGCCTTGCGGGTCTGTAAAGTAAAAGCTCCGATTTACTCGTAGACAGCTTGAGACCCGTGTCCGCGAGGTAAGCCTCCGTCTCGTCCAAGGCCGCTTGTAGAGCTTGCTCCATTTCCGCCAAGGAGCCCCTTAGGCACCAGATCGTGATGTCTACTGTGTAAAGTGCGTGACCTATGCCCTGGAGGCCGCCCAGCCTGTCTGGTAGACCCTTCATGACTATATTGAAGAGCAGTGGCGAGATGACTGATCCCTGAGGGGTACCCCAAGCCCCCAATCCGTCCACGCTCGACCGAATCTGCCTCACCTGAATAGTAGCAGTTCTATTCATGAAAAAGGACCTGACAAAGGCCGGGAATTTGACTGCCAGTCTTATCTAGGCCGTGGCCTGCAGAGTTTATCGATGTAACACTGTGTCGAACGCCTTAGTGAGATCCAGGGCGAGAATCCCTCTCACGTCCTGGGTGCCGCTATCAAAGATTTGCTTCATTAGCATTAGCATAATCTCCTGCGTCGCTAGGCCGGGCCGAAAACCAACCATATTATGTGGGAAGAGGTCTCTGCGCTCTTTGTACCCAGAAACCCTGTTCAACATCGCGTGCTCCGCTACCTTGTCTATGCACGAGGTTAGTGATATTGGCCTCATGTTGTCCAAATGAAGGGGTTTTCTTGGTTTAGGGATGAGTGTCACCATAGCCGACCTCCATCCGTCAGGCACTTGTCCGGTCTCCCATAGCCTGTTGACCTCCGTAGCTAGTAGTTCCATTGCCTTATCGTCCAGGTTTCGTAATAGCCGGTTAGAAACTTTATCTGGACCCGGATCCGATCTGCTGTTTAAATTGTAGAGCACCGCCCTGATCTCCGATTTCGTGAAGGGCTCGTCCAGCTCCTCTACCGTCGCGCACTCGATTCGCGGATAATGCTCTTCCTGCGTCGGCCCTATGGGGAGGTTTATATCCGCGACCGCATTCAAAAGTGACTGTTCAGTACCTACCTCCTGTTTGTGCCGGTGTATGGCTTTACTAAGTGTTTGCCTTTGATTCTGCTTAGTCTGCACGTCACCCAAGAGGTGCTTGAGGAGGTTGCATTTCTCTCCCGAGTGCATGGACCCGTCTACTGCCGCACAGACCTCGTCCCATTGTAGCCTATTGAGCTCCACGCAGTATCTCTCGATCTCTCTATTAAGCTCCGCAACATTTTTCCTCAACCTGCTATTTACCCTTTGTGTTTTCCACCTCATCAGAATTGACGATTTGGCCTCCAACAGGTGCTCTAGGTGCGGATCTATTCTTAGGACCTCCGCTTCCGTTTGTACTTCCTTATTAGCCCTCTCTACGTCCTCCGTTAGCGAGTCGATAGCCTCGCCAAACGAGGAAACTGTGCTCGTTCACTCCTTCCTAAGTTTCCTGAACTCCTCCCAGTCCGTGACCCGAAATACCTTGGCTGGTCGGACGTCCACCCTTAAAGTTACCACCACTATGAAGTGGTCACTGCCCAGGTTCTCCTGCTTATTGGGCCACGTTACGTTACCCACGTTCCTTAAACATGCCAAATCAGGCGTTGTGTCTCGCGCAATTGACGTGCCCAGCCTAGTGGGGAACCCTGGGTCCGTGATTACTGCAAACGCGAGATCATCCAGGATCCTCGCCAGGTTCTCTCCTTTTACAGTCCGTCTGACGTAGTCCCATGCATCATGAGGGGCGTTAAAGTCCCCGGCAAATATCAGGGGAGACTGTTTGGCTATTGACGTCGCCCTCCTAAGCAGGGAGTTAACCGTCTGTCTCTGGTCCGACGGCAGGCTATAGGCATTAAGCACAAGGACGCTCTGCTTAAGACGCCCGTGCGGTATAACCTCCTCGAAAAGGGCCTCCACTTACACCGTCCAGATTGGATTGGATGTTCAATAAAGGCTACATTTTTTTTTATCATCGTGGCTAGTCCTCTGCCTCCTTCGTTCCTGACCGACACAGTGTTATGAATCATTTGTCGGAGCCAGGTCTGAGGACAGCTGTCTGTTTGGAAGTGAACTTCGCTCCGTACAAATAGTGAGACAACTTATGGCCCGCCAAAACTAACCAGGCGCGTTCTTTTATGTGAGCGGAACGGCGTCATTTATGGATGAAGTTGCTTTCTCGGTCATGCTACTCAGCCTGGCATACCTAAGGGTAATAATAATAATAATAATAATAATAATAATAATAATAATAATAATAATAATAATAATAATAATAATAATAATAATAATAATAATAATAATAATAATAAAAAATAATAATAATAATAACAATCAGAAACAATCAGAAACAATCAAAGGTGTTTATTAAAGTGCCTAGGAACAACCTCGAGGGCCTTGGTGCTGGCGCACTCGGCAAAACAATGCACAGGAAGAACAATGTAAGCTCACACACACATACACACATACAGACGCGGGCACACATAAAAAATTATAATTCCGCGAATACAGACGTTAACAGAGCATCAAATGTGTACACGAAGAGGACACAAAGCAAAAGTGAAGAAACAGAAGAAAGGATTACAGAATGGCGGAACAGACCACACATATGAGAGTTTTTGTTCAGTTGTTGAAATACCTCTGCAATTCCTTTCAGCAAAATATTAAAATTCGACATCAAGATATCCAGGCACTCTGAATGGGCGTTATATGTCGCCTGCACTATAGATAGAGGGTCATAAAAATGTGAAGGCTGACAGGCACGCTGCTTCCTTGTGCCTTTCTGCGGAATGTAAAAGCGCAAATTAGAAATCAAGTGCGAGGAGCAGATTTTCCACGCATTAATTTGTGAAGAAAAAGAACATCCGATTTATTGCATTTACAGGTGAGGGTAGGTAACGTGAGTGTCTATGTTAGCGCTATGGAGAAGGCTTTTGACAGAATCAATATTTAAATTTAGATGTGAAAATTCTTGGACGTTTTCGAGAAGTTCACAATTTGACCTTCAAGTGCCGGCCGCCCCAAAGCACGGAGGCGTTCTCAAGAACTGAAAGGCATAGGCTCTTATACAAAGTTACAAATGGCATATGTTGTTTGAAGTCTTTCGTCACACGACATACTGTGCCGAGCGTTCGAAACTTGAGCGAGTTGGTGATTCAATATCGACATGATTGCACAGCGCATAAGAGGAGGACTGAAGGAAGAACACAACACAGGCGCTGACTTCAACTGATCTTTATTTGCGAAATCGCCAGAACTATATACATGAGCAAAAGTAATGAAAAAGCAACTTTTGCATTAAGTTACAGGTGAACCCCTATTGCATCATAGCCACATACTTGATTTCGTTTTTTGTGAGGGCTATAGACGGCATGCTGATGCAAAGGTCGCCCAGCCGCTGTATCTTGTCAGCTTCTATGATTTCACGTGTAAGCTGTTCTCGGTGTTTGGAAATTATGACGCAGTCTTTGAATCCAGGGTCCCAATGGCAGCCTCTGCAGTGAATGCCAAGATGACCTTGCACGGCTCTATAAACATTGTAAAAATGCTCCTTCAATCGCTCATCTAAACGTCTGCCTGTGTGGCCAACGTATTTCTTTCCGCAAGTCAAGGGAATCATGTAAACCACACCCACGGCGCATGCTGCAAACCGCTTCCTATAGTTAGTATTGAAAATATTTCGTCGTGTGGCATGAGCGTTCACACGCCTACAGAGCACTGATAATATTTGCGGGGCAGAAAAAACAACTTTAACATCTAATTTACTGCCTGTCTTCTTCAAGCTGTGCGAAATCTTGTGAAAGTAAGGGAGCACCGCGACTGGCTTATTGTCTCTGGCAGTGCCGTGAACTGGTGCTTTGTCTCCCAGCTTGATTTTCTTTAATATATTTTCTCCTACAGAAACTAACAAAAGCTCGGGGTACCCAGCTATGTTAGGCGGAAGGCCTGCGCTTGGAGACTGCGCGTTAAAGAGTGGAAGCAAGACTTGTTTAGGGCATTTGTGAAGCAAAGATTTACAATGCCCCATTTAACCAGCTTAGAATGGGCCTACAGATAAGACAAAAGTGGCTTGTTCCCTCTGGGCTCGTACATCCTCTCTACATCGTTTACTCCATCTTTTACTAAGCGCGATGTCTCAAGCTTTGAGTCGATGTTGTCTAGCTCTCCAGTTCAATATGCGTCGAAACACAATTTCTGGTTAAACATGTGACAAACCCATGACCCGCATACGACACTATGTGAAAAGCTCCTGAGATACAGTCTTCCTGTGCTACAGGGCCTTTCTTAGTCAATCTAACATGAAAGCCGAGACGAGCATGCAAGCTATATCACAGAGTGTGCATCTAGGCTAGCCGTAAAACATCTCGACGATAGGGTCGCAGAAACCAGACGCGTTTCGGTTTGCATGCCTCTGCTGCAGGAGTCTCTTCGAGTCCGTGTGTGTGCTTTGTTGTCAAAGGGCCACGTCACCTGCTAGCTGCGTGCTGCGCTCCAAATTTACGCAGCTGGCTCCTGCTGCACTGTCAGAGAGCCCTTTTGTGCCGACGGAACCACAGTGAAAAAAAACTTCCTTTATTATGGATCGATACGCCACTGTCTGGATTCAAGAGCAAGAGAAATGCTCCTGCCGACCAGCGCTGCCATATTTTGCTCCTATGTGGTACAAACATCATAAGTGCTACTGTATATTCACTCTGACATGTACACCGATGGCTCTGTTACATCGACATCATCTGCCATTGGTGCGTGGATTCCGCCCAACACCGGGTTGACCGGTAAACTGAAGGCATCGCGCGGATAACCGGATTTTCCTACACTAAGAACTCCTCCCACTGAGATCTTCCACCCGACCTCATTTCAATAAAAGATTTCTTTTACGCTCTCCGTGACAGTGTGGCACCATCTCTGCCACACCTAGCCAGAGGACTTATGAGGAAGCTTTAGCTCGGGCCCAACTCCGATGCGGCCTATTCAAATACATGTAAAACGCAGAAACGCTTCTCTGACATAACCCCTGGACTGCTTTTAATAAAATTTGTCGCATTTGAGAGAGAAAGTTAAATTCTAGGCTGCGATCACGCAAACAGCTCACTTCTCCGTACGTTCGGTCTGGCTGCGACGTCACAAAATGGTTGTCCGGTTCCGTCGTGGGAGACGCCCACTCCATGAGAGCCCAAAGCTCTCGTGGTCTGCAGGACCTCGAATAAAGTTGATTTCCTTCCTTCCTTCCTTCCTTCCTTCCTTCCTTCCTTCCTTCCTTCCTTCCTTCCTTCCTTCCTTCCTCAAGATTTGTGAGAACGGCAGGGAGAGCAAAGCCAATAAGCGAGCGAGGTCAGCCCCGGAAGTTTGCGTCGCCAATTCGGGCTTCGATTGGGGACGATATATGAAGTGCAGAACGTTTCTAATGCTTTAATAACTTAACACGTAATATGAAAAAAAAATTCTTACTGTTGCAACATGCGAGAGAAGAAAACTAATTTAAGCGGCATATATTTTGTTTTAGTCCGCTAGGTGGTATCGCACACGCCAAAACGAATTGACGGGAACGCCCAGTTTAGTCGGCGATCGTAGCTTTGTTCTGATCACTTGCGAACCACCATAATGTCCTCGCACAAGAACGTGAGTCTTGGCCCGCACGTTTCATCCCACCAACGCGAACTGTTGGTCGCCTTCATGGAAGGACACCCATTCCTCGTGAGGGCATCATGCGGACTGTGCCCGGAGATTACGGTGGAGCAAAAGCGGCAGTTGTGGAACGACCTCGCCGCCATATTGAACGCGGTAGGCCCGGTCACAAAGACTGTCGAGCAATGGCAGGCGTTTTGGCGGAAGGAGATTTTTCTCTCCCGACGAGATGCCGCCACAGCTTCCGCAAGCCAAAGGTGAGTGCGAGGAGTGGTTTTGTTGCTCGCGATGTTTACAATGCTGTTTGTAATTGCCGCGGCACAGGTGGAGGCCGCCTGCCCGGCCTTCGTGGCCTTATCCTGCAGTTCGTCGGCACGTCCTCAGTGGCGGCCATGTGCGCGCCCTTCTTTCAGCCACTCGACGAGGTAAGCTGTTCATAAAAGCTGCAAAACAGGGCGACGCGCCAGCATTTTTCTTTTTTGCAATCGTGTCGTGTATAATGCATCGCGTAGGCAGTATTATACCGCAGTTATGCAGGGCGCTTTCAATCGCAAGCGAGAAATTTTATCCCGATTGAAAGTGCCCGTGTGACACTGGTATGACATCGTTTTTCTCCATTTTGTGTGCATGCGTGCACTGGTGGCATGCAAAAGGCGATTAACTGCTAGAATTTCATTAGTTTTTTTTGTGTTGTCATAACACTGTGAGTTGCATATTGGGAGGAGTACATTAGACGAACTTTTGAAAACTGCTTCTTGGTGTCTCGTATATAAAGCAGCCCACCGTGGATGTGACCGTGACAACCGAGTCGGTGGGCGCCACAGCTGGCACTAGCGGTCTTTTACGTGAAAGTAAGCTTCTTCCCTGTTACCTCACCTTTTGTGGAAACTGTTTCATCTATACGGAGCGCGAACTACTTCTACTCATACCATTGAGTGCATGTACTTTTTACAAACAATGTAGGAGCACTGCAGCCAGACGGCCCTCCAGAGCCACTGCTTCACAGCCCTCCACCTGCACAACCAACAGCTGGCACCAGCCCTGTGAGAAACAGTAAGCGAAAAGGAAAATCCTGCAATATCACAGCTTTAGTGCTTTGGACGTAACATAGCTGTGTGTTCAGTTCATTATAAATTGTTAATTTTTTTTCCAGGCTGGCCACACAGAGTACAACGTCAGCCTCGCGGACACCGTCGGGTCTCGCACCGGGAATCCCTGGTCCAATGGTTGGCCGATGATTATTCTCGGAGTGTGGCACAAAATGAAGAAACAAACGAAGTGCGTATGTCTTTGCTTATATTGTGGAGTATACCAGACTTACAGTAGACAGCTGAAATGATTTTTATGAATTGTATGGGCTGTGCAGAGGAACACGAACTCATGCACATGGCTAACACAAGTTTGAACAGCTGAAATAAAGAAAAAGCAAATGAGTAAGGGAGACAGACGAGAAGGTAGCTGTACATTAGTTACATGAATAATTAGATAAGGACACTTGCCATCACTCATAAAATCTAACAGCTTCATACACAGTCATCACTGCCACTACCAATTCTGCAAACAGGCAATGACAGAGTGAACTGGAGAACAAGGGCACTTGCTTTCAGTCACGCAGTAACAGCTTAAGACATTCCAATTTCCATTAAACCTGTTTCTTTTGAGCAGTTTCACAAATATGGCGAGTTGCCTGTAATTAAATCGCACGCTTTAAAATGCTGCTGCATAAGACTTATTCGTTTCAAACCTTGGCCTCCCACTTCCAAGTACCAACTAAAGAAATTTACCATGTGCACTGTAATTGAGCCACACACATTTGCTCGCACATCGTGATTGTGAAAGTTCTTTGCATTTGCATAGAAAATAACATCGAAAAGATTTCTCCCAAGGCAGCAGGTGTAGGCAGCAGGTTTGGTGTATGCAAAACACACCTACAATGCTCTGGACACTTTGCATTCGTAACTAATTGCAAAGGCTGTAGCTAACTCACACTTTAAATTTAGCCTGCAGATTCATAAAGTTTGCTTTATGTTATCAAAATATGAACACTTATCTTTTGCTCAGATCATTGAGGACACTGGAGAAAACAAACAAGAACCCCAACAAACTATCGAAAAACAGAAAAAGAGGGTTCACAAATGGTTTGCAATGCTTGTAATTAAGGCAGGAACAGGGAAGCTTTGCAACACAATACGCTCACGATTGTACCTATTTCCACCAATGTTTAAGTTTATACCTTGTTCTAGGATTTCGGAAAACATTACGCACAGTGGCAGTATGACAGCTCGCAGTCTTTCAATAACTATTTTTATAGAGTGTCCGCAACGTGCTTCTTACTCGCAACAAAATGCAAACAGCGGGCTTAGCATTTTTTTTCTGCTGAGATGTCTTCATAATTTGCTGATTCACAAACCCAACTTCATTTCTATGTCATGCATGAACTTTCCAGCCATGTGATAGCTTAGGTATTGATATTTGTTTGCGGAACTACATGGAAAGCAACAACAAAAACCATGTACCGTTACATAGCCAGTTCGGAATGTAGACAGAGACAACAACATATATGGAAAGCGTTTGTCCTTGCATGCATCTCTTTAAACTAAAATTGAAAGTGTCTTTCATGAACATGTGGTAATCTGAATGAGTATACGTACATTTGAGCACGTTTAAAACCAAGTGCTTCGTACCTCCAAAATCATTCGTTATACAGGTCACTTTGTTGTAGAAGGTGCTTGTGGGAAAAGACACTTCTGCCAGGTTTATTGTCGCAGAGTGTTCAGCCGTCCTGACATGGCGTACTCAAGGTGACAAACCCAACATCCGAATTTTCCCCGGTCGCGAGCACGTCCCTCTCTTCCTCTTCTTCGATGCGCCGCGCGAGCACGATTTCCAACATCCTCCGCGGCCAACAATGTCCCTTGCACAGTTCCAGAGGACAAAGAAGTTGAACCGGTCTCATGAGCTTTGTGCTGTTTGCTAGCCGGACTTTGCATGCTCTGACGTACCCGTCACTCCCCTTAAAGATTTTAACAACTTTACCTAAATTCCAAAACGTAATTGGTACTTTGTTATCTCTAGTTATGAAAATGTCATCATTCTTTAAACAGTTGTCGAGCTTCTGTGACCTGCTGTGCGCGCTTCTCAGTGTCAAGATGTATCCTTTATAACAGCGCTGCCAAAAGTCGTTTAGTTTTTGTTGTCTACATCTCCAGGCGCGCAGTGTGTAGTTAACTTGCGGTCGTGGAAGGGCAGTGAGACGTCTACCTGACAAAAAGTTAGTACTTCCGCTTCGGTAGAATCATCAGAAATGTATGTGAGTGATCTAGAATTTATCACTGCATCGACATCTATTAGTAAAGTGTGGAGCTGTTCGAAGCTGAAGCATCCTTTTCCTAGTGTTTTCCTGAGGCAGTTCTTAACTGTCAGAATCATTCTTTCCCAAAATCCTCCCCACCATGAAGCGCGCTCAGCAATGAACTTCCATGTGATGTTACTAGATGCACAAAGGTTCTGTACCTGGAAATCACGTAGAAGTACACATGTCAGCTTGAGTTCGCGACTGGCTACCTTAAACGTTAAAGCACTGTCAGAATAAATTACACATGGCAAACCATGGCTCGAAATAAATCGACGAAAGGCCTATAAAAAGGAATTCACAGTCATGTCAGTGGAAAGCTCTAAGTGAACAGCTCGCACTACAGCACAGTTAATACTACAATGAATGGTTTCACAGAGCCGTTTCCCTTCACAAACACTGGACCAGCGAAGTCGATGCCTGCGACTGGAAATGGATGAGACCTCGAGACTCTGTCGATCGCAAGTGGAGCTGTAGGAGCTGAAGCCGCTTTAAGACGATACCTCGCACAGACCCCGCACTGGACAAGCACCTTTTTAACGCACTGGCGACCGCGCACTACTCAAAACTTCTCACGCAACTCGGTGAGTGTAACACCGACACCATTGTGAAGGAGGCATCGATGTTCGCTGTCCACGATGAGGTGCGTACAGTGATGACCTGCGGGTAGGAGTGCAGGACATTTTACATTGTCTGAAGCAGCTACGTTGTCAAGGCGAGTCTTGATCCTGACAATGCCCTTGGCATCCATGAACGGGTGAAGGTCTCGTATGGTCGACGTCTTGTCGAGAGCTTTGTCCGTTGTTAGTGCAGCAATCTCATTTCCAAAGCTTTGTGCTTGTGAAATCCTCAGCCACGTATCTTCGCTATCTGAAATCTCCTGAGCGGAAAGTGGACCTTCTCGTCTAGTATTAGAAGGTGCTTGGCAATTGCGAATGAACCTCTTCACCCAAGCCGTGATCCTAAGGACCGTCTTCTAGCGACTATATTTGGTGATATCTAATATAGGTTCAGGAGTCCTACTCAGGGCCATCAGAACCACTTATTCTGCTGGTTTTCTTTCGTCGAGTAACACCTCAGGTGAGTTCTCGCACCTCTCTTCCTGTTTTGGCCACGTTTGTTGGGGCGTAATTAGCTATTCGGGGCCAAGCCACCATAAAGAATTTGTGTAAAGGCTATGGGCTGACACACCTCTTGTTAGTAAATCGGCTGGGTTGGTTTTCCGAGCGCAGTGACCCCAGCGACTTGGGTCGGTGTGGTCTTGAATTTACATTACTCGATTGCAAACAAAGGGTTTCCACTTAGTGGGTGATGACCGTATCCAGCATAGGCAGATGTTCGAATCGGTCCAGCAGAAGTATTCGTCGCATTTTGGCAGTGTCTCTTGTAGGAATGTCACGATCCGCACGCCTAGGCAAGCCCCGACGAGGTCAAGACGCGATAACGTCAGTGTCTTGATGGGAGCGACCCGAGCTTTCGAGCGCAGTTGTTGGACATAGATGTTGCCCGATCTCTCTTAAACCCTTAGGTATGCGACGACACCGTATGCCTTAGGGCTCGCGTCAGTGAAGACATGTAGCAGTGAGTGAGCTCCGTCCGTGTTGACTTTGGTCAATGAGCTCCTCTTCAGAGACAGACCTCTTATGTCTTTAACCTCCACAGCAAACTTGTTCCAATCATCTTCGAAAGCCTTCGGTAGTGACACATCCCAATATAATCCTTGCTTCCATATCTCTTGAAAGAGTATTTTGGCTCTCATTGTGAATGGAGACAAAAAACAATGCGTCGGAAATTCTTCATGTGGCTTGGCGCACTGTTCGCTTTGTGCTCTTTCCTTAGTTGATAATCTCTAGAAGTGGGTCAAGGGTCACACCAAAGCGTGTCTTCTTCCGTATTCCAGTATAGGCCGAGTACCTTCGTTAGTATATGTTCCCTCGTTGATGTTTCTTCTTTTTTTCCGCAGCATGTCGCAGCACGTCGTCGTTAGTATACCATTTCTGCATATTCATCCTTGCTGGCTTCATGATCTGGGTTGTTTTTTCGTACAAGTGGGATATCTCCTCTGGTGTTGAAGCGCCAAATACCAAATCGTCCACGTAGAAGCTTTCCTTGAGCTGAGCAGCTGTTTCTTGGTATGTCGAATCTACGTGGTTGAAGTGATACTGAAGCGTAGCTGATATGAGAAACGAACTCGAAGTGGTTCCGAAAGGCACCCGCGTCATCCTGATCTCCTCGAGTCGTGGAAGCGGTTTGTTCTTGGTGGGAACTTCCTCAAATCACAAGAAGCGAAGCGCATCTCGGTCTTCTTCCTTGATGGATATCTGAAGGAACGCTTTCTGTACATCCGCTGCATGTCCAAATACGTACAAATGAAACCTGATTATCATCTTAAGAAGGTCAGCGTTCAAGTTCGGTCCCTTTTCAAGTCTTTCAATTAGACTACATGATCCTGTTCCGTGCGAAGATGTGTTGAAAACAACGCGCAGTCTAGTAGTAGTAGACGTCTCGCTAATGACTTCATGATGGGGCATGTAATACACGTTTTCTCGTGATGTTTGGACGTCGTTGACCTTCTCCGCATGGCCATCCTTCTTGTACTGTCTGAATGCTTTGTCATACGCTTCCAAGGCTTCATCGTTCGACGAAAGCCTTCGAACCAACGAATACAGTCGTGAAAGCGCCACTTTGCGATTGTCGGTCATATCAGGTCCAGTTGATTTCCATGGGAGCGATACTTCATAGCGACCATGTTGAAATTTGATGGTTTCATTAAACTTCGTCAAAAAATCTCCTTCTTGCTTGGATGATGGCATACCAATCGCTTCCATTTCCCAGAATCATTGCAACGGGAAGGAAAGCTCTTCATTCTCGTATGCGTTTACGCGTAAAACACATATCTGACTGCTCGTTTGCCGACAAACTTTCCTTGTGAACGCCAAAGGCCCTTGAATAGCCCATCCGATGTTCGTGTTGATCACTACCAGAGATCGGTTTTCGGTATCCCATCTCACCTAACTTGAATTCGGCATGAGCTTCTACATCTGGTCGGAACCACTCAAAAGACTCACTCCGGGTTCACCTGTTGCGCCAGAAAAAACCACTGTGTCTGCTAGTGGCTTGTCCTCCGCGACGATGGCACGGAGCAACTGGTTATCTGGAGGACCTTCGATCATGGCTTCGCAGACGAAAGGCACGACGATTGCTTCTACCTGTACTGATACATTCTCGTGCTGGCTCCAAACTGTTATGCTGACTACCTTAGCCCGCTTAGCATGCTGTGACCGAGCTCGTCCGAACGTGCTAATCACCAGATCTATATCTCGTATTGGAGATAAATTGAGCCTCTTACAGACATCTTCCCGAAGAAATGTTCTCTGACTGCCATTGTCCAAAACACCGCGGACGTAACAGCAGTGAGTCGGAGTCGTCAGCCCGCCACGGAACGTCTGTAGGAGAATCTCCGTAGCAAGTCGAGGCTGTGTACCGTTCGTTGCAACGTGCATGGCAACATCCGGCGTCCTTTGCGGTGCTGAAGAAGGCGATCTTTCGTTAACGCCAGCGTTGCACATCGTGGAAGCATGACGAAGCTTGCATGCGGTACACTGGACCCTGCGACGACAGTCACGCGCAAGGTGTCCCCTCGTCGCGCACTTGAAGCATCGACCATCTTTCCTGAGCATGCTGCGTTTGTCTTCGAGGCTAACGTCACTGGTGCATCGTTCGGTCCTATGGTATTTGGCTGAACAAAAGAAGCATGGTTCTGTTCATACTTCTGCCTTGTTGTGAAGAACCCTTGCAGCAGGAGTCGACGACATATTGAAGCTCGGACTGTGTTTAGGACGTGTTTCGTTCAGCCTTGGTGTTCTAGTCTGAGCGCACCTCTCTTTGCATTCGACTTCTAGCTGAAGAAATTTCAGCAAGCGCTCTAACTCCTGTTCCGGTGAGTGCTTACTGTTGCCTGAGCCTACCGATGGCACAGTGGACTCAATGTTCTCGCGCTTGTAATACTATACTACCATATCTTGAGGTATAGTTTACAGAAGTATTTCACCTAGCATCGAAGCGTAAGATGAAGCGCTCACCTCAAGGTTTGCGAGTCCTCGTCGGTTGAGTTGAACATCGTCGAGCAACTTCCGCAAGGCTGGAACGTTGTCCGAAGATGTAACCGATCCGAGCATTCGTAGGTTTTCCAAGAGCTTGTGCTCGATCAACTTGCGGTTACCGTAGCGCTGCTTCAATATTCCAAGTGCGTCGCTGTAGCTTGATTCCGTCACTTGGATTCCGGCAACCGCTTGAGCAGCAGCTCCGTCAAGTAGCGAAATCAGGTAATGGAAGCAATCCGTGTCGGACAGCCGCGGGTTCTCGGGAACAGAATGAAGAAACATACCCCAGAACGGCTGCCATCGGGTGGTCGTCCCGTCGAAACGTACAGGTTCTAACTTCGGTAACCTAGCGCCAAACTCACGCTGTGAACGTGTCGTGTTTGTCGAGGAAGCAAACGCTTGGTTCCCGTCAGATGTGGTCGGTGGCTGAGTTGTCGGAGGCGAGGAGGAAACCTTGAGCACGTCGATATTGTGCTCGAGCAAGGCCAAAGCGCTGGTAGCAGTGTCTTCATATTTCATGACAGAATCATAATTTGCTGTGGCTTGCTCGTCGGCCATGAATGTTTCGAACTCGGCGTTGAGTACGGATAACACCGACTTCGTCGCCCTTAAGCAGCGGCTATGCAGTACACGAAGGGCTGAAAAGTCGAACTGTCCGGATTGAATGATCTCGTTCACCTAGATAATGATCCTCGTGCTCTGCGCTCGGCGGGAAGTCCGCTTGTTCTTGATGCGCTCCGTGACTGTCTGGCTGCAGAGGTCTCTCCCAGATGAAGCAGCAAGTTGCAAAGGCGGTGGCTGGCTTCCCGGGTTTCGGCACCCAAATACGATGTGGGAAAAGACACTTCTGCCAGGTTTATTGTCGCAGAGCGTTAAGCCATCCTAACATGGCGTACTCAAGGTGACAAGCCTAGCATCCGAATTCTCCCCGGTAGCGAGCCCATCCCTCTCTTCCTCTTCTTCGATGCGCCGCGCGAGCACGATTTTCAACAGTGCTTGTCCGATTGTTCAGGAATGGATGCTGATGTAATGCTATTTTTCAAGCTTCTTTGTGGTGTTTGCCAGGGCGTGGACCGGCTAGCTGCAGCGGCTGGGCGAGTCGTGGCTGCTGTCGAGCGGCGGACTGACCAACTGGCTGAGGCACTGCGGCCAGTGGGCCAGCTTTAGCAGCTACTGGCCCAGCTTATGCAGGAGGCAGTGGCTGCAAGAAGGCAGTAGTCGATTTGAACTGCTGTATATTTTGTGGCATCTTTACTATTTATTTCATCGACATCTACACTAGTAGCATAATAAAGTTTTATGTACTTATTATTTACTGCATTCAGTACAATTATTCTTTTCTGATCTGATCTTGTGCATTTAAAAAAAGATATATTTACTTATCTTTAAATTTTGAGATGTCACTCCAAGACACTAGAAATAAAAGAACAGTTACCCTATTTCAATTACGTGCACATGAAATTTCATAATATTGCTAAACTTTATAATGTGTTCTGAATGCATGTATCATTAATATGTTTAAGGTGTTTCAGTAAAAAAGAGTTAGATGTCAGTCATGCTAGTGTTTGCTCTTTCTCTACTTTGTGTTGTTCATGAGGTCCAATTTTTTTCACAAGGTTTTACATCCAGCGTGTACTTAAAGTCACTGGATGGCTGTTTTCGAAATATGCTAGGTGCGACATATAGTGAAGCTCATTCTTGAATGGAAACCATTATTTGGTGCCTGAATGGGATTCTCCAGCTAGCAGCTGATGCCTTGCACGCGGAGAAAAGAACTGTCTCAGTCATATTGTTTTCAACTACTTCATGTTATTTCTGCCGGTTATATAGAAGTACAGAGGGCTAGCCAGGCTTGTGTTATGTTTTTTTCATTGCATGCTTATCACTTCTGGCTAGCCACATGGACTCCTGCTGTAATATTTCTTGCTACTCTTTTCATGTAATTTTATATATACCATGCTCCAGATATAAAGTGCATTACTGTACTTGATATTGAAGAGTAGTTCAAGCTGCTGTGATATGTGATGTAAACACGTCCTGCAGGTTTCCGGCTATAGCAGCACAATTGTATGTGTTTTAATGAGGTCTATCAGCATATCCATGTATGTTGTATTAGTTCAGCTCATTCTGACCTATTTCATAACTGTTACTACTTCAGAAATGTTGTATGTGGAAAGTATGTGAATGCAGAACATGTAGTGGCAGACCCTTATCTGTAATTTCTTTTTTGTGGGTGATGCGACCAAGTTTACGTAATTGAAACCATGAAGTAGATTGATGTAACAACATTTCCTTCAGCTACATGATTTCTTGCTTTTACTCCATGCTGGCTGAAAATACTACATAAACAATGTGCCCATTGCAGTGTGAAACCAGATGTTCTTCTGAAGTTTCAACCTAGCTACCCAGCTGGCTACAGGGATGCTCAAAATGTTCAGACAGCATGACGTGTCTTGGTGAAATGTTTTGTTTTCATTATTTCCTGTTGTAACACTGTGTTGTTGTTTTGTAATTTGTGTTTACAGAATAAAATTACAAAAGAAGAAAGAACCCGGAAAAGAGATGCAGCAGCACAAGCCCTCAGGTGCTTGTGCTGTTCTTTGTATTCTCCATGAATGTTCATTCCCATCACAAACCAACTTACACAGCAACGTACACTTCTTTAATATGTCTTTTCAACTGTTTCTAAACCTTTTGTTGGTGTAACACACCCTGTGAAAATCCGCGGTGTCTTTCAATACCGGTTCCACATGGCCACCATCGATCGCGATCGATTTGATCCGGTTCGAAATTCTCAACTGCGATTACCTCCCTCCCGCAGCTTGGGCGCATCAGTCAATCTTGACCGAGAAATTCAATTCCGAACGGGCTCGATGGCGATCGATAGCGCGTTATGTGACATCCGTATTGTATACACTAGGATGACGTTACATGAAACCGGTAAGGTACCATAAAAGAAGAAAGCGTGCAATAAATGGCCGATCGTGAGTACCTACCATGATGATATTCAAGGCGTGGAAGCCCTACCTCAAAACTAAGCCCGCATTCCCGCCCGGGCAGTCCTTCAGGTTGTTTGGTTAAATGTTTGATGGCTGTGAGCGCACCATCGACACAGGCCACTGCACCGGGAATGCGGCCGCGATCTGAAAAGGCTGCCTTTGCGCTTGCCTTGTCGGCCGGTGTTATCGGGAAACTCACCCAGCCCTGCTGCCAGCCCATTACGGTTATTACCTCCGCAACCACGTGAATGCTCTCCCTCACGAAAACCTGCCCACGGATATGAAGTCTTCGCTGCCGATGGGTCTTTGAAAGCTCCCCGTCGCGATGAAACGGAGAACACAAAGCACCTTGCCTTGCGTCGTGATGCAACCGGTCCGAAGGCCACCTATGGCGTCCTCCAATTTTGCGCAGAGCCAACGCACAGTGTCCTTTTAGAGCCTGAAGTGCCCGCGGAATTCTATCGCCGAGGCTGCTCAAAAGACTCCAAAAGCGCGACAATAGGAGCAGCCATCGTGGCTCGTGAGCGCTAAACACTGAACGTGATTCCGTGAGCACAAAGTAAAACGGTGAGCATTCTTGGCAGATGCGCTCATATCACTCAACAATAAAAAAATGAACAGAATTTATGTTTGTCACTGCGCATGCACAACATTTACTTTCATTGATTACAATTGTTTTCAATAATTAACATCGGTAACGTTGTGCGACGGCAGGTCGCGTTCTAATCTCGAAAAACGGGACCCCCGCCACAGCCATACAGTTTCATTAGAGTGTACTAGTTTCATACAATAATTGGCCACAACCACCCATGTTCGGCGAGCGACGACATTACGAGCACACGACAGGCGCATCGTTTGCTACTAGCGCTGCTATGGCAACGGCCATTCATTCTTCGAAACGAATGATCTTGTCGACCGTTCCACGCTAGCAGACGATTCCACTTGGTTTTCGAATGATTGACAGGAGCGTGACGTATGCGCATTTTGTGATCCCGCCCAGGCGCAATGGCGGCCGTGACGAAACGCGCGGGCGCCAACGAATGACGTGAGGACAACCAAACGAACGGAAAAGCGAGCTGTCTGCGCGATTGCAGCCCTATGACTGTTGGTAGCGGAATTTCGATTTGGGCCGAAATTTTGTTAGAGAACGTTCTAAAAATGGGCAAGTCTGAATAATATATAGAAGCACCATGTTTATAAATTAATAGCTCTGCATCAAGAACAGATATCACGATTCTGTAAACGGCATCCACTGGATAAGTGAAAGCGTACAAACTTGATATGTCATTTTATATCTCACGTGAATTTGTTACGTTGTGTACAAGGTTTCTGCAAAATCTGTATTTCCATATTACATCTTTTCTTGAGATTCATGTGTAACATATCAATTTTGTCCGCTTTAGGTGTATTATTAAACGCAATGTTCATAATTATGATATCGCTTTTCATTGCTGGGTTACAGGGTTGTAAATTTGATAGTTTTCTGAAAACTTGCGATTTTGCCAATTTTTTATACAGAATTGACGACCTAAACCTAACTTCGAAACCAACAGTCACTAGATCTTAAGTTTTTCCTTTGAGATGCAACAAACCTCGTCAGATTTGGTGGAGTGGTTGCCGAGAAAAACGACTTCTCCTTTTACATGTACTTAGATAGGAGCACCCGAGCTGAAGCTTCCTCTTAAGCTACTGTGACGGAGCTGCACTGCGAGTAGTTTTTTTTTTATTAAAGACAAAACGGCTCAATCACAGGTCATCTTCACCGACTCACAAGCGACCCCTGCGGGTTCTTAAATCACAACGCACACAATACCAGCTCTTCGACGACGTCTGACGTTTGGGCACTAAAGCGTGCGAACTGCGTCAAGGCCTTGTGCTGCACTGGTTGCCTCGCCATAGTAGCGTACAAGGCAATGTTCATGCATTGTTCACGCCTCGGCAACGCCTCGCCGGGGCGCACATAGAAATCCGATGGAGTCAGTTGAATAGAATTGGCGATAAAGGCGCCTGGACTCTGGTATCTCTGGTGCTCCGCGACATTCGCAGCATTCTGTGTGCTGGGATGCTAATCTTGAATACCGACCCCTTTACAAAATTAACCCATATAGCGAGTTCAACATGCCGTGAGGCTTAAGTAGACAAGGTCAAGCATGCCTTCACCACGTCAGGCTCAACACAGCATACGCCAACTGCTTTAACGGCTATTATTTCCATAAAATGGCTCCTATCGACTGCTGGAGATTGGCCAAGTCGGAAGCAGTTCTACCAAGAAGGCTTTGGACCTTCTTGGATTTAGAAGTGCTCTTTTACATAAACTACATTATAAATAACCAAATCAAATCTTTGAATAGTAAAGTATGGGTGAGAGATTAAGAAGCTGCAAAAATAAGAAGCAAACATAATATAAACTTTGATATGAAACAGTTCAAAGTAAATTAAAAAAATGAAAAAAATAATAAAGTTTTGCGAATTTAATGCCATACTTCGCAATATCTAAAAGAAGAAAATAGAAGAGACTTCCGCGTTTCCTCCATGTTTTAGTCAATATACTGCGTCAGCACCAGACTCTCATAACGGAGACTAACAATCCGCTCTGATTTTGTTCGGTTTTCCTTTAAATATGGTCCATACTCATAATGACGTCCTTTACCAGCAACGTCGTCATTGCAAAACACACGATGTAGCGGCGCGGTGCAGTGATTAGCGTGGCCGGCTTTGATTTTCATGCTAGCTGTCGCTGATTCAGCTGGGAGGCGCCAATCAGTGGAGAAATGTTCCCCGACAGGTCAAAGGACCACTAATTGTTGAAGGTATGCTTAATTACATCCCGTTTTGCAACAGCGACACAAGAACGTTTTCTGAGAAAAACAGCATTGATGAAGAATCGCTGTTGCCCGAGTAACGTTTTAGTGTGGCAAGGTTGAAAGGGCACAAAAAGAAGAAAAAGAAGGGAAATAGATAAAGGTGAAAGATAGCTATACTGCGTGACACGTCCCTTGCGACCAATCCTCGCAACGCCCCCCACCCCCACCCCCTCCCCCCCCCCAAAAAAAAAGAAAAGAAAAGAAAGGATCAAGATGGGATACCTTGCAGTGCTTGTCGTCTGGCAGCGCTTGCATTAAAAAACAAAAACTTGCTTGTAAGTGCCCCACACAAATCCCGTTTGAACAAGAGTTCCTCTTTTTCTAACGGAATGATCCTCTCTGAGCTTAACTTTTCGAATGTCCGAGGCAGTCTGCGACTGTCAGCTTTTAGCGTCTTCCTGCAATACCTCTCCATTTGGCTGTCTGTATTTTTTTTCTTGTCCTGCCTCGGTTTCCATGTCGCTCCAGGATCCCACGGCTTACACTGCTACCATGTATCCGGATTATAGTCACAGACTGATCTGACTAGTTAACATCAGTCAAGAAAGCAGAGCTACACGCGCACAAAAATAACACGGAAATATGACTTGTGCCGGCTACGTGTCGTTCATTTTCGCAGTCAAGTGGTTTCCCCCATTCTTCTGCCTTCAACTCATTGTTCAATTCATTAACCATCTGCGCGCGCGTGGAGCAGACCTTGTTATTGTTGTTGTTGCATGTCGATTTGAAACCATGTCGGCTTATTTTTGTTTTTTAGTGTAGTATTCACTTCCTAAGCTGAATGAAAATCACATTGTGCCTTATCTTTGGGGTAGCCTAAAGGCCGAACATCTGAATATACTGCGGTAACCTTTAAAAGGCCTCTCACCAGGCCCCACAGCAAATTTTGATTATACGCTAGAAGTCGTTACGTGTCGTTTAGGGAGCGTTCTGCCGCAAACATTTTTCATATCGGCTCATTAATAGCCGAGATAGAAATATTTCAGTGCCGCGAACCCATAACTTCAGCGGGGGGGCTCCTCTGCCAAGCGAGGCACTCTCTCCCCTCACCCCGTCTAGCCTCTGCAAGCGAGATTCCTTCCCTGCGTTCTCCAATACCGGACCTCAAGGATCGCGTGACGCATAGGTCACGGGTCCCACCTTCAATTTCTTTTTCTCCTCGCTTTTTTGCGGCGCGGCGCACTTCCGCTGACGGCGTCGCGCGCGAGTTGTTGTAATTGTCTCATTTGGCGCAGCGCACAATTTTGCGCGCTGTGCACGAGGACACCTGATTAGCGGTATAAGTCAGTGCTACACGGATACTAAGGCAGACACAAGCGGATCACAGAGCATGATCTCGTGCTGGAACCCGGTCGAAAATGATAGTTTCGGTGTCTAAACGCGCGACTGCACGACGTGGGAACAAGCAGACAAAACGGAAGAACTTGCTGCGGTGCGAAGTAAAACAAAAACATGCAGACATTCGGTTTATGCGTTTTATAAACTTTAATTCGGCTATTGAAGCAACATATTACACAAATAACAGATGTTGCCTTGAATAATTCTCGAACTGATGTGTCACCATGAGCGACATCATAGTGCAAACACGTGTACATAGGCGCACTTGCACGTGTACGTCATCCTCCGGCATGGAGTGAGGCGGCCACAAAGAGAAGGGAAAATGGCATTTGGTTTGAAATTTGAGACCTTTCCGCGGCGCGTAGCGATGTAATACTTTGCAGACACAATCGCTATCGCGCATTGTATGCTCTGCGCTTGTCAGCTCAAAATGGCCATACCTTGTGAGGGGCCCTTTAAGCAGAAAAAGAAAGCGGGTGATCGTGAAAAATTGTAGGCCCCATCCACGCATGGGCAATATGATTAACGCAACTTGCTAATAGCGCTGAGGAAAACGAGAAACAAAAGCTTTAGTACTTCAGGCGGGTTTTGTACATCATCTGGCCTTACTCGTGATGATAAGGCACGCCTTCACTTCGTGGCATAGAAAGCAGGAAGGCATGCCTTACGTAAGGTATATAGAGAGAGGGCTAGAGAAAATGATAAATGAAAGGCAGGGAGGGTCATTAGGACTTTACCCGGTTATCTGCCCTACACTGAGGCAAAGGAAAAGGAAAATATACGTAAGGTATAAGTTCGATCATAATGGCAAGGCTGGTGAAAACGAACCGAAGCAAATTGCTCGCTGACCATCTTTATCTGAGACCCCTCCAGCCTCTTTTCTTTCAGATTCTCGAGCTTTCCTCAAATATAAGAAATATAATATCTAACCAGGCACACGTGTACTTATGTCCCCGTGCGTATTACTTATGTCCCAGTGTATTATTTTTTTCTGGTAAGAAAATTTGCCTTAGGAGGCTGTGGGCTATTGTGGCCCTGACACTTGTTGTCACCTGGGCCTGGCGATGGGAAAACCCTGGAACATCTACTATGCGCCCGACTGCAGCGCCTACGGCGAACGCTCAGCCACTGCTGTGGCGGTGCCCTGCTTTTAGAAATGTCACGTACAAGACGCTCAGGAAGACCAAACTCATGCCCGTATTGTTCCAGAGGACGGTGCCCGTGGAACAGCGGACAACACATTCGCATTTCCATTGCAGAAATAACTGCCCCGCCCATGGCTGCACGTGTTTACTCGACGTCCTTTCCTATGTTTAGCCACATATGCCTTGCGGAAAATTTCCTCTACACTTCCTTAAAAAAAAAAGAAGGAAATAACAAAACAATCAAGTTGTGGAAGCATGCGATGCCTGTCGGCTGCCGGCGCTTGCTTTTAAAAGAAACTTGCCCGAACTTTAAATGCCTAATCTATAGAGACTTGACGGCGCAAACGCACGAACACAATGTGAGGCCCTCTTATAAAACACCGTGGACAAACGTTCTGGGGTCAGCACCATCCTCTGGAACACGAGCGTATACACATCGTCACGGGTTCAGTGCTTTGCAGGCGTTGTCGCCGTTTAGTCCATATTATTACATATACTATATTCTGTGGCAGCGGTGGCCGCATTCTGATGAAAAAGGAATGCACAGACGTTCTTGTACAATGCCTTGGGTGCTCGCTAAAGAACCTCCAGGTGGTCGAAATTAACCAGGAACTCTCCCCTCTCATAACCCCGTGTGCAGTTTCGGGAGATGGAACCACGTAATCTAGTTTAAACAATGCATTCTGACGAACGCTATGGTTTCACCTGTGGCAAATTTCACCGCGTGCTGCTGTACTCTCTAAGCTACATTCCAACTACGGACAACGTCAGTGGTTCAGTCGACACCGCAACAGTAGTCGACACAGCATGTTGACATCCTAGAGCTGCAGAGGAACAACTTGGACGATATCGTAATTTTATGCGGAAGTAAAATTATATACATTAACAAACGAAACTATGCAGTCAAGGGTCTGATGGAAAGAAAAAGCGCGCAGATTCAACGCAATTTTGGAATTTAACTGATGCAAAACTTGTTTGATTATCGAGGTAGCTGAAGTGTCGGATGGAACGAGCACATCCGCGTCGCCCTGTTAGCGGTATGCGTTGCGAGGAAGGAGGTGACGTACGGTGCTTGTCGAGGCAATAATATTGATGAGAGGCCTATCAACAGAGATATACGAACCATATCTTAATACATTTAAGGCTTCATACCTCTTGTGTCACAGTGGCACATTTACCCTGGGGGATTGGCCGAGAATGTGCACATACCCAGTGCTACGTACCCAGTGACCCTAGTTGCCTACCAAGCCAGAACACAGCCAAAAACAAGTTGTCTATATATTTGGGCACATATCGAGTGGCTCAAGTTGTGTACTTGGCAAGACAGACGACAGAATTTAGTCGGTGGCTCAAGTTGTGTACTTGGCAAGACAGACGACAGAATTTAGTCGGTGGCTCAAGTTGTGAACTTGGAAAGACAGACGACAGAATTTAGTCGGTGGCTCAAGTTGTGTACTTGGCAAGACAGACGACAGAATTTAGTCGGTGGCTCAAGTTGTGAACTTGGCAAGACAGACGACAGAATTTAGTCGGTGGCTCAAGTTGTGTACTTGGCAAGACAGACGACAGAATTTAGTCGGTGGCTCAAGTTGTGAACTTGGCAAGACAGACGACAGAATTTAGTCGGTGGCTCAAGTTGTGTACTTGGCAAGACAGACGACAGAATTTAGTCGGTGGCTCAAGCTGTGTGTATACATACATGGTGTCCCAGCTAACTTTAGCCAAAGTTTTAAAATGTGTGAATTCCACGTAGCTGGACAGAACCAAATTATTGTTGTTTGCTTTCGCTTGGAGATACTCACATTCTTTTTTTCATTCCGCCTAATTGTATCATTACATTAATTAATTAATTAACTTCTAAAATATTATAGTTAGATGAAAGGTGTCAATGAGAAAATTGTAGAGTGACGTTAAAAACTCCCGATACAACTTTCTGTTGCTCAATACGTACATAAAGGTGTTATTTTCTCGACGTGAATACACGCAAAGTGCCTCGACCGGCCAGTGGCGCGGCAATTTTGCATTGTATTCGCGGGCTTTTTTCGCGCCCGGAAAACCACTTCCGTGTGGCACGTATTGAGCAACAGAAAGCTGCATCGGCAGTTTTCACGATGCTCTATAATTTTGTCGTTGACACTTTTCATGTAATTATAATATTTGAGAGGTTGAATAAATAATTAAGACTAATTAGCTAATTAGGTAGAATTACAAAAAATAATTTGAGTATCTCTAAGCGACAGCAAACATTACCTTAGTTTTGTGCAGCGACGTGTCATTCGCATATTTTTAAGGTCTGGCTAAAATTAACTGGGACGCCCTGTATATAATAAATTATTTTACATCTTAAAATGACGGGGAGGCAAGGGGAAAAAGCAGAAAAACAAGCTTGACTCACTTCTCCCCGAATAAAAATACATTTTACTCACGAACATATAAAATGACATACAGCACAACGTGTCACGTAAGCAACAGAAATTAAACAAGTATGAAAAATATGTGACAACGTGTAGTTGCGAGGAGACACACAGAGTAATTTCTATAGTAGGACACGTTATTACGTTTTGGCCAATTCAAGTCCAACTGTACCTGGGGAAATCTATCTCGTCTGGGTTTATATTTCAACAGTGTTCATGGAGACCTACAGCGCGAGAAAAACGGTACAACAAAGTCCAAAGAGGACGAAAGTTGTTTTTCGCCATGAAGCAGCACTAACAATCTCTGGTTCAGACCCTTTCAATAGGGTTGTTTATAGCCACCGTTTGATTTATCTACTTTTCATCCACCCGTGTAAAGCCTACTTTTTTTGTCTTTCTGCACTGACTGTGTACATGAATTTGAGCTGTATGTATTGTTTACTCCTGAGTAATCTTCGCTTTCTGAATAAATCGTAAAAACTGCTTCATTTTTTCACTTCAAGGAGCTGCTGTCCGCCAACTCCAAATTTCTTCTACGGGGCACAGGGCCTCAGGTCAATCATTTGCGCCTCTCGCCATTGATATGGTGCTCAATAGCTCAATAATTTCTGACTAATTGATTGATCAAGACTATGCTCTTTGATCTGTACAGCACGTATGGAAGTTCTTCATCCTTCACGCCACTCTCTTTTCAAGTTGAAATGCGTATAGTATGGAGGTATAGTGCTGAATCTCGGGAAACGTTGTTGAAAAACAAGGTTGGGTTGTCATATCTTCGGACAAACACCTTCATTTGGAGATGAGGAACACTTTGAAAATTGTCCCGACTCTGCTCGGCTGCAGGGAATGGACATCTTACTAGTAGCTCGGCCCCAACGGCAACGCTATCGGGGCACGAACCGCACTTTGTACTTTTTGAGCTCCGCAGGCGGGATGTCGGCAGAGTCCAGACCGTGGATCTTGTCTCCTTCGGGGAGGATGAGATACTTTTGGAGTAGGCTGGTGAGGTAGAGGAATATCTCCACGGAGGCCAGGATTTCGCCTGGACACATCCGTTTACCTGCGAACCGAATACCATGCTCAAAATGAAGAGCTCCAAGGTTTCCTGCGATAAGTCTCGCAAAAGGCTAATTGAGCAATTATAAATTGTTCAGTTCAAAAAGAGATGTCTAGCGCGAAAGAATACTGTGCAGCACCACACACTGGGCACACAGCAAATTATTTGAAATAGATTGGAATATAAATAAAATTTGGAACAATCTTCTGAGACACTGTACTGATGTAAACAGCAGATACTCCCATGTCAGTGACAAGCCCATTTCGCAAAAAAGCGTAACTAACTAACTAACTAACTAACTAACTAACTAACTAACTAACTAACTAACTAACTAACTAACTAACTAACTAACTAACTAACTAACTAACTAACTAACTAACTGACTAACTAACTAACTAACTAACTAACTAACTAACTAACTAACTAACTAACTAACTAACTAACTAACTAACCAGAAATCCAAACACTAACAATACTTCCGATATGTGCTATTGACGCCAAGGACGGTGTTTGATGATGGTGGCGGCACAAGTTAGCGTCGACATGTTTTTAGTAGACTGCACGACAGCGGGACGACGACGGTGTTCTTACGATTGGGATAATGACCACGCGGCGGCGACGGTAGCACGACCAAGACGACACGACGACAACGGAGCGATGGCAGCGTGACCACCATGGCACGACAACGGCTGCGTACACCTGTGCCCCACAACCGTCAGCCAAGGCGGCGGAGAAACGCGAGACAGTGGCACCACCGAGCACAGTATCTAAACTGGGAAGCCTACGCGCAAGAACGGTTGCATGTGGGCTTCGTAATCTAAACCTTGAGAGAACCCCCTCACGCGAGAACGCACGCGTCTCCACAGCTGGAGAGCACGTGACCTCTGAATTGACACCTTTGCATCGGCAGAGAAAGTCCAGCCACCGACCACGAAAACGGGCGAAAGAGCGAAACAAAGCAATTCACTAAAAAAAAAAAAGAAACGAACACGACAAGATGTGGTGATGTAAAACCTGTATAAAGACAAACCCACGGATGCGTTCTCATTTTGCCCCTAGTGAGACGTGATCAGGTTAAACGCAGTTGCTGGAACTGCTGAGGGACAGCGTCCGAGCCGGATGCAGCTATTTGAGCGTGCCCATGCAAAAGTCATAGCTTTCAGAAAGTGTCCCCACTGAAAACGCGTAACGTGGCGGGCGAGTGCCAGGAATTTGAGAGTTCGAAGGTTTCCATATATAGCGGCACACTCGCGAACGCGTGTAAAGGTCAACTCACTGGAAACGCGGAGAAGTTTTCATGTTGCGTAAACTAAGCGTGTCATGCAGACTCACTAGCGTAGTGCTCTCTCTTGTGAGATACGCAATCGTTTGTTGAGCCCCAGTGACTCTATGTGGCGTGGCTCCACGGGGGTTATGAGCACGGTTGATTGTGTGTTTGTATAAAAACGTGTTTAGCGGTGGATCGACAAGGTTTGTTTAGCCGCATACGCGCTTGCATTGCGCGGCAGTCCTGACTTGGAGGATGAAAAAATGACCAGAGAAACTTGGGCACGAATTAGGCACGTACACAGTTCGCGTTACTTAAACTGATTAAGAGTGAGGCAATATATAACGAGGGTATGGCAATGGTGCGTTGCATCGCATGTCGTTAGACTCCGTTCCGTCTGCTCTCGCGTGATACCGTGGCGTAGCAATTCTTCCAGCCACAGCGTGCGGTGTAATTAGTCGCACCGTAAATTACGCAGTCATTAAACTTTATCTAAAGCCGGGTCCCAAACTGTCGCCACATGGTTCATAATACCTTGTAACAATGCTGTTTTTCTTTGGGTCGAAAACCGCACTGCTATATTGAGTGTAAAGGATGTCGTTGTAACCGCTCTGCCGAAATGCGCTGAAAGCCGACACACGGGCAAGCCATCCCATTTCAAGGTAACGGGTAATGCGTGGGCGATGGGTTGCTGCCCGAATTCGCGCTGTAGATAGGTGCTTCCTTTTTCCATGTAAACCTCTCCACACAAGTTTGTGAACGTCACGTGTACTGTTACGGTGCGTGTATGTCGTAAATACACTTCTCAAACTAATACACAAGTTGAATTTAATGTTGTGCCGAAACGTTATCAAAGTGAATGATAACGTGGACCCGCGATATAACGGAACGCCCGCCAACCTTCCATGTTTTTATATCGTTTTGTTTTTTGATAATCGACTACTGCAGCAATGCGATCCTGGCATCGAACGTCGTCGGGTGCAGAGCTCGAGCCGGCGACGAGACGTGAGAATCGACATGAAATTTCAACTTCATCGCCGTATCAGCCATGGTTGTTCAATTTGAGCTCTTTGTTTCGAACCAGTTTCATAGTACTTCAGCGCGCTCCTATTGGCACTTTTTCTTAAAAAGAGGAAAATTTGTATTACCTTCGCGCCCGTTTTCTTCCTTATCACCTGGTCTCCTCGTCGCCTACAGCATGCATAGGGCAGCCGTGGCGATGAGTTTTGCGGCAATCCCATACACCTATGAAGTTTGTGTCACACAGTTAAAAAAAAATGTGGCCACCCGACATTATGTGGATGAGGTTGTTCTCAGCCTAGAGAGAGAGAGAGAGAGAGAGAGAGAAAGGAGGAAGGAAAGGCAGGGAGGTTAACCAGACGGAGTCCAGTTGGCTACCCTACACGTGGGGAGGGGGATGGGGAGTGAAAAATAGAGAAGACACGAGTCTGTATCGCACTTTCCCATGCACTAAGCTAGGTTCAGCATGTCTACAGTAGGGCAATCAAGTATGTCGCCTTCAGTTACTGAAGAAGTGCTCGAATGACTTTTTGGGATCATGAACTGTGAGGCCAAGCTGCCAAGACCTTTGCTTCTGCAAATGGCCTATCGTCCAGCATATTCAAGGCACACTGGAGAGTCCGACGTTGGTTATCGAAATGAGAACAGTGGCACAGAAGATGACTGATGGTCTCTTCACATTTGCACTTAGCGCACATTAGTGAGTCCGCCATCCCAATACGATAGTTGTAGGAGTTAATGCTACTCCTACCCGCAGCCGACACAGCAGTGTTGCGTCACGTCGTGAAAGGTTTGCTGGTAATTTCAGTTTCAGTGATGGATCGAGGCTGTATAATGGACGGTTAGAGTTCTTCGGTGTGTGCCAATAACTCAACGTGATGGTACACGCGAGATTGCGAAGTTCTCTTGCAGCGTCTACTCTCGATAAAGGGATAAGGAGTATCGGTGCTCTAGCCTGGGCATGTCGGGTAGCGTCATCGGCGAGGTGATTACCAACGATGCCACAATGTCCCGTCAGCTCCTGAAAGATTACATCATGTCCTCGTTCAGAAGAGCAATGGCAAATTTCCTTGATTTGGAACAGTAGCTTTTCGTAATTACCACGTCGTAAACCTCGCAAGCTCTGGAGGGCTGCTTTAGAATCACAAAATATTGCCCATTTGGTGGGCGGTTTTTTTCCAATGCATCCCACAGCAGCACGGAGAGCGGCCAGTTCGGAACCTGTAGATGTCGTTAGGTGTGAACTTGATGACGACCGATTCAGATGGTATATCAGTAGCGCCCGTCAAACTTTCCGAGACCGAACCGTCCTTGTAAACATGGATTCGGTTAGCATACGAACAATGCAAAAGTTCCAGTGTGATCTGCTTGAGAGCCGCGTAGGTCAGGCTAGCCTCCTTCGCAATTACTGGATTAGCGAGGTACACAGGAGGCTTTTTCGAGCACCACAACTGGGATGGCGTTCTTTTTGCGGGCTAGTATCTCATTAACAGAGAGTGCTGGTTAGTATCTCAATCACAGAGAGTGCTAGTCAGCCGCAACTGATCTGGAAAACGCTACCTTGGGTCTTTTCTCAGGCAAGCGATCGAGATGGGGGTCAGGGACTCTGGATATATGACCAACATGCACCAGGAGAGCGTCGACAGCTATATAAGTCGTTACCGGGCGGTTGAAGCACATCGGGGTAAAATAAGCTTAGGGATATCTGTCCAGCTTTGGCAAAGCGCCCCAGAAATAAAGGGCAGCTGATCGACAGGCATCACTAAGCATGAAATACAAATTTTATTCTATGCAGCCCTAAGGACGGCATGAAATTTGTGTTCTTTCTTGAAGCCCATGGACACACACAGAGAGAGAGAGAGAGAGAGAGAGAGAGAAAAGAAAGGAAAGGAAAGGCACTGAAGTCAACCGAACGCGCACTCTGTTAGCTACCCTGCGCTGGGGAAGAAGGATAAAGCTATGAAGAGAGAGAGAGACAGAAGGAAGAAGTAGAGCGCTAGCTGCTTACATACGTGGAGTTGCCACACCAGGTCTACTAATTGCAAATCAGCTCTGCGGAATCCCGCAAGGTGGAGGAAGCGCCATGAAAGCGAAAATTGTCATCCATGCCAATGTAGCACGTAGCTACAAAAGAGCTTCTTGTAGCTTCAAACGTGGCTCCTTTGTAGCTACGTGTGCTACATTCGGGTGAACAATCTTTCCTTTTTACACAGTATATAAATGGACGAAGAAATATATGATCCTCAGCATAGTTGAGGAACTGCAGCAGCGTTATCCTTGCTTAAGTCAAGCCTACTTAACAACATTAAATTGTGTTTTGGAAAGTAACAGCGCTGAACGGACAAGCACTTAGGCAAAGAAGAACACGACATGAGCGCAGGGTCACAACTGAAGTTTGTTTGGAGGAATATCACATTTATAAACATTGGCCGACAGTGTAACAACTGAACGACAGTACATGCGCAGCAGGAGCCATCCTGGTGACATGTCGAACTATGTGCAATAAACCAGTCCGCAACAACAACAACAACAACAACAACAACAACAACAACAACAACAACAACAACAACAACAACAACAACAACAACAACAACAACAACAACAACAACAACAACAACAACAACAACAACAACAACAACAACAGAAGAAGGAGAAGAAGAAAACAAAAACAAAAAGAAAGCAAGAGAGAAAACAAAAAAACAACAGAAGAAAACAACAACAAAAAGAAAGTAAGAGAGAAAACGAAAACAACAACAGAAGAAAACAAAAACAACAACAGAAGAAAACAAAAAAACAACAGAAGAAAACAAAAAGAAAGCAAGAGAGAAAACAAAAACAAAAAGAAAGCAAGAGACAAAACAAAATATAAAAAAAAGCAAGAGAGAAAACAAAATACAAAAAAAGCAAAAACCCAATAGAAGACTTCTTTTATCAAACTTAATAACAATCGATCATGCTACACTTTCTTGCAAATATCTCAACTCTATTACTAAGGGTGACAGACGGTTTGCTAACACATATTTCCCCTTCCTTATCAATATAAAATTTTCATAAGTTCCTTCGTGGTTTGATCCTTATGCCAGAACAAACAATCAGCTTTATCTGCTATCGGTCAGCGCCCACACTCTCTACAATGCGAGCGCATATACAAGCCCACCACACGTTTTAATAATGACAAGTGTTCCTTAAATCTAAACTTCACACATCGATCGGTCTGGCCCACATAAACCAACTCGCAAGACTGGAAACCTGTAAACAACGGAAGATCGCCATCGAACGTGTCTATTTTTTAACTTGTCGGAACAGAAACTGCATTCCTTGCCAAGGACCAACAATTTTCTATGAAAACGGGAACAAATTGTGGCAAGTTTGTTGAGCGCGGACATGACCACACGCACCACATACTCTACCCACGTTCTTCAAGCAATGTGAAAACTTGTGCAAACATGGCACCACCACCGGTCTTTTTTTGATTGCGCGCGGGATCTTTTCATTTATTCTTTGCCTTATCCTTTACCCACTTAATCAGATTATGACAGGCCTTCAAGATTTCACTGTCCGGGCAACGCGCGTTCTGCAATATCTGAATCTGGCCAAGTAAATTCCAATGAATGGCTGCATGTTCTTTGAAGCACCGCGCGCAACGCGGCATAAACAATGCCAGTTTTTCCTGTCTTAGAATGTCCTGACGAAAATTTTAAAGGCGCCTTTACAGAGCGAGGCTTACATAACCGACACAAATGGTCCTCCCGAAACCTCAGTCTAACATCCAGGAATTGAAGCTCGCCTTCAGCAGGTAAATTAAAGAGAAATTTTAAAGCTCTACCGCATTCCTTGAACATCGTTAAAATGTCAGCCACCTTACCATTTAGATTCTCTCTTTCCGTGATGACTATGATATCATCAACGTACCTAAAGACACTAAAGGCCAAACATCCTACATTTCCAGCGATAAAACTATCAACTCGACTAAGAAAGATATGGCTTGATAGAAATTCCCGACTTCTGTAACAGCGTGCTGCCTTTGCATTCAACAAACATATAGTAGATAGATAGATATTTATTTCTCTCAAAACAAAGTACAGAAATGAGAGAGGACGGAAGGGAAAAAGCTGCCGAATGCAGCTTGAGGACCCCCTACGCCCTACAGAGCAGCAGTGAGGTGAGAAACAAAGGCAATACGACAGGTTGCAAAGTATACACAAACAGAATTCAAAATCACAATACTCGTAATCTATTGCATAACTGCAATTTTTACACGGAATCTATTACATTGTTATGATTTTACACAATTAACGCAATTACACAATTTCTTCGTCAATTCCCATTACACAATTCTAACGCCAAAAAATACAGATAAATATAATTAATTCAAGTCCACTACAATACAGTTACACAGGTGAGCTATTCGCTCGAAAGCCCGAAAAGATTGATCAATTCTATGAAAGTTTGTATGGAAAGCAACCTAAGGGAAAAACGATTATCTTCGAGAACATTTAGATACCTAGGCAGATTGTACGATAAAGATTGTGTGCGGTATTTGGTGCGACTTAACGGTAGGGACCATGACATAGAATGACGTACATCATATGTAGGTTCATGACGTACAAGCTGAAACATTGTTAGCATAAGGTTGTTGTTAGTTGCTACAGCAGTTTTGTAAATGTAAAGAAGTTTGAACACATACAAGGTAGTTACACTTAAAATATTGAACTGCCTAAAATATTCTCTGGTGTGAGCATTCCACGGTATATTAGCTATCAGCCTTACCGCACGCTTTTGTGCAATTAAAAGGCGCTGTTTATTGTGTTGTGTCGTTGTACCCCAAACTGTGTGGCAATAAGTAATCACTGGCGCTATGTATGAATTATAAATGAGGAGTTTAACTTGTGTGGGAAGGGTTAACCTATGTTTGCATAACACCCCATTTAACCTGTTCATTTTAGCACGAATATTTTCAACTTGTAGGTCCCAATTGAGTGTCTCAGAGAATATAACACCAAGAGATTTTATACTGGATACAATATCAATCTTGTCATTACCTAATAATAGTTCGATATCACCACTTACTACTTTATTTTTTGTTCTATATATCACAGCTTTTGTTTTATTCGTATTAACTTTAAGACAATTTTTATTACACCAGTGACGCAAACGTTCCAAAAATTGGTTGCCACGGATGGATAACTCAGCTAGTGTGCTTCCTGTAAATATAGCGTAAATAAAACGACAACAATTCGAAAAAAAAAAATTCCACTATGAATAAATGTCATATTCCTCGAAATAAACTTCAGTTGTAAGTCAGCGGCTGTGTCGCGTTCTTCCTATAAGAAGCCCAAGTCTCTGTCCGTTTAGCGCTGTTACTTTCTAAAACATGAATTACCACCAACTAGCCCAAATCTCTCTTCTGGTAACGTTAAATCAGTTTGGAATTGTGAAGTGTTCTATAAAAATTTCTGTTTCTGTTTGTTTGGTGGGAATATTGCCATAGCGGGTGAAATGTAGGCCTGCGTAGTTCCCCATCTCAGAAACATTGAAATTCGAGCGCCAGCTCGTGCGCAAATCGTTGCCATTCACCGGTACTAAGAAGAAGCTTAGTACCGGTGAAGGCTTAGTAAGCAGAAGCAGAACCTTGGAGGTTAACTGAGAAACTCGAGAAGCGAGGCGCTGGACATCGTAACGGCAAGAAATGAAAGTGCCCCATTCCCCCTCCCGGTAATTCAAGAACTACTTTAGAATTGAAAACTGAGCTATAGTTGATAAGCAATCATCTTTCTGTACGCGCAGCTTTTACAAAAGCGAAGGCTAAGAGAAGAAGTGCGTGTCTTGCGTGTTTTCTTTTCTCAGTCCCCGTTTTTGTGAGCACTGTGCGCACAGAAAGATGGGTTCAAGGAAAACGTTTGCCCGAAAATTTATGTCTGAAAGAGAAGAGAGGCCTGCGGCAGTGGGTAGCATAGATCGAGCCTATGCAAGTACCGAGAAGCATTTGCAGGAATGTTGGTCTTACCGATTGAAAATGGGATCAGGTACTCTGGTTTCGGTTGAATCAAAGAGCCGTCCTCCCTCAAGAAGCGGCCTGGGTCGAACTTGGAAGGCTCCTTCCAGAGCGTAGGGTCATTGTGCACCGCCCAGACGTTGGGTGAAATGGTGGTTCCTCTCGGAATGTAATACTCGTCGAAGAACGTGTCTTCACCGGCGCTGAAAGGGTCGTTGACGAAGGAAAGACAACGTGAGGTGTCTCTGTTAATCAAAACTATTATGCACTACGCTCTTTACGGCAAAGATTATGTTCTCTATAGGAGTTTACCCCCCGAGGATCAGTGTACGCAAAATGAGCGGTGAAATTATCTTACGTAGAACTGTTGCTCATAAACATCGTAAAGTAAGAGCAGTAATATCTACCACAGCGTAATGTTTGCGGCGCGACTGGTGAACGTTGCTTTCAGTCCTTGGACGGTGCTCATCTGCAGATGGGAACATGTTCACCTACAATCGTACACACACTCACGCCTGTGGTGCGTGAGTACGTGCGTGTTATTTACTGCTTTATAGTGCAGACATACAAAAGTTCTAAGCATCATCATCATCATAATTAATATAATTACCATCATTACATCTTATGCTTAGTGGCCTTTTGCATTACAAATGCTTCTCTCAGCGATATTCATTATCCCATTCATCTTTCAGCTAACTTCGCCCTATGTGCCCGCTAATATTTTCTCACCACACCACATGATTCTCTTCCCCACTATATAGCATCTCCCTTCCCTCAGTAATAATTCTGTAACTATAACGAAGCACCGGTTACATGAACTACGCAATACATAACCAGACTCCTGTCTATTGAAATTAGACAAATCTTTCTCCATCACGTGGCCCGCGGCACAGTCGTTAGCTTCTCGAATTCCTTTGATATCTCCAGTTTCAACTCCATATGTTAATAGTAGTAGAATGGATTTATTGTAACACTTTTCCTACGTAAACGTTTCCTTTACCTTCTGGGAACACCGAGAGGCGACACAGTCTTCCAGCGGTACATCTCCCAGATGCAGGCCATCGTGTAAGGCATCTTATTCCTGTCCTCCCACGCGGGATGCCTCTCTTTGCCCACCACTTCGTCGATCTCGCGGCGAATCCCGGCCTGCACCGTGTCCGGCTTGTCTGCCAAGTTCAAAACGTGCCACTGGAGGGTGACTGCCACCGTGTTCGAGCCGGCGATGAAGAAGCTCAGCAGGTTGCCCAGGAGGTATGGCTCTGCGCGGCAATCAGCCCCATCTTACCAGCGATGTTACGACCGCACTCAAAGAAAAGCTCCATCCTTTAGGCTTATCTTTCCCTCAAACACCAATCATATTGCGTGCGTTCCCTTTCCCTAATGCTCAGCGCCCGGTACTTTCAGGTCACGAACGGCATGTGTTTTCCTGCCCGAGACAACATTCTTGGCACGAAAGCAGTGAACATACAGTTTCAAAGAAAAAAGAAACGCAAGCATGACGGATGACATTCTTGTTTGGGGACAAGATATGCCTGAAAGGGTGAAAATTTTTTAGTGCACACGTTTAAAAAAGTTTGCCCTTATTGGAGCTTATGTTGTGCCAAAACGATAATCGTTATCGACCTTGCCTGCATTTCCTTTCTTTAACGCTGCAAGCTCGGTGAATGAATTAATGAACTTTATTCCCCTTTTAAGAGAGGGGAGGGGCCTGGGGGGAGCTCGGTACTTCCAGGTTACGAATGGCATGCGTGATATTAGCGTGACAAAGCATTCTCGGCAGGAAACTAGCGAGCGCAGAGTTTTCGAGAAAAGAAACGCAAGCAAGGCAGATGATGATCATCGTTGTGGGACAAGATAAGCCCTGAAGGGTACAATGTGGGCACGGCGGACCAGGAACTGCCATGGCACTTACAGAAGCCGTGTTCTTCATTGTGCAGCGCCTTCTTGGATTCGCCGTGGTATCAACTACAGTTCATGAGCGTCTCGGCGAACAACGGTTCTGCGATGTACGTATATGTACCTTCGGCGTCGATATGGCGCCTCCTATCTCATCCTCATCTCCAGACGCAACCCTGCTCCTATCCACCGCTTTTGAGCACGACGCTGTGACGTCATCAGTGGTCACCCGCATAAAAGAAGCGCCACAGGAATTTTCCTTCCGTGGGCACGGCGGACCAGGAACTGCCACGGCACTGACGGAAGCCGTGTTCTTCATTGTGCAGGTTGTTTCCGATACGAGCTCCTTGCGTAGCGATTATCGTGATGTTATGCTCCTGCCGTGCCCACGGCGATGCCTTGCTATGGTTTATGAGTGTCTAGTTGTGTGTAAACTGCTTTGCGGCGATGTTGAAGTGAATCCCGGTCCTACACAGGCCGAAATGCTTAAACAGCTATTAGAGGAGCAAGCTGATCTTCGTAACGAAATCCAAGAACTGCAAACGCATTTCTTGAAAACTGAGAAGCTGGTTTTGGAACTTTACAGCATGTTTAAACATATGCACACATAAATCACCAAGCAATAGATATTCCGGAAGCAAACACTCATAGTTTAGAGTCTATTGAACATATGATCATTTTACAGTCTAAAAGCTAACAGGCCTTCAGGATCGAAGCCGGTATTCTAATCTCATCATTCATGGGATACCTGAAATTACAAACGAGACCAAAAACACGCTCAAAGATAAAGTTGTTGAGGATACATTTAATGAAAAATTTAAAGTGCAGTGGGATTGTGTCGGTCATATTCACAGATTAGGAAGGCAAGGTGCGAAGCGACTGGTAATTCTGTATATTCAGAATTTTAATGAAAAGAGAAATACTACAAAATACGAAAAAACTGAAGGGAACTAATATGTTGTATCCAGAATGACTATTCGCAATCTGCCTTAAACAAGCGCAAACTTCCGTAGAAAAGTGCAAGAAACGATAAACTTCAATGAAAGAAGGTCACACTTGTACACGACAAGCTCAAAGTAGACAAGCATACTTTCTTTTGGGCTGAATCGCAAAACAAACGGGTACAGGTTGCAGATAGTCGGCCTCGGCAAACACAATCGTGAATCAATGAGCCTTCACGCAAGAAGCAGCTACAACTAATTAATGTTAACGCTAGAAGTATTGTAAACAAAACATGCCTATTTCGGTAATAACACATTACTGTTATAACCAAAACTTGTCTTCGCGAGGATATCAACGACCAAGACATCTCTCCCCCCTCCTGTTGTGTTTATCGCGTGGATAAGCTTTCTAGGGGGGAGATGTGGCGGTCCTAATTAAAAGTCAGATGCAAGCTGTCGTTTTATACATAATACCTACGTTGGAATGCTTGAGTATTAACGTATCTCTTTCGGGTTATACCCTCGTTCTATTCGGAACTTAGAGACCTCCTGACGCCCCTCCTGAATTTTTGCATGAATTACGGTCTTGTATGAATAAATATTTAAGCAGTAGGAATATTTTTGTAGGTGATTTGAATTTGCCCGGAGTAGACTGGTTGCCCCTTCAGTCTGGGCCACATAATAGTAAAGGTATTAATGTACTATTTGATGTCATGTTAACTCATGGTCTCAGACAAGTTATTTAGCCGACACGTGTAAAAGGTTCTTAATCTTCAGTGTTCCACTTTGTTTTCTTTGCTCGCAAATTCGCTGAATTCACGCTGCTGATTGAGCAGGGGCTATATGACCACTATCTTGTTTGTCTTTGCTTACTACTTGTTCCCTGTGCTAAAATTAAAAAAAATCATCTTTACATTTTGTCAAAGATTATTCTAGCATACATGCGCGATTTATTACTTGGAAAATTGTCGAACTGATTTTGACGAAAATAATGTCAGCTTACTTTGGACCCACTTTAAGGACATGTGCCATTTTTGTCTTGATAAATTCATGAGAAAAATGAAAACAAAAACAAATTCACAAGCAAACACCATCGATCCATCGCAATGTCATTCATATGAAGCGCAATATTAAGAGATTAAAAAAGCCCGTGCGCAGGCAGACTTGACATCTGAAGTGCAGGACAAGCTAGCACTTGCCGTGCGTAGTTCAAAGGATTATTATTTTAACTCATCACTGCCTAATTTTATTCCTAACGATCCAAGTAAATTTTGAAATTACATTACCGAGAAGAAGAAAGCAATATCCCAAATGACAATAAATGGACAGATGGTTACGTAGAAGATAGAACTTGCTTCTCACTTTAATGTGTTTTTTCACAGTGTCTTCTCGAATTCCAGTAATTATTCGCGTAACTGCACAGTGTACCAACCTGTTTGATGTAAATTTTATATCATATGCTGGCGTACTCTCTAAGGGTGTTGAACCTAAAAGCCAGATGTTCAAGTAGGCTTGACAATATCCCTAACTTGTTTCACCGTAGATGTGCTGTAACCTTATCAAATTTCCTTGTAATAATATTGCTACGGCACAATATGCGCGATCACGAAAGGCCAGCAGTGTGAAGACGACGACGACGATTAGAAGCTAGCGCGGGCTGTTGCCTCTTGGCCAAGCGCAGCGTATTTTCCTTGTAAATATATTTGTACATAGCTTTTCGTCTGCGTCTTCCTACGTAACATATCTGGTGGAGGTGGACGTTCCCTGTACCTCGTCACGGAGCTTCGCAGTGGACGGTACGTCGAGCCTTCCTTCATGGCTCCCGGCGACGACAACCCGACTCCGCCGGCTCCGACACCTGCTGCCACTTCGACGACCTACATCACTCTCCCCGCTCCCCGTGATCCTGGCGTATTCTCGGGCCAAGATGGGGAAGACGTCGATGACTGGATCAGCCTGTATGAACACGTCAGCCGCAATAACCGGTGGGACCCTACTATTATGCTCGCCAACGTAGTCTTTTACCTCGGTGGCACACCTCGAGTTTGGTATCGCACGCACGAAGATGAGCTCACCAGTTGGGATTCACTTAAGACACAGCTTCGAGACTTGTTCGGCAACCCCTACGGTCAACAACTTGCCGCGCAGAAGGCGCTTTCCGGCCGTGTGCAGACGTCAACAGAGCCCTATGTCACGTACATTCAGGACGTCTTGGCTCTGTGCCGCAAAGTTGACACCCACATGACTGAGTCAGACAAGGTTTCCCACATCCTCAAAGGCATTGCCGATGACGCCTTCAACTTGCTCGTTTGCAACAACGTAGCGACGGTGGATGCTGTTATAAGAGAGTGCCGCCGCCTGGAACTCGCCAAAAGCCGACGTATTGACCAGCAGTTTGCCCGTCTGCCCAACACCCCAGCGACATCTTCCTGTGCCGACGCTCCTCGTCCCAACAACACTGCCGATGTTACCAGGATCGTCCGGCGTGAGATCGAGGCCGCCTATCCGGCTGCCTTCGACTCCAGTCCCACCAACACATCTGCAGTCACGGTCTCACTGATCCAGGCAGTTGTCCGCCAGGAGTTTGAAAACATGGGTCTTCACACCATCTGCTCGGCCCATCGCCCTAATACCCGCCCGGCTTCTTCGATTTCGCCCCGTCCCGCATCTTCTTACCCACCACGTTTCCGCAACCCATCTGAATGGCGCACTGCTGACGACAAGCCTATTTGTTTCCACTGCCATCGAATCGGGCACATTTCTCGGCACTGTCGTAGTCGCTGGAGTTCCCCGAGCCGGCCTACTTATACTGCCTACTCTCGCCCCTCAGGTGGCCCTTCTCGTCCCTATGCCGCACGCTCCGATAATGCCGCCACTGATTCTCCTGCAACGAACCGCCCCTATTCTCGTTCGCCTTCGCCCCAACGACGACAATCTCGCTCTCCCCAGCCCCGTCGCGCCTATTCGCCGACTCCCTTCGGACGCCGCTCCCAGCCGGAAAACTAGACGATGCAGCGCCTCGAGGTGACGCTGCATTGCTCCCTACGCCGCCAAATCCTCTACTGACTTTGCCCACTCATCTGAACCTTCTTGACGTGCAAGTCGACGGTGTTTCTGTGTCTGCTCTCATAGACACTGGGGCGCATTTGTCCGTAATGAGCGCTGACCTTCGTAACCGGCTCAAGAAAATTATCACGCCCGCCACGACGCCTGTTGTCTGTGTCGCCGATGGCGGAACAGCCCCCGTAATTGGTATGTGTACCGCCCGCGTCTCCTTCGCCGATCGCTCAACAATCGTGCTATTCACAGTCATCGCCCACTGTCCCCACGACATCATCCTCGGCTTAGACTTCCTTTCCGCACATTCTGCTCTCATCGATTGTTCCGCCAGTACTCTCCGCCTTGACCTGCCTGTTCTGGATCCTGCTGAACCACACCCCAGTCGCCTCAGTTCCGCCGACTTCGTTCGCTTGCCACCTTCGGCACTGACCTACGTTGACCTAGTGTCATCCCCACCAGTCCCCGACGGTCACTACATCGCGGCTCCTATGCAAGACGTCCTCCTTACACATGGGATCACAGTACCCCATACAGTTTTATCTATTACGGCGAATTGCGTCTGCCTGCCAGTGGTCAACTTTGGCTTGACGACACAAGTGCTGCCACGTGGGATGTCTTTGGCCCAGCTTTGTTCATTCGAGGATCACTCAGTAGCATCCATTGCAGTAGACGACACTTCATCCGATACTCCTCTACCATCGCAGTCGGCAAATTGTACCATCGCTGACTTACGGAAAATGATTGCCCCCGACTTGCCCTCCGAGCACGCTCGTGAACTCTACCGCGTTCTGTTTTCCTACCACGATATTTTTGACTTTAACGATCGTCCTTTAGCCCAAACTACAGCTGTCAAACATCGCATTAATACCGGCGATGCCCCTCCTATTCATCGCCGCCCGTATCGAGTGTCACCAGCTGAGCGTCAAGTTATTCACGCAGAAGTTCGCAAAATGCTTGCCAAGAACATTATTGAACCATCATATAGTCCATGGGCGTCACCTGTAGTACTGGTCAAAAAGAAGGATGGCTCATGGCGCTTTTGCGTGGATTATCGGCACCTTAACAGGGTTACCAAAAAGGACGTGTATCCCCTACCTCGGATTGATGACGCCCTTGACTGCCTCCACGGTGCTCGCTATTTCTCTTCTATTGACCTTCGCTCCGGCTACTGGCAGATTGCCGTGGACGATCTCGACCGCGAGAAGACTGCTTTTGTCACACCCGACGGTCTTTATCAATTCAAAGTGATGCCGTTCGGTCTATGTAACGCCCCTGCCACTTTTGAACGCATGATGGACTCCCTTCTTCACGGTTTCAAGTGGTCCACGTGCCTGTGCTACTTGGACGACGTTATCGTATTCTCCCCAACGTTCGCTACGCACCTCGAGCGCCTCTCAGCAGTCCTGGACGTTTTTCGGCGAGCCGGTCTGCAACTCAACGCATCGAAGTGCCAATTCGGCCGTCGCCAGATTACCGTCCTTGGACATCTCGTTGACGCGAACGGAGTGCAACCGGACCCAGGCAAGATCCATGCTGTTACGCACTTCCCTGTTCCGAAGTGTGTCAAGGATGTGCGCAGCTTCATCGGCCTTTGTTCGTACTTCCGCCGTTTCGTGAGAAATTTCGCCGCCATAGCACGACCACTAACCGACCTTTTGAAAAAAGACGCTCCTTTCCAGTGGGGCGATAACGAGGCCTCTGCATTCTCTCATCTAATCGACATTCTCACAACGCCTCCCGTTTTGGCCCATTTCGATCCTTCTGCGCCTACCGAAGTCCGTACTGATGCCAGCGGTCACGGAATTGGAGCAGTACTGGCACAACGCCAGCGTGGCCACGACCGTGTTATCGCTTACGCCAGCAGGCTCCTCTCACCCGCGGAGCGCAACTATTCCATCACTGAGCGTGAGTGTCTGGCCCTTGTTTGGGCGGTTGCGAAATTCCGCCCATACTTATATGGCCGATCCTTTTCCGTTGTCACAGACCATCACGCGCTTTGCTGGTTATGCTCACTGAAAGATCCTACAGGAAGACTTGGTCGCTGGGCCTTACGCCTCCAAGAATATTCGTATACTGTCACCTATAAATCTGGCCGACTACACAAGGACGCTGACTGCCTGTCTCGCTACCCGGTCGACGAGCCTGACGACGCCGACAGTAGTAGCCCCAACGGCATTTTCTCTGTCTCTGCCTTCGGTAACATCGCCGATGAGCAGTACCGAGACCTATCGCTGCGAGCACTTATCGAGCGTCTGCGCTCTACACCTACCGACGCATCCGTTCGCCGATATGTCCTCCAGGGTGGCATTCTGTATCGAAGGAACTTCCTCCCTGACGGCTCTGACCTTCTTCTTGTCGTGCCAAAACAGCTACGACAGACTGTGCTCTTTGAGATGCATGACGCACCCACTTCAGGACATCTTGGGGTAACCCGCACGTACGACCGCGTCCGCCGCCGCTTCTATTGGCCTGGTCTCGCTCGCTCCGTTCGACGCTATGTTGCTGCCTGTGATCCCTGCCAGCGTCGGAAGACACCTCAGGTGCTACCTGCCGGTCATCTCCAGCCGATCACCGTCCCTGTGGAACCGTTCTTTCGTGTTGGATTAGACCTGCTCGGTCCCTTTCCCACGTCATCTTCTGGGAACAAATGGGTAGCCGTCGCGACTGATTACGCCACCCGATACGCTATCACTCGGGCTCTCCCTACCAGCTGCGCCACTGACGTCGCGGACTTTCTCTTGCGTGACATTATCTTGCTTCATGGCGCCCCGCGACAGCTGCTTACTGACCGTGGTCGAAACTTCCTCTCGAAAGTTATCGCTGACATTGTGCGTTCCTGCTCCATTCAACACAAACTGACTACTTCATACCATCCTCAAACCAATGGCCTGACAGAGCGGTTAAACCGTACTCTTACCGATATGCTGGCCAAGTACGTTTCCAAGGACCACCACGACTGGGACATTGCCCTTCCTTACGTAACATTTGCGTACAATTCTTCCCGGCACGACACCGCCGGATTTTCTCCCTTTTATCTACTGTACGGTCGCGAACCTACCTTGCCCCTAGACACGGCACTTCCTCCTGCTGCGGTCTCAACAAGCGAGTATGCGCGCGACGCCATCGCCCTCGCTGACCATGCACGCCAGCTTGCCCGTGCTCGACTGACGGCCTCACAGACCACTCAGCAGTGTCAGTACAACGCCCGCCATCGTGACGTACAGTTTTCACCTGGTGCGCTCGTGCTCCTGTGGTCGCCCTCTCGTCACGTCGGACTTTCAGAGAAGCTCCTTTCGCGATACACAGGGCCCTACCGCGTGCTGCGCCAGGTGACGCCTGTGACTTACGAAATTGCTCCTGTGGCCTCAACCTCGTCCTCTCCTGTGGCATCTAGTGATGTCGTACACGTCAGTAGGCTCAAGGCCTACTACACTGCTTCCGAGTCCGATCTTTAGTCGCTCCGGGACGGCGCTTTTGCAGCCGGGGGTAGTGCTACGGCACAATATGCGCGATCACGAAAGGCCAGCAGTGTGAAGACGACGACGACGATTAGAAGCTAGCGCGGGCTGTTGCCTCTTGGCCAAGCGCAGCGTATTTTCCTTGTAAATATATTTGTACATAGCTTTTCGTCTGCGTCTTCCTACGTAACAATATTCCAGGCTTCATTATTGCCGTCTGATTTACCGAGTGATTGGAGGACAGCCATAATTGCACCAATTCATAAAAAGGGGGGACCATCTACTTGTTGAAAATTACCGTCCTAATTCTTTAACGCCATCATGCTGCAAACTCATAGAGCATATCATAGCAAAAAGCATGACCGAATATATTGAAAAGCAATGCGTTTTAACCACCTTTCAGCACGGGTTTAGAAGTTGGTACTCGACTGTCACACAGCTACTCACTATAGTTCGTTCCTTTGCATCAACCCTTAACAAGAATGGACAGGTAGACATAGTATTCTTTGACTTCCATAAGGTATTCTATACGGTCCCGCATGATAAATCAATTCTGAAACTTGAAAATGCAGGAATCTCCCAGATGTTTATCTCTTGTGTTTCTGCTTATTTGTCTAACCGGAAACAATTCTTTGAGATAAATGGAGAAAAATGGGACAGCCTTCCGGGCTCATCGGGTGTTCCTCAGTGTCCCCGGTCCTCTTCTTTTTGTTATGTATATTAATAATATTGTTAAAACTATTGAAGGTTGCAAGTGTACAAGTTCGATTATTCGCCAATGACTGTGTACTCTTTAAAGATATTGTTTCTGTTCATGACCAAGCTAGTTTATGTTGTAGTTTAATATTCTTGCATGACGCAGTAGCTGGGGAAGGGCACTAAATAAAGATAAAAGGGTACTACTGCGAGTGACCCATAAGAAACCACCCCTGCTTTATACCTATAAGTGAGATTTATCACCTCTTCATGAAGTCACTAGTTATAAATACCTAGGAGTGACGCTTACTAATACACAATAATGGAACGATCACAAAACTAAGATTTGCGTTTCAGCCTTCAGAAAGCTATGCCTTTTGAGACACAAACTTAAGAAAGCCCCTTTCAAAGTTAAAATGGTATGCTACCTCTCCCTAATTAGACCTAAGCTGGAATATGTATAATTCGGGATGCGTACACAAAAACTAATATCAATAGTCTTGAGAGAATTCAGAGAAAAACGGTCAGGTTTATATTCAACAAATTTTCAAGATCTAATTCCCCCACCACACCTGTGGAAATTAACAACATTGAACCACTCGTCCTTAGAAGAAAGAAACGGAGAATTGAATTCCTTAAACTACTTCGCACTAAGAATTTAGCCCTTGACCCATCTGAATATTTATCGAAGTTATCAACTAGAACTACACGCCACCGCAGACATGATGGATTAGCCCCTTACGTTCCAAGAACGAACACATACAAGTTTTCTTTTTTTTCCCTCGAACTGTAACCAAATGGAATTGTATAATTGAATCCACATCCTAATCAAGTAATTTTGTGGTTTTGATTGTTTTGTCAATCTTGATTTCATTGTATGTACCATATGTCGCCCTCCCTGCTTGGACCACGTGTCCGCAGTGTTTATTAAATAAATAAATAAATAAATAAATAAATAAATAAATAAATAAATAAATAAATAAATAAATATTTTAAAGAGTGTACAGCACAAGGTTACCGGCCCCCGCAATCTCCATAAGCTAGCTATTAACATACAACAAACGTCTGCTGTAACAAAAACAATATTAGGCCTCCCGAGAAGGACTCTTTCGAGCACCAGCGATCCAAGAAGCGCCATTCAAGACTATATAGTTACATTTATGTCGCACAATTGCTGCATTGCCCGGCCCTGGGCCGGCCTCCTGCAGCTGAAGCAGAAATATTCGTTACGTTTTGTTCTCTATTGCCGTGAGAGTAGAACGAGCGTTGAACCCTTTGAGAAAGAGGGAGTATAAAAAAAAAGAAACATTTGACTCTCCTTCCTGACGGAGTAGTAGGCCACGAGGGCGCATTCAGGCATGGCGGGCTACATTTTAGCGAGTGGTTAGGTGCGCCCGTAAGACGTCGATACTCGGCAGGAGCAGTAGCTTTTTTAGACGTGCACCAGGTGGACCAAGAACTGAATGTAGCGAGCAGAATAATATACGCAAGCAGAATAATTGACTGGAAATGCCTGGACAGGCCATGAGATGAAGAAACTTCTCAAAGAAGTACAGGAGTAACTGGAAGTTGAAGAACGTAACGCGGGATAATCAAAAAAGAAAGTGAAAGAAATAGAGATGGTAAATTGGACGCAAGAAAGGCCATGGAGCGTTATAAAGACGGCAAACGAGAACTTACGAACAACGAGAAAGAACAAACGAAAGAAAAACTATACGCAATAAGGCAAAGTGCAGTGCCTTGTTTTTTTTTTCTTTGAGGCCCTAGCTGGCTGCCAGAGGAGAAAGAAAACAAAGAGGAACAAGTTTTCGAAACAGGTTGAGGCCTGCTGCAGGTCTGTTGCAGAAAGAAAAACGCCGGAAACGCACAGCAAACTGTACGGGAATGGCAAGATATTCGCACAGCCAGGAACGTAGAGAATGTCTACCTGCCAGAAGCGCCGTGGGGTTCCAAGTTATTGGAAGCGTTTAGTGGCTCGAGGTCGAGTTAAGCAAGAGGCGAGTATTGTTGGAAAATAAAAGCACAGAACTTTGGTAGGGTAAATAGTTGAGCCCGTTGGTGCAGTACGGTGAAGTTCTGCAAGACTAACGCTCAGGCGGAGTAGACAGAAAAGAGCGAGGCACGCATTGTGCAATCCGTGTGTCGCTCTTTTCTGTGTACTTCGCCTGTGCGCTGTTCTTTCCAAAATCAGAGAAGACAGGGGAACGGGATTCTCATAGCCATAGGTAACTTTACGATATTTATCGGAGTTAGGCAAAGCGCTAGATAACGGTACGGTGAAGCGTAATAGCTCACAGATGCTAGGTGACTGTTTGTCACAATCTAGATATAAAGGTGATGCCGTTAGGCACCATCTTCATCGTAATGAAGGAGTCGAGTAGGAGATGCAAGTAAAGGCTCATTTGTGAACGCTGAAGATAGTTAAAAAATATATACGTAGATCCAACGCCCATTTGGAATCTACAAGAAGTGACGCTTTCGCGAAGCGGTTAATCGAATGCTATGACATTTCCCATTTTATTCCTGCGTGTTTGGCATAAAACAACCTGGCGCGTCCACACGGGCTCTCGGGCGTCCGTACTACGCGATGTGACCCACGCGTCGATCAATTCAAAGAGCTTGTTGGCGTTGGCAATGACAGAAGTATGCGTGCGATTGTGGCTTTAACCTCATTTGCAAAAAGAAAACAAGAAAAAAAGAAAGAGAAAAGGAAAAGCTGGAGCCATTAAGAGAAAGCTTTAGCTCGGGTGCTCCTATCGAAATACATGTAAAAGGAGAATTCCTGTTCCTCGGCAACCACTGCACAAAATTTGACTAGATTTGCTGCATTTAAAAGGAAAACTTAAATTCTAGTGACTGTTGTTTAGAATTTTTTATTTCGGTCGTCAATTTTTTTATAAAGATGGACAAAAATCGCAAGCTATCAGAAAATGAAACTATCGAGTTTACAACTCTGTAACTCATTAATAAAAATGAGATCATAATTTTGTGGATTGCATCAAATAGCACATTTAAAGGAGAAAAAATTGATATGTTGCACATGAATCTAAAAAAAAATATCAGTAATATGGAAATACAGCTTTTGCAGAACCCTTGCACACAACCTGACGAATTCAAGTAAAATATAAATTAACATATCAAATTTGTCCGCTTTGAATGTTCTAATAGGTGCTGTTTACAGAACCGTAATATCTGTTCTAATGCAGAACTATTAATTTGTAAACTTCGTGCTTTTATATTTTTCGAGCTTTCAAGTTTTTGAAAATATTTTGAAGAAAATTCAGGCCTTACATCGAAGTTCCGCTTCCACCAGTCACTACAATTTAACTTTCTCTCTTATATGAAACAACTTTAATTAAAATCTGTCCTGGGGTTATCTCAGGAAAGCGTTTCTGCGTTTTACATGTATTTGAATACGCCGCCTCGGAGTTGGGCCCGAGCTAAAGCTTCCTCTTAACAACAGTTGAGCGAATTATACTCTTAAGCGCATTGGTTCCAAGTAAAGAGCAAAAAGCAATGGCGATAACAAAAAACCTTGCTTCACAGAGGAGCGAAGAGACACAGGCGTTGAAAGGTGGCCATTGTCGATCAAACGAGGCGACCAATAATTAAAGCATGATTGCAGATGTTTAAATATGGTGGCGCCTACGTTAGCCCGCTCGAGAAGAGAAAACAGAAAAGAACGACGGATCAGGATAAACACGTTAGCTAAGTATACTTGGAGCATTGTCAGTTCTTGAGGAGAGGTGGAACAAGGAGAGAGAGAGAGATAGAGAGAGAGAGATAGAGAGAGAGAGAGGCAAAGGAAAGGCAGGCAAGTTAAGCAGAGATTATCTCCGGTTAGCTACCCTGTATCGGGGGAGGGGAAAAGGGATTCGATAGGTGAGAGAGAGAGCAAAAGAATGAAAAACAACAAACAAACAAAAAAGCCCCACCCACACATATACATATAAAAGAGGACTGTTTCTGTGGGCACTGTCACGCAGTCTGCGAAGGCGTTCCTAGTGCTACACAGTGCGATGCGTAGGTTTGTTTGTATTGAGCGGTCTTTAATACCGCAAGTCTGGTGAGGATCAATGCGGACGACCTCGTTTTCTTCTATCAAAAGTGTGGTGCCTGTCGTAGAGAAATTCGGGACCATATTTCGCGCGCAAATTAACTGTACTAAAATGTTTGGATTGTGGTTCGTCGCATGGATCTCTAAGCCAACAAAGTTAGCTGGCGTTTAATGGTGTTGTGAGCAACCAAAATACCTTGGCTTTTGGTTAAGTGCGTATAAGTGCACATTGCTGGAGGGAACGTGTACCAAACCTAAAGCGATATGCGCAACCTTTCATTGCCATAAGCTTTCGACATTTGGCAGAAATAAAGCGTGCAGTTTACTTTAGGCAACAAAACTCTTTTACATTCTGAAAATACTTAATTGTTTCAGGGTTTGCATTCAGCGATTTCACCGAATATTAGCAATTTGGTCATCAACTTATGAGACGATGAGGCGCGACAATCTTTGCAAACCAGTCAGTACAGGCGACCTTGGATGCATGGTGCACCTTTATGTTAGACAAATAGTGTCCCGATACTTATATTTTCGTTACTGTTCTCATCTATTATTACGAGCATTCATGCAGGTGGATCTCGTCAACGTTTTGCCAAACTTCGGTCATTTCGGCTGATTTTGTTTTTTCGCGTCCTTATTTGCAGATTCATGCGCAAAGTGTATTTCCCAGTGCGTTTCCTGCAAATTAGAATCTCAAATGAATATCTGCTCTCTATGTCACGGAAAACTGCATAAAGATATAATCAGTATGCTTTTTCTACCTCCATTATATCGCTCGCTATGCATCGGCGCATCTGGACATGACTTGCTTGCATGAGTCAATAAAATGCCTATTTCTCCACGCCCCAAAGCGCTAGAAAGTTTCAGATAAGGGGACTCAAGCCACACGGAAGCGTAGAAAAAAATACAAACAAACAAACAAACAAACAAACAAACAAACAAACAAACAAACAAACAAACAAACAAACAAACAAACAAACAAACAAACAAACGAACGAACGAACGAACGAACGAACGAACGAACGAACGAACGAACGAACGAACGAACGGACGGACGGACGGACGGACGGACGGACGGACGGACGGACCGACGGACGGACGGACGGACGGACGGACGAACGAACGAACGAACGGACGGACGGACGGACGGACGGACGGACGGATGAACGGACGGACGGACGGACGGACGGACGGACGGACGGACGAACGAACGAACGAACGATGCGAGCACAAAGAGCGCGAAGGACTCACAATGGAGTTTGCGTCCCCCACGCTTGGATGAAGGTCGCGCCCCATAATCTAAAGCTCTATATTCTCCCATAAAGTGCACATTGGCAACGTTACCCGTAAAGCATGGTTGTATAGGTGTCTTTGTATCTTCGATTAATTGCGGTCTCTACATGTGATGTAAATAGGGCCCTGCTTTATTAGCCACAGGGACGCCATCACACTTTAGTATCTTCTCCAAAGGATCTTAAAAATAGATGTTTAAGTAAATTATCATACCGAACGATGTCTCATGTCATCTAAAAGAGATTGTCTTTTGACTTGATGCTACTTATGGGGCTGCACAGTTTAAGGAAAACTTGCATGTTAGGTGGAATGAAGAATCATTGTATCTTCGCAGTCACTTCGCTTAAATTGAATTGTTAAAACGCATTTATGATCAAAGACACTTCTCACCGTATACTGGTATGCTCTGTTGATGAAGTATATATATTTTCCCACGTTTTAGAGAACTGTTTGTTTTGTGCTTGATCGCGGCTATGGCTGTACGCTCTGCCATATGTAATAGATACCATGAAAGTTAAAAAATAAGAAAGGGAATCTTGCCTAGTGGGTAGAGCATTGGGTTGCTTTGCTGGGGCGCCGACGTTCGATCCCACCATCAGAACGTAATTCAATTTTTTTTTTCTAGTATGAACTATTCGGCAAGATTCGGTAAGAACTATTCGGCAGTAGCCCCCAGCAGCCACGGCCAGGAAAGTCCGGGAGGGCCCGCAAAGAAAGCTTCGTTCTAAAGACTGTGTTATAGCCTCGCACGGCCTGCCAAAGTCCTTCTTGAATGACAAGTCAAGAACGCCATAAAAGAACGGCTCGGGCTCGAGCGAAATTGAATTAAGGTTTGTTCCTGTGCTTCTGACATGCCGATATTTCAACTGAACGCACATTTACCCTCTAGTAAACTTACCTTTGTCTCCCTCAAGGCCTTGCGTGCGTGCTAAGAGTGCAGTGCTGGAGCGTAAGTTAAAGTTTCAGCAAAGTGTTACCATTAACGGTTGCAGCTTTCGCGCAGAAGTTTTGCTATAGCCTTCAGCGTGACAATTAATGCTTGTTGAGCAAGTTGCGGGTTTGGGAGGCTCGTTAGCTAGCACGTGCAAGAAGGTTGGCAGATGTCCGGCTTGGTCGCCGCAGTTAGCGATAGCGACGTGTTAAACTTGCCTGTCCCAGTGCTATAACCTTTAGCTTCTTCCTAAGATAGCAGAGAGTACTTGGAGCATGGCGTGATAGTTAACATTATTTGCTAAAAAAATTCACATAGGGACATGCCACACACGAACACAGTTGGCAGGCAACAAAAATACTGTACCCATTGCAACCCACCGTGGTTGCCTAGTGGCTATGGCGTTGCGCTACTAAGCTCGAGGGTGTGGGATCGAATACCGGCCACGGCGGCCACGTTCTGACTGGGGTGAAATCATAATAAAGTTGTGGTTTTGGTACACTAAATTCCAAAATTAGAAAAAAAAATGTCTTCGTCGCAGCCGAGCGGCGCAGGCGCGAGAACAGCTGGCATGGCGTAATCGCGCCATATGTGGAGAAGTGACGCGAAAGCTCAGGTGGCGTGATCGCGAGTGAAGACAGGCGCTGGCACAATTTCAATTCACGCCGCCGCCGCCGTCGCCTCTCCCCGGTCCGTGCCTCTGCTACTCTTTACGACACGTGATCAGCTTATCAGCTTCGCGATGCACCCATATTTTCCTCCTTACGTCGACTTCGCCCCCGCCCTCCTCTGCAGATCTTGTCGCTCTGTCCAGCGTTGCACACACTGCTGTTATTCGGTTAGATACACGACCCCGAAATTCCACGGAAGAGACAAAGAAGGCTATCGCTTTAAAACTGCATAGCGTTTTGATGCTGCTTGTGCCCTTGTGCAGAAGTGCTTACGATCAATAGCTGGCACGACTTTGGACCGTTTCGGTATGCTTCACATGCCCCGAGAAAAAGTCGACTCACGCTGAAAATTTAAATTTGGATCCGCCTCGTGTTCTTTGATCTTCCTTAGGTATCCGTCGATGAAGTCACGATTGAAGTGCTCGTCAAGGGTCGCCTTGTGCTCCTTGATTTGTTTTCTGAAATCGGCAGGAAAGACGGGTTCCCATTGGAGCAGTGCCCATAAACGACAACCTTATCGAAGCATCTTGAAAGAAACTCGGGGCTAACTTTCATTCCCGCATTCTGAGGAAGCTTAGCTCAGGGGCAACTCCGATCTTCCCATTAAAATACATATGAAACGCTGAAACGCTTTTGAAAAGACCGCTACGCCGATTCAAATGAGATTTGTTGCCTTTCAGAAGCTTTACGAGCTATATAAAAAGCAGAATTTCGATTTCTAACAAATATTTTCGAAAGTTGCTAATTTAAAAAAAAATTGAGCACAAAGTTAGGAAATCCGTGACTCCGCAATAAATGCAGACATCGCAGTTCTGTAAACTGCATCTATTAGTGTTTCTAAAGCGGATAAATTTGATGATAATTTTCAGATTGGATGATATTGTTACAACTTTTGTGAGGCTTTTGGAAGAGTCTCACTCATAAATTAGATTTATATATTTAAGACTGGTCTATAATAAATGGATTTTGTCTGCTTTAGATGTCAATAGGTGCCGTTTACAGAACTGTGATGCCATTATTTATTACTGAAACGTGGTACTTGAATTTCGTTGAATAAAAAAAAAATGTTTTCTAAACCCACTATGGCCTAACTAAAAAGTATGCTTCCTACAGTCCCTGTGTCCACTAGTGCCGGCAGAAATTGCTTTGCGAATAGCAATGAAAATGTATTCCACGCAGAATCTGGCCTTCAAGAAAATACACGATTCAACGACCTCCTTGACAAAGTCCCAAGGAAACTGTAGAACGTCTTTGACAGCTGCTAATACTATTACATTAAGGAGGTTGCGCCACGAATGCGCTGGGGAAGTGCTGTTCCTAATTGAGCCTCTTTCACGCCAAATGCGGTCTCTGCGTAAGTGTCGGCGGGCATGTATCTCTCTTCAATGACAAGTGAACTTTTCTGGCCAAGGCCCCTGAATTCGTAACTGCCATAAGGTAGGTGCCCGGATGAGCAAACAGAACAGCAGGCAACAACTGAAGACGGCGGCAACAGACAATTGAAGAAGTCGGTGGCGGAAAAGCGATGACATTAGCAATGCAGTGTGTCACTGCGTTAATGCTGTTGCATTAACGTCTGCGTTCATCACGAGATGGATTCTGTCGGAATTCGTCCTTTCAAATACAAAAAAATTCATCAAGATCAGTGCAGTGTTTGATGAGATAAATGATTTCTCCTTTTCCATCTATATATACAGGAGCTCCAAGCTAAAGCTTCCTCTTAAAAGACATGCGAAGCTCAGTAATCCTCGTTAGAAAATGGCCGAACTAATTTGAATGAAATGAGTTGCATTTAAGAGAGAAGACCAAATTGTACCGATTAGGAACCAGACCACTCACGTGGAAAACAGCAATGAATTTAGCGCTGTTGTCCCCTTTTTGTGATCGCCTGCCTAGCGCTGAATTCGTTACGGTTCGGCATGCAGTAGCTATAGCCCGGCAGCAAGTACTACTAGAGACCCTATTTGGGGCCTCAATGTGTAAATGTTTTTGGATAATTTATAAGAAAGCACAATGCTTACAGCTGCGCGACTGTGCACTAACAACTCTGCACAACTCTGCTGCGCGACTCTGCACTAACAAGAAATATAACATTTGTGTAAAATGGATCTTTTATGTCGTAAAAACAGGCTCGCAAAATGCATATTTTACACCTTTCATGAAATGATGGTATTTCTACTTCAGTTTTAGAGAAGTCGTAGTCACATATTATTAACCTAATTTAGAGCGGTGTACAGAATAGCGTATTAAACGTCTGCTCCTTTATTATCCCAAAACATCTCAAACACCTGCGTGGCAGCATGTGGGACAATGACAAATAGCGATAAAAATAGACTTAAGGAAAGTGTCGTTGCAAAAACTGTGCCACTGTTATAAGTTTATCGGGACCAAGCAGTGCCGGGCCATGCAAGCCATCGCAGTGCTTGGACGTCCCATACTAACACTAAGCAGAAACCAGGCTGGATTTTCAGTTCTGTGATTACAGAAGTTTGCCTCACCTGAACAGTTTTGCCATGAATGAGAATGCTGGCTTGGCGTAAAAAGATATAGTGAAACTGGCTGGATAGTAGGGTATTGTTGCATTAAGGAGACCTCCGCCAATATATATTATAGAGAATAAAATAAAAAAAACACATAAAAGCTTAGGGCTCTTCGACTTCTGAATCAAACTAAGCGACTGCAGAAGCTCCGGTTGTTGACCGCTGCAGAAACAATCTAAGTAATCCCAATATGGAAAGACTGCTCGACTAGTGAGGCCATATCCTTTGATACTTGTTTTGATGGCCATTCGTTAAGCGCTTTCCATGGTGGTTTTATTTAACTCGGTCCATTAAACTATTTGACACTGATGCAGCACTTTCTCTCAACAGATCCATGGCATATTGCGTAACATCGTTTAACCAGGTGCTTCCCTGAGTCTTAGAAAGTTTCTCTAGCCCCAATAATAATCAACATCGATCTTCAAAGGTGCGTTTATGAGTCGAGGGAAATGTATAGAAGAGTTCTGACGCATTCGCGCGTCGGCGAATATGAATGAATTAGCGTTTTGATCGATTCAAGTTGAGGAGCAGCAGGAGTATGTTCGGTGGCAAATTTTAACTCGAGAAATCCGCACTATTGGCACACAGGAAACGATAACAGACTTCTAGACAAATAATCTGTTGATATAACTTGGCTTAATATTTTCATTCAGTGCTCCTTGAAGCGTAAGCTAGGCCTTCATGTTCAGATATCGAGAACGAATTTGAAAAAAGCTGCTGAGATAACGCACGAATTGAGTTGTCGAGATGAGATGGACACACACACGCACACGCGCACAGGAATGGTGTTACTCTGTTATTTCTGTGTGTATCTTATTGCTAAGTGCGTCTCGGGATAGGAAATCGAAAACTCTTACCAAGCGAATTAAAGCTTTTTCCAGAACCAGTTTCGAGGAAAGTTCCAATACCAAGCAGTTTAAATCATGTGGAATTTGCCACAAACAGCTAGCGAGAAGGTAATTACGAACTGCGGTGCTTGCAAACAAAGGGAAACAAGAAAAGAAAATTCTGCTCTACCTATTCTGTTAATTTCTGTTAATTTTAAGTTAGTTTAACTTGCCTTCCAGTGCGGTTCAATTTTGATTAAATCGCACTGACGTCACTAAGTACATTATCAGTGTTGAAGCCGACTTCATGCTGACCGATGTGCTTGCCGCCGTTAACCATCTAAGTTCGTACGACTGACAGTTCGCTGTTTAGTTCGCTGAACTTCTGTGAGGATCGGAAGGATGCTTTACTGGTCTAACAAGTTAGCGTGAACTGCAGACGCAACCAGACGCGCTTCAGCTTAATATAATACGAGACTATGAATAGGCAGTGCTGCCGGGCAACTTCGCCATTAATGAAGGGGGCTTGGTAAAGGTGGTCGAATTACGCGGCTCTTGGCACCATTAGCGCCGATGATGAACTCACGCTTATTAAAACTTCTGCGACGGCACGCGGTTAAGATATCGTTTAGCATGTAAAAAAAAATTCTCTGCTTCAAAGATTACAATTATGCATGAATCGGTTATAGATCAATATATTACTGTCAGACTAGGTTGCATTACCATACATGTGAGCATCCATATCATTCTTTTGTAGTTACTGATTGAATGCTGAATTATTATTCTTATATCGCTTGGGTATTCGAAATTATATGGTAACGGTTGTTGTATCTGTTGAGTAAGCTTACATTGATCTTTACGTCTTCTTTTGAGTAGAACAGCATCATGTTGAGAAATATTGGATGCTTCATCGAACTGTATTCAGGAGTGGATACCTTTGTTAGATATGTGAAGTTTAGAAATTGAACCCTCCACTTAGGATTTGAAGAAATCAATCAATCAATCAATCAATCAATCAATCAATCAATCAATCAATCAATCAATCAATCAATCAATCAATCAATCAATCAATCAATCAATCAATCAATCAATCAATCAATCAATCAATCAATCGACCAATAAACCGATCATTAGAGTATACCGTACGATGACACATATGTCGTCGAAACTACCTATGAAATAACATATTACCCTGCGTCTTTGCGCCTGTCAAATATAAAAGGTAATCATTGGTGACCCATATTATTTAACGTCCTGATTTTCTCGTAGTTCGGGCAATTAATCTCTGAAAAAAAAGAAAAAGAGCAGCAACAATATAGTGTCTGAGCCGACTGACAGTCCATAGGGAGGGAGAGAGATAGATTTAAAGACAGACAGGCAGATACGTGACAGATGGAGAGGCAGCTTCGCCACATGTCCAGTAGTTGTATACCACATGCGAAAAACTTACTTGGTGTCCTCAACGAACTCCAATAGTTTGGAGACAATGGTCGTCTGGCGCGTTGAAGGCAATTTGGAAGCAACCTTCAGGAGGAAGGGAGGCAAGAATTCAACCAGGCTACCGGCCCGGATAGCGCTTAACAGGTCGTTGAGAAGGCTGTCGAGGAAACGGCGACGGGGGTGGTCGAACGGGTACCCGCGCCCGTAGACCAGTGCCGAGATGTTATTCGAAGTGCTGGTTAGCAGGTAGTCCTGGAAGGCGATAGGTGCTCCCTTCGCCTCTGCCACTTTACCTATTATGCTCTGACACTCGTCCTGCGTAGAACCAGTAGTTTAGGACATTCAGAGACAATCCTTACATTTCTTTTTTCACACGAAGGCGCGCACAGTAAAACAGACTTCAGGCCGAAAAGGACACAAACGAGCACAATTTAAAAAAGTTTAGGCTTGGAAAATACAAGTATGAGTTTATTATTTATGTGTGGTAAATAAGCAGAACACGAACGGAAACACAATAGGAGGTTACGGTACATAAGTGAAGGAAGGGACGGCGGGAGCAGATGTGCAGATTCTTAAAAAAAAGTGGCAGTTTCGCCCGAAAGGCAAAGCATCGATTGCTATAGCAAATTAGCATACAGTTATACGAAGTAAGGATAGTACTTTTATCGGCCGTATCAACTTGTAAACGTTTGCTTGCTAACTAAATTAACAAGCATGGTGCCAGCCCGCACAGCAAACATGAACACATGACACTCGAAGACCACGAACACTCGATGTCAAAACGCTGGCCTGAGGAAACGCGGCAGCAGCGGCGAGCAAAGTGACCTTCGTGCTGTCTATCGCTTCAAAGCAAACTGAGCGCCGAGAACACACAGTACGCTAGGCGAGGACAGAGCAATTGGCTGAGTGTCCCGTGAAGATTTCATCCATCTTTTCCAAGTAGCGGTGTGGGTGGTAGGAGAGAACGGTCGGGGACAGGCCCAGTATGTGCGGAGAGGGTCGAGATAATCCCCACGCACATGGCAGGATGGGTGGTCGCGACGTTGTTCCATGCGGTGCTGCATTGAGGAGGGTCATTTTCTGGGCCTGCCTATGAGGGATGCATCATGATGGGTCACGGAAGGCTATAAGTGAGGGAGGCTACGCGCATCTCGGCGCTTTAAGAGCCTGCTCAACGTTGCATTTTGATGCTCGGCCAGCTGCGTCCTTGGGCAAAGAAAGTGTTATTTGAAAAGTATTTCCATTCACTTGGCGAAAAAAGTTTGATTGCAAATTCCCAATGTTATTTAAATTTTCGTGCCGAAGCCTCATCGCGGGTACGTCAAGTTGACGTCTCGGATTTCAGTGTTTCCTCGTACTTGACCCCTTTTGGCGCAGGAGCGATTCTCGGAACTTGCCCTGTTGGTTCTTTGGTTTCTTCAGAACGCAATGTAGTACAGGCGATTAGGGACATACAGAACCTGAGTTGACGCTGTAGGATTCCATTATTGTCAGGAATAGCCGGTGTGAGAACTTCTGGGTGAATACGACACCAGTTTCCTGTTCATACTTGAAGCGTGAAGGGCGTCCTACTTTTATTTAAATGTACATCTGCGCCGCAGGACAAGCTTCCCGAAAAAAAGTGACCTGTCAAGGTAAAATTAAAAGTTTTGCTACCGTAGAAGCAGAATGTAGTTATATTGCTGAAACGTAGTCTGATCTAGCTGAACTTAATCTTATTATTTGGGGTCATTAGGTTATTAAGAGACCAACCATGTTATATGCTGGCGCCTAAATGACAACGTTAGTGCTTTTTGTGATATTTTCGTTCTTAACGTGAGAATATTTATGCGTGTCAGGACACTGAAGTGAGGACGCAGATGCATGTTCAAAGCGAAAATAGCCTAAACAGAAAGTATAGCAGACATCCTTGTCAGACGTCCTCTATGAGTGGACGGTGGCCATGTGCTCATAAGAAGAGACGTGCGTCAGCTCCCTTCGCGACTTCTTAGTGGACACGAATCTCATGCGCGACCTATGAGTGATATTACATGATTTGTCCCCTCTGCACTGTGCTTCTATTTATTTAATGCCTTGATGTCTTCGCCATGTTGGTTTTCTTAGATCAGTTTTATGCTATGTATATGAGCGTGTGTACATGAAAGGACGTGTATGGACTTGCTTTCTTTTACTCCTTTGCTTTTGCCTCCGTGTAGCGTACTTGGCATTTTAGATTACCCACCTATAGAGTCCATTTTTCTACACTTCAAAAATTACCGCAGAACTTATTTCACGATGACTGTCGATGCTAATGCAATTAGCATTTGAGCAGTGTAGCGACACACAAAATTTCTGAGGTCACGCTTATTGAAGATCTGCGGTAGTCATTGTGAGAATTACGTTGCTTCAGCTATATGCGTAATATCCTGGTTTTGCCTTACTTTACTATGGCACTCGCGTGCCAAGGCCCCCCCCCCCCCCCCCCCATGAGTACAGCGGGATGGCGACAACTGTATGACGCCGGCGCAGCGACGACGGTGGAATGACGAAAAAAGAATAACGTCGACGGCGCGATCCCAGCGGTATTACGACGACGATATGATAACGGATGCATGATGACTGCTGTTTCATGACGACGCAATGATGACGATTGCATGACAAGAGCGAATAATCACGATTGAATGACGACAGCCTAATTGCAATATAATGAAAGAAATATGGATTGACGTCGATGGGCTAACGAATGTGGTATGGCGATGATGACAGGGTGACAATGAGATAACGTTACTGAAGTGATGACGATCATAAAACGACAGCGCGATAACGGCTGTGTGACAATGATGGCGTGGCGACGACGGCACGACGATAGTCAGACGACGAAGTTAGAATAACGACGATGGAACGGTCCTGATGGCATCACGACGATGGTATGACAACGAATCCATGGCGACTGCTGCATGATGACGGCACAATGACGATGGCGTGACAACGATGTGAGCATCAAGGGATGCGACGAATATATGATGACAACGGCGGGGAGATGACTATCACGAGGACTGTATGATGACCACGGCTTGACGAGAGTTGGATGGCGAAGGTCGAGTGACGATCACGGCAGGACCACGACAGCATGACGACGACGATATGAGAACTGCGCATGATAGCGACTGTCTCATGATAGCGTATTGGCGATGATGGCTGGATAATTGTGGTAGTGTTACGATTGAAAGACGACCGCATGATTACGATAGAATGGAAGTATTCACGATGATGGAATGACGAGGACGGTACGACACCAATGGTATGATGCTTCTGAAGTGGTAACGATAGTAAAACGATAGCATGACGACGACAGTATTATGGCACTGGTATGGCGACGACTGCGTGGTGACGATGACATGACGAGAGTAGGACGACGAAGCTAGAATGACGGTGATGGAACGACAGCGACGTCATCACGATGACGGTATGACATCAAATGCGTGACGACGACTGAATGACGACAACGCAACGGCTACGATGGAATGACAGTAGTGTGAGAACAATGGAAGGAAGACGAGCGTATGACGATAATGGTGCGTGACGTCGACTGCATCACGAATATTATGACGATGATCGCGTGACGACGACGGCATGATGAGAGTCGGATGAGGAAACTAGAGAGGCGATAATGGAACGACCACAACGGCGTCACGACGGCAGGGTGACAACGATTGTATGATGACTGTACGACGACGATGGGGTTCTGACAACTGCATGAAAAGAGTCGAATGACAAAATTGGAATGACGACAACGCAAAGACCACGACGGCATTACGACCATGATCCCATACCTAGTGGTCCAAGCTGTTAGGCAACTTCGGCCACTGGGTCGGCCTAGAAATTTAGAACTTGTTGTTGGGCGAGTTGGTGCACCTTAGCAAAAAATTTTTTAACTGCGCGAATAAACGATCACAGAGAGACAACACAAGGACTGCGCCTGTCCTCGTGTGCTCTGTCTGTGATCGTTTCATCGCGCAGTTAAAAAAATGTTTGGTCGGCAACGACGACGACATGACGATAGCGAGATCACGAAGTTGGATTGACGACGATGGAACGACCACGAAGACATAATGGCCGCGAGCACATACGTAGTAGCCTAAGCTGGTAGACAGCTTGGGTCACTGGGTTGGCGTAGAAGGCGTGACGACGACGGCATGACGATAGTGAGATCACGAAGTTGGATTGGCGACAATGGAACCACGACGAAGACATAATGGCCACGAGCACATACGCAGTCGCCTAAACTCATAGACAGCTTGGGTCACTGGATCGGCGTAGAAGGCGTGACGACGACGGCATGACGATAAGAGATCACGAAGTTGGAATGACGACAATGGAACGACCACGAAGACCTAATGGCCACGAGAAGATACGTAGTAGCCTAAGCTGATAGACAGCTTGGGTCACTGGGTTGGCGTAGAAGGCGTGACGACGACGGCATGACGAGAGTGGGATCACGAAGTTGGAATGACGGCGATGGAACGACCACGACGGCACCCCAACTACGAGCAGAGAGCTAGTTGCCCAAACTGGTAGACAATATGGGCCAAAGAGTCAGCGCAAGAGGCTAGATAGATAAATAGGTAGTCTCAAAACGCTTGAAGAAGGCAAAAAAGGCTAATAACCATAAAAAATTAATATGAGATTAGCCCGCACAATGAGATACAAGCTCATGGCTGTAGCGGTCGCTTTAAAAACGATCATAAGCTCTAGCCTCGATTTAACAGCCGTATTTTTGCAGCGAAGCTGTATATAGCTGGAAAGACGGGATTAGTTCGCGTCCGTCGACAGAAGACTATCATCGCCAATGCTCATACTTAATGGCTCATACATAAGAGTACTGTTGCGCAAGCTGCCGCAGTGACGCCAGTTTGCGACGTGAGGTGTGACGTCCCAAGCCTAGCCACTGATTTCAATGTTGTTGCAGCACGGCTACGGGAGGCGGCGAACTGTCAATATTACCAATACTCTAAAGCCATAAAGCACCACACCCCCCCTCAGCAGTTGTAGTGGTGGTCGTCAACAGCTTCGCTGGACATTCACTTTCGCAGGGCCTGAATGGCGAGTTTTTTTTTTTCAGTACAAGACACCTAGCGCGTTGGACGCCGGCGTTTTTGCAAGAGATACTTACCTTTACGTGGTCCTCCATGGAAGTCTTGCCGTAACCAAGATTCCGGAGGACGTGAAGACAGAACCTCCGGTTGTGTTCCCATAGTTCGCCGTTCATCGTTGCCACACCTAGTCAGGGAAATTTTATGCACTTATAGAAAGGTAGACATTGTTTGAATGCATGGTCACTTGAGTTTCGGGGATTCTGCATTTGACACTGATCTTGGAAATAAATTCGACTAGATCAATGAACGCCTCTTCTGTCTATGAATGTGCGCTATTGTACTCTTATTTCGTATTGTATGTTATGCTGAGAAGTGCTTTCGATAAAAGTAAGTCGAATTGTTGCGATATTTGTTTACGCTGACCAGCTCCGACCCGCAAGAGCAGTGACGGCTGATCCGGCGGGCACGTGGAGTGGCGCGAGCCAATGGGGCCCTGAACTAAGGGCTCCACCCAACAAGGAAGTCACCCCATCACATTACAAATAGATGTTTTCTCTCTCTCTCTCCCTTTACGATGTTGATTATGGTCAAGGTGCTTGTGTTACCATGTTACCAACCTCGAACTGTATAGGGAGAAGAGAGCTTTGTCAGGCAGTTGTATGCCTTTAGTCTTTGTCTCCTCTCGTTTCTACGAGAAATCAATAAATCAAATGAAATCAAATAAAAAAAACTCGCCCGTCAAGCGTCCTGGATAGTGCGAAGTTGGTCTGTAACGTTCTTTTTTTCCCGCGAAAAGCGTACATAAATGTTTGAACTTTCGTTCGTCTTATAATGCGCCACAATCATTTTTTCTGTTTAACGGCCGATTTACTAGCCTCAGTCAGATATTAAAGCTAAAAGAAAGTAATCCACTTGAATGCCGCACAAGGGAAATCCTACAAGGAAAATTCATACGGGTTTCTCAGAAAGATGGCATCAGAGTTAAACATTCATCGTGGTCCGGTCATAGAATCCTGTACGAGTGCCTTTTTCGGACGGTTGCTCTACCATATGAGCTAACCATCAGGCTAGTAGATCGGAGAGCGAGGCCAAGTTAATCGATAACTCGGTGCTCAAGTTACATTCAGTATGGCTAATTAGTTCTGTGGAAACCCGCAAGTTGGAGGAAGGTTCTTCAAATGGAAACATTGTCATCCACCTGATTGTACGACTAGCCCCAATGAGGTTATATACTTGAGTAGCATGAAGCGACAAAGGAAACGTACGAATACATTGCGGGCTTCTGCCGAACTGATTTGCCTTATTCAGTGTCCCTGGGCTTCGAATTCTCTGCTAGCATAATGGTTAGTGCAGATGGTAGAGCGACCGCTCTGAAAAAGCGTTGGTTCCGGGAATCCTGGTTTCGATCCCTGGACCAGGATAAAATTTTCTTGGATTGCGAAGCTTTCTTTCTGAGAAAGCTTTGTGGATGTCCTTTGTAACTTCGTGCTACACTCAGGTGGATGAAAAATTTTCCCTTCCATGATCTTTCCTCCCCCTTGCGGGATTCCGCAGAACTAATCTGCCAGATGCAACAGCTGTCTCATAGTATGACGCTGCTTGAACTGAATTTCAACTGCTTGAATTTCAATGTGGTATTGTCACCGGCCTTTTGGTTCTACATCGTTTTAGTGGATGTCTTGCCGAATACTGTAATCCAGAAATATAGCTCAAGTGATGTTGATACAAAAGCATCACATGGCCTATCGAGAAAGATAGCCGGCGTATGTAGTAGTGAAACGGCAGCTAAATTCCCATTGGCTGCGACGCCACATCGCGAGCGCGCCTTGACGTAGCATATCGGGCGAAACTGTATTACGTGAAGGGAGAGGGCATTGCTGCGACGCCACGTCACCTTCGCTCTCGGAAGCCGGCGCGCAGTCCGTATCTCTCTCTCTCACCCCCAATGGGCTTAGCTGGTGCGCGCGCCTGCCGGCGTTGGTTGCCGCTGCTGCTTCCTCGGCCTCTCGTCGCGCAGGACGCCGATGGCATGCAGCGTTGGCCTCGCAAGCTGCTACTGCTTGCTGGCTCGGGTAGCACGTAGTGCTATGGTGCATTACTCGCAGCGCAAAACTTGAAGGACCGCTCAGCGGCTTTCAACTGAACATTAATGCTTTCCCATTCACAACTCATAAGAAGTGTTTAGGTGTCCTCGGATTTTTTTTCTTCGGTTTCCTTTGGCGAAACGTTGTTTAAAGAGCCGTGATGCGTTGCGCGTGCTGCTCGTGCGTCTAACAAAGAACTTTAAGCTTATAGGCCAGTAGTTAGCGATGTATAGGGAAAATAACAGAATGACCTAGCTTAGATAGTACGTGGAAGGAGAAAAGCTCAGCTAGACGGCATGTTCAGAAATGTTTATTTATTTTATTTATTTATTTATAGAGTACTGCGGACAAGACGTTCAAGCAGGGTGAGCAGAATACACAAGATTGTATACACAGTTGAACAGGATGAAACAAGTGTGTAACACGGTTTTCACACAAATACTTTGGTCATAAGGTAGACGGTTAAGAACAATTTAAACTTGATTATAATACAACTATAATAATACACGAAATCACAACATTATTTACACACATGGTATACAGCTCACGGCCCTGGGGATATGCTTCAGTTAGTTTATTCCAGTCAGCTATCGCTTGTGGAAAAAAAGAATACCGAAAGGTGTCAGTGCTTGCGAAAATTCATGTTAGAGAATGACGGTAGTGGTGTCGAGTGGGTCTGCTTATCAAGGGAGATACGTATTTTGCGGTGTCTAAGGCCAGCCTATGATTAATTAAGTTGAAAGAAACTCTAGCCGTCGTTTCTTTCTTAGAATTTGTAATAGTTCAAAGCCGTTTGCGGCTAGCAATGCAGTGGGGGAGTCAGTAGCCTAAGATTTGCTGTAAATAAATCGTATTGCTTTTCTTTGAATTTTGTCTAAGTTCTTAATGTTAATTGTTGTGTGAGGGTCCCAAACTATGAAAGCACACTCAAATTTTGGCCTAATTAAGGACAAGTAAGAGAGTAGTTTAACAATAGGCGGATCAGTCTTGAGCTTGTGGCGCAGAAGGCATAGTTTCCGGAAAGCGGCAGAGCAGATGATATTTATGTGCAAGTTCCATGATAAATCACTCGTTGATGTTAGACCTAAATATTTATAGCAGGTTACTTTCAGTAAAGGTGCTGCAGCCAAATTGTAAGTGTAGTCTAAGGGGGCTTTTTTGCGCGTTATGGGGAGATAGACACACTTAGTTGCATTAAGAAGCATTCCCCATTGCTGACACCATTTTAAAGTATTGCCTAAGCTAGAGATAAGGTCACATTGGTCACTAACGCAGGTAACTTTATAAAAACACAATCGTCAGCAAATAGACGAATTTCAATTGGGGTGTTAATCATATTGACGATATCATTAACACAAATAAAAAAAGTAAAGGGCCAAGTACGCTCCCCTACGGAAAGCCAGAAGTTACTGGATGGCAGCCAGAGTGTGACTCTCCCACCTGAATATATTCGTTGCAGTTGTTTGGATAAGCTGAAATCCAGGAAATGATTAATTATTGCACGCCAATCAACCGAAGCTTAGAAATTAGTTTATCGTGTGGAACTGTATCGAATGCTTTGCTTTAATCTAGGAATATTACATCAATTTAACTGTTAGTGTCTAGACAAGCTGCAAAGTTGTGAACCATAGTAACCAATTGTGTTGTAGTAGAAAATCCTTTTCAATATTCATATTGATGATTTGTTAGAACTGAGTGTTCTAAGAATTCGTTTAATTTATGAGCTATTATGTGTTTGATAAGTTTACAACACGAAAATGTTAAGGATATCAGGCGATAATGTTGTAGTAATAGACGTTCGCTTTTCTAGAATGTAGGCACAACTCGGGCTGACTTCCAGTCATCTGGCGATTCCGCTGATAACAGAGAGACAGGAAAAATATTAACTAAGTATTTGGTAACAGACTCGGCAAAGCGACGAAGAAATATGTTAGGTATATTGTCGGAACCGCAAGATGTTTTACTCTTTTAGTCGAGTAGCATAGCAATGACGCCAGGATAAGAAATGAAGTTTGCATTTACAGCACGGTCTACGTTTCTGGCGGTAGAGAATCACTGGGGGCGGGAAATACACTATGGAAATAGTCATTGAAGTGTTGAGCAATGGCGGTCTGATCAGATACCATAGAACTATCGAAAAAAACCTGTGCTATGGGTTTCTGTTTTCGCTTATATAGTTTCGAAACTTCTTTGGATCATATTTTATGATGTTTGGGAGGGACATATTGAAGTAGTATTCTTTCGAGGTATGCGCCGTATGTGCAAGGTTATTTAGAGTGTCGGATGTAAGTTTGGGGTCAGCATGCATCTTCTTTAACCTTTTCGCTTTACGTTTGAGGTGAATGATGCTTCTCGTCATCCATGGCGTATGTTAATGCACCTTCTTACGTTTAAACGGTATAAAGTTTTCAATGCAGTAGAAGCACATGCGTTTAAATTGGTCCCACAAACTGCAAACATCGGTATCAACAAATTCTATCAGGCAAGTTTCTAGGTGGTCGATAATGCGTGCATCACGGGCATGTCTATAGTCTTTCACACAATGAAAGGCCGGCTTCATAGTTTGAGAAAGCGGCACCAGGGGAATAGAAACTGAGACAAGGTAGTGATAAGACAGTCCTTAAAAAATTACAGCGGTGGATGTGCCGAAATCATGAGGAATAAATACCAAATCTAAAACAAATTAAGAGGCGCTTTGATAATTCGTTGGTTCATGAACTAATTGTATCAAATTATGTGTGAGCATTAATGCAAACACAGTTTTTGCATGACTGGTATTGGCTGAAAAGGTCTCAAAACGTTCCCAGCCTACTCCAGGCAGATTAAAATCGCCAATGAAAAGAACTTTGTGGTCCTGTTATTTAGACATGTGTACCTTCAATTTTAGTAAGTATTCAAGAGTTGAGTCGGACAGTCTATATAAGGGGTATAAGATGAATGAGTGGCCCCACAAGGTTACTTTAATGCAGATACATTCAAGTCCCGGTATGTCTTCCACCAAGACAGTGTCAAATCTGTGTTGGATCAGAACGGCCACAACACCTCCTTTTGATTGCCTGTCCTTACCAAAAGCCGTATAGGAAAGCGGGAAAATGTGGTCATCATGCACTCGTTCATGTAACCACGTCTCAGTTATTACGGTAATGTGATGATCGTACTGCCGCAGTAAAATTTCAAGAGGCTTCGTTTTATTCCCAACACTTCGGGCATTCAAATTAAGGAGACGAAGTTGCCTGTCGTGCGCATGCACATTACGTCAAGGTTTTGACTGCTGAGGGGTGGTGTTATTGTAGCTGGTCATTTTCATCCGCCTGTTTTGCACTTTGTCCCAAGAATACATATCCTTATCGATCTTTTGTTTGTCGTGTACCAGGTTGATTCTTTTGCCTTGTTCTATCTTGGCCTTTGCGCTGTTCCAGAGCTGACTGCGTTTTCTTGACGTTGATTTAGTATAATCCTTCTTAATAAAAATGTTCAAACTCTTCAGTTTGCTTGCGTTTCTCAGTATTTGTTCTTTTCCTTAAAGTGCTGCAGGTGAAACCTGCTTACCAAGTCGATGGATACGCCCAACAGATTCGCATTTAACCTGAAGTTTGTCGTGAAAAATACCCTTCAGAGCCCTGTTCTTTTGTTCCTCTTCTGAATGCACTGAGGTCTCAGGTATACCATGAATAATTAAATTAGAGCGTCTGCTATGATCTTCGAGGTCTGTTAGCTTTTTATACTGAAAAGACATCACGTGTTCAAACGATTTCAATGTGGCTTGCAATTAATCAGTATTTTCATGCGGCACAAAGGGCTCAGACGCCATATTTTTAACAGTACGCCTAAATTCGTGCATCTGTTCTTTCAGTTCCGCAATCCGAGCTTTTATTTCTAATAGTTCCTCACAAATTTCTGTCTCACTTTCAAGTAGTTGCTCGCACAGTTCCTTCTGCGTAGGTTTTGGGTTTTCCTCGACATCACCACAAATTAGTAGTTCGCAAAGGGCAGAGCCGTCATACGCTATTACAAAACAACGCCGTGGGCACGGAAGGACCACTAAGCTCCGGCAACCACTACGCATTGAAATAGGACGGGGACTAAAATGCAGTAAGCACAGAAGCATTCCGTCTAGTGACTTGGCGGCTTTGAATTCACCGCACCCACAGAAGACGAAATCATGCCGGTCTTCTTTTATAGCGGTGCCAACCAATGACCTCACACTGAGATACTTAATAGGATGGGCCAGTAGAGTTGCGTCGCCGGATGACGACAGCGTTGAGAACGAAGTGCCACTGTCGATGAGCTGGTTCTTGCCGTCACAAGACGCATCAAGTGTTCGCGCGCATCCAGAAGCAGCGAAGCCAAAAAAACCTGGAGTAAACTGAGAAGCATTATGTTTAACGACGTGGCGTATTTAGATAGGCCGTGCCCACAGAAGACGAAATCATGCCGGTCTTCTTTTATAGCGGCGCCAACCAATGACCTCACACTGAGATACTTAATAGGATGGGCCAGTAGAGTTGCGTCGCCGGATGACGACAACGTTGAGAACGAAGTGCCTTTGTTGATGAGCTGGTTCTTGTCGTCGCCAGACGCATCAAGTGGCCGCGCGCATCCAGAAGCCGTGAAGCCAAGAAAAACCTGCAATAAGCAGAGAAGCGTTCCGTTTATAGCTACATGGCATCTTTGGATACGCCGATCCTTAGCTTAAGAAGTGCCAGTTATCTATTTACCCAATCGCTATGTTCGTGGCACTTCACTTGCACTGTCACCTGCCGTTAATGTTCTATCTAACTAGCAACACTTAACATTTGAACTAATATTTCTTTTCAAATTATAAAAGAAAGTTTACTGATGGGGCGCATTAGGCAACAATTTGGCACGAGAACGCAATAGCAAGGCCCCAATAATAAATGGCACCTGGAATTTACAGAAGAATGACTAGGTGATCCCTTTAATTGCGAACCGTGATGCACATGTTCTCGTGATTTGTGATGGCGACGATCGGGCCAGATTTAAGAGGAAGCTTCAGCTCGGGCCCAACTCCAACGCGGCCTATTCAAATACATGTAAAACGCAAAAACGTTCTTCTGAGATAACCCCTGGAGCGATTGTAATAAAACTTGTTGTATTTGAGAGAGAATGTTAAATTCTAGTGACTGTTGGAAGCGGAATTTCGATTTAGGGCTTGAATTTTGTTAGAAAGATTTTCAAATATTCCACCGTTTGGAAAAAATAGAAGCACGAAATTTACAAATTCATAGCTTTGCATCAAAAACAGATATCGTGGTTCTGTAAACGGCATCCATTCGACCATTCAAAGCGGACAAATTATATATGTCATTTTACATCTTACGTGAAATTGTTACGTTGGTTACAATGGTTGTGCAAAAGCTGTATTTCCATACTACTAAAATTTTTTATATCCCTGTGTAACATATCAATTTTGTCCGCTTTAGATGTACTGTTAGATGCAATTCAATGTATTGTTTTTTTATTTTTCATTGCTGAGTCACAGAGTTGTAAACTTGATAGTTTTGTTTTCTGAAAATTTTTGATTTTTGCCAATTTTAATAAAACATTTAGGACTTAGATCAAAAATCCGAAACCAACAGTCACTAGATTTTATGTTTTTCTTTTAAATGCAACGAACCTGCCGAGAAAGACGAATTCTCCTTTTACATGTATTATGATAGGAGCACTCGAGCTAAATCTTCCTCTTAGGAGCGACGTATACGAACATGCACTCTTACCTGAGTACACTGCTCCCCTATACAACCAGTTGACTGGACGGTACAGGACTTCTCTTTTAGTGAGGAACTTCTTTATCGACTGGAAGTTGTTCAGCATAACCATGTCTGTAGGGCCTGTCTTGATTCTGTTGGGAATAACGAGATGAAATCACACAGTGCAAGGAAGATGGTAGGTGCTTGCCTTAGTTTCATCTTTCCACATCTATCGTTGCGCTTTGACACATATAGAGCCATATCCTTAGAGCACTTTGCCTGAACATTTCACGAATGCTACAGATACCTCAAGCCACTTTTTCATAACTTTCACTGACCTCAAGTGGAGCAGGTAATTCCACCCTCCCCCTCGCCCCTTGTCCAGGCCCCTGCCCCAAAAAGAGGAACCTACAGGGACACGTCAACCAGCTGACACACGGCGCTTCCTCACATTCCTCTACCGGTGTTCAGTAGCACATCACCTTTCTTTTCAATTCTACGCCCTCGTCGCTAACACACCCTCGGTCGTTACCTCGCCCACCCGCCTTACCCTCTCTCCCCTTTAGAAGAACCGTACCTATATATACTATGCCATGAAAAACAGATGTCGCCTTGAATAAGACAAGTCCACGTGTCGAAACGTTGGTTCTTGCTTTTATCTTGTTCCCGTTTTGCTCATCGTTTTTCAGAACTTGTAGCTCACCAAGTCTACCTTCCGTCAAATTTTACACCAGCAAAAATACTTTTGACACCGCTGTGGTGGCTACGAAAGCCACAAGTACGCCTCACGTTGCCTGGAACTGCGAAGAAGAGTGGCCAATCAGCAGTGGTCCTACGGCAGACGACACTGTTATTATCGATAGAGGCTAATATGTAAGAAACGCACATTTACACCGATGGTCTCCACCACCTGCTCCACAGCTGCTGTTGTCATACTGGGCTTACTAGTTACGACCGAGTTCAAGGTGTCTCATGTGTCGACGCGTACGGGAACAGAACTTTCCGCTCTGCGTTCTGCTGCTAATTATAACTTGCAAGCATGATCTTGAAAGCTGGTAGCTTTTTGTGAATGCAATAAGACAGCCCTTCAGAGTTTCCAGTCAGCCTTACGACGCAGGACTCCTTACGCATTCGTGTCTGAGGTAAGAGCAGTTATACATCAAGCCTTGGCTACCGGGTAATTGCGGCATCGTAGGTAACAACAATACTAATGATGCTGCCCGGCCAGCCCACAAAGTATCCCAGACAGTCCCCATTGTCTAGAGCAGGCGCTGCGAGGGGCCTTCGTTTCTTTCCTCGCACCAAGAGGCTAGCTTCTTGAAACACCCTTATTGTCTCAAACTGACATCTCCACAGACTACACCCCGTGGCAAATACCATGACAATTTTCTCACTGTGATACCTCTTTGCTGTGCTGCGACACCTCTGGTTAAGGGTGCATTTTACGAAATCCTAATCATTCCGTAATGTAATGACAGACATACCATGTGTGACTCGTGCAACTCTAAAGGGGCAATTGAACACATACTGGGCTTTTGTCATCGTTATAACGTCGCACGTGAATTTATTCGGACTACGCCAAACTACTAAATCGTTCACCGTATTCAGAGACAAACATTCTTGGACCATGGTCATATGCGTCGATGGCTTCTAAAGCAACGCGCGCATTATTACAGAAGAAACAGAGGATAGCAGCGTTGTGAAGGACTGTAGACGTGTACGCATTACTATTGCCCCTGACATACTGTCTTCACTACTTTCTTCCACCCTACCTCATCTTTAAAGCGGATGGCTTTCTTGGATTCTTTTGGCATTATCTTGGTTCGTCGATGGTTGGACTCGGACAAGAAAACGTTCCTTTGTGTGGTGCGGCAGTGGCGGCTGCAGCGCCAGGGGGTTTTCTCATGCGACTCGAAGCCGGGACGCTTTCAAGAGCTGGAGACGAAGCTTGCGGCATACGTGACTGATCTACGCAATCGATCACTGTTGGTCACGTGTGAAATGATCACGCAACAAGCCCGTATCTTCGCTCTGGAAGCAGGGATACAGAGGACTCAATTCAAAGCTAGCAGGGCCTGAGCATCTAAATTTATGACGAGGGCTGGCTTCTCCCTACGTATACGTAGACGCACCAGCGTGTGCCAGAAGTTGCCGGCCGCATACGAAGAGAAGGTCCCCCCCTTCCACAGGCACTTCCTAAACTTCGCGACTCCTGACGGCATTTGCTCGGCCAGATCGGCAATGCCGACCAGACTCCCGTATACTTTTATATGACCAGCAATACGACAGTGAGCGTTAATGGAGCGTGCGATGTGAATCCACTAACAACGGGCAATGAAAAGCCACGTTTTACTGTCATGTTGTCATACGGATGGCACCAAGCTTCGCCCGTACATCGTGTTTAAAAGGAAGACGATGCCTAAAGAAGTACTTCCTAATGGCATTGTGGTACGGGCGAATGCAAAGGGCTTTATGACGGATGATATGGTAGTGGAGTGGTACCGTCTCGTGTGGCTCCTGAGGCCGGGGGCATCCCTCAAGAGAGACATCCCCAACCTGCCAGTGTTGGACTCTTTCCGGGGCCACCTCACAGACAAGGTGAAAGTGGTGCTTCACAAGGAGCGCACCGACATGCTCGCAATCCCCGGTGGCTTGACGGAGCTGCTTCAGCCTCTCGACGTGGGGGTCAACGAGCCTTTTAAGGACCTGCTGCGCCGCGAAGACGAGTGGATATCCAGAGAAAACCGCGAACTTACCCCAAGCGGGCGTGTGAGGAGAGCCTCCTTGGCTACTGTGTGCGGGTGGGTCCTCTCTACGTGGGCGGCGGTACCGCGCGATGTTGTGCTGCGGTCGTTCACCGAATGTGGACTCACACTTGATGACGACGAGCTATGGGACCGCAGCAGCTATGACGGCAGCAGCACCAGTGAGGACGACTCCAGTGACGATAAGTAGTTTTCATCACCCGCGTCAATACATTTCTCTTGTGTGAAAGGCACTCGCACGTTTTCATTTCTTTATTTTTTTTGAGGCATGTGATTTTGCGGGGGGAGGGGGGGTGAGGGGGTCTATTTACATTCGAGGCGAGTTACAATCATATAAATACGGTACATGCTGCGTAAAGATTATTTTTTTTTTCGGCGTTTAAAGAAAGCCCGCGAATTACGAAACAAATGCAGGTGACTTCGCTCGTGCGCTATGATATTGCAGCGCTCTGAACCATGCGTCGATCCTATTGCTTATCAGAGACGACGGCACTTCCTTACCGTGTGCCACCGCCAAAGATGTTCACGCCCTGTGAGCATCTTTGGCGTGAGCCGCGGCCGCTTATTTCGCCATGGCCCGCGCACACGGTTCTTTCGCTCGAACCGCGGTTGAGAGCGCTGCAATACGATAGCGCACGAGCGCAGTCACGTGGTTTTATTTCATATTTCGCGGGCTTTCTTTAAACGCCGAAAAAAAAAAAAATCACCACGCACCATGTATGTTTCCACAAAAAATTGCATCGGTCGTTTCCGAACCCCCTCTACTACGAAACGAAACGCGCTTGGCACTAGAGTGAACATTAAACAGTTTTCATAATTTATCTTAGTTAATTAATTAAGCGGAATATAAAAAAATGTCTAAGGAGCGCCACATGACGGCAAACCACATGCCGTTGGTTTCATTCAGCAGTGGCTAACCACTTTTTTTTTAACTCCTTGGCACAGGTTACGCGAAGCACCCTTTATAAGGGCGGTGTTATGGTTGACCTGTACCTAAAGTAGGAGTGTGTAGGTTGAATAAGTGGTTTAAAAATAATTACTCAATACTCGTTCTTTCCCTATTTTTATTTGTCACACGAGGCGCATAGTTGGTATTCCCCGGCACCTGAATGAGCGACACAAAGCACATTGTTTAACTTTTGTTAAAATAGTGAACATTCAAGCAGATAGATGACGTTAGTGGTTTCGCAAGTGAAGTCGCCGTTGATTTTAACAGAAAAATTGGATGCTGTGCTTCTAGCAGTCTTTGACGTGGTCATGTGTGTACAAACTTTACAACGGGGCTTATTGCAGGGATGACAACTAGCAAGAGCAATCGCTTTAGTCTTTGAAGAGGTTACTAGGTCGCGCAGATTCCTAGAGCGACGATAGAGAACTCTTGGCGATTCCGTGAAAATGTGTTTAAGACGGTCGCTTTGTGTTAGTAAGTTATAATGCTTCCTGAGAATGTGGGACACGTTAGGAATAGATGCAGAGTGTGTTAGGATAAGGTTAGTTCGTGAAATCGGCGCCGATCGCTTGTCCGTGCAGATGAGTTCTTTCCGGTCGAGGCAGTCGGCCCGTTTAAGGGCATCGTCAATTATTTGTGAAGGGCGACTTCACTTGCGACAGCACTAACGTCATCTATCTGCTTGAATGTTCAGTCTGTCATATGCAGTATATCGGTCAGACCGAAACATCTTTTCGTGTCAGATTCAATAACCACAAAGCACACGTTAACAGCTTACCACACCTTCCATTATCTAAACATGTTCGACTGCCAGGTCATACGTTTGACAATATCAGTGTAACCATAATACAATCAGGTTTCTAATCGCACCATGATCGAGAAGTACGAGAATCCTTTCTCATCCATAAATTTAACACTGTGTCACCCGGTATCAACGAGAGCGTAGGAAAAATGTCGTGCCTTTCTGCCATATATTGATGTGTATGTTCTTGTACAGAATGGACAAAGCATGCCAAACCAGTTTTGCCATGTCGCAATCGATATTATTTTGTACTTCATATGCAATCATCGTGACACGTTAATGATATTTCATGGATATCATTTATCGTGCTTAAGTTATATTTGCTGCTGTACTTTTTTTTCTATTATTTTCAAGTGTACACGTGCATGTACTACTGATTGCGCCCACGTGCACATGCCCATAAAAGCGGCTGCGCGCTTGTATCTGTGTTTATTATGACGAAGGCCGTGCCCCGGCCGAAACGTTAAAAACATTAAAGATGAAATTTTCGTAAGTGTGCACCTTCGTTTTTCAATCTATATATATATATATATATATATATAATGATATTATGAGAAGCCAACAAACACTGACACCAAGGTCAACATAGCGGAAATTACTTGTGCTTAATAAATGAAATAAGGAAACGACAAATTAATCGAAATTAAAGTGGATGAAAAAACAACTTCCCGCAGGTGGGAACCGAACCCACAACCTTCGCATATCGCGTGCGATGTTCTACCAATTGAGCTACCGCGGCGCTGTTTCCCCATCCACTTTCTTGGGTATTTATGTGCACTAGTAGAACCCTGGGAGTGTTAGCCAGCGCCACCACTCACAGACCCATAAAGATCACGTTCTCGTGATGCCTGCGGCATAAAGGACGTTCCACGTCCGCCGCCAAGGTCTGCGAGTGGTGGCGCTGGCTAACACCCCCAGGGTTCTACTAGGACACATAAATACCCAAGAAAGTGGATGGGGAAACAGCGCCGCGGTAGCTCAATTGGTAGAGCATCGCACGCGAAATGCGAAGGTTGTGGGTTCGGTTCCCACCTGCAGCAAGTTGTTTTTTCATCCACTTTTTTTTCCATTAATTTATCGTTTCTTTATTTCATTTAAGCACAAGTAATTTCTCCTATGTTGACCTTGGTGTCAGTGTTTGTTGGCTTCTCATGATATGACTAATAAATATCGGGCCCCTCGGTTAACCCCCTTTCTTCTCGTTCATTATATATATATATATATATAAATAAATAAATATATATATATATATATATATATATATATATATATATATATATATATATATATATATATATATATATATATATATATATATATATATATATGTGTGTATATTGTAGCAAAGAAGACAGGCGTGTGCTTCAGGCATGATGGGCGGTAACTTCCGACTGCGGAGTTCCAGGGTTGGTGTAAACCTAGCAACCTCCACCAAATATGTGAGGCAGTTTAATTAACAGGCCAGAACGTTGCACGATACACAGGCACGTCTGTTTGTCAGGCATCGGGCACCGAGCGCGCGAGCTCTGGTCTTGAGCGAGGCGTTGACGATGCGTCTGAAGCACACGCCTGTCTTCTTCGCTACAATATTTTTATATATTTGTTATATATGTAAAGACAGATGTTATAATACAGCATAATAAAGAAAGGATATTAGTGTGTACACTGCCAAGAAATGCGTGGTACAGCCAAAGCTGGGCGTTCGCGCAGATCATTCATTCTAAAAGAGAAAGAAGTGTCTTTAATGCCTCGTGGGACAAGCGATGCCAGCGACACTCGAGTACTTTATAAATGGACAAACGGTGCCTCTAGCCGCTACCCTAATGCATTCGAGATGCATTGTCTTCGCAAGTCAAACCAGGGACATTTGTTCAACAGGGGGTCGGTACTGCTTTCATGCGGCACGTGGCAATATCAGCCATTCCATTTAGTAATGAAAGTGGTTTAGGGCAGCCAACCAGCTCCTAGCAAAAGTCAAGGCCGAATGATCAAGGAACAAATGACCCCAGAAGTGCACTCCAGTTGTACGTGGTATATTGCACCCGCGGTTTGAGTGCAAGTGAGATTGCCCCACCACGTGTGTCCCTGAAAGAAGAGCTGGAAGGTAGTGTTCTCATCGATCATCCTTTTCTGCAGAGTTGAATTTTGTGAGATTGAGCGGCTTCTGAAGCAATGCGAATATCATTAGTTCAGTTTAAGATAAAAAGTAAATGATTAGTGGCTGTTGAAAGCAAGGTTAGGATAATGAAACAACTGAATTCCGATTACGGTCGTTCGGCGTGTCGATTAATGAGAGTTGGCTATCCGTTTTGAACTATTCCTCGGTAACTGCATAAATTAAGACAACCTGAAGAGGCGTGGGGTAGACAACTGGCAGGGAAGCGAAAATGACTCTGCATGCTCAAGCAGAAGCTAATCTCAAATCGAGTGTCGTTGAGACTACTCTGCGACGCTATCAATGGGGCTTGAGTTTGAGCTCAAGCTTGAGCCAGGCTACCTGTATATCACTGACTCAGCCTACCTGTATATGGGTCCGTACTGCTTGGCCCACTTCATGGCCTGGTTGCAGTGGAAGTCCTTGCGCATGAACTGCGGGTGACCCACTAGTGGATAACCCGGAGGACCCGGAGGCAGCCTCGACCCGGGCGGCGCTCGTTTTCCGAGCAGCCATCGTTGCAGTACGAAATAAAGAAGTGCGGCCACCAACAGGCTGCCTGCTACTGCTAGACAGTCCATGGTCGTAGCCTGCGTGAGAGGAAATTTCTGCAGTCAGTTTGGCTGCTGATACTCTCACGCGAAATATTCAGCTTGAACCCACAAAAGTATGTCAGATGATGAAGTGTTCTCAACAGTCAACCATCGAAATGAAATTAATGACCGTTCCAGCGCATCGGTTGGCAATTCCGGTGCACCGATGTAAAAGAGTGCGACAATTAGAATGTGAGGACATAAAATGGCGCAATGCATTTTCGCAAGCAGTTTGCAAAAAAAAAAAAAAGAAACAAGCTCACAACCTACCAAGTCTTTCAATAAATAAATAAATAAATAAATAAATAAATAAATAAATAAATAAATTTATAAATTTAAATAAATAAAAAAAGGAATCAATATTGGGTTTAATCTTTCACACAAACAGGTGGGTATAATAGTAGAGCAGCAGCTTCCAGGTTTGTTTTATGCGGACGACGTCGTGTTGCTAGCTAGCAAGCAATGTGATATTCGACGTTCGGCTAATATCTGTGAACAGGAAGGCGAGAATCTAGGTCTGAAATTTAGCGTTAGAAAGTGCGGTGTTATCGTATTCAATAAAGACAGTGAATATACATTGCCAATACAGGTCCAGGAAATACCCTGGGTAATGTAATACAAATACGCTAGTGTATGGATAACCGAAGGCAATATATGTGTGGAAAGAGCGGAAAATAAGCAACCGTAGCAAAGGGCAAGATAAATGCGATCATAATGAGACAGAGCGTTATGGGGATTCAATACGTGTGAGGTGCTCCGGGGTATGCGGAGAGGTGTAATGGTTTCAGGACTTAAGAACTTGCATGTGGAAATGCGGTTGTTTGCTTGAAGTCAAGGGTACAATTAAGAGTCGATGACGATCAAAGGTCAGTGGGACGCCTCGCATCGGGCGCTCACTGGAAGACTACCAATGAAGCTGTGCATCGTGATAAGGGCTGGACAAGTTTTGAAGTGAAGGAAGCTCAGTGCAAAATTGATTTTGAAGAACAACTGAGGAATATGAAAGAAAGTAAATGGGTTGCGAGAGTTCTCGGGTATTTGCACAGCAAAAAGTGACAGGCCTGCGCGGCCCACTCAGCACAGTCACAGCGTAAGCTGGCGGAGCGGCTTCATAGCAGCTCCATTTTGAGCATCACGCACTGGAGGGTCTTCGCGGCGAAGTCTCTTCGCGTCGTATTCACGAGAACGATCAGAACTGTCCACCCGGCGTTGACGGCAAGCTGACGCTTGAGCTGCGGCTTGTACGGCTCTCTGCACAGCGATCTGCTGAGACCGACGTTGCCTGGTTGCAGCCGTGTGCGTAGCTCTGGGATTCGCTTCTTAGGCAGCGGTTCGAACCTTGCGAACCTTGCCATAACGTGTACGGAAGAATAAACACAGGTATCTAGAATACGCGGTGCCTTACTTTTCGAAGCGATATCAGGATGCCTTAGAACGCGTACTTATCAAGCGAGGTAAACCAAGGAAGAAGAAGCATGTGCTTGCTGCGGTAAAGCGAGGGACACGATCGAACATGTCTTATTGGAATGTGAAAATATCTACTCTGCTGTCGGTTTAAGCTCCTCTGGCCTCCTTGAAGCCCTTGGGTAAAGGGACAGCGGGGGGAAAGCAAACATGTCCGCAACAGAGATTTGTAAGAGGAGATTGGAAGATTGGTGGCAGTAAAGTTGGGATACCACAAACAATGGAGGCGCACAAAAACAATGTTCCCAGTAGTGGTTCAGAAAGTTTGATGTTGGGAATTCTGTGCGGGTGCGTGTTCCTTTCTTCAAGAAGATAAGTAGGACATTAGGCAAAATTAGAACAAGAGCGTGGTGGCGCAACCTACCACCCCTTTTCAAGGGGGACGCTCGTAGCATCCATCCATCTTATAAGCCACATGCATGCAGCGAGTAACTTACTCAGCGGGGCTGGAAGGTTGAAGTACCGGGAATCGTCGGGGTGGGTCTGCGTCGACCAAGTGACCCGTGCTACGCTGCTAGTCGGTTTTGGCGGATGCAGGGGGAACATTGCTCGTGAAGAAAATGTTCCTTAATAGCTAGTTTCCGCCTAGAGGAACATATTGAGGGCCGACGTGCTCTCGGAATGCGTTCAGTCGACGGATTTCCGGCATGTGCACTTTTATTTCGCTCACAACGGATGTGAATTGACGTGTACTCGTCCATCTTTCTCTCGGGCTATCGCGTTTAGCCCAATCTTAATAATTGAAGTTGCGATACTATACTTTACCGACGGTGTTTCGGATAAATAAAGAAATGCCGATTTTTAGGGATAAATGTTTACCGCGCGGTTATCGTCAGATTGTGAGTATATTTGTCGACTTGGGTTAAAAAAATGCTCATGTTCTTTCAAAAATTTAATGTACATAGCGGAAGAAAAAAAAAGGTGTTGTCAGTCTACTAGCTCTCAACTAATGTTTTCCTTTAGCGAACTACGACGGCTCGTAAAAATGGACACGTTGGCGTAACTAGAGTTAGGTGCCACGCGTAGTATTGCAATGACTGTACCAAAACTTTAGATAAAGGTATAAAATGTATTTCTGTAGAAGTACAAGAGTGCCTTATGGAGCTCCACATTTCTGCCGAGGTCAAATTAAGTTACGCACGTGTTTTTACAAAACCTTTGCTTGAGTTCGTAGGTACAGTCTGTTAGAAATTATATACAGTCACGCGAGCCTGCAGCAAAAGAAGTGAAATAAAAAAATAAAAAATGAAAATGCAGTAAGTTACATGATTGAAGTTTTCTTCATTCTTTTGCGCCGTATTCTAGTTATGTGCATGGGGCACCTAAAGAATAAACAAGAAAGAAATACACATGCGGGAAAATGCCTTTTGGCGGTCAGTAAAAGGTCACTGAGGACAGATTGGTTTCATGTTCACGTATGAAGTTATGTTACCTAAAGTACCGCAGCGCTGTGTATAGGAAAGTTACTGGGGAAGTTGCATATATCCGGAGACAACGGAAGCAAACGACACATAATGAAAACGTTCGAGTCCCGCAGGAGCAAAGTACATTCACGGGGCATCAATCGCAGCCCAGCCGCAGCGTCTGTTCGCGAAATCAGAATTAAGATATGTTGACAACTTTCACTTCCAGATCGTGCGGCTTCGTCGGCGTGGTCATTCCCTGATGCTGAAATGTCTTGGAAGCCATGGAGAGATTATATTGTGTCCCTTCTCATGACTGCGATGACACATCTGTCGAATTTCTGAGGCCAGATGTTCAATGGGTCTGTGGCGCATTGGGCTTTGTATGCACTGAAGTGCTGCCTTGGAGTCACTAAAAACTGTCCAATGTTGCGGAGGTTCCTGATTAATGAAATCAAGTGCAGCACGGAGTGCCGCAAGTTCTGCACCCATGGATGTGGTCACACATGAAGTTAGTAATTTGAGTTCTTCAGATTTTGCCGGGATGGTGACTGCTGCAGCCGAGCTGCTGAGTTTTACCGAACCATTTGTGCAGATATGTTGCCGGAGTCAGTGCACGTTGTGAATGTGTTCTAAAGTTGTTTGCTTCAAAGCTAGCAACGGCACTCCAGCTTTCTTTCTGATGCCCGGAATTGTCAATTACACTGGCGGCCGGTGCAGATACCACAATTTGTCTGAGAATCGTGTAGCAGGAGTTAATTGTGATGACAAGTAGGACTGACGTCTTACAATACTTTTGGCAGATGTTAAATGTGCCATTTTTGCTGGTAAGAAAGCAAGATGGTATGAGCGAATCCGAGTCACTTGTCGGATGTGTGCTCTCAGGACATCTGTAGCATAGCAGGCTGTCAAAGGGGTGTCTTTAGGAAAGGCTACTGTCGCAATCGATGATGTAGTTCTTGAGAGACCGCGACAACTTCTGACTGCTTGTGCTTGTACATTCTAGATTCTGCGAATATTTGTAGTGCAAGCATTTCTTAGTACAGGTAAGCTGTACCACAGGAAGCCCAAAAATAGTGCTTTATATAGTTGCATCATTGATGGTACTGTCGCGCCCCAGGACATCCCGCCGAGAAAACCGAGAAGGTCCGCAATGATGGCCAAACGCTATGTCATGTACGAAACGTCAGGGCTACAAGACAAGCCTCTATCAATGATGACGCCAAGAAATCGGTGGGTTTGTCTGTATGGTACAGTTGGGTCATTATTCCGAAAAACATATGAGGCCATCGCTTTACTAGTAAAAGCAACGAGTGCACACTTCTCAGGCGAAAGCTGTAGGCCTTTCCTTCTTAGTTATGTTGACACGGCCATTGAAGCCTTCCGAAGTAGTGCGCGGACTTTTACACGTGTCACTCCTGAAGCTCATATGCAAATGTTGTCTGCATATACGGAAAGCTGCAGGGTTCGCGGTAACGAATCGACGAGATTAACGAGCCCCAGGCTGAACAGGGTAGGGCTGAGTACTCCGCCTTGTGGTACTCCACGACTGGTATAGTTAAACGGCGTTGGTCTGTTTTCAGTGAAAATAAAGAAAGATCTTCCATTCAAATAGCTGCGAATTGAACAAAAGGCGTTTCCACCAATACCTACAGCTTCTAAGGCGTCCAGAATTGCATGATGATCTACATTGTTGTAGGCACCTTTAACATCAAGGAATTAAGCCGCAGTGATTCGTTTCAAGTGTTTCTGGTGCTGTACACATGTTACAAGGTCAGTAACGCTATTTATCGACGGGCCTCCGCGTCGGAAACAATCCACTACCTCTGGATAGACTTTGTAAAATTCGAAGTGCCATTTTAAGCGTGTAAGGATCATTCTCTCCATTACCTTGCCGACAAAAATGGCCATTGCTATTGGACGGTACGATGACAATTCCAATGGATATTTGCCAGGATTGAGGAGTGGAACAAGGCGACTAGATTTACACGTGGTAGGGACCAGGCCGCTACGCCATGATGCGTTGTATAGGCCAAGAAGGGCATCACTGGCCTCTTGACCAAGGTTTGAAAGCGCAGAATATGTGATGCCATCGGGTCCTGGTGAGGAAGATCGTCTGCACCCAGCGAGTGCGGCCTCTAGTTCTTCGATGGAGAACGGAGTGTCCATACGAGGATCTCGGGAGCCAGGAGGGACAATAAGAATATGTGTGCAAGGCTGAAACGTCGAGCCCGCGATCCTTGCGCAGTAATATTTGGCTACGTCGACTTCCCGCTGTCTTTAATGGAGGGCTAGAAATTTAAATGAACGGCGCTGTTGAGGAGCTGTCCGAAGTCCGCGGACTGTTCTCCATTCAACGGACAGAGGTTGTCCATCCGTGAATCACGGCACCTTATGGACCCATCAGAAGACACACGAAGTAGCAACCTCGCTGTTAAACTGCGATGGCGGTTGTAATCACGACACACGAAACTTGTAATACGTCCACGTTTTCTGCTCGACAAAAACAGCAACCACAGCGCATACCGATGCCCCAAATTGACTATTTTTCCTGGTTTTAATGCGAATAATTAACATTTTTTGGGAACTTTAACCTATTTTCAGGTTTGTCCGTTTTTATATACCTGCTTTCACTCTGTGACCCAAGTTGTCTACTAGTTTTGACCACTAGGTATAAGCTAGCTGCTGCCTTACCGAGCAGACACCATGGGCCGCTGGGTATGTGGCTGAATAGACAACATGCTGGTGGCTGCTGTGTGCCCTAATCGACAGTGTGGGTCACTTGATATGTGCTCCTGAGTATGAGCCTAAGCAGACGACTCTGGTGCTTGGTATGTGAGTTTGGTACATTGCCATTCTTGAGCAATCCACCGTAATCGATGTGCCAGGATAACACAAGGAGTATGTAGCCCTGAAAGAAAGGAAAGTCTGAAGCTCCTACGCGCTGTGGGAATCGGTTTAAGCGGACCTTTCATTGGCGTTTGTAAGCACGCCGCTCCTGCTTAGCGCCAATATGCGACTAGAAATGACACCACCCAGTTGGACACATTTGTCCTGGACGCTACCTCGGTCAACATGATATACTAGGTGTAGTCGCAGCTGCTACGGCGTTTCGAATTGGGACGCAATGCTTACGACAAGATTACTTGGTAGGACTATCTTTCGACATTATGGTTTGCAAAGAGACTGCCACTCTGTGTTTGCTGATGTTCCCATAGGGTTTCGTGATTCACGGTTGGTCATAGGAATACAACAATTATCATAATGGTCATCATAATGTCTAGCATATATCATCCCCAATTACACGCCCATCTTTAGAAAGATTGATAATCGCATTAACGTTGCCAATCATCTCAAAAGGATGGATGAACCGCCATATTAAAGGGAAAGCATAACCCACGATGATATTTAGGGTATAATGAACTTCGGTGAAAAATTCGGGCATTTCGGCATCACGAAGAAAGCATTGGCCAAAACTTTCCGAGAAGACAAATTTCTGATGTGTAAGGGAACAGTAAATCCAAGGCCCACCTCTTAATCAAGGGCAGGGCGTAGGACCTAAGATACGTAACATCAGCAGACCATGACAAATCATGTCCATTTGGCCCTGAAGAATATATCCATTGTAGTAGTATGTGGCGAATTCAAGCAATACATGTTTTACACTTTCAGAAACCTTTTCTCGGTTGCAATTTATATGCGGAATAGCATCCTAGACCTAGAACTAGAAAATGCCTTTGATAACATAAGGCACTCCTTCATTCTACTACAAATCTCAACGCTCAGACTTGGTCAACGTCTCCACGACTACATCCGTGACTTCCTGAGGGGAAGACAGGCCTCGCTATGAGTCGGCTCCCTGCAGTCGGAGCCAGTTGTACTGGGCGACAGCGGTACCCCGCAGGGCTTGGAGATATCCCCTAGCCTCTTCAACCTGGCCATGATAGCACTGTCGAGGAAACTGACTCGAATCAAGAACCTCCTACATACCATCTATGCAGATGACGTGACCATGTGGGTGGCAAAGGTGAGCGTAGGACAACTCGAGCACACTTTACAAAATGCGATCCGCACCACTGAGGAGTACCTCAAACCAACAGGCCCGCGGTGCTCGCCGAGCAAGTCTGAGCTGCTGCTATATAGGCCCAAGAGACGAGGGCCCAAACCAAAGGGATGGGACACAGGCTCCGCCTGTGTCCAGACGGAGCCTGTCCAGCGGTGTACAGGCGGACCCAAGCGTCCGCCTGTACACCGCTGAAGGCAACACGATTCCGGTGGTCGGTCACATCAAAATGTTGGGCATGACAATAGAGGCGAATGGCTCCAACACCATCGCAGTCGCTAAGCTCACCACGAAGGCCGAGAGTGCCACACGCCTACTGAGACGAGTGGCCAACCCGCATCACAGGCTCATGGAGCACAACCTGCTTAGACTGGCACAAGCCTTCGTAATCAGTCACTTCGTGTACATCGCAGCCATGCGCAATTGGTCCAAAGTGGAGAGAGACAAGCTTGAAACGCTCCTGCGTAAGATCGGCAAGCGAGCCATGGGTCTACCCATGGACACGAGCAGGGATGCACCGAACGCGTTAGGCATGTACAACACGCTGAGCCAGATTGCGGAGGTGCAGGAACGGGCACAGATCAACAGGCTGTCCGGCACACCTGCGGGCAGATGGATCCTACGAGAAATCGTCGTCGCGCCTCGGGAGATCGAGTGTAACAGCCACGGGCTAACGCCCGACCTGAGGAAAAAGATCAGGGCAGCTCCTGGGCACCCGAAAATAGGGATCCCGATCACAACATTGACAGAAGACTTGCTAGATCCAAAGCACTCCTCCGGCAGGCAGCCGCCTCCGGGAAAGCGTGGTGCTTTACGGACGCAGCCAAATATCCTGGCAGACGAGCCTATGTAGCAGCGGTGGCCAACAAAGATGGCACGGTCATCAACGCGTGCATGGTCCGCACTGATAGTCCTGAGGTGACCGAGCAGGTGGCCATCAACCTTGCGCTCCTAGAAGATGATAAAAGCTTGGTATACTGCTACTCGAAGAGGGTAATTCTGTCCTTCCGAACAGGGAGCATATCCCCGACCGTCGGCAGAATACTTCGTACTCAACAACTCACCCCACACTACATCAATTGTTCCCTGCACACATGGGACCCTTAGAGGGGCCGCTCCCTAACCTCTACGAGACGGCACACGAAGCCGCACGAGACCTAACTCACCGTGCGAGCCCGGAGTCCTTCTCGGCAGGATGGGGAGCGAGCGCGACCCCCTCGTCACTTACAACGATCTCACCCAGCACTATAAGTTAGTCAAAAGAACCATGCCGCTACCGCATAAAGCAATCAATAAAGCACAAGAAGTCACGTACAAGCGGCTTCAGACGGGCACTTATCCAGGCCCGGCCTTCCTGCACAAAATCTTTCCGGACGCGCACCCTCCCATGCGTGTCGCTTTTGTAAAAATATAGCTCACATGCTCTGGGGTTGCCTCCTGGCGCCGGGTGCCAGGACCACCAAGGAAGAGTGGGACCGAGCTCTACGCAGCTCGGACCTTGAAGCACAGCTCTGGGCTGTCCATCGGGCCCGCGACGCAGCGGAGGGGCATGGCCTCTCTGTCCCGACGTGGGAGCGCCCCGCTGCGCACTAATCGCACACATCGACGGACCTCAAGAAAGTTATCCATCCATCCATTCATCCATCTCAGTGGTCGTTGCACGCTGTCGAAAAATATCTGCCTTGTAACAAAGGGCTTCTCTCCCTTCCTTAAGCTGTGTTCACCCGCGTATACTTTATCTCTTTCCAGTGACCGTGCTTTACCGGCCAACCAATTTTAACAAGTTACGCTCGGCACAAGACGCGCCTTCCTGTATGAACTCTTATCGCCGATTCTACAGGGAAATAATCTTGTATAATAGGATTGCGTGCGCGAAGCGAGTGGTGTATTTTCTGGAACGTAAGCCAGCATCAGCGATTAAGCTAGAATGTACTGTCGACCAAAAAAGTAAACGGACCACGGCTTAGGTGGCCGGAACAGCTGCAGGGCCACACCGGTGCACTGCTATCTCGCTCCGCACGCTGACGTCGAGAGTGCCCCGAGTGACCCCAGATTTCGCCCTCACTCTCACGGAGTGCTTTACACGCTTGATAAACTTCTAGTGCGCCGTTAGGTTGCTCTGGTGCTGACGGTTGCGACGAAGGGGACCGTGCATTGCTGATACTCTATAACCTGTCGCTGTCGCACCGTAACGGACGGCAGCCGGGCATCAAACCGCGGCACTGAGAAGGAACGAAGACCCGTTCTGATTATTGTTTTGCTTATATTCACCTTATCCTTCATATTAGTGCATGTCGCTGGCGTCCGCCGCTGCTCGATTTTAGGCAACATAACGCAAGTAGCAACAATGGCGGCTAAGGGGATGTGCGCTCTTTCACGCCGGCGTGATACGTTACAGGCGCCAAGCTTTACTGAGGGCACGGCTTTTCTGTCGAGATTACTTTTCCGGCATTGTCTCCAGCAGTGCGCTTAATATTTATATCAGCGACGCCTCTGAAAACTGCTTTAATTAGCTACTACTATGCGTAGGCCGTTATGAAACTTTACGAAAGTACGGCCAGGAAGAGATAATTGGGACGACGAACCGGAATAACCAGTCAGTCGTGAAAGTTTATTCACGGAAGCTTTCCATGGCTTGAAGGGGTCGTCAGTGCGATGAAAAGTTGCCACCGGCCGCGATGATTTGGCTTATACCCGTTTCACACGGGCAACTGGGATCTCCTTCAAACTTCCTTCCCTTAAAGAACCGCAAGGGAGTTTAACTTCAAAGGAGTTAGCTCCATGTCACACGGCCTATAAGCGAGCTTTTGAAAGCTGCCGCGGGGGGCCCATTAGGCGCTGCTCACCTCGTACGCAGTCATGAAAGAAACACGTTATATATTGCTATAAAGTCTTGGGAAAGACGTGAATCACTCATTCCGCACGCGCGAGACGTGCGATCGCGTTGAGCAAAACAACAAAAAATGGCGCAGTCAGGACAAACACAGCAGCCATTCCGAGAACGCCTGGTTCGAGAGTCGAATGTAGCTGCTCAACTCAAATATCTTTGTCAGTGCTCAAATACTATATTATATGCAATAAAAACAGTTATAATTGCTGGTAAAAGTGAAATTAATAAAAATGAGGGTGATTTCGTGACTCGAAATTCAAGCACGCTGGGAACAAGAGTACTCCCTTCAGTCTGCAAGGGAGATCTTCCATCTCCTTTCGCTGGGAACTTCCTTAAACTTCCTTTGCTAAAGGACTGCCGTGTGACACGGCGCGCATCTCCTTCGAGATAAAGACGTCCTTGGTTAAAGGGAGCTAAAAGGACTTTCGCCGCGTCCGTGTGACGGGGGTATTACTCGCCTTGGCATCGAGAACGCCGCCGCTATAGCTTCGGACGTCCGTGCAGCGCTTCCCACTCTCTATCGCGCTGACGTGAAAGAGCCCGCGTCACCGTGGCCGCCGTTGCGGCTACTTGCGCCATGTTGCCTAAAATCGAGCAGTGGTGGATGACGGCGACGTGCACTAATATGAAAGACAAGGTGAATATAAGCAAAACAACAATCAGAACGGGTCTCCGTTCCCTCTCAGTGCCGCGGTTTGATGCCCTGCGGCCGCCCGCTACTGCGCGACAGCCAATGTGCTGGACTACTGGCGATGCACGCTCCCCTTCATCGCGACCGTCAGCACCAGAGCAACTGAAAGGTGCACTAGAAATTTATCAAGCGTGATGAGACCCCGCGTGAGAGTGAGGGCGAAGCCTGGCGTCACTCAGGGCACTCTCGTAGTCAGCGCGAGAAGCGAAATAGCAGCGCCCCGGTGTGGCCCCGCAGCCGCTCCGGCCACCTAAGCCGTCGTCCGTTTACTTTTTTGGCCGATAGTACGTACAGTGCTCAGCGATTGAAACGGGATACTCCGACAACATGGTGGCCGGTACTTTCTTGCACCACCAGCGGGCGTTGCTGACACTGAGATGATGCATTTTTGTGTCACATGAAAGCGAGGATCTTTTTGATGCATCGTAACTGCATTCGGCCTCCTCAGCGACCACCCAGCGATCACCGGTGGCGCATAAAGCGCCGGCCGCCATGCTGTCTGAGTATCGCGCTTCAACCAACCCCCGGAAGGCGAGTTCTAGTTTCGGTTTCAAGGAACAAGCGTGCTCCAACCGGTTTCCGGACATCCTACTTTTTTTTTTTAATTTCTCTTCTTGGAAATCTTACATCGGGCGAAGGGCGGGAAGTAGTGGTGTTCGTGCGCTCGTCAAGTGTACCACCGCTCACCCTTGCCACTCGCTCAGAGATATCGCAAGCCGCATCGCGCTTTGTCATCTGCTTCGGTTGTCGTCGCAAGTATGAAGATGGGAAAGATAATGCAGAAAAGCTTGATCAGGCGTGCAACAAGCGGAAGACGCAGGAAACCAGGTCAACAAGGCATTAGACGAAGATGTCTCAATCGGGGTATCGGGGCATTACATGTGTTGCGCGGCTCCGTGGTGTTCTAACACCGGGAATTCCAGTTCTCCGACGTTCTTCACGTTTCCTAATGACAGCAGGTAAGCACAAGTATTTCGCTTTGTTTTCTGAGCAAGTATTCGTTTCGCGTGAATAAACCAGTTCAGTGCAAGCCTGAGCGGACTGACATAGGAGTAGTGTCGCTAGACCCATTCATCATGACAGCAGCCCATCCGTTGTCGGTGAAATACTTGTACTGAAGGGCTTGGGTGCGTGTATGCTGGGCCATACATTTTGTGCACCCATTACTTTGTTGACGCATGCAGCTAAGCGAAAGCAAATAACAAAAGAAGTCACAGCCATTATGTTTTATTGCACTTCAAGAGCAATGACGGAAAACGGATGCATGCACGTACTTACTTGTTCAGTTTTGATGCACCACTACTAAGATGTTGTACTGAAGGTTTAAGCTCTCTATTTTATCTGAATTTTTGAGCGTAGATGGTACCATACACTCAGTTACCTTGCTTTAGGCTCAGCTTCGGTGTGTGCAAGTGTTTGAGCGTCTGTATTATAGACGAGGCGGAATGTTATCTGTTTCGCCGGCAAGATGTATTTAACAATACCAGTAATGCATGTACAGACTATTTAATTCTCATTAAGTACGAAGTGGTAATCTCCCTTGCGATGAAGAGTGGTATTAAGCTTTTTTCATTTTATGAATGGTTGGTTCCTTGCGTTGCTGTTGCGCCAAAATAGTGTCCTAATACTCGCCGTGCTTTTCTGTATATGTGAATGTGACGCAAATTATGACGACAGGCAGACTATATGCGCTTGTAAGTGCTATAGAAATATGCTTCCTCATTCGGTATGTAGTACCTATAGTGGGGGGGGGGGGAGAGCAATTACAGGCTAATTCCTGTTCATGCGGATGCATGTAGCCAGTTTAAAATTCTGTGGGTACTTATTTCTCATACTGTCAATGAAATATCTATATTGTACTGTGCCTTCTTTCTGTAAGCCACAAAATGTGTCGCCGTCATAACATACCTGATAGTCAAGTTCCATGTGACCAGCCCGTGATGGATAATTTTCGCATTGGTTTGAATCTTCTGGAATGCATGTTCGCTCCTTGTGTACAAATTTCAGTTGTGAATGAAAATTGCTTCTGCAGATTGGCACTTTCGCACTGCGTGGAGGTCAAGTGTTTTTGCAGTACGTAATGTGTGAATAAAAGCAAAAAAACGTTCAATTTGTGTTGAGTTTTGACTGACTGAGAAATCGGCCGGCTTTAGTCGATCCACTTCACAACACACGAACAAGATTAACGATTGATGGTGCCAGGGAGTTATTTTCTTTATTCTACCCACCACTGTATCTGTGAACTAGATGAACTGTAGCCCTAAACTTAACCAGAAGTTAGGAATTTCAAACCGACTATTTTCATGAAATGACGAAATGTAATATAATACCTGCAAATATTGGTAATTAACCACGGTTTGCTATATAAATATTTTTCATTATAATTGCTTGGCACTGGTGCGTACAAGCGCTGGAACAGTGCTTTAATAATGAATAGAAGCTGCCGGAGTAAACGTCGCAGAAAAAAAATGGCCGATGATTACGCTTCTTGGTAATGCGATCGTTCAGCGCAGCTGCTGACTTACTTCAACAACAGGCAACCGCATACAGAACACGCAGTGTTGAACGGAGGCGGTTCTGCATTTACGATAGGGCATCACACACCGCGATCTGCCGCTATCGAACCGGCGCTCCGGCGACGCGCCATCTTACAGTGGGTCACCACCGCGGAGAGGGGGGAGATTAGCAATTACTATTTAATGTTTCTTCTGAGGTGGGATGAGGAAACGGGTGGAGAACAGGGGTATTGAGTAGAGGTCACACACTCCTTCACTCACAGGCGGGCCTCAGTGTGGTCGCACAAGGTTGGGGTGGGAAGTAGAAGCAGGGAGACGAAACACTACAACTGTCTTTCGAGTCACCGCAACGGCACTGCGCCAGGTAAGGGGAGGTATATGGCCAGAGTAGAGGCGGGAGAAGGACAGCCAGGCACAAGCACTGCCAGAGGGGACAAATTCCACTGACGAACGCGGCCCGCCAACGGGGAAGCGAGTGACAAAGCTGAGAGCCGTACAGCCGCGCGACGCAGAGGTGGAGGAGCGGAGAGCCCTGGATCACGCGCGAGGCGGCAAGGAGCGCCCACCACCGGCACCGCGGCAGTGCCGCAACAGCAGAAGAAGGGACGGCGAGGGTGGGGTGGACGGTAGCGGCGGGAGTCACCGCAACGGCGCTGCGCGGAGGAAGGGTGAGAGAGGATAGGCGAGGACACGTGATCCGGGTTTGGAGGACAAGGGGAGAGCAAGACGCGCGCCGCGCACGAGAGGTGGCAGCAACAGTGCGCGGATGATTACCTTGGCTACGGCGAGGCCAACGGCGACGGCGACGGCGACGGGAAACGCGGGAACGGGCGCCAAAGAGCTGCGCTGTAAAAAAGCGCTTTGTAAACACGGTACACCTCAGCGGGTTGTGCTCCGCGATTTGGCCAATGTCGTCGCGCGGCCAGCCGACCTGCAAAGAGCGCGAACACAGCCTGCTTTCATGCGAAGTGGGAAAGGAGAGCTTCGCGGCAAGCCTCCTCCTCTTCCCGGTGGCGCGCCCTCTCTCTCTAGCTTCTGACCTCATCAGAGACGTCATGGAGGCAATGTTTTGTTTTTGATTTATTTCCAGTTAGATACCCGGCAACCGTCAGTGGTGGAAGCGGCGCTGCCGCCACGTATCGGCATGGGACCGAGGGCTCCGAGGGAGGCAAAGGGAGTTTCCGCAGCCTCTTTCAACCACTGAGTACTGTACGTGCAATGAGTAATGTGCAAGTATATGCGACGCACTTGACCTGTGAATCAGATTTCGATAAACGACAATTGTGCTTGTCACTATCGCGCTGCTTTGAGTGTTACTTGTTTTCCTGGGCACAAGTTCGCCAAATCAAAATTAAATTCGCCACTCACAGTTTTAGTAACTACTTCTTCACCGCCCCTACAACGTGATAACACTAGTAAACGGGGCTCCTGCGATTGCAGTGTGGTTACTCTTACCACTAAAGGAAGCTTCGTAACCCCGAAAGGACGCACAGATAAAAGGGCGGCTGGGCCACGTGGTACTTCTCGCGCCCGGTAACCGTGACCTAATCGATTCTGACAACGATTGCTCGGGTCTTATCAATTTGTTGATTGCTGAAGAACAACATCTCATTCTAAAGAAGCCAACTACTCAACATTGAAAGTTTCAAACAGCATTTACTTCGTTAAGATTTTCCAGATATGCGAAAATATTTCAGATGCGTTACGTCACACTGATGTGGTAACGTCAATGTTGAGGAATGAGCGAAAATAAAAACAAGATATTCAAATTTATATATTTTTTTACCAGTAATACTCAAACGCTTTTTTACCAAGTGAATGAAAGTAGAGTTGTGAATTAATACTTTTCCAGTTGTAGAAACCCGCACAGTGCCCGTTGTATGCCCAGTAGTGACGCAACACTAGTACTACGTAGCCGGACGAACTTGCGCGTATTAGCGGGCGTTCCCCCTACGAAAAGATTATGCAAAACCTGTCTGCGCACCGAGTTTGAGAAATGAGGGGGGAGGAGGATATCTAACGTACGGCAGGCGCTGACCAATTTGCCAATTTATAGTTCGTTCTCTTGTTGGGTAGTCACAGCTCCATTTCTAACTCATGAAGAATAGCAGCGAGGCATACGCGCTATGTAGTTTAAACTGATGTGTGGTTGTTCATTGGTGTTTTTTAAATACCGCGGCGGCCGGCTGGTATAATGGACACGGCTATCGAAAGGACTGGCAGTTGCCCTTCTTGTTACGCGGAGGTTCAAGCAGGATCAAGTTTTATTTATTTCGTCTCAGCGGACGCCTAACCATGATTTAGCATACCGCACTTCCTCAAGAAGGCTGCGCTGTTGCTGTTACATAATAAAATGATAGTGATTATTGCATCAGTTGCGTGTGTGTATGTGTGTGCGTTTGAATACACTGTCTTCACATTCTCTCTTCTTTTCTACCCTTTTCACAGAGTAGCTAACTGCACAGCTCATCGTGTCAACCGCTATCTATTTCATTTCTCTCTCGCTCTTTTTCTTTTAAATTTTTTTCGTGTTAACCACCTGCTGTAATAATCTTGCTGTAAGTTTACAATATTAGAGTCAGCATTAGCGGGATAATATATTTGTTAGAGGCGAGCGTCATCTTTTCCCTTTCCAAATAGGTTAGCATTGAAGTGACGACACAGAACATAAACACTGTCGACATGTGCCTCTTCATCTTGTTGTCGCACGGAAACTGGAGCACGTACAGGACGGCGCGCTTATTTGAAAAGGCGATATTTTATTTTGTTGCTGGAATGAGCATCTGGTCTAAATTATAATCCAAATGATTTGGGAACAGTTGGCCAGAATTGGTTAACGGTGGAAAAAAAAGGCGCACGATGAATTGCTATTCAGTGATGCTCTGTTGCTGCTCGCACACTCACGAATTGAGGGCGCACAGGAGAAGGATATTTTTCGCACGATTAGGTGATGGCTCGCCTTCTACTCGCACTCTGGCACCGACAGCTGAGTGCGTGATATGGGAATGGACAGGTTATTGCAGTGAGCGCACGGCCGAGATATCTGACTTCCTTTTATCCCTTTACGCGGAGCGTCAGAACTATCGATGCTTCCTTTAAATTTATGATAACTTACGAATAGTACTTTGAGTCTGGTGAAGCGAGTTTTTCTTTTGCGCAAGGGAGGTGGAAAATGCTTACTGTATCTCGAAAAAGTAACATAAAGTACAAGGTTGACTGAAGGCTTGCGCAACATTTTCGCATCCAGGGATAGCCGCGCAGACATCGGCAGAGCGTCCGCGAGGAAATTTCAAACCTATTCCTCTATTTCATTCAGTGTTCTCTCGGTTCGATTAACTTGCCTTTTCTTTTTGTCCCGCCCCGCAAAAGTTAAGTCGTAAGAAACAAAAGCAAGGCGGCAACGCTTCTTTGCTGGAAATCATTAGCAGCGGGGTTACGCACAGTGTCGGCGTCGCGTCGAGTTAAGTTTGCGTCACGGTCCATTGTAGCATTAAAGTTTCAGGGGAAAAAAATCTAGTAAATGGTCAAAGAGCACCACAAGAATGCCGGCACATGAAACTTTCGAGCGTGTCTTGAACGTGGCTTAGCCTTAAACATACGCGCATCTGCGCAAATAAGGGAGCCTTGGCGTGTGAAGTAGGAATTTCTTACAGCGAATGGCGGGGGGTGGGGGGGGGATGCTGGTATTGGAAAAACAAATACTTCCGTCCGCAAAACTGCTCAGCTACAAGGTATTATTATAACTGTACGGCCCTAGAACTGGTTTATAAGATTGATCGATGGTGTAATGTAACGAAGACATCCTTTTACACGCTGTTTTTCATTTGTGTGTGTGTCTGGGAGGGGGAGGGGTAGACATCTAATCTATCGTGGCAGGACATCATGGGCCTCCGAGAAAGATGTCAAGAAGTAACCGTGCTTGTTCAAGAAGCGCGCTAGCACAAAGGGTCTTTGTACGCTGACGAATTCGGCAATTGAACACCGAATGTGCGTTTATGCGAAGCCGTATACGTATAAGAGCATCGCTTCGTATGAGCTGATCGCTGGTCTTGTTGAGCTGCACGTTGCAAAAAAGACCATAACTCTGAGCGCACGTGTGCTACACGCACAGTGCAGTTGACACGGCTGTTTGCGGTTAATATTTGTTCCTCAATGCGTTTCCCTTGCCGCTTCATCGTGGTTTATCGCAGGTGCATGGAGGAGGAGCAATAAACCTTATTGAAGAAATGAGCAGACGAAAAGCTTTTAGATCGTCCCATGGTGGGTGGTTTCCGTTGTCCATGATGCCAAGGTTCCGCGCCGCCAGTCAGAAAAAAAATAAAATAAAGCACAAAATACAAATAAAGAATGGAAGTGGGCTGAGACGACAGTTACCGGTACGAGGTCATCAAAACGAAATTATGCATCATGTATCTTTTTTTTCTGTCACCGCCTGCATGATATCCGCTGGCAGAGCGGAAGTCATCAAAAGAGCCGCCAGCAGTGCTGTCTGACACAGCCAAAAGGCAATAAACGCTGGCTGAGTCAATCCCACGAAGAGTGACATAGAAGAGGAAAGCTCTGCTGGCCCCTAGTGTGTTTATTCAAACACTGACTTAATGACGAAGTGCTAATGATATTCAATACTGAATGACGATTAATAATGACTTACTTCTTTCACACAAATTTTAAATACTGTTCAAATTCGCCGAAAATATATCGTGTACCTGGGCGCATTCAAGACCGCATGCATGCATGAGATTTACGAACCACGATGTTAGGACCACTGAGGATTGACACTATATAGTGCAACCAATGACGATCAGCAAAGCGCGCAGAAGGTGGATAAATCAGCGTATCTTTTAGGTATGAAAGCTTTACGAAAAAGGATTTGCAATACACTACTAACATACCTTGCACGTGCTTTCTAGTGACAACACTAGAAAAATAGAACGCGGACAAATGCCTAACATCTGCACATTCCGCGACTCTCTCTTTGTAAGCCTACATGCATGAAAGCTTGCTTATTCGGGGAACCTAATACGGGGAACCTAATACGAAAGTATTCGGGGAAGCCAATACCTGAATAGATGTTAGCACTGCACACTCTATAACACTACAGATGTTCAAGAATTTATCCGCAGCAACTTACGAGGCGCGCTGCCAAAACGGGCCCTCTCTAATGATGCAAAAAGTTCACACGAAAGGAACAGAGAAAATTGACGAGAAGGTTTTACAGTATTCACGCAAAGAATAAGGAAAAAGCACGTAGCGACACTACTTGTAAAGTTAACAGACAGATTTTCATCCCGTCAGAAAGAGCAAAACCCGCAGAGGGCGGATAAATCAACGGTTCTCTTAGGCATGTAGCGCCCTCTGGGCTGTACTTTCCGGCGATAAGGTAGCATCGCCGCTTACAGCATTATCTGACTGAGCGACGTTGGATGCTCGGCTGCCGTGGTCGCGGAAGTTCAAATCCTTGTATTTTTTTTGTATCTGACGATGATGAGCTTGAATTTGACCTCCTCTAGTGCACTACATCTGCAGGCTTGGAGGGACATCTGACACTGGCAAAAGATACCGAGAGCGAGTGGGGCTACACTCATCCAAGTACAATAAAATTAGCAAGGCCCACTAACCTCCAACAATGGCACTCCCTCACCAGAACAGGAATTGGCCTCCCTGGTGCAGTATTCGGCCACTCCCTCCCTCATGATTCCTACAATTAACCCATGGCCTTCAGTTCCTAGCAGCTGCGGAGCACCTGACCAAGGCGGGGGTCAGACCTGTAACGCAGCAGAGGGTGCTAAAAATCTCTGGACCCGGACAGGCCGCCAATGGAAACTGACCATGGAAACATTTACCAGCCGAACTCTGTCGCGTAAGGCTAGCTTAGCAGAACTCTTTGAGGAACTATCAGATATTGTTTGGGATATCATTGGTCTTAGCGAGATTAGAAGAACTGACTAGGCTTATACAGTGCTGACTAACGGCCATGTCCTCTGCGGTAGAGGTCTCCCAGATAAGAAGCAATACGGGGTAGGATTCCTAATCCATAAGGACATAGCGGGCAACATTGACGAATTCTACAGTATTAATGAGAGGGTAACAGTAGTCGTAATCAAACTTAATAAGAGGTATAGATTAAAGGTAGTACAAGCCTACGCTCCAACATCCCGTCACGAAGAAGATAAAGTAGATCGGTTTATGAAGATGCTGAATTAGCGATGAGAAAAGTGTAATCTCAGTATACTGTAGTAATGGGCGACTTCAATGCAAAGCTGAGGAAAGAGCAGGCTGGTAACAAGTAATTGGCAACTACGGCGTTGATTCTAGGAGCGCTAGAGGAGAAATGCTGGTAGAATTCGCAGAAAAGAATAAGCTGAGAATAATGCACACCTTTTTCAAAAAGCATAGCGACAGAAAGTGGACCTAGAAAAGCCCTAATGGTGAAACAAGAAATCAAATTGATTTTATGCTTTCTGCCGACACCAGCACAGTGCAGGATGTAGAAGTGATAGGTAGAGTAAAGTGCAGTGATCATCGGTTAGTGAGGGGTAGGATTCACCTCAATTTGAAGAGAGAAAGAGTAAGAGGTATGTATCCTAATGGAAGACAATCTGTATGGGTGATTATAACTTCAGAACCAGTAGGCAAGCTCTCCAAAGTAACAAAGGACCTAATAAAGAAACGACAAAGAATGAAAGTATCCAACTCAAGAGATCAGATCTGTCGAAGCTGATCAACAAGGCGAAAATAAGACACGAGAGAAAGGCTGAAGAAGCCGTAAAAATGGACGCAGCCTGAAATCAGTGAGAAGGAATCTTGGCACAGGACAAGCCAAGATGAATGCACTGAAAGATAAGCAGGGTAATATCAGCAATCTTTAAGGTATAGTAACAGCAGTGGAAGAATTCTATACTGACCTGTACAGTACCCAGAGGAGTCAGAATGCTTGCATACGAAGCAGTAAGGGAACAAGAGTTCAAGATGGCTAGTCAGCCTCAAGAGTCTGCGAAGGAGTACGTTTACTTAGTTGGATTAACCACAGAGAACCCTGATCAGAAGGAAATTCATAGTAGAATAAAATGGGGTTGTATCGCATACGATAGACATTGTCAGCTCCTGACTGGAAGCTTACCATCATCATTGAAAAGGAAGGTGTACAATCAGTGCATTTTACCAGTGCTGACATATGGACAGGGACTTGGAGACTGACAAAGAAGCTTGAGAACAAGTTAAGGACTGCGCAAAGAGCGATGAAACGAAGAATGCTAGGCATAACACTAAGAGACAGAAAGAGAGCAATTTACATCAGAGAGCAAACGGGTAGAGCCGATATTCTAATTCACATTAAAAGAAAAAATGGAGCAGGGCAGGTGATGTGATGCGCAGGTTAGGTATCCGGTGGACCATTATGGTAACAGAATGGGTGCCAAGAGAAGGGAAGCGCAGTCCAGGACGTCAGAAGACTATAGGTGGGGTGATGAAGTTAGGAAATTCGCATGTGCTAGTTGGGATCGGTTGGCGCAGAACAGGGGCAATTGGATATGGCAGGGACGAGGCCTTCGTCCTGCAGTGGAGATAAAATAGGCTGCTGCTGCTGATGATGATGAATAATGACTTAATGGTATAAGAAGTGCGTAACTGTTTCGTTGCTGCCTATCTCACTTTGAAAAAAGAAATGTGTAATTTTAATTTCCACTAGTGGTCTTAAAGCGCAAGAAGTAACACAGCTGTCCAGAGAGTCTACGTTTTTGGGCCCTTCCTCTGGCACAGATTCTTGCTGAGACACGAAGTCTCATAACTTTACAAGGCATCCTACAGCCTTGGCTAGAGCTACAGTATTTGAATCTGGCTCTGCCATGGCGTTCTCCTCGTCGCACTCTTCTTCGGGACAGACACTGGAAACGATTTCCAGATCTAATAGTTCAGCGCAGGTAACGAGCTCACTGTCAAAGCACACAGTCTTTCAACGAAGTGCTACTGTCAGCATCCAGCTGGTGACCGACGTCTGTCCACATCCCGGGGTCGATCGCCTCGTTACGCTGTTCCTCTTGCTCGCTTTCATTGCACACGGGGGAAAGGCCTGAGTTATGCATGCAGTCTCTAATTGTAGCCGGTTTTGTTGTTCACCAGGTGCCCCAAGTTCGTTCAACTGCAATATTCGCTGCTGAGAAATTCGTTTAACAAATATTTTTCCACAGAATGAATAGGAAAACCGCCGGGGATATTATAAAAGTAAGTTATTCTGAAAAATTTGTTACACCAACGTTAGTATAACTGAAAAGTCACACTAGGGGTGTTCTCATGGCATCCTCAAGAACTATATTATTCACCAAATATATATTTAGTGAAAATTGGATAAACGTTAAGTTTAATGTGCAAGCGAATTTTGAAGTGTTGGGGTAATTAGCGCTAAACTAAAGTTGATAAACCCCCATTTCCGCTTGTTTAAAGGCGTTATACGAAACGTTTAAGAAGTTTTGCCAATTCTTCGGGAGAACCAATGGCGGCAGCAATTTTTAATATTAGAGTGTAGGGCCCATGTTATGGGGTGACGTATACCTAAAGCTTATAGTGTGGAGGGTTGATGTAGTTTCTAAAAATAATTGAGTACTCGTTTCCCCCTATTTTCTTGTCATACGAGGTGCTTAGTCGAGTTTTACTGTCTCTTCAATGAGCTATAGAGAAGGCACGTTGTTTATATTTCATTCAAATACGAAGAGTGTTGTGGGTGATGTACGATAAATGTGTAGACTAAATAGCTTTAGAAAAAAAATTACCTTTAGAAAACGAAAGAGCTGTGTAGGTTAGCAGCCTTTAAAAACATTTCCTATGAAAACATTCCCAAGCTTTACAAGGGTATCTTGCAAACCACGTATAAAGTTTAGGTAATGTCCTGGAACACCTCGAAGTTCCGCAAAATGACATTTCGAGAAGATAAGGCGTATATAAGCGAGGACATGACTGCTGTTTCAAAAGCGTCAGTCGGTCGTACGATCTGAAAAAAAAAGTGCTTAAATAAGTGTTCAAAAAGGTTATGCGGCTTTATACTGTCATTATCTGCACTATTTTCCGAAGTTCTCGGACTTCACAATGCAGATTCTGGGTAAAGAGGCTATGCTATGTTAGGGGTGACGTTTGGAGAAAGCTGACCGTTCATTACTTCATTATTTGCGTTGCAAATTATTTCTAAGTGCTCTTTTAAAACCACGAACGTAGTGTTATGAGCGCAACCTTGTTAGCTGAGGTTAGCCGAATGGTTAGCTCAATGGTTGTCCTAATTTATAATCACGCAATAGCTAGCTCAGGGCCTACCTCAATGTTTATCGCTTCCAGCTATCAAGTACACATTGCCGGGAGGCTCTGAGTTCAACGATATAGCAAATAAATGCTGGCTCTCCGTAATCGAGAGCACATGTAAGCATGAAATGGCTAGCGGCAAAGCAGATTGGTTGGAGATGATACTGGCCACAATCTTAAAATGGGCGTAACGTATGTTCGCAACGGCACACCGCACCCCACCGCACCACGGCATACTGTGCACTGGTCCATATGGACGCAACAGTTGCCTGTCACAGGCAGAACCTCATTGCGAGTCTCATCTCACTCAGACAGCCATCTGCGGTGCGCCGGACGCTACCGGCTTGGACGTTACCGGACGTTACCAGCGCTGGGCACGTCGCGGACCTCACGGAACGCTGGCGTTGAAAAGAGCACAGACAACTCGGTCTCAGCGCCAAAATATGGAAATCAAGTGTAGAGTGCTCTGTATCTGGCTTTGGAACGTCACTATTGGAAATGACAAATAAAACGTTGGCGTACTATAAGTTACAGCTTGAGTGATATTGTGAACAAATATATGGGAGAACTCGGAAGCAATATTGTTTGAAACTTGTTTGGGGATTAACTAGCGTGTGCAATGTGGTCTTGACTGGTTGCCCAGATGATCTCGTTTCGTTCCCGCAACTTGTCCGGATGTTTTCGGTTTAAGTGCCCTAATAACGGTTCTGGATCCCGGTGACTTGAAGGTCGCCGACAACGGGTGAAAGCGTTTCATGCTTAAAGGAACACTAAAGGGAAACAATAAGTCAGTTTAGATTAATGAAGCATTGTTTCAGAACTCTGCAGGCAGTCATTTCAAAAAGATAGTTTGAATATTAGATGAGAAAATGAAGGTCCAAGTATCAGTATTTGAATTTCGCGCCGGAACCCCAGCGCCGGTACGTCAGCATGACGTCAGATATACCAAAGTGAGTTTTCGCATTTGGGCCGCGTTGGCGGAGTAAAGGTTCCGGAAGCTTGCCATGTTTAAGATCTGGTTCCTTTAGAGCACAATGTAGTCAATCTGGACCGCTATATATAATTAGTAGGCCCTAGAAGATGCCATCAAAATCCAAGACGTCACATCCCCCAGGTGCGGCAACTTAAGTAGGCGTCGCCACCCGTATTTCGTTCTTGCGCTTTTTCTAGCTTACCAAACGTCTTATCGTTGTACGAGTGGTGTTTTTGGTGTTGTAGAAAGGTAATTTACTGATGCAGAAGAAATCATTTTTCACTTTAGGGTCCCTTTAAATGCTTTGCAATTTGCCCTACCTCCGGGATTGGTCACCCCGAAAGGCCACCTTTCTATCAGAAAGCTCGCCTTCGTGCATAGCGTTGGCCGCCAGCGTTTTCCGGGAAATATTACGGTTATATAAGTTGCAGTTGCTGGGAAGCGTCAGAAGCAGTCAGGGATCTTTGAATCCTATTGCGTTACAATCTCAAAGGCGAACCTTAAGCACCCTCCAAATTTTTTTTTAGCAAAAGGGGGAAAAAAAAGCAAGGACACTGCTATTAGGCTACCGCTCACCGGAAGCGAATTATGACGGATATCGTGTGACTCCCTAGCATGACACCCGAGTATTGCGGCCTGTTTGTCTCCGCACAGCATCCCGATGCTCTGCTCGCTAGACCATGAACGCCAGATCAAGAAATCCAACATAACACCCTTACCAGCTTCAATCATGCAAGCCAGCGCTTTGAGGCGCTTGGTGCGCGAGTCTCATCGCGTGGCGATAGCTTACCGATAAAAGTGAGAACGCGCGCTCTTCTGGTTGAGAACTGAGAGTTAATGTTGTATGTCTAAAAAAAAAGAAGAAAGAAACCAGTGCAATCACGCTGTGGTTCGAAGCCACATATGCTGATCCCGAATTCTACAGTGCCAGCAGGACAAAACTGGCTGTGGTTTGGAGGCAGCGTTTAGAGAAGCTTTCTTAGTGGCGTATGAAGGTGCCCAAGGCCACCCAGTACAACAACAACAACAACAACAACAGCAACAACAACAACAACAACAACAACAACAACAACAACAACAACAACAACAACAACAACAACAACAACAACAACAACAACCAGCTGCACGTTTACCACGCTATGCCCTCACTCACGACCAAATATAAGAGAGCATTATCAGCTGCCGAGCTAGAAGAACTCCTCGTATGCCCAATTGTTAACAAACCCAAAACAACCAAAGTTTCAGAATGACCACCGCAGATTGTAAATAAAGGTGTCTTCAGCAATATGACATGCCGCTACATTGCTTGAACGCGAATCGCATTAACGTCGACAGTTATCGTGAGATGGGTTCTGCGGGAATTTCGTTTTTTCCTACTTGGGTAACAGATGCGTATTAAAAGGTAACAAATAAATGCCAAGCATAAATTATTGCGTTACGTAAGAAATAAAACAGAAGAAACTGAAGCATGACCAAGGGTCCCCCCCCCCCCCCCCCCCAAAAGTGTCACTTCAAAAAGAGTCCGCATATGCTGGAGGGGCACAATTGTTTCCCGCCTGCGCACCTATATGAGACAGAATTATACACCCTGCTGTGTAATCATTCTCCTAATTACACTAATTTTCTAATTACCTGATGGCCTTTGGGAAACACTAGATCATGAAGTATGTTATCGTGTAAAAAGCTTATGTATAAATGGATGAGTAACATTTATGTTATTGTGTACTCGCCTACGGAAGTCTCGCTGTTAGTAAAACCTGATAGCACGCATCGCAAGCAGGCCAGTATATAGCATCGAAATATTTCCTGGAATTTTACCATTTTATTGTGTCGACATAAAGCAGGCATTCAGTACAAGCAGGCAAGACTTATACACGAACAATTCTTTTCTCGGAACCTTTATTTGTGTTGACGGCTCAGTAAATTCAAGATACTTGGACAAAACGCCCATGAAAAAGTGGCCAGGGAATAAAGCGTGCTAAAAGAGCGCGAGAACTCATGAAAATGTCTGATCAATTTATCGCAGCTTATTGCGCACTGCACCATGCTTTTAGTTCTCCATTGTAGAGCATGACGACGTGCTCCTGATGTTGACACTTATACCTGATACGTGTAATGTCTATTTATCCCTTTCTCGGGGACGGCATTTGAACCGCTCATAAATAAATATCATCGCTCAGCGCAAGACGCGCCTGCATAATTGGAACTCACTCGAATGTTATCGTTGATTATATCTATTGTGTATGTTCTCGCCGAAACTTGTGTGATGAGTGTATGCGCGACACGAATTGGGAAGTGCTTTCTGGAAGGCATGCGGGCACCAGCGATTACGCTGGAGCGATGGGCGAGTCATGTATAAAAGCCGACGCGCTTGACCCATCGATCCGGTTTTCGGCGATCGCCGACTTCGCCCGCCACATTCATTGTGTTTTAGAGTGTTACTCGTTTTTCTGGGCACAAGTTCGCCCAATAAAGAGTTAAATTTGTAACTCACAGTTTTGATACTACGTCGTTTTTCATCGTTACAACATGACAATATCGTCCACAAAGCCATGGCCTTATAACAACGTATTAATGCGTGATGAGGATTGTTCTGAAAGCTATGATCGCAGATCCTGCGATGTCGATATACTGTGGCGGCAGTTTGTAGGACTTCAGAAAGAGTCCACATGTGCTGGAGTCGCACAGTTGTTTCCCGCGTACGCACCTATATGAGACAGAATTATACACCCTGCTGTGTAATCATTCTCCTAAGTACACTCCTTTCCTAATTATCTAGTGGCCTTTGGGAACCAGAAATGAACAGGAGGTGACGAAAAAGAGGGGAGGATAAGGGGACCGCACCTTTGGTTAGCGTTTTGGTTCGTAGAAGCTGCTTGCCATTGACAGGTAAGTTTGGGTAATAATATGTCTGACATTGCGATTGTCTGGGGCCTTGTTTTAAGAACAAATATAACTAAGAGCTTGTAATTACGGGCCTGGGTGGCTCGGCGCCATGGAAACTAATTTGTTCAGGTGGCGGCTTGCTATAGAGCATTGCGTAACATGCTGTGCTAAGGCATTTTAACTTTACTGCAAGCGATAATTCAAGAACATGACTTCATATTCCTTAGTTGAATGGCTAAATGAATAGAAACTCTTGCGTGCTTGAATCCTGACGGGCACATGGGACGTGATGATAAGCTCAGTGTAGTTGCCCAGAACATGAAACACCATGCACGAGCTTCATGATTTTGTTGAAATATTATGTACAAGGTGCTTGAAGAGGAACATTTTGAATTGTTTGAAGAGACAACTTCAGACGAGCAGAAAATTGGTTTTATTTTCATTGCGTTATAGAATGACGAACCACGCACTGGATGGAAGCAGATATGTAAATGCCCTTCTGCTTGGGTCGCTGTATTCAATACTGTACTGCATAATGACCGAGGTATTATGTTCCAGGTGCTTTTACCGGGGAACGAATCTGAGCCTGTAATGGTCGAGCTCCTCGATGCAGACGTCGATGGAGTTAAAGCGTTCCATCTTGTCTCCTTCGGGCAGAACGCGGTACTTCTGAAGCACGTACGTGATGTACAGAAACATTTCCACCATAGAAAGTTTCTCGCCCGGACACATGCGTTTCCCTACGAACAGAGAAAAAGACAAGAAAAATGAGATCCTGGTGTTTGCGTACTTTGTGGCGTTTGTCCGTAAACAATGAGGGCTAATACAGTGTGGCCCCCGTGATCAGCAGCGCGTGACTCGCCCTATTTCGGAGGCTACAAGGAAGCGACACCTCTGTCATTTGCACTGCGGACAAAGAAGTCAACTTGCAGCACAAGCCAGGGTACACGAGTACAGGGGCGCTATAACGTAAAGCTATTCCAGTCTGCGATTCCAATTCCAAACTATTCCAATTCTGCGATCAGCCGTCCGCGATATATTGAAAACATTTTGGACCGCCCCCAGTTCGCCTGTCATGCGACGTCACGGAAACCGCAATAGCTCCCAATCTGACATGACGTGTACACACTGATTATGCATGATTCGACCGAACAAAGGAAAAATAATTATTTTTGATTCGACGCTTTTCCGCCATTAACCCTCTGCTATTGGTCAAAAGGTTTCAGGCTGCACACACTTCACCTGTCTATCACTCGACTTCGCAAAAACAGCGAAAACTTATTGCGTCAAAGTGACGTGTAGGGGTTAAAGATGCATTAATATGCGGAACAAAACTGGATTGTTCTCTGAATAGACGGAGACTGCGCCGTTCCGAAAGGAATAGAATATGGCTGCCGCCAACCACTCAGGCACTGGCTACTCGCAGCTGCCGGAAAGCATGGGTTTATTTGCGTATAACAAAGCTTTTTGCGTGGCCGTGTAACGCTATCGAGCCCTTTCAGCACGCATACGACATCGCTCTGCCAACTATTCTTTACTGAGGATCCGTTTTAGCGGCCTTTTAACTGTCTGTTTCACGCCGCCGCGATTTTAGACAAGCCACCACAAGTTAAGTAAGGGAAAGCGGACCAATCGCAGGCGCCGTCACCTTCCTCTTCATCCGGTTATCTATTTGCAGTGCGCTGGCTCGGCCCCATCGAAACCCTCTACACTTGAGTGTGCTCCTCTCCTCTTGTCAGCTAATTAGATATAAAAAACCGCTCAAGGGGCGCTATAACGTAAAGCTATTCCAAACTTTTCTATTCCAATTTTGCAATCAGCCCTCTATGACCCGTCAAAAAAATTTTCGGGCCACCGCCACTTTACCTGTCTGTCAGGCGACGTCACGAAATCCGCGAAAATGCTTCATCTTATTTGATGTCTGCGCACTGATTATGCATGATGAGACCGAACCAAAGAAAAATAATTATTTTTCCTTCGACGCCTTTTTCGCCATAATACTCTGCCATTGGTCAAACGTTTTCGGGCTTCGCCTACTTCGCCTGTCTGTCACGCGACGTCACAAAAGCACGAAAACTGATAGCGTCAAAGTGACATGTACGCGTGAAGCACGCATTAATATGGCGAACAAAACTGAATTTTTTTCTAAATAGCCGGAGGCTGAACCGTTTCGAAACAAATAGAAAATGGCTGCCCACCGATTGCTCTGGCACTAGCTACTGGGAGCGGCCGCGGAGCATAGATTAATGTGCGTATAATAAACATTTTTACGTTGCATTATAACGTTATCGAGCCCTTTCGGCACGTACGCGACATCACTTGGCCAACTATTCTTTGCTGAGGATCCGTTATGGCGGCATTTTTAACGTTCCGTTACACGCTTCCGCGATTTTCGACCAGCTACGGCAAGCTAAGTAAGGGGAAGTGGACCAATCGCAGACGCCGGCACCACCATCTTCAGCCGTGTTGGAGTTGTAGGACGATCCCAATTGCTGTCCCCAGATTTTGGACCTTGCCGTTGGGTGCGGGAGTTGGCCGAGGTTGAGGAGGACTTTGAGATGAAAACTGGAGGTTTATTTACAGTATTTACAGTGAGAGTACAAAGAAATTAACAGTCATAAAGTCATTACGGGCCGGCAGCAACTCGGACGCTGCGGCCCGCGGCAAGAAGCCCGAAAGAAATGAATGAATGAATGCTCTCTGCTGCTCCCGGTCTATGGCTTTTAACCCCTTCGGTGTCTCGAAGTCACGTCCCGATCGGCCAATCGGCGAGCCCGCTCAGGTGTCGTCATTTTCGGCAAATCGTAGGCGCCCGTGCGAGTGTACGTCACATTCGGCTCAGAGGGTCACTCCTTGGGCTCCTTCTCCGAGGGATTACTTGTCTCCGGTATTGCCTTCCCGGTCTGCAACTGCCATCACAAAGGCGGATGGGGGGATTGCTGCCAGGGCTTCACGGTGCATTACAGCCGTCTTGCCTCGGAACCCACGTTACCTGGAGCAGTGCCAGGCTCTCGCTACACTTTCAGGAAGAGCCAAGCAGTGAATAGCTCCCCATGCGGCGCACGAGGTGGGGGACGTCAACTTGCTTGGACGTGCTGCGCCTCGGGCACGTGGTAGATGTGCTTCTGCGTTTCTTAATTAGGTGTGACGCGATTCGAAGTGGTCCGGTGAACTCGAAGGAGGCTCAGGTAAAGGTCCTGTATCTAACAGCCGGTTATCTACTTTCACTGTTCTGGCTCGGCCCCATCGAACCCCTCCCCACTTAAGCGTCCTCTTCGCCTCTTGTCAGCCAACTGGATAAGGAGATCTGCTGAATGTAGGCAATGCTATTCGCTTTGAGAGTGAAAAAAAGTGACCTCCTATAAACGAGGAGCGCGTTTCGTTGGGCTTTTCAAACAACAATGCGGGTTACCGCCAGATGCTTGCGTCGGTGGTAACGTAAATTTGACGCCACGAGATTAGAATAAAAACAGAATGGAATAGTTTTACGTTAAAGGGCACCACGGTAGGCAATGTTATTCGTTTTGAAAGCAAACAATAGTGACCTCGAATAAACGAGGAGTGCGTTTGATTGGGTTGTCCAAGCAACGCTGCGCATGACCGCCCGATGCTTGGGTGGCGGTTACGTAAATTTGACGTCAGGAGATTGGAATAAAAACATATTGGAATAATTTTAACTTATAGGGCCCCACTTCCTGTTGAAAAAGGAATCAACATAAACATTTCGAGACTGCTGGTGGCAAGTGGGATGTGGGTTGCCTGTCGTATGAATTTGCGACACGTTTAAAATAGACACCCAAGCTTAGCATGCCCCTAGCGTACACAACCAGATGTCCCCAAAGGGCCTGGCTCCGAAGGGCATTTTATGGAATATAACTTCAAGTTTGCGGGGGTCAAAATTCCCCGCGTGTGCCTTTTGGGCCATTCATAGAGGGTTTTCTCGCCTCGCGAGCCCATCATAGATGAAAAGATGACGAAGTGGACAATATAGACGAATACGACAGCCTGTCGAAATCCGGCATATCATTGACTTTGCCATCTTCTCATGTCGGATTGCTGGACGCTGTCAAAATCTCCGTTCGCGAGTGTTCAGAATTGCTACCCAAGTGTGGTGTTGGCGTCGTGCGCTTGTGCCATCATAATGTAGTAAGAAAAAAATTGAAAAGAGGGAGAGAGAGCGTTAAACATTTACTAAGACTGTTCCCCACACGTATACTCACTGCACCGACATTTATGTCGTTGCTTGGTGAAACAAGGCGCCCTTCACCGCAAATACTACACAGCCGGAGGAGATGAGTCGAACGCGCTCCGCTTCAAATTTTGCAAGCACTGCAAACGAACGCAGGCGCGCACGAGTTGTGGATGACGGCTTCTCGCAATTAGCTCGAGACGGATTATGCGTCCCATACAATGTGTAATTAAAGCTTCCGTGGCCCCGTAGTTACGTTCAGGCATGCACGCACGAAACGCGCATAGAACAACTTTAACTTTCTTCTACCGCACGCATAAAACAAAGTTATTAGAGGGGCAAGACAAAACAAAGCTTGCGACATTAAAGTGCCAACTTGCTACAGCTATGTGCTATCCTGCAGGAAAGCGTAGGGCTAATAAAGTAGTTTCTAAAGCAAAACTTTCTTTGCCCAGCCCACCACAGAGAAGACCAGGTCAGGTCACTGCAGTTTGAATGGTTATGTGCACAGAATAGAATAGAAACTGCAATAAATAATTTCCAACAACTCTCTACGATAACTATTCGGAGGGCCACTAGCACTGTCATTTGTAGTATATCTGTTAAGTAACCTCTGAGTAACTTTTTAGTTAAAAATTTTATAGCACATGTTCTTTTTTGGAAAGTTTAAGGAAATCGTCATGAAAGTAGTTTCGTGTCTCGACATTTGAAAGCTGCCCTGTAGGCTGAAATAATTGGGCTCAAATTATTTGTTGAATATGCTTCATTACACACGCTGCACTGATTTGACGTATCAGCCTGTGGCGTAAAATAAAGCTGGGCTAAACGTGAGATATAGAGTTGTCTGTCCCACCCCCCCCTGCTTAGGTGACTATGCATCCGATCGGAAATTCGCCCAGCACCTATCGGAATAAGATCGGCGGGAAGAGGGAAGCGCGACGGCCGCTTCGTTTTACGCCGTTCCTGCTCGGTCACAGGAGGGTTGCTCCGCAAGCCGCGCCTCACAGTGCTGCGTGCGTAATCAGGTAAAACCCAACAAATAATTTGAGGCCAATTACTTCGGTTTACATAGCCGCTTCGAAGTATTGAAACACAGACATGAACATTTATGACGATTTCCTTTAAGTTTCCAATATGAACGCGTGTCGTAAAGTTCGTAACTAATAAATAAATTAATATGATTAGTTTAATTAGTGAATTGATTGATTTGGCTTTGTTGCAAATTAGGTCCGCCTAGGCACAATTATATTGTAGTGACTTGATTCGAATAACTTTTGCGGATTTTCTTAACAAAAAAGTGTGCGAAGTAAAAAACAAAACAAAATGAAACAAAACAACAACACTGTATTTGACATTCACCCTTCCTGAGTTACTTAGTATATGTACCACTTCCTATGTACCTATTCTTGGCCAATATCTGAAATGGAGAAGTGCCACTGTGTCACAGCGGTACAGGAGCCCTTCAGGCATTTACACAGGCGTCGTACTTCTATTTGCACGCAGCTCTCCTCACCATGCTTCCCCGGGCAAACATTAAACAGTCGCGTCGTTCCCTTGGCAACGCTGTGTCAATGTATCCCTGTCTGCGCCCGCATGAACTACTGTCTGCATTTCGGCATGCAGCGCATAAACGTAAATATTGCTCGACATTAAAGTTGTAGCCGTTGAGCTGTGTAAACATACACATTGCACGAGGTAATGGTGCCGTGTATAAACGTAAAGATTGATTGACATTAAAGTTGTAGTCGTTAAGCTGCATAAACATACACATTGCATGACGTAGCAGTTGCATAGGGTGCGAATGCAGGCAGTTATACGCATCGCATATAGTTTTATAGCACGCCATTAACCTCTTCACGAAATCTTCGCTTCCTGTAGATTCCAACATACGTGTTGCATATGTATTTTTCTTTAGTGGCACGAGCATCGACTGATACATTTGTTTCTTGCGAAGCACTTCCCGTTCACCTCCTGAGACGACTGGGAAGGAAATCAAAATGAATCAGGAAAAAAGAAGAAATACCGCAGTACGTGGGTTTCATTATAGACATGATATAAGAGCACAGATTTATTTACAAGATGAGTTAATGAGGTGTCTGGAATAGTTAGAAATAATTAGAAATCAAAGAAGGCCGAGGAAGAAATTGAAAATAAATCAGAATAAAATGGTAGAGTACAAACTTCATGGGTTTCATTATAGAAATGATGTCAGAGCATAAGTTTAGTTAAAGTTGAGTTACTGGAGTGTCTGCAATAATTAGAATTAATTAGAAATCACAAATTACCGCACACCAAAGCACAGCAATGTAGACTTTAGAGACCCGCCGCGTGAGCACTACTTTGGCCAAATTCCTGGAAACCCTAAAGCAGAAAGTAGGGATGTCACTAATGAGGTCACACATAGGAAGGTGGCGTGATATTCAACTGCCTAATTAATGGAAAACAGTTGCTTCCGAGTTCCGTTCGTGCATTGCGTTCGCCTAAAGTTAATCTAAAGAACACTAACGCCGAGGTGCGAGTGCCACTGAGAGACGCCTAAGTCAAAGATTAGGATAAGGATTAGGTTTCGCCTACCATTTTTTTCTTCTTTTTTCTTTGGCGAAATCACATTTGGGATTCGGTGACTCGAATCGCAGCTGGAGTCACTTGAAGCGGTTGTCAAGGCGCGAGAACAAGCGAGCCGCACCGTGTATCATAGTGGCTCGGTATCCAGGGGCGCTATTCTACCCAATTCTGAAGTCTGGATGCTGCCACGTTCCGTCATATTGTGAAATTCGCCATCTTGGCAGCTGTGACTGGCTTACGGGAAGGTTACGTCCTCACTGAGGGGCTCTCAATGCTATCGCGGCAGAATTTCACAACATTGGCGGAATTCGTTTCCCTAGGCTTACAAACGTTCAAGGTTAAAGTCGGCTCTCGAAACTATTGGGGAGACCCGTGTCGACGCTGGCAGTGGCAGTACGATAAATCAGGTCGCAGAAAAGCATATGGGACGATATAGGGACGAACGCAAGCGCCACACCTGTATTCTCCGAGTGTGAAACGTTACATAAACACAGCACTAAAGTTACTATAGAGAAATAATAGAACATTTCAAAATTGACCATTCTAATGTTTCTGGTGCGAGCAATGCTTCCCTGAAACTGAATATTTTCTTGCGGAGGCTTCGTGTTCGAAATGCCTCAAGTGCCACTTGTTACTTTGTTTTCTCTTGCCTGGTAACACATGTTCTCTCTGCGTATGAAAGGAACAGCACGATGATAGATGCCTACCATTGCTGTCTAGCGCCGTGTCCGTGCGCTCCTTCTCGTGGCATCGTCTGGCACTGCTTTTCCACGATAGCGAGCCAACACGCCCGCCAGTCAATTCTCGAAATAGTTTTGGGCGCACCTCCGTTGCGAAGCTCCATGCTCTGCGGCGACGGCCAGGCAGAGAGCGATAGCGAGCGCCACCGACCTCGCCGGTGACGTCAGCTATAGGCGTTCTACCGGGACGTGGTTCGCGCGGCATGTTCACTTGTCCGTAGGCGTTGAGAATGCGAGTAGCGGCGTCGCTACAAAACTCTTGTTCTAAAATTGTGCCGACTCTGGTAGCAAAACTTCAAATAGCGACACGAAAATAAAGAATGGAGAGAAGCAACACAGCTGCGCAACGCCCACTTCAGAAAAGCACGTCAAAGTCCCCTTTCGCCGTGGAAAATAAAATAAATGGATCCGACATCACGTGCCATTTACAGCTACTACTGCTGGTTGGCCATTCTGGGCAAGGCGTAAATAAAGATAGCACCGTACACGTTGCACCAAAAGATGAAAGTCCCCAACAGTAACAAAATGAGACGAATATCCTTGTGTATCCATATTGGCAATAAATTCCTCAGGGAAATGTTACCTTACTCCCAGCTGGCGTTTTAGTGAGTTCATATTGTTTTCAGCAAAGCATCGTCTTTTGGGACTTTTCTGAATGTTTAGGAATGCTTCTCAGCGACGTGTACTCCGCCCCCAGTGCCTTGACGCGTTTGTAGTTCTATCTGTAGTATTCCAGGCAGAAACAGGGGACTAAACTTGGACTGTCACTAAACAGCGGGGTGACAGCCGACAGTCTGCGCCTTTTCGCAGCAAAGTTTGTCTCAGTTTATGATCTGAGAGAGAGAGAGAGAGAAAAATACAGGAAGGCAGGGATGTTAACCAGTCAATAGTCTGGTTGGCTACCCTACACTGGGGGAAGGGAGAAGGGGAAGAGAAAGAAGGGAGAGAGAAGGTGTAGGTACGTGTACGGACAGCACTTCAGTTAAAGTCGCTCGAGCAAACCAGAAGTTCTGAGAAAACACAAAAGTGCCTTCACTGCCTTCTGAGCCGATGATCGGTCGGGACGGTGCTCTAATATTGTCTGTTCACTCAGAGGACGATGGTCTAGTCTCCTCAATGTGTCGGACAAATACTGTCTTTGTGCTTGAAATTGAGGACAATGGCACAATATGTGGTCAATGTTCTCCTCGCATGCGCAAACATCACATGCAGGACTATCAGCCATTCCAATTAGGGCTGAGTAGGCATTCGTGAAGGCCACTCCAAGCCATAAACGACACAGAAGAGACGCTTCACGCCGGTGCACACCGGCTGGAGGTCTGAGTTGAAGTGATGGGTTTAGTCGGTGCAGTCTTGTGCGCCTTGTATGTACGGTATTCCACTCTGCTAAGGAGATCGTGCGTGCCAGAATGCCAAGTTGTCTCGCGGCGTCGGTCCTTGAGAGCGGAATGGGGACGCAGCGGTCTTCTTGGTTTGACGTCCGAGCTGCCTTATCGGCGTCATCATTACCAATGATACCGCAATGACCTGGTATCCACTGAAAAGAGATATCATGGCCTTTTTCTCCTAAGTGATGGACAAGTTCCGCGATTTCGCACGTGAGCTGATCGTGATTCCCATGTCGGAGAAATGAATGCACACATTGCAAGGCCGGCCTTGAATCGCAGAAGACTGCCCATTTTCTAGGACTTTCAGTATTTATCACTTGAAGCGCCTCGCGGAGAGCCGCGAGCTCTGAAGCTGTAGACGTAGTGACATGGGAAGTCTTGAATCGCTTGGTTATTCTCATTGCTGCTATAACTACAGCGCCGCCGGAACTGGTTGGTGTAGTTGATCCATCAGTGTAGACGTGTGTGCAGTCGCTGTATTTCTCGTACAACAGAAGTAAAGTTAGTTGCTTGAGCGCTGATGATGGCAAGTCCGACTTTTTCTGAAGTCCTGGGACTGTAAGGTTCACTTGAGTACGGCGCATACACCATGGAGGAATAGAAGGCCTTGCCGCAGGTGTGTAACCTGACCTGAAAGAGGCACGGTGCGCGAAGACAGTCGCACTGAATGTCGTGTGGGGCCTATCTACTGGGAGACTTGCTAGGTGGTGGGTAGGGGTCCGGGCGACGTGTCTTATGTGCACACGCATTGTTTCAATGTTAATGTGCGTTCTAATAGTGAAATCTTGAGCGACTGCAATGACTTCAGTCATTGACGCACTCCGCGGTAGACCGAGACATATCTTGAGTGCTTGGGCTTGGATGCTTTGGATTGTGTTCAGGTTAGTTCTGCAGGTGTTGGACATGACAGGTAGGCTGTACCGCAGGAATCCAATAAAGAGGACCCTGTACAGTTGCAGCATAGAGTGTATTGGCACTCCCCAGGTCTTTCCTGCAAGGAACTTAAACATATGGCAAATTCCTGTCAGGCGTTTTTTCACATAATTCACATGAGGGGTCCAGGAGAGATTTTTGTCAAGGACCACCCCCAAAAATCTGTGACTCGTGCTGTACGAGATGATGTGTCTGTCGACGGATATCACGTATGGAGACATTGATTTCCTGGTAAATGCCACCGCTGCGCACTTCTCGTATGATATACGAAGTCCTTGTTCTCGAAGGTAGGATGATGTTAAAGTAGCTGACTTTTGAAGCCGCGCGCGAAGCTGCAGTCGCGTCACAGCCGACGTCCAAATGCAAATGTCGTCGGCATAGATGGAGAGCCTAACGGTGCCTGGCAGGATGTCGGTGAGTCCAAGGAGTGTTAGACTGAAGAGCGTTGGGCTGAGTACTCCGCCCTGAGGCACCCCACGGTTACTGTAATGCTGGGAGGTCGGGCCATCCTCGGTAAGTACGAAAAAGGATCTCTCATGTAGATAGCTACTTATCCAAAAATATACTTTGCCGCCAAGTCCTACTGCCTCTAACGCGTTGAAAATCGCTTCGTGCGTTACGTTATCGTACGCTCCTTTAATATCCAGAAACAGGGCAGCAGATAATCTTTTGCAGGACTTCTGGTGCTCGACGTACGTCACCAAGTCGATAACGTTGTCTATGGAAGAACGGCCACGCCTGAAACCGGACACTGCATGTGGATATACCTGGTAATGTTCGAGGTACCATTCTAGCCGTGCTAGAACCATCCTCTCCATTAGTTTTCCGATGCAACTGGCAAGCGCAATTGGTCGGTATGATGCAATGTCTACAGGCGACTTGCCAGGCTTGAGCAGTGAAATTAGGCGACTGGTCTTCCATTCTTGGGGAACCGTACCTGTCTGCCAGGAGCTGTTGAACAGGAGCAGGAGCACTTTTCGAGCCTCATCCCCAAGATTACACAGGGCACGGTAGGTTATACCGTCGGGTCCTGGTGAAGATGAACGTTTGCACAAGGCCAGTGCAGCTTCGAGCTCGTCCATGGAGAAAGGACTATCCATGCGGGAGTCGCGTGAAATCGGTGAGTGGCGGAGCGTCGATGTTCCAGCGCAACTAGTTTCACCAGCAATCCTCCTGCAGAAAGCTTCCGCTACGTCAATCTCGCTGCATTGTTGGTGAAGGGCCAAAGACTTGAAAGGGTGGCGCTGCTGAGGGGTTCCACGGAGACCACGAACAGTTCTCCATATGTGAGACAATGGTTTTCGTGGATCCAAAGATTCGCAGAATGATTTCCATCTTTGTGATGCAAGTTTGTCCATACGACGCTGAATCTTCTTTTGAGTTCTTCTGGCCAACCTCAAGTCATGTACAGACTTCGTGCGCCTGTATCTTCGCTCTGCACGACGACGAATTGCGCGAAGCTTCCCTAGCTCAATGTCGTATTCGGTGCGTGTAGACGTTCTCAGAAGCGAATGTTTCGTAGCCTCTAGGGCACCTTTTATGATGTCCTCTAGGCTAGTGGACAAGTCATCACGACAGCCGTCTTCGACAATTGACTTGAACATTGGCCAGTCGATACATTGTGTGACGGCGGCTAACCTGGAGTCCGTCAACCCTTCAACCCTAAGATAAGTGGGTAGGTGGTCACTTCCCCGCGTTTCAATATCCGGAAACCACCTGACCTTTCTAGTGAAGGAGCGTGAAACAAAGGTCAGGTCCAGGCAGCTACAGTAGGTAGTTCCACGTAGAAAGGTGGGGCTTCCATCATTTAACAAGCACAGTTCTTGTTCGGAGGCAAATGACACTAATCTTCTGCCTCTCGAGTTTATCTTAGAACTTCCCCAGAGATGGTGGTGGGCATTAAAATCTCCAGTAATCACCAAAGGCTGCGGAGTCGCTGTGGTGATTCGCCGTAATCTCTCGCAGTCCAACCGACTTGAGGGCGATATGTAGGCTCCAATTAATGTGAAAGTGAGCTTGCCTTTCTTCACTGTCAGACAGACGTATTGGTTTTCTTGGTCAGGCGACACTGGGTGATGGACATACGTAAGATCACGTCGCATGAATACGATGATCTTGCTGCATTCTCCGAGGGTGGCGGACATGAAACATTCATACCCGGACAGTCTGATGTTATCTGATAGGGGCTCGCAGATGACGATGACTGGGAACTTATTCGTGAACACAAACTGTCGAAAGTCCGACATGCGTGACTTCAGTCCTCTGGCGTTCCACTGAAATATCGACGCGTTTCGGACTTCGTCACGAAACGACGGCTTCTGGAGAGCCATGATTTTAACCAAGAGCTGCAAGTACTGGACTCAAAGTGTCCAGCACCTGTAGTGCGCTTTGCGCAGACGAAGACTTCATGTTGGTAAGTATAACGCGAATGGCACTCATGAGCGACCGCAGAATGTTGATGACCTGGAGATCATCAGCCAGCGTCGCTTCAACAGTTGCAGAAGCCGTTGAAGTCGGTGCGTTTTGAGGTAACTTAGCAGGGAGTTGTGCCCTCGGTAGCTCAGGCCATTCTTCAGGACGGGCGAGCCTCTCCTCTTTGTTCGCTTTCCTTGTATCTGTCTTGGTGGCGCAGTGTGGAGATGCGGCAGCCCTTCTGACTGTAGCTGGCGTGTACCTATCTGCAGTAGCGGAATTTCTTGAACGTTTTCGGTGCCGATGCCGACGTCGCCGAACAGCGGTAGCAGCCTCTCGATGCGTTGAATTGTCGCGCAGCATGCGTTTTAGAATCGTGAATTCCTTCCGCATCCGCGGGCAATCCTTTGATGAGGCCTTGTGAGGACCTCTGCAGTTAGGGCACTTTAGAACATGTGCGCTGCAGGCGTCTTCTGAATGGGACTCAGAGCACCGCGGGCACACTACGCTGAATGAAAAGAAAGGCTGCGACTTCAGGCTCTCGTTAGATTAAAGCGTGACAAGTGAGCTCGGTCGACATGACCTTATGTACAAGTTCTAGCCGTAGGATGTAGGAAGCCTTATCGACAAGGAGGGCCTTTCTTATAAGAAAAATTAATATAGACAGAGACATGAAGTTTACCGTTTCGTAAGTGGCCATTGCGCGAGAAAAGAAAGACCCCAACCCAAGAGATCGACAAAGCAGGGCAGGTCATTGAGCAACAGCCAGCGCTTCGAGTCGCACTACGCTTTATTAATGCATGCCAACACACAAATGGTCGATTTTCTGCTACTCTAAGACGGCACTACACTGTTTATTGTCAGCCTCACGGCGCGGTCTGCATGAACAGTTGGTATTTGAAATCACAGAAGCCATACACCATCTGACTGAGAAAGGATATGAAATAATTTTTCACTGGCTACCAAGTCACTTTGGTATAATCGGAAATGAACGTGCCGATCAAGCTGGATCCCCCCATTGGTCACGTAATTCAACATTTATTTTAAAGCGCATAGCGGCAGCACCCAGCCACGATCAGAAAATTGCGGGGGTGCGTTCACAAAAGAAAACCTCGCCTCGACTATTGTGCCGAAACCATTGACCACGAGTGTCAGTATAAGTGAATAGCCGAACGCTTCTAGAAAGTTGTTAGCTTTGTTGAAGAGATGCCGCGCTTGGCAGCGTATAACGTGTTTCTCGTTTTATTGCATGATTCCGTAGAGAACAGAGCGGTTAACGAGCACATATTGTAGCAATGGTACATGTTTCGTGCGGCAACCCGTGCTCCTCAAAGGAGTCGATTGGCATTCGGCGACGAATGCGCCCGACAACTTGGTTGCATGAGGGCGCGTCTTTTCCATCGATGCCTCTGTGCTGTCGGGTGAAAGTCCGACAACTAACCGCCGATCGCCGACCATGAAAACGTGCTAAAGAGGTAAAGCAAACGATTCGCCTCAAACCCAACCTGTAAATAGAGACAGAAAGAACAACTGAAAAGCGTGTTGTGCTATGTAGAAATAGCGCGACGATACCGGTAGCGGGCTCGGTTGCTGAGGTTGTCCCTCTATTCCTCTCTCTCTCTCTCTGGCTTTAAGGCCAAACTGCTCTCGTCTATATTCGCAAACTGCTGTTGCGCGTCTAAACTATTGCCTGTAAAATTGCCTGCAGGCACTGAAGCAGGAGGCTGCTGGACGATAGAAGTTTCTCACGTGACCCTCAAGTGACCGGTCACGCGTAGTCATTCGAGCCACATCCTGTGATGACAGCAGCTTCTTGCAAACACGGTGACCCATCGCATTCAATCAGTGCATTATGCAGGAGTAACGCACAAGATACAACATAAAGGTGGCCCTCTGACAGCTCTCTCGCCCCAAATGGAGGGAAACTGGTTTGCTGATGAGCTAGTTGCAGTTGGTAGCCAAATTCGGCATTCGTACCCGTTTCTCTCTCTTATTGGTCAGTTTTCGAGCACGCTGTGGGAGTGGTGACGTCACTGCCATGAAGTCACAGTTTGAGCGGCGTTTGGCCTATCGGCAGTCACTGAATTCCGCCAGTCTCCTTCAAATGAACCGGGCTCTTTTCAAACGTCCTTTATGTGCGCTCGCTAGGACAAAAAAGAAAAAGAAGAAAACGTGGCGGCGCTGGCAATTCGGGATACGAAATAAAGCAAAACGAAAGACACGACACCCACCGACTGTATCTGAAAAGAAGTCTCGTCCGTCCCTTCTTTGATCTCGTCCTTTTGCAGAATCATGTTCTTTTTGTCTACGCATTCGTTGTTCAGAAGAAATGTAGGGACTAATTCAATTGTCACTTCTATGCAATAGTAAGACACGCCGCTGAGTTCTGCAGAAAAATTTTACTCTCGCGGAGAAGCGGGCAATTGAGAGCAAAAGTAGGCGACCTGTCGCTCAGCTACCAGTTCAGCTAAGGGAGTAAGTACATTATTGCCCGTAGCACAAAGAGCTTGGTCGCGCCGCCTTGCCCCTTCGTCGGGCGTGTTTCACTCTCTTAAAATAGGTATTAATTAATATCGAACGCTCGCGGATTAAAGTTTGCTTTTATTTCCTGTCTATCATAGCGCTATCAATTTATTTTCATGAAGAAGCATGGACGAAACGGAAATAGAACCCTGGCGGGGAAGGAGGCTGAATTGTTACTGGGACAATGAAGCCAGAGATTATCCGTCAGTCTTTTTCTAAATAGATACCGTGGGAAATGGCATTTTATTCAACCGGGCATGTGTAGCCATAAAAAAAAAAGAAGGTACGTTTGAAGGCTTTCTTGTGCTTTTGTTTGTAGGTTACTTCACCGAAACATCGGAGCTCCATTGCTTGTGCCTAAATTTAATTTACCTTTAGCCGGTCACACAAGGACGTATAGTCGCTGATTATACAGAAGTGCATCTATTGAAACGTGAAAACTCGGAATGTAGTAGCAGGTTCAGTAGTGCAGTTAATAAGGAACTAATAAAGACATAATGTTGTTCCGATAGACCACCAACTAAATGCTACGTTGTTTCAATAAAGCATCAAATAAACTAGACATTGCTCTTATAGTGCACATAATCAATTAAACATTGTTCTTATAAGCACCAAATAGAAGATACATTGATAGAATAGATAACGCAATAAAAAGAGAGAGAGGCTATACAGAGAGGAAGCTCTTTAATCAAACGCAGAGAATTCTGTCGGCGTGTGAAAAGTCACCATGTTACTCTGCATGGGTATAAGGGAAGATTGATTGAAACGCCCTAAGAGAGAGCAAGGGTGGAAGAAAAGAAAAAGGGGCGAAAAGGATGGACTTGGTGTTTACATGTGAAATGATATTCTCTATGTTAGGCTAAACATTGTTCTAGTAGAGCGCCTAATATAGAATGTACATTGTTCGAATAAAACCACCTAATAGAAAACACGTTATCGTAATAGAGCACCTAATATAGACTAAACAAGATACGGACGAACAAAAAGAAGACGACTTTCTGCGCCAGAGCAATGTTTGGAATCGTGAAGCGCGCAAATTGGAACGAATTCGCTTTCATCAGCTCACGTGAGAATTTTCACTAACCTGTGAAATTGTCAGCTGGGCTGCGATCGCACTGACAACAGAAATTATTGTATTTTTTGAATAACACCCAGACACGATCAGACAATGATAAAGTACATATGCGGGACGGATATCGAAGTGTCACTCTACAAACCGTAAAAAGGAACGTTTCTAGTAGTATTCTGGCAGATTGAGTATGTCACGCTTCTAGTTCTGCGCTTTGAGAAAAAAGAAATGTTAGAACTATGAAGCTTTGTACAGGGTGAATGGCAGGCTTCGCTGCGGTTGCACGGCTGCTTCCATGAACAAATTCTAATGTTGTTTGCAGCTTTCACACCATGAGATGCCCTACTTAGCTCTTTACTTTTTTTGTACGCATGTAGACATACACTCTATTGCCCATATATGGTGTTCTATCAGCTAAACTTTCCTGCGTTAAAGATGGTCTGAAAAAATAAAGTCGAGCAGAGGAAGCTATGAAAAAATTTAGGTAGGTGGTTAAGGGACGTAAGGGGAGATCGGCTTATTCGGTAATGTGCCGATGTGCGGCAGGTTTTCTGAACGAAGCTTTATTACCGCAGCGACGTTCAACAACATGGTTTTCCGCTCTCAACGCCGTTACTAATGCATCGTTTTCACGCCTAGCGTCTCAGTAAGCAAATACATGCTTTAAAAATAAGTTGTTAGAGTCATACCGTGTTTATGCGGACTGTTTTTCTTTACGCGATTCTTATTTAGACCATGCCAGGGAATTCATCCCGTGCACTTGCCTTTTGCATAAGCTCACAACAGTGCAAGTTGGAGTTCGTAAAAATTTTTCTTTCTCCGTAGCTTCCAATGCAGCGCACCGATCTTTAGGTGCTTTAAGTGAACAAACAAACAAACAAACAAACAAACAAACAAACAAACAAACAAACAAACAAACAAACAAACAAACAAACAAACAAACAAACAAACAAACAAACAAACAAACAAACAAACAAACAAACAAACAAACAAACAAACAAACAAACAAGCAAACAAACAAACAAACAAACAAACAAACAAACAAACACACGAACAAGCAAGAAAACAAACAAACAAACAAACAAACCAACGAGCACGCAATCAAAAACAGGCAAACACAGACTAGTTAACAAATGATTGAATGAAAAAATAAACAGGTGGATGAAAGAATTAGCAAAACAGACAACCAACCGAGCAAATGACTGACTGACTGACTGGCTGGCTGGCTGGCTGGCCGGCTGACTGACTGACTGACTGAATGACTGAATAATTGATTGATTGATTGGTTTATTTATTTATTTATCGATTGATGGATGGTGAGTAAAGTGAACTAATATTGCCCTCCAAAAAGTGATCTTTCTCGTCCTGCTAGAGCATCTGGGAGCTCCTTGAAGTCACTCTTACCGACTGAAAATGGAATCAGGTACTCAGGCTTCGGTTGTACGAGGGAGCCGTCCTCTCCGATGAACCGGCTCGGGTCGAACTTCGAGGGCTCCTTCCATAGCTTGGGGTCGTTGTGCACTGCCCAGAGGTTGGGGACGACAGTCGTTCCACTCGGGATGTAAAATTCGTCGAAGACAGTGTCCTCAAGAACGCTGAAACGAGGGTCGAGGAGAGCCGCGAATGCACCTTGACAGTTAAAGCCAAAGACAGCCGTCATGTTTCGTATACTTCATCCATTTTGAAAACGCCCGTAATAATTAACGGTGCGGTTCTGGTTAACAGCAATGAAAAAGACTGAGGCTTCTGATGAACGCGAAAGTTGTTAGGTCAGATTCGACAGGTGGCTGTGTGGCTAGTGCTTCCTTTCTTTTTTTTCTTTTTAAGCTCTAGCCACGACGAAATTACGTAGTTAACGTCTAGTTTAGGCCAAACACAGCGGTTGCCTGGAACTTACATTGACTTCTATGGCGGTAGTCTTCATAGCTTACTCAGGGAGCCTGTCACTTCACGCAAGCTACGAAATATTTAAAACTTAACGTGACCTGTGTGTCTTTTTACTATTCCTGCGGGTTTTTCAATTAAGTTCTGTTCCCGCTGCCGCCCTCTCTTCTTATGTTGGTGATTTGGTTTCACTCTTTGTGGACCTGTGTCTTTCTTTTTTCTATTCCTGTGGGTTTTTCAGTTGAGTTCTTGTCTCGCTGCCACCCTCTTTCTTTTGCCTTTGATTTGGTTTTAGTCTTTGTTGCCTGTCAAGTTGTTCTTTCTTTCCTCTCTACTTCGCTCCTTCCGATCCCTAACTTTTGTTTTTGTCATTTCTTACCTGAAGAGTAGGGAGGCGTTGTTCCCTTTTCTCTGGCAGTTGCCCGTCTCTTCCCTCCCTATTTAGAACTCTGTCCATTATATATACGAATGTTTTCAAATAATAATAATAATAATAATAATAATAATAATAATAATAATAATAATAATAATAATAATAATAATAATAAAACGTTTATTATAGTGCTCAGCATAGCTACGTAGCTTTCGTTCTGGCCCGCCCTAAAAGTAATGCGCGATACAAGGTGACATAGAGAAACAAATAGAAACGAGAAAACAACGAGGCAGGCGTAAAAGGAAGTTAATTATGCGACATGATTATCTACGTTTATGCACAACATATGAGATGAACTCTGGACTATGTCAATGCAGGAACAATACCTATTGCATGTTTTTTAGGAGTCTAGTCATAGGACAGTCTCTAATGCAACAAGGCCACTCAGAAAGTGCGAAATGCTGCCTGGCATACTTTTGCGGCGCGGGAAGTTGCACAGAACCAATAAGCTTTGGATAATGCATAATGCCATGGACCGCCTTATGGTAGAGGAAAAGGTCTGATTTAATACGTTTGGTTTTAAAGGGGTGAGTTGAGGTGTATTCCAGAGGGCTGGACTATGGTCGCCAGAACAGCAAAAGCGGCGTTAGAAAAAGGATGTCAATTTATTCTGGACGCGTTAGGTCAGAACTAGATTTGCACGTTCCGCCCCAAACTACAGAGGCATACTCTAGTAGTGGAAGGCACAAAGCAGAACGTCATTTCAGAAAGGCAGCAGGTGAACGAAAGCCATGCGATATACGACAAACAATACCGAGAGCGCGAATGGAACGTATTTCGCATATTTAACGTGTGAAGAGAAGCTTAGCGTTTTTCTTAGTACACGCCAGAAGTGTTCTAGTAATATCTTGATGAGGGATAGTTCGTACTTATTTAGAATTGAGGTATTGAGGTTGCACAGCGCGAATAAGACAAGGACACGAGGAAACAAATACCACAGGCAAGCGCTTGTCTGTAGTATTCGTTCATTTCATCGATTCTGGGCAATGGAGCATCCTGGAGGGTGTATGAAAATTGCATATGGTGTGTTTTTCACCTCTAACCTAGTACAACAGTTTCGGAGGTATTTAACAGTACCTTATCGTCTCTGCATCAGCTTGGAAGTGAAAAAGAAGGAAGTCTTTATGGATGTAATTCCAGTCGTGAACATTGTTAACAGTCATAAATAGCTTTAGGTCGTCAGCAAAGAGAAGGAACGAAGAGTGTTGAATTTGTAAGGAAATGTCATTTATGAATAGTAGGAATAGACGAGGGTCAAGAGCAGATTTTTGAGGAACTACGCTAGTGATCTAATAGCTAATAGGAACGCTGTCCATTGCTGCCAACGAAGCACGATCTATTGCTTAGGTAATTCGATACAAGCGGCAGCGATGGAAGAAAGCATGTCCATTTCCTTAAGCTTTGTAATAAGGAGTTCATGGCAAACTACATCAAATGCTTTACTTAGTCCAAATTAAAGAGCGTCTAATTGGTCCCTATACTATGTACCACACAGGAAGCATGGGTCGCAAATGTGACCAAATTCCCTGTTGTGGAGTGCCTTGGTACAAAGCCATGCTGTTCGTCTATTAAAATGTTCTTAGCATTAACTGAAGTTTTCAGTACTAACTAATAATGTTCGTGGATAATGTCCATTAAAAATTTGTTTGTGTTATGACTGCAACACGTCACTTTGGTGCAATAATTGGGATGAGGGCCACGAAGGAAGCGAGCAAATATTTCACCTCTAGTGCCTCTGTGCGGCGTCGAGATCTCTTAAAGTGTAGTTCTTGAGAACATGGTCAAATGTTTTTTGAATTAGACGTTTTAAGGGCGGCCATTTGAAGGAGCTTCGTTTTAGTTAATTTTTCCTGAAGGCTCCAACAATCATTTTTATCTCGAGTTATTCAGTCATAAATGAATATTTCAATACCTTACGAACGCCATATCGTCAAATCAGAAACCAAGGAGTAATCCGATCGTATCCGAAATTTACAATATTCGCACGCGGTTACACATTTTTTTGAAGTTTCTAGTTGCATGTCGGCTATATGCTTGGTGGATCGCAGATTATAGATGCAAAAGTAAGTAACGCCTTGCTCCATAACTCCATCAAAACTTCTATGGCGCGACATTGGGACAACCCCGAACATCGACAAGAGCGCCTCCATAGACTTGACGCAGGTTTACAATTCCGGCTTGACGAAGGTTTACAGGTTTACAATTCCGGCTTCCACTTCGGTTGCGGAGAGGCCAGGAAACATTCATTCATCGATTACGGCTGGGTGTGGCATACACCCACCGATACCTCCAAAAGATTGGACAAGCACGGGACCCTGATTGTAGCGTCTGTCACACTCCAGAGACAATAGCTCACGTACTTTGCGTGTGCCCTCAATATGCGGCCGAACGAAGAACACTCAAATCTACTGTTGACTGCTTGGACTCCCGCCCCTTTTCAGAAGAAAAGCTTTTGGGCGCGTGGAGGAGTGTTGACTGTGCCCAACGTGCCATAAAATGACTTTTGAACTTTTTAAGTGAGACTGGTTTAGACGATCGCCTCTAGAACTTCTGAGACGTGCAGTCAGTGCGAAATGTGTTTGCGCATTAACGTTTTGTGCAAGATTACTTATTGCGTGGACAAGATTGTAAATTGCTGTGTTCATATAGGAAGGTTGTGGCCAAGTACCGCACCAGAGTGGCCAATCCTGCTTTTGTGAGGGAGTGCGTTACCGGTTCTGGTCACCGGGATCAGGCCACACTCCAGGCCTGTTTATGCAATTTTATCAACACGCGGATTTAGCTTTTTTTTTAAAATCCGGTGGAAAATTGCGCGGCATCGGGATTCGAACCACGAACCTCTTGCACGTGAGGCGGGTGTTCTACCTCTACGCCACCGCTGCACCCTTACAACTTACGATAGGTAGCGAGGCACTGGAAGTGGTAAGGGAATACATCTACTTAGGACAGGTAGTGACGGCGGATCCGAACCATGAGACGGAAATAATCAGAAGAATAAGAATGGGCTGGGGTGCGTTTGGCAGGCATTCTCAGATCATGAACAGCAGGTTGCCGTTATCCCGCTAGAGAAAAGTGTATAATAGCTGTGTCTTACCAGTACTCACCTACGGGGCAGAAACCTGGAGGCTTACGAAAAGGGTTCTACTTAAATTGAGGACGACGCAACGAGCTATGGAAAGAAGAATGATGGGTGTAACGTTAAGGGATAAGAAAAGAGCAGATTGGGTGAGGGAACAAACGCGAGTTAATGACATCTTAGTTGAAATCAAGAAAAAGAAATGGGCATGGGCAGGACATGTAATGAGGAGGGAAGATAACCGATGGTCATTAAGGGTTATGGACTGGATTCCAAGGGAAGGGAAGCGTAGCAGAGGGCGGCAGAAAGTTAGGTGGGCGGATGAGATTAAGAAGTTTGCAGGGACGACATGGCCACAATTAGTACATGACCGGGGTTGTTGGAGAAGTATGAGAGAGGCCCTTGCCCTGCAGTGGGCGTAACCAGGCTGTTGATGATGATGATGGACAAGATTACTCTTACATGTATTGCGTCTACAGTGCGCATCCGCATATTGGACAACGTGTATATATTATCTCATTGTACCATAACATAATCACCCGCCACCTACCTTTCCCTGTATTTCCCACTTCCCCTTTCCCTAGTGAGGAGTAGCAGGCTAGAGACACGCTCTCCAGGCCGACCTCTCCTCCTTTCTCTTCATTAAAATCTACTCCTAAAAGAAAAGGCGTAAGGCAGATTCGGCTCCTGGAAAACCGGATGTGCTGTTGTGTGCTGTGTCAGATTGTGCCATGTTGTCATATTCTGTCACGTTTGCATCTTCAGCCAATCAGAGAGAGCGTAAGCACTGCACCGTGAGCCAGTACGAGTTCATAAGATGGAGAACTTGACAATATGGCCGAATCTGACAGCGTCAACAATGACGGCAGGATGTACTTGGGAACGGTTATTATAAGGGCCTCCACCCTGCAGTGCACATAATTGGACTGGCGATAATGTGATAATAATAATAATGGTGACAATGACGTTGCTTGGCACACCTACCACCTGGGCACTCCTAGGGGTGACACGGTCTTCCAGCGGTTCATCTCCCAGATACAGGCCATGGTGTAGTGCATCTTCTTCCTGTCTTCCCAGGTTGGCTGGCGCTCCCTGCCCACCACTCGGTCGATCTCCTCCTGCACTCTGGCCTGCACCGTATCCGGCTTGTCGGCGAAGTTGAGAAAGTGCCACTGCAGGGCCACGGTGACGGTGCCTGAGCCGCCGAAGAACAACGCCATGGCACTGCCTACGAGGTAGGAAGCTGAAAAAGAAAGAAAGAAAAAGAAAACCCTCGGTATAATGGCCCAATATTCGTGATTGTGGAGGATCATTTGAAGCGATTTAAGGTGTAAAGTGTTTAAATTAAATTTGGATGTAAAAAAGTTGGGTGTCACTGGCGATATCAAGTGATTGTCCTTTACTGAATGAACTATGTAGTATTTAGTACACCATTTGTGATTATTTATTTATTTATTTTGTGTTATTCGATTGTCTTGATTTATTGAATTCAGTTTAACTACAGAAAGTGCGGAATGTGACTTCTTGTTGCTATTTTTTATCTATATTGGCTGTTTAAGCATGGTTACAAATTTTTTTTAACTGTCGCAACATTTTTCGTATTACCTCATGTTATCCTTCGGTCAGTGAACAACTTATTATTTGTGTAGGAGCCGGTGACACAGTCATAGCATTTCCAAATTGCATTCAAGTGAATCACTCATGGGCGATGCCGGCTGCTGCTTTGTGCATGCCCGAACCATACTTTGCAGACATGAGTTCCTTATAAAAATGGATGCTAACAAATGTTATAAAGCGAGAAAATATGCATAGTGATGTACTTAATCTTGACGTGGTAGGCTATTTATCGCGGGGCGTCCTATTAATACGGAGGCTTACGTGTGAAGTTTGATTCCGGCTCCTTCTCGTGCTCCTTGATCTTCTTGAGGTAGCCGTCGATGAAGTCCCGATTAGAATAGTTGTCTAGGCTCTGCTTGTGCTCCTCGATTTGCCCCCTGAAATCGATGCGGGGCTGACAAAACCCGGATGCGCACGATTGCATTCACGTCCTAAAATTCTACTGGTGCGCACATAGTGAGTTGCTATAACTTAATCATAAAGCATATTGCCTAAGTTTGCTGATTTAGTCTGCTTTGTGGCCTTCGTCCATCTCACTCTCTCTCTCTCTTCCCCTCTTCTATTTCTTGATCATGATTGGAAATGAAAGGCGCAGCATCTCTAGACTTGGTTATTCCTAAAATCGAGCCTACCGGGAAGGTTCACAATCCGGTGCTTATTTTCGATTTCAATGAAACAGCGTGGAAACTGTATAAAGAAATCAACGGACGACGCACTGATTTTTTTCGCCCGGGTTGAGCGCTGTATTATGAGGCAAAGTAACCTTGCCCTAGACCCTGGGCCTCAACATGAGAGGCTCGTAAGGCTTCCTTAGGCCTAATTTTAGGCAAACGATTAAGTGAGTCTTCGGGATGGTGCAGTGGTCAGCGCCTAAATCTCCGAACTGTATACACGCTGCCGCAGGGACATGTGTACTAATCCTGGTGACGGTGGTGGGCAGACTTTTGTTTTTATGTACCCTATTTCGAAGGTAAAGCTTACAATGGCAAGATGGGCCTAGCGACGGCGACTTGAAGAGATTGTCGGCGTTACGGAAAAGACGTGCGGGTACAGAGAAGTATCTTTGAGCTTTTCACCGCTGTAGGATAAAAAAAAAAGATTTTTTTCTCATTTTAGTTTGGATTTGGCAGCCTATGCATAGATGCAATCAACTTAGGCTTTAGGGAAAACCCAACTCCTATTTTTCTTATGCTCAAATGAAACCCATAAATGCTGATTGTAAGGTGAACAATTAATCGAATTTAGTGACATATTTCATATATAAATAAAAAAAGACATATGCTATAGTGCCTGACAGGAGGGGAATTTCGACTTTTTTGGAACTAGTAATAACGAAAAAGAAGTGAGAACTTAACGGAGAATTTTGTGGATTTGACGATAACTTATCGAGCTTGGGTGCATCATTTGGCGCACTTTCATACTCTCACGCTTGTGAACAGCGCTGATGAGCTGCAGCCGAAATACCTTGCAAGAGCATTGAATCAGGCAAGATTGAAACTCTGGCTCTGCGACTTCAACTGATACAAAGCAGTTTCGTAGAGACAGGATACGTATATCTGTTTTTGTCCGGGAGTAGCGTCGTAAAGTTTGATTGTTCTCGAAGCCGTGTAAGTTTCGCCACTTCATCTTTTCAAAAATAAGTTTGAGGAACCTGTCTGCCATGCGGCAACGTAATGTTCGTCGATTTCTTTTTCTTCACCTCACCAGCTACCTATGTGTAACGTTCCGAACTGTTTTCGCCATTTTCCAAATCTGGCAAGCATCTGTCACGGTCAAAGCGCAGCCGTGCACCGTGGTACTGAAATGATATTGACTTTCGAAAATGATACGGGAGAAATAAATTTATCCAGCGAAAATCAGAAAAGAAAACTGTCGTTTTACACGCGGAAATTTTCCCGCAACTTGTCAACAATGTCGGACGACATATCAAAACTCCGACAGCTTACTTCGTGTACTGGATAAACGTCTTGACCTTGGAAGCCATGGCACTTCGGCGCGTGGACGGGAGCTTCCTGAGAAGCTGGCGCACGAACATGGGCAGGAACTCAATCGTGCTGCCGTGTCCGATCGCCTCGAACACATCCAGCAGCATCTTATCCATGTACTGTCGGCGCGGGTCATCGTGAGCGTGCCGTGCGCCGTAAACGAGCGAAGCGATGTTGCTAGAGGTGCTTGTAAGCAAGAGGTTGTGGACAGATATGGGGTTGCCGTTGGCCCTGGATATTTTCTCCACGATACTGTGGCACTCACCCTGCAAGCAGAGGCTCCCCGAAGGGTGAGCGGAAATTTCAATTTAGAACAAGGAGAGGAACTACCAGTGTTAGTAAATACCCGTGCCGATGTGCTCTATTTTGTTGCGAAGCAGTTCTAATTGGGCGAACCAACTTACCCCGTGTTAGACGGCATAGTACGGGCCTTTCTTTACATACTTACTGGTACCGGGCTCTGCCACATTTAAAGTTTGCTCTCATTTGATGGCTAGCTGTTTTGCAGATTGGTCGGGAATGGAACTGTTCTAGGTCCGAGGACGATGCCTCTCTGGCAGCGCGAATGAAGAGCTCTTGTCAGATGGAGGCTGCGTTATTCAAGCAAATATCATAGCGACCGAAACGGAACATGCAGAGCGGAATTTTCTCCTTCCATACTGTTACTGAGCACTCGATGTTACGTAACTTCACAGAAGGCAAAAAAAAATTCAATTTTACGTTTCTCCTAATAAACATCAGCAATATTGCCGCCTTTGATCTTCTTGAGAGGGACAACACTTACATTCCTGACACTTCTCGACGCCTCCAACTTTGTGAAAAAACTCAGTAAATCCTGTGAAAACCCCATTAGATGTATGCACTGACGACAAGGATGACGATGGTGGCAACATGACCGCACGATGACTGTCATTCGCTTGTCGCTTTAGTATTCGAGTATTTGACTCCGACGGTGATGGACGTTGGGATCCTGTGCCGATACCTTACATACCGCTACGCCGGTCATCATAGGCACTTCCACTGAGCAGGCTGAAGACGCTGAGCGGCCTGAAGACACTGAGCGGGCTGAAGATGCTCAGTCTAAAACAATGCTAGCTGAAAAATGCACATAGCAGAAGTCATAGGGAAGCAAATGCTCTGTCACTGCTGCGGGAGTTCATGTATATTGCGCAAGACCTCGAAATTTTCATTGGCTGGAAGCTCGCTCTGTCGTGGCATTCGAGCACTCGCTTTGTCGCAGCCATAATCACCAGTCCGCGGAACTTGTGGCGACCAACGTAAGATCAATGTCGTGGCATCATCTGGCGACGAAAAAAAGAGGTCAGTGACGCAGGGGGAGAGCGTTGAGCTTGCTTTGAATTTGCTGCAGCTATCAGAGGCGACGCGCCTGTCGGCAGGGCTGGGCAGCATTGAAGATGCATGTATTTTAGATACTTTCTTAAGATACTATTGAGGTATCTTGCATATGTGGCATGATACATTCGGCAAGCCAGGTATCTGTATCTGTACTTTTGGTGCATCATACGAAGTATCGTTTATTTTAGGATGCAAGTACACCTATGGGAAAATCCACAGGGACACCCAGAGTCACTGACGGGCCTTAAGGCTTTCTCTGAGAATTCACGCTTAGTATTTTGTAATTACGAAACATGATTAAGAAAATTGAATGCTGTGCAGCGCACTCTGTAATAAGGAATAATGTTTTACTAATTAGGTTTTAATTATGGTCATTAGGTGGTATGTTCGAACTGTACAATGGAAGTCAAGCTGGTGCTCAGAACATACAATTTTAATAGAAATTTCATGCTTAGAACCACTTTGAGAAATGTATTCTGAACACGTGTCATTAAATGCACTGTTGCTCCAGATAACATTTTTACAAACAGCATTTTACAGAGTGCTTAAACATATCCGGATCAGCGCACATCACCGCAGATTTCAAGTAATTTGATTGCACTTTACGAGCGGCGTTTAGTAGCCACTCATCATCATCATCACCACCACCACCACCACCACCACCACCACCACCACCACCACCACCACCACCACCGCCATCATCATCATCATCATCATCATCATCATCATCATCATCATCATATTTTATGTGCACTGCAGGACGAAGGCCTCTCCCTGCGATCTCCAATTACCCCTGTCCTGCGCCAACCAATTGCAACTAGCGCCCGCAAATTTCCTCATTTCATCGCCCCACCTAGTCATCTGCGGTCCTCGAATGCGCTTCCCTTCTTTTGTCGCCCATTCTGTAACCCCAGTGGTCCACTGGTTATCTAACCTACGCATTACATGACCTGCCCAGCTCCATTTTTTCTCTTAATGTCCATTAGTATATCGGCTATACCCGTTTTCTCTATGATCCAAAGCACTAACTTTCTGTCTCTGAACGTTATGTTTAGCATTCTTCCTTCCATCGGTCTTTGCGCGGTACTTAACATGTTCTCAAGCTTCTTTGTCAGTCTCCAAGTTTCGGCCCCATATGTCAGCACCGATAAAATGCACTGATTCTACACCTTTCTTTTCAATTATAATGGTAAGCTTCCAGTCCGGAGCTGACAACGTCTGCCGTATGCGCTCAAACTGATTTTTATGCTTCTGTGAATTTCCTTCTCATGATCAGGGTTCCCTGTGAGTAATTGACCTAGGTAATTGTACCCCTTCACAGACTCTGAGCCTGACTAGCACTCCTGAGCTCTTGTTCCCTTGCCCGGCTACTGATAATTATCTTTGTCTTCTGCATATTAATCTTCAACCCCACTCTTACATTCTCTCTGTTAAGGTACTCAATCATTTGCTGTAACTCGTCTCCAGTGTTGCTGAACAGCACAATGTCGTCTGCAAACCGAAGGTTGCTGAGATATTTGCCGTTCATCCTAACTCCTAAACTATCCCAGTTTTATAGCTTGAATACTTGTTCCAAGCACGCAGTGAACAGCATTGGAGGGATTGTGTGTCCTTGTTTGACCACTTTTTTTATAGGTTTCTTCCTACTATTCTTGTGTAGAATTAAGGTAGCTGTGGAACCTCTGTAGACATAGTCCAAGATATTTTTTAAGGGGCCTGTACTCCTTGATTACATAATGACTCTATGACTTCTGGTATTTCTATTGAATGAAATGACTTTACGTAATCTATGAAAGCCATGTAGAGAGGTTGATTGTGCTCTGGGCATTTCTCGATTACCTGATTAGTGACATGGATGTGATCCATTGAAGAGTATCCCTTCCTGAAGCCAGTCTGTTCTCTTGGTTGACTAAAGTCCAGTGTTGCCCTTATTCTATTGGAAATTACCTTGGTCAATATTTTATATAATACTGGAAGTAAGCTAATGGGCCTATAATTTTTGAATTCTCTGACGTCTCCTTTTTTGTGGATTAGTATAATGTTGGCAGTCTTCCAGTTCTCTGGGACGATTGAAGTCGATAGACACTTGGTAAAGAGTGCCGCTAGTTTTTCAATCATTAATGTCTCGACCACCTTTGATTAAATCGACCGGTATTCAATCTTCTCCTGCCACGTTTCCCCGTTTCATGTCTTGCAAGGCCTTTCTAACTTCATCGCTAGCTATAGAAGAAGCCTCTGCATCCTGTTCATTACTACTTCGAATGGAGGTATCGTGGCTCCTCTGGATACTGTACAGGTCAGTGTGGAATTCTTACGCTGCTTTTCCTACACATTCGAGATTGCTGATAATATTACCCTGCTTATCTTGATGTGCGTTCATCTTAGTTTGTCGTATGCCAAGTTTTCTTCTCACTGATTTCATGCTGCGTCTATTTTTACGGCTTCCTCCGTCTTTCTCACATAACAATTTCGAACATCCTTTAAAAAAGTAACCACTAAATACTTTCAAAGACACTTCGTAATAGAATTGGTAGTTCCAGAAAGCAAGCGCTAAAAATGAAGCTTTGTTTTATTAGACTTGTTTCTTTCGCCATGGTCTCCCGGCTGTCGCCATCTCACATCTCTATCCACTTTAGCATGCTATTTGAAGTTGCGTGACATAAAAAGTGCTATTCGGTGTATTATTCCACGGCAGCTGCACAAAATTAGGTAAAGTTCACCATTAGGAATCACTTTGCTACCATGAGTCGCAACATTATGGCTGCTGTGAAAATTAGAGAACACTGAGAACGTGCGCATACAAATGCGGCGCCTGCTTTCGTTTTAATATCGGCGTGCAAACTCTACGATTCTAGCCGTCTTTTAGCTATTTTTGGCCCCCAGTTCATTTACTTTTCTTGCACTACCTTTAAAAGAGACTATCTACACGTTTGCTGATATCCATACGGATATTTTGACATTATATAGCAGAACATGCTGAATACTTTTTGCCCTATTTACAGACGCTATAGCGCAGTCATCGTCATCGGCAAGTTCTCATCTGTAACACTGCGTCCAGAGAGCCTTGCACTTTTATAAGGGTTCTTACAGTACAATTCTTAGCACGTCGAAATATCACAAGACTTCTAATTTGATTTCATTATTTGGTGCTCAATACAGTTTTTTTGCTGGCTTCCTCTCCATCACTCTATTCAGTAAGCCGTTTTTCCGTGTCTAATGTTGGGTTGGGCACCATTTCTGCCGCCACCGTCAACGTGTCCATTAGCGCAATATATACTGGTTAGTTTCGGGCACCTTTGCACATGTCTTGCACTGGGAGTCAATGGTTTTCGATAGTTGCGGAAGTTTTTCTTTTTGCATATCTTTTCAGTCCCTTTCATGAGAGTCTAAAAAAATAAAGAACGAGTCTATTGACAAATCGGGCCGACCGTTCAAATCTCCAGCAGCCGTTTGCGAGCATATATTTTTGAAGCTTCAACCGAAGAGCTGAGCGGTGCTTATAATAGTCGGTAAGCTATCCTATATGCAGAAAATCGTCAGTTTTTTCGTCTGACGAGTGCAAGGCGAAATTAAGATGAAGATTTTGAAAGACGATCATAAGCGGCGTGTGCTGCTTCATTTTGAACTTTAACCTTTATGAAAAGTTGCACTAACTGTGAACATTGGCGCAAACCCATTATACCGTTGTCGTGATGATGACGACGAGGATGTTGTGCGCGCACTCTTTTAAACTGCGTGGTCACGTGTGTCACTAGGCTTGTTCTTTTTTTATCGTCCTGGTGCGTGTAAGCCAAAGTTGCGAAGTGGGGCTCTCCACTCCATTTTCACCCCATCCCGGAGAGTGAAAATCCCCGTTAATTACACTCCTTTTAACTCCTCCGAATGGTGCGAGTTGGATGGTTTCATTTCATTCCTCCTATTCCAGTAAAAGAGGTACAAAAAAAACTTTTTTTCTAGAATTGTTTACTGTTTGCGTGCCCCGTAATTAAATGTGCATTTCTGAAGTCTTAATGATGTTTTTTTAACGTTACATACAACTGTCTTGCACAAGGTTCACGCTCATGGCCTGCTATCTCTGCAGCACGTTGTAGCCTGTAATCTCTCTAATACCCACTATTTTAATGCAATGGTGTTTTTTAACCCTCCCGTACTTTCGTGACCGGGATAGGTTGCTGTTTTGTTTGCGAATACCGCGTGCATAAAAAAAAATCCCAGCCCAAGCACTCCGTACAGGTGGCTAGCCAACGAAGCTGAAACGTGCGGCCCCGGTCTTTATCACTGGGTTAATCCCGACGGTCCATTAAAGGACTGCTTGGTAGCCTGTTGGATCCTCGATGCACAGTTTCTGCTTGCGCTCGGCTGCACGAGCCTGTTCTTGGGCCCAGGCTGTAGCATCGGCATGGCGTAGACGAGCTCATTCCTGATTCTTTTCGCGGCGTTGCTGATCGAAAGCTGCCGGCTCCTCAAGAGTACGTATGACGCTTTGCGCACCCATTTCGGAGCCGGAGAGAAACTGCTGCGCGTGCGCTCGGCTACGACAGAGAGCAACGACGTCACTACTGGCACAGCCAATCGCGCAGCCTCTCTTTGTCTTTTTTTTCGTGTATCTGCAAGGGGTTGCGCCGGAAGAGTTTTCGGCGTACAGCCGACATACTGGCGGACGGGCGAATCGGCTAGCCATATACAGCTTAGCCTTAACGAAGATAGCTGAATTACATGCCCAATGGTGGACGGAACCTCGGTCGACTCACAGCAGTCCGATGCTCTGACCATTAGGCCACAATCACATGTGCACGTCTATCCTTCTGCTCCTTCCAACTAGCTCATTGATATGATCGCCTAGTATCACATTGCGTGCTCACATGCGCCATGTTTTTACCTTTGCACGAACTATGCAGGAATAAGATGTGCAAGTTTTATAGTATTTGACTGGCCACGTCAAAAAAGCGTCGCTTCATATAGATACCAATATGTGCGTTGGACCTGCGCATGGACATTTTTTTTAAAAGACGTGCCTGTTGGGAATTGTGGTTTCTGCGAAAAAATTGTCTGTCTGTATGCTGTTAAAAGAATTATAAGCCCTCAAACGATGCACTGCGGGAACACTGCGGAAATAAGATCAAATTCCTGGTCAGTACAGTGCCCATACATAAAGAACCTTATTTATCAAACACATATGCAAAATGCATATTCAAGACAGTTACATATGTAATAGGACTAGACAAAGAAATACATCAAGATTATTGGTGTTAGGCTGCTGAGCACGAGGTCGCGGGATCGAATCCCGGCCACGGCGGCCGCATTTCGATGGGGGCGAAATGCGAAAACACCCGTGTACTTAGATTTAGGTGCACGTTAAAGAACACGAGGTGGTCGAAATTTCCGGAGTCCTCCACTACAGCGTGCCTTATAAGCAGAAAGTGGTTTTGGCACGTAAAACACCATAATTTAATTTCTTTTACATCAAGATTATTACTTAACCTTTATTGACTTGCGCATCAAATGGCGCCAATAACACTGACAGCTGCGCCAGTCAAAAGTCACGAATATGTGAAATGATTGCAAAATAAACGCAGATTTCGGCGATCAAAACATGTCGAACACGTCACTTTGTGTTGACAGGTTTAGCTGACGATCCCATTTCCGAAGCGGCTTCCTCCTTACATTGAAAAACGCGAAGGGACCGAGCACAGGCTCTCTACCCTTATTCAGAACTGCAATTTTAAGAAATCTCTATAATAATCGAGACCTTCATAAACGAAATTACACTTCGTCATGTTTACGAGGTTCTTGTTTCAATTTCGGAGTAAGACAAACCTGGCATTAATTTTGGATATCATGTTGCGCCGATTTCTGAAATATTAGTCTACAGCTGCCAGCTTGCGACGGTTGGAGTTAGCTTCACTTTAGCTAGACATGTGTTCACGAAGACATCGCACGCTATTATACAAGCAAGGATTGAGTTCTAAATAAGGCCCATGATTTCCACAAAAAAAAAGGGAAGGTAATTCGTTCCAAACTGAATCGTGTAAGGCAAAGCAGTAAATAATTTTATAATCGTGATTTGAATTATGGGGTTTTCCGTGTCAAACGCACGATTTGATTATGGGACAATCCGTACTGGGAGACTGCTAATTAAGTTTGAGCACCAGGGCATCTTTAACGTGCTCCCAATGCACGGTTCTTGCATTTCATCTTCTTGTATTTCGCCCCCACCGTAATGCGGCCGCCGCGGTCGGGATTTGATGAAGTGACTTCGTGCTTATAGCAGCGCAACACCGTAGCCACTTGGCTAACGGGACAGGTAATTTTACATCGCAGTGTGTGCTATGCATTCAGCTACATTATTTTGTAACTTTGAGGACTAACATAAAAATGAAGCGCATTCTTACATGTTTTGCAGGAATACCTTTTTCTTTCTCATCTGCTGGTATATTCACGGACTCTAATCTTTCCAGGATACCTCTCTAGCGTTCTGTTGTCGCTCCTTCTGGGTACTCCACCGTACGGGGCCTCTTCCATTTGTCGCCCCGAGTGGTTCAGGACTTCCCGATACGCTGCATACGCCACAGTCACCGGCTGAAAATACCACCTCGGGCAGTCCGGGACTGTCAGGAACGGATAATTGAAGGGACCCAAAGCACGCCGAGCGTTCTATATCACCAAATGGACCCGTCAGCGACATTGTTTTTGGCCTCCATTCCTGTGTCGTAGGTTAAGTGTACACTTTTTTTTTTGTACACTAGACGTTGTTGTCTTTAAACGCACTTCACTTTTGTAGCGCAGAAAAGTTTCCATGTCTTCAGAAGCGTAGAATGTGCAGAATATACGCTTATGATTACTGCAGCAGAAGTCGTCCCCGACAGAGAGACAAAGAAAGGACATGCAGAATAAATACATTATACTGACCCAGTTTAGATCAAATCGCAAGATTTCTGGTTTGGTTACGTCGATCAGAATCAACATTAAGCGTTCTAGGATTATGACCCTTTCCATTCTGACTCCATTCCGGAATCTCGAGATCCCATTCCATTCCAATTCCATCTGTCCAACTGGTGTCTTCATTTTCTTTCCCATTCCGTTCCATGTGTTAAAAGTTTAGAATGGTTCCGGAATTAGTTCAAATCCGGAATTGCTGCTCCGCAAATCTGGTCCCCAAGTCTTTATACACACATAACCTAATCTGCTTTTAGTGTCGGTTACTCACACCTGAAACAAAATCACACAACACGATGTATTGTTGATAAACATATTTATGTCCATAAAACGAGTCGAATCAATTAGGTATGCAATATGCAGAACAAGCTAACTGACACGTAGCAGTGCAGTCGAGCCCCTCTACAACGAATGACCTGTATAACGAACGAATAATTCTGTCCCAGTTCCATTGTAAGCTGTGCGGTGCGCGTCCTTTACAACGAAGGGATCTGTACAACGAATTATTTCATGGCCCCAAGCACATCGTTATAAAGGCGTTCTGTTGTATACTACAGGGGCTCACTTTATGAATGGAGAGCAAAGAAATGCATCTTGCTGATTATAAAAGCGTTATCACAAAATGGCATACTAAGCAGCGTACTTATTCTCGTCTTCTGAATGTCCAGACTGTTGAGGAATTGAGATATACTATATTCTTAGAACACGCACACATACGCACAAGAAAAAAAAGAAAAAACGTCCATGCTAGTAGAAGAAATGTGCAAAGAATGATGTCTGCTAGCTAGAGATAATTTGCAAGAAAACACCTGTGCACTTGCAGCTGCTTTTACAGTGGAATTATAATGGGGCTATAATGGGATGTTCTGATAGCGCTTTTATTGTTTGTTTTTCAAGGAGGTCTTAGAAGACCTTGGCGTTGTGAATATGCTGGTCTCTGGGTTACGCTTTCAAACCCTGCTTTGCCGATGGTATTCGGTCTCCTCGCTGTGGTGGCGGTGGTGGGAGGAGGAGTAGTTGTGACAATTTGACAGTTGCGGTTGTCTAGACAGACAGACAGACGGACGAACGGACGGACGGACGGACGGACGGATGGACGGAAGGACGGACCGACCCTAAAAACGATTGAAGTAGGCAAAAAACGCTAATCGCAATAAAAACAGTGAAATTCAAGTTATCTCAAAAGATGATCGGTTACAACGGTCTTGAATGATAGTGCATCCTTCACGATGACAATGGAAGAGGGAATATTGTTCCACTCAACACAGTTTCTCGGCATAAAAGAATCCAAGAACATGCCAGTGGCTTAGAAGGGTTTGGGTGCGAGCTAGCTTGTACGGGTCATTCATATTAAACAGCGTCCAAAAGCATACGGACAAGAAAGAGCACAGGACCAGGGCTGGTCCTGTGCTCTTCCTTGTTAGCGTGTTTTTTTACGCTGTCTAAAATGAATGCCAGTGGTGACAACGAGGAACAGCAACCGTATTGCTGTGATCTATACGGGATGGCACGTATACACCGGCTGCGATATCATTTAGATTTAAAGGTCGATTATGGAACAATTTGTCTCATGAACAAAGGTGCGAGATGTTACACCGAGGTAAAAGGTTAGGAAAGTTAGGTGCAGATTTCATCTGCGATACACTGGCGCTACCATAATAAAACATACTACAAATAAACATAATAAAATGGACTGATCGATTCTGAAGAGATCTTACGGATTGAATGAGAGCGCGGTGAGCTGGATATTAAACTACGTATTCGAGATTCGAATGAACGAATTTTAGGTAAATTAATAATTTTAGGCGCTCTGGAGCTCGAGAATGCGATGTACTTACAATGTTGTCAATGTAAGTGGGCCATGACAAGTCATCAGATATGTAAACGCCGAGGTATTTGTGTGCAGCCACGCTCTCCAGTTCGAGGCCATTAATTCTGCACTCTGAAGATATTGAGGTAATAGTGCTTTGCGAAAATGTTATGCATTTGGATTTAAGGATGTTAAGGGCCATTAACAATTTAGTGCACCACTCGGATACCTTTTCTAGGTCAAATTGAATGATAAGTGTATCATTCCCGTGAGTTATATATAACGCAGTCGTCTAGAAATAGCTTTATACTAGATTTAATGTAATATGAAAGATCATTTATATAGATCAGGAACAGTAGTGGACCTAATACATTCATAACATAATAAGGAGATGAACTGTAATTGTTAGCGATAACATATTGGTCATGGTTACATATAACGCATTCGATCCATTTGAGGATGTTCAGGTCAATATGGAATTGGTTGATATTTAGTTGGAGTAGTTGACGAGGTACCTTGTCGAAAGCCTCAGAAACGCCCAGAAAAATACAGTGAAAAAAAAAGGAACCTGGGTCTAGAACTGCTTCAATGTGATGAGTAACAGAAGCTGTCTTTCGCAGGAAAAGCTTTTTTTCGAAATCGACGGTGGCAGGAGGGAAAAAATACTGATTGCCTCAGTATCTTTTGTCTGTTTCATAATACATTTGGGACGTATCTTTGCCCAGCCATGCCTATCAGCAACGCAGTATTCGGCACGAGGGAGTTTTGACAACGAGGTTTGAGTACCTCTTGATTCACTGAAAGCTAGGGTCGTTGCTTAGGCTAGTTGGTGATTCATGGTAAAAACGACGCACTGTACGTAGTTTTTTTTTTAATCACTGAAAGTGTTTAAACGTCTAAATGTTTTCGTCCCCGAACCATTTCAAGCGCGACACTTGCAGCTCGAGGTTTATGACTGACGCATTACCTTGACGTGTTCCACCATGGATGTCGTGCCATAGCCAATGTTCCGCAGGACCTGCATGCTGAACCGCCGATTGTCCATCCACAGGTCACCATTCAACGTAGCCACACCTAGTAAAAGGTAAAAAGAGGAAAGTTACCTGGTTAAAACGCTTAGAGCTGTGCACTCAAATGTGTTGACTCCGCAAAACTTTTGAGCGAAGCTTTGCGTCAAACTTTCTGGAGAGAAACGCTAACATTTCAGAAAATAATAGACGAGGTTTATTAACACCGTCTTACGTAGAATATACGAAGAATATAGGGCAGCAAAATATAATATCAATCTAGCAAGGGGTTGATGATGGCGTAAATGTGGTTATTAAGGCATGCAGTTTGGCTGATTCGTGGCGCGCATCGGTGTTGTGGATTGTATTTTCTCGTGCATTTTCCATTAATTGACTTAACGAAACATGTATACTAATGTCTCCATTTAACGTGAGACATTATTTGTCTTTCTTAGAGCAATAATTGTAGTTCTTTTGAGCTAGCAGTCCAAGGTAGGGTAAATTCGTGACTAAGAAATGTAAAAAAAAGAACAATCAAAATGACCAAAGAAGGAAGCCATAACAGTGTGGTAAATTTGCCTATTCATTACGTAGCTTGTAAAAAACCATAAGCGCACTAAAACTCTCTTGTAATTTGTATATGGGTTCTTGAAATGACATCTGTAAATTTTTGATAAAAGCATAACTTGCCACCAGGATATCAGCAGCTTTGTAGCAACACCTTAACAAATTACAGTCATTTGTGTAAACAACATGATGAAAAAGCTGGTGAACGTAATATGAATCAAAAATGTTCACAAGTCCATAAATGGATAGAATTTGCGCAACCTCCTTACTTACCTCCGTATTCTCGTTCATTAAAGAACCAGTTCTGTGGCCGGTTCATAAGCTCTTTTTTAGGCAGATACTTTTTTATTAGTTGGAAATCATTGATTATGACCACGTCTGTTGAGCCAGTCTTGACTCTGTGGATGTGTGAAAAAAAAAAAAACTTTTCTGTGATATTAACAAGAAGCTTCACTAGTCTAGTATTGAATATTTTGGTGGTGAAAGGGTAAAAACATTGCTTTGCAAATTTCTGAAAGTTTATAACTGGTTAACACACCATATACGAGGTGCTTTTCATTATAGTTAACAGAATTTAAAAATTCTTCGTGGAATGTAGCTTAATTGCATTTTTTGAGCTAGATTACAATCGCAGGCGGGCATTTAATGAGAAATCAGATTAATACTTCACTAATTAACGATGTTTTACTAATTAACTTTTAGACTACCTTACGGCACATAATACAATTTGAAAATTCTAGCCGCTGACATCGAAAGTCACATCCACCTGAACCGAATTCTGAGGGTGAGACTATTTTCTAGATAGGTGTTCCCAAAGTTTCCGACAATATGTGCCTTGCATGGTGTTCCTGTAATTTTTTAGCTTTGTTGCATACAAAGGCATTTTGTTAAAAAAGTAAAGTAAGTGGAACAATTAACTGTGCGATATTACCACAAGTTCGACAGCACTCATCCCAAAAGTGGTGCTAGTTAAAAAATTCCTATCAAGTCGATGTGCTTTGTGAAATTACTGGTTTCAATTCGCATGAAGCAATATGCGCGCTTAATTAGTCTAGAAGTTGATTAGTGAAATTTAGTAAATTATTCCTTTATGCGTGTTGATTTCCAGTGTGAGCAACGTCAGCCCCTTCGAGTCATGCAGCTCAATGAGTAGATTTGTGCTTATGTCACGGGCAATTTCTAAAAATAATTTTACAACTAAAGAAAATACATATATGTAAACTACCACTCAAAAACATACATACATACATACATACATACATACATACATACATACATACATACATACATACATACATACATACATACATACATACATACATACATACATATATACATACATACATACATGGCGTTTCAGCTAACTTGGGTCAAGTATTACAAAAAAACATAGGCGCTACATGTGTTGAATTGCCACAGTATTGTTCTGAGCCATATGGAGCACGTCATGATATTTTTTTTTTGAATCCGCCAAGCTGGGTAAATAGCAAACCTTGCTTAAATATCTTTTTAAATATTATCTCTAGCGAAATATCTTCAATATACAAGTTGCAGCGCTTGTTCAGAAACATCAGATTATTTCATACATGCAAAGAAAACTGCCCTGCTTAATTCTTTCCCGCCTTTCTTAAAAGTGTGTGGAAATTCTGAAAAAGTACCATGTGAATGGCGGCTAACGCGCTGCCCTTTTAGTGCTCTGAAATGTAAATTGAACGAATTAGCAAAAGCTTCTCCGCGCACTGAGATCGATTGAACAGGCTGTCGGTGACTTCAATGGACTGCGACGGACCGGAAGGAACACGGCTTTTATCTCCGTATTTCATCACACTGTCAGCCTCGCCCACTACATCGTCTTTCTTCACTGGTGCGAAAAGGAAAAAAAAAAAAGAATGCCTCCGCTGCCTTGAATGCTGCCTCCGGTTCCATATAGCATTCGCATAAGGAGGCCGCTTTTTCGTTGAAGCATTTTTCTCAAAACGGTACGCTCCTTTTGAAAATTAACGTGCGTCGCAGCAGCTACATAAATGTGTTTTTCCGAGCGTTAAAGGAGCCCGCGAATGCACTCAATATGCCTCGAGCGGCCAGTCGCGCGGCAATGTTGCATGTATTCGCGGGCTTCTTTCACGCTCGGAAAAACACTTCTGTGTGCCACGTATTGAGCAACAGAAAACTGTATCGACAGTTTCTCGTGTTGCTATACAATTTTCTCATTCACACTCTCCATCTAATTATAAAATTTGAGAACTTGATTATTTGTTAACAATTAATATATAATTATATAGTTAGGCGGAATGAAAAAAATAATCTGAGTACCTTCAAGCGACGGCAAACATTACCTTCATACTGTCCAGGTACATGGCACCTGCATATTCTTAAATCTTGGATAGTTCGGATGCTCTTTCTCTCTCTCTCTCTCTCTCTCTCTATATATATATATATATATATAATATATATATATCTATATATATAACTTGTAAGTGCTATTGCAGAAGAAAGGAGTTAGCTTAATTGGGAGTGAATTTTGGATGAGATGCACAGTACAAAGCCAGGTGCTCCAAACCCCTACCATAGCTTTACCAGCTTTAGTGCTACAGTTTACGCTACGTTAAAAGTTTCATCCTTACGTGTCCCACACCAGCAAATTGATTATGACAGAAGAAATATAGATGACCTCGATTGTCGCGAAATTTGCTTTGTTGTGATTACTCATTACTACTCGCTGACTTATTAAAAGAGGCCAAATTACTGCGTCCTCAATACGAAGACACCTTGCCTGAAGAGGTTACGCTGGTTGCTGTGCAAAGAGCAGCACGAACAAGGGGAAAAAAAGTGAGGCCTTCTTTTGTGCATACTATTTCGACGGTGAACAGTCATCGGATTTGAATTACTGGGGATGTAGCTGTCATCCCCTTTAAGAGAAGGCGATAGAGTGGTGAACGGTGTTAGTTAAAGCTCGGGATCAGTTGTACCAGGCGGCAATTTGACGACTCGCCAATTTAGTAACACCTTCGTCAAAAGCACTTGGACGCACGTTAGGTGTTTCCTGTCGGATGCAGATCTATCGGACCTTTTTACGCCGGCCGTTGTTTACATTCTACCATGAACGGAATGAGGCGGGAGCCATGCCGATCGCTTAGAGCTCGAAAGCATAAAGGTAACACTGCGAACCACCACAATGAATTCCCTGCATTGACAGAAAATTTTGTTAATTTCATCGTGCGGACGCGAAATGAAGTCGTCGTATGACTCGTAGGTGTAGTTGCTGCTGATGCCTTTGGTGACCTTTAGTTGGGGCTGGGACTACATTTCTGATTTGTTGCCCAGTCACAGAAAAAAAAAAAATGTTTTTCGTAGTCTGTAAGGTATCTATAGAAAACATGTTGCAAATAAAAAAAAAAGAAAACAAGAAGAAAGAAGTCGCAGTTTCGCCTGAAAGGCGAAGGATCGATTGCAATAGCAAACTAGCAGACAGGTATACGAAGTAAGGATCTATCGACCGCAAAGTGAAAACATTCGCCTAAAAACTGAATTACCAACCGTGGTGTCAGCGTGCACAAGAAAACATGTACACTCCACACTCGATGAGCGCGGACACTAGCCGTCAAAACGCTGGGGATAGCAAGCGCGGCAGCAGCAGCGAGCGAAGTGACCTTCGTGCCGTCTATCGCTTCAATACAAGAGCAGCTGGAACACAGCGCGCACAAAGGTATGATCCGTCTGCCGACCCCTTTCGAGATACGGCGCACGCGACCATGCGTGGCCGTGCAAAGTACGCACTTGTTGGCGGAGTTGAAGCCGCCCCGCTTCCCTCCCGCGCTAATTCCTCCCAGTTTTCCTCCATACATGGCGCGCGAGCACAACGCCACCCTTCCCTCACTTCCGTCTGCTCTCCGCTTTCTCCTTCGCGTTCGCCAGATTGAGCCGCGATCGTCGGCTTCTCTCGCCTACTTTCACTCGCACGTACAGCATACGACGTTTGACGACAGTGTTATCGCCCTCGATCTTTATGTGGAACATCACGGCAACGCTGACGACGACGACAAAAATGTGCCTGGTGTCCCTATAATTGCTATCGCAATAATAAAACAAACATTGCCTATGGTCTTAAGTCTAGAAGCCAGCCTGGTCAAAACCAGTCCATAGACATTACAACAGCAGCCTTCATAGCCGCCCAGGTGTGACTTTGAAATACTAAATTCTCGCAATGTGTTTTTTTTCAAAGCGTAGATTTATTTGCGCACCTGCCCATGGGGTTCGGCGTGTGTGTGTCTCGCCGAGCAATTTGGACCAATCCCGTAAACAGCGTAATCAATACTAGGACGATTCCGAAGACAATGCAATGAAAGGTGGTGACTTGCTGGACCTATCTTGACACTAGTGCAGGGTATGCGTTCTCGCAAAGGTCTTAATGTAGTTCGTAAAATGGGCTGATCCTGGGGGCTCTCTAATGAAAGGCATGGGTGGGCCGATCCTGATAATGCTATCGCATTACACTCGCTCAGGTGTAGCATGCTGACCTAGCTCAGTCTTCGCTATCTTCCGCAGGAATTGGCATTGGCGTCTTGCCGAGTAGACGAAAAGGATGCCCCTCACACATCTGAGGCGCGCAGAGCATGAGCACCAAAACTACCTGCGACGTTTTTTTAAAATTGTGGGGTTTTACGTGCCAAAACCACTTTCTGATTATGAGGCACGCCGTAGTGGAGGACTCCGGAAATTTTGACCACCTGGGGTTCTTTAACGTGCACCTAAATCTAAGTATACGGGTGTTTTCGCATTTCGCCCCCATCGAAATGCGGCCACCGTGACCGGGATTCGATCCCGCGACCTCGTGCTCAGCAGCCTAACACCATAGCCACTGAGCAACCACGGCGGGTTACCTGCGACGTTAGCGTGGAGGAGTTTGCAAAGGAAGCCCTTGCGCTGTGGTGCTGGTTTATACGTCACAAATGAAGGTTTTCTAGTTCGGTGCGACCCTAAAAAACATTTAAACACGTCTCGATTTCAAGATGCATGTGATAACGTAAGTGCAAGGGGTATAGGTGCGCTAAAGATAGCATTACATTTCGTTCTTCTCATTACCCTGCACGCGTACTTGCAATTATACCTGCAGCGCGAGACCTACGGCGTCTCGGCAGTGCGAATGTAACGCGAGCCGTCGAAACGCCCAGCTTTCACCCGTTACCACAGTTTATGGCATCCGCATAAACCTTTGTTATCACGTAGATGTCTCTTTCTAAAGTTAACTGAAATATTATCGCTAGCTGGCAGCCCATTTGCTTTGCCAGAACAGCGCGTTAACACGCTAACACCATAACACCATATGCTACATTCTTCATGCTCTGACATACCAGCTGCGGCACATGCGGTCTCGAAAAGCCGTGAGAATAAAGGCTGCAACGGCAGCTTTCCGTATCAAGTGAGTCTGCGTACGCGTACCTGTAAACAGGCCCGTACTGCTTCGCCCATTTTATGGCCTGGTTACAGTGGAAATCCTTGAACGAGAACTGCACATGGCCCACGAGGGGAAGGCCCGGAGGACCGGGCGGAAGGCGCGTTCCTGGAGGCATTCGCTTTCCCTGCAGCCATCGCTGAAGTAAGCGGTAGAGTAGCGATGCCGCCAACATGCTGCCCACGAGCGTCAGCCAACCCATGATTGCAATCTGCGCAAGCTGCCACTTCGAGGTACGGGCTGCTGACTGGCAAGCGGTGCAGTCGTTGTCTTTGTTTAGTCACCGCTCGTCAACAACTCTGTAATGAGGGAATAATATTAATCATTCCTTCGTCAATTAGTTATCACTCGAATGCTGTCAACCACGTGCCGAAATTATTGTACGTTACTATCTTTTTGCTTATCTTAAGATAGCGTATTCTTTCCTTGTATGCTCACATGTACGAGGTGCATATGCTCATGTTATGTTCTTCTGCCTTTTTTTTCTTTCTACTATACTAACCCTCCATTGGCCAGACAAGGACCAACAGTACTAATAAATCATTAAGTATTTTCCATGTTATGAAGATTACATCTAGTATAGGTATTCCCATTTGCACGTCAAACACACAAAATGGTTGGGAGTATGATGTCGCGTTTTCCCTCGGCAAGCTTCCAAAGATATTTCGAACGGACGCGTATTTTTAATTCCAACTTAGTAACTGTAAAATGCCCGTCTATCCAAAATTCTTTAAATTTATTTTCCTCGCAAGCCTCATACCTTTTTGTACACTCAGGCTATCTATGGGTCTTATGTATATAATATATATATCATCCACTGAAAGTGCTAGTCAGGCCTCTTTCACTAAAATCATATTCAACATTAGCTGGTATTTGCCCCCTGCCCTAGCTCTTACAACCAACTCAATAGCGTTGAAACGTGCTGCTTTTTTTGTTAACGCAGGCTCTCTTTTTTGTCGGCCTATTAAACGTAGGGCGTACTGTCGACATTGAACGCGAGTAGTCGGGTGGCCATCTACAGCTGCGAACTGTTCAGCACTGTATACGCGTTGGACGAACCTTAACGCGTTGGATAAAGCTCTCGCGGCGACCGCACGTACGCGACACTTCGATCATTTCCAACTATGATGACCTTCGTCAGGGCCCCAGTAGCAGGAATGATGCAAGCATTTCATTGCAATTAGTTTTCTTCTCGGGATTCCTCAGTTGCCCAAATGGCGCTCCACTTTGCGTTATCACAAGAATAGGCCGTTGGTGAGCAGTGGACAGTGCGAAAAAAAGAGAATCGAGCGAGATGAATCGCTAGGATCTAACGGTCTGAACTCGGTCTTGGTTACTTCGATATACGCTACACTAACTGGACGCTTTCAATGTTCCGTGTGATGTACGAAAACACTGGAAAAGTCTATCTTAACGGTCCCCTTTGCATATCTGCAGTATGCAGCAAACCAAACTCAATGTTCCCAGGATGTGTTAAAGAATAATATGGGGTCGAATTCACAAAGCTTCGTGTTTATAAGTGCTCTCTGAATGGCCGCCATCACTAACTTCATGAGCAGCATAAAAATTGGCAGGAAATTTCTCTTACAAACAATCCTACCGTAAGAGCTTTCTTTTTATGTGAAATACAGGCCATGTTGCTAAAAGTGTGACCCAAAGCAGTTGAGTGCTCATTGTTGTGCTTAGCCAAGGACTATAACCGCCTCTTCCCAGTGCTAACGTTTTGCCACAGCGACTTGTCTGCGTTGGCACGAACAGTGGTCGTCCTCGGCATGCTATATATCAGCTATTCTTGCTAGACGAAGCCCTTGACAAGTTAAATAAAAGTTATATCCTTACCGGTCATTTTTAACGTGACTTGCGTGGTTCATCAGTCGAAGTCGCAGGCTGATGGCTCATGCAGTAACCTTGCAGTTTCACAAAAGCTGGCTTTTCTACGTCGCAAGCGTGTCGCACGCTCGGCTGCTGACCTTCCTAACTGGCGCATAGGCTTGCTGTTAGAAGGACGCGCCTGGGTTTTCCGCTCGGCAAACTAAAGGTGCAGCTGGACCTTAATTGTTCTAGGCCAGCGGATTTCCCGTTGAGGATTGAGGTACGTGCGTTTCTACGTGACTTATCGCCCTCTCATTCGTCTATGTGAAATCGCCTATGTGAAATGTTCGTACAAATGTATGTTTAGAGGTAACTACAAAAATAATGCCAGTTTCGTTTATTTTTGGTTCAAGGGGCCCTGAAACACTTTTCTAACTAATCATAGAATTGACTCAGTATTGAAGTTCGTCCTCCCACGAATCTCATGCTGCAAACATATTTCGGGTTCTTCAACTAGCACTGTAATTATTCCCCCCCGAACAGGTATGCGTCTTTCTCTCTTTTCGTCACCGCTAGCGCGCTGGAAGCCACACAGCGGAGAAGCCAACAGGGCAAAGCGTCGGCCGAAAGTTGAGGGCCGTGGCGGCGAACGGCGAAACGGCCGCGGTAAACTAGGCTACGCCCCACACCGCTGCCATCTCGGAGGCCACACAAAGATGCAAAGGTGGATGGCTGAAATGATTTTGCTGTCTTTTTGAGAACTCAAGATTGGCATGTATCTATTGCTGGGGTTGATGTCGCGATTCTGAAATCAGCCGACAGCGTTGGTGGGCCAACTGCTTTCGATGACGACATTGCGGATGCGAGGGCAAGCGACTATTCACTATACTTTTGACACGCCGGCTCTATGCAGTGCGTTAATATTCGGCTCACATGAGCCTTGTTAACAGATCGGCGACGTCTTTTTGTAGTATGTGCAAAGAATTCGGCAGTACCCACCCGCAATCGATGTCGACGGTAATGCGTATAGCATTAAATCAATATAGCGACATAACGTATTGCCACGATCGAAACGAGTTATGTATGACACGTCTGCTGTAGCGGGAGTCCCCTTCCGCGTTTCTCTAAGAACACCCGGCGGTGCCGTCGCAGCAAAGCCTGCGTGTGGCCTCGGAATGTATGGGGCGCCAGTGTCTACGAACGCTGAGAAACGCGTCACGCGCCAAGAGGGCTCCTCTCTCGCGCGTATTTCTAAACACGTCACACCATGCAGTGGTGCTGCCGTGAAGTCCGGGCGTGGCGTGAAAGTGCGCGAAGCACCCGAAAAATGCTAACGCATTAAAGATATTTAGGGCCGAATTAAGCATGTTTTTGATGGTATATTTGGAGTAATCGATGTTTTTCGATGGCATTAGGCATGGGCAACGGCGTAGACATGAACAGCGCTGGAACAACAACTCGACTTCATCTTTTTTAACGGAGGTATATAAATTCGTTTCGCACTAGGAAAACATGAGAACAGTGGCAAAGTTGGTCATTAGCGGATAAATTATAGATCAATGTTTCTCATATTGAAATTCGCCGTGTAATAGCGAGTGCTTGTAACCTTCGTGTAGTTTCACTGATCTAGAACTGCTTTCTCATGCCTGAGTCGCTCCCGTTCACAAAAAAGTTGCCAAAGTCACTTGGCCCAGTCCTTGGCTCCTTTTGAACGCAGTGTAATCCTTGCTTATTGGTTAACTGTTCCATAGTCCAGTGTGGGCGCTGGCGAAATATTATGACGCCACGCGAGAAGATAGCGCTCAAATTTGATTACTCGTCTGTTATGGACTGCGTCCTGACTTACAAAGGTTCTGATGGCTGCAAGCCTGACGCTTCTGGTATTCGAGAAGCGTAGCTAGCGATATAGGTTAGCTTTCGCGTCACTAAACCCAAGTTAAATAACAAAACAGGTTAGCTTAATATTGCACTTTATTGCCCCTTAACCGTAACCATTCTTTCGGTAAATGTCCGAATAAAGCATGCAATCATGTCGCAGTTTTGGGTCAGCTGCATCTATAATACAAAAGTGCCCACGATGCACTTCTCTACTACAGTGACGCTGTTAAAGAGAAGCTGTTTTTGCCTACTTTATCGATATTGGAGGGGCTGCTGTATGCTGGATCGGTTGCTACCTTGGCGGATATACAGGTTATTTCCGCGAACACTTTCAAAAATCTTTAAAAGTTGCCTGTGGCAGATATCACAATTCTAGTCCATGAGCAGGTCTACTGAAGCGGCAGACAATACTTGCACAAAAAACAGAGATGCAAAATCGATTAATTAATAAAAATTCCCCAATTACACTTTTAACTAATTACCTTTTGGTCCATATTCATCATCATCATCATCATCATCATCATCATCATCATCATCATCATCATCATCATCACCACCACCGTCGTCGTCGTCACCACCACCCCCACCACCACCACCACCACCACCACCACCATCATCATCATCATCATCATCCTGGTTACACCTACTGCAGGGCAAAGGCCTCTCCCATACTTCTCCAACTACCCCGGTCATGTACTAATTGTGGCCATGTTGTCCCTGCAAACTTCTTAATGTCATCCGCCCACCTAACTTCCGCCCTTTGCTACGCTTCCCTTCCCTTGGAATCCAGTCCGTAACCCTTAATGACCGTCGGTTATCTTCCCTCCTCATTACATGTCCTGCCCATGCCCATTTCTTTTTCTTGATTTCAACTAAGATGTCATTACCTCGCGTTCTTTTTCGCACCCAATCTGCTCTTTTCTTATCCCTTAACGTTACCCCCATCATTCTTCTTTCCATAGCTCGTTGTGTCGTCCTCAATTCAAGTGGAACCCTTTTTGTAAGCCTCCAAGTTTCTGCCCCGTAGGTGAGTACTGGTAAGACACAGCTATTATGCACTTTTCTCTTGAGGGATAATGGCAACCTGCTGTTCAATATCTGAGAATGCCTCCCAAACGCACCCCAGCCCATTCTTATTCTTCTGATTATTTCAGTCTCATGATCCGGATCCGCGGTCACTACCTGCCCTAAGTAGATGTATTCCCTTACCACTTCCAGTGCCTCGCTACCTATCGTAAGTTGCTGTTCTCTTCCGAGACTTTTAAACATTACTTTACTTTTCTGTAGATTAATTTTTAGACCTACTCTTCTGCTTTGCATCTCCAGGTCAGTGAACATGCATTGCAATTGGTCCCCTGAGTTACTAAGCAAGGCAATATCATCAGCGAATCGCAAGTTACTAAGGTACTCTCCATTAACTCTTATCCCCAATTCTTCCCAATCCAGGTCCCTGAATACCTCCTGTAAACACGCTGTGAATAGCATTGGAGAGATCGTATCTCCCTGCTTGACGCTTTTCTTTATTGGTATTTTGTTGCTTTCTTTATGGAGGACTACGGTGGCTGTGGAGCCGCTATAGATATCTTTCAGTATTTTTACATACGGCTCGTCTACACCCTGATTCTGTAATGCCTCCATGACTGCTGAGGTTCCGATAGAATCAAATGCTGTCTCGTAATCAATGAAAGCTATATATAAGGTTTCGTTATATTCCGCACATTGCTCTATCACCTGGTTGATAGTGTGAATATGGTCTATTGTTGAGTAGCCTTTACGGAATCCTGCCTGGTCCTTTGGTTGACAGAAGTCTAAGGTGTTCCTGATTCTATTTGCGATTACCTTAGTAAATAGTTTGTAGGCAACTGACAGTAAGCTGATCGGTCTATAATTTTTCAAGTCTTTGGCGTCCCCTTTCGTATGGATTAGGATTATGTTAGCATTCTTCCTAGATTCCGGTACGCTCAAGGTCATGAGGCATTGCGTATACAGGGTGGCCAGTTTTTCTAGAACAATCTGCCCACCATCCTTCAACAAATCTGCTGTTACCTGATCCTCCCCAGCTGCTTTCCCCCTTTGCACAGCTCCCACGGCTTTCTTTACTTCTTCCGGCGTTACTTGTGGGATTTCAAGTACCTCTGGACTATTCTCTCTTCCATTATCGTCATGGGGGCCACTGGTACTGTATAAATCTCTATAGAACTCCTCAGCCACTTGAACTATCTCATCTATATTAGTAATGATATTGCCGGCTTTGTCTCTTAACGCATACATCTGATTCTTGCCAATTCCTAGTTTCTTCTTCACTGCTTTTAGGCTTCCTTCGTTCCTGAGAGCATGTTATATTCTATCCATATTATACTTTCTTATGTCAGCTGTCTCACGCTTGTTGATTAACTTCGAAAATTCCGCCAGTTCTATTCTAGCTGTGGGGTCATATTGGCCCATATTGCAATTTACAAATTCTCGCCGTGGACTTCGCAAGACAGATCCACTTAGAACGAATTTTCAAGATAACACGTTTCGAGATATATATTCCCGAACTTTGCGCAGAAATGCATTGGCATTCCAGTTAATTTGTTATCGTTTCTTGCACGAATGCACGCAAGTAACTGGAACGCCAATGCATTTCTCCGCAAAGTTTGGGAATTTATATCTCGAAACTGGTGCCGTCCTGAGAACTCGTCCCAAGTGGATCCGCTTTGCGAAGACCACTGCTGGAATTCTTAAATTGCAATATGGGCCATAAGATAACTAGCTATAAAGTTAATTAGCAAATTCTTGTTAATTGGATTTTTTGTGCAAGTAGTGTCCGCCGCTTTGAGTATAGACCAGCTCATAAACTAGAATTGAGCTATCTGCCACAGGTAAACTATAAAAAATTGTGAAAGTGTTCGCTGAAACACCCTGTATACTTTGCTGTACAGGGTGTCTCACGTAACCTGAGCCAATACTTTAAATATGAAAAGCGCGTCGGAAGCGAACTGAACCGAACGGATACTATTCGCAGTAGCCTATAGTAACTCGGGCATATTCTTGCGTTTTCCCCATAAGTCAATAATTTTAATTAAGTATAATTACCCAACTTTTTAATTATTGGCTGACGACCCCATGTATGAGAAGCAGATTTGTAGAGCCCTTTCAGAAACCACCGACCTTCTTGCTTCCCGTACGATACGTCTCATGTAGTCCTTTTTTTCCCCCGCGTTGCAAAAAAAGCCCGCGAAATAGGAAAAAAGCTACCTGACGTAGCGCTAGCGGAGTGGTATGATGCCGCACTCAAGCGTGCGGTGCGTTCGGTGAACAAGGTCGGCTGCATCATGACTGGCAACGGGGAAGCGGCAGGGCGTTATGATGGCTGTAGGCAGCTGAGGGCCGGCGGCTCCCGTCGGGGGACGGCGCAAATGCCGGCGGCTCCCGTCGGAGGACGGCGCAAATGCATGCTGCTGGCCGAGCGCTGCTGAGGAGATACTCGAAGTTTGAAGTTTATTTTTCTTTCTTTGTTACAGGAAGAGGAAGCAGGAGCTGAAGGCCATATGGCCTGACAGGAGCTCTTGCTCCTAAGCGCGTTCGGCTTACGTGATAATTCAATGCACGAGAAAAGCAAATGTAGCACAAGAACGAGTACGATGTAGAAAATACAAGTAAGCAAGATAGTTCGTACATTATACAATCCCTACGTGAAAGAGACATTGCACGCTTCAAATTTTTAAAAATTTTGTGCATTCACATTACAGTGCAGATTAAAACATACATATATAGTGCGTATAAATGTTAGTGCGATAGCATTACATGTATGAGTAATTTTATGATGTAGGAGAAAGGTTTTTATACATTGGTTAAAATGAGGTGCATAAGAATGTCCTCAAGATTCTAAAATCCTGACATCCTAAGAGGTCGTCAGCCCATAAATAAAAAGTTGAGTAATGAAACTTAATTAATTAGTGGTTTATGGGGAAAGAAAAAAATTGCCTCAGTTATAGTTACTATAGGCCAGTGCGAAACGTATGCGTTTTGTTCAATTCGCTTACGACGCGGCTTTCATTTTAAATACCTTGGCTCAAGTTACGTGGGACGTCCTATATATATATATATATATATATATATATATATATATATATATATACACGAGTATAGTAATGTAAAACTATGCTCATACCACCTGCTATGTGTAACAAAAAAGTATCTTCCGACATGAAACATCAACGTATCGGGCATTTCTGCGAACACTTTCGAAAATTTCTTTAACGGGACCGACAAGTAGTCAGAAGATGAATCGAGATAATCCCGCTGATGGACAGATTGCCTATCGTCTTGGTTAAAACTGAGGCATGTTTTTCTTATTAAACGCGTATTTACATTTTTCATTCTTAACTAAATGTCGTGAAAAAATGACCTTTGGCGCCTCGCGCGCGGCCGAAACATGAAGGTGCATAAGAGGCCTATCATGTGATCTACTATTAGTGGACGCGGTTCCTGGTCTTTATCAGTATGGAAGTGCATTAAGGCGAAAACCTTGAGTGACCCCCGATAGTCTGGAAAACGCGGCGTGCGGTACAGAAAGTCACGTGAGCTCGCCTCGCGCAGACACGCGCTCGTGCTACTGCTCGCGCGTTCGTCGTCGTCGTCTTCTGCCCCAGCTGGCTTCGAAGCCGTTCATCAGGCATAAAAGAAAGCAGTTTATTAGGACGAAGTTCATTCAGGCACTCGAACTCACGACCTTCGGTGGGAGTCGAACACTCGAGCTTATGTGGAAGTCGAACCCACGGCATTATGCGTTATGAAAAGTTAATTACGCAGAGCTAATTAATATAGAGGTAGTTAGGGCGCTCGAACCTGCAACCTTTGGTGGGAGGAAACAAGTAACAAGAAGTAACAAAGCATTCGAATGAGAATCCAAGATTCGTGCATAATTTCAACAGATTGTTGCTCTTGAGCTGCAGTTCGTTTGGTCCTGCGAGGTCGTATTTCCATGTTCGCAGAACACCATCATGCGTCGCTTGGATACCATCACCCACACCTTGGCATCGTACTATATGTGCAGTGACTGCTCTGAAGAAAGTGTGTTAGTGTCGCAAAATCGACTACTTGAATCGATTTGATCCGAAACCAGATAAGATGTTGAACCGCTATGTGCTTCATGTATGGGGCTGTGCAGTATTCTGACGCGCACTAGAGCATGTGTTTTTATGAGGGTGGTAAATTTATGGCAACAGTAGCACTGATAATTGTGGCGGTGTAGGCTGATTAGGCTTCACTCCTATGAGGTGCCGCTCGGCCTATGACAGACAACGTAGTTAGGGGCTGCAGGCCCTGACCTCATCAACCTATGATTTATGACCGGTCTCCAAAATTGAAGTGCGCGCTCCTTTGTGCATTTTGCCTGTGTCGGAATGCGGCCGCCTGAGCCTGCAAGACAATCTCTTCACCTGCTGAGGGACGTCATCGCGTTTTATCAGCTGAGCAGAAGTCAAGAAGAAGCGATGAACGCTGATACGATGTCAAAATGGCATTGGTAGCGAAATGTGCAGCTGCGGGTGTTACGAAGTGAGGTCCTCTTTCATAATTTGGGCGTGTCGGTAGCCACGGCTTCTTCCTGCCTCTCTTTTTTACGGCTGCTGTCATAACTCTTCGTGCCCTCGACTGATCCTCTGCGAAGGAAGGGCGTGTTTTGTCGTCGGTTGACGCTCAACGGCCTCGTCGACCAGCCCTTGAGACGGTACCGGCTTCCGAGGGAGCTGATATGGAGCCTATGTGCGGCATTAGAACCGCAGCTGCAACCTTGGGCAGCGCGATCACATACTATGCCGCTGAACACGCGGGTGCTGGGTGCCTTGCCTTGAGACCATTTAAACTATATGCAGCTATCTATTTACCCTTTCCGTACTTAGCATCGAAATCCAGACATTTAGTCGCTTTGTAACATGGTGGTGGTGGTGGTGGTGGTGGTGATGATGTTGCTGCAGGTGGAGTTAGCCTTGAAGACTTGGCCGGTGATTGCTCCGCTGAACGTATTTTTCCCGCACCAAATAGGCCACGATGTGTCCATCAGTTGTGTGTCTCGCATAAATGTAAGAATGCGTAACACTTCCACTGCCGGCGGTGCGGCGGTGCGGTGAACAGGCGATCGTCATTGTTCTTGCTGGCTTTGTAGCGGACGCCTGGAAAAGGAAGCTGCCGAATAGGAGTGTGTAGTGAGTTGCCGTAAGAATGTAGCCTCAACTACAGATACGTGATGTGCGATCATGCTATCAGCTGAGCGTGCTTTTTTTTTCATTTCTTGTCGTTTAATCCGAGTTTTGATTCGTCCTCGCTCTCATACGACGCCGTACGTTAAATGCGCTGCCGCTTGGGTCACGCTTATCTTAGCGCAAGAACTTTTTGGTTAAGAAAATGCGTACGAACACTGCAGCTTAGTGAATTCCGCCCCAGGTCCTTAAAACTCGGTTCTCAGTCCCTTTAAATGGCCTGCGGCTGATAGCACAATTCCACTCCATGAGCTGGTTTAGTCGAAGAGGCGGACATGCACACAAAATTGAAAGGCATAATCAACTAATTAAATGATAACTAATTATGTTTTGGACTAATTACCTATGCCGTTGCAAATTACAAATTCTAGCCGGGGAGTTCGCAAGGCGGGTCCACTTGGAATGAGTTCTCAAGATGACACCAGAGATATTAATTCCCGAATTTTGCGGATAACATTGGCGTTCCAGTTACTTTTGTGCTTCAATGCATAAAATGACGTTTCTTAAGAAAGTGACGGGAAAGAGTGAATTTTCCCCGCAAGTTTGACGGCGCATATCTCGTAAATGGTGTCATCCAGACAAATCTTTCAAGCCTTGCATTCTCACCCGATAGAATTTGTAAATTGCAATATGTGCCATAAAGTAATGAGTTAAAAACTTATATAGATAATTTTTATTAATTTGTCAATTATGCATTTAACATTTTTTTTGCAAGTAATGTCCGCCTCTCCTGGTGGGCGAACTCATGGACTAGAATTGTGATATTTGCCACAGGCAATTAAAAAAAAATTTGAAAGTGTTCACTCAAACACCCTGTATAGGCGGCTCATATAGATATCTCAATAGCATAGCGATCTGTTATTGGAATGGTGAAATCTATATAATAGATTATTTGATTTAACTTCTTTCCGTTGGTTTAGCCACCCAGTATGCGCTACTGGTTGTGTGCCCGTTGGCAAATCCTCCTGAATGGCCGTGTTTCTCTTTACGGTTCATAATAAAACCTGAACATATAATGTCGGCTAACATATGTCTCTAACGCACACCAGGTTGTTAATAGAATGGGGAAATATGTTTCTAATACTCCTCGATTTATTTTACGTTCTCTGATCTAGCCATTCCGTATGTGCCACTGAAGGTGTGCACGTTCTTGCTCAATCTTACAGAATATGTGTATGTCCCACTGTGATATAAGAAGTACAGAATTCCTACATGTTGCACCATACGTGTCGTGCTTTTGTGTTCATGGACCTGTCATGGCCATTCATCTCTCGACAAGTATTATGCATCGCGTTAGTCCTTGTGGCATCGATGCTTATACGTCTCACACGGCGCATCCACCCGATCCGGAGTTTGTACTTCGGCATAGCTTATGAACGATGTAGCGCACAAAGATAAAGATTGCATGACAAGAGAGTTGTGGTCGTTGTTGCGGATAAACATAAACGCTCCTGGAGATTATTATTTACATAGGATGAAAGTAAACATAATTGAACGTATCGCCGTTAGTTGCAAACCATTTAATTATTGCAACATGAGCGTTGTGTCTTTTTTTATTGTATAGTAACCATATGAATAAAACATTTTCCTGCTACATGTATCTTTTATATATTGTTATTTCTGCTATGAGGAAAGGAGTAGCCGCCACCATTATTGGGTGACATCTCTTTCTTTCATTTTCAGTTGAATAATAAAAAAAAAGGAAACAGGAAATGGAGCCTAAGAATACACAGGGGATGTTTAATTATTAAACCATCCTTCCTTCCAACTACTTTCTTGGGCGGACTGGAGGATGGTCGCCTCGGTAACGTCGATAATGGAGCACTGCACGTCTAATGCGCAGGACGGGGGTTCTGTGGCCACCTGTGCGAAGTAATCTCTTCGTTCGCTTTCAATTCCCTTTAACATTTTTTTTTTACATCAGACATAACAGTTAACTCTCCCTTTTGCTTTACTTGGGTTCACTGTTTGTTTCAACTAAATGTAGGGAATAAAAAAAAAAGGAAACTCAATCCTTCAAATGCCATTGTCTTTCTCGCTTAACGGCTCTCGAATAGCTTTTGGCGCTCGCAGAAGTGTATGCTGCAAAATACGTGCATAAATCAGGAGAGCACGTTGTTGGGCGAGTCGGTCGTACATACTTAAGGAAGGGAACTGCGCTAAAAAAGACACGGACGAGTAATGACATGGACGGGCGCAAACTCGCGACTGATTTTATTCAGAAAGAACATAAATATATATATATACCTAGATTCTTATTCAATCATTGCCTAAGCGCACATGCCAAGAACGTTTTCTCTTTCTTATACAAATTGATACTAGAATCGCTTACGCATTCATCACCGGACTTATCAATGTAAAAAGCCTCTGCGAGTTCACGTGCTACCTGGTTACGACTGCGCCTTAAGATTTTGGTTCTAGCCAGCAAAGGCTGGCATGCTTTATCAGGCGTAGCCAAAGGGCATGCGCCGCAATGTAAGGCTAAATTTGACCCTTTTTCGTTCACCATAGAAAGCTTATGTTCCCTTAGTCGTTCATTTATACAATGGCCCGTCTGGCCAATGTAAACTTTTCCACATGCCAGGGGAATTTCATACACAGCCCCGACCGAACACCTGACAAACTGGGTGGCGTGACGTTTCGTGCAGTCTCGCACGCATTCCTCGCCGGAGACAATCCGGGGGCACAAAGAGGCCAACTTGCGCGGGGCAGAAAATACCACCGGCTTCGGTGTGCTACGGTGCTACGGTGTGCCGGTGGTACGACTAAGGGAACATAAGCTTTCTATGGTTAACGAAAAAGGGTCAAATTTGGCCTTACATTGCGGTGCATGCCCTTTGGCTACGCCTGATAAAGCATGCCAGCCTTTGCTGGCTAGAACCAAAATCTTAAGGCGCAGTCGTAACCAGGTAGCACGTGAACTCGCAGAGGCTTTTTACATTGATAAGTCAGGTGATGAATGCGTAAGCGATTCTAGTACCAATTTGTATAAGAAAGAGAAAACGTTCTTGGCATGTGCGCTTAGGCAATGATTGAATAAGAATCCAGGTATATATATATTTATGTTCTTTCTGAATAAAATCAGTCGCGAGTTTGCGCCCGTCCATGTCATTACTCGTCCGTGTCTTTTTTAGCGCAGTTCCCTTCCTTAAGTACGTGCATAAAAAAGCATGAGCGAAGAAACAAAACACATATTGTCCACAGCGATTGCAAGGGAGCAAAAAGAAATGAACAGGAGCCATTTCGGATGATGGCTGCCAAAGTGGAGCGAAGAATTTCCGGTAGAATTGCTGAGATATGCTGGCGGGGACAGTAACTTATTAGTTAGCGTTACTGGTTAATACTATAGGAGGTACGCAGGTGCTGTGACGTTGCGGGCTGTCTCCAGGATCGGCCCGCATCACAAAACCAGATGCGAGGGCACATATTGAACGCTTCGTGTCAACGTCGGCCCGCATGACACCGGCTTGACTAAAGGAAGGCTTTCGCGTAGCCTATTTTTCATATGTTTACCTTTGCATGCCGCGAGTCTTTTCGGACACAAGGAGGAGCAGGCAATGGTAAACAACAGGAAATGCACAGAGCTACCTGAGAACAAATCAGAAGCATCAAAATAAGAGAATTATCATAGATGATCATAAATCACCAAGTACACTCAACTAAAAATTGATACCTTGAATAAAATCAATAAATGATTCCACTCTTGTGCAGTTTACAGCGATGTCCAGTAATTCGTTTTAATGTTCTATTGCAAATGAGAATAATGCAGTTTCGAAGCACAATAAATTGAACTAGTTCGTAGGGATTCCCGCCGGAAAAAATTTAGGCGCGCAGACACGGACGCCAGGAGAGGGAAACGCCTTGTCCGTTGCCCTCTTCTTGTGTCTGGGTCTGCACGCCCAACTTTTTTCTAACGTAGAAATAATTAATATGTATGCACGTTGACACGACTCGATGGTTGCGATTATATTGTGATTCGTTCTATACTGAGTGTCTTAGTGGGTCCTGTAGGTATTATGAACGCAATATCTCTGATTCACCCTGGTGACAGAGAGAGGGAGAGAGATAGAGATAGAGAGAGAGTGTGTGTAAAGGCAGGAGAGAGAGCAAATATAGGAAAGGCAGGGGAGGTCAACCAGACGAGCGTCCGGTTTGCTACCCTAGAGTTGTGGTGAGAGAAATGGGGAATCGAAAGAAGAAAGAGAAGAAAGAAAGAGAAAGAGAGAAAAAGAAACTAAGGTCCTGAAATAATTTACTTTTTGCAAGCAGCTGAAAGTTCGCTGTGGTTGTTTAAGCCCGTAACGTAGGTTATTATTCGTTTCACATTCCTCTTTCTTCCGGTTTAGAAGCAGTCTGTGCAGGAATTAGAATTAACCACCGCGATGTTATTTTTTGTGCATTTTATAGGCCACCGAGCGCTTCCTCTACGTTTAGCGCTGACCTTCATGACCTGCTTAATACCATCGTAACAAAGTTTCCACACTCACCCATTTTCCTAATGGGGGATTTCAATTACCCCAACATAAACTGGTCCTATCCTGTGCCAACTGTATCCGACTCATCCAGTTATAGCAAGGCATTTATCGATTTGTGTTTTGATTTCCATCTTACTCAGCTGATTACTCAACCAACTCGAACTACAGCAATCAGTGCTAACATCCTTGACTTAGTTTTGACTACCGCTCCAGATCTTGTCAATTCTTTAAATATTTTGCCAGGGCTTAGCGATCATTATTTTATTCATTTCCAGCTTAAGGAAAACGTCGACCATCCCAATAGCAAACAAAAATACATTCGAGACTACAGTAAAGCCGACTACGCATCAATGAACACACAATTTGAAGCTTTTGTAGAAAAATATATGCCGCACTTTTACACTCGGAGCGTTGAACAGAACTGGTCGCTTTTTAAAAATAAAGTTAATGAATTAGCACAAAAATACATAACCCTCCAAGTTGTCCCGTGTAACCATCGAGCAGCGTGGTTTAATGCATCCCTAAAACGTATCTTGAACAGGAAAAAGCGGCTGTTTCGCCAAACTAAAAAACGGAATACAACTGATAGCTGGCGTGCGTATCAGCAGGTTGCTTCAGTGTTTAAAAACGCAGTCAAAGAAGCTAAACGCGTTTTCTTTTACAACACACTTCCATCTCTGCTGACTGAAAATACTAAAAAAATTTGGAAAACTGTCAAGGGTTCCGAATGTAACACAATATCGTTAACTGATGTAGATGGTGCGGTTGTTCCACAAGAAAAATGTTATTCTGTATTCAATGAAGTGTTTTCTAAATCATTTTTAAATAGCGTGTTGCCCTGTGATTCTCTACCTGAAGTTGTTAAGATGAATTTTCCTCAAATGGAGCCCTTGGTAATTGATTACGATGGTGTCGTGAACTTGATTCCTAAGTTAAAGATTTCGTCATCGTCAGGAATAGACAACATTAATTCTAAATTTTTGAAAAATACCGAAATGTACTCATCCATAATTTTGTGCAACATCTTTTCGCAATCTATTCTGTCGTGCTCATTACCAAAGGACTTTAAAGTCGGCAAGGTGGTTCCATTATTTAAGTCTGGCGACGTGCATTTACCTTTAAATTACTGGCCAATTTCTCTAACAAGTGTGCCATGCAAAATTGTAGAGCATATAATATACTCTATCTCATCAACTTCCTAGAAACAAATTAATTTTTTTCATCTCGTCAGCATGGGTTCCGTAAATTGTTTTCCTGTGATGCTCAACTTATTTCATTTACACATGACATCTGCGCCGCGTTAGATAATGGATTTCACACTGACACCATCTTCTTAGACTTTTCTAAAGCATTTGATCTCGTCTTTCACCAATTACTTTGTCTAAAATTAAATGCACTTAACATTGACCGTAATATTATCTCATGGATTGAACACTTCTTATCCAATAGAACACAATTTGTCTCAGCCAACAATTTTGACTCTTCCCGTTGTCCTGTCAGTTCTGGGGTGCCGCAAGGTTTTGTTCTCGGACCCTTGCTTTTTCTCATTTATATTAATGATTTGCCTAACTGTGTAGCGTCCTCCATAAGGTTATTTGCAGATGATTGTGTCATTTACAGAGTAATATCATCAAATTCTGTCACTCTAAAACTACAATCTGATCTACACAAGGTAATTAACTGGTGCGACACTTGGAAAATTCGACTTAACAGCCAAAAGTGCAAACTAATGAGGATTTCCCGTAATAATGCTTCGTCTAACCTATCCAACTATCACTTGAAGAACTCTGTACTTGAAGAAGTCAGGTCCTATAAGTACTTAGGCGTCTACATAACATCTACTTTTTACTGGAAAACACACATAAACCACATCACTAACAATTCTAACCGTACGCTTGGTTACCTCCGTCGCAATTTCTCTATGGCACCCGCTAACTTAAAGCTACTTCTATACAAAACACTACTACGTCCTAAGCTTGAATATGCCTCTTCTGTATGGGACCCTGGCTTGGATTACTTAACAAATGCAATAAAATCTATACAAAATCGTAGCGCGCGTTTCATTCTTACTAACTATTCTCGGACATCAAGCGTAACATCTATGAAGGCTACTTTAAACCTCCCTCTCCTCTCATCCCGTTGGAAGTTAGCACGCTTATCACTAGTGCACAAAATTTATTATTGCAATCCGGAATTAAAAAGTGAACTTTCGTCCGAACCTGCACATATATCATCTCGTACTGACCATCGGCATAAATTGAGCGTTCCACACTGTCGCACGAACCTATCTTTTTATTCATTTATTCCTAAAACTACCAGTGAATGGAATCATCTGCCGGCCTCAATTGTTAACATAACCGATACATTTGCTTTTAGAACTACTATTGAAGAATACTTATGTTATTCCACACTTTCAAATCTTTTTATTATCATTATACGCTGTTATCTGCACATGCTCTGTATTTTGTTACACTCCCTTCTGTAACGCCTTCGGGCTTTGAAGGTACAATAAATGAAATGAAATTATCTGCATTCTGTGCTTGACAGAGAAGCGCATCTCCCAGTTTTGAACGCCCATGCTGGAGTGTATGGGTGCGTCCAGTTCATATTCTACCAGTTAGAGTGGTTTACAAACGATTACTACAGACAATGACTGCGCAGGGCTCATGAGAATCTGGCCAAAGCGGCCTAAGGTGGCAGCGATTATTACATCCTTTGGGACCTGGTGGCTGCTCGACTGTTTGTGGCCTTGAGGTCACTTCTTTTGCAAGAGCATCCGCGTTTTCATCTCCAAGGGCTATACTAACAAGAGAATATATCCAATGAAATACAATATTGTATTCCGCAATTTTCAAATCTACAAGTAAAGCCCGCGAATTCATAAAAAAAAAATTTTCTAGGAGGTTTGACACAGGGCAGTTGAAGCACAGGTCTCGACTCCGTTGAACACGGAGGCATTTCGTACAGGAACAAAGGTATGAGGGCTCAGAGCCTTGGCTTTGAGTCTACAAGTACACAAGACCTTTACATCGTAGTTACCTGCGAGTATCAGAAGACTCTATCACAGTCTCGATAATCGCAAATAGCATCCACCTGGACATTTGAAACTGTTGCTGCAGAAAAAAGAAACTGTAAAACGCTGGATATAAGCTACAAAAGCTGCATGAATAATGCAGGAGCATGTCACTCCGTATTTATCGGCGACATTTAACCGCAGCTTGGTCAGTTTGGGTTCGCGAAAAAAACTAAATGTAAGTACAGCAGTACTTACTGTAGCGCCGTATAGAGGTGAAGAAAATTTGAGATTAGATGTGGAACGGGTAACTTCGACATATAAGTTTCGTCTCATTGCCAGTACCTGCCAGAGGTACGGGGATCGATACCCCGCACCTCCACCTGATATCACGTGGTCGTGACTTTAAAGAACACAGTAGCAATACTGTGAAAGACAAAACTATCTTTTATTGGGCGAGCCTGTGCCCACAAAACAGGCTACACTTAAAGCAAGACGAGAGCGGCGAACACAGTCGGCGATCGTCGAAAATTTGATCAGCGGTTCAAGCGCGTCGGCTTTTTATACAGCAGTCGTCGAACGTTCCAGCGGGTCTTCCACAAAGTTCTACACCATTCGCGTCGCGCATACATGCAATCAGATTACACAAGGTTCGGCGACAACAGACAGCAGATAGAAGCATCGATCACATTCTAGAAACTTCCGATACATGTAGACGCGTCCTGTTCTGGGCAATAACATTTCTTAGACGTTAAAAGCGGTCACCCGTAAAAGATAAATGAGTTCATATGTCAATATTTTGGAGAAAAACTGGAAAGCAAAACGTCTGTGCCTGTGGGATCAGTCTGGGACTAATGCGGGCCGCTCCCACGTCGGGACAGAGAGGCCGAGTGAGCCCCTCTGCCGTCACACGGGCCCTCTGGACAGTCCTGAGTTGGTCCGCCAGCACTTCACTGTGCAGCATCCGCTTCCACCACTGTTCACCTCGAGAACCATCACCGGCCAACGCCAAGCAGCGCCAAAGCATGTGGTTTAAATCGAGCAAACCCCCACACTTACTACAATAGACTGAAACCCCGCAGTCCGGATTAATTTTATTCATCATGACCGGGTTAGGTTACGTTCATGTCTGCAGAAGCCTTAATGTAACCGCCTCTGGCCTATTTAGTTTAGAATGAGGCAGGCGGAATGCCCTGCGCCCTAAATAATAGTGCTTTGTGATCTCGTTGTAGGTTAACGGTTGGTCCCTGTACTCCGGAGCGGGAGATCCAGTCCCTTCAAAAAGTACACGGCACACTAATCCTCGTGCCTCCCTGTGCGCCACCTCATTGTGGTTACGCGGGGTTCCCTCCACTGTCCCCATATGCGCCGGGAACTAAGTAACTGTATGCGAAGTGGTATCCCTACCCTGCAGCAGTCCGTTAGCCGGTTCCGCAACAAGTCCTCTCGAGAAAGCTTTAATCGAGAAGGCTGACTGTGTTTTCCCAAATTTTAGCAAGGCGTTTGGCAAGGTTTCGCATAAGCTGCTTTTTCTCAAACTGAGCCATGCTGGACTGAGTGTTTCTTGACTAACCGCCATGAATTGGTTATTGTTATTAATTATGACTCATCACTGACTGAGCTTCGCCCTGCTGTGGCTCAGGGATCAATCACTATTAGGGTAGCTACTTTCCTGATTTTATTAACGACTTACCTACTTCGTTTACATTCACTTGTTTACCGATGATTGCGTGAAATGTGGTGAACCAATTACTAACGACGACACTAATATTCTGCAATCTGATTTGGACTATGTGATTGATTGGTGTAATACCCGGCTAATGGAACTCAGCATTATTGAATGTAAGGCTATGTGTGTGCACTGGCGCACCACTGCGCTTCCTACTTACTTTCGGAATAAAATTCCTCTCGAACATGTTAACTCACACAAATACTGCGGTGTTCTTATGCATGTGCAAACCTAACCTCGACACCTCACAATGAGTACATCAATAAAGCTAAAAGCATGCTTGCTTACTTACGCCACAACTTTTCCAAGACAGCATCGGTCATCTTTAAGTTTACTGCATTAAAATCATTAGTGCGTCCTAAGTTAGAATACGCTGCAGCTATGTGGAACCTGTACCATGAAAACTTTACTTCCATCCCCACCCCTCTCACCGAGCTTGTTCAGTGCAATGCGCGATGAGATTCATATTTTGAAATGATAACCGTACCGCTAGCATAACATATTTGAAAGACAATTGATCACTTCCGTCACATGCATCTCGTAGAACAATAGCAGTGCTTGACCAAGTTTCACAAATATTATTGCCGTCCTTCACTTCATTTTTCACTAACCCACTATGGCTGCTTAGTGGCTTTGGCGATGCGTTACTTCGCGGGATCAAATCCCGGCTCCGAAGGCTTCATTTCGATAGGGGCGAAATGCGAAAACGCCGGTGTACCGTGCATTGCGTCCACGTTAAAGAACACCGGGTGATCGAAATTAATACGGAGTCCCATACTACGGCGTGCCTCGTAACCATGTCGCGGTTTTGGCTCGTGATACCTTTGGATTTAGTTTTGAAATGATTTTCCAGCATCATTACCTGTCGGGACATATAAATTATCGTTAAAAATCGACATTCAAACAGGCAACACTAAAAGGTTGAGTGAGTCTTTTTTCCCCAGATTATTGCAGTAGTGAAACCACCTTCCCGGTGTAATTGCCACCATTGCTGATAAACTCTCTCGCAACGCATTAGCTAGCATTGTATAATTAGGAATCGCTATAATATCTTACATTGTTAGCTTTATATGTCGTATTTCTTTGTTAGGCTTCCCGTTTTACCACGTGCCTCTGTAATGCCCTCAGGCCTTGAGGGTGCTATAAATGAATAAAAATAAATGAACGGGGAGTAGATGCCGTGTACAGAATCAAACTTTTACTCCCGGTGTTTCTGGCTTTCAGTTTTGGTGAGTCAGTCATGTAGTTGCCCGGAGCACTGAGCGCAACTACGGAGAAGTGCAGAACACGGCTGCAATAGCAAACAACCTGGTTTCATATTCACTGCAATAATCCAGAGCAATATACCAAACAAACAAGTTTGTTTTCTTTGGGAAGTTCACGAAGAGAGAGCGTCTGTAGCATGCGATCAGGCTTTGATGCCTCAAGGCACACTTGCACGAGACATTCTTTTCTGTATTAGTACTATTATTTTGCTTGGAAATGTCAAAGAGGGGGTATTCGGTAACAAAGATAAAAATAAAGGGAGGATGCACTGGCGTATATGCCTTTCCAAAGAGAGCTCCCGTGGCGCTGCCTCTATACCCTCCGGGTTGTGAGTGAGCGCAAACAACAGACCGAAAATGTTACGAATAATGGCCGTGTGCACCCGTTGTATATCTACGCGCTGAAGTTCGCACAGGACTGTTGTCGTGCCCCTATGAAAAGGTGTATGAGCATTTCTGATGGATCTAACCTGTTTTGTTGACAGAGTGTGCGAGCTTGTGTGTACATAGAGATCGCTATAATGCAAAGCTATCCCAGACTTTTCTTTTCCAATTGTGCGGTCAGTCCTCCGCGATTGCTAAAAAACTTTTTTTTGGACCATCCCACTTCGCCTGTCTGTCACCGGACGTCACAAAACAGCGAACACTCATTGCGTGAAAGTGACGTGTACGCGTTAAATATGCATTAATATGGCGAACAAAACCGAATTTTTTTCTGAATAGCTGGAAACTGCGCCGTTCCGAAAGGAATAAAAGATGACTGCCGCCGATAGCTCAGGCACTCGCTACTCTTACATGTCAGAGAGCGTGGGTTTATCTGCGTATAACAAAACGATTTGCGTGGCCGTATAACGCTATCGATGTTAATGTTATTTATTAGCGGTATTTGACGTCAGCAGACTGGAATAAAAGCATAGTGGAGTAGTTTTACGTTATAGGGGCGAAAGTTTCTATTTGACGCTGCCATAGCTGTTGATGTGGTGCTCTCTCTTATATGCCAGCTACAGAGTGCGTGCTGTCAGAATTTCAAAGTGCACGACGCTGACAAGTCACTGCTTCAAATAAAGGTTTCATTTTCTCTCTCTCACACGACAACAAGTCTTGTTTCTGTCAAATGTTTGCCGTCTCCCGTATATAGGTAGCCCCGGCGGACAATTATCTGACTACAGGCTCTGAATATCTAGATGAGGCCACCTGAAGTTGTCGGCCGTGACACCAGCGCCGATTTCTTTCCTCGCGGGCTGATGCGAACCTTAAGCGACGCCTTCTGTCCCGTCGGAGCCGCCACGGGCCTATGACGCGCCCGTCGGCGTTGGAGAGCGTGATGCTTAGTGGTGGTTGCGTTTCTACGTTGGCAAGCGTAATCTCGTCATACTGCAAGCTTCGTACACATTGATTTTATTTTTGTCGTTTAGTACTACAACAGCGTCCATAACGCGAAACACAGATCAGCCCGGGAAACTGCGTATGTCCGCGAAATTCTCAGATAAGCGCAGAGCTGTACGCCGAGTCAAATCACGCATTTTTCGGTTCACATTTGCCTTCATTTTATTCTTGTCGTGTCGTGAATCGAGTCACCCTCACGTACACAGTGATGAAGTTTAGTAAGCTCCACCCAGCTAGCGTGGGAGCGTTAACTCAATGCTGATCTCTTTCAGGAAGAAGCGTGCTGCAAGATCAACTGACAGGAAACGTTGTCGCGGATAGGTGCGCAATGCGGAACGTTTGCAACGCTTTAATTGTGATAGCACGTTCCGGCATAAACGGCAAGGGTGATTCTCTTGGGTGTCCTCCGGAAATTCTTCCCGCGGTCGGTGATCCTGTCAAGTGGCCGCGCGGCAAAACGACCGCTGTAGTACTTTACACAACTGGCAATCGCGCACTTTACCTTAGGCACTTAATTTCTTCGGTTGTCACACAGCTGTTGCAAGTTTTTGCACTAATAATAGCATATAGCCGTGGCCGAAACGAATAGAATTCATCATTCTTTTAATAGGATGTTTACCAACTAAGTTGGCCCTTGCGCCATTAAACGTGAAATATTCATTACCAACTAAGTGGTGCTAAGTGCTTCTGAACTATGAAAGATCGGGAGTGCGAGCTGCATAACATTTTCTTTTCTAAGTTTTGAAAAGCACAACAACCTTAATTCCGCAACATAAATTTCTGTATTGCGGCTTTTATCGAATTGATTGTGAGTGATGGGACACTTGACTACAGTGTACAAAGGCATTGAAATCGGTTGCACAAAACATCGCGCCCATGTTTCCGAAGCAGGCTGCAACAAAAATGTATTGGCTGCAAACCTTGCACGTATACCAATAAGATGAATGGCTTTCGGCAACCCAAGAAAGTTATTAGCTTGCTTCATATGGGAAAGAAATTAACAGTATTCGTCTTTGTTTCACACATCTAAGTACGGCAGCTTCTGGTGCCTTGAATTGGTATTGGTAAGGAATATAGAGTACTACTTCCATCTTTTTTCACACATCTCTAAGCATAGTGGATTCTGTGGAAACAAAGTCTCGTATATCGCTCGCTCAACCTTGCAGAAGATCTTGTCGATGATGAGCGAGACTTGCTTGACGTTTTCAATTTGTGTCTTTTACCCGCATTTCATTTGATGTCCCAAATTACAGCACGGCAGAAACCGGCCTTTCTTGGTGTTGCCGCCGCGAAGAAGGTGTTCGGCGAAGGACAGTTTCTGGAAAACGGCACTGTAGTCTGTAATTCTCCCCACATGCACAAGCACTGATGTTCGTCATACAGCGTGAACGCCATGAGCAATGAGATAGATAGATAGATAGATAGATAGATAGATAGATAGATAGATAGATAGATAGATAGATAGATAGATAGACAGACAGACAGACAGACAGACAGACAGACAGACAGACAGACAGACAGAGAGAGAGAGAGAGAGAGAGTGATAGATCGATAGATAGATAGATAGATAGATAGATAGATAGATAGATAGAGAGAGAGAGAGAGAGAGAGAGAGAGAGAGAGAGAGAGAGAGAGAGAGAGAGCACGCAACAGCAATGGAAACAAACCAGACGACGGAGCGCAAGCACTGAAGCAATTTTTTTTTTCAACAATGAGGCGCATTTAGCAAGGCACAGCAGTGCCGCCTGGCCGAGGTTGTCTTGTCTATCGCTCAAATCACTGCGAGGTTTCAGCACATTGCTAGAATATACTTACCTGCATTTCTACTAAATGTAACTTTGTGCTTTTTCACCCAATCAAAGAATGCGTGTCCACTTCTACGTGCGGCAAAGGAAAAGTTATTGGCAATGTTAAATGGCTGTCATTGACTGTTATTGAATAGGAAAACCTTATTGAGTAGGCTTGAAAAGTGACATCGCTACTGAAGACAGAAAGGACGTCTTTGTTAGCTTGATTGTAAATTCTTCCGCTTCATACATATATGTCGGGTGCTTCACGGGTCATTTCTTGTGTCCATCTTTGCGACTCGTATGTCAAAGTCATTAGTTGTTGACGCACATAAACAGCTCACTTTCTTTCCTTCTCTTGCTCTTTTCATCTCCTTCCTCTTGTGCAGGGTAGTCAACAGGACTCAGTGCTGGTTATCCTTTCTGCATATCATTTATCAATCTAAGAGGTGTCCCTAAATGATATCTGCGGGCGTGATTTATAACGTCGACGTTGCCATACCGAATGACGACTTGTAAATACTGATCAAACCAACGACAGATGGCACTTTTATCACGAGTATTTTCAGACTGGGAAACACACGCTTTGTGTGTTTCCCAGTCTGAAATACTCAGAAGATTTTGTTTGAAGGAGACAGCCTTCCTTGCCACTTCAAAGTAGAACATATCCGACGTCCAGTACGACCCCTCTAGAATTTCAAGTGTTGCAAGATTGGCCGCGTAAAGGGTGTCTGCGTGGACAAATTTGTGTGCCCGCGGTGCTCTGAGCTCCATTCAAAAGACGCCTGCAGCACAGATGTTTTAAAGTGTCCTAATTGCAGCGGTGCTCACAAGGCCTCACCAAAGAATTGCCCCGAGTTCGCAATCCTCAAACAAATGGTGCTGGGGCTGCTGCAGCTCTTCGGCGATGTCGGCTTCTTCCCCGAAAACGTTCACGAAATACCGCAGCTGCAGATAGTGTCTCGCCATCTTCCGTCAAAAGGATTGCCGCATCAACGCGAAGCACCACCAAGGCAGACACATGCACACGCACCAAATATGACGTTGAGTTGGAGAAGCTCCGTGGAACTCGTCGCCATGCAGAGCGAACATACAGGCGTACAAAATCTGTACATGACTTGAAGTTGGCCAGAAGAACTCAAAAGAAAATTCGACAAACTTGCATCGCCAAGATGGGTGTCATTCTGCGAGTCTTTGGATTCACGAAAACCTTTGTCTCACATATGAAGAACTGTTCGTGGTCTCCGTGGAGCCTCTCAGCAACGCCACCGTTTAAAGTCTTTGGCCCTTCACCAACAAGGCAGAGAGATTGACGTCGCTCACGATATCTGCTGGAGGATTGCTGGAGAAACTGGATCCGTTGGAACATCGACGCTCGACCACTCACCGATTTCACGCAACCCCCGCATGGACAGTCATTTTACCATTCGAGGGTGCACTTGCCTTGTGCAAGCGTTCATCATCACCAGGACCCGACGGTATAACCTACCGTGACCTATGTAATCTTGGCGAAGAGGCTTGGACTCCTGTTCTTGTTCAACAGCTCCTGGCAGAAAGGTACGGTTCTGCAGGAATGGAAGACCAGTCGTCTAATTTCACTGCTCAAGCCTGGCAAATCACCAGTAGACATTGCATCATACCGACCAACTGCACTTGCCAGTTGCATAGGAAAACTAATGGAGCGGATGGTTCTAGCACAGCTAGAATGATACCTCGAACATGACCAGGTATATCCAGATGCGATGGCTGGTTTCAGGCATGGCCGTTCTTCCATAGACAACATTATCGACTTGGTGACGTACGTCGAGCACCAGAAGTCCTGCAAAAGAATATCTGCTGTCCTGTTTCTGGATGTTAAAGGAGCATACAATAACGTAACGCACGAAGCGATTTTCAACGCGTTAGAGAGAGCAGGACTTGGCAGGCAAGATATATTTCTGGATTAGTAGCTATCTACATAAGAGAGCCTTTTTCATACTTATCGACGATGGATCAACCTCCCAGCATCCACATCCTTCCATACACCGTTAGGCTGTCCATCTATGCCGACGACATTTGTATTTGGATGTCGGCTGTGAGGAGACTGCAGCTTCGCGCGCGGCTACAGAAAGCAACCACTTTAACATCATCCTACCTTCGAAAACAACGACTTGAAATATCACGTGAAAAGTGTGCAGCGGTGGCATTTACCAGGCAACCAATGTTTCCATACGTGATATCCGTTGACGGATAGCTAACCTCGTACAGCACAAGTCACATGTTTCTCGAGGTGATCATTGACAGAAATTTCTCCTGGACCCCTCATGTGAATTATGTGAGAAAACGCCTGACGGCAATTTGCCATGTGTTTAAGTTCTTAGCAGGAAAGACCTGGACGGACCTGGAGTGTCAATACAATCAATGCTGCAACTGTACAGGGTCCTCCTTATTGGATTCTTACGGTACAGCCTACCGGTAATCTCCAACATCTGCGGAACTAACCTGAATACAATCCATAGAATCCAAGCCCAAGCCCTCAAGATATGCCTTTGTCTACGGTGGAGTGCGTCAACGATTGAAGGCACTGCAATTGATCAAGATTACATTACCAGAACGCACACTACCATTGAAACAATGCGTGTGCACATAAGACACTTCGCCTGGACCCCTACCCACCACCTCGCAAGTCTCCCAGTAAAAAGGCCTCACACGACGTTCAGTGCAACTGTATTCGCGCACTGTGCCTCTATCAGGTCAGGTTACACACCTGCAGCAAGTCCTTGGATTCCTCCATGGTGTGTGAGCCGTACTCAAGTAAACCTAACAATCCCAGGACTTCATAAAAAGTCGGACTTACCTCCATCTGCACTCAAACAAATTAGTTTACTCCTCCTGTACGAGAAATACAGCGAATACACACAGGCGTATACTGATGACTCAACTGCATAAACCAGTTCTGGTGAAGCGGTTGTTATATCACAAATGCGAATAACCCAGCGGTTCAGTTGCAGAGCGCGCGGCTCTCCGCGACGCGCTTCATGTGATAAATGCTGAAAGTCCTCGAAATTGGGGAGTCTTCTGCGATTGAAGACCGGCCTTGTAATGTGTGCAGTCGTTTTTACGACATAGAACTCACGATCAGCTCACGTGCGCAATCGTACTTGTCTATCACTTGAGAGAAAAGGACCATGAGATATTTTTTCAATGGATACCAGGTCATTGCGGCATCATTGGAAATGACGCAGATCAGGCAGGTCGGACGTCAAGCGATGACCGCTGCGTCCCCATTCTTCTCTCAAGCACCGACGCTACGAGACCACTTCGCAGTCTAGCAGCCACGCTCTCCTTAGCAGAATGGAATACCGCACATACTAGGCGCACCAAACCGCACAGACTCCACTTGAACTCCGACCTCCAGCCGGACTGCACCGACGCAAAGCGTCTTTTCTGTGTCGCCTGTGGCTGGGAGTTGCCTTCACGAAAGGTTATATAACACTAATGGGAATGGCTGATAGTCCTGCATGTGATGTTTGCCGATGCGAGGGGAACATTGACCACTTACTGTACCACTGTCCTAAATTTCAAGCACAAAGATAATCATTGTCTAACACATTGAGGTAACTAGATTATCGTTCTCTGAGTGAACAGACAGTACTAGAGCACCGTCCCCACCGATCATCGGCTCAGAAGTCAGTGAAGGCAATTTTGTGTTTTCTGTGAACGTCTCGTTTGCGCGAGTGTCTTTGACTCAAGTATTGTGCGTGCATGTCACTGTGCCCTCTATCTCCCCCTTGTCTCTCTTCCCCTTCTCCCCTTCCTCTTAGTAGTGTAGCCAACCGAAATTTTGACTGGTTAACATCCCAGCTTTCCTGATATCGCTCCATCTCGCTGCCTGACTGCAGGTATTTTGATTTCCTTATGTCACGCGCGTTCTGTCGAAACGGCTTGCACTAATGTGCATTGCCCATGATGCAATAATGTAAACTTAAAGAAAAGAACAGAATTTTCTGATGATCTGAACGCTGTGACACAGTGAAAATGCCAGATCAGCTCTCAAGATACCGAGTGAAGAATCAACAGAGTCATTGGGAATATTTAAATATTTGGTCATGCGTTTCTTTTAACAGCAAAACTACAAGTTGCAGTCACAGTTCTAATGGCAAAGTTGCACATTTGTACAGGACTTGACACTCCGTTGACAAATCACAGCCTTCCAAAAAAAAATTTTTTTTAGGAACCTTAGACAAATCTTACAGAAACTCAGTGGTGATTGAACAAAATTCCAGCGGAATTGTACAGAGTGTCGCAAGGTGGCGAAGATTAGGGCTTCAATATTAAAAGGAACATTGAACGTTGCGAATATTGACGCAAGCCAGGACACACAGCATAAACAAATAAAGCAGTAGGGCAAATTTTGCGCTCGGCAATGTATTCTGCATGCACGTCTACCGCGGCGTAAACGTCAACTTGTAGCGGTTTAGTTCTACTAGCGGAATATCGATGGAGTCGAGATCGTGGATCTTCCCTTCTTCGGGGAGGATGCGATACTTCTGGAGGAGACACGTGATGTACAGGAAAATCTCGACGGAGGCCAGGATCTCGCCGGGGCACATGCGTTTCCCTGAGCACAAAAGAAATGGGAAATAAAAGAATGTGAATGTTCCGAGATGGAGGCCGGCTGAAGCGTTACAGAGTCCGCCGAAACAAAAAAAGGACATGAGATGATGATTGGTACATACAGAGTAAGACGACAAAATGCGTGCACTGCGCTCACGCTGAAGCACAGTGATTGACTTGTGTGATAACACATGGGCACAATATCTTGGAGGAATCTGTATGCATGAGGTTAACTTAATGTTCGAGAACTTGCGTTAAAGGCCATAGCAAAGTCTTACCCAGCTTGACAGCCCAAAATGTTGCACGCAGTGTGGCATGTTTCACTTATCAATAAGTGAAATCGATCCATTGCTCTTAAGTAGGTGCTGTATATTGTCCGAGTATTACTTCTACGTACGCAACTGATTTGCCGGCAGTGCCGAGGTTTACAGTCGCAGTCTGTGCACGTCGCAAAAGAGAAACTCGCCTACTGCTTGTGACATTTGCACCATGCAGTTCCTGACTGCCAACTCCATTGGGATGCTAATGCCATCCTCGGCAAATTGCACATTGGATGAAACGGTGCCTCGGTGCGATCAGTCGAGGGTGCCGTGAGTGCTTTGTATAGGCAATTTCATGGGCTCAGCCATCTTGTGCTGCTATGTGAGGCACTTCTCGATTATGTTTGCAGCGACATCCAATTAACGTGGTGGCGCAACACCGACCACATCTCTCCAAAGATTTTCATGCATAGAAATCGACTCTAACGCCGTGCATTGGTTGATACAGATAGAAACACGCCCGTGTTTGTGAAGCACTAAAATGAAATACTTAGTCAGTTAGCGAAGTAAATATTCTTTAAAACATTGCTGCAATAAATTTGGCAGGAAAATATTGGTCAGCGGTGGCGAAAATGAAGGGCTTACTTCGCTTTATTTAATTTAGTGTACAATATCAAGAGCCGATATGTGTGTTTTCATGTAATGGATTTCAAAGTATACTACTCACATTATTCAGTCCATTTTGCGCTGGAAAAACTCTGGAAACTTGTTAGCATGCGTATTTTTTTTTAGAATTCAATGTAGTCTTGCTCCACCGATAAAATATTAACTTCCCCCAAGTATTCGCTGAAACAAGAACACCATTTGACATAATGCCGAGAAGGTTCGGGCACGCAAGTGGAGCGTTGTGACCGGTCCCTCGTTATCACTTATTTTCTGGCTTTCCTAGCAGAAAAAGTGAAACTTTTGAAACTGGAAAACCGTAATTTATACGCCATGACTGCCCACGAGTTCAATAGTAGTTTTGCTCGCATAAGCGCTCGCTACTTTCCCGCATTGCTTTACGCTCGGAAATAGTTCCCGAGAAACGACGATATTGCAAGACGTTCGCTTCGTCCGTGATATCATGGGAATGTGCGAACGTTAATTGGCTGGTGCATTTATACAAATTCTCTTCAATTTAGACAACGGTAGATTTGCCACTGCATTCCTGCATTCTTGCAGGTTGCGGACTAACAACAGCAGCAATATTTTTCTTTAGAGACCCGCTGCGGTGGCTTAACGGATAAGGTGTTGCACTGCTAAGCGCGAGGTCATGGGCCTAAATCCCGGCTACGGCGGCCACATTTAACGGGGCGAGATGCAAGGACGCCCATGACCCCCGCATTGATGGCGCGTAACATTCCCTTGCGGTCAAAACGAATCCGGAGCTCTCCCACTGCGGCGTGCCTTATAGTCAAATCGTGGTTGTGGCCCGTAAAACCTCGGAATTAATTCTTCTTTAGCGCCGCTTTAACAATCAATGATGGCGGAACTCCAACGATTGCGTGAAGTAAACCATGTAAGTACTGGTCTTACCGATAGAGAAAGGAATCAGGTGCTCGGGTTTTGGCTGAATGAGGGAGCCGTCTTCCCTGAAGAACCGCGTCGGGTCAAACTTGGACGGTTCTTTCCATAGCGTCGGGTCGTTGTGCACGGCCCACACATTAGGAATCACGGTGGTTCCTTTGGGAATAAAGTACTCGTCGAACACGGTGTCCTCGCCGGTACTGTGGATCAGATTCAAAAGAACGTCCATAAGAGTGAGATCAAGAGAGTTGAACAGGTAGCATATTGTTTCATCAGAATGTGACGATTTAGTGGCCAACCAGTGGTTTCAGTGGAACGAAAGCCATCTTGCTGATAGTTATTTCTGATGTAGATTTTTGACCATTTGCCCTGTAAACCTGCCAAGAGCACGTTTTATACTGTGGTTTCGACATCTTGTACAGATGTGGTTGTTGCTAAAGACTGGTCTGTTGTTGTTCCTTATTAACGGAATACATTCGAAAAAAATATATCCCACAGAAGGTCGGGCTATTACATATTAAATTGGCAGCTTTCTTTGGTTCTCCCTCCTGATTCGCGGTTTGTACGTATATACGTTTTGTCAGGACGTTTACGTGGTCTTAAAGACCACCTTGAGACGAGCCTGTGCCGTGTATTTCAGAAAGCATTCTAAAAAAATGTTTAAAAATTGCCTGTGACAGAAAGCACAATTCTAGTCCATGAGCCTATTGGAAAATTTAAATGCATTATCAACTAATTAAAAAAATCCCTACTTAAGTTTCTAACTAGTTGCAAATATAACAATATAAAATATTGCAAATTGCAAATTTAGCCGTGGAGTTCGCAAGGCTAATCCATTTAGAACGAAGCCTCAGGATGACACCAGCTTCAAAATTCAAGAACGTTGCGGAGAAATGGTGTCTCGTAAATGGTGTCATTCACATAATTCTTTTTAAGTGAATATTCCTTGCAGTCTAACCCACTAGAATTTGTAAAGTGCAATACGTGTAATACGGTAATTACTTAAAAAATTATGCACGTATCTTTTGTATATCCCTGCCTTAATTCCTACATTCCTCTCTCTCTCTCTCTCTCTTGGCAGCCTGCTGTTGGGTTCCGCGAACATGAAGCCGCCTTCTCTGTTTGTTTACTGAATGCTCGTGGGAATTCTTTTTATTGTTGTTTTCTACGTTTACGTAGCCTTCCTGGGCCGAGAATGGGCCTGTAGTGTTTTGTAGATAAGGAGATAAATAGATAAATAAATAAACTGAGATACATGACAGAGATGTTGAGGATAAAGAAGGCTGGTTTTCTCCCCGGCACGGGTGGAAAAGACGCCCACTTCGCCTATCTGTCATACCACGTCACATACCCGCGAAAACTCAGTACGTCAAGGCGATGTGTACGCTTTAAAGATTCCTTATTACTCCAAACAAAACTGATTTTTTTAAACAACCGGAGATTGCGCCGTTCCGAAAGGAATAAAAGATGACTGCCCACCAATGGCTCCGGCATTGGCTTTACTCGGAGCTGGTGGGAGAATGAATTTTTCAGCGTAGAGTAAAATTTATAGGTTGCAGTAGAATGTTGCCGAGCCCTTTCGGGATATAAACGACGTAGCTCTGCCAACTATTCTTCTCTGAGGATGCGTTTTAACAATATTTTTAAACCTTTCGTTGCACGCCACCCTTACTTTCAAGCAGCAACAGCAAGCTAAGCAAGGAGAAGTGAATCAATGGCGAAATGCGGCACCATCTTCCTCATCCGGTAATCTACTTTCAACTGCGCTATCTCAAATCAACCGACTCCCTCTCCGCTTGCGCGTGGCCCTCGCCTCTTGTTTGCCAATTACATAAAAAAGAACAAAAAAGGACGGATGTAGGCAGTGCTATTTGATTTCAAAGCGCCTCGTGCACCGCCTATAGAGGCGCCACTGAAAGCCACCTAGCGGACGCTTCCAACACTACACGCGGGAGCAGTAGCAGACGACAACCCTTTGCACCAAGGATGGCTGAAGTTCGCGGCTGCGATTTCTCCTTTGTTCTGGTGCCAGGCTGCTTCTTCTGCGGTGACAGCTGTAGGGAAGATGCTGACCTCTGTGCGAGCGGGTATGAACACGATGTTACCCGTGTTTGGGACAACATGGTCCACATACGTGCAAGGTGTGTCCCGCAGACAAACGCCATGAACCCCATTTACATGACGTGGAGCTCATGTTCACTGGCCGATAAATTTTGTTGAGTGATGCGATCTCTCGATGTTTTTTTTATTCTACCCTTGCCGCAATGCTGCTTCTGTACCTGAATAATAAGCACCCGTCGCAAGTGCAGACTTATATGAAACAAATCCGCACGGTGCAATCTCTGCATATGCCGTTGTGATTTTTCTGCCGATGAATACATGTGACATCGCCCAATAAGTGCAGTCGAAGTCGCCTCGAGAAGAGTAATTGCCAATTTATTGATGGAAACGCGTACACTAGCCAACGAAGTCACCAAACACACAGGTTAATAAAAGCGCGTGTTAATGCTGTACCACCGATGCAATTCTGCTGCATACGCCGATGAACTACCATTCCTGCTGCAGTTTGTTATTATTTATGGGGTTTTACGTGCCGAAACCACTTTCTGATTATGAGGCACGCCGTAGTGGGGGACTCCGGAAATTTCGACCACCTGGGGTTCTTTAACGTGCGCCTAAATCTAAGTAACAAAAATACCATATGCAGCAGCTATTAGCAATTCTCGCCCTGAACTACCTATTTTCTAAACACATTTCCAAAAACGCAAACAATATCTAAGATGCCCTCGGGCGAAAAGAATAAAGCTGGTAAAGAAGCACTTCCTTGGTATCATTCCGATAAGACACAGTGTGATTTATACCCTTTACAAACAAGGCAGGGTGAAAACTTCGCAGCTCAAAAGAATCGACAAAAAATCATGCATGGAGAAACTAGCAGCAGTTAAACATGTGCAAAGCCACGCATAAAATAGATGTAAAAACATGAATTGCGCGACAGCTGGTGCGAGGATTTACCGCGCCACATGAAACCAACAATTTCAGTTCTTGCAAACTTCAATAGCTTTAACATACAACGCAATGCGCTCGTGCAGTCGTGCTGCCTAGCTAGCGCAACGCGGTAAAGAAGCGGAAAACAATATAAGCGGCAAACGGCATTCCGAACTTTAGCACAATGCCTTTAAATCTCATGCTGCACTGCAGACGAATTTCGTAGCTCACGCGTCTATGATCGAGTGGAAAAAAACACCGACGAGACAAAGGAAAGGATGAGAACAAGAAATTTCCCTTCGAAGCGACGATCCATTTTTGCTACCGTTGCTCCCGCTGATGAGGCTTTGCCGGGAATAATTAGAACCGTATCGCCGGCACGTTTTCACCGGTATTTGAGCCCCCCACCCTGCAACAATTCTTCTTCGACATTGCCTTAAGCTTTGGCCACCCCACACGTGCGAATGGTGTTGCCTATCTTGCTCTTAAAACGTGAATAAGACAGAGAAACACGATCAACGACACAACAAACTACGGAGCGCGCCAGGCTCCTCTCCCGCGTGTTCTGCGCAAGGCCGCCATCAGTGGCGCGTCCGTCGGCCTGCACGGCGCGTATAGACCAAATTATCGGCGAGGAGGAACATAGCCTCGAACCAGCGCCGTGCGCCGCTCGTCTCCTCGCAGTGGTTTGTGCGGATTCTGTTTTCTCTCAGCGCCAGCTTTGATAGGTAGCGGTTTAATTGCGAAGTAGTGCGATTCTAACGTGCTCCGTCTGGGATTTATGGGATGTCAGATGACTCAAAGTCTTCAAGTTCGACGGGCTACCACTCTGCTGTATTTGGCCGAAAAAATAACTTTCGGAAGCAAGCGTGAAGTGCATCTTCAAGCCGCGCCGACTTATTGGTCACTGCCGCTGCGATAGCAGAGAAGCGTCCGCTTTGTATTGCCAGCAAAAACAGAAAGGACTTGATGCCATCGCGTGTCTGTTCGAAAGGTTTAGTTCGCAGATAGCGCTCGGCGACGAACTCGGAACTCGGCACCCATGATCAAACTGGGATATGAAAGAAAGGTGCGTATTCGAGTCGGTCAGCTATTGCGAATGGATGAAGTTAACTATTTCTTCGTGCACGCACATTAAACTTATTCTCCTCAAGCGTGATCTAACATTATCATGCTTGACAACCAACGTTCTCGTGGAAGTTGACCGAGGACGTATTATGAAAACAGTGCGCGCCAACCAAGAAATGAAGGTGTGTTCTTTTCCATTCTGTAACCGAAACCATGCCTACCGTGTGCAGACCGGCCTTAGTTCACACGGGCTCCCCTGTGCTTCTGAATCTGGCCGGCCAATTATTGACACCGCTCATCGCGCGCTGTATTACTGCAGAAAATGAAGTGGCTTTTGCGAAGAGTAAGTTGTTCTTTTTTCTGCTCTCTCGAGTGGGCGAGGGGCCCTTGCACGCACAAGCACCATTCGAGTCCTTAGAGCGCGCATTATCTTTCGACGCGTCGCGTGCGTCTGGTTGATCATGGCACATTCGCGGCCCCTATCATCAACTCATTTTATCCACTTTAACAGCCCTTTGATCGAGCTATCTTACAGCTCTTTGTTTTGTTGAGCTAGATGCCCGGATGCCAGATAAACAATGTTTAGAAAATTGTACCGCGAAAATTTTTGGAGATCGAAAGCTGGCAAAACGTGTTTCCTCGGAGCTTCGCAGTTACCTGGATTGGGATGTGCGTTGGTGTGGCAAACCGCATGAAACATGGAGACACCTGATTGTTAACGCCTGAGTGATAGCTGAAGAGAGTTCAAGGCTAGACATAAAATAATTACACGTTACATGTATACGTTACGTAGCGACAATGTTCAGACTTGACTGGCCTCCAATTTACATTGTGGGCAGAGCTGCGGGAGCGCCTCTAGGCCCGTCGCAGTTAGATATTGCGGTTATAGATAGAGATAGATGCAAATGAGAGAAATGCAGGGATGTTAACCAGAGTTAAAGCCGCCGGTTTGCTACCCTGCACCAGGGGAAGGGAAAGAGGAAGCAAATACGGAAAGAAGAACGGGGACAGAAAGAAAGGCGTGAAAGGAATTGAAAGGGGGCGACGGGATGGGATCACTATAGTCTTTCTAATAGGCCACTGCCACGTAAAGAGGTCAACAAAGCCTTGACCGACTTTCGGTGGGACGACAGTTCATGTCGGCATTCCAACACTGTCTGTTCTCAAAGTGGCCTGTCGTCAAGGCATGTCAACACGGCCGCTAGTGACAGCTTGTGCGTGCTGTATCGAGGACAATGGCAAAGTACGTGTTCTATAGTCTCCTCGCCTCCGCAGTGACTGATAGCCGCGCTCTCATCCATACCGACTCGGAAGGAGAAACATCCTGTGAAAGCGATACCAAGCCACAGTCGGCAAAGTACTGCTGTCTCGAGTCGAGAGAGTCTAGATGGGGGTCAAAGTCGAAGGGAAGGATCCAGTTGGTGTAGACGTGTGTGCTTCAAGCTTGGTGTGTTCCATAAAGATCTTGTGGCTTCATTTGCAAGCACACAAATTTTAATTGCTGCGTCTGTTCTTGAGAATGGAATGCAGCCTTGCAAGCCCTCCTCACGTGCAGATCGTGCTGCTGCATCTTGATGTTCCTTGCCCATCACGCCACAGTGGCTTGGAATCCACTGTAGCGTGATGTCGCTTCCTTGATCGACGAAGTGGTGAAGCAGGAGTCTGATTTCTAGAACTAGTTGTTCGTGGGGTCCGCGGCGTAAGACAGAAAGCAAGCAATGAAGAGCAGCGTTGGAGTCACTGAACACGCTCCATTTCTTGGGCAGTTCATCAGAAATTACGCGAAGTGCACAACCAATCACAGCGAGTTCCGCGGCAGTCGATGTAGTCTGGTGAGATATTAGAATCTTTACGGTGGAGGTTTTCGCAGAAACGATCACCGATCCTGCAGACCCATTCACCGTGGTTGAAGCGTCAGTATATAGATGATGATGCTCGTGGTATGCGTTGTGCAGGAAGAGCAGTGAAAGCTGCTTGAGTGCTGGAGATGAGAGTTCTGCTTTTGTTCGTATTCTTTGTACCATTAGTCGAAATTTTGCTTCAGCCAAGCACCATGGGGGAAACGGAACTTTCGCTGGAGCTGTTTATCCTAATGTAAGGTGTGCACGATTGGACAGGACGGTCTGACAAAAGGAGGCACGTGGTCGATCCTCTGGCGGAAGGCTAGATGATGGACAGGGGCTCGAGCAAGGTGTCTTACCTGTGCTCCGAGTGCTTCCATGACTATATGGGTCTTGGCTGGGAAATCGCAATTGTTTCAGCTGCTGACGAGCACTGGGGCAATCCAAGACCCACTCTAAGTGCCTGGGCCTGGACGCTTTCCAGTGTATGGATATTATTTCTGCAGATGTTGGTCAGCACAGGCAAGCTGTATCGCAAATATCCAAGAAAGACCGTCCTGTACATTTATTTGCATCATTGCATGTACTGACCCAGCCTTTTCCTCCAAGAAACTTGAACACATTAGAAACATCCGTCAGGCGTTTCTATAGGTAGGCTAGATGAGGACTCCAGCAGAGGTCACGAGCAATGATTACGCCTGAGAATCGGTGCGTCCTGGTGTAAGGTTTGCTTTGACCGTCGATTGAGACATCGTATGATCTCATTGGCTTTCGGCTAAACGCTACCAATTCGCATTTTTCTGGCGAGATCTTGAGACCTTGTTCATTTAGGTACGTCGATGTTGACGTCGCAGCTTCTTGAAGCCTTGCGCGTGCCTGCGGCCATGTCACACCAGATGTCCAGACGCAGATGTCATTGGCATACATTGATACGTTAACCGTGTTCGGAAGTTGTTGCACGAGACCAATGAGTACAAGGTTGAAGAGTGTTGGACTCAAGACACCGCCTTGCGGAGCTCCATGGTGCGTGTAACATTGCGAGGTTGGGACAGCTTCAGTGTTATTAAATAGAGTCCGCCGATATACATAACTGCGTCTCCAACGATATAATTGACCGCCTAGGCCCACCGATTCCAATGCTTCAAGTATGGCGTCAGGAAGAACGTTGTCATAGGCTCCCTTTATATCTAAGAACATTGTGACAGATAATCTCTTACACTCTTTTTGATGTTGAACACAGGTTACCAGATCGATAACGTTGTCGATAGAACATCGGTGACGACAAAAGCCAGCCATGGCATCTGGGTAGATTTCGTAATGTTCGAGGTACCACTCAAGTCTGGGGAGGATCATTCGCTCCATTACCTTTCCAACGCAGCCTGCCAACGCAATTGGTCGATATGAAGTAATCTCTAAGGTAGACTTGCCAGGCTAAAGAAGCGGTGCCAGGTGGCTGATCTTCCAGTCTTGAGAAACTTTGCCGTCCTGCCAGGACTCGTTATAGATATTAAGGAGTGCACTTCGTGCCCATTCGCCGAGGTGACATAGCATACGGTAAGATATGTCACCCGGACCAGGCGACGACGACCAATTACATTGGGTGAGCGCCGCGTCAAGCTCTTGCATTGTGAGAGGCAGACTCATGCGTGAATCTTGTGAATCTAGAATATGGTTCAATGTAAGCGAACCTGTGCACGTTGGCTGGCCTGCAATCGTAGAACGGAAGTCTTCTGCCACGTAAATGTCTTGTCGGCGCTGGAACAGTGCTAGGGCCTTAAACGGAAAGCCCTGTTCCGGAAAAGAACGTAGACCTCGCACATTTCTCCATAGTTGAGATATATCGGTTGGCGGGGATCTAGCGACGTACAAAATTTTGACCACCATTGTGCCTCTAGTTTATCCATGCGGCGTTATATCTTCTTTTGCATTCACCGGGCTGTTCTTAGACCCTGAATTGACTTAGTGCGTCGGTATCTTCTTTCAGCACGACGGCAAATCGCATGAAACCGCTCCAATTCCAGGTCGAATTCAGAGTACCTTGGAAAACACGGGAGTGTGCGCGTGGCCGTCTTTGCCGTTTCGTTGATATCTTGTTGAAGTCCATAAGAGAGGTCTTTGTGTCCAAGCGCCCTCAATCTAAGATTTAAAAATGGTCCAACCTATACTTCGTATCGTGGTGGACGTATACGTGTTAGACATTCCCTTGATATTGAGGTAAGTGGGGATGTGGTCGCTTCCATGCGTTTTAGTGTCCAAGAACCACTTAACATGTGCGGCGAGGCGGCCGGAGACGAAAGTAAAAACGAGGCAGCTGCTGTACGTTATTCCCCGCAGAAAAGTTGGAATCGCGTCATTCAGCAGGTACAGACCATTGTTGGAAACTAATGAAGCTAGCCTTCGGCCCGTCACGTTAACTTTTGAGCTTCCTCAAATGGTGTGGTGTACGTTGAAGTCCCTGTGATAATCCATGGAGCAGGTTGTGTTATTAAGTTGTCTTCTAGTCTTTTGGTGTCAAATCGACTTGATGTGAACAGATACGCCCACAAGAGTGCAAAGGTGACTTTTCTATTTTCAACAATCATGCACAAATACTGATTGTCGTCCATGACGACAATCAGTATGTGTGCATGATTGTTAAAATTGTGTGTGTGCGTGATTGTTTAAGGCTGGATGACGTAAGTGAGCTCACGGCGAATAAACACGACGACCTTGCTACTTTTGCGGTTGCTTGATGAAAATATTGTCTAGTAGCCGGATAGCCTTATTGGATGTGATAATCTTGGTTCACAGATGACAATGATTGGAAATCGGTTAGGGATAACAAACTGACGAAAATGGGCGAAGCGAGATCTTAGCCCTCTCGCGTTCCACTGAATGATCGATGCTTTCTTCACTACGGCTATATCGAAGCTAACAGCTTAGTGACGACACCCTATCAAGTTTCCCAACACCTCTAGAGAAAGTGCGAAAACTTGCCACTCGTCATCAACAGAGCGTTCGCCGTGCATTCTGCAACACTATCCAACATACCAGCATGGTGCCGGACGATAGACGGTGCTGTGATTGCAAAATAGCTGCGCCCTCAATAAAACGGCCTATAAACGAGGACATCATTTGATAGGGCTGTTCAAACTACGCTGCGGGTCACCGCCCAATGCTAGCGGAGGCGGTTACGTAAATTTGTAGTCAGGAGGTTGGAGTAAAGCCAGAATTGAATAGTTTGTAGACCACAGGCAAGAAGCTGGCGCTTTGGCTAGCTTTAGCGCGTACGTCCGTTGTAATCACTCTCCCAATATTTTATTGCGAAAGCAATACTGCTCGCACTTTCGGCGCATCGGTGGTCGTGGCGCCTCCTTACACAGCTGTGCATCACGTGACCGTGTGGCGTCACGCCAGACCGAGAGGCGGGGCCCCAGCTCGCGGCATCGATGGTGGAGGCGAAGCCTTGCGCGCCGCTGCTGCGGCGCTACGGAGAGAGGGCGCTCGCTGATGTCCACATGTCCACATGTCCATACCATCAGCCGAACCAAGGCACAGCCAAGGGTATTGCTTTCGAAATCTTCCAGGCTTAACCAAGCTAAGCCTTCAGCCAATTTTTTTGTTCTGATAATGGCCGGCCGTCCAGCGTCTTCAATGCATGCAGTAGCTTCGTCTCCCCACTATAACGAAGCGGATGCATACATTATGGGTGATACTTTCATCCCAGCCGCAAGTGTCAGGTAGAGCTGTCGGTCCATGGAATAATAAACAAGCTTGACTTGGTCAAGCTTGTTTATTAAAACATACCTATATTCCATCTCACAAGTCGTTTGCATTACTCTTGAAGTTATGAGCGATACACAGACAACATTTTTGCAGAGTGGAAATATAGTTCCGGGCGTAACTGTCTGATTATTGGCGGGATTAGAGAGTTTTATTCTTGGTTGGTACATGGTGCGATACAGCGATATGTGACACGCTAGGGAATTTGCGGGACACCGCGAATTACTGCGGCGGTGAGCTGAAGATGCGGCGTGGATGAACACATCTCGAGGGGCATTCGCCATTCTTATTGGCTAAATGGTCCTGCAGCTTCCACCGTGCTGAAAACGACTTGTGAAATGAGGTATAGACAGGAAACTGAGTAAAAACTTCTATAAATTTAATCTGCCGTCTCTCTTTCCACAGGAAGAACAGAAAAGAAAAGTGAAGATGGGGTCACGAGCTGCGAGTCTGATATTTTACTCTCATGACATCGAAGCCGGAATACACCACAATTTCCTGGTTATGCATAGTAAAAAATGACATGAAAGTAAGCATCGCAGGAACTGTGAGCGAGAAAGAAGCATTAAACCCGCGATAGGATGACAGCTGTGAACTTGTAAATTATTTTGTTTATTTTCATGCGGGCGCTAGCACTGTTAACCTATTCACATCGTAACGTTCACTTTATCCTTTCTTTTTTCGAGTGTTCTTTCGCAAGGCGAGTTGTATAGTAGTGATGAAGATACATACGCACGCACGCACAGGTATAGACAGAGGCAGTCTGTAGCGGTTATTCTGTGACAACGCGAGTATTACATAATGACTAAAAAAGTTTCACTGTCTCAGCTGCACCGTGGGCTCTGAAAAAGGTCGTAGCGAACAGCTGTTATGTTCAGTCCGGTTTTAAACAGGCTGTTGTGGAGAGACGGACGTAGAAAATAGCACGGCTACTCTATTTATTTTTGTCTTGCAGCAAAATAAAATGATAAAGGATTTACGATGCAGGTTATGCAGACAAGAGGGAAGTCAACAGGAAGGTGAAAGCTTGAAGAGTTCAGTTCAAAAGTATAGCCGCACTAAGAATGTCGCCGTAGCCAGCTTTTCGACAAGCAACGCGACCCCCGCGATTAAATATCGAACTCGCGACTTCTTGTTCACCATCAGAACGCATTGTCGGTTAGCCACCATGCCGGCTCTGGAAAGAAGGCATTTACGCTGTCTCAAGTTTATTAAGGTTGATATTCATTAATACGGGATCAGTACAAGGCCAAGACAGTGCGGGCCTTGAGCGAGTGGCTATACCCTCCTGCAGCTAACGCACGCGGCGCTCTTGCTTTCGAACATAGTCGTAGAGGCTGGCGTGCAGTGTCGATACGAGTATATATGTAGACGTTCTTTCGTTGCCTTCACCCCACTCAAACCTTGGGCCATCCAGTGTGATCAAGGATGTATTCACCTAGTCAGTCATGTACAATATTCCAAAATCCAGATGTCCAAAGGGCGCCAATAATTCTTGTATATGGATTGTTGTCGTACACGTAGCGGGTGAAAATCCGCCCTCAACATGCCATCTAGGAGGCTCTAGTAAAATGGCACGTGCACCTATATTTGCACTGCCCGTCGAACTTCCCGGTCACCCGAATATGATGGATTGGATGCTTGCGCTTCTTGGCATACAAGTAAAAACAGAAACAAAGACAGAGAGAAAAGCCACAGCGCTCCAGTTAGAGCCCTGTGGTGTGGCGCGGTGACAAGTAGAGCGCTGTGGTGTTCAGCTATCTCTATGCCAGGATGCGTTATAGCACGAGAGCAAGTGTTTCATAGTGCTTGAGTGGATGTTGTTTCAAAATGTTTCTTCCATGGCTTCTGCACACGTTGTAATACGACTGGAATTCTTCTTCAAGTCTACTTCAAGCACTTCGAGTCTTTCTATGGCCTCTTACGCCGACCCAGTGACCCAAGTTGACTGCTAGCTTCGGCCACTAGGGTACACGTGCTTGTGGTCGTGATGCTCTCGCAGTCGTTCCATCATCGTCATCCCAGCTTCGTCATCCGACTGTCGTCATGCCGTGGTCCTCTCGCTGTTGTCATGCCCCCGTTATCATTTCCCAAACGTAATCCAATCCGTCGTCGTGCTGTCGTCACCGTGCATTCGTCGTCATCCCATCGTCCCCATGCCTTTGTTGTCACGCTGTTGTCGTTATACAGCAGTCGTCGTTTCTGAATCATCGTCCAGTTGTTTTCATGTCGTTGTCGTCGTGCAGCCTTCGTCATTCCGTCAACGTCATTCATGCTCCACCATTCCATCGTGGTCCCTGCGTTGTCGTCGTACAGTCGTCGTCGTGCCGTCATGATCATGACGATCACAGGCGAGCGAGTGTCATAGCGAAGTGGACTGATCTCGGAGGCAGTGTTGTCACATATAGCCGAAGCAATGTAAATATCTGAATGACCGCTAAAAATTCAAAATAAAGGTGTCTTCAGCAATATGGTCTGTCACTACATTGATTAAATGCTAATTGCATTAGCGTCGATAGTCATCATAACATGGTTTCTGAAGAATTTTTTTTGCCTTGGAAGGAAGGAAGGAAGGAAAAAGTAGAGAAGGAAAGGCAGGGAGGTTAACCAGTTTAGCGTAACCGGCTTGCTACCCTACACATGGGAGAGGGATGGGGGCGATGAAAGATGGGGAAGGGAGAGAGAGAGAGAGAGCACATAGCACAGCACACAAACATCGTCCGGTAGAGTCTATCAATCTGGCATTGTACGTGATAACACTGTCAGAGCCGCTTGTCCAATCCCGTCTCTTTCAAAAACTGAAGTAGTCCCTTCGTCGCCTTCACCTGCGATGTCTTCTGTCGGCGGCATGTGAAAATCGTGTCGAGGGACAATGGTCTAGTGTCAAGGTGCGCGAGAACGGATGCCAGGGACTGTCGCTGAACATTTTTCGCACTACCATTCGCGTAAGAAACATTGCTTGAGGGATCGTAAAATTATGTTTAGATCCGAATGAGATTAACTTGACCCGCGTTAATGTTTAAAATGTAATTCCTGGTTCATGCATTTTTTTTGTAGCAATGGGGTGGGGAGGCTGCCTAAATCGAACGTGCATTGATAAAGAAGCCGCTGGAGAAGAGTTCAACATTCGCCGTGGTATAATAGCTTTACGTAGTAGTGAACGAAATTGCCCGCAAGTTCTAGGCAAAGAGGATTACACGCGCTCTGACGTAATTGATTTTCAAAAGATGAAGCGCCAACAGTGACAATACACTAAGAAGTAACAAAGACAGGACAAGGTGCAAAGACGGAGATAAAAACAGGATAAACACAGATAAAGACAAGAAGCGCCTTGTCCTGTCTTTGTTCCTTCTTAGTGTGCTGTCACTGTTGGCACTTCATCTTTTGAAAGCTATGCACCAACTAGTCCGACAACGAGTTTTACTGCAATAAGGTTTTGAACCTGCTTTAGATATCCGTATTGCCATCTTGTAGCGTTCTGTTTTTATCGCACGACCAGGCTTTACTTTGACAAATATCGTATAAGCTGCAGGGATTCAGATCTCACAGACTCGCGGTGGTTATCCACCGACTCTTTGAATGGTAGGGAAAGGACCTGAAGCGCTAGTCACGAAAAACTGATCTTCATTTTTCTTCGTACGATCTCTGGTATGCGGCAGACAACCAAATGCTAAATTATAGCAAGGTTTAGTGCATATAGTAGACGCGGTATCAATGCAAAAAGACACAAAAGGAGCGAAATGCATAATTGAATGAACCTAATATTTAGTTAATCTTGTCCCTCCACCTGCTAGGAATGTTGAAAAAGTATAAATGTAGAGATGGAGAGCTAAACGAAAATCACTAAGAACAAAAATCTGTAGCGCTAGTTGGCGTTTGTACGTCTGTGTTTTTGTGTGACCGTATTTTTTATCTCTTTTCTGTAGTTGTGTTTTAGGAGTTCACTCGAACAACGATAGTTGACAAAGGCATATCCTACGGCTACTGTTCCTTACCATTGTGTTGAAATGACAGAAATACAGTGATTGTTTGTTGTTGTTCATTCCGCTAAATTGCGTTTAGTATAAAAATTTACCCGAAACACGAACGCGCACTGCTTCCTTTACGTATGGTGTTCATTCTCACTAAAGACACTTCATCAGGATCAGAACGAAACTTAAACGAAGCTAATCCGATGACTCGCTACGGCGAGGTGTCACACATTTTCAGGCGTTCTGATATTTCTGAATAAAAAAGATCGAACGATGGAACGAATGATTGAATGAATTAATCCAATATATGTTTAGCGGCTCCTCATCGGAGGTCTACAAGGAGCCCAAATTGGCTGAAACATTTTGTGGGCGTTGCGTCTGGGCCTTTTAGCTAAGATCAGTTTTGGTATCTGTTCCTATGAGGACATTCGTACAATACCTTTATCTTTTTTTGGTGATTCTACATAAGGTATGCAAGTCGTCATACAAACCACGGATATAGTCACACATAAATGAAAAGGCGTGGGTATAGGAAAGCGTTTGCTAAATAAAGCCTTAGACAGATTTCGGACAGGCGCAAGGCAGGCCCCCTAACGGTTCTGAATGTTGTTAGAATTTCCTTACACGACTGCAGTGTCTTCTAACGTAAATAAAATTTGAGGATTTATGTGACCACTTTTCTAAAAAGCTTTGTTTCACATAGAACAAGTCATTCGTTACAGTAGCTGATAATGACGGTGGGAACTGAACCTTGCATATACTCTAAGGAATCATTTCAGCCATTGATATTTGTGAAATAGTGCATACCGTGCATTACGGAGCCGAACAGTAAAAGACAGCATGGTAAAGTTTCACGCGGTGATACGTTTAAGGGACACGCCCGAACGGAACTTGCCACGGTCAACTAAAGTGAGCTGGGATACATGCACGCAGACCATCTAGCGTGAAGTTGAGGTTGGAGGCAAAGGGACGACCAGCCCTCAGAAGATGGATTGTGGGGATTCAGATGGGCGTCGACCAAACAACCCTGCGGGAAGCGGGCGTGACATGTGATGCATGAGAGGACTGTTGTTAGTCGGCAGCTGCGTTGTTATGATCCTTCGGTGTAAACGGTACTCTTCCATCAGCCGTCAAGGGAGAGACTTGTGCGAGGCGTTAATTGTTGACCTACGATGTAGCAGAGACATCATATATCAAGAACGAGCGTGTCGCAGCGATAGCATAGATTGTAGCTAATAAATAAGTCGAAGAGAAGGAGACAGAAGCTGGTCAATGATTTTTGTTGCCTTCTTGGTTCTTACGCTAGCGTAGGTCAATTGGCCAGTGCACCGGTGTGCCACTTTTCTTATGGGCGACTCCAAGCACTCAAGTACTTGCGCGAGAAACTGATTCTGGAGGAGATACAAACATGCAGCTGAAGAGCACTTGTCAGATGAAACAAAGAAATAGGAAAGCTGTTGCTATGTCCGCAAGTGTTTCAATGGCCAGAAATAGCCGGAGCGATAAATGCGGCTCCGAGGAAAGCGCGACAATAGACATGCCACTTCACGACCTTTATCCATGAGCAACACGTTAAGGAAAACAAGTGCCGGTACATCGAGCAAAGAGAAAGGCTCACAGTTGACACAAGCTGATAAGGTTGCTTCACACAGCAAGAGATTCTCGCCATGGTTGAAACCCTACTGAGTGGGCGTTATTTTTGAAGCTTGAGGCTGTTCCACTTGCAACAGGGGCCTACGCCTCATGAAAGAATGGCAGCAATGCATTCACTGCATCTGGCATATAAAGTAGCGAATGCTGGCAGCCGGTCACAGGTGGAGCACATCTCATCAACCACCTACACCATCCCTCTCCCCCTTCTGTTATTTTAGCATGCGAAGTGATTCCGCATGCAAGCACCCGTACCAGACGACAGAATGGCGGTCATGTAGCCCCTGCCAACCCTCCCACCTTTCTATACAGGTGCACAACCAGAGGCAACTCCGACGTCTATACCAGTTTGCGATAAAGCCCTTAGGGCACTTCATAAGCGAGCGTTCCTGTTTGCGGATTGTGAGTAGTACACAGTGCGCTGAAAGCATTGAGAGGATACATTATTGTAGGCTTTCCACAGGATTAGAGCTCTAGCCCGGATGCAGACCTTCAAGGTGGCGCAACAATGATAGCGTACGTTCGCATAGTGCTTTCTATGCTTTTCACACAAGACGTACGTTGCCTAGCATAACTTAGGGTGTCTGCGTTAGGTTATGCCGATGAGTAGAGAGGTAAGTGACTGAGTAGTTGAAAAGTAGGCAGCTCAATGAATAAGAAAGAAAGAAATTGAGCTGAAACTGAGCGGTTGATATATTGAAAAGATGAGAATGTAAACAAAAAGATACTAAGGAAGTGAAAGCGTACATAGATCATGGAGTCAGCGGTGGGTCGAGAAAGAAGTTGGCAATTTCCTAAATATCTAAGAGCGTTATTGTGGCATCCGAAAACAAGGATAAATGAATGAATGAATAAATAAATAAAGAGATAAATAAATAAATAAATAAATAAATAAATAAATAAATAAATAAATAAATAAATAAATCGTTAAATAATTAAATCAGAACCAGAAAGAATGTACAGTCGCTAGGTGGTACTCGCGGATTGTAAACGATACCTAAAGCTTTGAGTTTCTTCGCAGCTGAAAATGTGAGAGCATCTCCACGTACCCTCTAGGCACACCGAGAGGCGACACGGTCTTCCAGCGGTACATCTCCCAGATGCAGGCCATCGTGTACGGCATCTTGTTCCTGTCCTCCCACGTGGGCTGCCTCTCCTTGCCCACCACTTCGTCGATTTCTCGCTGCACCCTCGCCTGCACCGTGTCCGGATTGTTGGCGAAGTTGAGCATGTGCCAGTGGATGGTCACGGCCACCGTGTTTGAGCCGGCGATGAAGAAACTGAGCACGTTGCCAAGGAGAAACCGCTCTGCGTCAGAAGACAAGCAACGCAGCGTACACAGATGGTGAAGCGAGCAAGTTGGAAGTGAAGCTTTGTAAGCTGCGCGCAACGTGACGAAGTAGACTTGAAGAAGAATAGAGTACGAACGCTGTCTGTGACCAGAAAGTTTGTTAAAAGAAACGAACCTTCTAATATGGATACGGCAGCCTTGGAATAGCAGCAGCAAACAAAACCTTGTAGTGTCTGGCTGCGCTGCTAACATGGCACACACAGGCACACGACGCGTAAACAAGATGCGGACGTGGCCATTGCACACGAGCAACTGCTTATTCATTCCGCTGACGCTCGTTATGTGCGTGTATATACATTTTACACACCAGATTGTTGACATACCAGATGACGCACCAAATAAAAAAATAGGTTTCCTATGAGGGATAATACAATTCGAAATATCGAGCTAAATTACTCGATGCGGCGCCCATTATTTCTACGAGAAATCAAAATGCTATGTTGAATGAGTAACGTAATTGGACTTGATTACCCTGTATAAATAGTTACGTTACCGCAAATGTTTAAATTTGCGATTTGTGGCCGGCGAGTTCGCGAGGCGCATCCACTTGTAACGAATTCACAGAACTGCATCAGTTTCGAGATGTTAATTTCCATGGGTACGACAAGATGCACTGGCGTTCCAGCTACTTTTGTGCTCCAAAACATAAAGCAGCATTTTCATAAAAAACGTTGATCGGACAACAGTGCATTTTTACGGCAGAGTTTCATAGCGCATATCTCGGAACCGGTGCATCCACAGAATTAATGCTAAGTCGATATGCTTTGCATACTCGCTACCGACAACTCGTGGAATGCAATGTGTGCTTTTAAGGTACGTTATTAAAAAGCGAATATTATAATTGTTGTTCAAGCAATTAAGCATTTTGATGTGTTGTAAAAGTAAAGGCCGCCTCAATGGCCAATTTCTCTAAATAACTACGAATATGCTATTTGCTACAGACAATCATTAAAAATTTGGTGCAGCTTAAAAAACATATGACGCCCATATATTTTAATAACGCGTGTACTAAATCACAACCATAAAATATAGGGTGACACAGTAATCTGCATGAAATCGATAATGAATCGGTTCCAAACGACACACGAAACACCTGCCTTAAACCTTTGATGTGACACAAAACTCTTAACGTGACATAAAAAAAAAACAAAAAAACTCGTGAACCATCAATGCAAGCCATTTTTTCTCTAGTCGTTTCATTTTAGCCCGTGTGGTTGCATGTCGTGTTCTGAAAACGTACTGGTAATACGAAACATCGCGATAAGCGGGGCGGAAAATAGCTGAGGCATTTCGCATTGTAAAACTTCAGGGCATGTGCATCAATCAAGGTTAGTTAATGCTGCCAACAGAAGGAGTGACTTTTATTGATGGTCTATGCATTTTTTATTCGTCTGGCCTCAGGATTTTTTATAGTTGTTACAAAGCTGGCCGTATTCATATTAGCACGTTTTTCTGAATAAGCTTTTAGTGGATAGACAGGATTGTTCCTGTATTCTTCCTTAGTCGTTTTTGTCCGTTTGCGCACTGCTGACAACGAAACACAACGAAGTACCACAAACTTTTTTCAACACAACTGATTTTTATTTAGTTCACCATCTACTCAAAGGGACAACTTGTCCATCGCACGACAGTGTAGAACGAAGCTACGAAGAAGACACTTTTTTTCAGGAAGAAAGCTTCGCAGCCAAAACTACATTCGTTCTTGTTCGGAAATTTAACCCGAAACCGACTCCTCTTGGAGGTGGTCGCTCTACCATCTCAGCTTACTAGGAGGCTAGCCGATCGCAGAACAAGGCAGAAATAATAGACAACCGATGAACAGGGACACAGTAGCTTCAGGCTACATTCGGATGGATGATGAATACGGATTTCCGCATCTGATTTGTCGTATTCAGTGTCCCTGGGCTTCCACTTGTCAATTAATTCTGCAACGGTCTGCGATCTGCTAGCCTTCTGGCTCAGATGGTAGAGCAACCACCTCGAAAAGGCGTTTGTTCCGGATTCGAACACCGGATCAGGGACCTTATAGTGTAAAACTGTTCCAATTTGTCTTCCTTCCAATCTCCTGACGTCAACATTACGTAGCCACCGACGCAAGCATCGGGCGGTAACCCGCAGCGTGGTTTGAAGAGCCTAATCAAACGCACTCCTCGTTAATAGAAGGTCACCTTTTTCTGCTTTACAAGCGAATAGGATTACTTTCATTAAGCGGTCTTTCGTATATAATTGGCTTACGAGGCGAGGAGCACGCTCAAGTGGGGCGGGTTCCGGTGGGGCCGTGCCAGCTTAGTGAAAGCAGATAACCAATAAGGAGGGTGGGGCCGGCATCTGCGATTGGCCCGATTCCCCATCCTTAGCTTGCGGCGGCTGGTTGAAGATCCCAGCGACGTCCAACGGAAGATTAAAAATGACAGCAGGACGGATCCTTAGCAAAGAAGAGTTGGCAGAGCGAGGTCGCAACCGTGCCGAAAGGTCTCAATAACGTCCTACTGGCACGCAAAATTTTATGAATCCATGCTCTCAGGGAACTCTGAGTAGCCAGTGCAAAAGCGATGGGCGGGCACCCATCTTATATTCCTTTCTGAACGGGGCAGTTTCCGGCTGCCGCCATAAAAGTAAAAAAAAAAAAACAGTTTTGTTCAGTTTTGTACTGCATATTAATGCGTCTTTAACGCTTACGCGTTAAAGACGCATTAATAACGTTTAACGCGTAAGCGTTAAAGGCGCATTAATATGCCGGGTGAGTTTTAGCGGTTTTGTGATGTCGCGTGATAGACAGGCCAAGTGGACGCAGCCCGAAAACGTTTCAAGAACAGCAGAGGGATAATGGTGAAAAAGGGATCGAATCAGAAATAATTATTTTTCTTTCATTCGGTGTAATCATGCATAGTGTCCATATATCATATAAGATAGAGCGTTTTCGCGGTTTTCGTGATATCGCGTGACAAACAGGTGAAGGAAGGATGGCCTGAAAATTTGTTGACCATCGTGGATGGCTGAGTACAGAGTTGGAATAGAAAAGCTTGCACTAGCCTTACGTTATGGCGCCCCAGGGAATATTTTTCGTCGATACCGAAGTCTTTTTTCTGAGTAACATGTATTCATTTTCTGTTAAAAAATAAAATAAATTGCAGGGTTTTCGTGCCAAAACCACGATTCGATTATACGGCGCGCGGTATTGGGGGACTACGGAAATTTTGAACACCTGGGGATCTTAACACTGGCGTTTTCGCATTTCGCCCTCATCAAAATGCCGCCGCCGTGGCCAGGATTCGATCCCGCGACCTCGTGCTTAGCAGCGCAACACTATAGCCGTTAAGCCACAGC